>NC_134464.1:39762292-41173065 GCF_047948215.1 Lycorma delicatula
AAAATCTGCAACTGATTACTCAATGTAAAAAAATTTTTGTTGTTGTTATTATTATTGATAGTAGAACCTGTTGAATAGTCTAGGCATATTTAAAACCCATTCGTTTTACCAGTAACAATTTATTGATGTGCAAGTATTTTATTTATTCTTTTATTTTTATTTATACTTTTCTTTTACAAAAAAAAAATCTTGTACGTGGGAATATGAAAATATAATTTTGTAGTGTATGAAATATTCCGTACCTGACCGGTATATGAACCCGGGATCTCTGGATGAAAGGCCGAGATACTACCACTTCGCCAGGATGATGCAACAGCAACCTTCGTTAGCAAGAACAACAGTCGATTTCAGGGGAGGAATAGTAGCGTCTCTTTTTATTCATATTTAAAGTTTTGGTTTCATATTCCGATCAATTTTTGTAACTTTTTTAGATGCTATACGATTCATTTCATGCCATTAAAATGTAGATTACGGTAGCTGTGTATCGGCTTGTGTTATAGTTCACGGAAAGAGAATAAATAAATGATAGTATTTTGTAGTTATTAAGCAACATTATATAAATTAATAGAAACTTACACAGACGGAATAATTTGATAGTGATGTCAAGGAAAAAGTAGTATTGATACAAAAAATAATAATTAGATAAAGCATAATTATTAAACAGACTCTTGACTATGAAAATAATTTAATTTAATTCTTTTTAAATTTTGTCTTTTAACATTCGTATAGTCGACTTACTGAATCGTGTTGTAGATCATAGATTTTTTCAATTTTATCTCTTCATAGTTTCTTTTCAGAAACTTTTCAGCAGCTTTATTCTCTTTTTCTAGTCTTTCTTTATACAATTCGACTATCTCTTTTGTTAGCCTTCTTTCAATTATATTTAAATAATAAGTTTCTTTTCCTATTTTTCTACTTGGAAGTTTCTTATTCAATCTTATTTAATCCTATTGGATTCTTTTCTGTACACTCTACATCCTAGGCGTATTGCACCGTTACTTCCTAGATTACGGTTTGTTTTTATCATCGTAATTTTTTTTATTGTAATTTGTTTAAACTACTAAGTAAATATAAGAACTCCTTTCCACATTTTAATTTGTTAAATTTTTTTTCGATTTAATCACAATTTCCTCGATACAGTCTCCCCTTATTCTAATTCAGTCTTTTTTCCCCTTATTCTCTTGTTTTTTTCTTTTTTTCAAACATTTAATTTTTTGTGTCTTCCGACCATTAGATCTTAATTGTTTTTTTTTTTTTTTATGATTCTTTGGAAAGCTTCCATTTTTTTGGAATTTTTTAAAATTTCCTTTACTAGATTTCCTCTTCAGAGATCTCTTTTTCTCTGAAGTGTTTTTGACGTCTGAGAATCAAGTTAAAACAAATTTTATGTTTTTAAGAATTGCATGTTTTTTGTCAATTTTTTTCTTATTATATTTCAAAAATCACCATAAAATATTTATGTTTTCTTTCTTATCAAATCGAAAAGTTTCTCAATTTTTTGAATTTTTTTTTTTAAGATGTATTTTCTAATTTTCTTTTTTATTTTCCTTTGCCCTTTAGTTTTAAAAATTCCACTACATAAAGACTTTGGGATTTAATTACTCTGTTATACTGTCTTATTTTTGCATTAAATTCTTCTTTTTTTTTGTATATTCTTTTAATTATTTCCTACTCCTCCATTTTTCGATTCTTTTATTGAACACAATTTTTTCTATGATATTTCCTTGAATCGATTCACCCAAATATTTAATTTTTTCAAAGGTTGAGCACAAGAAATTCGGTAGATTTTTTTATATTTTTCATTGCTTTAATTTTTTTTCTTGATATTTGTAATCCATGTTTTTCTCTATTTGTTTAAGATGTTTACTAATTTTTATTTATTTATTTTATTTCTCTATTTTTAACGAAAAATAATATACATAACAATAACTTAATATGTAAAATATAATTATAGATTAAAGCAATTTTACTTTCAAAATTTACAATAAATGAAAATTAAATGTGTTCCGATGCAAATCAGAGATAATTTGGAAAATAAATACTATAAACTGTTCAACTTACGTACTCATTTTTTGTTAGAGAATTAATTATCAAAAAATTATAAAAACATTACATTTAAATTGTACGTTGATTGGATAAAAAAAAGACAATTTTCTACAATAAAATTAGAAATAAAATTACTCTTTTGAACTAGTTAAACGATTTTTATCGAATAAAATAACAATTGGTGTATTTTGTTTATAAAAAAAAAAAAACATGATATGTAAAAGTTAATAGGAAAAGTTCAATTACATTAATTTAAAGAATAAAATAAAATAAATGGGAAAAATAAATTAAACATCCTATATTGGTTTACTATTATTATTGTATTAAATTTTTTTTAATATTCATCTGTTAGATTGCAATTAAATAACATCATAATCTGGACGTACATATAACGCCTGACAAATCGGCTATTTGTAGAAATATATTTGTTTATATGTGTTTGACATCACTAATAGAATATCTTCCAGTGATAAACAGATAAATCAGGTTTTTTTAATTATACGCGGTATGTTTCAATATTATTTAATAATTTCTAGTTTAATTATATATTTAATGTTAAGTCTGAAAAAAAACCTAAAATATTATTAGATATGTATGTAAAATATTCAATACTCTATTGATTAAAATTATTCTGTTATATACCGAGTGTCCGAGAAATAACGGGATTTGAAGAACGAATATACTTTTTATTTTGCGGCACTCAAGGGTATTTTACGCGTAATTTTAAGGCGACAATTAAATTTTTATTTACACATTCTCCGTCAGCTGTGTTAGCCTGATGCACAGATCAAGTTGTTGTGAACCTCAGATTCAATACGATGACGTCAACACAAAAAAAAGCACAGTGCGTTTACTGTTTAAGTCAATGACTGTCGTATAAAACCGTGTACAAGGATAAATCGCAAAAATTCCGAATGACAAAAGCATAAGTAAGTGGGTGAACAGTTTTTGGAAATCGGAAGCTTTTGAAAAGAACACTAACCGGATAGACCTAACACAAGTTCCAAAAAAAAAAAAAAACAGAAAGAATTCGAATGACTTTCCATCGAAATCCAAAACGTCACTTTGTAGTGTTAGTTGTCAACTAAACGTTACTAAAACCACTATCCATGATGTTTATAAGCGATTGAAATTTGTTACTTTTTTAACTGTAATTATTACAAACCTACCGATAAGCCACAGAAAGTTCAATTTGTAACAAACATGTTAGACTTCATTTCTGCTGTTGAAAACTACCTGTTTTCTAATGAAGCTATATTCTATGTTCATGGAATCAAGGTTCTGATGTACAATTATGAATAATCGAAATTTTGATATTTTTGTAATACTGTAAAAATAGAATGTACGTCTGTATTGTTTATTAACGGTATTCACCATATTTGCTGAAACCGATGACCTGATTTGAATGATTTTTTTGACAAAAAACCTAATGTTATGACATAACATTAGGTTTTTCCTGAACAATAAAAAATTGTCCTAATTTATTCGGGTTTCCTTGTAAAATTTCAATGAAAATTTAATGATAACTGTTAAACAGTAAGTAATTCATTATAAAAAATCTTATTGAATTTTACAGCGTGATTTTCGTTTTTATTTCGATTTTCAGACCTTTCGTAAGATATCGATTTATCGTTTTAGCTAACGTATTTTAGAAAATACTGAATGTTCCACAAGTTTCCATACATAAAATACATTAAAATAAATAATAATATTAATAAATACATAAAAATATTAATAAAATATATAAAAAATGTTTATTTTTCCTACGTGTGGAAATTATGGGAATCCGTGTTTGAATTTTTTGCGCTTTTCAAAATCGAACTAACAATCTTAAATTTAAAAACTTAACAAAATATTTTTTTTAAATTTTCTTAGGTAGGCGTGTGACGTAAATTTTCGTAATGACTGTTATCTATAAATATAAAATTGAAGTTTTTACTGCAACGAAATTTTTTATAATACAAATGCGCTTTCAAATAAAAATTGATTGTTTTAATTGGTATATGTTTTTCTTTTGTTTGAGAATTATACATGAATGGACAAACTGATTTCAGTTACATTTACAGGGGAATTTTTACTAGCTTATCCGTTTCCGTTTTTTCCCTTAAAATAACTATTATGTTGTCTGCCTATCTCTTGATGAAAATTATTTTTATAAGCTTTTATTTAACTTGCAGTAGTTATAATCAAATCTTACAACTGCTATATCTTTTGATCTATCGTATGAAAATTAATGAAATTTGGTACACGTATGTAACTTCGATGACAATACAGCACTATGGTGTCGGAATTTGATATGACCCACCCCCACGCGCTACCCCTACGCTAAATTCATGCATTTAGTTGAAAATTTTCATTTCTCATGAACTATCGTATGAAAATGATTGAAATTTGGTACACGTATGTAACTTCGATGTGTAAAATAAATATTTTTACTTTTTAGTCTTAATCTTAATTTAGTCTTAATTTTTAGTCTTAGCATCCCCGTCGGGTCTACTCCTTTGCTGTGTGGTTACTGCCGGTCGTGGATCGCTTCTCTTGCCCTTCCCGTCAAGTCAGAGGGCTCTCTGCCCCTTGCCCTCTGGAGCTCCTACGTTATTAAGCTTAAATTTGTGGATAATAATAATGATGAATAAAAAATAAATCCTGTTCAATTTATAAAAAAAATATTATATCCTAATATCTTCAGAGCAACTGTTTAGTAAGTACAGGACCCAAAATTTTGAATTAGCTGAAGAATGCGGGTTTCAAAATAGTCGGCCTTCATCTTAAAAATAGCATTTATTGCTGGTTACCCGTCCTTCGTACGAGTAAAGATGTATTTTGCCTGGTTCTTAGCGTTTCCGGTATTCGTAGCGCGAGTGGTAGGGTCTCGGGCTTTCATCCGGAAGTCCCAGGTTCGAATCCCGGTCAGGCGTACACGCTACAAATCATCTATCTCATCCTCTGAACCAATACCTAACGGTGTTACGGGAGGTAAAACAAAAAAGAAAGTTCTTAGCGTTACCCGATAACCACCACAATGACTGTACTTTTCTTTTTTCATTTTTTAAAAATAATTTGTATTTTTTTAGTCATGTAATCGGAGACAGTTGCGTTGCACGTACAATGGCATTAGTTGTGTTAATTGAGCCGTCGCACACTAAACGTCAAATCCCTTAAAAAATCTAAATTAAAACATCCGATAATGGTTTTTAGATATTTATTTTGAAGAGTATTTGTAAGCCCAAATCTAGTAAATATGTCGTTTAGTGTAGTAGGAAATGGGGAAAGTTTGCAAAAAATATCCGGGTCACAAACAAAATTAAAAAATCAATTTTAACCTTTTAAACTTGAAATTCAAAAAATCTAGAAATTAATTTTTAGATATTCATATGAAGATTAGATACTCCAAAAACCAAGTTGATATCTTTATTTTTTACCGAGAAATTTGAAAAAAAAAAAACAGTAAATTTCTTTGTTACTCTATTTTAACCCTTTAAACTCGGAGTTCAAAATTCCTTTCGTTATATACACTTACACCGTAAGAAAATCGTGTATATGTGAATATAGATTTTCATAGATATATCTTCAGTAGTTTGTTCTGGGCGTTTATTTACATGTAAATAACAAAATGTAGCGTTGTAGGAAATAATAAATTTTTGAAAATATCTTTACCACTTGAAAGTATTTTTAATAATGTAATTTCGAGTTTTTTTAAAAATATTCAAACAGTCCATTTAAAAGTTAAAATAACCAAAATTGACTGAAAGAGTTTTTACTTGTGTTGACAACCTCACGCGCGCACGCACCGTATACGGAGGGAGAGAAATACTCTTAAATATGTATCCTTCGTAAAGCTTTAACAGAGAATTTGGGTCATTCGAATGCATTTTTTTAATACACGATTTTTAAGAAATTAACATAAAGTTTTGTTTAAAATAAAAATTCTTATATGAAAGAGGGAATATTGATAGATAAGGTTGTAAAAGTAAAAAAAAATATTATGCGGTGTGTTTTTTTATTTTCGGACAGTTTAGTTATTTTTTAATGAATTTTATAGCTGAAGCCATTAAGATAGAAGGTTTACATAAATATACAACGCAAAGAATAGATGAGAGAAACAGTATTGTGGGCGTCGTGTCCAGAATAAAGCTATGCAATACATTCATACACAAATTGCTAGTTCGGTGACATAAAAAAAATTCTACCAGTACTATCCTAATAAAAAGCATATACTCGCATGCATTTTAACGTCAAATCCCAAGTGACTTTAAATAAGATAAACTAGGACAAACATTTCAGGCTGTGCTTTATCTGTCAACTCCTATCATCGTAAAAGATTAATTGTAACGCATCATGTAATTTTAAAATTAAGGAATTAAAATTTCCTTCGTCATAGAAAAATATACAAAAAATGTTTTTCACTATAATTTTTTGGTTTATCAGACTGTAACTATAATACAAATTATATTAATTGTAAAGATTATCTATATTTAAACATTTTTAAGGGATAAAATTTTTTTGTTAATTTTTTAATTTGTCTAAATTTATCCAAGAAATCTGTGTCATCTCTACTGTATATAACTCAAGAGAAAGTATGTTTCTTTTATATATTTATATACAGAGTATTTCTAAAATAGTGGGCTGGCTATACTTTTTCGGATTCTACTTGTAAAACTAAACAAAAAATACCCTTAGGAAAAATGGCAATTTCTCCTTCGTTCTCCCGCTGTCCGCCATCTTGTTATTTTTATATAAAAATTTATATGTCAAGTTCGGATAGAGTAATCACATTAATATTTGGAAAGCTTCTTTGTAATAAAGTTTTGAAATTATCAAAAAATTAGGTCTTCAATACCTTGGAAAATTACAACATGGTGGCCATTTTTATTTTTTAATTCGTTATATCTCCATAAATATAAGTTTTATCAAAAGTAAGTTATTTGCTAAAATATTAAGCTTTTTATTGTGAACAAAAAGACATCTTATTTTTTAAAATCGGTTAACAAATAGCCGAGGTATGGCAGAAAAGTTATGTAATTTTGTGTCTGTTTTCATGTTCTCCACTTTACGTTCAATTCGATTAAATATTAATTATTAATTCATTCTAATATTATAAATTACTATCAAATTAGTCTCAGAGGGAATTATTCGCCCCTGTACTTTTCCGCAAACTTTGTTCGGATAATCTTCACCATCATGGACTCCGCGTGCCACGATCGTTCGGTCTGGATTGTAGTTTTAATGATATTCCTGTGGTAAGGACGCTGAATTTTCTCCTGCATGCTTTCCTTTGCTGCTGGAACAGATCGGAAACGAATACCTTGCGCTCTGCTGTATATTCCAAGCACCAATAATCATACTCCGCGGAAAGTCTCTTCGTCCACGCGCTCAGTATGCCTTAAAATACCCTTGATCGGTAATTAATTAGATCACATCGAACTGTAGTTCCTTGAGTTTTCGGCATAGCTAATTCTGAAGGTCCTGGATCTCTTCTTCGTTGACTGATCCGGTTCCTCCTACCGCCTGCGGACAAGCGATGTCTCCAAATTTGCGTTAGTCGCTCACCTGTACATCTCCTCCGTCGTCCGAACGAGGAGATCCAGAGGTGCAACCTTAGCCATCAGGCTAGTAGTACCGCCTGAGATGATCCTGGTACCCACAATTTATTCTTCTCTGTTTCAGCTTTGTTGATTAATTTGCCACATAATCTCGAATTTTATGCGTCGAAATATGGAATGGAAATTTCGTAGTGTTTAAATCTGTCATGTTTAATAGGAATTTTAATCTAGGACTTTCCAATTTTAAAACTGATGCTACCACTCTACCAAGAAAGTCGGTAGATTTATATTTTTTTATTCATTTATTAATCTGTCCGGTAGTTGATTTCGAAGTCGAGAATTCTAAGGTTCAAATCCTAGTAAAAGCAGTTGCTTTTATAAGGATTTGAATACTAGATCATGTATACCGTTGTTCTTTGGTGGTTTTTTTTCCATCTCCTAGGCCCGGATCCGCCGCGGAAGCACACTCGGTCCAAGGGGTGCCATTGCCTCTAACCTTCCGGGCGACTATGCCGGAGCCGGCTATGGCGTGTCTGTCATGGGGTACCATCCGGTCAGCCGGGATTAGTTCCTCTCAATCGCCTGCCTCAAATCAGGAGTCCCCCAAGGGGGGTCCCATAACCGAGTCTCGGTCTTTATTTGCCTGCCTCAAATCGCCTGCACTTGCCTGCACTTCTCAGGAGTAATCGACCTAAGACTGTACAAGACTACATTTTATTCACATTCATACTCATAATTCTCGTTCATCCTCTGAAGTAATACCTTGCGGTAGTTCCGGAGGCTAAACAGAAAAAGAGAGCTGCATAATAAACCATCATATCTACAGTGCTAAGGTCGTTTTTCTTAATCGTTGTAAAAATTTTATAATTTTTTTACTTTCAATAACTGAAATTGTTATTACGTAGTATTTATTTTTTTAATTATTAAAACAAAATAAATAATAATATTAATTTTGTACTAAGTAAATAGAAATATAAATTTAATTTGATATGATGTTGGTATTTTAGTTTTTCTATTTTGTTAACCTTGTTTCACAAAAATAAAAATTTCTTAGACATTCTCATTCATTTCATAACAAACTTTTTTATTATTTCGTGAAGAACATAATAATACTATTATATTCTTTGAAATAAAATCATTCAAAACTACTTTTCTTCCTTTGAAATTCTTTCCTGTTTTTTGTTTGTTTTTTAATCTTGTTTTTCTTTTATTATTTTATGTTATTACACTTTTTACATAACATAAGATTTCTTTAGTTTTATTTTTTAAACAAAGTATATATTTTCCAGTTCGTGAATTAATAATATCCAGTTTTATTAAATTAAATTTTTATAATTTTTTAATTAAGTATAATAGCAGTACAGATTGTATTATTGAGATATTAACTGAACGTGATGTTATTACGTAACTGGTAATTAAAACCGTTATATATATATTTTATATGTAATTTGCATTTTAATAAAATTTTTAAATGTAATTTTTCGCTTGTTCATTCTGAAATACGCATTTTTTTCTTGCATGTACGTGAGGGAACTGCGTGGTCTTCGTAAATATTTTTAATAAATTATTTAATTTATTTAGCAAAACAAGGTACATTTTTAATATGATCTTTTGGTATTTCAACTGTTTTTAACATAGGTTTCGCCAAATTGTTTTTCCCAATTTTTATGCAATCTTTTATGAATAAAGTCCCTTGATATTCTATGGGAGAATTTATTTGTATAACTATTTTTATAACATTTTCTGTATCAAAATGGTGACCAATATAAGTTTTGATAAGAGATCCATCTTTTAGATTTCATTGTCCGAGTCATTACTTAGCGATTCAATTTTTAAAATATTATTTTGAATTATATTTATTGTACTAGGATCGTTTTTGGAAAGTTCTGTGGTCTAAACAGAGAGATACAAGAATTACTAAATAACTGTAATATTTTTCAAGAAATTGGAAAGGAAATTTCACACGCATGTGTGCGTTTAGTTGCTTGTTTGTGGTAATTGACTAAAGTAAGAAATTTTCTTAAGAATGAATATAATTAAAGTGTAATCTATTATAATATATTTAATTTAGAAAAATAATCCCGATGAACATACAAAAAAGAAAATGTTAGATTCCACTTTAACGAATTGTTCCTTTTCATTTCCGACATTAAAAAGGTAAGCTGATGAATTTAAATTTAGTCGTATTCAAAGTAATGAACGCCCAGAGATCGTTAAGACCGAAAAATCGTCACAAAAATCCATAATTCCATATTAAATGATCTCCAATTGAAGAGCCAATGCGAGCTTTTTAACATTGTAACATATCGATAGACCATGTCAATTACATTTTACACGATGTTTTGTGTATGAATAAACGCTTAATGGATTCCGCGTTTGTTAATAGTCGAACAAAAACTCATTCGATAGAACTTTTCTAAAAAGTATTTAGACCTATTTCAACACGATTCCACTGAGATTCTTCGGTATTTTATAACAATATATTAAACATGTATTTACTGTTAATTTACAGAGACCAAAGAGTGAGTGTGAGCAGGTTAAAGTGCGCCAAAGATGGCGAAAACGGTTTCATTTGCAGGAATTTATTTATTTAGCGTATGGCACCAAGACACAACAACAATTACAGTTGTCAAAAATTACAAACAAACCTCCAAGAAAGTAATATAAGTTACTGATTGTGGAGTTGCCATCAGGAAATCTCCAGGAGTCCCTGCTATCCTTGGGCAAATTTCTGTGATGTGTTTATCAGTTTGATTTTCACCACACTCGCAAAGGGGCGTCGGTATTTTACCCCATTTATACATGTAATAGGCACACCTACCATGCTGAGTTTGTATTCTGTTTAGCGTTGACCATGTCTTACGTGGCAAGTAAAAACCCGGCGGCTTTTGAATAATACATGGGATTTGGTTATTCTGCTTTGTAGTCCATTCTTGCCGCCAGACGTCAGTTAGGTTAAATCCTTCCTCTGTGGCAGCAGTTGCTGTTTTGATAGGTGGCTTTCTAGATCAAAGGCGACCATGATTTGCATCCTCAATGTTCTTATGTATTGGTAGGTTTCTAGTGTCCATAATCTTCTTGTACTCTTTTATAAGAGCGTATATACGACGCAGGTTTGGGGATGGTATGTGGTTTAATACCGGGAGGCATTCCACAGGAGTAGACCTGATAACCCCGGCAATCATTCTCATAGTATTATTAAGTTAACCATCAATTCTATGAACATAAGGGCTGTTAAGCCACACTAGTGTACAATATTCTGCAGCCGAGAAGACGAGGTTCAGAGCCGATGTGCGCAAAGTGGAAGCCGGTGCTCCCCACGTTGTCCCACAGAGCTTGTGTATAATGTTGTTTCTCGCTTTCTATTTCTCTGCAGTTTTCATTAGGTACTTCTTAAATGGAAGCGTTCTATCAGGTGTCACGCCTAGGTATTTTCGTGTCTTATTGTGAAAGAGCCATGTATTCTCGAATAGAATTTTAAGCTCCCGATTAGCAAACTTGTTACTTAGACCTATTTCGTAAAGTTGATGTAAAGCTAGTTCGCCTTCAGTTGGGTAACGCTAAATGAGCTAGCAGATACCGGCGGTCAGACAAACCAAGAAGATAGGTTCTCCTGACCACGCAAATACAAGACTACAGTATTACGAACTGCAGGCCATGTCACTAGATGGTTCTCATTGAACAAGGCAGGACTCACCCGGGAGTATTACGCTTTACTGCTGGACAGATTTAATAATTCTATTCAGGCTCAACATCCACATCTTCTTTTTTTTCTGTTTTAGCTTCCATAACCAACGTAAGGTATTACTTCAGAGGATGAATGAGGATTATATATATATATATATATATATATATATATATGAATATAAATGGTAGGTAGTGTTGTACAACCTCAGGTTTATCATTCCTGAGATGTGAGTTTAATTGAAACCCAATCACCAAAGAACACCAGTATCCACGATCTAGTATTCAAATCCTTATAAAAGCAACTACCTTTACTAGGATTTGAACCTTAGACTTCGAAATCAGCTGATCTGAGATGAGGAGTTCACTACCAGACCAACCCGATTGGGTGAAACGTCCACTCTGGAATAAAGAAAAACTGCCAAAAAAAGATTGTTCTTCCACAACTATAACATGCGTGCACGCTCATCTCGGGCACACGTCGAAGTGCTTCCACATGGACCACCTTATTCGCTAGATATGGCTCCCAACGATTATTTCCTATTTTAAAACCCAAATAAATGCCTCGCTAGATATAGGTTCACTTTAAATGAGGTTTAAGCTGATACAATTGATTGTTTTGGAGAGTTGCACAAATCGCTCTATACTGAGAATATTAAAAAGTTGGAAACTCATTTGTCAAAATGTATCGAATTGTAAGATAATTATGTGGGAAAATAAAAAATTAAATTTTAGAAAAATATTGCTTTTACTTTGTCAGGCCGAAAACCTTCCAAACGGTTCTCTATATAAAATAAAAAAATAATAACAGTGAAAAGATGGAGATATAATCTGATTATCTTCCTGACAATCATTAGTTGATAATGTTCCGTATCCCTGGAAACATTACTTATAATATTGCTAATACTCTAAGATTAATTTTGCCATTGGTTAAATCATCAATTGTTATTTACGACCAATGATTTTATTATATTCTATATTTTAACTTTCCATGTATTAATATAATTTCCTTTTAGAGCTTGGTC
Organism: Lycorma delicatula; assembly: GCF_047948215.1. NCBI lineage: Eukaryota > Metazoa > Arthropoda > Insecta > Hemiptera > Fulgoridae > Lycorma > Lycorma delicatula. Next base: position 39,774,591 of record NC_134464.1, read on the forward strand.
TGTTACATTCAGTACAAATTGGGGGAAGGTTCCTTAAAAAAACTAGAAATAAACTTGGATCAATTTTAATATAGTTATATATTCAGTAAACTTTACTCTATTGGAGTGTACAGAGGAAAAATCCACCTTTATTAGATAGTCTTATCAGATAAATTTATTATACAGCTATCAGTTTGGAAACTAGGTTAATAAACCAGTCCAATGGGCAGCTGTTCTTTACTTTATCAAATAATTAACTCATGGTTGTATAAGTCACTATATCTACAAGATTAACTTAATTTGATTCTTATCCAGATCCATAAAAGTCCAAGAGGAGAATAAGTGACAAAGGATTAGGAAAAGGGATGTATAATGAGAAAGGATGTCGGAAAAATTTCGGTACAAGTCTTGCAACCAATTCCTAAATAACAGATGCATGGATCCCCTTCTAAAAACCAATCCCTCGAGATATCATGGGAATTTTATCCTGGAATATAGGAAAATATTGATCATGATGTTCCCTTGACCAGCTTAAGATTTCAGAAAAAAAACACCTGAGTTTTTGCTATTATAATTTTGTTATAAATAAGTTGTTAAACTAAAATTTCATTTTAAAAAAAATAATTGTGTTCCGTTTTAATTCAACTAATAAAAGAGTATTGTTCACAATTTTATAAAAACCCATAAAGAACAATTTTGGAAAATCCAAAAAAAATAAATCGATTATTGTCTTTTAGATTTATTGAGTAGATGAGTATACTGTTATTCATCTTAAAGAGTACGAAGATTTTTTAATTTTCATTATCAGTCAGTTATCAGTTTTATGGATGTGATGTATGCAAATCACTTGAAATATCAGGGATATTATGCAGATGCTTTAAACATTAAGCATGCTTTTTTTTAAGCCTACAATGGACAAATGGACTAAAAAACGTTTAAAAAAAAAAATAACAATTAAACTGTGGGCGATGGAGAAATTGGTACTCGTGAGACAGAAATCATGTTGATCAGTGTAATTTTAAAAAATTGGACAACCTTTAATTTCAACCACGAACATGAGTTAACCATGGACATGGACAACCACGAACATGAGTTCAATGAACATATGAGTGTCTAGGGGGCATAGCCCACTGCCTAGACGGGAAGCACTAGCCCGTTAAACATCCCCTGACCACGACAGAAAACGCAAGTAACCATTTAGCGTGGGCGAAGCCACGTCGATATAATATATAACCTCGACGTGGCTTCGCCCACATCGATATATATATATATATATATATATATATTCATTCCAATCTCCAACTATTATTAAATTTTCATCTCCTTTTACGTGTTTAATTGCTTCATCAATCTCTTCGTATACACACTCTACCTCATCATCATCATGGGCGCTTGTAGGCATATAGATGTTAACAATCGTTGTCGGTTTAGGTTTTGATTTTATCCTTATTTCAATGATTCTATCGCTATGCGTTTTGAAATACTCTACTCTCTTCCCTATCTTCTTGTTCATTATGAAACCTACTCCTGCCTGCCCATTATTTGAAGCTGAGTTAATTACTCTAAAATCACCTGACCAAAAGTCGCCTTCCTCTTCCCACCGAACCTCACTAATTCCTACTATATCCACATTTACCCTATCCATTTCCCTTTTTAAATTTTCTAGCCTACCAATCTTTTTTAAGCTTCTAACATTCCACGCTCCGACTCGTAGAATGTTATTTTTTAGTTTTCTGTTGACCCCTTCCTTAGTAGTCCCCACCCGGAGATCCGAACGGGGCACTAGTTTACCTCCGGAATATTTTACCAAGGAAGGCGCCTCCATCATTGCTATATGAAAATGCAGAGGCACATTTTTTTGGAAAAAAAGCAGCTGTAGTTTTCCATTGCTTTCAGCTGCGCAGTACTCAGAGGACTGAGTGATGTTGATATGGCCGTTTAAGTCATTGTGACTCACGCCCCTAACAACTACTGAAAGAGCTGCTGCCCTCTTTCAGGAATCATTCCTTAGTCTGGCTCTCAACAGATACCTCTCCGATATGGTTGCACCTTCGGTCCAGCTACTCTGTATCCCTGAGCACTCAAGCCCCCTCACCAACGGCAAGGTCTCATGATTATAGAGGAGGATATATATATATATATATATATATATATATATATATATATATATATAGAGAGAGAGAGAGACAGCGAAAGTTAGAGTTTAAATGAACACAATTGAAAATTTTATAAAAAAATTTAAAAAATGAACTTCACAAATTTTACCTTTCACTTATTCTCCTTCCCTTTCTTTTCTCTTTCGAACTTCTCCCTTTCGTCCTTCTCCCTCACCACTCTCCCAGTTTCCTTTTTACCTTTTCCCGTTTTCCCCTTTCCCCCGTTTCCCATTTTCCCATTTTTCCCGCGCGTAAATCGGTCCATTAGTTTTTTGGTCTTTAGCGAACACACATACGAACATGCCTTATATATATATATATATAGAATAAAAAAGTCTGTATATTTGTTTATTTGTTTCGTAAATATCGCGACACCGGCCCTACCTAGCGGGTATAGTTTTTGGAAAAATATTTTCTTTCACATAACTAATATTCATATTCTGAATATGAACCAGATCGGTCCATAAATATAATTTTTTCTAAATTTTCTAAATATTTCAACCCCAGCGCCATCTAGCGGGTTCATTTTTTGTAGAGATAATTCTTTCCATGTAAGTAACATGTATTCTGAATATGAGGCAAATCGAACCATAAACACAATTTTTCGAAATATCTCGACGTCAACGCCACCTAGCGGATCCAAACAAATCCAGAAACCTTCGCGAGCGTGCGCACAACTCACTAAAGTTTCATCGCTATCGGATGAACGGTTTAGGAAGGCATAAGAGACATACAGACAAACATTCATTTTTATTTATATAGATAATGTTAAAGGATTAACATTACTGATTGATTTAATTAATTTATAAATTATAAATTAATTTTGTTTTGCTTTTATTATCCCACTGTTACTGTCAAGTGATAAAATGTTTTTCACACAGATTTTGTTATTTCTTCATATTTTGAAGTGACTTGAAAAAAGTTATAAAGTTTCTATTTAAAGATGTACTCGTGTGTGTGTGTGTATATATAAAACAGTTAAACTTATGATTTTTTTTTTGTGAGATTACGGGCATCAACTACTATCGTCAATTAACCCTCATGGAAATTTGTAGCGTATGAAAAATGCTATATCTGACCGGGATTCAAATCCGGGACCTCTTGAAGATTGATCTATACTTTTTTTAAGATTAAAATCGGGTTTGAAATTGGGAAGATATTAAAAGTAAGTTATATCTATATTGCATTTCTTTGTTTAGCGTAAGAAATACTATTGAAAATATAATTAGGTTAATTCATTTTAAAAAAAGTTTCTTTAACTCACCTAACCTTAAAATTCGATAAATTTTTGTAACCAAAGTTTATAATTTATTGAGTAAATTTTTTTCTATATGAATTTATTTATATGAACAATAATGAATTTGTTGTTTAAATAGTCGAAATTAATGATATTATTAAAAATACATTTTACAGAACCGTACGATATTGTTGTTCGTTGGTATAAAATGGAGTTCGTGTAAATTTTTTTATTTTTTTACGGATTTAAAATTTGTAAAACGTTATTTACTTATATACATTCTTCAATAGCTTTCTTTAATTAATAAAATAATTACAGTTGTAAAGATAGATAAAAATAACTTTCATATTCGTTCATAATGAAGAGATTAAAAAAATGTTAACCTAACATTAAATATTATTTTGTAATACTAAGGTACTATAATTTTTTTTTTTCTTTTAATCGCTTACAGAATTATTATCAACATATAATGAAATAAATATATCGTCTGTAGTTATTTTTTTGTGTAGATAACACTTACATGTAAGTGATTTATTAAATGCAAACATTAACCTACCGGGTTGGCCTATTAGTTAAACTCGTTACCCTTGTTGGTTATTATTAATGCTGAACTGACCAGGCTGCAAATAAATTACAAGATCATCATCAAAATTATAAGTTGTTTTCATTTTATTTTTTTTTTGTCTTCATTCAATTGACTGGTTTGATGCAGCTCTCCAAGATTCCCAATCTAGTACCAGTCATTTCATTTCGGTATACCCCCGTACATTCTACATCCCTAACAATATTTTTTTTTTGTATTCTAAACTTTGCCTGCTTACACAATTTTTCCCTTCAATCTGTCCCTCAAATATTAAAGCGACTATTCCAGGATGCCTTAATATGTAGCCTATAAGTCTGTTTATAGTTAAAATTAAACTATATTTTCCCAAATGCTTCTTTTTTCATCAATTTGCCTCAACATCTCTTCATTTGTCTTTTTATTCTCCCATCTGATTTTTAACATTCTTCTATAGCATTTCAAAAGCTTCTAATCTTTTCTTCTCAGGTACTCTGATCGTCCAAGTTTCACTTCCATAAAAAGCACCAAACACCAAACATAGACTTTCAAAAATAATTTCCTGATGTTTAAATTAATTTTTGATGTAAGAAAATTACATTTCTGACTGAAAGCTCGTTTTGCCTGTGCTATTCAGCATTTTATGTCACTTTTGCTCCGTCTATCTTTAGTAATTCTACTTTCCAAATAACAAAATTCTTCTACTTCATAATCTTTTCTCTTCCTATTTTTATATTCAGCGGTCCATCTACATTATTTCTATTACATTTCATTACTTGTGTTTTGTTATTGTTTATTTTCACGTGTTAGTTCTTGTGAAGGACTTCATCCGTGCCATTCATTGTTTCTTCTAAATCCTTTTTACTCTCGGTTAGAATTACTATATCATCAGTAAATCGTAGCATCTTCATCTTTTCACCTTGTACTGTTACTCCAGATCTAAACTGTTCTTTAACATCATTAATTAGTAGTTTTATGTAAAGATTTTTTTTTTTTAACTAACAAAAAAATATACAGAATGCAAAAGCTGTGTAATTAGTATTGTATGACATGACCGCGTACTCGGGAAAGCCATGCAATATATTTTATTTTGTCGGCTTTTTTTATAACATAAATGTACAAAAAAATTAATTATAATTAATAGAATTTCATTTATTTGTTTATTTAAAAAATAGGCTGTATTTTATTAATTTTAACGTATGTCTATTAAAAAAAAAAAAATTCATAATCTGTCAACTATTAACTTTTGAGTTGATCTAATTTTTTTTTTTTTGTTTTATTAAAAAGAAAAATTGACTCGTGATTGAGCTAAATTTAGTAGTAATAGTCCATGAATTTATTAAGAAATTTACGAATTAATTAAAAACAAATAAAACATTAAATATAATGTTTGTAGTTCTCGATACATTTTTATTTCTCCATTGACGTTGTGTATTAATAATTCACATATTAGTTTTACTAACATTATTATTATTATTAATTATTTTATTGATAACTGAAAATAGTAATCAAAACATGAAATTCTAATAACTTGGAAAATACGTTTTACAAAAGTATTTTTTATCATACGACCCAAGATGTCGTTAATTCATAAAATAAAATTCGAGAATAAACACAAAATATCCGTAGGGAATCATTGAATAATGCAGTATCATCCCACACATCCTGTCAAACAACAGAAGGAGGTCATTCCCAATATTTATTAAAATGAAATGTAAGTAAATAAGAAAACTTTATATTTAATACATAAATCCTTTTAAATAAATTTTTTCGATATTGTCAACTTTATTAAATTTTTATAATATTATTTATTTGCGACAGTTTTTCCTTAAATTATCAATATAATATTTTTCAAAAACCAAATTTTATCCTGCCGCTATTTTGGGTACATCGTACCAAATTTTTATTAATATTATTTTCCTTATCTTAAAGAAACCTTTAAAATCTTACAAAGAGTGATACAATTTAAAAAAATTGAGTTACAACCTCTGAGACACCCTTCTGAAGCCTTCCGGTCATACGAATTCGGATAGTAGAGTGCCTGGGTGATCGTGCAGGGACTAAACATACAATATGGCTTAGATCCGGTCCCTGAATGATAAGATGGGAGGTTTTTTAGAGGGTGAGAGCCCCCCACTGCCGTCAGTGCGGGCCTGACGTCGGCTGGCAGAGCTTTTTCCTCCCCCTACGGAAAGAAAAACAAAAAACAACCTAAAACGCGTTTTCGACAAATTTTTTTAATTTCTATCCCAGGTTAATCAAAACTAAAAATTCATGGACTTATTTTTTTTATGCGCGCGCGCGTTCACTCGAATTATAATTACAAAGGAGTGTTTAAAAACTGAATGAAATATTTATAAAATTAAACAATGTATTACATACATCATTGTTAATTTAATCTCATAGCAACGTACGTTAAATCTTATTAAAATCATTCTGCGTAAGACAACCGTAACAGTTAGATCAAAGAAGAAAGGTGATATAAGAAAAGTAATAATAAAATACGATAAAACATATTAATCGACTAAATTATGTTGAACTATCTTTTATATATGTTTCTAGTTTTATTATACAACTTTGCTTCCTTCGCTGTTGGCGTCACTATTTACGTAGTATTCAGCGCCCCACTACTAAAATACGTAGTGGGTGCGTTGATCTTGAAGAATTTAATTATAATTTTATCAAAAATTAGAAATTAAAATTATTATAAACATCAAAATTCAAAGTTTCAAAATTACTAAATTTGAAGAGTAAATTTTACAAGAAGCAACATCAAAATTCAACGTATATCGAATACATAAAACAAAATTTCTGTATGACAAAATTTTAATGCGACAAAATTTCTATATGTGAATGATATAAATTGTGTACAAAATTATTATTTTATTAATGTATAATTATTTTATTTTAATAAAAATTATTTGTAAAAAAAATTGTTTTGAAATTTTATTTAAAAAAAAAAAAATACAAATATTATGCGCGCGCGCGTGTGTATGTGAGTATATAATTTTTTTTTTCAGATATTTAATTTAAAAATATTTAAAAAATCTGATATAAAATAGGCGTACATAACTTCCTTGTACGGCTATTAAATTACATATACACATTTTTTTTGAAAAGAAAAGTGAAAAGTACATAAAATTTTATTTCATTAATAATTTCTGATATTTTTTAATTTTTTTTTAATTACTAAATTAATATTTATCGTAATTTTTTTTTACAATCTGTGGTTAATAATAATTATAAATAGATCAATATATTTAAATAAAAAAAGACAAATTCTCGCCGATGTTTCTTCCCCTTATAAGAGCAAAATAATTCGTTAATTAAAATTTTATTTTGTTCTAACTCTGGAACCGATGAAAAAAGTACCACTTATTATATATCGTTGAAAAGCATTCAATGAGGGCTTATTACTGTAGTAATAAATTTAAAAGTTTTGGATTTTGAATTTTTTTGGACATTTTTGGTTCAGTCGAATTCTGTGGTTCGGGTCCTTGTAAAGGCAGTTACTTTTACATGGATTTGAATGCTAGATTATGGATACCGGTGTTCTGTGGTGGTTGGGTTTCAATTAATCACACGTCTCAGAAGTGGTCGAACTGATTCTGTTCTAGACTACATGTTTACCGATGTATTTCCACTTACACTGCAACTAAATCAGACCTGGCAAGCCAGTATCGGTAATTGAATTTGTCCTTTACATACTTACACCCAGACCCAGCAGTAGCTTCTTCTTTTTCCTGTTTAGCCTCCGGGAATTACGTTCAGGTATTACTTCAAAGAATGATTGAAGATGATATTATGAGTGTAAATGAAGTAGTCTTGTACAGTCTCAGTTCAACCATTCCTGAGATGTGTGGTCAATTGAAACCCAACAACCAAAAAACACCAGTCGGTATCCACGATCTAGTATTGAAATCCGTATAAAAGCCTTTACTGGGACTTAAACGCTGGAACTCTCGACTTCCAAATCAGCTGATTTGGGAAGACGGTTTACAACTAGGCTACTGCCTAGTGGATATACTGCCTGAATAAACTGAAATTAACTTGTTATATCGTAATATAATATAAATTATCTACCAAAAGTTTCTCTCTTTGTACAAAATTACGTCTCAGAATAGTTTTTTCTTTTATTGCTTTTATAATTTTCTTTATTCCAAGCTCTTATCAAATAGGTTAATTTTCAACATTTCCCACTAATACCATATTTAAAGATTATTCTGTTTATTCTCAATGTACTGTTACTATTATAATAAAGCACCATTACATTTAAAAAAAAAATAGGTTTTAAAAGATTTTTTCTAATTTCTAAATTTATGCTTAACAATATCAGTTTTCTTTTCTATGTAAAAACTTTTGTTATTTGCACCAGTTTGATTTTTAAATCTGCTTTGGTTGTTCTATCATTCGAATTTTTGTAAAAATAAAAATTAATTTATTTTCCGCTTTCTGATTGATGAATATGACACACATTTTCTGCACCAATTGTACATTATGTCAGATATTTGTGGAGGAGATTATGCCAGTTTCATAGTTTGCAACCATTGTGATCAGAACTAAGATCTTTTTTGTAATATATTTACTAGCTGTTACTTTGAATTGAAAATTGTTTTTATTTTATTTACAATAAATTGAATAAGGGAAAATATTTTATTTTATTATATTTATGCGTGATACTAGTAGTTTTTGAATTCTGTAACACGTTTTCCTCAATTTTGTGTCCTGGAGGGTTTGATGAATTGAAATTGTAGAAATCAACTAATTACATTCTACTTGATACTTATATAAAGAATCTGATCATTCGATCCAGAAGTTTTAGAATTTTGAATTTACCCCTTTCTTTCGGGTCCTTGGAAAGATTTAAAAAATTTTGAACACCTAAAACCAAACAAAAGGATCTAAATAGAACTGACGAATGAATTTCGTCATATTTGGTTGGGCAGTTCAGACGCAATGCTCTAACCGAGAGATACACTTTCATTCTTTTATTCCGACCGTTTGGAACAAAACAAAATGTTTCAACCATTTGTTCCCAAAGCGTGGGCCTTGGCTCCCTGAGGAGTCGCGACTTTCTCACGGGGGTGCCTTCAAATATTACAAAATTTTCATAATTTTCATTAGATTTTTTCAGTTACACTTTTTTATGCGATATAAAATAACTTCTATTTAATTCTATCTTATAATTTCAAAAAAAAAAAAAAATATTGGATGTTTTGTGGTAAAAAAAAAAGAAAGTTTAAAGCTGTGGTAAAAGATACTCTAAGCGGTAGTTTTATAAATACATATAATGGAGTCTCGAAGCGTGGCACGTATAGTGACGGGAGGTAGCCCTCTTGCCTAGGCCATTTTGGCTCACCTGCATTCAAGAGCAGTGAGTCGGGGTGTGTCCGATGATGGCATGGGGGACCCTCAAGGGTGGATTGAGGGCGCGAGGCTATGGGTGTACGCCGTGCATGCCTATGGCCTGATATAAGCAGGATTCAACTGCCACGGCACCCTGGCACGACTGATATACTGCTCAACGGCGGTTCTGGTCGCCCCGAGGGTGCTTAATCAAACTATAAATGAGACTTCGTAGAAGAAAGAAAGAAAGAAAGATATGGTATTGATAAGATTAATTTTAATTTTAATTTCATGGTCTTTTGAGAACCTATCTCAAATTTTAATATTGGGGCCCTTTACACCCCGTAAGTGTTTGTGATTGTCCTTGTCTTTCATGTTTTAATGTTTATTGTGAAGTTTGTGTTTTTAAATAAAATGTAAGGGCCCTTTACACCCTTACATATGACGATCCTGATGGAGATAATAATTTCTTTTAAAGAATGTGACGAGGGCTAATGACCTTAGCAGTCGATGCCCGTAAAAATTCAGTTAAAAAAAAAAAAAAAAAAAAAAAAAAAAATATTTTTCATATTAACATAATTCATTATTATAATTGTTAGAATTTGTTATAGGACGCCTGGAAAAAAATCTGGATTCACTAAGGGCGCCAAGAATCTAAAGTTTTTGAGAACCACTGGATTAAACAATAAATAATTGTTTTTTTTGGCTGATGAATTATTTCACCACAGAAGATAATGTTGTTTGTATGTGGGAAATGTGAATATAAAATTTTGAGCATATAAAAAAAATGAGATGACTGATCGGGATTCGAACCCGGGACCTCTGGATAAAAAGCCGAGACGCTGTGTTTAAAACGATTCGTTCAATTTTAATTTATTTTTTTGTGTTATTTATTTTTTTTTATTATTCAACTGAATATTAAATATGAATTATTTTTTTATATTTTTGAATATTTCTATTATTATATTTATATTTTGTAACTTCAACCCACTTATTGTTTTACTTCGTTACATTTAATTTTTATTCTTTACTGTTATTTATAATTAAACTGAATATTTTTTATAACAATAAATCTGTCATTCAGAATCTCTTCTAATTTATTTTGGATTTCTGCCAAAATAACGATGTTATGGGGCAGTCTTAACAATATTTTTACTTTTTTTTTATTACTGGCGACAACTACTAGAATCATTAAGTAACCAGGTGGATTTATATCCTGAAGATAAATGTACATAGCGAATTTTGTTTTATTACTACTGTCATTAACGCCCATATTACATTTCCTTAAAAGATGAATGCATAAAATCTATATGAAAAGAAGAAAAAAATAGAATGTATAATTCAAATAATTAAAGATGTAAAATGTAGTAAATAAAATTTTGTAAATTAAAAGATTATTAAATAATAAAAAAATAAATTTGTAACTGAAACAAACCAGTCGTAATAAATGACAAAAATGTATTCATTTAAAAACAAAATAAACCCACCAGGTTGATGTAATAGTAAAACTCGTCATCGTAAATCAGCTGATTTTGAAATCGAGAGTTCTTAGGTTCAAATGCTAGTAAAGGTAGTTGCTTTTATTCGGATTTGAACACTAGATCGTGGATACCAGTGTTCTTTGGTAGTTTTTTTTTCCCCCCTACTTCCCTGGGCCGGACATCCAATTTATACTCGGCCCAAGGACGTGTCTTTTGACTCTAAGGCGGTCTTCCCGTCCTCCGGTTTTACACCCGGCACAGCAGGTCAACCGCCCCGGTACTACATCTTTTCTTGCCTGCATCTAATTCCCGCCGACGAGGGCAAAGCCCGGCTACGCCGTTCTCCACCCCCGCCGACAGAAACCGGGTCTCGGTCTTTATGCCATTTGCCTCAAACCGGTGCGACCAGCACAAGGAGCGCACGCACCCCCAAAACCAACCACACCGGGTGGGTCTAGGTATTTTAATTTTATCCCCGCGAAATCTCCCCGGAGTCCCCGTCCTCTCACCGAAACCTGCACGCCAGGGAATACAGGCTCTTTGGTAGTTAGGGTGCAATTAAGCACACGTCTCAGGAATGGTCGGCCTGAGTCTGTTCAAGACTACATGTTTACCGGTACATTTATAGTTAAACTCCAATCGCTAATGACTTTAATCGTTGATGCGACTATAAAAAAATAAAAAAATAAAAATATAATAAATAAAATTTAATTTAATTCTTATTGATTTTCAGGAATTTACTTTGTAAGTTAGTTTATCGATTGCCCTAACCAATAATGAATAATTTAGCTTTTATATTTTCAATTATCTAAATGTATAAAGTATAAATTTACCCTGTTTGTAATCGATATTATATTTACGGATTTGTAATGTATAGTTCATGAAAGCTGTTCCGGCTTAATTAAAATTTTTTAAGCAATTACAACAATTATTGAAAAGAAAAAAAAATCTAATTTATTTCAGTTGTTGAATTTAAAATTGATTTTCAAATTACAAAATAGGATATAAAGTAATGAGTTTAGTTCTATTCTACATTCAATGTTATCGTTGTAATTAAATTTGTTATTTGGATTCAGATCAGGTGACATCAAAACGCACTGTCCGTTCAATAAAAAAAAAAAAAACAACTGTACTCTTTTATCACAAAAAAGAAACTCGTTTATTGAAAGGTGAAAAAAAATACTATAAATCCTTTAAAAATATTATTTGTATTCTATTAAAATAGTTTTTTGTTTTATTCTGTAACAACTAAACAAATATTTAAAAAATTCTTTTTTATTGTTTTCATTACTAAAACTACTGTAATAATTCATTTATACCGTACTATATACACTATACTATATATATATATATATATATATATATATATATATATATATTATTATTATTATTATTATTATTATTATTATTATTATTTACTAAACACAAAAACATAAATTCATCCAGTTGCGATGTACCATTGACTAATTAGAAAAGAAAAAACAAAACGTATAGATGTTAACGTCATTCCCAACAGAGTTCGTTGAATGACAATTTTGCGGTTTCTATAACTAACATATCTATGATTTTTTTTTATTTATTATTTTAAATATTTATTTTTTTAATACTGAATTGTATTGTGGTTATTAATACCCGTAAATTGAAAAGTGGGATAACATTTAAGCCTTCCGAAAATATAATTTACTTTTTTTTGGGAAAATTGATTAAAGCTATAAGCTACCCCTTTGTAGCTATGATTATTAACTTAGTTTTTTGTAAATATTAAAACAAAATTTAATAAGGATTAATATTTCTACGCAAATACATATATACACTAGCAGACCCGGCAGACCCGGTATTGCTAGATTTGAGTATATATATATATATATATATATATATATATATATGTCGGAGAATAAAGTACAGTGGAGTATCTTCCGACAAAACGATGAGAATATGCTTTAGAATATCTGTATTTCTAGTAGTTTTAAGAAATGTACTATTACTTGTAATATTTTGTAAAATAAGGTTTAAATTGTTTTATTGCGGTAGGCTTAGGCCTAGGTAGGCACATGGTTGTCAACGTAGTCGGGATCCCAGGACGATAGGGGTATCATAAAATTAATAAGGAAAAGGAAATATGCAGTAGGCATATTATTTGAGAATATTGAGAAAAGGCAGTCTTGCTTTGGAACCCAGATCGAACAGACGTCCTGGTGATCGCGAATTCGTTATTTCCCTGAGCCTCGGTCTATCGCAAGTTGTTTTAATATTATTTGAATTCTAAATTAAATTATTCTTATATTATAATTCGTGTACTACTGAGTTATTGATAAGTGATAATTATCATTTGTAATTATTTCATTGTACGAGTTATCTACTCATTTTTATTAATTGAACTTTATTATAATCTTATATATTCTCCACTTGTAATAATAAAAATGAGTGAAACACAAAACGTTGAATCCCTGACAAATCTCCTCGCCTCTCCGACATATATATATATATATATAAAGAGAGAGAGAGAGAGGGTGAGAGAGAAAATTAACACAATTGTAAGTTTGATAAAACATTAACAAAATGACCATTACGGAACTTTACCAAATTTAACCTTTCCCTTTTATCCTTTCTCCTTAACCCCTTTCCTTTCCCACTTTTCTCCTTTCCTATCCTTTTCCTTTTTCCCCATTTTAATTTTACTATTTTCTTTTCCCCATGTTCATTTTTACCATATTCCATTTCCCACTTTCCAACACCATTCCCTTTCCCTTCCCAACGTTTCTTTCCCTTGTTTTTCTTTCCCCTTCCTCTTTCCCCCTTTCACTTTTTCCTATTTACCCTTCTTTTCTTTTCTTTCTTTTCCTCTCTTTTCTTTTTACCATTTTCCCCTTCTCTTTTTACCTTTTTTCAGTGTAAACCCAGCTCACACAGCGATAAACATTCACAAATTCATTATAGTTTGTGATTCTATCGGCAAATCTCCACTACAACATTTGTATATATTAGAGATTTTTCGATATGATTTATACCTAAAAACTAACTCAGTTATACCAAGAATCATGGGTAAAAATTTGGTTGCGATTTATCAAGTAGTTTTCTTTTATTTACCCGAACAAACAAAAAACCTTTTCCTCTTTATATAATCATATACATTATTGTATTTAACGTAAATTTAATTCTATCATTTTTGTAATATTATATATTCGATTGATTCGAATCATTCAGTTCAAACCCAGCTCAACAGTGATAGAGGCTCACAGTTCACATTTCATTAATTCAATTCATTAAATTTTTTGCTTTAACATGCAAATTACTCTACTACATATACATTTTTTTTTCGAGATGAAGTAGATCTAAAAACCTTCTCATTTATGCCAAGAAATATGGGTAAAAATTTTTTTACGATTGATCGGGTAGTTTTTTTGTTTATTCCGAACAAAAAAAAAACCTCTTTCTCTTTATACAGTAGTATAGATGTATGTATGCATAAGTACAGTTTAAATTGTAAACTGTTGTATTAAAAATACATTTTAAAAATTAAAGCCTCTCAGTTACTGATGGAAAAAGGCATTTTTTCTTTTTTGTTAACTTTAAAAAAAATACATGTAATAAAAGAAATTGCTTGTATTTCTTTACATGTATTTTTAATGACGATTTAATTAGGTAAATAGTAATTTAATTTAAATTATCCATATTATATTAATAAACAATTGTTTTACTATCTGCCATAAATTGTTGTAACAATAGAACAATTAATTTTGTATTAGTGCTTGAAATTGTAAATATAAGTCTTTATATTATTTTTTTTACTTTTCTGGCATCATAGTTTTACAGCATTGCAGCAAGAAGGTGAGTATAGTAATCAGACAAAAAATGGGGTATGGTTTTTTTTACATCTCGACGTTTCATGACTTAGGAACCCCCCCCCCCAAAAAAAAAAGGTAGGGATAATGTTTCTTTCGTACGTATGTAACTGTGTTGGCGTGTTTGAAGCTAAATAATTTTTTACTTGGTAAACCGATTCAGAAAATCGTGTATATGGAGCAATTCGTTGGTAAAAGTTTGACGTCACTATCTCCTGAGGGTGAGGTAGATAGTTTCTTTGGGGTCAATTTTCTCAAAATTTTGCTAACATAACCGCAATTTATACGAAGCTCAGTATATTTTTATTTTACCATTTAAAAAAATATATATATTTCTCCCAAATTCTTCTCTTTCACCAAATACCTTTTTATTATTGCATATTTTTTAACAGAATTTTTTTATGTTTCCCTTGGCATTGTAATATTATAGACGATCCGCAAAATACTTTGGAGGCAATATTGGAGGTGTAGAAGCCAATAAAAATGTTAAAATATCAATTTTTTGAATTTTTAAAACTGTTTGTTTATTTAAACTTTCAATATTACAATAACATTTCACCATAATTTACCCCCACCTAAGAAATCTAAGATCATTTTTTATTGGTTGTACGTTTTTCAGTGGAATTTTTTTTAGTTTTTGTATTTAGTTCATTTAACGTAATAAACGTAGAAAAATTAAAAATAATTCTTGGGAGGTGATTTTGTGGGTGGGGGAGCAGTAAAAGTAAAAAATTATCGATTTTTTTAAACTTTTTTTTCGTTTATTAAATATATAATAATTTTGCAACAAAACTTCAACATAAATTACTTACACCCAAAAAAGAAAAAATAGTTAACTTTTTTCACGTAATAGTCTTTCCACTATATAAGAATAAATAACCAATGCCACAGAAGTATTAAAACTTTGTTTTCAGCTTTGTTTTTTACATTCAATTAATGTTTAATAAAGAATAAAAAGACTACTTTATTTGCTTCGTACAATCTTGCGGTTTTGATGAGTAGAAGCAATCACTAGGGATAAAATTCGCTATTTTCACTTACTTTTGTTTTTTGCTCATTGTTAAATCTCGCAGGAATAGATTGTAATTTTTTGCGCAGATTTTTACTCTAAAATGAATAACATAATAAAGTATAATTCTCCAAGGAAATGTTTATATCTCTTCTAAACTAAAACGGTTACATAACGCGTTCATTAAAAAATCACCGATTTCTATGTAGTAATAGTAATAATAATAATCATAACACAAAATGAAAAGAAGTTAGTGTAATGGAAACTGCTAATGCCTTAGAGATTATTTTAAAATTCACAGTATAAGTTTTTTATAAACTTTCTTGTAAATATGTACGTTTTTTGTTCTAAGTTGATGGAGATAAATTTTGTGCATTCCAAATGTATCCTGAATAAATTTTATATTATATTTATGAATTAAATTATATCACAGCTTTATCATTTATGGTGGAATAATACCGACAAAAGTGATTTAGGAATTAAGGAATTATTTATTGATAAAATAAATATTACCGTTTGAATAATTTTAAGTGTGAGATCAGAATTACAATGAGATGTTTTGGAAATTTATGAACAATAAATCATTTATAGTTTTCTTTCATATTCTTAGAAGTACGTGTTGATGAGTTTATAGCTTCGTTTTATCAGCCAATTATGCTAAAAAAATTAATATTGCTTATTAAATTTATTCTGGATATGTATTAAAATTATTTTTCCGTGACCATTGCTTTGTTTTATTTCTTCTTTAGCATTTATTTATTTTATTACAAAAAAAGATATAATTTTCTGTTAATTACATTACAGATTTATCATTAATATACAATATTTTTCTACCAAGTTTTGATTTGTTTTTTAGGAGATTTTATAACAAAGCCACCTATTGTAATGGGTACCATGAATCGACTTCCAGAAAATTTCGACATATCTTCCCGTTTTATATTCTCCAGATTCCAAAACCACCGTCAGTTCAAAAGTTTATATACAGAGTGTCCCATATAAAACGCAACCCATCAATCACTCATCCATGAAATTTCAAAAGTCAAGCTTACTCCGCTACTCGTTACTGAAATGGACTCGTCCAACATCTGAACATCGCGGCGACGCAGTAGAACACTAACGATAGTAACAACAATGTAATCATAACGTTCAGTGTATTGCTAGAGACAAGATGGTGTTTTCGCTAGATGAACGTGTTTTCATTGTTGAGTCGTACTTCAGTACGAAATCAGCGGTTGCAGTGCAAGATTTGTTTCCCCATAAGTACCCAGATAAACCAGCTCCTAACAAAACATCAGTATTAAGGTTAGTTGTAAAATTTAGAGAGACCGGTTCTGTTAAAAAACAAGGAACACAAAAGATCTGCGTCAGTGTTGAATACAGATACAGTCACTGAAATCAAAGACCGATTACTCGCCTCGCCAAATAAATCGATCAGATGTTTGTCTGCTGAAATTAATTTGTCTAAATCAACCGTTCATCGGGCGACCAAACAATTACAATTACGACCTTATCGCATTCAAACGGTTCATCGACTTCTTGAGCCCGACAAAGAAAAACGGCTACAATATTGTCAGTGGTTCCGTCGATTTCTGCGTAAGGGAATTAATGTTATGGATTCGTTATTTTTCACAGATGAAGCACGGTTTCATTTGGATGGCTACGTAAACAGCCAAAACAGTAGAATTTGGAGTGCTGAAAATCCTCACGTTTATCACGAAAAACAATTACACCCGCAGAATTTGGGCGTGTGGTGCGCGATATCGCGGAAGAAAATAATCGGTCCTATTTTTTTCGAGTACACCATTAATGCAGAACGATATCAGGATATTTTATTTCGGTTCATCGCACTCTCGGAAGAGGAAGACAGACACTGCTGGCTACAACATGACGGTGCGACATCGCACTACGCAGGTTCAACTTCTGATTTCGTTGAGGAATTCTTCGGTAATCGTGTTATCGGTCGAGGCTTGTGGCCACCAAGATCTCCAGATTTGACTGCGACGGATTTTTTTCTACGGGGTTACCTCAAAGAAAAAGCCTACAGCAACAAACCACGAACACTTGAACAACTGAAAGTCAATATTGAACAAGCTGTATTAAATATCCAGCCACAAACTTTGAAAAAAGTTGCAAGAAACGCTGTAAAAAGAATTGAAGCTTGTATTCAAGAAGATGGCGGCCACTTCCAACATTTACTCTGAATGTAAGGTAATGGACGGTAATAATAAAAATTAGATTTATATTTACACATGCCTTTTTATTATTTCAGTACCTACCAATATAAGGTTGGGTTGCGTTTTGGGATGGGGATAATTTATGATTAACTTTTACTGTAAAATTATCATTATATGATTACATTAACCAAAAAAGGTTTTAAAAGTTCAAAAAATTCGGTATTTTTAATATTTTTCTGCTTCCCCACCTCCAAAATCATCTTCAAAAAAATTTTTTTTTGATTTTTTTAAGTTTATATGTTAATGAATAAAACTAATAAATAATTTCTAAAAAATGTACAACCAATAAAAATTTATTTAAGATTTCTTTTTAGGGGGTGGAAGTGAATTATAATGAAATTGTAATATTATAGTTAAAAGTTTATAATTTAAACGTTTAATATTATTAAAAGTTTAAATTTAAACTTAAATAAACAAAAAAAAAGTTTTTAAATAGTAAAAGAAAATCAGTATTTTGAATCGGTACCCCCACCCACAATATTGCCTCCAAATTATTTTTTGGGGTCATTTGCTTTACTACTCTGCCTAGTAAGGTATAAAAATATCCATTTAAAACTTAAAATAAAGTGGAATTATGTTTGCAAAATTTTGATAAAATTGGTCGCAAAAAACTATCTTCTACAACCCAGAAAATACTGACCTCAACATTTTACAAAGAAATTGCCTTATATACACGAGTCTGTACAAAATTTCATCAAAATTGGTTTATCCAGTCAAAAATTATTAAGCTACAAACACGATATCACAAGTACATAAGTATGTATACATAATATGTACGTACGAATATTACCCCTTCCACTTTCTTTTGTTTTTTGAGGTCTATGGGTGATGAAATGTCGAGAAATGCAAATAAAACCTACACCCTATTTTTTGAATGATTACCGTATTTTCCTTCTTGCAGCATAGCGTCCTTTCATTGCACCACACTTTCCTTCTTCAGCTATAATGCTAAGAAAGTAAAACAATATTGTTTGTGTAGAATGAACGAAACTGTTTTCTAGTTATAAAGGAAGATCCTGTTTTCAAAAGTTAATTTAATTTGTACTGATTAATAAATGTTTGGAAGGTAGATTGTTAAAATCACTTTTATAAATACAATAGAATTACTTTATATATAAATTTATAAAAATTAATTTTTATTTTGATGAATTCATGCGTCTCGATGGAGTTTCACTCCCATTTATCTCATAATACTGTACTGTTAATTTTGTGGTATAAAGATTTACATGTTGTTAAATAACGATTTAAATTTTTTTTAAACTCTTTTGTGAAAAAAAATATTTAGTATACCTATAAATGGAATGTGTTGTAATACTATTTCTTCACAATTCAGTTCAGCTTAGGACTGAAATAAATGGAAATTTTAATATTTATTAAGAATATTTTCCTAAGTTTTTTGCGCTTAATTATGGGAATTTTATTTCTCTCAGACCCGTTAAATACATCCCTAAAATAGGCTTCAGGTAGTTTTCATTTAACATGGTCGCTACAAATTGAACTTTTTGTGGCTTGTCGTTAGGTTTAATTTCATGGAGAAGGCCAAATTTCATGTTTATAAGGCCAAATTTACAATAGCTTGCGAAAAACATCATGGACAGTATTTTTAGAAATGTTTAGTTAACGACTAACACTATGAACCGAACCTTTTGGACTTTGTTGTAAAGGCAATCGAATTCTTTTTGTATTTTCGGCAGTTGTGTTTGATCTACCCCATGATTGTTCTTTTAAAAAGCTTTAAAAGCTTTTTTAGAAAACAGTTTCTAAAAACTGTTCACAAAATTTACGTATAATTTTGTTTAAAATGGCAAAATTTGGAGAAAGTTCTATGAAAAACTCGAGTATAATTTCTTTTCATAACAGTCACCGATTTTGTTCTGCGAACCAGTACAAGCAGTATCCTTTTTTTTTTTAATAACACTATGATTTTGAAGGCCGGCCTCAGCTTGACCTGTGCAACAATCTAGCGCAACTTCTAACGAAGATTGTGTTAAGTAAAATTTAATTGCTCTTCAAGAATACACATAAGTGTTGAAAGCTGCAAAATAAAAACTATATTCGTTCTTGAGACGCCGGAGTTATTTTTCGGACACTCGATTTTTTGTTTATAAACAAATATATTTAGAAAAAAAATTTCAATTAAACATTTTTTTCTTTTACTTTTAAAATGTTAAAAAAAGAGAAAATTAATAATATTTATATTTTGTTCCGGATTACAACTTATATATCATTGAAGAGGGTATAAAGTATTTATAATTGTTTATTATAACAACTTATATTTATTTCATTTCTCTTTGTTTTATTATAAGTTTATAGTACGGGATTACAAGTTCTACACTTTATAATTAAATAAACTAACCGTACAACGAGTGAAAAAGTAACTTCATTTTATATGTATGAATATTACTATTAATTTTAATTATTATTGATATTTAAATCCTACAGTCAACAGAGTTTTGTACATCAAAGGCTAAATTTATTACTCAATATGTAAATTGAAATTTAATTAAAATAGAAGTTTCTCTATACAATTTACAACTATTTAAACTTCGATCGTATTTTATTCATTACTCGTGAAATTTTAAAAAGAGTGCTCAAAAAGTAAAAATAAGAAGTAAAAGTGAAAGTTTAGAACACATGGGTGCACAGTAGTTCTACCTGGAGTGTCTGATGTAGTTTTACTACAGTGGTATATTACAGTGGTATACTACAGTGGTACTGTAGTTTTATACAGTAAGTATATTGGAGAGGATAATGCACCACGACAACGTCGTACATAGCAAGAAGCCAGCTCGCCCATCCAGAAATTCATTCCTACTCTCTTCTGAGATTTCAAAACTATAATCAGTAATATATTATTATGTAGATTATTTGTATATGTATTCCAGGATTATTTAAAATTATTTTTTTATTTTAGATAAAATTCTTGTGTTAGTCCAAGTGAAAATATTTTTAAATTAAAAATTGTATTTTTAACAAATAAAATTAGAGAAGATATATTTTTATAATTATTACTGATTTTTAATGAATTATTATAAGGTAACCATATAATTTTGACATTTTTCAGTGAAAAAATTTAATAATAAAAAAAAAAATGATTAGAATATTTAAGATGATAAAATATTATTTATTTCCCATTGTAAGTGCTTATTTCATAGTAGTTCTTGATTTCGTTTTTTTGCACATTTTTTTCTTATTCTAGTAAAAACTTCAATATTTTTATTACCGGGATGTTGCTTCTATAATTACGTTAAGAATAATTAATTCATTAATCCGCAGCAAAAATTACTAAAGGTAAATTGATGAAAATTTGCATACACGTTTTACCCACGTGTAAATGTACACTAAGAAGGACTGAAATTCCAAGTTTAAAGGATTAAAATGGAATAACAATGAAATTTATATTTTTTTTATTACTTTAAAAAATGAAGATATCAACTTCATTTGTGGTTAGTGTAATTTTCATATAAGTATCTAAAACCAATTTGTAGATTTTTCGAAATTCGACCTTGAAATGTGTGAAAAAGGTTAAAAAAGATTTGAACAGTGTTTTAAAATTTTCCAAATTTCCGACTGTACTAAACGAGATATTCAGTAGATTGGGGATTGCAAATACTCTTCAGATAAATATCTAAACCATTTTTTATATTTAGTTTTTTTTAATATTATTATTTTAAGGGGTAAAAAAGTATAAATTGTTTTTTACATTTTTCGCTTTTTTATGCTACTGTTATTGAATCAATCTTTATAAGATTTGTTAACATTGAGATGGTAATTTATGTTTATAATTCTGATTATGTATTTCACGAACGAAGCTGCGACGGGAAATCTAATAACCAATTTCTGGGTCCTGTACTGACCAAATTGTTGCTCTGAAGAAATTACAATACACCAATAGTTTTTATAGATTGAACACGCTTTAATTTTTATTTATCATTAATATTCTTACAATCATGAGTTTATAAACTAACTAGTTTTTTATGTTTTTCTGATCAGTAAACTGTATTTTACTTGTAATTACTGTAGAATTTTTATTTAATGAATTCTTATAATAAATAATAATAATGTCTGATCTTAGTTTCTCAGACCCTACGTCGTTTAAAATGATAATTTTTATGTACTGTTACAGTAGTAGTTTATTGATGTACAGCAGATGCAGTTTCATGTATTTCAACAAAAGCAGTTCAAATATCATTTAAATTCGTTCCCTGACATCATCCTGTAAGAAGGAAAGTATGGTAATCAGTAAAAAAGAGGTATGGTTTTATTTTAAATTTCTCAACGATTTGTGACTTAGAACCCCTCCTCACAAAAAAAGGGGTGGTGTTAACTTCGTATGTATGTACGTATGGTTGGTGTGTTTGAAGCTGAATAATTTTTGACTGTATGAACTGATTTTGATGAAATTTAACAAAGAGATAAGGGTATACCGGGCAATTTGTTGTCAAACGTTGGTGGTGGGGGGGGGGGGGGGGGGCATGGGGTCAATATCTCCGAGGAGAGAGAGAGTTTTTTGGAGCCAATTTTCTCAAAATTCTGCAAACATATCCCCACTTTATATTAAATTCAGTACATACGTTCACGTGCTTGTCGTACCATTTTCAAACAAATTTTACCCCAAAGTTTACCTTCTCCAAAAATCGAAAAAACCTGTTCTTTTATTTATTGCATATCTGTTAGCCGAAATTTTTATGTCTTTCTAGGCTTACTAGTAATACAGTAACCCAAAAACATATTTGGAAGCAATATTGGGGGTGGGGGAGCCAATAAAAATTTAGAAAAATATTTTTTTCAATTTTTTAAAAACTTTTTTTGGTTTATTTAAACTGTTGATAATATTACAAAGTTCATCATAATTCACTTCGTATCTCCTAAAAAAAATTTTAGGTAACTTTTTATTGGTTGTACATTTTTTAGTGGAATTTTTTAGTTTCTTCCATTTAACATAGTCAACGTAGAAAAAAATCGAAAATTTTCTTGGAAGGTGATTTTGGAGGCGGGAATATAGAAAAAAATAAAAAATACCAAATTTTTTTGGTATTTTTTTGGATTTTTATAACTAAAATTTTTTTGGATTTTTTTAAACTTTCTTTGGTTTTTTTAAACATATAAAACTTCGTAAATTATCCCTTACCCCAAAAAAATAGATCTTAGGTAACTTTTTTATGTATAAATATTTTTTCACTATGTAAGAATTAATTACCAATGTCAGGAGAGTACTACAACTTTCTTATCAGCTGTTTTTGTTTTCTTATTATAAACAAACTTTTTTCTTTTCTTCATAATTTAATTAGCGCCTACTTTTACAGCTCAACTTTTTTTTTATTTTTTTTAATACTTTTATTTATAGTCGCATCAAAAATTAAAGTCATTAGTAACTTATCAGTGTAATATAATTGTACCAGTAAATTTGAAGTCTTGAACAAACTCAGGTTGACTACTCCTGAGACGTTTGGTTAATTGAAAACCAACCACCAAAGAACACCGGTACCCACCATCTAGTACAGCCTACTTTGCAATGCTTCGTACCGTAATTATCCTCAAAATCTAACTAAAAAATTTCTATTAAAAAAAAGCGGGAATCCATGTTTAACATATTAACGAAGAAACTATATTATATTCAAACTGTTACTGGTGTCGCAAGAAGAAATAATTAGCTAATAACTCAAATTTTGCATTCTAACTTAGTAATTAAGTTTTTAAATCTCCAATCTCTAATTCTAAACAAAATCCGATTGAAATATCTGAAACGTCATACTTCCAATTATGTTACGTAATATATCTTAGATTTTATAAAAAAAATATTCTACGACAAAAGTTTAACAATATTATTTTAACTTTCCTGGCTTCATAACTCTAAAGATATTCTCCAAGAAGTAAAATATGGTAATCGGTCAAAAAATGGGGAATGTTTTTTTGCTATTTCTAGTCTTATCATGACTGACAGGGGCTCTAAAAAACAAAAAAAGTGACGGGGTAATGTTCATACGTATATATGTACGTTGTTGGCGTGCTTGAAGCTTAATAACTTTTGACTGGATGAACCGATTTTGACGACTTTTAGCACAGATACTCGGGTTTATGGGGGAATGTTTTGGTAAAAGTTGGGGTCAATACCTCCAGGATGGGTAGTGCAGTAATTTTTTGGGGTCAATTTTCTCAAAATTTTGCAAACATAACCACACTTTATATTTAGCTCATTACATGTGTTCATACTTATTTTACCATTTTTTAAATGATTTTTCCCAAAATTTTCACCTTTCCTAAAAATTTAAAAAAGCTATCTTTTTATTAATTGCATATGTTTAAACCAATTTTTTTTTGTCTTCCTAGGCGTAGTAGTAGTAGTGTAAATGATCCAAAAAAATACTTGGAGTCAATAATGGGTGTTGAGGAAACCATCAAAATTTAAAAAATCGATTTTTTGAATTAAAAAGGTTTTTTTTGGTCGATTTTCATGAACCATTATTATTCTACTATATAGGAATAATTAACCAATGCCACGCAAGTATTACAACTTTTTTGTCAACGATTTTTAGAATTTAAACCAACGAATGAAGTTGTAAAAAGAAAATATTTTGTTGAAACAGATATAAGTAATACTATTTACATCAAATAAAATTTTACGGATGATGAATGTACAAAAAAATAATTCCATTTATACTCGTTTAAAAACCTGAAATCATTGTTAAACCACATCAGTGTTATATTTTTAATTATTTTATTCTAAATATAATTAATTGTGTAAGTCAAATAAATTACAGTTTAAATAATAATGAATTTAATACAAGTAATGTAAATCATTAATAATGTAATTAATTTTAATAGAAATTGCATTTACAATAGTTAGCAATTAAATGGAAGACAGAATACGATATTCAATGTCGTGTCAATATTACATAAATCCCTCGTTCTGGCAACATTGACGTACCAAACCTTTGTTCCACTGTTACTATCACCCTGTATGAACGGCACTGTAATATTAAATAATCATTTTATTTTTTATATCTCAATTTCTTACTTCTTATAAAAAATATTTTTTTTAATAATTTCTTTTCTGTGGTAAACGTTTTAAAGGTTTTATGATAATACGAAACCGTTAGAATTTTTTTTTTTTTTTTTTTTTGTCTTCAGTCATTTGACTGGTTTGATGCAGCTCTCCAAGATCCCCTATCTAGTGCTAGTCGTTTCATTTCAGTATACCCTCTACATCCTACATCCCCAACAATTTGTTTTACATACTCCAAACGTGGCCTGCCTACACAATTTTTCCCTTCTACCTGTCCTTCCAATATTAAAGCGACTATTCCAGGATGCCTTAGTATGTGGCCTATAAGTCTGTCTCTTCTTTTAACTATATTTTTCCAAATGCTTCTTTCTTCATCTATTTGCCGCAATACCTCTTCATTTGTCACTTTATCCACCCATCTGATTTTTAACATTCTCCTATAGCACCACATTTCAAAAGCTTCTAATCTTTTCTTCTCAGATACTCCGATTGTCCAAGTTTCACTTCCATATAAAGCTACACTCCAAACATACACTTTCAAAAATCTTTTCCTGACATTTAAATTAATTTTTGATGTAAACAAATTATATTTCTTACTGAAGGCTCGTTTAGCTTGTGCTATTCGGCATTTTATATCGCTCCTGCTTCGTCCATCTTTAGTAATTTTACTTCCCAAATAACGAAATTCTTCTACCTCCATAATCTTTTCTCCTCCTATTTTCACATTCAATGGTCCATCTTTGTTATTTCTACTACATTTCATTACTTTTGTTTTCTTCTTGTTTATTTTCATGCGATAGTTCTTGCGTAGAACTTCATCTATGCCGTTCATTGTTTCTTCTAATTCCTTTTTACTCTCGGCTAGAATAACTATATCATCAGCAAATCGTAGCATCTTTATCTTTTCACCTTGTACTGTTACTCCGAATCTAAATTGTTCTTTAACATCATTAACTGCTAGTTCCATGTAAAGATTAAAAAGTAACGGAGATAGGGAACATCCTTGTCGGACTCCCTTTCTTATTAGGGCTTCTTTCTTATGTTCTTCAATTGTTATTGTTGCTGTTTGGTTCCTGTACATGTTAGCAATTGTTCTTCTATCTCTGTATTTGAACCCTAATTTTTTTAAAATGCTGAACATTTTATTCCAATCTACGTTATCGAAAGCCTTTTCTAGGTCTATAAACGCCAAGTATGTTGGTTTGTTTTTCTTTAATCTTCCTTCTACTATTAATCTGAGGCCTAAAATTGCTTCCCTTGTCCCTATACTTTTCCTGAAACCAAATTGGTCTTCTCCTAACACTTCTTCCACTCTCCTCTCAATTCTTCTGTATAAAATTCTAGTTAAGATTTTTGATGCATGACTAGTTAAACTAATTGTTCTATATTCTTCACATTTATCTGCCCCTGCTTTCTTTGGTATCATAACTATAACACTTTTTTTGAAGTCTGACGGAAATTCCCCTTTTTCATAAATATTACACACCAGTTTGTATAATCTATCAATCGCTTCCTCACCTGCACTGCGCAGTAATTCTACAGGTATTCCGTCTATTCCAGGAGCCTTTCTGCCATTTAAATCTTTTAATGCTCTCTTAAATTCAGATCTCAGTATTGTTTCTCCCATTTCATCCTCCTCAACTTCCTCTTCTTCCTCTATAACACCATTTTCTAATTCATTTCCTCCGTATAACTCTTCAATATATTCCACCCATCTATCGACTTTACCTTTCGTATTATATATTGGTGTACCATCTTTGTTTAACACATTATTAGATTTTAATTTATGTACCCCAAAATTTTCCTTAACTTTCCTGTATGCTCCGTCTATTTTACCAATGTTCATTTCTCTTTCCACTTCTGAACACTTTTCTGTAATCCACTCTTCTTTCGCCAGTTTGCACTTCCTATTTATAGCATTTCTTAATTGCCGATAGTTCCTTTTACTTTCTTCATCATTAGCATTCTTATATTTTCTACGTTCATCCATCAGCTGCAATATATCGTCTGAAACCCAAGGTTTTCTACCAGTTCTCTTTATTCCGCCTAAGTTTGCTTCTGCTGATTTAAGAATTTCCTTTTTAACATTCTCCCATTCTTCTTCTACATTTTCTACCTTATCTTTTTTACTCAGACCTCTTGCGATGTCCTCCTCGAAAATCTTCTTTACCTCCTCTTCCTCAAGCTTCTCTAAATTCCACCGATTCATCTGACACCTTTTCTTCAGGTTTTTAAACCCCAATCTACATTTCATTATCACCAAATTATGGTCGCTATCAATGTCTGCTCCAGGGTAAGTTTTGCAGTCAAGGAGTTGATTTCTAAATCTTTGCTTAACCATGATATAATCTATCTGATACCTTGCAGTATCGCCTGGCTTTTTCCAAGTGTATAATCTTCTATTATGATTTTTAAATTGGGTGTTGGCAAGTACTAAATTATACTTCGTGCAAAACTCTATAAGTCCGTCCCCTCTTTCATTCCTTTTGCCCAGCCCGTATTCACCCACTATATTTCCTTCCTTGCCTTTTCCAATGCTTGCATTCCAATCTCCAACTATTATTAAATTTTCATCTCCTTTTACGTGTTTAATTGCTTCATCAATCTCTTCGTATACACACTCTACCTCATCATCATCATGGGCGCTTGTAGGCATATAAACGTTAACAATCGTTGTCGGTTTAGGTTTTGATTTTATTCTTATTACAATGATTCTATCGCTATGCGTTTTGAAATACTCCACTCTCCTCCCTATCTTCTTGTTCATCACGAAACCTACTCCTGCCTGCCCATTATTTGACGCTGAGTTAATTACTCTAAAATCACCTGACCAAAAGTCGCCTTCCTCTTCCCACCGAACCTCACTAATTCCTACTATATCCACATTCACCCTATCCATTTCCCTTTTTAAATTTTCTAGCCTACCAACCTTTTTTAAGCTTCTAACATTCCACGCTCCGACTCGTAGAATGTTATTTTTTAATTTTCTGGTGACACCTTCCTTAGTAGTCCCCACCCGGAGATCCGAACGGGGGACTATTTTACCTCCGGAATATTTTACCAAGGAAGGCGCCTCCATTATTGCTATGTGAAAATGCAGAGAGCCACATTTTCTTGGAAAAAAAGCAGCTGTAGTTTTCCATTGCTTTCAGCTGCGCAGTACTCAGAGGACTGAGTGATGTTGATACGGCCGTTTAAGTCATTGTGACTCACGCCCCGAACAACTACTGAAAGAGCTGCTGCCCTCTTTCAGGAATCATTCCTTAGTCTGGCTCTCAACAGATACCTCTCCGATATGGTTGCACCTTCGGTCCAGCTACTCTGTATCCCTGAGCACTCAAGCCCCCTCACCAACGGCAAGGTCTCATGATTCATAGAGGAGGGTTAGAATTTATAAAATGATAAAAAATAAAACGTTTTTCATTATTCAACTTTAAAAAAAACCCTTAATGCTAACAGTATGTTTATGTATGAATGTATCAATTTCCTTTACGGCTTTGCCCGAGTAAAATATGCGTATAGAACTTCAAAAATTGGAAATTTTTTTTTAGTAATTATGTGTGGGCTGTTGTTCTCAAAGTTATCCTTATTCACAATTAACCAGATAAAATAAAATTTTTAGATAAAGAATGTGTTCCCCAAAATGAAATTTTTAATGAAATCAGGATATGGAAGTTGTTTAAAAATTACTTTACTCCTGGCGTAGCCAAGTCCAAGAATTTCATCATTCCATTTTTTGGCATTGAAATGGTTACATATTTTAATAATTTTACAAATTTGAATATCTTTAAAATTTAGATAGTCAATTTCAGGGTGATAACCAAAAGCTAGTTTGAGTCTTACCATGTTTCACGAAGGTTAAACTCGATTTTGAGCCGAACGTATATGTTGCTCTTTTCAAATTCTTTGACGTAGATTGAAGTTGTGTGCGATCATAAATTCTAATAACTATAGAGGTTCTTCTTTCTATTTATGACATCGCCGACCTATGCTTTATAAAAATATTAATACCAAATTGAAAGTCGAATATATGCCAATTATATGTATTGCTTTCCTTAGTTCAGGAAATAAAATTCTACGGAGTGCTACTTTACTCTCGTGAAGATGAGTTCTCGCGGGTCATCATCAAATTAAACAATTTATTATTATTATTATTAATTTACTTCCTAATGTGTACGTTGCAATCTGTTCTAGTAGTGAACAATAAGCAACAACCCCCCTCCTTCATGGTCCCAATGAAATTAGGATAAATGTATATGATATGTAACTGAGGTATATACTTGTACAGATTCAGGCTGACAATACCTGAGATGTGTTGTCAATTGAACCTCAACCACAAAAGTACAACTGCATCCACTTTTTAGTATTCAAATCTGTATAAAAGTAACTAATTTTTACTAAAATTTGAACTTCAGAACCTTCGACTTCAGCTGTTAAACAAGTAATTTGCGACAACGTATTTTCCACTAGACCAAAAATTTTATACACATAGATCATTGATGGGATTAAATTTTGAAAGAAATTTAACAAAAGGAGTAAGGTTAGTTTACGTAATTTTATACGTATTGTATACTGGTTGTTGAAAATTGAGATTTAATAAGACAAAAATACTTGGAGGAATATTGATCCTTTTTTGTACAGTTTTTGCCCCATATTTTGAAAACATGTCCAAACAAGCCGAAATTTAGCCACATATATCTCCTCAATTTGGCATGATTTTTGACCTCATCAGAGAAAGAGGCATCACGTTAAAAAATATCATTTTTTTTAAAAACTTATTTGTTAAAATTTATCGATTTTTCTATTCTTGTTGAAGAATAACGTCACATCAAATTGGGCCAATTCATAGAATTGAATAATTACTTAAATAAATAAACGTTTAAGAGCAAAAAATGTCTGAATGGGATCATACTTTAAAGTAACAATTTCTTTAAAATCTGTTTCTAATGATTGAAAAACCGTTTGTATCCAGTATTAATGTACACGACATGGGGACTTTTTAAAAAAGGAGAGTCCCGTCGGAAGTGACAAAAATTAACTTTTTTTTATTTTTTTTAATGTTTTTGTACTTTTTGATACTTTAGCTCTTTTTCAACAGAATTTTTCAAACGTTTTTTTGTGGCTGCTATTAAAAATGTTGTAAGAAGTAACTGTCTATCAAGTGGGGTATCAAATTAGTAGGATATCAAATTTATCTATTAAAAATAACGAGTTTCTTTTTTAACAGTTATATTCTACGTACAGCATAATTTTGATTACATCATCATTTCGTGAAGAGGGGTCAGTCCACTGGGACCCAAAAAGTTTATTAAAAAATTTTCATGTTTTTCACAATATTTTTAACATTGCGTAAATTGCAATCAAAGTCACAGATTGCAAGGTTAGTTCCTTTGAACCAAGGTTCAAATGACCTTTGACATTTGAACCCCCAAGGTTCAAATCGAACAAAATTTTATTTTTTATCACATTTTTCTCTTTTTGACAAACGTCAAATTTGATTCCTGTACTCGGTGTACTGGTGTCCAACCAATAAAGACATTTTCATTATTATTAACAATAATAATATATTTACAATTTTTATTTTCATGTATTTTATGTAACAAAATTAATTACTTGTTATTAAATATTGTTTGTTTTTTCCATTCGTAAATGCCGAATAATAATCTATATGAATAAAAATGTAAATGTTCGTTTGTTCAAAATCTTAAATCTCCAAAAGTTCTTCACCGATTGCTTTGAAATTCTAGTACAACGTTGCATTAGAATACTCGCGTGTTTTTACATATCTACTATTTATATACCTACTATTATATAGATGTCACACCTGTGATAGTTAAAAACATACTTTTTTTTAAAAATAGCGCTATATGTTGGACTAAATATTTTACGATTCCATTTCATTGTTTCCGATATGTGTGTCCGCTATAGACAAAAAACTACTGGACCGATTTACACGCGGGAAAAAGGGAGAAAGGGATAATTCGGAAAAGGGAAAAAGAGATGAAGGGGAAAATGGAAAAAAAGGAAAAAGGGTAAAATGGGGAAAAGGAAATAGAAAATTAAAAGAGGGAAATGGGAAAGGGAAATAAGGAAATGAGAAATGGGGAAGTAAAGGTAAAGGGAAAGGGAAATGGTAGAAGGGAATGTGGTAAAAATGAAAATTGTAAAAGAAAATGGGTAAAAGAAAAGGGGGAAATGAAAAAAAGGCAAAGGAGGAAAGGGGAAATAGGAAACGGGAGAAATTTAACCTTTTTTTCCCTTTTACGCGGGTAAAGGGGAAAAAAGGAAAGGTTAAATTTTGTGAAGTTCCGTAATGTTCATTCTGTTAATGTTTTATCAATGTTTCACTTATGTTCATTTAATCTATATATTTACTGAAATCTTGCAATAGCGAATCATTCCCGGGTCTGCTAGTTACCTAATATTGAAATTTTATTTAAAATTACGTAAATTTTACTTAGCAACTTTTATTATTACTTTTAACATTATTATATTATTTCCATTTTTAAATTTTGTTATGAGACAGTCCCGGGAAAGTTTTGCAATCCTTTGCCGGATTTTTTAAAATAAACTTTTCGTTTAAATAATTATAAAGTGTGGATAATAGTTTTAATTTTTAATAAATGTTTCATTTTTCATTTATTTTCATTAAATGGAAAAATATTATTTTTTTTACCGATTTTTAAAAAAAAGTACGGTATTACTTTCGGTCTTTCGGTGAGATTGGGGATTGAAAAAGAAGTTTCTTTACGTTTTGAGGTATCAGGAGTATGAAAATACCATTTTCTTAAAATTTAATTTGGTTTATATGTAAACCAAATTGATCCACCCAAGTACAAAAATATACATTAAATAAGATGCCACTTACCTTATTTTATAATATCTTTACAAAAACGTTTTCGTGGAAACCCACATCTTCAGTTGTAATTTTTTTTAAATTCTTTATGTTAAATTGCTTACTGCACTTAAATACATTCAAATTTATCAAGGTAAATATAACATTTTTATATATATATATATATTTTTTTTTTAATAAAAATCTTTATGTATGAAAACAAGTGCATGAGAAAAGTACGCATATGTAATCCTAATAAACGTTGCTTCTATATATATATATATATATATATAATATATATAGATAGGTCTATGTCTAAAATTTGTGGCTCAAAAATCCCAAAACTATTGGATCAATTTCATTGGAAGTTAAATATGTTGTAGTAGTGCATCTGAAATTGTGCATTTAAAAATTTGATGAAGAATTGTTGAGTCGTTCTTGTGTTACACTCAATCTAAAGTAAAAAAAAAAATAATTGAGGTTATTTTGATTGTTCAGTAGTGCATTTTTCATACGCACTTCAGTGGGTACATTTTTTCATACGTCAGAGTGGTGGGTACTGAAAGATCTATTTTTATTATTTAGTGCATTTTTGTGTGTAACAATTTTTTATGGATCAGTTTTTTCCTTTTGATAAAATTTTAGATAAGAAAGAGTTGATAATTTTTCAAATGGAAACAATATAAAATAACGAAAAGTCTTGCACAGAATTAACTAAGAATGTTTCTTTTTAATCTTTTTACGTTTATTATTTAAATAAGCTCCAGTTTGCAAGTTGTATATTATTATCCTACCTTTAGGCTAAAAATTTTAAAGATAAACTTTGTTTCATTAATAAATTCTGCACAGAAAATATTTATAGAATACGTTAAAAATAATATTGAATTGTTGAAAAAGTTTTAAAGAATTTTTAGTTTCGAAAGCTAATAATTTAATTAATTCATCGTTGCTGTACTAACTTTCTTCTATTTTTATACTTTAAAATAAAATGTTGGAATTTTTGTTTTTAAATTACTCTTCAGTAATTTCTTTTAAGTATTTTTTAGTTATATTTTTATACTCTTTTTATCCTTACTTTATTTTCTCTTTAAAAATTAAAAGTTAATTTAGTCAGGATTTGTAATTAAGAAAAAATATATAAAGAAATATTTTTATGCTTGTACAAGCAACATTGAACGGATTGATTTTTTATTGAATTTTCAGATTGATTAATTTTCTGCCTAGATTCCATGTTAAAAAATACAGTCTTACTAAAAAATATGCTAGGTGTATTTTGAAGAGAAGACTGTAACGTTATACTCGAATTTAATTTTTTTAACTTCTTTATAAATCTTTTTCAATGAAGATAAGAGTTTATAGTTTTTCTGGATTTCTGATAATGATAAATATATCTGTAGAAAAACCAAACAGAATATTTCTCATAAAATAAGGGAAAGCAGAATTATAAGCAATTTCTTATGGTGGATTCAATTATTCCAATAACACTTATAGAATTTTTTCCTACATACTCTCTCACTCTCTCTCTCTCTCTCTCTCTCTCTCTCACACACACACACACACACACACACACACACACACACACACACACACACACACACACACACAGAGAGAGAGAGAGAGAGAGAGAGGAGAGAGAGAGAGAGAGAGAGAGAGAGAGAGAGAGAGAGAGAGAGAGAGAGACACACACACATGCGCGCGCACACACAGACAAAGAGAAAAGAGAAGATTAGAAAGAAAAATTCTTACTGTGTTTTTCTTAGTATTCGATGTTTTTTTACTATGTACCTATGTAGGATTCGAAAAGAATTTAATGTCAAAAGCATTCCAAATTTTATATTTCGTAAAATCAGTCATTTTAAATTATATATATTTTTATTATCTATTAATTTGTTTCCTAAGACCGTATTATAATCTTTGAATTACGCGTCTGGAATCTGTATCATGATGAAGGGCATTATGAAAAATTCTTATTTTGATATAAGTGTTCAACCAATCAAAGACCTCTTTTCAAATAACTCTTTTCAGTTACTGACCAATAAGAAGTGGGTATTTTTTGATTTATCAGCTGTGTTTTTTTTTACTTTCATAATCCGATTTTATAATTAGAAAGCAGAGGTTAATTTGAAAGTACACCAAAAAGGTAACTAAATTGCTATATTTCCCTGTTTATCCTTTTGTTAATTACGTAAAATTCTGAGAAAGAAATGTCTTTAACATCGATCGATATTAAAGAAAAGGCAGAACTTACAACTAATATAACCTATTGTCACAAAAATGTATTGTTTAATGTATTTTTTTGAAAAATTGAAAAAATATATTCCGTAAACAATGTATTCTATCATTGATTTAAATCAATAATTCCAATATTTTCTCAGCCGTAGAAGAAATACGGCCATTTCTCTAAAATGGCCATTAATGTTTCTTGTGAAGTTTGCGACACTTGTCAAGACTCGTATCGTAACTTTTTAATGGTTCAGTAGATAAACATTAAATTTAGGTCTTTATGTTTATTGATTTATTATACGATATTCTGATATAAATTATTATTATTATTTTAATATTTTCATCACCTTTTCGACAATATTTTTAAAGATCCTAAAATTTTATAAATTTTTTAATTCTATGATGTTTTGCAACGGAAATATAATTACAAAACTGTGTAATATATGTATGTTTGAATCCCAGTTTACTTGTTTTTATTTTATACACACACATACACATACACATATATATATATATATATGTGTGTGTGTGTGTGTGTGTGTGTTTGTGTGTGTATGTATATATATATATATATATATATATATATATATATGTGTGTGTGTGTGTGTGTGTGTGTGTGTGTGTGTGTGTGTTTGTGTGTGTATGTATATATATATATATATATATATATATATATATATATATATATATATATATATATATATATATGTGTGTGTGTGTGTGTGTGTGTGTGTGTGTGTGTGTGTGTGTGTGTGTGTGTGTGTGTGTGTGTGTGTGTGTGTGTGTGTGTGTGTGTGTGTGTGTGTGTGCGTGTGTGTGTGTGTGTGTAGTGCATATGAAACACGTAAAGTTCTGTACCAATTACATAAAATAAAAAAAAAACAAGTAAACTGGGATTCAAACATACATATATTACACAGTTTTGTAATTATATTTCCGTTGCAAAACATCATAGAATTAAAAAATTTATAAAATTTTATCTTTAAAATATTGTCGAAAAGGTGATGAAAATATTAAATTATGTACATAAAAAAATTCGGTTAAAGAATATGCAATTAAAAAAAAAAATAGCTTTTTCAATTTTTGTGAAGGGGGGACCTTTGGAGCAGATTAAAAAAAAAATTGTAAGATAAGCATGCATTGTGTTTTAATATGTGTGTATATATAT
Source organism: Lycorma delicatula (assembly GCF_047948215.1). Lineage (NCBI taxonomy): Eukaryota > Metazoa > Arthropoda > Insecta > Hemiptera > Fulgoridae > Lycorma > Lycorma delicatula. The sequence goes on from NC_134464.1 coordinate 39,809,666, forward strand.
ATATATATTACATACATATTATATATATATATATATATATATTATACACAAGCGTATATCCTTCGTGGCAACATCAGTGCAATATTTTTTTAATAGCAAATTTATTTATTTATCTGTAAATAAAAATTATTTAAACAAGAATATTGTTTTTAGATATTCATTAACTACTAATTAACTCGTAAATACTTCAAATATGAACGGCAAAATTAAACCTGAAGAAAGAGATTTTTAAAATTTTTGTATAAATTTTAGTCAAATTTTATTAGAATTATTTGATGAAGATATATTCCATCGTTTTAGAGGAAGGAATCAGAAATGATCCGTGCAATTCAGTTTAACATTTAGTTAGATATTTTTAATTCAAGAAATGTTTTTTCTTATTTGTATGTAAGTTAAGTATATTATTAAGGTAAAATATGGATTTATTTATTATTATTTTTTGATGTTAAAATATCAAGTGTTGTTCAAATGTATAAAACGTATCTTCTTCATAAATTTTTCTGCATAGAAAATTAAAGTAAAATAATATCTTATGTTTTGTACTTAATTAACGTCTAGTAAATTATAATTTAAGCAGTTCGGTTGTATAAACTTAGCCTACTTTATACATCAGTAGCACTTATTAAGTCAGTATGCTAAGCATCTCTCTGAAAGTTCATCAAAGAGAGCTTTACCTCATTCTCTATTCCCCTATATTTTATGACAATTTCGCTTTTAATTTTATATACAATTTCTCAAAACCTCTTATTCTATTCTAATAAAAATAAACCTATGAGATAATATTTTTATAAAATAACATCACGCAACCTTTTATCTAATGTGTTTTTAAATAATCTTATAAGTATATATTTTAATGAATAAATGTAATTTAAAATATTTTGTATATCTTAAGAAAAAACTTTTTTTTTTTTTAGGAAAAAATTTAGTATCTATATGAAATTTTTTCTGATGTTTAAGGAGCTCAAATTAAAATCCAATTATATACACTATTTTTTATTTTATTTTATATGTTTAAGTTTTGTGTTTAATTAACGTAAATAACTCAATATTTATTGGGGGTCAGACTGGGTAAAAGATTACACTAACCTCCAAAAAATCATAAATTTCGTTTACAGCGTACTGCATCTCATAAAGACTAAAACTCAAATAACGATTTATCACGTAATGAAAAACGAAAAAAAAAATTTAAATCAGATATTCGAAGTTAACAAAATATTATTTTATAAAAAATATATGATAAGAAAAGATTCTAGAATTTAATACATCTTTATTAAATTACATTAATACTGATTTGGAGGAAGTGCTTGTAAATCTTAATTATTGATTCACGTAGAAAAGTGTTACGTTAATTTATGGCTTTATACTCTCAATCCCATCACTTTTTGGGTTTTGACACATGTACATGAAAGTACTAGATTCTCTTTTTCTGAAAGTATTGATTTTTATTATGCAACGAGTACCGTATGATTAGGCGTATCACGAGATGCTGCTATGATTGTGGGGAGCAGGATAAGGCGGAACACGTAATATTTTTTTGGACGAGGTGGAGACTTGAGGGCCGTCATGATGGGCCACGGCGCAGTAAATGTGGGTAATGCTATAAGTGTGATGTTGGGTGACAGAGATGCTTGGACGAGAGTAATGACTGCGGTGTAAGCCATAATTCGAAACAAGGCAGCAGGAGAGAGCGGTAGGCATGCTGGAAGAGTGCAATTGACCTGAGGCGGAGCGACCGATGCCGGCGGCTGTAGGTAGCCAGCCTTAAGGGAGTGGATGGCGAGGTCTCCTCGGAGTAGTTGTTCGCCGATGATCCCCTGAGGACGTCGCTCTGGCTATTCTAATTCGGTGACAAAAGCGCCCAGGTGATTGCACAGCAACTTTGTACATACCATGTAGATTAGGTCTGCCCCCTGCGTGACTAGAGAGGGAGATTTTTTAGCGAGTGAAAGTCCCGCATTTTCCGTCAGAGCGGACCTTAAAAAACCAGTTTCTACGATGAACCGCGTAAAGATATCACTTGTAGGATTGAATGAATATCAACAAAATTTCGATGTACATTTTTTTGATATTCAACTGACATACTTGACTTATTAAACTAGCTAATAGGAAAAAAATTAATTCCTAATTTATGTTGGATAATTTAATTATAAAAATAGTTGTAGGGGATCTGATATAAGAACAGTTAGGCTTGAAATGATATAACAATTTTCAAAATCAACAGATATCTTATATTACAAAATTAATTAAGAAAATTAGAAGTGTAAAATCATTTCATAATTATTTTTTAAGCCGAAACATGTTACCATGAAAGACCGAAATTAGAGAATGTCAATATTCTTCGGTGAATGTCGACACATACCAAATATCTCAGTGAAAAATCAAAATATTTGTTTATTCGGACCTTCACCAGTATTTGTCGATAAAATAGGCTTTCTGGTGGGAGTCAGAATGATAACTAGAAATAAAGAAAAGAAAAATCACCCAATACCATCTCAAAGGTAAATAGATTACGAGAAACCCTCGTAAAAAAAAAAAGTTTAAATTTAAGCCAAACATAATCTACGATTGCTAACCTTGTCTAATTAACATTAAATATACAAATAATATATGTTATTCTCCAACAATGAAGGCGATTAATGAAATTCACCGAATCCAGCATGCACTGAAGGTGAAAGTTGAATAAAAAATATTTTTATAAAAAATTAAACAAACGGCAAAGGGCATTTATTTGTATCGTTATCGTTCATCTATATAGTTAACATACTCTGTATATCCTGATTGGCCCAATCAATTTATAAAATACTGAAACCATTGTTGGAGAATAAGAAGTATAATTTGTATATTTAACGTTAATTAGACGAGGTTAGCGAGTGAAGAGAGAGATCAGATTAAATTTAGTTTTCCTTTATTTACGAGGGTTTTTCATAATCTATTTACCTTAGAGATTTGTATTGGGTGATACTTTTTTTAACTTCTAGTTATCGTTTTGGCCCCCACCAGAGTTTATCTGTGTTTGTCGACATTTACCGGTGAAGGTCCGAATTAGCAAATATTTCGGTCTTTCACCTACGTATTTAGTATGTGTCGATATTCACGGGAGAATATCGACCTTTCACGGTAATCTATACATTTCTGCACAACAGCATATCAACCCGAATGAAATTCAGATGATTAAAAAATAATAAACATCATTAATTCCAGAGAAAGAAATTATGGTTGGTATCCTAGATTGATTATACGAGTCAAAACCATAGTAGGGAACATGACAAACTGTCTAAAACAACAGTACTCGGGTTTTTATTAAGAAAAAATTACTTTACGTATACCTCTTCTATCAGTAAGGTATATAAAAATGTATTTATTCAAGTAGTTTTTGTAGAATTTATAAATTTATATTTATGTCGTCTTTTGCCACATTTATACAAAAATGTAAGTGCACGCACATACACAAATAAATAAGTTTATTCTTAAAATAAGTTTAAGAATAAGTTTATTCTGTATTTTTCATCTAGTTTGTAAGTCTTTACGTTGAATTTGATGCACTTGCGCGACTGTGTGTGGGTGGATACACAGGAAAATAGAGAAGATAAAGAGGCTTTAAAACGAAAGGAAATGAAAAGAGAATAGTAGAAAAGAATTGAGTAGAAAATTTTCTCGTAAAAAAAAAAAAAATAGCTCTAATATAAGAGATGAGACGGCTCATTAAGTATCATACAAGTTTAAAGAGATGAAAAGAGGTTTTCTTAATCTGTATTCCGTAAACATTAAATAATTAAAACACATTGAGTTTTTATGAGTAATGAGATAATGTGAATTAAAATAAGTATACGTAGAATATTATATATTAAAACCATCAAATGACAATTTTTTTTTCTTTAGTTTTTTATAGTGACAAAACACTTTTATTTTATTTTCTGGGCTCCTACATTTACGAAGTTATATAAAATGAAACATTTTTATACGACAATGTTTCTCTTTTTTCTGTTTTAAATGAATGCTAAGAAAAGAATTACTTAAGAAATTTCTTGTTTAAAAAATATTTTACTTTATATGAGCTACTTGTTTTTTATTTTTTTTACTGTGAAATTTTAATTTAAGACGCGGAGATTAAGAAAGTAATAGAACTTTATGTTGGTATTTACTAAGAATATTTATGAAAAAGGTTGAAAATTGCGTTTATCACAAAAAAATTTTAATAAAATATATTGGAGTCGTAAAAAAGGGGTTATATTTTTTTAAATGTCTTTCTCCTCTGGTAAATGACAGATTGGGAATAAATATTAAATTAATTTTTTTTCTGTTTTATTAAGATTGGGTCAATATTTTTTCATAAATTTTCGTTATGTATTATATATATATATATATATATAATGAATATTCTGACCACGGATTTGGATTCCACATTGGAAAATACGAAAATTTGTTTTGTAACATTTTTTATTAAAAAGAGATTTTTGACCTCTAAATGACCTTTGAACCTGACGTCGTCCTAAGTCACTATGAAAGTTCTTTCAACTTTGAAAAACGAATTTTTAGGATAATAGCTATGATGTCATCCTTAAATCGAAATTGTTCTTTCGAATAGCGATATTTTCTACCGAAAGTGGTTCTTCCAGACCCTGGAAGTTGATATTTTTACGGCTACCATACATGTTTTGATTGTTGGATTCTACGCGAGTAAAATGTTTTAATTTTTTTTTAAATGCGTTTTTTGATTTTTAAGTGACCTTGGATGTTGACCACGTACCAAAAATGAACTTTCGGCCTTGACAACTAACTTCCGTTGAGAGTCGAAAGTTTATATTATCAGCAATCGATTGAGCGTACGCAATTTACTTAAGACTATGAGTTTTCGAAAAAAAAACAGTTTTTGTCGTTTTAAAAGAGGGTGACAGCTGTTTTTGGACACCCCCGGTATAAATATATGCCTAATAAATTTTCATATTTTAATACTTTCACTTTAGTTACTTTCTAGGGAACATAATAGCATGATAGATATACTTACGGGAAAATATGTTAATCATGCCAAAATTATGGGGTTTTTGCAAATCTTTACGCATCCACCTAGTTCATCTAGACCAAAAAGAATATGTATGTATGTCGCACTATTTTTGCCTATTTAATTCCGGATTAACCAAACCGATTTTCTTCAAATTTGGTTCATTTATTGTATAAGGCATTGATCATATTGTCATTTTTTCAAAATCCCTTAAGAGGATGGGGTATATCGTAAAGAAACCAACTCAATTTTCTTCAGAGGCATTTTAGAGATAACTTTAACGAAGAGAATTTTTCCTACAATGCATATATAAATAAACCAAAAAAATTTTGAAAAAATCAACCCCCTCCTATAAAAATATAAAATATGATTTTTTTTATTTCTCTCTCACCCCCTCTCAATCACTCTCTCACGCTCTCTCGCTCTCTCACTCTCTCACTCACTCACTCACTCTCTCTCTCTCTTTCTCTCTCTCCTCTCTCTTTCTCTCTCTCCTCTCTCTCTCACTCTCTCTCTCTCTCTCACTCTCTCTCTCTTTATCTCTCTTCGGTTTAAATATTTTTCAAAAAAAGTTTTGAAAGTTTATACTTCATATACAGAGCTATCAAGAAATGAATACAACTTTAAAAAATGTAGACCTCAGACCGAAAATGAAAAGAACGTTCTTTGAAAATTCTCTTTTTCGTATTTTAGCGTTTATTGGAGAGGGTGTTAGATTTAGAAAAATCTTTACTTAAGCAAATTTGTTAAGCAAAACCTTTATATGAAAATTTAAAAAAAAGTCTTTCTAAAATTGATTTGCCATCTTTAAAATACACACACACACACATATATATATATATATTTTTTTTTTTGATAATTTTGTTTTTGGTTCCATTTGATTTAATTTTTATTATCAATTTTCTTTTTTTTTATACTTCATCACTTAAAGAGTAGCACCCATCCTATAAACCGGACACAAAATAAGAAGCATTTTTTTCATAACTTTCATAAAAGTTATACTTTATTTTTTCTATATTTTTAAACAATTTTCTTTCAAATTATTTTTTTTTCGCTAGCAAATTTTTGCAATGAAAAAGCTAAGCCTTGTTGCCGCGAAAATCATGCAATACTTTACCAGATTTTTTATTTACTTTTTATTAATAACAGAATCAATTCCTCGTCAGTATACCATGTCTATAATAAATTTAGTGATAATAATTTAAAACTTAGAATAGAAAATAAAATATATAAAGGCCTACAATGCGTACATTCAGAATATAAAAAAAATTGTATTTTTTAATTTCAAAGTACTTCAAAATATAATATAATAAGTTATAAATATAATAAACCTGGATAGACAATTTTTTACTAATATTCATACATTTTCCCTGTTAGAATAGTGTACCATACGTAAAATTAAAAAAAAATCTATATAAATATTTATCTATAATATAGTTTTCTATAATATATCTATAATATATTATAATTTATTTTTGGCGTAGTAAGCTTGTAAAGGAAATAATCATTATATAAGTTAACATAGCATTCATGAATTAATAATATGGTCCGTATAATGTTATTGTTCTTTTTTCTAACAATATTAAAAAAATTATGTGTTAGTAATCTGCGTGTGAAATTTCATAATTCAAAAAATTTGACATTGAGCAGAGTTTACAATCGTCATGTTTTGTGTTTTGCTTAAAAAATTTATCGCCAGAGATATTAACGTTATTTAAAAACATGTACGATGAAAATAAAGGTTTTTGAGTAGTCAGAAGAAACCATATTTATCTTTTTAATGATGTTCTGATTAGAAATCCATCTTCCGAAAAGAGGAATGTTTTTTTTTTGGAATTAGGCCAACTGAGGGACTACGTGAAGCAACGTTTTGAAATCATTTTTCTTTCTTTTTGGCATTTTCTTTTCTAGTCTTTCAATAGTTTTTCTGTTTGTTTTTTACTTTTTTCTTCAGATTTTGTTTCTTTTTTCTCTTAAGTCGTTGAAATCTAATCTATCTTGTACTATTTCTTCACATATTTTCATTTCAGTTAGGTCTTTTGAAATTACTTAGATCGTCCATTGTTTTCCGTTCTTTTTGATATAAATATGATTGAAGATTTTTTAGTTTCATAAAGTGGTCGAAGAATTCGCCTTTTATTTTTCTGGTAGAATCTGAAAAGTTTCATTGTATTTCTAAAGATCTTTATTACTTCTGAATTCGTATTCCTTATAATTTATTTTTATTAGTACTGAAATTTTTCTAAAGATTTTAATTTCTTTTTTCTTTTACATTTATTTCACCTTTATTTTTTATTTTTTTATGAGTAATAGAACATTTTTTTCAAGTCTATTAAACGTTGGCAGTAGTTTTTGCTGTCGAGGGAAACGGCTTTACAGAATATATAAAATGTAAAACTATTTATAAAATAAACGAATTCTAGAAATTTTTTTTTAACTATCTGTTATATGGGTGTATATTTAAACACTAGTGCATCCGTAGTCCTTAGAGGAAAGGTTTCAAAACAGTTTAGAATGATTTACTTAAAAGACTAAACTAAATACTCGTACTTCAAACCTTATAAGGGCTCTGTTTTCCCAAACATAATACAAGTTTAATACATCTGACTGTATCCTCTAAAGCCAACTACTCTTGTTATAACATAGCTGCCGGCTTAAATGCCTTACTATTAACACAATTCAGTCAAATGGTACCGTAACATTCAGTAAATGTAACCTCATCGTAATTGTAACTCTTTTAAATTAGAATAAATTGTAAGGTAAGGAATAATAATAATGCATTGTTTTAATATTTTTTATTGTTTTAAAATAGATGATTTACAAAAATAATTTAAATATATTAAGGTAATTATTTATTACAATATAAAATTATATATTACTGTATTATTACCGTTGTCCAATAAAGTTCTGCTTTACAAGTTCTGATGATCCTACGATTAATCTGGACTTATGGTGCGGAATTGTCGGGAACAGCAAATTGTATTAACATAGATATCATACAACGCTTCCAAAACAAGGTTAACGAGAACAACTGCAAAGGTGCCGTGGTTCACACGGAATAACGAAATTCACCAGTATTTTAGCTTCCAAAATTTCGTGAGGTTGTGAGACAGCACAGTGTTAATTACCAATAACGTTTAGAAAATCACGTCAACCATTTAGCGATCAAGCTGCTTGATAACAGCGGGGATGTCTGAAGTTGTCACCATGTGCTTGACGTAGCGGCTACTGAATGAAAGTTTGCAGTTACTATCGCCAAATCTAGTGATGTTATTTTTGTTTACTTTTTTATTATTTGTAGCTGAAAGTTGTTTTGTTCTTTGTTCGACTAGCTACCGCTTGGTATTTGTTTATTTTTTATTGACTATTTACTTTTTATTTTTTTTTTCCGTAAGGGAGGAAAAAGCTCTGCCAGCCGTCGTCAGGCTCACACTGACGGTAGTGCGGGGCTCTCACCCGCTAAAAAACCTAAACTCTTATCATGCAGGGGCCGGATCTAAGCCATATGGTGTGTACAGCCCCTGCATGATCACCCAGGCACTCTACTATCCGAATCCGTATGACCTGAAGGCGTCCCCAGGGGACGACTCCGAGAAGCCCCCGCCGCCGACCCCCAGAAGCTGGCCACCGTTGATCACCCGTCATCGAACTCCACGTCTCTATAGATCCGAATCTGCTCAGCCTGTCGTCGCCTCTCTTCATTGGCCTTCTCTCCTATCACTGATGTGATCGTAGTCAAGATACATTCCCATTTGTTGCTATTGCTGACCATCACCTCGATTTTATTGTCGCCCCCTTCATACCCTGATCCTCGAGTACTACCCTTAAGTTGCGCCATCTAGGGCAAAAAAAAAACACATGCTCTGCTGTGTCCAGTCCGCCGCAATCATGACAGCGACTTGTATGGCATCTACCCATCCTGTACACATAGGCCCGAAAACATCCATGTCCAGACAGGAACTGGGTATAGCCTGTGTTACCTGCTTTCGCTCCACCCATTTCCTGAAGTCGCTTATGAGCCCGTAGGTCCACCTTCCTTTTTCCGAATCTCGCCATCTGTCACGCCAAGCCATGTAGAGACTGTCAATTGCTTCCTTTTATTTACTTTTTTTATTGGTTTTTATTTGTTATATATTTGTTTTGATGAACTATGATGTGTTGGCAGATATGTTCTTTTATTAATGAACTTTAAGGTTATTAGTTATTGATAACTTTTATTATGGATTGACTTATTATGAGAGTTCCTTAAGAATCCGTTATCTTGTGCTTATCATCAAACGATTTACTTATGGTTCCACTTAAGGAACCAATTATAGATATAATACTAGTTGTGGGGAAAAATATATATATAATTCACAAAATATATAAGCACACATTCTATAGCTTAGTTTACAAACCGTCAGTTGGAAATTAGAGTTTCAAGATAAGAAAAAATAATACAATCAATGAAACGAGTATACTTCTCTCTTCTTAGAATAGAATAATAAACAGATATTAAATTGCCTGTTGATTGGTTAGTTTTTATTTTATTTTTTATTTATATGAATAAAAACCCCTTATTAGTGAACCCCTTATATTAGTGAAGCATTGTTTTACATAATTGAAAATATTTGTATTAACCCACAAGAATAATAAAATTACACTGAGAGATTCATTTATTTTTTTTTTTTTTTAATTTGAAAACTCTTAACAAGAAAATAGAAATGGAAAAGATATGGAATAATTAAATTTTTTTTTTTTAGTATATATTTATTAACATCGAGAATTTTTTAGAATAATGAAATTTTTGTTACTTTCAAACTAAACTAATATTAAGATTTGGCTCAGCATAGGAAAAGCCGTCAATTATAAAATTTGTTTGCTGTTTTAAAAATTTTAATTTTATTTCTCTTCTGCCCAAAGAATACTTCAAAAATTTCTTAGCATCAAAACCAATCTTGTTTTAGATGGTTATACAGTTCCCACCAGAAATTAGCTGTAAAATATCAATAACCTGATGACTATGTGCTGTGATATGTAATAAAATCTAGGGATTCCCAATCACCACAATTATATCACGATTAATAACACCAAAATCTACCTGTATTTATTATAACCGTCTTCAGCGATTGATTTTTTTAATCGGTTAAAAAATACCTTAAAATTTAATAATACCCAACCTTTTAAACTTTTAAAATAAGAGTAGATAATATCCTTTACTTTTGTCGATCAAAAAAATAAACAAAATCTCCTTTTATTTATATTTCAAATTTTAATTCTACTTTTAAAAGTCAATCTCAATCCAAAAACATCAAATAAAATCTATTTACTCTCAATATTTCCTGAAATTTCCTGGATCCCACAAAATTAATCCAGAACCTTCATTCATTTCTTTCTTACTTATGTTAAGTAAAAGATCAAAATATTATAAGAACCTTGAGGTTTGAATTACCATTTTGCACGGATACCAATTTTCTGAGTCAAAAACTGTAAAAAGCTTTAAAGACAGGATCTTGAAAAGGAGTTATCAGATTCACAAAAAGAAATTAGCGTTTTTGAAATCGAGTTGGCTGAATTTAATGTCAAATAGAAATAAATGAAGTAAGAATCTTCACGAACTTAGAAAGGCTTAAATAGATTGTAATTTTTTCTAAGTTCACGGAAACATCAAAATTTTTGTTAACCGTGGACCTAAAAAAAATTGTAATGTATTGTTTAGTATATTATAATTTGTTCTTGTAGTATATGGCATGACAAAACAAATAATGGATTATTCAAATACTCTAAATTTAAAAAAAAAAAAATACGTTTCATGGCAATCAAATTTTTAATTAATAAAAATATAATTTAAAAAAATAATAATAATACCCACAAATAATTGTCAAATTCTAATTTTTACGTTCATTTCATTACAAAATCATTAATCCAAGACTTTAAGTTAAGCTTTAATTGCATAACAGTTTTTGTGAGATTCTAATAAAATGTTGATTTTTTTCTCGATTAGTCTAATAGTTCAACTATTTTTTCATCCAATAATATCTTAGCATGTAAATAAGCCTTCTCAGTTTGCTGAGAAGGCTTATTTAATATTGCATATTGCTGCAATTAAATTAAATTTAATTTCCTAATATTAACATTTATTTCTTGTTAGAAAAAACATTTTTTTAGGGTTTTTATATTTTTATGTTAACGAAGTCAGCTTTCTGACTTTGTTTCAATATTATGACAGGAGACAAAACTCGGATGCATCATTACGACCCAGAAGAAAAACGGCAGAGCATAGAATGACGGAACTATTCGTCACAATAAAAAAAATTCACAACATCCTTCTAAAAAAAAAAAAAAAACAATTCATCTTGACAGTGTTTTTGTGTACGTGACTGACTACTGGAAGCTAGGACGACTTTAAATTCTTTGAGATACATAGAAAAAGACGTTAAAAGACCTCTCTTTTTCTGTTTAGCTACCGTAACTACCGCAAGGTATTACTTCAGAGGATGAATGAGGATGATATGTACGATGTATGTACGATCCGGAGATGTGTGGTTAATTGAAATCCAACCACCAAAGAACACCGGTATCCACGATCTAGTATTCAAATCTGTATGAAGGTCTTTACTAGGATTTGAACCTTAGAATTATCGGTTTCGAAATCAGCTGATTTGTGATGTCGTTTTCAGCACTACACCAATCCGGTGGGTACGTTAAAAGACCTGAATGTGTAGAGCCGATAATTCAGCAAAACGATAATGCTCAGCCACACACATCGCGAACAACCACCGAGGCTTTTGTAGCATTTAAATTTTAATCTATTCCACATCCTCCATACCCACCGAATTTGGTACTTTGCAATTTTCACTTTTTTCGGCAATTAAAGTGAACTATTAACGGTATTAATTTTATTAAAGATGATGAGCTGAATGAAACAGTGAGGTTGTGGATCAAGGAATAACCGCTAGAACTTTTAGTTGACGCAATTATAAAACTATTCACCAGTGGAAGATATGTTTACTTGTAAATAATAACTAAGTGAAAAAATTAATTTTTTTTTGTTTTTGTAGAAAAGAAAATATAATTTTTTCCATGTTTGTTTTATTTAACTATCGCTTTTCAATTTCAAGTTAAAGCGACTGTGCATTATATTTTTGCCATCCCCAATAACAACACAACTAAAAAAAAGATAACTGTATTTTTTTTATTCAAATTTTACTTAAAACTTTTAGGTAATGTCTACCTTTTTCACAATTCTTGTTTTATTTCTTAAATCTATATAAATAAAAAAATAAATGTTCGTTTGTTCAAAATCTTAAATCTCCGAAAGTTCTTCACCGATTGCTTTAAAATTTTGACACAACGTTGCATTCGAATATGCGCGTATTTTTATATACCTAAGATGTCACACCTTTGACAGGTAAAACCAGCGCTATCTGTTGGACCTAAAAGCAATACACACTATACTAAATATTCTACGATTCCATTTCAATGTTTCCGATATGTGTGTCCGCTATCAACTAAAAAACTACTGGACCGATTTACGCGCGGAAAAAAGGGAAATATCGAAAAAGATAAAAGGTAAGAAGGGGAAAATGTAAAAAAGAAAAAAACGGAAATGGGAAAGGAGAAAGAGATGAAAGAGGTAGGGGAAAAGAAAAAAGGGAAAGATAAACGGGGATGGAAAGGGGAAGGAGGAAGAAAAGGTGAAAATGAGGAAAAGGGAAAGGGTAAAATGGGAGAAAGGGAATATGGTAAAAATGAAAATGGGAAAAGGGGGAAAAGAAAAAAGGAAAAGGAACGAGAGAAAGGTAAAGAGGGAAAGGGATAAAAGGAAAACGGGAAAGGTTAAATTTTGTGAAGTTCCGTAATGCTAGTTTCTTAATGTTTTACCAAACTTTCAATTGTGTTCATTTAATCTATGTATACTTAAATCTAGTAATAGCGAGAGGCATTGACGGGTCTGCTATACGTAAATAATAAAGAAATGTTCATGTACTCTTTCGTAATTTTAATTTATTAATTATTTAAATCAGTGATCTCTTCTTTCTAATGATTTTTTTCTTGTGAGGATTTATTTTAATATTAATTAAAAGTTGATCAAATTATCTATTTCGAATGGGACTATGGAAATATTTAGTTATTTATCTTATTTTTTTTACTTAACCGAGTTTTTAATTCATAGAAACATATATTTTCTTCAATTTTTGTTTCCGAGATTTTATAATGAAATAATATTTTTTTATTGTGTCCATTAATAAAAAAAGAAGGAAAATAGTAGTTATAGAATAAAATAAGATTGTTCTAGATTTTTTGTAAACTTAATGCAGATTTGATGAGAAGTAATGATTTTTTTAATATACAGTCCCCTACAGTCTCCTGTGTGTGCAATGTATAATAAAGAAAAAAAAATAGAACTTATAATAAGAAAAAGATTTATCTACAAAAAACATGTTGAAATTAATGAAAGACAGTGATATATCATTGTATATAATTTTAATATATATGTAGTTTAAAAATAAATATTTATTTTAATATAATTATTTACAATAGGACGACAGCTTCTATTCTATTTCTGTCTTATTCTAAATATAAACAATGTGGTGATTGTCACGCGCCAATTAATTTAAATAAAGAAGCAGTAGATGATATAATGATATCCTAAGTGTCATATGAAAAAATAGCAAGTTTATTATTTTTAACAAGTAGAGTATTAAAAGATAAAAATTAAATGTTAGTAAATCTTCCATTAAATTTATTATTATTTTTTTAATCATTGTTAATTTCATATTACTTTCTTGGGTAATTACATATCTATTTTATAATTAAGGGAAATTATGGGGTAACTTTCTCAGATTTAACACCTTGATTTGTTAAAAATTATATGCCAAAAAATCACAGTTTACATTTAAGTATTTAATTTTTGTTTAAATTGGCGCCTATTAAAAACGACTAACTAAATGACTGAAACAAAAAGTAACATCTTTTAAAATATCTTTCGTTTTTGTTTAATATAATTTTATAAATTTTCAATTTTATTTTATTTTAAATATGGACAAAAGATTCGCTTAACATTTTTTTAAAATTAGATGCCGTTCGTAACATATGTAAAAGCGATTAACCTGCATCTCAATAAAAGTAATAAATAGAGAATTTTAAAAATACTAGTAAAAATACTGTGTAAAAAAATGAAGGAGGTAATTAAATATGAGCCCTCTTTTAAATGACTTTTAAAAGTTATGTACGGTATTACTTTCGGTCGTATGGTATGATTTGGGGGGGGGGGGTAAAAATTAAGTTTCTTTATTTTTTGATGTACGAGTACAAAAATACCGTTTACTTAAAATGTAATTTCCTTATATACATAGATATTCATTTATTTATTTATTGGCCTATGAATAAAATTTTGTGGCTCTAAAATCTACAAACCTACTACGTCAATTTCATTGAAATTTAGATGTAGTATTGCAGTATTAAGTCCCTTGCATCCTGACCCCAGTAGTGGAACACAGCCGCCTTATACGATCCCGGTCACTACACCGTCCTCTTCGTTCCTTGCCCTGATGAGCTCAGGCTTTACCGGAGGTCGTTTTTTAGACCCTCTAAACTTGATATCGCAGTCATCAGTTTGGCCCCTGTCTCAGTTTGCCACAGATGCAAATACCTCAGCAGGCTTTACCATCAGTGTATTTACACAACCCACTATCATCGCCTCTTCCAACCACGACCATCTACCATAACTTAAAATTAACCGATTCGCAGAAGCCCAAACCCTGCGCCTTCATCTAAAACCGAAGATTTCACACAAAACCTCTTACTATAATTTAAGTTCAATTAGGCTATGCACTTAGCCTAATTATTACTAAATTGAGTCTTTAAACACCAAGAAGTTGTGCAAGTGAAAAAGTGAAGAAAATTGCTTGAATCGTTCTAAGCGTATTTTTCATACCCGCTACTGCAGTAAGTCTCATTGGTGAGTGAATTGCAGCTTAATGCTTGTGTAAAGAGTTTACTGGTCAATCGAACGTATGTATTGCGTTATATTCTCAGTGCGTCTCACACTGTGAGATAGTGAGAGCATCGGAATTATTAACTTATTACTAATTTTCTTATTACAGTATATTAAAGTTACTTTTTATTATTATCTATATTTGTATATAATTTCATTTTATTTTAATTTACTTCTTGATTGTTTACTTACGTATGTTTCTTATTTATGTTTTTTTTTCATGTTTGTCCTCAAATCTTACATCCTTAATTTAACATAGTTCCTGACATTGTCGATTGATGAAATTTTGTACAGTTACTAAGATCGGGTGACAATACAATATTCCACCATTAATTTTGTAAAATTCCCCGGTACGGAGGTTAATTAAGGTTGGAAATTAAGGTTGCGGGTATAAAAATCTGCGAAATAGCTATGCTGGGTTTTTTGGGTTGCAGATGACAAATCTGATAGCCGTTGAACATAAAAAAAATTACAAAAACTCGGTACGGGTGGATTTTGGTTTCAAGTTTGACAACATGAAGTAACTGAATTAAAAACTTCACCATGCAGAAACTTCATTATTTGGTTACTTTTTATAGTAAATGTTTGATTGAAAATTTGTTTGATATTTTCTAAATATATTAGACATTTTAATATATGATGTTATCTTTTGAAATCCAAATTAACCTCTAATTAAACTCATGCAATGCAAGATAATAATTTGATTAAAGTATGATTAAAAAGTAAATAACAATTTTTTAAAATTTTTTTGTAATATTATTTATTTATTATTTCATTTGCTTTGTAAAATTTTAAATTAGAATGAGTTGATACTTTTACAAAAGGAAAAAAAATAAAATTTCGAAAAATCGGCCTTCTTGCATAAGATTTTTTTTTAGTGGATCTCTTATAACTATAATTAGTAATTTACTTTTATATTTGAAACGAATTTGTCAATCTTGCACTCTTTTTTTTTTTCTATTACGTCAATAATAAAATAATATGCGGCATTGCGTCGTAAATTGAAATTGCCCAGAAACATTCGTCAAATCCTAAGCAATAATAAGAAAGTTTTGGACCGGGTCTTTTTATATCTTAGATGTATTAATATTTTACATACCTTTTAATAGTGGTGTTATTTTTTTTTTACTGTTATGTGTTTGATTTTTAATTATATTTACTTCTGTTATCCGAGAAGAAGCCTTTTACACTCCTCTCGGAGTTCTTTAAATTTATTTCAATTTTATTTTGTTTGCATATATATATATATATATATATATATATACACATAGTTGTTTTTATTTATTTTTAAGTTTTTACCTGTGTCAGTAGTTATATTTATTTTCTAGTGACATTAGTTTTAAGTTTTTTTAATGATTTTTTATCTGTTATTAGTTGTTAATATTTAGCCTTTTAATATTTTACGGTTTTAATCTAGGTTTAGTTTTTATTTTTTATATTTTTATTTTTTAGTCTTCCCGTTATCCAAGTTACATCCTTCTTCGACTTTGTTAAATTCTTTTTAATTTTACGTTTATTTCTAATTTTTGTTTTAAGAATGTGATACTTATTGTAAGTCTTTTAAAAAATAAAGTTTAGCTGTGATATTAGTTGTAAGTTTTTGTTTAATTTTTTAGTTTCAAGATTTTAGTTTTTTAACTATTTTTTTTTTTTTTCAATAAAATTTTATAACCGGGTGATGATAATGCCAATGCATTTTTCACCCACAAAAAAAAAATAAAATGATATATTTTTAAAAATTACGATAAAACACATGCTTTTAATACATTTAAATGATAATGAAATCAATATATATCGTCCCTATTTATAATATTTGTCATTGTAAATAAATTATATCTTTATAAAAAGTATTAAACGTGGAAAAAAGTCTTAGCTCATTGATGAAATTATTTAAAACATTATGATAAAATTTAATACATTTTAGTTTTGATTTATTGAGTTATAATCAATCAAAGTTAGACTTTCGGAGTAGAGCTCTAAACACAGGCTACTTTTTAAATTCAACTGTGTGTAGTAGACAAACACTAAAAAATAGTTTAACTTTTTATGTTTAGTTTATGAAAAAAAAATGTCTATTTATGAAGTATATATTCTCAAATTCAACTGGACATGGTATTTAATGGAATAGTACTTTTCTTTTTAACTCCAGTGTTTTTATACGAGAAAACTATTAAAATACTAGGAAATAAACTCTCAATTCTATAGGATGTAAATAATTATTTTTTAAAAATAATTTTTAATAAAATTCTAAATCTTTTATTGTTGTTTTATTGCTTGTTAAATTATTTATTTATGTACTGAAATGAATTCGGTGTTTTTTTCAATATGCACTTGTGGATATAATGATGGCTTTGTATTCTCGACTCAAGCAAAAGTATCTGAAACTTTAATCGGATTTGAACTTGCTTCCTTCCGAATCACAAAACTTGTTAGAATCCTAAGAACACAAATACACACATATACACATGTATAGAATCGTAAAAGAGTAACCTAAATAAATGAAAAAGTAAATTAAGAAGAGGTAGTAACTGAAGCTAAAATTGTAAAGAGAAAATAAATAAGGTAAACATTGCTTTTCTTTTGTTTACTTACAACTTGTTTACATATTTACTCCTTTATTTAGTTTTTATATATCAATATAAAGTAAAATAAAAACGCCACTTTTCACTTCCTTGAACTGCATTATTTCAAACTAAATTATTAAAAATAAATCCTTATCCTAACAGACTTACAGTTAAAAGAACATAATTTTTTTTTTCACAATTTACTATCCGTATTGGTTATCTGAACCTAATATGCAAATAAAGATTATATGTACGGATAAATACAGAAACTCTTGTAAAGTAGAGATTTATTTAATTTAATATTGCAAACAATAGATACCGCAGATAAAGAAACGTCAACGTTTGTAGCATCATAACAAACCACGCTTCTAACTTGCCCCACTCAAATTCTTTCGACTCTTAGTGATCGTAACTCAAAAAGTACTCGACCAATCTTCATCAAATTTTCACATGCACAACTTCAGATTCACTACTACAGCATATTTAAATTTGAATAAAATTTATTTAGTAGTTTTGGAAATTTTTTAGCCACAAAATTTTGTATGTATATAAAAGGAAATCCGATTTTAAAAGTGAATGGTATTTTCGTACTTCTCATACCTCAAAACGTAAAGGAAATTCATTTTCAAACCCCACTCTCACCATGCGACTGAAAGTAATGCCACCATACTTTTCTTTAAAAAAAGTCGGTAAGAAATAAATTTATATTTGGATAATAAATGTATACGAAAAATTTAACATTTCATCAAAATTGAAAAGTTATTCAAAGTATTTGAGCTTCTTGAAATTTAAAACTGTTTACATACAAAGAAATAATTACGATAAACGGTTATTGAAGCGTCATTAAAAACAAACCTCTGCAAATAAATAAAAACATAAAATTAATTGCATATTTCGACTGAAATGCAGTCTCCATATACATGGGGAATTCAAAAAGGTAAATATAAAATCTAAAAAAAAAGAAGAAAACTTAAAATTAGTACAGAAAAAAACCATACAGCATTCACTAGAAAAAGAATAATCATACTTGAATTTATGAAATTAAAAGTAACTCCCGTCAAACGGTCTGACAACTCTGATATATTCCCCTTTTATAAGATTGGAAAAAGAGTTTATTATCTAAAAAAAGATAAAGGTAGTACGAATCTTTAACCAATAGAAATATCTCCTTTATTAAACGAAATTTAAATTAAGTATATCTCTTTTACAACAAATATATTTGTGTCAACATAAAAACATATTAAACAAAAATTTTAATAAATTAAGAAATTTTAAATGGATTTTCTTATCATTGTTAAAATAGTAAGTTAGTCAACTGTTTATTCATTTTAGAAGACGGTAGTACCATATAATTTTGCGATGATCCAAATTGGAAATTCTTTACAAAAGTGTGCTCGCGCAGACTTTTTTTTGGAGTGTTTGGTAATTTATTTATCATTAAATCTAGTGTATTTATTCAGTAAAGGGGTTGGTATACATCGTTATATAAAACGATGGTTTTATTTTAAATGAATTATGTTCTTATTTAAGTATCCAAATCCAAATAGATTATAAATTTAAGCTATTTGATATCTGTCTAATTTTTTTTTGAAATTAAACCGATCATTTTTTTAAAATATAAAAACCAATCAACGTACCATTTTTTATTTTATTTTTTATATACTTTCATATTCGTAAAAATTAATGGTTGTGTTCATTTAATTTTAATTCTAATTTAATGTATGATTTAAAAAAAACTTACTTATATAGTTTAATTTCTTTTCCCGTAAAAAGATTTCAATAAGTCTATTTGTTTATTGTTAAATCCCAGGTTTCCATCCTAGAAAAATTTCTACAAAGTAACTTTCATAATTTGCATTGCATTAACATTGTAGAGAGTTAAATTTTTACTTTTCTTCATCATCTTCTAACATAAGAGGGTTATTTTTTTTTCAAGGTCCGATCGGTCACGAAATTAAAACCACAGTGAAAATAAATTTTTTTTTATTTGTAACAAGTACTTACATAGTTACGCTATTTCTCTACATAGTCGCCACTCCGATTTAGACAATTGTCGTAGCGTGGTACCAACTTTCCAATACCCTTGTCATAGAACGGAGCCGCCTGTGTTTTCAGCCATGTTTCTACGCTGGTCTGCAGCTCGATTTCTGTGCCAAAATGTTGTCCTTATAGCCAGCGTTTCATGTGATCCATGAGGTGAAAATCGGATGGAGCCAAGTCCGGGCTGTATGGTGGGTGATCAAACACTTCCCAACGAAAACGCTGCAGGAGATTCTTTGTTACAGCTGCAGTGTGCGGCCGAGCATTGTCATGGAGAAAGACAATACCTGATGACAAAATTCCTCTCCGCTTATTCTGAATTGTGGCTTTTTCACAAAGTTGTCTCCGTTTCACAAGCGTTTCACAAAATGAAACACTGGCTAGGAGGACAACATTTTGGCACAGACATCGAGCTGCAGACCAGCGTAGAAACATGGCTGAAAACAAAGGCGGTTCCGTTCTATGACGAGGGTATTGGAAAGTTGGTACCACGCTACGACAAATATCTAAATCGGAGTGGCGAATATGTAGAGAAATAGCGTAACTATGTATGTACTTGTTACAAGTAAAAAGTTTTTTATTTTCAATTTCGTGACCGATTGGACGTTGAAAAAAAATAACCCTCGTATTTATTGAAAGCCGTAAAATATATTATAGTTCTGGTTTTTTTCTAGTGATTTAACATGTTTTTCTGCATGCATAGAAATACAAAATTTATTTGTATCATAAAATTTATGTATGTGCTGAATTTTTTAACGTAATGTTACAAAATCTTCATTAAATTTACAAAACCTTTAAAGTTTATTAATTTTATTATTATTATTTCCTTTGTCTCCTAGAATGTTATAAATTGAATAAAAACGAATACTATAGAGATATTTTTTACCGGTCCCAAAAAAACTGTTCGTACTTGTATTGAAAAACATGATTGTTAGGAAAACGAGAAAACTAAAATCACGTAAAAAACATCATACTTTTTTCATTTTAAAAATACGTTTTTTTCAGAATTTTTCTTCTTTCTCTTTTTTCTGCTTTTCCGTCCTTTTTTTATTCTTTATCCTAGTTTTCCTCTTCCTTGATTCGCCTTCGGTATAATTTCGTTTGTTTATAAATAATTTTCATTTACCAATGTCTTCTTTTTCTTGTTATCCTGGATAAGCATTAAACCTGTACCAACTTTAAGCAGAAATCATAACCACTTATTCAACGGTCTTACCACACTTCTCTTTCCTTTTGGTTTATAATTAGTTACTTAGTTAACCCATTTGCCATTATCCAATCTAGATATATGCTGAAGTAATGTCTCCTTGTAATGCGCAATTCGTTCATTAAGAGAGAATATATCTATCTAATCTCTTCCTATATCATCGTTCTTAAGTCGGTCCCATCTAGAATAACGTTTTACTGATTTAAGGTTTAACTGAAATCAGGCAAGATCACATTGTTCAGCAATTTATTGATATTTTGGGTTCTTCCTGAAATATATTTTTTAATATGATTATTTGTTGTATGTCTTTAATAGATATTGGTTTAATAAACATCATTATACGTGCTGGGAGATAAAATTGACTTTTGTATTCGTATACTTCAACAAAATCTTTTCGCTAAACCGACGTAAGTTTTCTCAAAAATCGTATTTTTAGTAACATGAACATAACAGTGTAAAATTTGGTTCAAACGTTTCTTATACATACATACGTAATTTATAAACCATACTAAACATTTTTACTACTAAAAATACAAATAAATAAAAAACATATATTTCAATTTTTATGAAAATTAATTCCCTTAATTTTTTTTAAAAATTTTTACGAGGTAAATTCATAAAAAAAAAAAACAAAAAAACATGAATAAACATTTAAAAAGATGGAATTCTGTAAAAACAGTTAAAGAAATTGTACTATTATTTTTTGTTTTTTCCGTATTTTAAATTTAAGGTTAAGAAATACTAAGTAATTATGTCATTTAACCATAAAAGTCAAGCTTATTAGTACAGCAAATGATTTATAGCAGTTTATGAAAGAAAAAAAAATAATAAAACAAACAAAAAACGAACCAGAACAGAGCAATCCGTTCGTTCTATTCCCGGTCCCAGTTATAACTGATGTATGTGAGGCAATCCCATCCATCTTGACATAACATGTATGCGATTCGGAAATATATATATATATGTATGTATTCAACCTTTCTCTTTCTTTTCTATAATGTTATAGTTCCACAGCCAAAATCTTGTAATGTAACGGTTATAATTTATTTTTTTTATATTATAAATTAATAAAACTGATATTAGTCTGTATAGTAAAATTTATGAGATTTAGAAAATTTTATTTTATATTCTTACGATAGAAAAATGATTAAATTAATTTGTAGGAATTTTTATCTTCCTGTTTCAAGAGTCTTAATTTATGATATTTTAACGAAATTTCTCCATTGAAACGATTTGATTATCATAGCGCATAGCAGTCTATTTGTAAAAAAAAGTGGCAATTATTTAGAAAGATAATGTACATTCAAAAATCTTGCGATATATTGTTTTCACCTCGCTGACTGTAAATATACACAAAAAAAAATGTCGCTATATTTAGTTTAGAAACAGAGTAGTTTAGAACAGTTTAGAAAACTCAGTTGACGCTCACGATAAGATGGATTCCTTGATCGGCAAGGTTGCAACCTACGCATTGTACTATTCTTTCCTCCGTCCTATTAGCAGTGCCAGCGCTGCTTCAGACACCAAAAATAGAACTACTGCGCATCTACATAGGAAACGCTTTGTAATCTTGACGAGTAATACTATACACATTTCTTGATTTATTTTAAACCATCCTACTAATTTTTCATCTATTAAATGGTTTATTCGTTAACAATGATTGATTCATCAGTTAGTTAAGATGTCGTCAGCATACTTCTCGGTCTTTTTCCTAAATTACTCTCTTTTTGTTTCCTATTTTTTGAACCTAAAATTATAATAAAAAAGGAAACAATTTGATGTCATAGACATCATTTTAAGAATTTTTACCGATTGTTTGATGTAGTTCCTTTCGAAGGGATTTACTCCAGCATTCAATTTTTCTGTTTAACCATCGGAACCACCGTAAGGTATTATATCAGACGATGAATGAGGATGATATGTATGAATGTAAATGAAGTGTAGTCTTTTGCAGTCTTAGATCGACCATTCCTGAGATGTGTGGTTAATTGAAACTGAACCAACAAAGAACACCGGTATCCACGATCTAGCATGCAAATCCGTATAAAAGTAACTGCCTTTACCAGGATTTAAACCTCTCGACTTCGAAATCAGCTGATTTGTCATGACGAGTTCATCACTAAATTTACTCCAGCACTTACCCCGTGGACACCCTTCATTTGACGGATCCGACGGTCACGCCACGTTTTCCGTACTTAGCCCTTTGGTGCTTTACCGCAGAACATCTACATGGCCTCAAGACATATCTCATCTGGTCGCTGTCAAAATGCCATCGATGCGAATGCCACAAGTGACATTCCTATCGGTGTATCGCACCTAGCTCGGAACCTACAATCATAAATAATTTTATCAGGTTCAAAACAGCACCACACGATTGAGGAGATGCAACCACTATCCTACCCGGTGTTAGGGACGAGTACAGCACACAACTCAATCATCCAACTAACCCACAAAATAATAAGCAATAAGCTAAATAAACCTAACATGTAAATAATAACCAAACTGGTTATTATTTATATGTTAAGTACTTTATTTATGTATTATTTAAGTATTTATATGTTAATACATAATAAAAAACACTAACTGAATAAACAACAATACATACCATGCTTCAAGAACGCAAAAAAATATATGTCGTATTCAAAATTTTGTGTACCATAAATTAAAAACACAAAATTTCTATATAGTACTCCAGCACTATATATAAATTGGAAATCAATATGCTTAGCAGCAGGAAGTAGATTACAAGAAGTGGGAAGAGTTACTTTAGGAAAAAAAGACCGAGACAGGCAGAGGCAAGATGAGAATAAGTAAAAGATCCGAAACCGGTGAGCCGACCTGCCTTGCTGGACGTACTGCCGATAGGTGGGAAGGCTCATTCGTGTCGCAAGGACACTCCCCTGGGCTGAGTAATGCTTGAATGTTGAGCTGGCCCAGGGGAGCAGAAGAACAAACACAAAAAAAAATTGCTTAGCAGCATATTGTGTTTAATG
Organism: Lycorma delicatula; assembly: GCF_047948215.1. Taxonomy (NCBI): domain Eukaryota; kingdom Metazoa; phylum Arthropoda; class Insecta; order Hemiptera; family Fulgoridae; genus Lycorma; species Lycorma delicatula. Next base: position 39,833,448 of record NC_134464.1, read on the forward strand.
GGTCATATTTTAAGTCAATAAAGGAAAAAGAAATGAATGGCACTCAATTTTTTTATTGTGTCAAGTCCTAAACACTTGAATTTCAGTTTGAATTTCCAAAAACCTTTCGCAAAAAATTCTTTTTTTTCTAACTTTTTACTTATTACACTTTTAAAAATTCTTTACTAAAACAGTTTAATAAAAAAAAAACACAAAACATAATGTTAACATTAAATTTATAACACATAAAAATTTAGTTTAAATTCATAATTTTTATTTTGTATAATAGTAATAATAAATAAATAGATTAAATTTTAAATATTTAAATATAAGGTTAGTAATATAGGTTAGTCTAAGGTTATTATTCTATTTAAAATGCATATAAACAATTCGGGTCATAGAACAAAATAAACCACACTAATATCAGTCAGTCCTCTACAGAAACTTGTTTGTACTCTTCTATATATCCGTATCATAACACCTCAGGGCAGTCTTCAGTGTTAAATTTCTCATTTAACATTCGCGCCTTCTCTTACAGCAGTTTACATGTCTCTAGGGCGTCGTATTGTGCAGTCAGGGTGGGTCTATTGAGATAGAATAACCGGTATATTATGCACTTCACACTTTATATTGTTTGCACATATCTAAACTCTGTGTGTGTGTGTGTGTGTGTGTGTGTGTGTGTGGGTGTGTGGGTATGTGTATATGTGTGTGTGCGCCCACGCTTTATTATTATTTTCACATGACGGGACCTATTTTTGACTAGACAAAAAGAAGATATGTAAGTCATTGTTTTTATGAAGAAAATAAATTTTTATGAAAATAGATTTTATATGAAGTGTTATAGTTAAAGTGTTAAAGTGTTAAAGTGTTAAAGTGTTATAGTATAAGTGTATAGTTTACAAATGTTATTAAATTTATGTGTAAAATACAGAAATATTGTTTTTAATGCAATTTATTATTATTATTATTATTATTATTACTATTATTATTATTATTATTATAAAATATATGTAGACACTACTAAATAAAATTTATTTGCCAAACTATGACAAATATTAATATTATTATTAATGCCATATGTTAACCTCCTTCCGTTAATTTTTTTTTTTCAATAAGAGTCAAAATTTTTATAAATAAACAGGACATAATAATACTGCTTGAACAGTGTATAATACGAAGCGGTTACTGTATATCATTTAACATAATTATATTTTTACTAGCAGACCCGGCAATGCTTTGCTATTGCTCTCTCTCTCTCTCTGTCTGAGTGAGAGACTGGGGGAGAGAGAGTTTAAATGAACACAATTGAAAATTTGATAAAAAGATTAAAAAACTTAACTTCACAAATTTTACCTTTCACTTATTCTCCTTCCCCTTTTCACCTTCCAACTTCTCCCTTTCACCCTTCTCCCTCGCCCCGCCCCAGTTTCCTTTTTACCCTTTCCCATTTTCCCCTTTTGCCCGCGCGTAAATCGGTTCATTAGTTTTTTGGTCTTTAGCGGACACACATACGAACATGCCTTTTGTATATATGTATATATATATAGAATAAAAAAAGTCTGTTTGTATATTTGTTTCGTAAATATCCCGACACCGGCTCCACCTAGCGGATATAGTTTTTGCAAAAATATTTCTTTTCTCGTAACTAATATTCATATTCTGAATATGAACCAAATCCGTCCATAAATATAATTTTTCTAAATATCTCAACCCTAGCGCCATCTAGCGGGTTAATTTTTTGCAGAGATAATTCTTTCCATGTAAGTAACATGTATTCTGAATATGAGGGAAATCGGACCATAAATACAATTTTTAAAAATATCTCGACCCCAGCACTACCTAGCGGGTCCAAACTAATTCAGAAAACTTCCCTGGCATTCGTTTAACCATTCCCCAAAGTTTCATCGCTATCGGCTGAACGGTTTAGGAAGGCATATGAGACATACAGACAGACAAACATTCATTTTTATATACATAGACTAAATCTATCTAACTTGAATGCTTACACCGTTACTCCGTAAAGATTATTATAAAATTTTAATTTTTGCGGCCATTTTGAGGTGAACTCTACGACCGATCACGGTCATTAGTGTATTTTTATCATGCTCTACGATACTTAATTTGAATCCAAGATAAAGAGCTGTCCATACACATATTCGTACACCACATACATACATATTGAATTCAATAATGAACTGTTCGTTAGTTGAACGTATAATCATATTGTTGTAGCTTAATACAGATATAAAGTAGTAAGAGTAGTGGTAATGTTTCATTAACTTGAGTGCAATGATTGTAAAGATATAGAAGATTTATTAAATTTCCTCCGGGATAGCACTGTAACTTGCACTGTGGAACGCCATTTATTCAGATGGACCTTTCCAATGCTGGATAAATAGAAATCGGAATCGTTGAAAAACTAGAAAAGGGGTTTTTCATACGTTCTGGACATATCAATCTAGTATTTAATAAATACTACACTTAAAAAGACGAAAATCATATTATTATTATTTCTAATGTATACATTGAAATTTTTTCAACTAGTGAACAGTAGGCAACACACCCACGGCACAGTGAGATGAGGAAGATATGTATGAAATGTAAATGAGGTGCATTCTTTTGTAGACTCCGGCTGACCACTCCTGAGATGTGTGGTTAATTGAACATCAACGACCAAAGTACACTATTATTCACTGCTTAGTAGTCAAATTCGTATAAAGCTAACTAAATTTTCTAGGATTTAAACCTTAAAACCTCTGACGTCGAAAATCAGCTGTAAAATTATAATTTTACGAAAATACATTTATTTTTTCCGACTTTTCGAAGAAAATTACGGAATTACTTTGGTGGAATTGGGGTGAAATTGAATTTTGTTTACATTTTGAGGTATAAGGAGTACGAAAATACCATTCACTTAAAATGTGACTTCCTTTTATATATATATATATATATATATATTCACAGAGTGTTTCTAAAATGGTGACCTGGCTATACTTTTTCGGATTCTACTTGTAAAATTAAGCAAAAAATATCTGTAGGAAAAATGGCAATTTCTCCTTCGTTCTCCGACTGTCTGCCATTTTGTTATTTTTGTATAAAAAATTATATTTCAAGTTCGGATAGAGAAATCACATTAATATTTGGTAAGTTTCTTGGTAATATAATTTTAAAATTAGCAAAAATCTAGGAATTAAATACCTTCGCAAATTACTAAATGGCTGCCATGTTTATTTTTCAATCCGTTATATTTCCGTAAACATAAGTTTTATGAAATTTATGTTTATGCTAAAATATTAACCTTTTTATTTTGAACAAAATGACATTTTATTTTTTAAAATCCGTAAACAAATAGCCGAGTTATGGGAGAAGATTTATGTAAGTTTGTGTCTGTTTTCATGTCCACAACTATACGTTCAATTAAGTCTACAGTTTGCAGAGAAACAAAATTCCCAACTACTAATGAATGCCAGCTAGGATTTAATGAATATGGAATAATGAATGAATATTTATTATTTTTATTCTTCACTTTTCTAATTAACTTTCTACATACAATTACGCTATAACATCTCAAACTGATAACGACAAAATAAATAATAAAAATATATTGTCTACGTTGACAATATTAATCTTTCTTTTAAAAATCCTTACGTTTAATCTATATGGAATTCTTAACTAGATCACCATAAACTTATTTAAGAAAAAAATAAAGAAATCCATAGATTTGATAAAAGAGAAAGGGCTGATTGATAATATTTTATAAAATTCGTATGAAATATACACGGGTGAACTGCATGACTCAATTTTTTATGAAGCCAGTTAAAAATATATCATTTACAATAATTTTTATCATTTTTACTTCCTTGTACGAAATAAAGGAAATATTGTGATCGCGAAAAATTTAGGTTTTTAGATTTCAACGAAAGTATCTGTTATGACTATCCGTTTGACTAGTTTCGGCGTCTGTACGTTTGTTACGAACATACGTATGTATCTCGCATAACTCAAAAACGATTACTCGTAAGATGTTGCCATTTTTGGATTTAGGACTGTTGTAACATCTAGTTCTGCACTTCCCTTTCTGATTGAAATCGACTAAACCAAAAGTGTCCAAACAAGCTTAGAATCCAAAAAAATTGGATTTTGGACTTTTTCTTAACTGAAGTAATAAGCGCTCAATGAGTGCTTTTCAACGATTTATCATAAGTGGTACTTATTTTCATTGGTTACAGAGTTATAGCCAAATATAATTTTAATTAATGAAATATTTGGGACTTACAGTCAGAAATATAATTTGTTTACATCAAAAATTAATTTAAATGTTAGGAAAAGATTTTTGAAAGTATATATGTTTGGAGCGTCACTTTATATGGAAGTGAAGCTTGAACGATCGGAGTACCTGAGAAGAAAAGATTAGAAGCTTTTTAAATGCGGTGCTGTAGGAGAATGTTAAAAATCAGGTGGGTGGATAAAGTGACATATGAAGAGGTGTTGCGGCAAATCGATGGAGAAAGAAGCATTTGGAAAAATATAGTTAAAAGAAGAGACAGACTTATGGGCCACATATTAAGGCATCCTGGAATAGTCGCTTTTATATTAGAGGGTCAGGTAGAAGGAAAAAATTGTATAGGCAGGCAACGTTTGGAATTTGTAAAACAAATTGTTAGGGATGTGGGATGTAGGGGGTATACCGAAATGAAACGATTAGCACTAGATAGGGAATCTTGGAGAGCTGAATCAAACCAGTCAAATGACTGAAGACAAAAAAAAAAATTGGGACTTACAAGCGGAAGGCATATCGGTTCGAATCCAATTTCATCTCCTTTTTTTCTTTAAACTTTTTTTTTTAAATTTAAATATGTTGATTTATTAATAATTATTAACTTCTCATTGAAAAAAATTACAATAATTAATACTGTATTTATTCGAGTACCCCCCGCCACCGAATAAGCCCCGCACCTCGATTTTCCGGACCGAAAATCTAAAAAACAAAATCGAGTATATACCGGTATTTTAAAGTGCAACAGATATGAAAAAAAATAGACGTAAATACGAAAATATTCAGAAAGTAAAGCATTTAATTCGTTCATTTAAATTTCAATATTAATATTAAATTACAATATTACATTAATAATTAATTACCGTAAGTACTAGTTTAGTTCAGAATCAGTAGGCCAGTAAAATGAAAAGTTGAATACTAGATCGTGGATACCGGTGTTGTTTGGTGGTTGGGTTTCAATTAACCACACATCTCAGGAATGGTCGAACTGAGAATGACCAAGACTACACTCCATTTACACTCATACATATCATCCAAGAATTATCTAAACGGTAGTTACCGGAGGCTAAACAAGAAAAATGAGAGAGTAAAATGAAAAGAAAGGATCATGTTGTAAAGGATCATTCAAGACACTTTTTAATATGGGATTTTATTTTTAATTAATCACTGTCACTGTCAATGTCTGTAGAAGAGTTACCGGTAGTCTCCACGTCGCTCTGCCAAAGGTGATCGTCTTCACTACCATCAAGTTCATTAAATATTCCGCATTTTTTAAAACTTTTCCTTACTAATTCCGTGGAGATACCTTCCCAAGCATCTTTTATCCAAACACAAATCTGGTTAAAATCTGGGCGTTTGATTCTTCCTGTAGGCGTGAGAAAGAAATTTTCATCAGCCATCCATTTACTGTACAGTTGTTTTAATCCAGATTTGAACGGTTTATTAATGCAGACATCCAGTAGTTGCAATAGAGATGTCAATCCGCCTGGAATTATTACTTGGTCTGCCATACCCTTTTTTAAAATGTCTTTCACTTTATCAATCGTGTGCCCCCGATAACTATCCATTACTAGCATACCGGTATTTTTTTTTATTAAGTAAATCTCCTGATCGCTTTTGCCATACACACCTGATCCAATCTAAAATTAAGGTTTCGTCCATCCAACCTGATTCCTGTGCTCTGATAATAACTCCATTTACCTGTATGGTAGGAAGAGTTTTTCTTTTAAAACAATGTACGTAGGTAATTTTGATCCATCAGAAGTAATGCAAAGCATCACACTACACCTTTGTTTTGCATTACCACCAGTGCGAATCACAACACTTTTTTCACCTTTTTTGTTTACGGTTTTGTCAAAAGGCATTTAAAAATATACGGGGTTTATATTTTAAATCCGCGGAGCCTTTATCTTTTCTAAGATTTATTATGTATTTGTGAAAATGTAATATTTTTTTGTTCATTAGCGTCTGGAAGTCGTTGAGAAACGGTAGTCTTTCGTCTTATTGAAAAATCACTTCGTACAAAAAATCATGTTATCCATCCACGGCTTGCTTTAAAATCAACTTTATTCAATAATTTAGCGATTTCACGAGCGTATGATTAACATATTTTTGTTGTGACAGCATAACCGCATTTCCTTTTTTCCATAACAAAGTCATACAATCTTTTTTCTATGTGAGTATTTTGGTTTTAAGCCATGAAAAGCCCTTTTATTACCAGTGTCTTTCACCAGAAGTTGTTTCTTCTTACACCAGTCTCGAATGCAGCTTTCTTCTACGTTAAATTATATTCCTGCCGCCCGATTTCCAATTTTTTCAGCCTCTTCTATAACGCGCAGTATTTCATTTACTGTAAAAGATCGTATACGCTGTCCTTTAGCACTCATTTTAATGCCGTAATTAAAATAAATCACCGTATTAAGCTTTACAAGATAAAATGCACATAACCGTCCACATATGCAAACAGTACAATGACTATGGCGAATAGTCAAGACGACGATGGGTAACTGAAACTGTAACTGTGTCTTTAGAACTGGATGCAGCCTATAAATACCGTAACCAAATACCAAATACCGTAACTTCGTTCCTATCGATAATATGAATAGGATGTTAATAATTAAGGATGTATTCTGTATAAGCGGCATCCGGTATTGATAAACGAAAGCCTAATGCAAATATATTTATGTGATTGAATTTAGGTACTTCTAAGAAAACGTTTACTTTTAGATAAATTATCCTGGCTAAAGGCTATATTTCAAGTAAGTCCCGCACCCATTATTTTTTCTCTCCAATTCCAAGAAAAAAAGTGCGGGGGTACTCGAATAAGTACAGTAATTCAAAAATAACAATAAAAAAACAAATTAAAAAAATATCATAAGTTATTAATGAAGTAAAATTTTAAGTACTTTTCATTTAAAAAAAATTTGTACATGAAATTTAATAGGCGTACAAGGAATTTATTTGGTGTCCACATCAGATTTTTATTTAAAAAAAAAGTATTTCTGTACAGTATATTTAAAAACTTATTTTACTCTTTCTTAATTTTTTTTAATTTGGTATAATGTATCTTAATAAAGATTTGATGGAGACGATGGTGAACTACCGTTTGAAGTAAAAAATGTGTTTATAACATTTTTTACCGAAACAAAACTTATTTTATAAACAGGGAAACAGCCCCCATAATATCGGATCATTCATAAAGGACTTCACAAATTTATAATTTATAGAAATTTATTTAGATAACTTAGAAATTTGTTTGAGGTCTCATTTCATACAAAAACACATAATGTTTGTCACCCAGCATTCATCTTGATTCTATATGACTTCCATTTCTAATGTGACATCCATCCCACCTGAAGTCGATTTCATTCTAGGCTGTAGCCAACACGTTGAGAGTCACCTCTGCAGCAGTGGTGTTAATTTGAACTCTTAGTTCAACATAATCAGGAGGAAAAGGTGGTACTTTCTTTAATGAAACCCAACAAGAAAGAATCTAGCGAGGTCAAATCTCGCAAGCGAGGTGACCGTACAAATGGATCTTTATGAGCAACCCACCGCCTGGGAAACGAGTGAATATCTCGGACCCTAGGCGTTAGTAATGTGGTGCCGCGTCTTGCTGATAGTAGAAGGGTCCATCTTGGTCATCATCGTCTCACTGAGGAATTAGAAAATTTTAAAGCATATCAAGATAAACGATATCTTTTAAGGGTGCCTCCTGAAAGAATGGGATTTACAGTTTTTGTTTGCTTAGTATACAAAAAACATTGACTTTAGGGCTATTTAAAATTTGCTGCAAAGTTTCATGAGGGTTTTCGTTACCCCATATTCAGCAGTTATCGGTGTTCACCTTGCCATTAATGTGAAACGTTGACTCGTCATAAAAATTACATTGTCTACAAATATGCCGTTTTCTGCAATTCTATTCATCATTTTCACGTAAAACTGCAGCCGAGCAAATTTGTCGTCATACCAAAAATTACGACATTTGACAAAATGGTCGACAAAATGAAGACCAAAAATGGTCGTTTGACCATTTTACAGTGTTATTTTTTTGTAAGGTGTTGAACCTTACAAAAAAAATCGATGTACAAAAAAAAATCGTTCAAGTGCAATCGTTTACGTAAATCGCACCAAAGAATCATTTACGGAAGAGTCTCACGTGACTAACGTTATGTTGATTTCTTCCGACTACGTGCAAGATTTCTCTGAATTATTTTGCAGCAGCTTCAGAAATGCACGCACGTCCTTGTGATTTGGTATGTTAACAGGAAATCTTGTCTCAACGAAAGTTTGGTGTCAAGAGTAAGTTGTATGCCTACTAGGAAGCTCCCAATCGTACTCTTTACGAAAATTACGTTGAACTGCAGTTTCTAACTGAAAATCGTGAAACCAAAACACATAACGAACACGTTACATACCAGTAAATACATTGATTTTTAAAAACACTGGTGAAAGCGCTGCTGACCGAATTTGGTACAAATGAACTACGCGAGTCAAAACTTGATGTGTTTTGATATGACATGATTGACATTCTCTCAATCGAATCTGTAAGTTATCAAAATAGATTTTTGTAGGCTTTTAAATTTTTTAAGTCCTTTTTGAATCATCAGTATTATTTTAATTTGAGACATCCTGGTTTTTCATATGGATTAAATTATATTTATTCTGAAATATTCTTTAAAATCAATACGGTCCGAAGTAGAAAAACATTCAGTCTGAAAAATTGAAATTTGACTTTTTTATAATTCTTCTTTTTCTAAAAAAAATAAGGTAAACTCGTTTATAATAAATTAAGAATATATATATATATATAGATTAGAGAGAGAGAGAGAGCGAGTGATGGATTGAGGAGAAAATGTTCTCCGGTCATCCACCTGTGGGTTTTTTAAACCGAAATCTGCAGGAATGATACTATTGATTTTGTAGTATACATTGTTCACAGGATAACGTTCCTGTAATAAATTGGTGGTACTGTATGCTTCCAAGCGAGAAAAGGAATTGTTACCTATCTACAGATACCTATCTGACCTTTTTTTTAGACTTCATAACTCTTTCAACATTTAGTAGCAATCAATAGTTGTTTTTCCAATCTTGATCATAATGAAAAAATAAACTAATAGGATAGGATAAAATGTAGGATGTAAATATTTATAGTCTGAAGTTAAAAAAAATTATCGTTACCATTGTTAAAATAGTTGTTAATTGAATCATTTTCGATTATAATTGGTTTATTATTTTTCCTTCCTGGATGGCTGTCTTCAGTCCGGTTAATAAGGCTGATCTAATCTACAATGATGGTTAATCAACTGTCGGTAGTTTTATTAGCTTTCTAGTCGGAAAGCTAATAAATAAATTGAACGAAATTGATTTTTATTATATATATCCCAAAGATAGTCAAATCTATGGATGGAAACAGATAAGCATACTGACTTAAATTTTGAAACTCGTATTATTAGGCTAAATAGGTGTAGCGGAGGAAGCCCTAAAAAGGTTTCACCCATAATAAAATCATAATAATATTTTACCCATTCCAAATACCAAAGGTTTTCACATTATTTCATGTTTCTGCAAGGATTATCATAATTGATTTGAGCGTTATTTTCTGTCATTGTCACTCTAACTTTCGTAATTGACTAATTTCGGAGTACCTCAATTCTCAAATCGACTTTCTTCAGTAGTTAACTACTTACGTTGTTAAAACTATTTAAGTAGTTTCAAACTACTTAAAAGTAGTAGTCTAAAACTACTTTTAATACTGGAGTACTAGAAGTAGCTTTGAGAACGGAAGTACTCCGAAACGCGTCAACTATGAATGTCAGAGTGAGAATGCTAGAAAAAAAACTTAGGAATAGCACTCAAATCAATTCAAAAACCTAATCTAGCGGTCCAGTTTTAATTTTTTTGAGTATTCCCAGACGGATCAGTAATATCAAAACCTTCATAAAGATAGACATCAAAGATTTTGTAGTACTTCTACCCGTCGAAGGCTAAAAACTTCTTGCATGATGTATTTTGCTATCAGTGGGAATTAATAAAAACAAAGAACTTTGCAGAGACCTATGTCCTAGAATAAACCCATGATATAGTAATACTTCTGGATCAGTCCATTTTTTAGTGATAAAAAAAGGATACTCCTTAAATATCCTTTGCTCAACCGAATCAGGAAGTATATGACGGGCCAAAGATGTTTGAATTAGTTTCTTTTTTTTTTATCTTTATTTAAGAATATTTATCTTAAATTTATTGGGCTTATTTTAAAACATATTTTTAAAAATTTAGGCTTATCGCCCAATTAAAGTCATTTTTATGATTAAAATAAATAAAATGAACCTTATAGCGAGTGTAAAGATTCCAAACCTGACTAGGATTCGAACCCAGAATCTTTCATTTGTAAGAAGAAGACGCTACCACTTTGCCACAGAGATAACTCGTTAATATACGTTATGTTCGTTAAAAATAATAGTTTTGACCTATTACTAATAGTTCTGTTGATTTAATCTACAGTTTCTTCTAGTTCAAATGAAAAAAAGATTAAAAGAATCTAAAGAAAAAGAAGAAGAAAAGTATATACGTTCTCTCTGGATATTCCAACATTCATCGGCAATTAAAGTAACCAAATTCTTGGAACACTCCATAACTATCTTGGATTCCTGTTAGTTTTGTTTACCAGAACGGTTAAACAACAAGCCTCTTTCACCAATATTAAGATACTTAATATCTTTTTTTTACATATTTAAGATGGCATAGATTTTGATAAATAGAAAAGTTGTAGTTTAGTTACCGAGAGTTAGTTATCAAGAAATTCCATAGAAGTTAGAAATTCCATTAATGCGCCATATGGTTCATATGAGATGTATAGTTGAGCAGTTAAGCAAACAGGTTTTAACAGTGGATGTCAAACAATAATTTCGTTGCTTCACCTTCATAATGATATTAAAGCATAAACTCGTTTTTAGATCCAGGAACCTTGAAAATTTGTTTACCCAAGTCAAAATCTTATACCAGAGTTTTGCATTTCCTAAATGCCATTCTTTTTAAATAGTTCTTATTATAGACTGTGAATGTTTAAAAAAGAAAAGCACAAATCATTTTGGGCTCTGTCCAAATTACTTTAAATTATGTAATTTTTGTTTTTAAAGTCTAGTCTTGTCTAATTCATTACCGCTAGAATTGGACTAAAATAATTCAGTTTTAACTTTACTGTTTGACCATTTTACAGTGTTAATAGTTTCAAAAATATTTAAGATCACTATTTCTTAAAAATAAATATTGCATACTTTCTTTAATCGTTAACCGTAAATTATTCTTTTTTATAAAACTTATAATAAATACTTAAGATTGCTTAGATAAAGGAAACGCGTGTTCTAAATTACTGCTATTTTATATTTATGATTAATTATGAAAATATTTTTTGAGTATTTTAAGAACTATTATGTCGAATTAAATGTGAAAATTTTTGTTACGCTATTATTGGCAATGTTTACTGTTGTTGCCTGTCATTAATAAATTTTAGAATGTATTATAACTGTTTTTTTGTACTAAAACTATTTCTATGAGATGTCGCTTGTTATAAAAAGAAACTTGAGCATTTTAAGTTAGTATGCTAATTGGGGAAAATCTAATAGTTCTTTTTTCTCTGAGCACACAACGAATTATCGTCATCAACGGCCGGACATGATATTTATGTTGTAAACAAATGAATATTAAAAAAATAACAATTAAAAACTAAAACCCAGCAATATAAAAACGCAACATAAATAGAAAATACTTATGACGTATGTTAAAAGCGAAATAAATCCGCAATGAAATATTTCATTAATAATCTAAATTAATACAATAAAATTTCTATCTATACGGCAAATGGTATAAACGGCTGAAAAATACCACAGAAAACGCAAATATTTGAATATAAACGGACGGCCCTAAGAAATCGTAAAATATTAGATACCATAATTATTCACTAACATATTTCGCATGTAAGCATCTAGTTTAAACTTGCAACACAATACCGCACAACAGACACAATCCAGAAGAAGAATATGGAGTACAGTTAGTTGGCAGTCGCAGCGAGCACAACGGTGGCATCATTTTGAGTAATCAGATATCCATGAGTGAGCCTATTGTTCTCTATTTGAAAACGACAAATAATGACCTCCTCTCGACGGTTATTCCTAGATGAGGAGCTCCATGGTGACGCAATGTTCATTAATGAACAAAGTTTATTGTTTATGGTAGTATTCCGTCCACTTTACTACTCATCATGAACCACCCTCTTCAAAAAACAGACAAGATGATTCGGAACAACGCGATTAGTGAATGGAAGCTGGAAATAAGCCTCTTTTGCCGCACTATCAGCGCGCTCTTTGCCTGAAATTCAAATATGGCTGGGGATCCAGTAGAAGCTTACAGTTGTATTACGTTGAATCGTTTGAGAAATAAGACACAGATGACAATAGGGTGTCAACAGACATCCTAGGGTGTCTGAACAGACAATAGGGTGTCTGGTGTCTGGAGTACATTTCACAAATCTAAACAGTTACACAACTTACAATTACGTAAGGAAAATCTAAATTGACATGAGCTCTTATCTTAATTTAAATAGTTAAGATTATTTTCCTAATGGAAAGCTGTTTTTTTTCTTTCTTAAATTTCTGGTCTCCTTTATTAAACTTACTAACACTCTTCATTTAAACTAAGTTTCTTGGTACGATAAACGATATGAAATAAAGATTTTGTAAGAATTACTTGCAAGCTTAATAGTATAAAGGTAATTCGGCTATTTTTTGTTCCACAACTAGTATATCTACAATCGGCTCCCATAATAATTCAATCCATAACAAAGTTATCAGTAAGAAATATTCTTAAAGTTCATTAATAAAAGAATATACCTGTCTTCACTTCATAGTCCATAAAAACAACAAATAATCAAGCGATAGCGAGTCAGTAGTTAAATAACAATGTCGATATTAACAAAAACAATATAACTTGCAGTTAAAAACAAAATATTAATAAAACGTAAAAAAAAAATATCACTATATTTGGCGATAGAACTGCAAACTGTCATTCCGTAGTCCCTAAGTCAAGCACATGGAGATATTTCAATCTTCGGTTGTCACCGCTGTTATTACTTATCAACATCAAATTATTATCTTTGATTCAAATGGATTTTTAAAAAAATTCTTTGAAGATTTTATAAGGGAAGAAACAAAAAAAATTCAGGTTTTTTTCGTAATTTCCAAATAACAAAAATTAATATATATACTTTCCAGAAAAAGAACAAATCTATTTGAGTAAAAAAAAACTATATAAAATATTTTTATGTAGTTTTACTATTTAGTTTAGTTAATGTAGTTTTTTTTTTTTAAGAAAAAAGTATAACTGTATACACAACAAAATAATAATGTATATAATTAGAAAAATGTGAGATTAAAAAAAAATTTTTATTAACTGGTTTTTTTTAACCACTTCCTTATTAAAAACTTGGTTGGAGAAAAATCTGGTTGAAAAATTTTCCTTTATTTAAGCTGTGTTTAATCCTACAGAGCTAAACGAATTAACTCACTTTTTTCCAGATTTTTATAAAAATTTTAAACTGCAAATTTTAGTACTTAATTCGAGTCACCATAAGAAATTTTATAATTATACGTTTACTTACTTGTTCCTGTTAAACATTATTGATTGAAGCACACACACACACACACACACACACACACACACACACACACACACACACACACACACACACACATCTTTACTTTCTCACTTCTTAGCCACCTTACATACTTTTTTGTCCCCTACTTCTATACGTTAAGTGGAATGGTCATGAAAAGAACACGTCATGTGTTCTGTCTTTCACACTTTCCTTATCAGGGTTTTAGTCCTTTCCACTCATATCATACTACATACATGTCCTCTTGCTTTGCTATAGCCCTTCCTTGTTGTCTCCTCCCTTCCATTGTCCTATATTTTTTCGTTATTTTTTCATTACCCACCCATCCTGCTTACGAGTCCAAGATCAGGTTAAAGTATAATATTTTTATCTTGAAGAGGTTGCGTCGTTTATTCCTTATAGTAAGAATTCTGATTCTACTATCTTAGCTTTATTTACTATTATCTTTAGGAAGTTCATTTCTAATACTAAAAAAAGTTTTTTTTTGTTTATTTCCGAACATTTAAGATTCTCAATTAAAAGGCGAATATTGATCATAGTTAAATTTAAATATAGATAATTTTTTTCTGGCTAATTTCATCACATAAAAAGAAATCTGTTGATTAATTTCCCTAAAAAAACTTTAATTAAAGATGATAATTGATTTTTTTTTAAATCTATTTTGCAGTTTCATTAAACATAGCATACAAATATTTTAAAACATCTTCATCGGTTATTCTGAATTTTCTCACTGTCAAGATTTCAATTAAGTTACGAGTATTAAAAAAAGCAGCTAAAGTGTTAAAGACTGAAAAGAGAAGGCTACTGTTAAATTTAATTATAAAAATTTAATTACGATTATCGTAAATATTTAACAGCAGCAATAAATAATTCATATCCATAAATAAAATTTCAGGAATAGATTTTGACTTTAATATTAATCTAAATAATCACCAACACAAATAAAGAATTGTATCCTATAATTTTTTGTAGTTTTTGATTCATGGTACAACAAAAAGCTAGAGAAATGAAAGTAATCAGGTACATAATATGTTGTTTCATTACAGTAATTTAATTTTATTATTGTTCTAATTTTCTGCACAACTGTCGAGAAATAAAAACTATAATGTAATTTTTTTTTTTTTTTTTTTTGTCTTCAGTCATTTGACTGGTTTGATGCAGCTCTCCAAGATTCCCTATCTAGTGCTAGTCGTTTCATTTCAGTATACCCTCTACATCCTACATCCCTAACAATTTGTTTTACATATTCCAAACGTGGCCTGCCTACACAATTTTTCCCTTCTACCTGTCCTTCCAAAATTAAAGCGACTATTCCAGGATGCCTTAGTACGTGGCCTATAAGTCTGTCTCTTCTTTTAACTATATTTTTCCAAATGCTTCTTTCTTCATCTATTTGCCGCAATACCTCCTCATTTGTCACTTTATCCACCCATCTGATTTTTAACATTCTCCTATAGCACCAAATTTCAAAAGCTTCTAACCTTTTCTTCTCAGATACTCCGATTGTCCAAGTTTCACTTCCATATAAAGCGACACTCCAAACATACACTTTCAAAAATCTTTTCCTGACATTTAAATTAATTTTTGATGTAAACAACTTATATTTCTTACTGAAGGCTCGTTTAGCTTGTGCTATTCGGCATTTTATATCGCTCCTGCTTCGTCCATCTTTAGTAATTCTACTTCCCAAATAACAAAATTCTTCTACCTCCATAATCTTTTCTCCTCCTATTTTCACATTCAGTGGTCCATCTTTGTTATTTCTACTACATTTCATTACTTTTGTTTTGTTCTTGTTTATTTTCATGCGATAGTTCTTGCGTAGGACTTCATCTATGCCGTTCATTGTTTCTTCTAAATCCTTTTTATTCTCGGCTAGAATTACTATATCATCAGCAAATCGTAGCATCTTTATCTTTTCACCTTGTACTGTTACTCCGAATCTAAATTGTTCTTTAACATCATTAACTGCTAGTTCCATGTAAAGATTAAAAAGTAACGGAGATAGAGAACATCCTTGTCGGACTTTTAATGCTCTCTTAAATTCAGATCTCAGTATTGTTTCTCCCATTTCATCCTCCTCAACTTCCTCTTCTTCCTCTATAAAACCATTTTCTAATTCATTTCCTCCGTATAACTCTTCAATATATTCCACCCATCTATCGACTTTACCTTTCGTATTATATATTGGTGTACCATCTTTGTTTAACACATTATTAGATTTTAATTTATGTACCCCAAAATTTTCCTTAACTTTCCTGTATGCTCCGTCTATTTTACCAATATTCATTTCTCTTTCCACTTCTGAACACTTTTCTTTAATCCACTCTTCTTTCGCCAGTTTGCACTTCCTGTTTATAGCATTTCTTAATTGCCGATAGTTCCTTTTACTTTCTTCATCACTAGCATTTTTATATTTTCTACGTTCATCCATCAGCTGCAATATATCGTCTGAAACCCAAGGTTTTCTACCAGTTCTCTTTATTCCGCCTAAGTTTGCTTCTGCTGATTTAAGAATTTCCTTTTTAACATTCTCCCATTCTTCTTCTACATTTTCTATCTTATCTTTTTTACTCAGACCTCTTGCGATGTCCTCCTCAAAAATCTTCTTTACCTCCTCTTCCTCAAGCTTCTCTAAATTCCACCGATTCATCTGACACCTTTTCTTCAGGTTTTTAAACCCCAATCTACATTTCATTATCACCAAATTATGGTCGCTATCAATGTCTGCTCCAGGGTAAGTTTTGCAGTCCACGAGTTGATTTCTAAATCTTTGCTTAACCATGATATAATCTATCTGATACCTTGCAGTATCGCCTGGCTTTTTCCAAGTGTATATTCTTCTATTATGATTTTTAAATTGGGTGTTGGCAATTACTAAATTATACTTTGTGCAAAACTCTATAAGTCGGTCCCCTCTTTCATTCCTTTTGCCCAGCCCGTATTCACCCACTATATTTCCTTCCTTGCCTTTTCCAATGCTTGCATTCCAATCTCCAACTATTATTAAATTTTCATCTCCTTTTACGTGTTTAATTGCTTCATCAATCTCTTCGTATACACATTCTACCTCATCATCATCATGGGCGCTTGTAGGCATATAGACGTTAACAATCGTTGTCGGTTTAGGTTTTGAATTTATCCTTATTACTATGACTCTATCGCTATGCGTCTTGAAATACTCCACTCTCCTCCCTATTTTCTTGTTCATCACGAAACCTACTCCTGCCTGCCCATTATTTGACGCTGAGTTAATTACTCTAAAGTCACCCGACCAAAAGTCGCCTTCCTCTTCCCACCGAACCTCACTAATTCCTACTATATCCACGTTTACCCTATCCATTTCCCTTTTTAAATTCTCTAGCCTACCAACCTTTTTTAAGCTTCTAACATTCCACGGTCCGACTCGTAGAATGTTATTTTTTACTTTTCTGGTGACCCCTTCCTTAGTAGTCCCCACCCGGAGATCCGAACGGGGGACTATTTTACCTCCGGAATATTTTACCAAGGAAGGCGCCTCCATTATTGCTTTTGAAAATGCAGAGCCACATTTTCTTGGAAAAAAAAAACAGCTGTAGTTTTCCATTGCTTTCAGCTGCGCAGTACTCAGAGGACTGAGTGATGTTGATATGGCCGTTTAAGTCATTGTGACTTACGCCCCTAACAAAGAAAGAGCTGCTGCCCTCTTTCAGGAATCATTCCTTAGTCTGGCTCTCAACAGATACCTCTCCGATATGGTTGCACCTTCGGTCCAGCTACTCTGTATCCCTGAGCACTCAAGCCCCCTCACCAACGGCAAGGTCTCATGATTCATAGAGGAGGTATAATATATTTCATAATGTAATATGAAACAGAAAGTATTTTTCAATTTAATTTTAATATTAAAAAAAATTAAATTACAGAATCTGTATAAAATAATTTATTTTTCAATTATTTTTTATAGTGTTTTAATTGGTAAAGCCAAACAAATGAATTACTGTGTAAATTATAAAATATTTTAATAAGAATTTTAAAATGGAAGACTTTTATGTTAAAAATTTACATTGAAATAACAATTTTATAAATGTTAAGAGTTAATTTTAAAAACTGATATTGTATTTTATTTAAATGAGTTAATTAAACTTTTTATATAAACAAAAGAACTAATGGTAAACGGTTATTGAAATACAAGGAAACGTACAAATATTGCTTAGGAAAAGAAATTAAATTGCAACAATTTATTTTTAATTATTAATTAATTTTAAGAAAACGGTTTTAACAGTTTTGTTGTTTTTTTTTTAAATTTATTTAAATCTTTAATAATTTTTAATAATAACGTCTTAATATATGACGTCACTTACATTAAATATAAAATATATTTATTTATAATTTATAATATTATATTCATTTTTATATATTCAAAAAAAGATGTACGTGTCAAAATTGATTAATACTCAATTTTTTTTCTTTTTAAGTATTTTTAAATTAAATACAAATTTACTAAAAGTTTTTTTTTTAAAGAACTTAATACGTAGAAGTTAAATTTATCACAAAGAACAACATACAGTGTTTTTTTAAAATAATTTAATAAAAATATTTGTATTTTAAGATAAAGTTTATCCACAGTATTTATAAGTATATTTATAAAAAGTTACTAACGATTCAAATCCAAATATTTTTTTATCATTAATACCATAACAAGATGCTGCAATAAATTTACAAACGTAACTAGGAAATCCCATCATATTGTTTAAATAATGTCGAAGAAACGACATGACAGAAGCAAACTAACTAGGCGACTTATAAATTTAAATGAATATAAATCTTTAACTCCTGTTAAAATGCTTTAATCTTCCGTTACTGTAAATGCATGAAATATTTTATCTTTTTTTATTATGTTACTTTTTTATTTATTTACACGATTCTGTTACGTAATCTTTTTCTTTAATTTTTTTAATTCCAGGAAGTTATTGAAGACATTTTTAATTAATCTTTTAATCATATGTTTATTTATTATTTTGTTTTAATAGAAAAAATCGTTAAAAATTTATATATATTTAAAAAACATTTCAAAAACGTTTTTGCGTTCTTTTTAATAGTTTTTCGAGATTAATTTGTTCATGGGGAAATATCATGTTTAAATATTTAAATTTTTTTAATTAATATTGAAATTTTATTATTCATATAAAATTTATATTTCATATTTATGGGTAAGGAAAACAAATATTTTTTTTAAAACCCTTTTTCTACATATCATAATTTGAATATAGAATATATCTCAGAATTCTCCCAGGACTTCCACAACCTATAACAACCAACTTGTGAAAATAATGAAAAAAGTACATATATGTCTTAAAAAATGTTTCGTTTGCAAGTTACGGCTGGTGAAAGATTTCGCTCGGATTTAAACTACCCTTGTGAAATGAATTTGTACTGAAATTTTTAGAACCCTTAATTAAGGGGTAGAATTAAAAATTTCTTATGGCTTTTGACCTGAAAAATCGAATAAAATTGATACCAGAATCATATCTGCAGTAATGTTTGAGAAATCTGTGGTGAAACTCAATAAATTGGAGTAAAACACCCTGTTTTATGTTTGACGAAAGGTAACTTTGTTAAATGGGTAATAAATACACAAAAATTTTAAACAAAACTTGAGAAATTTCATTTGAAATAAATGGTGTAATATAATTTGAATAAAACAAGGAAAAGTTAGAAAAATTAGAATTTTATTTAGAAATGGTACCTTAGAAAAAAGTGCATTATACGTACCAGTATAATATATGTTCAAAAATGAGCCCGCTATTTTTAACACCTTTCTTGGCAGATCACTGTTGCTCGTTTTAGTTCTTCAGGGCTGTCCTTAAGTTGTTCAGCCGCAACATATTGCGGACAATTAATTCCTTACGATAATTTATTTTTGTTTTGTATACAATATTTTTCATCCATTCTCAGACGCAAAAATCTAAATGTATTAGATCAGGCGATCTTGGTAGCCAGAAATATGGGGCTCTACAACCGATTCATCTCTTAGGGAAATGGTGGTTTAAGGGAGTGGAAACAGCACCAGAGAAGTGGGAAGGTGCGCCATCGTGCTGAAAGTATACTTTGCGTCTTGGCGATAGAGGAACATCTTCAAGGAGCTGCGGCAATTCTTGTTGAAGAAAGTGCAAGAAATTTCAGCATTTAAGCGGCCTGGTAATATGAATGGTTTAAAAAGCTGATTTTAATGAAGGCCGCAGCATACATGACGCTAAATCTTTTTTGAAAATTTACCCCCACCGTTTCATGAGGATTTACTTCTCTGTCCATGTATGTTCATCGCGTAAATTGACGCCATCTCTAGTGAAATTTGCCTCGTCGGTAAACAAAATATACTTGTAGAGTTGGTGATTTGCACTCCACCAACTGCAGAATTCCAAGCGAAGCGAACCATCTCCTGGGTGTAGATGCTGAACTGGATTTTTATGATAAGGATAAAGCTTGTTTTTTTGTGTCCCCAAACCATGGAATACAACTTCCTTTGAAAGACGTCGTTTATTGATGACTGGACTACGTTGAACTGCATCAACAGTAATTTTATCAATAACGGCGTCGTGTTGGACAGATCGTTCGTAGCTGGTAAGAATACTAAGTAGTGAAATTGTTTCCCGAAGATTACGAAAACTCCCTCTAATTGTTTTGAGATCTGGAATCCTGCGATTTGGAAACTGTATTTCATATTCTATTACAGTAGCTGTAGCGTTACCATTACATACATCCAAAATGAATACCATATCAGCAAATTTATCTTGTAAATAAATACGCCATTATTTCAATGGCAAACAACCGATCACGTTCAAACTAAAATTCACAGAAAACGGTAATACAGTTCACAATATACGATATACTTAATGTGCGTTACAGAGTGATTTAAACACTAATATACCAGAGTTGCTCATTGTTGATCAGCTGTTGCTACTTTATTGCCAACTTTGAAATAAAAATTTTTCAAATAATTTATTGTATTTCCGTTATTAATAGAAAAAAGTTATTTAAGTAATTATTACTTATTTATTGTTATTTTACAATTGTATAATTTCTAGTTGTTTTAAAATTTTTTAATAGCAATTTTTAACAGTAAATTTTGCTTTTATGAATTTTTCACATCACCAAAAAGAATTTGGTTTTTATTTAAGTTAAATAAATACTTATTTATTTAACTGAGAAGTGTAATAATGCACTCACTGTTTCTAAATAAAATTCGAATTTTACTTTGTTTTATTTAATTTATCTTGCACCATTTTGTTCAAAATTAAATGTTTTACAAGTTTTGTTTAAAATTTTTGTGTTTATTTCTAATTTAACATATTTATAGTATGTCAAACATAAAAACCAGGGTTTTTACCCTAATTTATTAGATCTCACCTCAGATTTCTCAAAAACTACTGCAGATACGGTTCTGGAACCTATGTGTTAGATTTTTCAGGTCCAAAAAAAAAAATATGAAAACGGTGTAAAACCGGTGTAAAACTACCTATTCCTAATTTTGACTCACTACGGCTTTAGTGGTAAATTATTCTGCAGTATAACGGGGAGAAAATGTTTGCAGAATAATTTACCAGATCTATTGGAAGATGTTCCTTTGATAACAAGAAGGCAGATGATTTTGGAATACAATGGGGCAAATCCACGCTTTTCTCTAGCAGTCACTTAATGAGACCTTTTTTAAGCAAGTGGATTGGACAATACGGACCTATTAACTGATCTCCAAGGATGTCTGATTTAACAACGCTGGACTAGTACTTATGAGACCACTTTAAATCTTTAGTATGTGAACAAAAGTGTAATTCAAGAAGAGTTAGTTATTAAAATTCTCATCGGGGTACTATTAATACAAAAGAACCCTGTTGTAATACGAAAAGCCACCAAAAACATTGTTCATGTACAGAGTGAATTTTCAACAGTTTATTTAATTGTTTGTAAGTTAACTTTATTGTTTGTATTGTATTTATTTCTCTAAAATTTTTAATTCTTTTGTTTTATAATATTAAACATTTTGTTTCGTTTAAATACCTATATAAAATATGCCAAATTTGACTTGTTTTGTTTTTAATAAAGCACAAACTATGTATCTATTGTTACTAATATTAAACCAAATTAAAAATCCTATACGAAGAGGGAAATGACATGTATTTAGAAACATCAAAAACCATGTTTAGTTAAAATGTATTTTTTTATTTACCTTTCACCCGGAAATTTCGATTCGAATTCCGGTCAGTTACGACATATTTTTCACACCCTTCAAATCCATCATAATAATAACTATTTTTGGATCTCAGACCTTTTTTGATATTAAATAAATAAATTTACGTTTAATTCTCACTGGATTATTGACATCAGGAAATTATTGACATCAGTCTCCTTAAAGCTTTGTAAAACGATTTTTAAATTATATGTTGTCTAATTCATTTGCATTTTATTTTTATAGTTCTAAATAGATTTAAACCTATGCAGAACTATAAAAATAAAGTAAGAAAAATACACTTCACTTCGAAATTATCGCGGTATGAGGTGATCTCTTTATTTATATTCTTCAATCATGTGTACAATGCTGTAAAAAATTTAATAACGTTGAAATATGATAGCTTCACTTTTTACAGAAACAGTTTTAGTCGAGCGAATTGTAAGCTATTTATTTTGTTAAAGTCAATGAATTTGTGTGATGTCAGTAAGAACAGACTTCGGGTCTGCTATAAATCTGAACCAAATAACAAGAGATAGGTCGTAGAACTTGTTTTGTACCCTACTGATATTGAGATTTTTCTAAATCGATCAGAGAGATATCTTTATAACTTAAACCGTTTGAACTTTTAATAGAATATTATTGCACATGTTAATTCTTTGTTAAATATAAATAAGAACAGTATATAGAGAATTTTTTTTTGACAAAATATCATTATATTAATTTTCTATTTTAGAGTAAATGCAAGATTTTTTTAAGCATTATTATTATCATTTATATCTAAACTTTTTTATTTTAATGTTTTTAGAAATGGAAAAGAGATCTATAGCTTCTACTTATATTTTATAAATCTACTAGTCTGTCGGGGCTCATTTCGCTCGCCATTACCATCTAGCCGGATGGATCCTCGCCATTCCCGTCTAGTAGGTGGACCCCGCAGTATTCGTTACTCTCATGATTGTGAGAATAATACTGATAAATAACGATTAAAGTATACAGGCTTTATAAAAACCTGAAAAAGAATTAAATTACAAAAGACAAAATAGTAGTAACTATGGTAATTACAGTAGACATATCTTTGGTGAGGAAAACTTCACGATTTATTACTGTTGCCACCGTGGCAGAAATATAACAATGAAGTAAAAAGATTAATTTTTTTTAATGAATGTTTTTAGTTAAAAATTCACTCTCAAGAGGGCTAGGGCATATGGTTTACAACATTCCCTCGAAAAATACAAATGTATCCTGAAAATTTGAAAGCAATCGGTCGGTTTGTTCCCGGATGAAAGTAAACAAACGGACAGACAAACAAACAATCAAACTTTTGGCTCTACATATATAATTTTTAATGTTTCGCTTTCTTTTGGAATATGATTTCTTTCTATAAAATATGGGATTATAATATCTTAAAATGCTATAATATCATAAAAAAATACGAACCGTGATTCAAATTTGAAATTTTTTGAGAGAGGGCCATCGTACTACCACTTCATAAGTAATTTTTTTTTATACAAAAATATAGTTTAAATTATTTAAAAACAATCGTATTTAAAAACCTCGAAAGATCTTTAATATGTGTTACACATTAAAAAAGAATCTATTTTCCTTTCAATAAAACGAAAGAATGAAACGTGTTATTACAGGATGATGGTTTATTTTAACTAGATAAACGTTTACAGATGATTGAAAATCACTAAATAACGTGTGTAAAGTTTTTTTTCAAATTCCCATTTATATAATTATCTCAAAAAAACTGGAAAAAGTTTGATTTATCAAAACTTTAACCAAAGTTATAAAATTAATTATATTTTTAATGTTACTTTTTGAATTATTTTTTTAATAAATTTGTTGTATGTAGTTTAATATTAAATTGAATTATACTTTCTTATCATAGTTCTATGTATATTGATATCTTCTAAATGATTGTAATCATTAGAAAAAATTTGATTGTAAACAGGCACTTATCTCCTATATAAAAATTGACCAATTAAAAGAAAATGAAAAAACTCTTGCGCAGTTCTACATGAAAAGACCGATTTTTTATTTCCGATGCCGTGGCTATTTTCCAGTCAGAAACACATTGATTTTCAGAGTATAACGCACTACATACGTTTTATTAACGAGTAAACCGTACACAAAAGCCTCAAGGTTTAACTCGCTCACCAATGTGATTCATTGCATAAGAGCGTATAAAAAATACAACCCCCTGCACACTTAAAATAACCTCAAATTGACGTTATTGTCAACTTTAAACTTAGCGTCGGCCTCCGTGGAGCGAGTGGTAGCGTCTTGGACTTTCAACCGGAGGTCCCGGGTTCGAATTCCGATCAGGCATGGCATTTTCACGCACGCTACAAATCATTCATCTCATCCTCTGAAGTAATACCTAACGGTGTACTCGGAGATTAAAAAAAAGAATAAATAAATTTAAATTGAGCGAAACTCAAGAACGACTAAACCAATTTTCATATGCACAACTTCAGATACAATAATGCAGCATATCTAAATTGAAATGAGATTGATCAAGTAGTTTTGCGGATTTTTCAGCCACAATATTTTATCCATAAGTGGTTTTTGGAGATTTTCGAACTACAAAATTTTATATATGAATGGTATTTTCGTACTTCTCATATCTCACTCAAAACGTAAAAATAATTTATTTTCATTTCCCAATCCAAATATGTGACCGAAAGTAATACCGTAATTTTTTTGGAAACGTCGGTAAAAATATTTGCATAAGCTGCGTAGCAGAAAATACACATGTAACGATTCCTTTGCATAAAATTAAGAACTATCATATTTTTTCTTTTTCTGTTATAACTTTATTGTTCTTGCAACAACACTATTATAAAGGGAAAGTATTGGCCAACATTTTTGATATCAGGGTTTTTGCAAATGTCGACATTTAAAAAACCCAGTCAAGCAACATAAAATAAATTATAGAAATTTCCGGAAAATATATGTACGTATGTCTGTTGGATGGTATTTTTATTAATATCTCCAGACCGAATCAATATGTATGCATTTTTTGATAATAATGATTCAAAATTTTCTATACATGGGCCATTGTTGGCATTCAATTTTGGACAGAATTAAATTGGGAGAGGGGTAATTTTATGCCATTTTGTATAGGGTTCTAAAAATTTGTGCTTGAATAGGATGAAAGTTATTAAGTTATTTAAAATTCTTAAGTTTTAAGTCAGTAGGATTTAGTAGCGGGGACTATTCAACCTTATTTCTAACTAGTTTTGCCTCATATCTCGAAAAAACCTGTTGACCAAAAAGGTTAAAAGATATTCTATTTTATAGTATTATTAATAATTTTTTTTTTAAATTCATTAAAATTTGTTTGATATTTAGCTGAAATTTACATAATAATATATTTATATAGTATATAAATGAGAGGATAAAGTGAACCTACCATTTGTCTCTGCATGCTTAAACCTAAAGAATGAAAAGTCATAACAAATATCAGGATATGAAGAATTCTTACTGTTTTGCATAACCAGTTTAAAAATTCTAATGTGGACACCACATGACTTCGTTGTATGCTTATTAAATTACACATTTTTTTAAAATGAAAAGTACATAAAATTTTATTTCATTAATAACTTAATATATTTTTTTATAATATTTTTTATTATTGAATTATTATTTATCGTGATTTTTTTTATAATCAAAGGTTAATTTTTTAATTAATTTTATTAATAAATCAAAATATTTAAATTAAAAAAAACCTCGGGTGATGAAGGAGAAAATAAAAAAAAAACAGGAGATGAAGTCTGATTCCGAACCGATGTGCCTGATAAGATGCAAATATTTCATTAATTAAAATTTCATTTGGTTATAACTCTGAAAGGAATGAAAATAAATACCACTTATGGTACATCGTTGAAAAGCCCTGAATGAGGGCTTATTAATGCAGTTAAGAAAAAGTAAAAATCCAAATTTTTGGATTTTGGGCTTTTTTTAGAAACATTTGGTTAAGTCAATTGCAATCAAAAGGGCAGGTGCACAACTAGACGTTACAAACGTTCTAAATCCAAAATTTCAACATCCTACGGCTAATAGTGTTTGAGTTATGTGAGATACATAAATACGTCACGCTGAAACTAGTCAAAATGGATTCAGGGATGGGCAAAATGGTTATTTCCGTTGAAATCTAAAAACCGAAATTTTTCGCGAAACAACCTTTACTTCCTACAAGGAAGTAAAAAAATAAATATTTATATTTTTTTCTATTTAACAGAATATCGATTATATACATTACTCGAAAAAAATACAAAATTTATAAAAGTATTATTTATTAAACTTAACATAAAGAATAAAATAAGGTTTTTGTTAATTTAAAATTCAGAAACACGATGTTTTTATCTGTAATTTTAGAAAGGATATTTTCTCTTTCTTTTTATATTATCTATTAAAAATAGGAAGAATTGAGACGGCAATTCCAAGTTTAATTTAATTGTGGATATAAACGGGGAAAAGAATTGGAATACATTTAAAAAGTCTTTCTAAAAAAAATAATTGGGCTACCGTATAACTCCTAATTATATCTTACACTTTGAAACCAAATCAAAGCTTTATCTATATGAAAGCATTATAAATACATTTTAAGTATTAACTGAAAATCTTCCCGTCAACAGGTACCCAAAATATTAATTAAAATAGCAGCGGACAGTGATATAGGATGGCGTAAACAGTGCATAGTTATTGTTAAAAAGTTAGGATTAGATATATTGTTTAATAAAATGACAGAGATAAATGGAAATGCCAATTTAGCATTATTCTAGAGAAAAATAAAGAAGAAGTGCAAAGAAGTTGTTTTGAGAGGGTTAGTCGGATCGATCATGATATAAATCATAAATTTGTGTGAAAGGGATTACATAAATGATTTTAAAAAAAAAAATTATTAATACAATGTTCAGAGTTAAAAAGTGGGCTATTATCCTTAAACAGGATGTCATATAGGGAGGTTGAAAGATGTACATTCTCCTGATGTAACGCTAAGAGGAGGAAATCGTGTCTGATATTAAACATTATTAAAAATAAACTATTTATTTTTTCTTCGAGTTTTTAAAGCCTAACTATGGATTTTAGTTATGGGTTTTATTTTTTGATTGATTCTTTTTGTTATAATTCTATTTTATGTCAATAAACACCATTTGTTAAATTATTATTATTATCCCACACTTTCACAGCTTTTACTTTTGCCGGTGACATTCCTTAAACTCTGAGTAATCTATACTAACGAGATTAGGCTTGCTATTTTTGACTAAGTGCCTCCGGGGCAACATGGCAAGTGTTAGTTTTCACGCTCCTTTGCATTAGCGCGTGGGTCTTCCACTGGATCTTCAGTTTTTAAGACTATTGTGCAAAGTAGATGGTATTATTCCCTCCACAGATACAATTATTGGGATTATATAAACTTCTTTTTGATTCCACATTTATTTAATTTCAAAAGCAAGATCTGTTTATTTCTGCAACTTTTCTCATTGTGTTTAGTGTTGATGTGTTACTTGATGGGATGGCTACGTCTAAGTACTTTTTCCATTTTATCAACTACTACTATATTTGGCTTATTACAGTTGATGGGTTTTGCTGTTGCAATCCCTGGTTCCAAAAAATGTATGCGTTGTTCTTATTATTATTATTAAATCCGTGATATAAATTTTGTAAATATTTTGATGAAATTTCATCGGGTTGAATTTGATAGTAGAAACCTTTCAATAATATATTTTTTTTGATTTTTGATAAGAATTATGTGGTTATGGATCATGTGGGTTGATCCCGGATTATATTAACGGTCCATGATGAAACTATTATTATTATATTAATAATTATAGATAAACATTTCACTGAATAAATAAATCTAATAAAAATTCATAAACCGGTTCTCGTACTGCGATTAGATGGTTCAATACTGCTACCAATTAAAACTAAAATAAACGTTACTAAAACAGTAAATAATATTTTTATGAACTTTTTGAGATGGAATTGTCTTTAAATCTTTTTCCATACCAAAATAATATCGGCATATCTTGTACTTTATCACCCAGGATTGTATTATACTCATACACTCAATCTCTCTTTTCAAACCCATATTTCGGTTTTGTGTGTAATAATTATCGGAATGAAATATTCTTTATACTCGTACATGACATTCTAACAGTTAAAAACTACTTTAAAGACCTCTTTAACACGAATTAAGGTTTTTATTCTTTTAAAATTTCCCTCTTTTCATACCCTTGAACTTCTCTTCTTATCTTAGTTTTTTATCCAATGAGAAAAGAGTCCCGAATATGTGAAATTAATACTTTTCTCTTTAACTTTGTTTTGTAACTTTATGTGATTTCCCAGAATTTTCTTCGTTATAAATTGAGCATGCTATTTTCTAAGCTGCATTCTATTTAATACTTTTTATTTTTTTTAACTTTTTGGTTGACAATGATTACTATACGAGGTGTGGCTATTAAATAACGTGACTAATGCTGCTACTCAAGAACTGCCCATGTGCCAAATTCGTACGACCGACAGCTGTGTAGCGTGAATCGTTTTCTTTCGATTGTTGCCTCTCAAGTTTCTGTAGACATATTAATCTGGCCGTGGTCTTCCTTTGGATAACACCTGTTTTTTTGTTTTGCCGAGAAAATTATAAGTGTTTTATTAGAGCAAAGAATACGTGAAATTTCATATGAAACTTGAAAAACCGCTACTAAAAATTATATTTTATTTAAAAAAAAGTATATAGAAATTTATTTTATCACGTGCGCGGGTTTTCGAGTGGTTTAAGCGTTTCCAAGGTGGCCGAAAAGACATTAAAGATTATGATCACCCAGGTCGACCTTCCATGTCAAAAACAGATAAAACTATTAAAATAATTAGTAATCTGACCGTCGGTTAACTATTTGTGCGATTGCTGAAACTGTAGAAATTGACAAGGAATGCGTTAGGCAAATTTAACATAACAATTTAACTTGCAAAAAGTGTGCGCGAAAATGGTGCCTAAAATTCTCACAATCGAACAAAAAGCAGCTCGTCAAAATATTTGTTCTGACACTTTGAATGCCATTAAAAACGACTCAAACTTCTCTGAAAGAGTGATAACATGTGATGAATCTTAGTTTTTTTTTACTTATGATTCAGAAACTAAGCGTCAATCCATGCATTGAAAGGCTCCATCTTCAACGAGAGCTAAACAAGCTCGAATGACCAAATCAAAATTCAAAGCGATGTTAATTGTTTTTTCGATATTGGTACCTTTTTGGATTGTGTACCTTCACTGGGTTCCTGAAGATCAAACTATTAATCAACATTAACCTTCAGGTCCCTTGCTCAAGTCCGTGAAAAAGTATGAAAAAACGACTGAATTGTGGAAGAACAAGTCATGGGTTCTTCATCAGAACAACGCACCGGCTCACACTGCATTGTCTGTCAAGATGTTTCTAGCCAAGTATAACAATCCCAGTGTTAGACCATGCGCCTTATTCGCCTGACCTGGCAACATGTGACTTTTGTCTATCCCTCAAGGTCAAATCTTCATTAAAAGGAACAAGATTTCAGACCGTTGAAGCTGTGAAAGAAAAAGCGTCACGCGCCATGAAAGAGCTCACAGAAGAAGACTTCTAGCAGTGTTTCGAACAATAGAAAATTCGCATGGAGCGTTGTAGGGATAGTTAGGAGGGGTGTATGTTAAAAGAGATAACTAAATAAATATAAATTTAAAATAAAATATTTTACAGCATTAATCTCGTTATTTAACGAGATTAGCCACGCCTCGTATTTGTTATATGTTAATAACCGAGTTCTTATCAATCTATATTTATTTACCAAGAATCGAACCCAATATTTTCAAACAAAACCGTAATAATTAAATAATTTCTTTTACATAAATTTTTCATTTTCATTAGTGTGTGTGTGGATGTTTTGTATCTATTTTTGTCAAATATATCTGTAGGCATAATTTATTAAAAATGTTTCGTTTAAAATTTTTCTTATTTAAATAATTGTATATAATTAATATAAAGAAAAGAAATGCTAAGTGATATCAATTTCGCAAAGCAGTATCAGCACCAGCAGTAGACAAATTGCATGCGCTATGTGGAACGTAAGCGGACAAGTTCAAAGTAAGTGCTAATGGAGATGGAAAGAGGATGAAAGAGAGTGGCGGGCACATCTAAAGGTCAGAGAAGAGGTAAAGAGAGATAGAAAATAGAGATGACGTTACATTTTCGTAACCAGAAAAGGACAAATGTGCTTCACCAGTTGTCGTTGTTGTTAACGTTCCAAGGGACCTATAAAAACGAGCGTTTGTGAGTTTTAACAAGACCGACTTGGTGATCTGTATTCAACATAAAAAAGTTATGAAAAAAGAAGTTACTGGAGAAAAAATTTCATTTGTTGCTTCTTTTTTCATACTGTTATACTTGCTTGATAACCATCATTTATGGTCACCAATTATATATAAAACTAAATTCGTAAAAGTGTAGGGTTGTATGTTGTTTTTTTTTTAAATGTATTTTAAAAAGGACTTCTTACAATATTTTGCACATTAAATTAAATATATCCCTTTTTTTTTGTTGAAGAAATTAAAAATTTTGATATATCTTTAATTAAATGTGATTTTAAGTGTTTTTTTTTTTTTTTTTACAACCTTATAGATAAAGAAATATTCAAATGAATGCATCCTAGCATCAGAATATTATAATTTAAAAAGAATTAATTAAAAGATTTTTTCACTTCGTGATTTTTATTTTGTGATCTCTGTTGAGTAATTTCGTAGAGACCTTTACTTCTTTAGAATGGATTTTTTTTTAAATAAAAAATTAATTAAAACAGTTAAAAAAAAAAATATATAGAGAAAATATTCGCTTTTCATCATTGAAATAAAATTAAATATTCTTCTACTAGTAAATAATGAAATTTCTTTGATACTAAATTTGAATATAAATTTATGAGTAATTTAAATTTAATTTATTATTTACGTAAGCCATCCATCGTGTTTAAATTTTGTTTATTTATTATGTGTATTGTTTTAAGAGTAAGGGTTATAAATCCGTAGTAATAAAATTATGACTAATCATAAAGCTGCTTACCAGAAAGCAGAAAAATTTTATATCTTCTTTCATCCTAATTACTTAAAAGAATAATTAACATAATTAATAAATATGTTAATCTTTGTTATCGAGTTAACGGCTAGTGAAAAATTTCACCCGGAATTCAGTTCCCTCGCTTAAATGAGGTCATACTGAGATTTTTAAGGTGATATAAGGGATAATCTTGATTTTTTTATGTTACCTAACTTGAAAAATTGAATAAATCAGGTCTCAGAACTATACACCCCGTAGTTTTCATGATATCTAAAGTAAAACAGAAAAATTCGGTGACTAAAAAAAATGTTTTTACGAAATTTTTCTGTTAACCTTTGTTCTATTTTGTTTGCATTAATAAAAGTTTAAAATGTTTTTCTCAAAATTAAATTCTATTTAAGTTTTGATAATAAAATTTATTTAGAGATTTAACAAAGTCATTTTTCTTCAAACTTAAATAACGTGTTTCTGTTTTACATTCTGAATCTTTCTGTTTTACATTAAATATCATGAAAACTAAGGGAGATAAATTTCCACGACTTGTTTTATTCTATTTTTCAAGTCAAAAAACATAAAAAGACGATCAAATTTATTCCTTATATGACGCTTTAAAAATTTCAACATGACCTCATTTCATCGGGGGAATTGAAATCCGGGCGAAACTTTTTGCGAGCCGTAACTCGATAACAAAGCGTTTTCGAAGTATATTTGTGCGAACATTTTTCCTTATTTCAAAATTTAGATCGGTCCCCAAATTATTATTATTATATGTATGAAACCAAAAATACTTATGTTTTATAAAACCTATATATTTCTATATATTGTTAATTGTTTTTCCAAAATTGTTTAGGAAGTGTAGAAATATCGCGAAAAAACTAATTTCGATTCTCTTCAGAGAAACTTTGGGATATTACTTTGGCAGATTATTTATCGTTGCATATATAAACCTAAACTTTTTTTTTTTGTTATCCGAAATCATCCCCCAACTCTGTTTCTTTTTAATAATTTTCCAAAAAAAAAAAAATGTTGCTATTTTATACGTCATACTATCAAATAATGTCTACAATTTTCCATGATTATAAACCGGGAACATTAAACACAGCGACATTTTTTAAAAATCTTTACGTCCTTGTTTTAGCCTTTATTGGAGGGAGTGTTAGATTTAAAGAAAACGTTACTTAAGGGAATTTGTTAAGCATAATCTAAAATATTTTTAGAAAACATTTTATTTTAAATTTATCCCATCCTCTAAAAAAAATGTATTCTATATTTATTGTTTTATTTTTTGGCTCTAACTTTTATAGTTTTTGTTGTTAAAAGGGAACATTTTTTTCATTAGAACTTAAAGAGCGATTAAAATTTAAATAATTTTTTCCTCTATAATACAGGGTTATTTTTTTCAAGGTCAGATCGGTCACGAAATTAAAACGAATCACTCAATACAGAAATTGTGAACCGACGATTTTCTCGAATTGCCTCATCCACTCGCTCAACGAGCTCATCGTTTTACACTCGCTTCCTTCCCTGACCGCCTGCATCATGACCATCTGTACGTCCTGCTTTAAAGTTCCTGCACCATTGTCGCACTTTGCTCTCACTCATTGAAGTTGCACCGTACACATTACTTATTCGTCGATGAATTTCAGCTGCATTACACCCCTCAGCCTGAAGAAATCGAATTACCTCACGCACTTCACACTTGGCGGGAGATGCTATTGTTGTAGACATGTTTACGTGCTAGCTGCGTGTTCAGAACTAAACGAAGTGATGCGGTGTGATTGAAGGCCATACTAGAGACGCTGCGCAACACATATTCGCAAAGGTTCATCCGATTTTTGAGCGGGTTTTTATTTCGCGACCGATCGGACCTTGAAAAAAAATAACCCTCATATACCCCGAACTGAAAATAAGTATTTTTTTAAAGTTATTTTTTCAATATTTAAAAAAAATCTTATTAAAATTTTTTATTTCTAAGCAACATCTATAAATAAAATTGTTTCTTAGTAAATTGTCCCCACAGGGTAACGGAGCCTCTAAAGTCAAAACTTTCTTTAATTTAAAATTTGCTAATTTTGATGTTTAAATTTAATTTTGCTGTCCCATTGTTAAGGGGGCTCAAAAATTTTAAAAATTCTGGAATATTTTATTGTTGTTTATATTTAAACATCTGTAATGAAAATAAAAAGAAAAACTTTAATTATTGAACTGTAAAGACTTTTCAGCGAACCCGGTAAGGTTTTGCAATGAAAAGGTTATGCAATGTATGACTAATACTTTGCCAGCTTTTTTTAATTAGATAGAACGTGTAAAATTCCTCTTCTGAATGATAGAAAAAAATTATTTTTTATATCGTGAAAAAATTCAAAATCAAACAAAATATAATTAAAAAATTACAATCTCATCTACGCATTACAATAAAGAATAAACAGAATTTTATCACCCAGCAATTATAATAAAATAACTTGTTTAAGAATTTCACTTTAGGTTTTATTTTATTTTTAAATTAAAATATTTTATTATTGCATATTACGTTACAAGATGTGCTAAAAATTTATACAATTTTATGTTTCTTGGAGAAATAACTTTAGTCAAGAGACTGGAAACCTAGTAAATTACTGTTGAAACTTTTGCTGTATATCTTTGACTTATACTATCTTTTTATTTTAGAAAAAATCAGTCATTGGTCCGAAATCTTCGAATGTAATCGTAAAAGTATTTCATACCTGTTGACATAAAGTGTTAAACAACGCTCTTCAGTTTCCCGAAAAGCTCAGTAAGACCCAAGATAAAAAAAAAATCTATATAAATCATCAAGTATTACATGATGATTTCTATATAAATCATCAAGTAAGATTACATAAGTAAAATAATAATGGTACAGTCGTTTCAAAAAATGACCTAATTAGGTGGAAAATTATCAGTGGCGAAGAGTAGTCCATCCCGATCTATATAACAGTGAACATTTTTCATCCGGAAGGATAGAAAAGCCCAAATTTGTTTACTACATTCCCACATACTTACTAGGAATGTTTTTAATAAATCTATAATTAAAAAAAAAATAAAAATCGATTATGACAATCATTTTTTATAATCGATTTATATGTATATCACAAATACGTTTCAAAAGATGAAAAATATTCTTCATCCTCATAATCTGTTCGGTTTAGATGAATCCTTAAAAATCATGCCATTGGAAAATCCATTATCATCAAATCAAAGTTTTCCAAGGAGCTTAATCTCAAGATTTTTACTGTTATTTCTGGTTATCCTCATCAAAAAATTATGTTTAAAGGATTGAAGATTGGAAGCTCAATCCTAGAGTCTATGAAAAAGGCATTTGAATGAAACTTCAAATAAGATTGTCAGAAATATATTAAGTGAAATAGGTTTCACTTAAAAAATTAAGATTATACTTGAATAAACTAAGAGCTTAAAAAGAGTATGTAAGATCTTTTTTTATATTAAAGCCTTAATTTTGGAATTTATTTTGAACAGTCGTGTGGGTGATAATGAACGGTTATTTAAGAAACCATGACTTTAACTCAAAACTGTAGACCGTAAGGAAAGATAAGTTATCTTAGGTTATAAGGCTAAGATAACCCACCGGGTTGGTCTAGTGGTGAACGCGTCTTCCCAAATCAGCTGATTTGGAAGTCGAGAGTTCCAGCGTTCAAGTCCTAGTAAAGCCAGTTATTTTTACACGGACTTGAATACTAGATCGTGGATACCGGTGTTCTTTGGTGGTTGGGTTTCAATTAACCACACATCTCAGGAATGGTTGAACTGAGAACGTACAAGACTACACTTCATTCACACTCATACATATCATCCTCATTCATCCTCTGAAGTATTATCTAAACGGTAGTTACCGGAGGCTAAACAGGAAAAGAAAAAAAAAGGTTATAAGGCTTCATTCAAAGTTAACCTTATTATCTTAGTTTTTTGTCGGAGTGAGAAAAATAGAGGTTATTTGTAATTAAATAGACGTTACGTTGGTGTCAAATAAACTATGGTATTTGAAAGTCTAGTATTATTTTAGATATCACCTTTTATTTCTCTTCTGGTTTTTTCAATTTTTTTGACACGCACACACGCCTGAATGCACGTTTATACACACACACACACACACACACACACACACACACACACACACACACACACACACACACACACACACACACACACACACACACACACACACACACACACACACACACACACACACACACACACACACACACACACACACACACACACACACACACATTCACACTTAAGGGTTATATAAATGTATTTGTGTGTGAGTATGACCTTTGTAATTTGCCATAAAGCATTTTACCTCGTCAAGCAGACTATTCCCCGCTACTCTGAATGAGTGAGGACCCAAGAAGGGCGTAAAAGATTGCTTTCCTCGCCACCACTTCTTAAGTGTAGCATTCAGAACGGCAATCGTATTGTAACAGTATTGATTAGCTGAGCTGCCATTTCCCCGAAATTAATGTTTCTCCTACTAGTTTCCACCCGTCATCCTCGTACCGTTCTACTCTCTGTACCCTCTCTTTTTAAGCTATAATCATTATCATCATCATCATTTTCAATGGTCGGATAATTATTCATCTGTAAGATTATATTATTACAAAGGCATTTCTTTACCCCCGTCTTCAAATTTTTCTTTCTTGTTTTTTCTTTTCTTCCTGCGTGTTTTTAATTTTTTTTTCCATTATGATTATTATTCTCTAAATAATACTTGGGTTAATGTTTTTAACGATTCAGTGTTGCTTAATTACGGTAATTATTAATCTGTGTTGTTTTACTTTCAATTAATAACGATAATAAAAATGAATTTATTTTACGGGTTTTTGTGTTAAAATAAATTTACACTTGGGTTCTCAAATATTAATAAGATTTGTATATTGTTTTAATTTATGTAAATTATTAACGAATAGTTAGTTACTCTCTCTCTTTTAAATTAGCGAAAAAATTAAAAACAATTATTTTTCCTTGTTGACCGCATAGTCATTTGTAATGGTACGTAGAAAACATTGACTTTATGTTTTGCCTCTTTATTTTCAGTTGATTATTTTTTACAAAAATGTTTGTCAGAGAAACATGCTAATCGATGTTTTATCTAAAATTGTCGAATTATTATTTTTTTAATGCTGTATCTATTACAATAATTGTTTGAATTTGTATATATCGTTTCAGATCGTTGTTACGACCTCTATTTCAACTTAAGCATATTTTAGTCAAATTTAACGGTATATTGCTTTAGAAAGAAAGTTTATATTACGGTTGCCATCAAACAGGACCTGACTATGACGACATAATCATAATTATGTTGTACGAATATGTATTATAATTTTCTTCAGTTAACAGTATGATACTTGATCTCCAGATTTAGAGTTTGTTTGTTGGCTAATATACCAATAATGCACAAATATATACATGTATATATACAATATACATGTATATGTACAACATATACATGTATATATATATATATATATATATATACAAATATATTTGTGCATATAGATAACAAAGTGTTCTAACTGACTGCCTCATCAATGCGCATATTCACTTAATCTAGGTAGATCAATTTTGTTTTGGGCTCCGAGACGCGAGTAGTAGCGTCTCGGCCTTTCATCCAGAGGTTCCGGGTTCCAATCCCGGTCATCTTTTCTTTTCTTTTTCTGTTTAGCCTCCTGAACCACCGTCAGGTTTACTTCAGAGAATGAATGAGGATGATATATATTAGTGTAAATGAAGTGTAGTCTTGTACAGTCTTAGGTCGACCATTTCTGAGATTTTTGGTTAATTGAAATCCAACCACCATACAACACCGGTATCCACGATGTAGTATTCAAATTCGTATAAAAGTAACTGCCTTTAATAGGATTTGAACCTTAGAATTCTCGACTTCGAAATCAGCTGCTGCATTTGCGGAGACGCGTTCACCACTAGACCAACCCGGTGGGTTTCGAATCCTGGTCAGACATGAAATTTTCACACGCTACAAAATCTTTCATTTCATACTGTGAAGCAATACCTAACGGTGGTCCGGAGGCTTTTGAAGATTTTATTGTTTTTATTACATAGGCACCCTATAAGGAAGTATTTTGGAATACTCCGTCTATAAAAAGATGGGAAAATTTTTTAATCAAAAACCTATATCTCAACAATCTTTGGAGGAGTAACAATTTTTTCTTTAGACTTTTTAAAAAAATTGGCACTTGTTTCACCAACTTGGTGATTCCTGGAGGGGGGGGGGGAGGAAATTTTTAAATAAAAACTCCATATCTTTCCAACCAAAGGTGTTACAGAGTTGAAAATTCAGACTTTGAAAATTTCATTATACGAATTTCACCATTTTTCAAAAAAATCAAGTTTGGGGGGTGGAAAGAAGTTTTTCATAATACGTAGTACACTTTTCATGATTTTTCAAAAATTCAATTTGGGGAGGCAAGAAACAGACAAAACTTTTGTATAAAAATTCTGAATCTCAATAATATGTAATGAATGATGGTGTATTATAAGAGTCGACTCAGGTCCAATTTTTTCCATCATTTTATCGTTCAAATTCGATCCGAAATACTGTTCTTTGGCGATCAACTTAGTTTAACATACATGTGTGTTTTGGTTTATTACTTGTGTGGTTGATAGAAAAATATAGTCGAGAGAACGTTCAAACTACCTTTACTGGTCTCTTCTCCATTCGTGATGCGTTCTACTCTTGATGTTACTTACTACTTCCTGTCTGTGACGGTGAGTCTATGCATTAGATACTTCGTTCTTGACATCTTAATCCATCTTTACGATTAACTTTGTTTCTGAGACTGTTATATTACTCTAATGCTTATTGACTTTATCAGTATGCTATTAAATAATTATTCTTCATTTTCGATAAACCTTTCAGTAGTTTTCCCCTGGTACGTTGTTTATAAAAACCTGATGAGGACATTACATGACTTCCTTGTAAGCCTATCAAATTACATATGTACATTTTTTTAAATAAAAAGAACATAACAATTTATTTCACTAATAACGTCTGATTTTTTTCATATCTTTTTTTATTGTGATTATTGAATTATTGTTTATAAAAAAAAGATTATTTACGAAAGATATTTTTAATAATTATTTAAAATTATTTTTAATCCTACCCTACTAAACGGCATTTGTATGTGTGTCTGTCTGTATGTACGTCCTCCTTAGCTTAGCACCGGAATTTACCGATCACCAGCGGAAAATCCCGATTCGTTGGTACATGTCTCGTGGTGGTCAGGTGATACTTTATTATTATATACAGATATATAGCATATAAATCGATATGTATGCGAAATATATATTAATAACATATTTTTTTATTTATGAGATTGTTTGTATTCCTAAAATCGATTGTTTATTTTAAGACTTTCATTTTCTCCTTTTTATTAATAAAAATAACAATTTTTCATTTTCCGGTTACTCTTTATAAATTTTCACTCTTTCTTTTACTCTTTATAAATTCTCACTTTTTTTGTTTCTTTTATTAAATGAATTTGGCTGATGTTCTGTTGTTAGTCAGTCTTCAAATATTATAAAATAAATTTTACCACGGTAATTCATTCATTCAGTATTGTAGCAGATCTTAAAACACAACTTTTTTCGATACAAATAAATCGATACTGAGAATACTATCGATTATGCATTTTGAATCGTATATATGAATTTTTGGCCTTGTAGTTACAATTAAACATACATACAGGCAAAACATGTGGGTTAAATCAAATTGTAAACAATAAAGGTCAAAATTAAAAGAAACAATAATGGTTAAAATTAGAAGAATTTTGAATCTTATGTATCCTCCTTAGCGATTTATTGATTTTAAAGTCAACCTATTTTTTGTTGTTGGGTCAAGGAAGGTTATTTTCGTATTAAGATAATTTGTTTCGTAAATTGGATTGAATGTAATATATAAATTATTAATTAATTAATATAATTTATATTTAAGCTTTCAACTCTTGTATTGAGTGAATTTGCATAT
Organism: Lycorma delicatula; assembly: GCF_047948215.1. Taxonomy (NCBI): domain Eukaryota; kingdom Metazoa; phylum Arthropoda; class Insecta; order Hemiptera; family Fulgoridae; genus Lycorma; species Lycorma delicatula. The sequence goes on from NC_134464.1 coordinate 39,872,691, forward strand.
GGATATTATGGATCTTGATGAAAATATTGAGTGTGCAATCTTTAAAAGATGCCTAAACCGTTCTAAACCAAATTTAATTGGGAAAATTTGTTGATATTTTTTCGCTTTTCCTTGATCAATTTTCATCATTCAAAAATAAAAACATTTTTACACAAGAGTTAATTAATTTTGGACTCCTAATAATAGCGTTCCAAGACGCCGCACACCTGGGCAATCCACCGGGAGGTCCCAACTGTGGAGGCATACCATAGACACGTGCAGCTAGTAATTATTAATAAATCAATATATCTAAATTAAAAAAAAAAAAAAACAAGAAAGGAAATGAAGTCCGATGTGCCTTCCCCTTGTAAGATCCAAATATTTCATTAAACGTTTATTTGGCAGTAACTCTAGAACCAATGAAAATAAGTAACACTTATGATCGTTGAAAAGCTTTTAATGAGGGTTTATTTATTACTGCAGTTAAGAAATATTCAAAATCTTTTGGATTTTGGGCTTTTTTTGACATTTTTGGTCAAGTCGATTTCAATCAAAATGGGAGGTGCACAAATAGATGACACAGCAGTCCTAAATCTAAAATTACAACATCCTACGGCTAATGGTTTTTGAGTTATGCGAGATACTAACGTATATACGTACAGACGTCACGCCGAAACTAGACAAAATGGATATTTCTATTGAAATCTGTAAACCGAAATATTTCGCGATTACAATACTTCCTTTACTTGGTACAAGGAAGTAAAAATATATTAAAAGTATTAAAAGATAGATCTGAAGAAAGAATTAAAGATTAAGTGGAATTCTATGGAAGTAACTCCTGAACAGTTGTTATCGGTTATTTGATGTCCAGTGACATAGAATTATACAAAGGATTCGGCCTCACATTTTCAAAATAAAATTTTCTCTTCTTACTGAAGGCTTTCTATAATAATAAGAAGGACTAAATTTCTACAATAGGACTTGAAATTTGAAGAACTTTATATCATTATTAGACTTTTTACAATTCATACGAATTACAGACCAACTTAAATAATAATTAGATCGGTAAAATTATGTACTTCCTTTGTTAAAACCTTTTGTATAAATTTTTGCCTTTTTTAATGTTATTTGGAATGTAAAATTCATGTGATTTTTATCTGGTTTACTAAAATTTAATACCCGTATATTTTATATATATATATTTAATTAAAACCAGTATATTATAAAACCACAGAGAAATGAAGAATTTACGTCCCCCATCATAATATATACGAGATAAATAGTGAGATGAAAACTGGTGTTTTTTCACATAATTTTCCATCTTTGAAAACTTGTATATAATATTACAAAGAAATTACTTAAATTTTATTTCTTTATTTTTTGTGATAAATCATAAAAAAAACCCCGTAATTATGGATATGAGAAAAGTTTTAACAAAAAATGGCACATGTGTTACTTTCAAAGGAGATAGGTATACATATGGAAAAGGAGATATTTTTAATTTTTTAACGAAGGATAGAGTGGGTAAAGAATAATAATCAAACATATCGTTTTTAAATATAATTTATGATTAAAATAATAAATTCACATTTACTGGATAAAAAAAATTATCATATAACAGGTTATGCTGGTGGTATTGTTTAATTATCGTGTCTGATTAGTCCAAACTATCAACGTGTAAATTTGAAATTTTTTTTCAAAATAATTTATTTTTAGATCTGTCAACTATCTTTTACAAGATAGTAGTCAGATTAAATTGTTGTTTAAACAAAAAACGGGAAAATTTATGCGACTAGACACAATTTTCTGTTGATGACAGAATTCTAATCTTGTAGTGATATCATAAATTATATATTAAATACACAAGAGTGGAAACATAGCTTTATTGAAAAAAACTCTCTCTATCTTTGGTTGAAAATGTATATAATTATAAAGGAGAGACGGATGTAAACATAGCAGTAAGAAAGTAACGAATTTTTTGTTTAAATTATAAATAAATACTGGAAATTTAGTTAACGATCTGACTGAATCCATTCATTCTACATTAAGACTTCAGATTTGTATCTTTTAATCGGCCGAAAAATTTCATCCTTTTATAGTCTTTGTGGGACTTAAGATAACAAATATTTTAAGATAGAGTCAACAATCTTTTGAACGTTTGAAAAATGACAATTTTTAAGATAAGGAGTTATGGTTAATAGATTAGACAAGTCACTAATGACCAGGTGGTTCGCTACAAATACCTCCCATCTAAAATGTAGTTATCTCTACATTCTGTGTTACAGATAAACAATTGAAATAATTAATATTTTTGTGATAATAAAAAAGTTTAACATTCTTGAAAAAAATATTGTTTGAAAATCATAGTTTTATAAAAATCCATAACTTTTCTATAGATCTTCTTTAGAGAGACTTTACAAGTTGACTCGTATGACAGTCGTAACTGTTTTTTTTTTTTAATTTACTCTATTATTAGCTAGTAAAAGCTGTTTAAGTTAAAATTAATGTCAAAACTTCCTCATATTATATTTCTTCTTTAGACTTTTTATCAATTTATATAATAAGGCTTTAAGGTTAAAAAAAAATAGTGATTTTTTGCTAATATTTTTACTCAAAAAATAAAAATTAAAAAATTGAACTCAAATGCTAAAATTGTAATAAAGTTTTTAATCTTATATAATCTTCTATATATATATATATAAATGAATGTTTGTTTGTCCCGTATGCGTTCTTATACCATTCATCCGGTTGCGATGAAACTTTGGTGAGTTGTTGTGCACACGCCCGCGAAGGTTTCTGAATTAGTATGTACAAGTAAGGTGGCGCTGGGGTCGAAATATTTCGAAAAATTGCATTTACGGTCCGATTTGGCTCATATTTAGAATATATTAGTTACGTGAAAAGAAATGATTTTGCAAAAACTACACCCGCTATGTGGCGCCGGTGTCGAGATATTTACAAAAAAAAAACAAATACCCAAACAGACATTCTTCTTCTATGTTCGTATGTGTGTCCGCTATAAACTAAAAACCTACATTCTTACAACACTCAAAGTTTCGAGTCCTTAACTGATCAGATTGTTGCTCTGAACAAATTACAAACTCTTTTTTATAAACTGAACAGACTTTAATTTTTATTTATATTTATTATTCTTACAAGCATAAATTTAATAAACATAGAGGGGTATAAGGACAGTGCCCTCAAGACGGCAAGAACGAGCGAAGCGAGCCATGACCGGTTAAACATTCCCTGACCGCATCGGGAAAGGCAAGCGCGGGCGAAGCTGTGTCGGGGGTGCTAACGCACCGTTAATCTACAATTGATTCCAATTTACTGGGACCATAAGTAAATTTGAGCACCCCCCCAAATAAATAACATGTAGAGAGGGGTTTCCATTGAAATTACTCAAAGAAAAATATCTACGTAGGTATCTTATACTGAATACATAAATACGTACCTGCTAAAATAAGTCCAAAAAACACTGATGAAGACCAGACAATAAAAAGTAAAGAAAACACTGAAAAATAGTCTTATCTGTCAAACTAAATATAGTTAATAAAATAAAGAAACTGTGAAATAAATTAAAGAACCATCTAAAATAAGTAGTGAAACGAAATGAAGAATTTTGACGATGCACAACACTCTAGGTTAGTTGATTCACTTCAAATCTCGCAGAACTTACAGCTCTAATACATGCAATCGCTTTAGGCCGCTTAACATCCTTGCTGTTATCCAAGAGGTTAACTGCAACCACTTCACATGCTTGTTCAGTCTCATTTTGTATCTTGTATCGAATCATTGTATCTTCTCTCGAATGGATTTTCTCAGAAAATTGTTTATTTCATATTTTTTTGCAAATCACAGAAAAAAATAAATATATATACTTACATGTAAGTATATTTATATGTATTATTTTATTTTATGAGAATATTTACCTATCAAGTGAAATTGGCCAAAGCTGATTGGGATTTGAATCCAAAACTTTCCGGTTGAAAAGCGGAGCTACTGTCATAGAAGTTGGAGAATGTTAAAATTAAATTCTGGTCTACTTATAATTTTTCTCATTAATATGGGGATAGTCATAATTATTGCATACTTCTCTTTATTTCATAAAGATAAAAAGTTATACATTAAAATTTTAGAAAATCCGACCGAGTAACGAATTAATTAATTTCGTTACTTTTTCCACCCTCCAACGATATTTATTTAGTGGTGTAAGAATAAATTCAATAGATATGTAGTGATTAAAAAAAGGAAATTCTATTGCAGATATTCCTGTATCATTAAAAATAATCAAAGAAAAAAAAACCAAGCAGATTGTGTGTGTGGCAGATAATTCTGTTCTCCTATTGTATATTTTCATAGAATTCAGTGAAAAAAAATGGCTGGGAATTTTTTATAGAAAATTTAGTTTTCTATAAAAAAACTTACGATATTTTATAATAGAACCAATCGTAAAGATTGGAATTAGAAGAGCCAATTTTCGAATTTCTATGTTTACTTTTAGGTTAATAATATCACACGTAAGGTACGAAATGTAGTTCATCTAAAGGACTTTACTAGAAAGCGAAAATACTCATTCTACGAGTGTTCGCTGTAGAGAAATAAACTTTTGTAATATTATAAGACGAACAAAATAAAATACACCAAAACTCCAAACAAGTTTTATTTTATTAACAGATAATGCACTTTACCATAACGTACAGGTGCTGAAAACTTCTTCGTTTAGGAGTTTTAAATGTCTAAGCAAGATTAGTTGCGTGCAAAAATAATTCCGTTTAATCATCTGATGTTGAAGACTGAATTTCTCAGATTAATACAATTAGGTAAGAGTCGTACAAAGGAGTGAATAACAAATGAAAAGTATTAAATTTGCATCTGAGTCATTTATTAAACCAGAAATAAGGTAATTTATTCCAGATAGCAACTGACGCCGTCAAGTAGTCTGTACAAAATCAGTAATAATGTAATCTATTGCTGGAAACAGCTGACCCTCATTTGGAACGTTTTCACTTCCATTTAAACGGTGCACCGAACACAATACAACATATATGAGACTTCCTCGATAACCGTTTCGCTAGACAGTAGAGCGGATGAACTAATCTAACAATATGTTCACTTGGTTCCCGGATTTAATACTACTCAATTTTTTATGAAATTTCATAAGAAAGGAAGAATTTGTTACCTTCCAAACTTTCTGAACATAAATATCAGATCACCGCCGCAGTCGTAGAAATGAACCGATTTGCTCAATCCATTGCTAAGAAATCGATTTCAGCTGAAATATCTGCTGTATAACCAATAACTTTTATGAAAAATTTGATTTGTGTTGTGAGACACACTCTCCAATCTATTCTGTAAGTATTCTAAATAACACTGTTTTTTTTTTTTTTTTTTTTTTTTTTTTTTTTAAGTTGTAGGAGGGAAAATCTGCAACCAGTCTTCCAGCAGCCCGTACTACTGGGTGTGTGGGCTTTCCTGCCGAAGCAGGGACCCACTAAAAGTCCTCCTCTCACGACGCGGTGACGGAAAGAACTCTAATGACATCGCCTCCGCGCGTGCCAGCGGGCACTTCTTGTGCTGCCCTTCCGTGAGGGTTTCTAGCGTCTATCAGGGGCACCCAACGACGACGATCTTGTTGGAACCCCGCCGCCCACCCCCGGAAGCTAGCTTTCTACCCCCACTTCTAGACCAAGCTCTACTCAAGCTTCTTCGTCTAGCTTATTCTTCAGCACCTTGTGAAACCATCTCGAACACTTTCTCAACCCTTCTGAGCTTATCATGAGTCTCATAACCTCTTCGGGCGAGATATGTCGATCAAACGGCCTTTCCGCCTCCCATCTTGGACAGCTCATGAAGGTGTGAACAACATCGTCCATATCTTCGCAGTTTTGGCATCTAGCAGTCGTGCGGAGTACTCTAGAGTAGAGGTAAATCTCAAACGATCCGTGGCCTGTAAGCCACTGGACCATCCAGTGGTCCACTTCCTCATATCACCTGTTAATCCAGGTCTTAATGGTGCATCCATCTGCCGGTCATCGCATTATCCCACCTCTCTTGCCATTTAAGCAGCAGATCACTTCTGGCTTCTGTCGGATCATTACCTCCATATCTAACGAAGCGCTCTTCAGCTGGTAGATCCACTGGTAGTGTTTCGGCTATCACCGGTGCCAACTCTAGGGAAACATTTCTGTAAGCCCGCGACATTCTAAGCGCCGGTCGCCTGTAGACGCTATGTATCCTCTGCCGGTTGCGTTTACGCTAAGAGCACCGTGTCTCGGGGCCGCATATATTAAGATGGAGGTGACCGCCGAGGTGACCCTCTCCGCCTTTTGCTAACTTCAGCCACGTACGCCGTGAACCCTCTCGAAATATAATCTTCTCTAAATAACAGTCTAATGCCTTCAAAGTAGTAAAGTTCTTTTTAAATCAATTTATAGTACATGCACATAATTAACTTAAAAAAGTCGTATTTCCTAGTTTCATAAAAAAAATTAAATACCATTCTTTAAAACTTATATTTTAAAATTGGGCGATGTTTACTTTTTAAAAGTCCACATCAGCTATAATTATACTATAAAATACAACAGCTATAAATATACGTTCATTTTAGAGCATATATCTTTACACCATTATACAGATTTGTTTGTTAATTTTCATTTATCTATCTTGTAAAAAGACTCAGTTATACAATATAATGATCTGTATAAAATAACTTTATTTTAAAATCTGTATAATCTGTATAATCTACAATTAAACATATAAGGAAGGTTTACTAAATTTAATTTTCCTAATCAAAATCCTTGTAATGCTCTTAAAAACGAACTCAGAATTAAATCCACGAATTAAGGAAAGATATAAATTTAATAATACAACCAATTAACTTATGTTGCACTTTAAAGAATATTAAAATGAAAGAGAGTTTGATAATATGAACAATTTTTTTAGTTTCAAATAAGTAATATTTTATTAAAAAAATTGCTTAGAAAAATCGTTTAAATTATACTATAAACTAATTATAATATTACTTAATTATACTATTGATGTTTTCCAGTCTTAAAATTATATAATAAGTAAAATTGATAAATATAATTAAATATTGAAATTTATAAATTTGGTTTAAAATTAAATCTTAATTTTATGATTACAAAAAAATTTATATTTGTAGTTTTTTATTGTAATCACCACACTTATAATCTAGTCTTAAAAGAAAAAATTATTTGTTGGTGAAATTTTTACCGCAGAATGCTCTTCAGTGATACATTAATAGTAAAGGGAGTGACGTGTAGACATTTATAGCATGTATAAAATTCTGTGAGGCTGGAATTTAAAGTCTACTACAGTTTGATAAATGGAAGAATATACCTGAACTTAAATTACTGTAATTCCTCAATAAACCATCGTAAAAATTACCAAACCAAATCTTATGACTTTGTAAATTAGTTTATAAAAAATTTATTCAATCAATAATAAACGCAACTACCCTCGAGGAAATATGATTTTTCAGCCATTATTTATACGCTATTTCCGGACTGTATAACTTCAACAATAATATTTTGTAGAATTTGCGATTTATATATTTTTTAAATATGGCCCCTACCTTGACTCTCATCAAGGTTCAAGTTGTTTCATCCAAAATTTTAGCAAAGGTTCTGTAAAAAATATAATAATTATCTCTACATCCTGTTAGCGAAAATATTAATCCATACATGTCATTAAATATTACAGTAAATTTATTCATCATTTTTTTTTTTTTTTTGTGTGATGAATTAACTTATCACAGAAGCTTAAAAAGCTGCTTATTCGTGGAAATAGGAATAGAACATTTTTACCATATGAATAAGCCATGCGCTAACGGGATTCGAACTCGATCATCCGGATAAAAGACCGAGACGGTACAACTCCGCCTCGATGATCCCAAAATTAATATTTTAATTACCACTAAGTTGGAATATTTCTACTATATATATATATATGATGAAGATTTTTCCGAAACACATTTTTAATGCACGTATTAACATAGACACATGATTGCTATAAACATTTTTTTATTGTTGAAGTTTAGGCAGAAAAAAATAAAAAAATACTACTAAACTGATACAGAAAAAATAATGTGATCGAGAGAGAAATTTTACAAAGCCATAAAAAATTTATATTTAACATTTGAAAACTAAGCAACTTGTGGCCATAAAGAATAAACGCGCGCGCACACACATACACACACACACTCAAATTTTATCTCTTTATTTATATTCTTAACCTATAACTACATCTATTAGAGTATGGCGATGAATTTTAATCGAAACCAAGCTTCTTTCACTTTTTTCTTGACAAAAAAAAAATTATCAGTATGAAATAAATTTTATAACTCTTCTTCTTAAAAGCAGAAGAAGAAGAATAAATAAAAAAAGAAATAAAAGTGGAATATTTTGGGATACATAAAAGTAAAGGTTGATAAGTATAAAAATAATAAAAGGGATTTTAAAGGGACCTACCACTGAAAATAGTAATTGCACATGAGGCCGTAAACAGGAATCTGTCATGATCAGCAGCATTTAATTTACTAAGAGAAACAAGTTGAATTTAAAAAAAAAATGATATAAATTTATTTACTAAAAATCTTTATTAAGCTGGTATGTTTTTTATCTAAATTATTTTGCATAAGAGAATAGACTTATAAATTGAGAGGATAAAACATAAAAAGGAAAAATTTATTCAAATAAAAGTTTTAGAATGATTTTTAATAAAATATGTTAAAAAAAAATCTTTAACTGTATTACCAATGTTTTGATAATATAAAATTTTATATTATCATTTTTATATTTATAAAATTCAATCATCTTCCTTAATATAATCCCTAAAATATCCTCAGCCCCGTATAAGAATTTAAAAAAAATTTTACAATAAATCCTACTACAGAAATTACCAACCAAATTTTTTAGCTGGAAGTTAAACCGTTCAAATGATTTAATGTAAAATATATTAAAACACACATATATGTAAATACATATATGTGTGTTTTAATAAATTCATATGGATGAGTAAATACTCATCCATATGAATTTCCTAATTTTATTTTAGTATTTTGAACTCAGTAACCCATACAAGGTTAAGAAATTCATAAATTCGGATGGTGAGCCAAATTCTGCACGATCATCAATAGTTTCGCTTTTTTATCGGATTGTAATAACTGAGAAACTAAAACTTTTATCTTTGGTCATAAATTGGAAGAGATAAAATGTTCAAAGACCATTTACAAAAGAAATTGCTAAAATTTTAAACTAGATGGCCACTTTATGAGATAGATAAATTAATCATCATCAGTAGATAACGAGAAAATAATATTTTTGTATGTGTTTGGTGTCTATGTGCGCGCGCACGTGTGTGTATGAGTGTGTATATATAAAAATATTTATATGTAATTAATAAATAAATAAACGCCGTAACGGAGTTTTAGCGTCTCGGTCTTTCATCCAATAATCCCAGGTTCATATCTCATTCAGGAATGACATTATTCGTAGCTAAAAATTTCATTTTCGAATTCCCATGTACAAGCTTTTTCATAAACTTCTGCGGTGAATTAATTCATTATTAAAAAAAAAATTAAGCAATACTACAATTTAAATAGATTAAAAATATTGTACTAATATTAATCAAATGTAGAAAAAAATATAGAAAATACGAAGATTGTTGATTTTTTGTGTCACCTCATCTGAATGAGTAACAGATCAATCTACTGGTCATCTACATAATTCCTTGTGTAGAACACAACAGGTCATCTAAACAATTCCTTGATTTCCTTGTAACAGGAAGAAAGATAAATGGGTTAAAGAAGAATTACTTGAAAAAATACTTAGATTTTTGAAACATAACAAAAAGAATATTAAAAACAGAGATATCTATGATGATAGAGGATTTCCAAAAACAAAAGACAAAGAAAGAAAATTCGAAAATGAAATGATCGAAAGATTGCAAAGAACAACATGTGGCGAAAATGAATAACGACTGGGAATATCAAAAAAGTGAAGTGGTTTAAAAAAATAGAAAAAAGTCAACCAAAATGACAGTCATTATTTCTTCATTATTAGATTTTAGTTAGCCCCACCCACCAGATTGTTTTAGTGGTAAACGCGTCTTCCCAAATCAACTGATTTGGAAGTCGAGAGTTCCAGCGTTTCAAATCCTGGTAAAGTCAATTATTTTTACACAGATTTGAATACTAGATCGTGGATACCGGTGTTCTTTGGTGGTTGGGTTTTAATTAACCACACATCTCAGGAATGGTCGAGCTGTGACTGTACAAGACCACACTTCATTTACACTCATACGTATCATCCTCATTCATCCTCTGAAGTATTATCTGAACGGTAATAACCGGAGGCTAAACAGAAAAAAGAAAGACTATTGTAGTTATCAATTAGTGTTCAGTTATAAATAATAAAACATAAATTACAAATTTATCAATTTAAATTTTCTTTAAAATCTATTATTGAGATATATTTTACACAACTGCCCAAAAAGAGTGTAATGTATTAACGGATTAAGGGTGTATGTATATATGTTTCACCGTAGTAGCTGAATGGTTGAACCGATTTATATGTATGATACCACGTTCGAATTCTTACGTTACCGGGAGTGCCATACGCTGTATAAATATATATACATATTTAAAATAGGCAAAGACTACTTATATATACAAAGTGTTACGAAACGTATTCGCTGAATTTCACGATCTGATTCAGGACACCAAAATTAGCAAAAAGGTTAATATCGACAAAAGATTATTGTTTGCCATAACTTGATTTTTTGTCCACGGATTTTTACAAATGAGGTGTAATTTTTTTCAAAATAATATGCTCAATAAATCTTTTAATAAGTAAAAGTTTAATCAAACAAATAATTACAAAGATATTGAAGATTAGAAATTTAAAATGGTTGCCATTTTGATATTTTTAAAGGTGAATTTTTCAAAATTTTATATTTTTTAGAATAAGATATATGTTTTAGATTTGTCAAATTTAATTAATGTTGGTTAATCCGTTCGTTCCTGAGAAATAATTTTTTTTTTTTAAATCACAAAATAGTGTCCAGAAGGAAAACAAAGAAAATAGGACTTATGTCAATATAAACGTTTTTGCTCATTTTGGTGGCCAGAAATCGGTTCCTGAAGTTTGACGAACACGGAACACCTCCATCTTTAATCTCCATTTTGCCGGTTTAAGCACAAAATTTAATGAACTGTGAACTGTGAGCTTCTATTACTATGTGAACTGGGTTTGGAATGAATGATTTGAATTAATAGAATGAATAGCATTACAAAACTAATACGATTAAATTCACGTTTTTTTTTTGTCTTTAGTCATTTGACTGGTTTGATGCAGCTCTCCAAGATTCCCTATCTAGTGCTAGTCGTTTCATTTCAGTATACCCTCTACATCCTACATCCCTAACAATTTGTTTTACATATTCCAAACGTGGCCTGCCTACACAATTTTTTCCTTCTACCTGTCCTTCCAATATTAAAGCGACTATTCCAGGATGCCTTAGTATGTGGCCTATAAGTCTGTATCTTCTTTTAACTATATTTTTCCAAATGCTTCTTTCTTCATCTATTTGCCGCAATACCTCTTCATTTGTCACTTTATCCACCCATCTGATTTTTAACATTCTCCTATAGCACTACGTTTCAAAAGCTTCTAATCTTTTTTTCTCAGATACTCCGTGTCCAAGTTTCACTTCCATATAAAGCGACACGCCAAACATACACTTTCAAAAATCTTTTCCTGACATATAAATTAATTTTTGATGTAAACAAATTATATTTCTTACTGAAGGCTCGTTTAGCTTGTTTATTCGGCATTTTATATCGCTCGGCTTCGTCCATCTTTAGTAATTCTACTTCCCAAATAACAAAATTCTTTTCCTCCATAATCTTTTCTCCTCCTATTTTCACATTTAGTGGTCCATCTTTGTTATTTCCACTACTTTTGTAGTTTATTTTTATACTTTTACATTTATACTTACTATACTAGTTTACATTTCATTACTTTTGTTTTCTTCTTTTTTATTTTCATGCGATAGTTCTTGCGTAGGACTTCATCTATGCCGTTCATTGTTTCTTCTAAATCCTTTTTATTCTCGGCTAGAGAATACTATATCATCGGTTACTATATCATCAGCAAATCGTAGCATCTTTATCTTTTCACCTTGTACTGTTACTCCGAATCTAAATTGTTCTTTAACATCATAAACTGCTAGATCCATGTAAAGATTAAAAAGTAACGGAGATAGGGAACATCCTTGTCGGACTCCCTTTATTATTACGGCTTCTTTCTTATGTTCTTCAATTATTACTGTTGCAGTTTGGTTCCTGTACATGTCAGCAATTGTTCTTTTATCTCTGTATTTGAACCCTAACTTTTTTAAAATGCTGAACATTTTATTCCAGTCTACGTTATCGAATGCCTTTTCTAGGTCTATAAACGCCAAGTATGTTGGTTTGTTTTTCTTTAATCTTCCTTCTACTATTAATCTGAGGCCTAAAATTGCTTCCCTTGTCCCTATACTTTTCCTGAAACCAAATTGGTCTTCTCCTAACACTTCTTCCACTCTCCTCTCAATTCTTCTGTATAGAATTCTAGTTAAGATTTTTGATGCATGACTAGTTAAACTAATTGTTCTGTATTCTTCACATTTATCTCCCCCTGCTTTCTTTGGTATCATTAATGTACGTTAAATAAAATAGAATAATATTAAATAAATTCTATTTAATAATAATAGGATTCCCTTGGGGACTGCGTGTGAGGCTAGATTGGTAAGGTGAATCGAACATCTCGTGCGAGGCTAGACCAATTATCACCATCAACTGGTAACAAACGGGGTGTCCCTGGGGAGCTATTTTGGGAGGTGCAATGAGGTGCTCTTATAACATCTCTGCAGACAATCGACCGATTTTTGAACTTCAAACGGGGTATTTGTTATTAGGTTAAAGGCTATCTTTTTCATGCGTTAGGTACTTTTTCGATCTAACAGGTCACGGTTATTCGGAAATGGTATATTTCACAACCAATCTTCCGATTTTCATTTATTAATGTGTTCTGTATATTTTCATTTATGTTAGTGACATTAATAAAACTGCATATGTTCTTGAAATATTTTTTTTGCTTAAAAAGAAGTGTATTGTATTTATGGTGTGTGTATTTATGGAACTTTTTTGACCATCCCTGAATCCATTTTGATTAGTTTCAGCATGACATCTTTTTTTTTTTTTTTTTTTTTTCTCAGCTCCCCTGGGCCGGACCGACTTGTTGGTATTACGCCGCCCAGGGGAGTGTCTTTAAACTCAAATAGGCCTCCCCATCTACCGGCTATATACCGGCAAGGCAGGTCGGCCTACCGGTTAGCTCTTTTTGAGAGTTCTTTATCAATATTGGCCCCTTGGGGACCCAAAAGGGCAATACTAATACACCACGCCAGACCCAGTTCGCCGCGACGCGGTACCGGGTCCCTTCAGTATTCAGTGTGCTCTTGCCTGACTGTTACCCGTGGAGTCCTTGGTGGCTCATCAGTGCCAACACACCGCAGCATGCTGGACCTCACCAGCAAGGCTGTCCACCCAGTCCTATTCTAGCAAACACCTTGTCTTCTCTCATCGGAGTATTTCTGTAGAACAACTTGTCTAACAAAACTAGCAAAATTATTCCAGTTTGACTCGCTTCTTAGCATGTTGTCTATTGTTGTCTCTGGAGTTATACCTGTGAGTGCCTTACTATGTCTAAGTGTGTCCCACCTATTGCACTCAAAAAAGGTGTGCTCAGCATCATCTATCTCGTTGCAGTAGTTGCAAATTGGCTCTTTTCTCTTGCCTATTTTGGGCAGGTAGTTATTGAAGGAACCATGCCCTGTAAAAAACTGCGATAGGTGATGATCAACCTCACCAAATCTTCTCGACAACCATGGCTTGATGTTGGGGATGAGGGTTCTCGTCCATCGACCCACAGCTTCCTGCGACCATCTTTCCTGCCAGATATTATAAACGGCATCCCTGACCTCTTGTTCTGGCTTGCCTTGTGCCCTCTCCACCCTCTTTTTTGCGATTAGGTGAATAGGAAATGTACCCGATAACACGCACAGGGCGGCATAGGACACTGTCCTGTATGCGGACACAACACCTAGGAGCACACACCTGTGCGTCCTCGCCAGTCTCTCTTTGTTGCGCCTGATGGCGATAGAGCGCCACCAGGCCGGAACGGCATACATAAGCGAAGACACGACGGTGGTCGCCAGTAAACGGCGCTTTGAGGCCCGAGGGGCATTCTGCGATGACATAATGATGTTTACACTTTTTATCATCCTTTCTGCCTTGTTGCATACATTGACTATGTGCTCGGTGTATCTACCGTTTTTCTGGAGGATAACTCCTAAGTACTTGATGTTATTCGCTTCTTCTATAGCATGACCGTTGATGGAAATATTGAACGGTTCTAGCACTCTTCTACCCGTAAAGGCAATACACCGGCATTTTTCCGTAGACAGTTGCAGACCCCTGGACCTCAACCACTCCTGTATAGTGTCGATGGCCCCATACACCCTCTCCCGCACCACCAAGACCGTCCTTCCCTCTACGAGGACTGCAAGGTCATCTGCATAAGCCAGCACCTGAACGCCGACAGGAAACTCCTTCTGAAGGAGTTCATCTATAATCACCAGCCACAACAACGGCCCCAGAACAGAGCCCTGCGGAACTCCACCGTGCATTTGAAAATGTACTGTTTCTTCCTGTGCTTCCACCAGACATCCTCTGTTGGACAAGTAACATTTAATTTGCCTACGCAGGTACGGGCTGAGGCCCCTAGCCGCAATTGCGTCATTAATATGACCCCAACCAATAGCCCCGAACGCGTTTTTTATGTCTAGTGATAGCATCAGTGGAATTCTCCTGGTTCGCCAAGTGCCTCTCTTCACCTCGTCGGCCCATCCCGAAATTCGGCAGATAGCCTGCACGGTGGATCGCCCCCGCATAAACCCTGGTACTGGTTAGGACTGATTCCGGCTCCCTCTTCTAGTTCTTTGATGATGCGGCGAGCCAGCATCTTTTCTACTAGCTTCCCCATCATGTTAAGGAGGCTCAGGGGTCTATAGGTTATATCTTCCTCCGAAGAGGTGCCTTTAGGTAGGAATACCACTCTGGCCCCCTTCCAGCAGTCGGGGAAGTCTCCGTTCTCCATGCCATGGCTGGCAATCTCGAGGATCTCCCAGGGAGCCTTCTGAACCAGCCCCTTGATCACTGCCGCGGGAATCTTGTCCAGGCCAGGGCTCTTTTTGGTTGCCAAACTCCTCGCCGCAAGTTGTAGCTCTTCCATGGTGAATCTTTTATTGTCGCAAGGTGTGGATCTCACGATATCAGGCACTGTATGCGGGAACAACCTGGCTACCTCCCTTGCAACACTGGTCTTATTGAGGATAGGCATACGTCTCCCGAACTTTTTGGTCACAATACGATATGCCTGGCTCCAGGGATTGCTGTCAAGCTCTTCGCAGAGCCTGATCCAGCAATCCTTTTTACGTCTCTTAATAGCCTTATTGAGCATTCTTCTTGCCTCGAGGTATCTATTGGCTATTTCCTGGTACCCTTCTCTGTTATTTCTAAGAATACGTTGTTTCCTTCTCCTAAGGGACTGGAGCTCTTGTCTCATTGCTTCAATTTCAGCAGTCCACCAATATACGGAGCGCCTCCTTGTATCAGCATGACATCTGTATGTACGTATCTATACGTACGTATGTATCTCGTATAGCTCAAAAACGATTATGTTGAAATTTTGGATTTGGGACTGTTGTAACATCTAGTTGTGCATCTCCCCTTTTGATTGCAATCGACTGGAACAAAATTGTGCAAAAAAGCCAGAAATCCAAAAAAATACGACTTTGGTCTTTTTCTTAACTACAGTAATAAACCCTTATTGGGAGCTTTTCAACGATATATCATGTGGTACTTATTTTCATTGGTTCCAGATTTATAGCCAAATAAAATTTTAATTAATGACATATTTGGATCTTACAAGGGGAAGGCAATCAGTTCGAATCCAACTTCATCACCTTTTTTAACTTCTTTTTTTTTAATTTAAATATATTGATTTATTAATAATTATTAATCTCTGATTGTAAAAATAAAATTTACCATAAATAGTAATTCAATAATAACAATAAAAATATTAAAAGAATGAAAAAATATCAGAAGTTATTAATGAAATGTGATTTTATGTACTTTCATTTAAAAAAAAAAAAATGTGTATATGTAATTTTTTGTGCGAAGGAAGTTATATGGTGTCCACACCAGATTGTTTTTTTTATTTTAAATGTAGAAAGTAATCAGAAATTTTCATTTTAGACAAGTGTGAAGTAGAATGTATGAAAGGGATTTTTTTTATACCGATGAAAAGGGGAAAAAGTTACAAAAACTTAAAATCGAAATCAGTTTTCATTATCGTCCAGATGTTATTGACATTTGTATTCTCCAACTGTTGCCAACTTTTGTAACGCCAATAAATTATTAACAGTTTAATCGAATTAGTAGTATTTTGACAAGTTATTACGTACATTATACACCTATTTAAATTGAAGATAAAATGTTATAACATTTATTTAATTTTATATTGAAAAAAAAATTGTGGTTTTAAATTTTTCCAATAATTTATGATCAAATTGTTTGCTAAATATTTCTAAATTTATTTAAATATGTATATAATTCTTTATACAGTTTAACATATTTTATTCATTTATACAAACAACTGTAATGATATGCATAAAATATACATACTTAAAGGGAATGATTACGTTTATTTTCACTACAAAGTTAAAACCACAACTAGAAAGTTAAAATATGCAACAAACAAATAACTTTTGGGTACAACTTCAAAAATTCTTAAGTTTTTTTTAAAAATAAGTTACCAACAAATTTGATTTTTTTAAATTCTGATGTTTATCCAGGAATAAATTTAAAAAAATAAACTATAAAAATTAAAAAAAGTTCTTTAAACTTCAACTTTTGAAATCGGCTTAAATTAATCTCAAAGTAAAAGGATCGTTTAATAATTCAGACAAATTACTTTAGAAAAATATTATTTATTCAATTATTATAAAATCCCCAGCTACACTCAGGCAGTTATCTCATCTTTTGTGAGCTTTGGTATCTGAACCATTTTTGTACCACATTCTTGATTGTTCATTGTTGCTAAACTTGATGTTACGTACAAAAACTCCTTGAAAGGATCAAATAAAAAAAACCTTGCGCAGTTCTGTTGAAGAAGATTGACTTTTCCATAATTTAAATTGCTATCCATAGATATAATAGATAAAGAAACGTCAACGTTCCAAATTGAGGCATTACAATGAACGAACCACGCTTTTACTTTGCCTCGCTCAAATTTTTTCGATCTTAAACAGAGCATAACTCAAGAACGACTCAACCAATCTTCGTAGTGGTCAATGCAATATTTCTCTATGACGTTACGGCGTGGAAAAGGGCAAAGGTCGTGGGGCGCAACAGGAGAATCCTAGAGGGAGTACAGCGCTGCATGGTCCTCAAGGTGGCATCAGCATATGCCTCGGTGTCGACAGAGGCGGTGCTGGTGATCACGGGGCAGCCACCTCTTCAGAAGCTGGCAGAGGCTTGAGTGTTGAGCCATCGAGGAGTTCCCAAACGGGACATACACGCGGCCCTGTTCCGAGATTGGCAAGCTAGGTAGGATGCGTCCACCAAGGGCAAGTGGACGGACCACCTTATCGCGGATATAAAGTCGTTGGCCGATCGCAGGTTTGGTGAGCTGAACTATTAGCTCACGCAGTTCCTGACCGGCCGTGGGATCTTCCGCGACTATCAGTGTGGTAAGAGAAGGGCGGATGACCCCTACTGATCTTACTGCGGCGACCCGGATACACCAGAACACCACGTGTTCTGGTGCCCGCAGTGGGATGATTACCGCCTAGCTTTCTCGGCGATTACCGGACCGCTCAGTGTAGAGAACATCATCGCCACCATGCTGTGGAGCCCCAAGAGTTTTGATACTATTGTAGGGTTCGTGTCGAGGGTTCTTCGGGAGAAGGATCGGGAGGCTCGGGGATGAGGGACAGCCCTCTGCGGGGATGCCATTTCCACGTGCTTGCACGAGTGAGCGGCAGCGATGAGGCAGGGGGACTCTCGCACCCCCGAGCAAAAAAGACCGAGTCCCGGCGGGAATGCCCCATTCGGGGTGTCCCTGTTAGAGGCATTGGCATAAAGACCGAGCCCGGCTCCCGGAGTGGGGACCCAGGGACGGCGTAGCTGGGCCTTGTGGATCCTACTCTGTGGATTTGAGGCAGGCGGAAGGTGAGATCCGATCGACGAGCCGAGACGTGGAGGCCTGTTAGACTCCCTGGACTGTGTAATACTTAACTACAGGATCCGATTGAATCAACCATCTTGGAACCCATTTCAATCATGTTATGCAGTAATTCAGCTTATCTTGGATACCGGAAAGGTACTCGCGCTACAAATTTCAGCAATTTTTTATAACCTTTTCTGCCAGTCATTACGAAAGAGAATATTAATGCTATTTTGCAAAGTGTTAATCGAAACTTCTACTGGTCTACGATGAAAATCAGTGACACTTGTTCTGCTCGATTTAACTGTTTGTACAATCTTTAAAAATTTTCATGTGAATATAAATTTTAACATATTTTTATAACACCAACGAGTGAATTTCGTCCAGTTTTCATCTTCAGAAAATAAAAATCTTATCATTGTCTTTCATGGTAGACGTTTCAAGCGAAACCGACTTTTATTTAAATAAACAGGAAAGAAATTATAATAATGGAAGTTTTTTTTAAAACAGGAGTGACAACATCAATTTCATGGTTTTAGTTTATTTTTTAAATTATTTTCTCGGTATTGCCATTTATAACTGTAATGTTTGAACGATTCTTGTATGAACAATTGATATGATGAGCTTTAAAAATGTTGAAATATAAAAATTTACTTTTTTATGGGGAGTTTGGTAATAAATTTAATTTTTATTTACTTTTGATTAAATATTTTATTTTTATTTAAAATATGTATATAACTACCGAAAAAAATAAAATACTTAAATATTCAGTTAGAAAATGAAAAATAAACATGAAATTTGCCTATTGATAAAGGAAAGAATTTAATTTACAGAAGCAATATCTTTCTTTTTCAGTAAATTAAATTTTGTTGAGTACTGGGTGTTAAATACTTTTTTTTTTGAAATTTTCCTTAAAATTATTCTTTAATAATCTTTATTGAAATTTCGCATGTATATCAGATAAAATCTAACTACAGATGATAGTTTTGAAAGTTGCCTTTATTAAGGACATTCAGTGCCTCGATTCTCATATGAAAGTGTTACATTAATTTGTTACTTTCCACAACCTGTGCCAGCTTTTTTATGTCTTCACTGCATTAAAAGCACCTGAGGTACAAGAAGTATCAGTTAGAGCTACTTTCTCTGAAAGTAATAATTTTTCCTCTACAACTACCCTTATGATAGAATAAGTTACAGGATATTAAGATAAATTAAAACAAATATAAGTAACACTTGTGGGGCCTATTATCATCAACTCGATGGGTTTATGAAAATGATTTTCACTGGTAATTTTAAAATTTGCGGCTCATTAACTATCTGGTAATATATACATTATATAACATAAGTAATGGTATATAATATAGTGCTGTTACATATATGCCGAGCTAAAATCGGCGAACACGACGCTAGCCGTTCAGATTTCAGCGGGAGTACAGTATATACACGCGCCTGCACGCGCCAATCCCAACCATGCCAGCTGAATGCGCGACTCTCCCACCACAGTGGAGCTGCGGCGCCACTATTCACAGGCGCTTATAAAGAGCTGAATGGCAGAGCGAGAGCGCTCACGACAACAAATATCCATCACAACCATACCGAATCCATTCTCCTACCGACCGAGATAGCTCTGGGGCGCAACGTCTCAGAGCAATCCATTCTAACTCATTTCCTTTAATTCTAAAGAAATTGAATTAAATTAAATGTTAAAGTGTAGGTCCAAAATCGCCTCCGGCGTCCTTTCCTTAAGATAGGACGACCCCTTAAATAAAGGATTTTAGCCCACTCTAGGCTGAAATGGAGCGCGTCACGGAAGATAAGCTTATTAGCACATCGTTCCGTCCGGCTCCTACCGATAAACCCTCCATTGGATCGGAACGCAATCCAAACTTCACAAACCGAATCAACGTCAGCTATTACTAATAACCCGCCAGTTCAATAGAATCACCCAACAGCAAAGGACGTGAGTCCGTATACTGCGAAAAGTAGGAGGGTATTGCACCCTCCGACATCCTTGCGTTCCGTTCCGTTCCAGCGAAAGCTATTCGTCGCCGACCACCGCCGGGAGAAGAAGAAGAAAAAGAAGCTTCTTGGTCAGTCTAACGTGGGACCACCCGGCGGACCACCTCTCAGGGTATCCTCGCAAAACACACAAATGGCCTTTTTCTCCATCACTCCAAAAACCTCTAAAAAGCCTTTTTTCCGGGCTACCATAAGGTTATAAAGTGCCACGTACCATAGAAGCCATTCGTCAACAATAACTATATGAAAGGGGAAAGTATGGAGTTCATATCAAAAATGGGGTATAGGGTTTTCTGAGAATCTTTACGTTTTAGAGTTCCAACAGTTCATATAGACCAAAAACTCATATGTGTCGCACTGTTTTTGGCCTTTTTTCTCAGGATTCCCCAACCCAATTTTCTTCAAATTTGACTCAAATATTTCTACATGAGGAGGCATTAATCATATTATCTTTTTTCAAAATTCGTTTAAGGAGTGGGGTACATTGGGAGAAAACCAATTTCGATTTTCTTCAGAGGGATTTTAGAGAAAATTTTATTAAAGCAAATCTGTTATCTACAATACATATAATCCAAACATTTTTTTCAAAAAATCAAACTCCACTTCTTAAAATTGAATATATATGTTTTATTGTTTTTCTCTATCTCCCTCTCTCTCTAAGGTTTAAATATTTTTCAAAAGTATTTTGAAAGTTTATACTTCATATAAAGAACTATTAAGAAATGTCTACAATTTTTTTTTTTAAATTATAGATTCTGGACTTAAAATGTAAATAAAAAGTTAACAATAAAATGCTGTGCATGTTTTTATAAGATATAAAAACTGCGGCGTATCAGCGAAAGTCATGCAATACTTTGCCAACAAGATATTATTATAATTAATAAAATCTAAATAATTAATGTATTGCATGTTACGCTAAAGATATTCTGTTAATCAGGGTTTTTATAAATAATGCCAAAATATTTAGGAAAATTCGAAACACAGAAATTATTTAGAACAATCGAGGTATAAGACTAATGGCTACAAAATCTGTAGGCGGGTGTGGTTGTCCAGGTAACGGGTTGCTGAAATTGCGTCTGCACCTAGCTCAAGTGGATAATTAAAAAAGTTTTATTATATAATTATACGCGAATTTTATAATTAAAAATATAATGATGGTTTACTAAATTTAAAGCAAATATAAATTATTACTTAATTTTCCTAATCAAAATTCTTGTAGCGTTCTTAATAAAACGTAAATTCAGAATTAAATCTACAGATTTGGGAAAGATATAAATTTAATTATACAACCAATTAACTTATGCTGCTCTTTAAAGCATATTAAAATGAAAGTGGAAGTTGCTAATATGTAGAAGTTGTTCAAATTCATTTAAACAGTATCTTATTCAAACATTACTTAAAAAATACCTTTAAATTCCATTTTTTTCAGTCATAATAAATGTTTTTGTAGTTATAAAATTACATAACCGATAAAACGTATATTTTTTAAAATGAGTTATATTATCTTTTTTTTGGTTTTGAAAAAAAATGATATATGTTGGTGTAATTCTGGATAAAATATTGATTAATCTTAAAATCCGAGACATAGAATTTTGGAAGTTATCTCATTTTTATTTATTACCTTCTTTGTACACTATAAGATGCGACATAAATCTTTTTTGAGAAGCAGGTTGACCTCGAATTTTAATACTTTACTTTGAGCCACAACAAATAGTTTTATTAATTCTAAATCTATCAACTTGTAGCCTAAATCTAAAATTTTAAATAATTTTCAATTTAAATTCTATATTTATTAATTTTAATTAATCTTGGTAAATGTCCATTTAGTAATAATTTTCGAAGTTTATTTCTACTCGGTTAATTTAGATTCATGTTGTAACAAACTCGATCACTTTATTTTACTGAGGTATAAAATTTTATTTTTACTTTTACTTAATTTTATTTCCAGAGGTATAAAATATTTTATTTATTACATCATTATCAGTTTTATTTATTATAAATCTATACATATGACTAGCGTACCCCGTCGCGACTTCACCTACAATATAGATGTAGCTTCACTCGCAACGCTTTTTTAATATAAACAATTTAAGATAAATAAAACATTTATTACAATACCAAATCGAGCATCCCCATCGTGACTTCGCCCGTGCTCTATGGTTACTTGCGCTTCCCTTCACGATCAGAGGGTCATGGCTAGCTTCGCTCTCCCTTCCCGTTTTTCCCCGTTTCCCTTTCCTTCTCCCGTTTCTCTTTCCCTTACTTCCCTTTTCCATTCCTCTTCCCCCATTCCTCTTTTATTTTTTCTCTATTCCCCTTTCCATTTCCTTTTCCCCTTTTCCCCTTTTTATTTTTCCCATTTTCCCCTTCTTCCCTTTTACCTTTTTCGATTTTTCCTATTTCTCTTTTCCGATTTTTCCCTTTCTCCCTTTCCCCCGAGCGTAGGTCCACTAGTTTTTTAGTCTATAGCGGACACGCACACTGGAAACATTTCAATGGAATCGTAAAATATTTAGTATACCGTATGTTGCTTTTACGTCCAAAAGATAGCGCTGTTAACACGAAATTTAGTTTTTTATCAATTTGAACCCTATTAAAATCAAAATTTCGCAAAATCCTTTCTTAGTACACGCCTACTTAACGATACGAAGGTACCCTGAAAATTTCAACTCTCTAGCTATATAGTTTTAGTTGTACGTTGATTATGAGTCAGTGAATCAGTCAGGACATTCTCTTTTATATAAGAGATAAAATGATAATTAGGGTCGTCGTTGTGCGCGCATCACGAAAAAACTACTGTACAGATTTTAATAGAACTTTGCAGATTTATACCTTAGAGGCTTGGACATTATCTCCAATTAGAATTATATCGATATTCCTAATGGGAGTTAAGATATTCATTTTAAAAAAAAATTACGCGTTTTATTTCATCATATTTTTTTGTTACAATGGTAAAAGAAAAAGATCCGTGAGTTCAGATCTATATAATTTTTACTATTTTATTACATGATTATTATTAAATTATTATTATTATTATTATTATTATTATTATTATTATTATTATAGTAATTAAGTTAAATTAGCACATTTAGCAAACTTTTATGGGTTTTGATTGTTAAAGCCGGGTTATTTAGTTTTTATTTCCACCAGCAATAGAATGTTTTTTTCAGTAAATTGTGTTCAAAACCACATGAAAATCCGTAGATAATTTTCTCAGTGTATATACTAAAATTATTTTTCTGGAATCATTGTGCAATAGTACATTCAGCTCAACAAAGAAGTAACTGAAAAAAAAAACTTATTTTCTAATGTTGCGTATATTTGGGAGAGACTTGTCACATATTAAAGGCCTACCCTAAAAACTTCTTAGTTAAGGTACTTGACTTATAATTAATGTATCACATCAGGCAGTTATTTTTTAAATCCTTATGATTTATCCAGGAATGTCTGTGTAGTTTATAAAACAAAAAAAAATACTGTATTTAACTTTTAAAAAATCAGCTTAATAAGTCTTATGTTCCTCTTTCCTTTGATTTTTGTGGTTGTTTTTCTTCTCTACTTTCCGGGTAGTTTATGTAGTCTTTTCCAGAACCCATATTTTCAGAGATCTTCCTCTATCTCTTTTACCATCGAGTCTTTATTTTTTGCAGGCGTCTGACAGTCCAATAATGTGAGCACATCAATTGTTTTATTTATTATTCATGTAATACCAGATAGTAAGAGCACAATGGTATGATGTCAACAATATTCTGCAGAGATGCCAAGGCATCTGATCACAGTATGGCGTGCAAGGGTAAATGTACCGGCAAATCTGTAGTCTTAAAAAGACTCAGGCCAACTACTCCTGAGACGTAAGGTTAATTGAAACCCAACCATCAAAGAACACCGAGATTCACAGTCTAGCATTCAAATCCATATAAAAGCAACTGCCTTTACAAGGACTCGAACCTTAGAACTGTAGACTTTGAAAATCAGTTGATTTTGCAATGATGAGTTAAACCACTAGTCTAATCCGTCTGGTATTTAAGAGAGGAAGTATCCCTAACTAATTCTTCTTCCTGTCCGACCTAGTGAACCTGAACTTAGAGAATAATTCAACTGTTCCTCTCAGAAACCTCATTTCTGCAGACTGTATTGCAAAAACATTTTTCTTCGTTGTGATCCAGATCTCACTCCCATATAACAATAAAAGTGTAGCAAGTGGTTTCTGTAATCAAATTCGTGTGTCATTCCTTAATTTTTTTATTTTTTTTTAAGTTCTATGCACAATTCCAGATACTGTTCTAAACTTGTTAAGCTAGATTAAATTGTCTTCATTTTTGAAAAAAGATACGTCATTAGGATGTGAAACTTGTTCCGATATAGTGTTATTTATGATAATGTTGGTTCTAATATGATATTTAACTATAATAGTTAGGTTTCCTATTTCAAAGCTGATATTTACATTTTATATTTACACAAAAGTAAAAATATAAAAGAGTTTCTTAATTAATTTTTTTTTATTGATTTTTCGACAAGGAGTACTTTTAACAAATCTTAAGTACGCAATCGATTAAAATTTCGTAATGAAATAGTCTAAATCTTGGAATAATAAATTTTACTTTATTCATGTAACACAGTTTAATTCACTTTGTCCCACTTTAATCCAGTTTGTCTCATACACATCAGTACGAGGTATCTTACATCACTATATAAGATATCGTCTCTTCTCAAAATAGAACATTTTCTCTACATGTATTCGGTAACTTTTCCTCTAGTTTTCCAAGAAATTTTTTTTCCCTTGACTCAATTTTGTTTTTTTTTCAATGAAAGTCTTTAATCAACTATTCTCGTAAATGTTATAGTTTTTTCTGTAACACATATGTTAGCCGTTCAGTAAGTTGAATCTTTCTTATAATTTCTATCTTCGACCTCTTTGTGTTTTCTTTTTGTTTTGTTTTATACCGTCATTCTTACATTATTCAGTCAATTTATCATCTTGTTTTTTTAACAATCACACTTATCTTGTCAGATTTTCAATTTTAAACACGTTTAATTTTTTTTTTTTTTTTTTAGTAAAAACACTGTAAAATATTAATAACACAGCAATACTGACGTGAAAAATAATGTAGAATATTATATTCCCAGTTCAAACCGTTTTTACACAGGTGGAAATGCGATAGCGAACTCAAATAACTCTACCTTTTTTTTTTATAATTAATTTCTTTATATCAATATAATCCCTCCCATCCAAACTTCACTGTTGGGTAAATAAACTCCTTTATTCTCCTTTTTATTATAACCAGTAGTAGGTGATTGAAATGAGTCATAAGTCACTTCAAAATGATATAATCTTTCACAAGAATAACCAGTAGTATATTAACCCAAAGTCATTAGAAAATGAGGAATGAACTGGTTTCCGTTGTCTTTTTCGAATTATGAAAAACAGATTATATTTACTCCGTTAAAAGTTAAAATTTTTCATCTTACAGATTAGATATATAACGAAAATCATTATTCTCAGAGAAAATAGCTCTAGCCGGTGCTAAATTATACTCTAAATAATTTACATATGTTAAGAGCTATAAGAAAGGTTTCGTTAGAGTGTATAAAACAAATAAATTATCGTAAATATTATAAGTAAAATTTTGTAATTTATACTCGTTAATGTAAAATAAAAACATTATTAACTTATAGAGAATATTATAACACACTTTTAGTATATTAATTAAGGTATTCTTAGGGATCTTTTCCACCTTGTCTGATCGACAGGAAAATTTTGCCCCTGTATTCATGTTTTGAATCTAATGCTTCTCTACTCTAAATCTCATGGAAAATTTGTTGATCGATCTCCTTTAAAAAAAAAAAAAATTAAAATTTAGTAAGATGGTATGCATTCATACGTGCGCAAGATACATACATACTTAAAAAACGATATTTTTTTTAATGGATAACGAAGATGGTAAAAGTTTATTTTAATTCTTTTTAAAATATTAGGATTAATTATCTACTACGATCTGATCATAAATTTTAATTAAACTCTGCTATTAGTAATCAATACTCTAATGCATTCCACACACATATATATATATATATATATATATATATATATATATATAGAGGGATGGAAAATAGTAACCTTGTCTTTAATCCAAAATATATAAAAGAAGAGTTGAGTACTTTATACAAGTGGTTTTTTTTTTTGTGATGCTACTTGACCCTCGTGATCTCTTAAGTGTTTTAAAGCATATAAATTGTTTAATATCAAGTTAAATAAAATATTTAAATAATTCTTTGAAGACAAAAATAATTGTATTATAACAATTTATGCGTAGTCTCATGTTTATACTTATAAAAGGGTTCGTTAATTATTTTTGTTTTTTTTTAATAGAAAATTAAAAATGAGTCAGAACAAGTTTAATGTATTTTTAGTTGAAAAAGATCGATTAAAAATACTAGGAATAAAATAAACAAACTAATAAACCTAAAATAAATAGAATAATTGTATTTATATTTTAAAGGAGCTAAGGAGATCAAATCAATGCTTCTACCATTAGATTATTGTAGAACTACTGGATAAGAAACGTAATTTCCAGGTTTGTATACAGATGGTCCTCTCCTGCCATATAATAACAGGTTTATACAAATTCTAGTATCCTCAATTTAGAGAAATCATCATAGTCAACAGCCACTTAACTGATAATGGGGATAAAGGAAATAATGATGAGGAAAATTGGGTTGTTGATGATGAGAAATGATCTACCTCGTAAGAACCGGATTAAGTGGTAACGCACCGAGAGGAAAGTGTATATAGTCCTCTCAAAGGAGCAAGCACCCATTATATCCACAATTCCCTTAGTAGATTGTTGTATTTTATTTAGGTGGAAAAATATTTCTGATTAACGATTTTATTTTGACCAGTTTAAATGTACATTAAAACAAATATTTATTTTCTTTCAGAATTTAAAGAGCTCTGAAGTTAAACATTGTTATTTCGTAATATTATATCCATTTCTTACGAAAGAATACTAATTCTTACGAATCAATTGATGGACAAAATCTTATTAAATGTTTTTCCATTCTACGATTTTAGTTAAGAAAACTTGAAGAATTTACAATTAGTTACGTATAAAAAATATTCCTACCTATTTTTATTGGTGTACAGTTTTAACCTGCCATAACCTTTTACAGTTACATGAAAAATTTTTGTTTTTAAATAAATACTTTATTATTATACCGTTAGTTTTATTTATGAATGATTCAACATACAATCTTGAAGCTTGTACGTGGGAATATGAAATATAATTTTGTAGCGTGTGAAAAATGGTTATGTACCGGGATTCAAATTCTGTACCTTGCAGATGTAAGTTGTAACGCCACCACTACGCCACGAAGATAACATAAGAACTTTCATACATTGTTCAGTTTCAATAAAGTAATCAGTTTAAAAAAATATATACTTTGCCTTTCGGTAAAGATAAAATTTATTTTTTCAGTTAACAATAATGTAGAAAAATGGTTCGGAAAAAAATAAGAATTTTCTATTAAAACGGACAGGAACCTCTGCAGTCTGTTAAAGTACAGTCGTTTCACTAAAATTTTCAGTACAGTCTAGGCATAGTACGTGATCCATTCAAGTGTTTTGCTGTGTAACACTTTGTCTTTCTGAAAACAGAAAACAAATATTATTAGAAGTATTAACAAATATTCGCATTTTTCTTTCACAATAGTTTTCTATCTCGTTGTTAATCGATAATACCTTTTTTTACTGACAGCAAATGTTTTTTTTTTTAATTCGCTACCATACTGAAATCTATCGGAAAAAATAACTGAAAACAACTCGCTTCAAATCGTGATAAAAGTCATGGGGTACTTTTAGGTAGATTTATTAAGAAAGCTACCTATTGTAATGGGTACCATGATTCGACTTCCAGAAAATTTTGACATATCTTCCCGGTTTACATCTCCTACACCCCAAAACCAATGTTAACTCAAAAGTTAATATATATATATATATATATTTCACTTTCTTGAGGATGCATAACTGCCGTAATTTTGCGCCAATCACTTTCAAATTGTTCCTTAAGAAAAAAACGTTTTAAAAACTCGGTCGAGATTGTTAACGGCTGAAATCGGACCATGTGGATGATAATTGTGGGGGGGGGGATTTTTCGTAAAAAAAAATATCGCTACAACTTTCTTATTAAGTAAAGTATCGAATTCGTTTAAAGTTTATATTATTCTTTCGATAAGGACCTAAAACTTATGTAAGTAACGTTTTTTCATATCAGCAACCATTAGCCCAGGTGATGAAAAAAAAATGGGATTTTGAAGACAAAAATATCATATCTCCCTTAATATCGAATCGATTTAAAGTGGTCGTTTGTCCTCTAAACATTACCTAAAACTTTTGTCCGAAACAATTTTTGATATGACCAACCCTTACGGCAAGGGATGACCAAAATATTGTTGGGCTTGTCCTATGCTAAACACGTGAAATTTTTTCACATGTAACCATCGCCTTATTGAGCAAATTTAAAGTTTTTCTTAACTTTAAGGTGGAAATCTTTTTTATCCCCTACTTAGCACCAGTGAAATCTACCTCCGCCTTCTGCCGTGACGAAAGGGATTTTTTATTTACTTTACACATCATTTTTTGAAATTCTTACAAGTTTTCTTTACATAATCATGACTGAAACTCTTAAAAATATTAGAGAAATTAAAAAAAAAAAAATAATTACGCTGTAAAACATTTTTGCATTAAATGGTTCATAATATATAACTTCTTATAAACACTTTTTTCTTTTGTTACGCATATTACATGAAGGATAGCCTAAATTAGGAACTATTAAAGGATAGGACGAATACTAAGCACAAACTAGAAGAGTTTTTTTGTGCAAAAAAAGGAATATTGGTGAAAACAGATATTATAAATATATACAATAATCACGGGGAAGAGAATTATAAAGGAAAAACATTAGAAATTATTGAAGAAATTAGATAAAGTTGATTAAGTTCAACATGAAGAGGTTTTAACTCCTTGATGTAAGATCGGTCGGGCGAGAACGATTCTCCATCACACATCACGCGGTTAAAAGTTATCAGTGTTTTAGACAGTTCATTGTTCCAATCTAACATCGTAATACGATTCGTCAAAAATATATATTAAAAATATTACTATATATTTATAAACATATGATTAAGCCCTATATGTATTACTTTAAAAAAAAGAAAGTTTTCCCAAAAATATTTTCCTGCCGATCTCTGTAACGGATTCGGTACCGTCTCGGCCTTTCATCCGAAGGTCTCGGGTTTAAATCCCGATCAGGTATGGCATTTTTCTTACGCTAAAAATTTCCATTTTCACATTAATACTTAACAAGATTCTTTGAACGTTTCTCTGATGCATTAATTCGTCAGTCAAAAAATTGCTAGAAAAGTTTTTTTTTGTTTATAATCCTATAAAAAATTACTGTGATCAATTCATACTGTGTATTTAATATATTACTGAATGAAAAAAAAAATTCATTGCGTATTATAATCCTCACAAAACTACAGTATTGTTATGAAAATTTGTAATAATAAATAGAACTTAAGAAATATATTACGCGAACTTATAAAGCTATGGAACATTACAAAGAACTATTGAATATGGATGAATGGTTATCCGAGCATTTTCAGCCTGGAATTTAAAATAAAGAAAACTTTTAACGATAGGGATTCCCAGTAAAAGGTGTAAATTTATTTTAAAATCCATTTTAACTTCCGAATCAAACTGCCCGGCCAATTTAACTTTACGGCAATCGAAATTGGAGTATTAAATTTTTAAACCTTTTTTTAAACTAAACTTATACATTTTAGAATTAATTTATTTTAAATCATTAATTTATTCCTATTCTAAAATTTCTCTAAAAGTATTTGTATTGAGGTGTTTCTTAAAAATCTTTTTTTTTTCAATATTTATTATAATTATATTTTCATGTGTTATTTAAAATAATTTTTTCTCTAAGTGTCTACTAATGATAATTAAAATTACTTAACAATTGAAATGGCTGTCTAGGTTTAGAATTTAATTTCTTTTTATAAATGGTGTTTAGTAATCTTTTTTTTCCAATCTTCACAACCATTTAGCACAGCATTTTGAATACACAAAATACCACTAGGTATTTTTAACAAAGTTTCACGCCAGTGTCGTAGTTTTAGGGGGATAGTAAAGGTCCTTTTTTATAACATTTTACGTGTATTAAATACGATGTATAAATTTATATTAAAAAATTTCTTAAACTGCTTTTAAAAAAAAAACCTATTTATATAGTAATTTTTAGAAAATTCTTTTTATTTTTCTTTCTGAACATCTGTATTTATACAGAGCGTCCGGAAAATCTGGAAACAACTTAATTATAGAAAACTGAGTATGATTACGTTGTGAGAATAAATTTAGTTGTTATTGTATCAAAGAAACTACTCTGAGTTATGTTTGAAGTTATTATCGCCCATCTTAGATATGATATATTGAAGACTTTATTTTTTTAAACGGCATACGGATGGTCGTGTTGGACATGGTTTCTATGTAGATTTGAACGGGAAAAACTTTAGTGTAAACCCCTTATCCATAGCTTCATCCATGGTTTAGATATTGTTCATTAAATTGTCTAGATCGGAATAAAACGGCTGTCCCCAACTTCCATTCAAGATAAATATTTTCGACAGAAAGTGGGATAATTACACATCATATAACATAGAAATTTCATGTTGAAAACGATTCTAGAAACAGTTTTCAAGAATGGTTACTTAATTATTCGAAATTTATCATTACGATATTCTATAACAAAAATTGTAACAAAATTAGAAATTGCTGATTCATTGCATTTATTTGAAATTAGAAAAGATATATATGATTTATACAAAATTCAAGAAAGAATTCATCATAATTTTAAATAAACAATATTTATTTCAGAAATAAAAATTGAAGTGATTTTAATTAAATAAATACATTTTTTTTAAATTAAATTCAAAAATTTCACTTTGCATGGTTGGCTTCATTGTTGTGCGAATTAATTCTACCCTTTTCTCTAATTTTGAATAAGTGAGCGGCAAATGTAATTTCTGTGAAATCTGAATTTGTGAAGAATTTATTGGTAAATCAGTTTATCTGGTTTTCTAATTTGTATTTCTTTGCATTTTACTTTATTTTCATTTAGGTAATGGAACTCAGCGAATACGAAAGGATAACTCAACGTAAATGATACGCGAGTATGAAGGTCGAGTAAGATTGTATTACCAAGTAAGAATGACACATTTCCTAATCGTTTTCCTATTGCAAAATCAACAGGTATAAAAATTGAGGTATGGGGAATAAAAAAAAAATCATTGCGGCAGACCTAAATCCACATTACTTGAAGATGTAAAATGTCATGTTAAAAATAACAGAAAATCCTCACACCTAAATTCGAGTTGTTAATAGGCACCTTGATGTAAATAAATCCTCTGTCCATAAGTCTTGACTGAAAACCATATAAAGTCTTACAAAATCCATCTGCATAGAGAATTATTTATTGGAGGATGATTTTGTGAATTATTGGTTGATAGGCGTGTTTAATTTTGTAAAATTATGATGAATAGAATTATCAAGGACCCAAATTTCATGACAAATGTTGTCTTTTTAGAAAAAAGTACCTTTATGCTGAATGGAAATGGTTAATAAACATAATAGCCTTTATTGGAGTGATGAGAATCGAAACTGGTTTCCTAACCGGTCTCGATTCTCATTCTGAGTGAGTCCAGAAAAGATTTAGAAGAAAAGAAGTTCAGAATCCAGAAAAGATTAATGTTTGGGCTTGCATTTATCGGATACGTTAATTGGGTCATTTGTAATTGAATGAAATTTGACAGGCGAGTTGTATGAAGGTATCAAATTATTCCAGCTATTTAAAATTATTTTGGATAAAATTTTAATAAGTAATGGTTTTTGCAATATAGTGGAGCTCCTGCTCATTATTTTCTTCAGTTTCCGCTTTCTTGAACGAAATTTTCCCAGTAAGACTGTTTGCTAAGAGAGGACAAATTGAATGGGCTCCTAGATCTCCAGATTTAAGTCCATTAAACTACTTCTTCTGGGGATAACTAAAAGACAAAGTTTATAAAACAAATCCGAAGAATCTGAATGAACTAAGAAGAAGAATTCAAATTGAAACTGCTGAAATCTTAAGAGGAGATTAATTAAGAATGCTACGAATACGTAATTAAGAATACGTAATTTTTACACCCGTACAATTCTCTTAATAACATAGGAAATCATTCATCAAAGCGGTTATTTTTCATGAATTCTACTTACCGTTACAATGGACAGGCGATACTGCTTCAATTCTTTTCATCCGAAAGATACTTTATTCGAATCTTGTTACACTTAGTATTTTATACATACTACAAAAATTCATTTCTCATAATTAATTGTTTTTAAGTGAATTATTTACAAAAATAAATAAAACTTTCATAACCAAAATAATGATGAAAAAAACATAATATTTCAGTAAAACCAATGTTAGCTTTTTAATATTAATTATAATAGAGTTTTAATAAATTTATAAATTTAATTTATTTTCTCTTTTTTTAATTTTAACGTAAGTTTTCATTAAAACCCCATAACTGTAATAAATTAGCATAAAAAGAACAGCTACGTTTTCGACAGAAGTACTTCTCAACAAATTTATGTCTGAAGTTAGAAATTTTAATTGCTTTTTTCGTCCGTCATTTTACTTGAGAAATTATAAAATAACAATGTTTCATCAAGAAAAAAACACTTGTTATATCAGAAGCTAAAGAAAACTATTTCTTTATACTAAAAAAATAATAAATTAGTTTCATTAAAGTTTTACAAAAAAAAAAAATATTTGTTAACTTCTGTTTTAAATATCTGGCCGAGTTAAAAATTTTCATATTAAAAGAAAGCATAGATTAGGCTATAGAATATGGAATGATGATAAAATTATAATATTTTTAATAGATAATGAAAAACGTAAAATACTTTTATGTTAATACCCGGCTGATAGGGTTGAAAAGTAAAATACATTAATATACGGTTGAAAATATAATTTTTTTGGTAATGATGAATTAATTTATCACAGAAGCTTTTACGACTTGTACATGGGAGTATGAAAATGGAATTTTGCAGCGTATGAAAAATTCTCTTTTTGACTGGGATTCGAACCCGGGATCTCTGAATTAAATAGCGAGAGGCTACTACTCTGCCATGGAGATGTAAAAAATTTTTATTATAACAAATAATTAATTTAAAAAAAAATTAATAGTGTGCTTCTTAATCAATTATTTTACAAAGTATTTGTAAAAATTTAGCACAATAAAATGTATTTCAATGCTATATTTGTCCCTCAGTAATGACTGATTTGACAAGCTGTCATTGTTAACATTACTTCGTTTAACATTACTTAGTATTTTAGTACACTTTAAATTTTTAGATTGAGATATTTATTACTCAAATTCGGACAAAATAAAATTATATGATACAGGAAATGATCTGAAAGACTCAAAAACCCAATTGAAATTCAAGAGTTGATATTAAAAATTCAGTTGAATTATGGTATATTTTAAAGCTAATAAAAAAACAAAATTAAATAAAATTTTTATATAAAAATTAATATAATCGCTTACATGTAGGATATTTTATGACGAGTCAGGTCTTTTCTTTCAAAGATGATTAATGTGTCACTCATTCTTATCACAGCGATCTCAAGTTATACCAAAGCATTTTACTTCAAAGTCAATCTGCTCAAAATATCAAAGGATTACTATTTTCTTATGACGCTATCGTTATTCCTTTAGCAGGTAGATCTACAGGATATTAAATTTCAATAACGGAATAAAATCTTTCTCAAAACGATCCAATCTCAAATAATGTAAGTGGTATTGATATAAGAAAAAATAATATTCGGATTTTTTTGTAAAAAACAAATCATAAAATTTGTAATTTTACTAATATAGTATAAAATATATTTAACTAATGTACTAATGTAATAAAATAAAATATATTTTATATTGTCTTTTATAAAACAATACTTATAAAAAAAACAGGATAATTATAAATTCCTGCTTTGATTTCAAAACACCGATTTCCATGGTTAAGTGTCTTAGCCTTTCATCCGGAAGATCCCGGGTGAATACTTCATTCGCAATAAAATTCCCATTTCGTATTCCTCTCATAAACTCCCATCTTATTTGGAGAATTAATCAATCATTTACCAGAAACAAATATACACATTTATAAAAATATATAAATTGTATTTCATTTAATATGTAACACAGATATTCATTGATATTAAAATACGGTGATGATTTCGTATTTCAAATCCGAGGGATACTTCGAGGGGGTGCAGAAGCGTATTGCTCTCAAGACGATCTCGGCGTACGCCTCTGTATCAACGGAGGCGGTAATGGTTGTGGCGGGAATTCCGCTTCTGCAGCAACTAGCCAAACAACATGCTCTAAGATATAACGGATGTTATATCTTAAATATATATATATATATAAAGAGAGGATGTACAGGCTGTTTTAATGCGCGATTGGCAACACAGATGGTATGTGTCCACCAAGGGCAGGTGTACACATCGGCTGATACCCAGGATTGAGGTCTGGGTCGGCAGGAGGTTTGGTGAGACCAACATCTGGCTCACACAGTTCTTGACAGGGCATGGGGTCTTTAGGAGCACCTGTACGGCCGGAGAAGGGTGGAGAATCACAACTGCCCTTATTGTGGGTATCCAGACACATTCGAGCACGTGGTATTCCAGTGTCCAAGGTGGGAGGTGCAGCGGCGAGGGTGTGTCACGAACACGGGGGCGATCGATGTAGAGTCCATAGTAGAGACTATGCTGGCAAGTGAGGAGAATTTTCACACGAATGCAACGTTCGTGTCGGGGATACTAAAAGAAAAAGAGAGGGAAGCGTGGGAGTGAGAGACAGCCTCGGCTAGAGTCGTCGTCTGTCCGTGGGAACGTGTTACACGGGTGGGCGGTTCAGATAAAGGATGAATGAGGATGATATGTAAGAGTGTAAATGAAGTTTAGTCTTGTACAGTCTCAGTTCGACCATTCCTGAGATGGGTGAATTGAAATCCAACCACCAAAGAACACTGGTATCCACGATCTATTATTCAAATCCGTATAAAAATAACTGACTTTACTAGGACTTGAATGCTGGAACTCTCAACTTCCAAATCAACCAATTTGGGAAGACGCATTTACGAGTTATTCTTACACCGATTTGAATATGGGATCGTGGATATCGATGTTCTTTGGTGGTTTGGCTTCAATTAACTACACATCTCAGGAAAGGCCGAACTGCCACTGTACAAGACTACACTTCATTTACACTCATACATATCATCGTCATTAATTCTCTGAAGTATTATCTGAACGGTAATTATCGGAGGCTAAACAGGAAAAAGAAAAGTTACTGTGAATTATTATTATTATTAATTATTGTAAAGTCTGTTGTTATTAGTGTTTCCACCATTAATTTCAAGATTACTCTTTGTGATTGGATGTAATTGTGATGGTATTAAGAAATAGATATTTACAACTGTAAAGTCGTTTTATTAGTTCCGCGATTATTCCGGTTCGGGAAATTTTATTATTTATAATTCGAAAACGAAGGCATTTATCGAGATACGGTTTTCGTCATTGTTTTCCCCGTAAAACGTTACATTAAAATCATGTGTCATATTTCAATATAAAAAAATGTGTCATACCTTCCTATTTAAAAAAAAAGTTTGATTCAATATGACGGATCCAAGATGGCCAACAAAAATTTCAAACACACCATAATACCTCCTAGTAATACCTTGTCTTTACCTCCTAGTATCCCTCGGATTTTTTCCCTGTTACCCGGAGCTGGATATCCAATTAAAGCATCACACAGCTCCGGGAAGTGCCTTTGCCTCTAACCAAGAGGGCGGGCAGGCAGGCCCGGCTATGCCGTTCCCAGCCATCCCACCTCCGCAACCGGGACTTGGTCTTTTGTGCCTGCCTCTTATCCCGAGGGGTTCCTCTTGCTTGGTATCTCCAATTCCCTTTTAGACTATCTTTTCCATTTTTGCACTCTTCCAACCCTTTTTTGCATCTTCTAGCATCCTTTTTAAATCAATCTTTCTCATCTCATGATATATTTCTATCATATATAGCTTCCCTCTTTTTGAATTAATGTGAGCAAACTTCTATTTTCGTTAACTGTTTTCATAACTTCATATTTTATTTTGTCTGCTCATTTAATCTTCATACTCATATTTCAAATGGCTCCATTATTTCTTATTCTCTCTTTCTTATTGCCTATGTTTCATATCCATGTAGAAGTACAGTCAAAACATACTGTTTCACTAAACGCTTCTTATTTACTCCATTAACTCCATCTTATTTCATAGTAACCGCTTGGTTCTGTTAATAAATTCCTTACTCATTGCTATTTTTTTATCGTATTAATTTTCAATTTGGAAATATTCATTGAATGTGTGTGGTATCTAATTAGTTATTCAAGTTTTCCTTTTTTTGTTTTATTTTCCTGAACTTAATTTTTAATTAATATCTTGAATTTTAAAATCATCTGGTTAATTCCTAAAAAAAAAACCCATGTTACTAGGGAACCTTACACAATTTATTTTTCTTCTTCTGCTACAGAGATTATACATAATTTCAACGTGTATATTAAATAAAAAGATTGATTATCAATAATCTTGAGTTATAAGTTCCGCCTGGTATAACCTCAAACCCCTCATTTTTAATATTAATTATTTTCATAACCATTTTTTTGATTCAGACAATTCTTTAATTAATCTTCCATAATTCCAATCTTTATATATGGTGTATTTTTGTGTGTGTGTGTGTGTGTGTGTGTGTGTGTGTGTGTTTTGGATACCAGACTGTGAATATACCGATATTCTTTGATGGTTGGGGTTTAATTAACCATATATCAGGTATGGTTGTCCTGATCCTAAACAAGAAATTTCATTTAGATGTCACATATATCATCCGCAATTCGATGCCTATTTTTATGACAAAGTGGTACCGCCTCGGTTTTTAATCTGGAGATCCCGGGTTCGAATTCCGGTAAGGCATGGCCTATTTTTCATACGCTGCAAAATTACATTTTCAGATACCACGGACAAGCTTCAAGCTTATATGGCAAAATCATCAGACAAAAAAAAAGTCAGTGGAGTTGCTTATTATTCACAAGTTGAAAAAAATTGCTGCTTACAGATACGAAATAAAATTAAAAAGAAGATGTAATTTATATCTTCCAATCATTTATTTAAATATAAAATAAATATGTAGATTTGTGACTGGAAATATTTATATAATTTTTAATAAATAAATTGAGATAGGAAGAGGATTAACTTGGTCAGTACTACACGGATACGAAAGAAAATATATGGTAAATAGTTGGAAAGATAGCAGAGGTAGGTTATGATCGGCTGAAAATATCACGCCATTTATTACATACGGCGTGGGTGCTGCGTGGGGAGGGAAATGAAGGACCAATTTAAGTTAAAATTTGTCTTCTTTTATGTAATAATAAAATAATTTAATATTTTTACATATCTATAAATACTTTTTTTATTATTATTTACTACGCTGTTATAAAATATAGTAAGTTTTTTTACGTACCTTTTTATCGTTATTATTTGTTTTATACGGAGTGATCCAGGAGGAAAAGGAAATGATATGGGAACTCATTCTAGAGCTTGAAATACGAAAAACGTTTTTAGAAACTTTTGTCCGAAAACGTATTGATAAAGAATTACTACAATCGAAAAATTTTTCCCCGATTTCAGTTTATCCGTTGAAATGATCATGTGAAATGATCATGTTATACGAGTATAAGGAAAATGATATTTTTTTTTGAGCTGATAAATCGAAGAAAACAGGTCGCAGAACTGTATTTTACGAAGTATTCATGATATCCAACGTAAAACAGAAACATTCGGTGACGAAAATTACAAAAAGGTTTTTAAGAGGCTTGGCGGGGGGGAATGTAAGACCGTATTCCCAGTGGGGGAATCCCTTCCGGGTCCCATCATGAGGCATGGCGATTAATCGAAAGACCGAGTCCCGACTACCTGGCTTGGACCTTCAGTTCTGCCGAGATAGTTTGTGGCGATGGCACCCCCTGGAGCTGTATCTATGCTTAACTCCGGGTTCGGCTCTGGGGGGCGGGTAAACAGAGAGTAAAAAAAAAAAAAATGCATAAATTTTATTATAAAAACATGGAGAATTCAATTTTGAGAAAAGTGATGTAATAAAGTTTATGAAAACTAAAATAATCAACTTTTATGATTAAAAATAAATCAGAACAAAACTTAACAGAAAAATGTTTTGAATTTGTACAAATTAAAAGCAGCTGTTTTTTAGTCAATAAAATTAACCTCTCTCTTTTCTGTTTAGCCTTCGGAAACACCGTAAGGTATTACTTAAGAGGATGGATGAGATGATATGTACGAATGTAAATGAAATGTAGTCTTGTACAGTCTCAGGTCGATCTTTCCTGAGATGTTTGGTTAATTCAAAACCAACCACCAAAGAATACTGGTATCCTTTTTTTTTGTCTTCAGTCATTTGACTGGTTTGATGCAGCTTTCCAAGATTCCCTATCTAGTGCTAGTCGTTTCATTTCAGTATACCCTCTACATCCTACATCCCTAACAATTTGTTTTACATATTCCAAACGTAGCCTGCCTACACAATCTTTTCCTTCTACCTGTCCTTCCAATATCAAAGCGACTATTCCAGGATGCCTTAGTATGTGGCCTATAAGTCTGTCTCTTCTTTTAACTATATTTTTCCAAATGCTTCTTTCTTCATCTATTTGTCGCAATACCTCTTCATTTGTCACTTTATCCACCCATATGATTTTTAACATTCTCCTATAGCACCACATTTCAAAAGCTTTTAATCTTTTCTTCTCAGATACTCCGATTGTCCAAGTTTCACTTCCATATAAAGCGACACTCCAAACAACTCATATCCACGTATCAATAAATCTAACCTTTGAAAAATTAAATTATGTTTAATTTACTTTTTTAAAAAATACTCACTGTGGTTTGTATTCTTTTTACCGAACGTAATTTTTACGTTCGGTAAATGTTAAATAATTAAAATAGTAGAAAAAAAAACATATATAAATACAAAGAATAAAAAACAACTTACAAAAATACTGAAAATATCCTTTGCCACAGTTGTATTGATACAATACAATAACTCTTATTATTGATCTATTATATTCGATTTTCAATTTTTATTGTTTATTTTTCCAAAATATTTAATTCTTTTGCTTTGTGACATTGAAAATTTTGTCTCATTTAATAACTTTTTTCGTTTGTTTAACCTCCGGGTTCACCGTTAGATATTGCTTCAGAGGATGAGATGAATGTTTCGTAGCGTGTGTAAAAATGCCATACATGACCGGGATTCGAACCCGAGACCTCCGGATGAAAGACCGAGACGCTACCACTTGCGCCACGGAGGCCGGCGTCATTTAATACCTCCTTAAAATAAGCCACATTCGATTGTTTTGTTTTTAATAAACTTCAACAATCTTACGTTTGTATGTAAGTTCTGTAGAATTTATGCATAACATTTTACTGAAAATCTAATTTTCTACGTGTTTTTTTTTTATACCTTTATGTGTTTATAACTCACTTAACAAAGTAATTCTACGCCAAAGATAAAATAATGTGATTTTCGACCCCGTTTTTTTTTTTTTTTTTTAGTCCCAGATATCTCAAAAACTACTAATAATACAGTCTGGGTTTTTTTTTTTAATTTTTCAGCTCATATTTTATATAAAACCAACTAATTTACCACTTAATTTGTGTCCCAAGAATTACTGTTTGGTTTAATTCTAATGAAGGTGCAAAAATTAGGGAAAATTTTTAACAGCCGACAGTTGCTAACGAAGAGTTTACATGTACTTTCTTCTTTATTTTCACCAATAGAATTTTTCTGTTACCTTCTTCTTGAATCAATTTATATATATATATGTAAATGTTATATTTATTAATTATTTTTATAAATTTGTTATTTCTTTGAAAAATGATCTAAAATATTAAAAATTACACTTTATCTAATGTAATTAATAGTATA
Organism: Lycorma delicatula; assembly: GCF_047948215.1. Lineage (NCBI taxonomy): Eukaryota > Metazoa > Arthropoda > Insecta > Hemiptera > Fulgoridae > Lycorma > Lycorma delicatula. The sequence continues at coordinate 39,913,174 of NC_134464.1, forward strand.
CGTTTTCCTTATTAAAAGTTGTGATATAACTTTTTTGATATCTTACAATTTATTTTTCAATTACACTTTATTTCCACTGTAATGATCATTTATTGGTTTTTATCGTCCTAATTTTTATTTAATTTAAATTAGTTCTGTATAAATTAGATTTATTTTAAAGGTGGCAATTTAAAATTAGAACAAAAAAAATTGTGTATGTATATATATATATATATATATATATGACGCAAAAATTACTGCACTGATTTCAATAAATCTTTTTTATTTGTTTCTTTTTATATAGAGAAGCATATAAGCTACAAAAAAAAAAACAAAACCCTTAAGCTAAAGTTCAAGTAGCATTCAGAATGATAAAACTGAAGATCAAACAAACGATCGTCAAAGGGCTCAAGAAACCCATTAAGAACGCGTGCAAGCCGGCCTCTGTGGTGTGAGTAGTAGCATCTCCCCTTTCATCCGGAGGTCCCGGGTTCGAATCCCGGTTAGGCATGGCATTTTCACACGTTACAAAATTGGCATTTCATCATCCTCTGAAGCAATACCTAACAGTGATCCAGGAGGTTATAATAAAAGTACGCGTGTGAAGCCCCGGGTAGCTGGTATACTTATATATAACATATGAAATGTTATAATGTGTAACTAACTAATTTGTGATTGTTCATTCATTAGTTTGAAAATTTTTTGTTTAAATAGATAATTTAACCATAACAAACAATACTCGCAAAAATATTTGTAGGAAACATTTTTTTTTTTTTGCTTTTATTAACGTAGACCGTTGTTGAAAAATAATTAAATATTTATTGTACAAAAAACCTAATCAAAAAAAAAAGTAAAAATTTTATGAATTTTACAAATTATTCATCGTATTAAATTTTTTATTTGACAAAAATAAACTGCTCACAGTGGTTTTCCATGAATTGTTTATTTATTTATTTTTTTAATGTATTTAATCAATCAAAAGAGGAGGAAAATTTTACAGAAAAAAATACGTGTTTATTTTTATTTTAAATAGTTTTCAATGAGAAAAATATATGTAATTGACACTTCAAACGCAACCTCAACAAGTTATTCTAACATAACTGAACTTGTATAATATACATGTGTGAGGCTTGACTGATAAATTTTGCACACTAGCGTCCGAGACAAAAGGTACTATCGAGTTGGGCGTGGCAGCACATGATAAAATCCCCTTTGACAAACCTGCGATAATGCGTTGAAATCCGTTTACCGCTTTGATTTCAGTTGCAGTTAAAATGGAGTCGATTACGACCAATATGTCAACACGGTTAAAACAGCAAGCAGTGATCGAATTTTTAACACCAGAAAATGTGAATCCTTCGAATATTTTTCATCGTTTAAAAGCGGTTTACGCTGTTGACAGGAGTACTGTGAATAGGTGGGCGTTGAAATTTCGCGAATGTGAAGCTGGTAAAGTGATAATTAAGAAAGCCCCGACCAGTTACTGTGATAGACGACAAACATCGAAAGGAGGTGGACGATTTGTTTCAAGGTGACCGGCAAATCACCCAACAGCAAATCGCTATTCAGTTAGGCATATCTAAAAAATGAGCAGGCCATATTATCGAGCAATTGGGTTACCGTAAAATTTGTGCACGATGGCTACCGCGCAAACTCTCTGATGACTCTCCGCAAGCTAAAGGTTGAACCTATTCCGCATCCGCCTTACTCGCCGGATTTGGCTCCGTGCGACTTCCACTTCTTCCCTCATCATTAGAGGGATCTCAAAGGTAATCAATATACCACCGATGATGAGGTGAAGGAAGCGGTGGCCACTTGTATCCGAGAAAGACGCCAAAAGTTTTCAGTGACGCAATTTAAAAACTTGTCACCCGTTGGGAAAAGTGTATCATTGTAAACTGGGATTATATTGAAAATAAATACTGCATTTTGTAGCTAAGGTATTGATTGTACTTTTATTAGTTTTTTATTTCATTTCAATATCTCTATTCAGTCCATGTTACGCATATATGTACAAAATGTATCAGCCGAATCTCGGAATATATAAGAAAAGTGGAAAATCTGTTTTGTCAATTTTTCTTCATTTTTTCTCTTTAAATAAGGGAAAACACTATTATCACTAGTATTTTAATCGTATCGTTATGTTTTCAAATTAATAAAAATAAATTTTTTCATTTGATCTTAAACCATTTTTATTATTTTCACATTTAATCTTAATCTTAATATTTTTCTTTCCTTTTTCAAAATATTCTTTAGTTTTTCTTGATTATTTAATATCAAAGTTCCTACCACGTGTAAGTTTTCAGGTTTTATAACCGTGATTTAATGCTTGAATTTAGCATTGTAAGAAATCGATTTTTTTTATAAAGTTTTTATTCAGTTGGAAAGCCATTTCTATTTTATTTGCTCTATTTTCTTACCACATTTGGTCTAGACTATTTTTTTGTATTATTTCGCCTAGATATTTAGTTTTCTCGAAGACTTTAATTTTCCCAAATTTATTTCTTTTTCTCTTGGTGTTCTTTTAGATATGCCACAATTTCTGGGTTTTTTCAGGCCTGTTTTTTCGGTGATTTCCTTAAAAATTTGTTTTTGGTCTATGTTTAGATTATCAGCAAAGATTGCTAGATCATCTGCAGAAGCAAAACAATCTACTGATATTCCTTTATGTTTTGTTCCAATTTTTGTGAATAGAAGTTTTTGGAATTTTTATTTCTTTACGCTATTCACAAATTACCTTACTAAAATACAGTTTTGAAGTGGAGAGAAACCATCCTCTTGTTTCACACAGGTTTCATTTTTGAAAGGTTTGAAATTTCTATCATGAATTTTTTTTTTTCAAAATGTGTTTGTTTCTTTAATTAAATTTTTAATTTTAGAATCTTATCTCCGTATTTTTTAAAGTTTTAAATTTGTAATTTCTGTTTGCTGAGTCTTAGGAATTTTTGAAATTGTTAAAAGTTGATATAATTTCTGTTATTTTATATTCTATATCGTATGACTGATTTTAAACTTATTAATATTTTTTGTGAGAATTTATAACAATTTGAAATATTTTATTTCTTTTAAACAATTGTTTCAGAAATATTTAATATATTTTTAAAATACTACTTTCATTTAATCAATTAATTGATAATTATATTTTACTTTCTTTAATAAATAAATAATTTTACCTTTTCTACTAGAAGATGATGGCAGTAACCTAGTACATTGGTTACTGCAGCAAATATATAACATTATTTATTAGTTTATACTGGAATATAATAGTAATTACGTGATTGCGAATTTCTGTTAGAAACTAAAGCTGTATATCCTGTTCTCGCTTAAGCTGTACAACTGCTTTTGTATTTCATCGATGTGTAGAGAACTATAACTGTAACTATCTCTACAGGTATATATATATATATATATATATATATATAATATCTACTGTAATACTATTATTAGTTTTGGAATACTTAACAATAAATTTAGGTTAACAGAATTCAATGCAATTACTGTTTATTTATACTTAATGTTGTTCGTAATTTATTATATTAATGTTAATATCATGTATTTATGATTGTATTCTTCGTAATTATATTTCTATTAGACTATATTTTTTAATATCTAATTATTGTAATTGATTATTATATTTTAATACAGATTTTTAAATTTTACTTTTTTCTTTTTAATAGAAATAAAAATAAATGCTATCAATACATAATTAAAGATTGACCAAATAATCTAATAATCTAATTTAAAATTTATAAACTTTAGGGTGTCTAATGTATAATAAAGTTTAAGAATGAATAATGTAATGAAAATATTAATAACTGAATGTATATTATTTATTACTAATAAAAGTTTATTTATGATTCAAAATACCCTTTCAGTAATGAAAGCACACACTGCTATCATCCATAGCTAAAATTCAATTAGAAAAACTGTATACCTTAGATAAATTAGATAAATCTATACCTATATATCATAGAAAAAATTTTCTGTGCACTTTGTGTTTGTGTATTTATTCATATAGTAATTATATATATATTTTTTTTATTTAAGCTCGCTTATATTTTTTACCAACTTTTCGAAAAAAATATAGTATTCGTTTTGGTCGCATGGTGAAGTGCTGGATGAAAATGAATTTTCTTTCGTTTTGAGGTATAAGGAGTAAGAAAATCAAATTCAATTAAATTAAGGTTTCCTTATATTTATATCTGTACCTATAAAGCAACTTTTCCTACCTGACTGACTGATTCATCAGTGCTCAGTAAAAACGATTGAAAACAAATTAATGAAAATGAATTTAAAAATTATGAAAATTTTTATACATGTTCTTCTTTCTTTTTTTTTCGTCTTCAGTCATTTGACTGGTTTGATGCAGCTCTCCAAGATTCCCTATCTAGTGCTAGTCGTTTCATTTCAATATACCCCCTACATCCTACATCCCTAACAATTTGTTTTACATATTCCAAACGTGGCCTGCCTACACAATTTTTTCCTTCTACCTGTCCTTCCAGTATTAAAGCGACTATTCCAGGATGCCTTAGTATGTGGCCTATAAGTCTGTCTCTTCTTTTAACTATTATTTGTTCTTCTTATGTGTGTAAATGCTAAAAAAGGAATTTTTAAATTCCGGTTTTAAAGAGTTAAAATGGATTTTTGAATTTTTTTGAAACCGAATATTTTTTTTTTAATTTCTCTATTGCAAATGAAGCTATATGATTTTAGAAGTCTATAATCTTTTTGTAAATATAAAAAACCAATAATTTATACATTTTCTGAAATTGAGCCTTGAAAAGTGTGAAGAAAGAAAAAATTTCGAACAATTATTGCAAAATTTTCCCATTTACGATTATACTAAACGAGATATTCACTCGCTTTAGACTTACAAAATTCCCTTCAGATAAATATCTAAAAACCAATTTTTGTTTTTTGAATTTCGATTTTTTTTTAGGGGTTCGACGGTGTACGGCACGGCAGCTCAACACAGCCACTGTTACTGTATATACGGCGCGAATGGCTGCACCTGCCTCAATTAATTGATTAAAAAACAGAAAAAAAAAGGTTGACCCCGACGGGAAAGGCAAGTAATCATATATCCTAACGCATCGGCTTCTACTAGTGGTGAACGCGTCTTCCCTAATCAGCTGATTTGGAAATCGAGAGTTCCATCGTTAAAGTCCTAGTAAAGGCAATTACTTTTATACGGATTTGAATACTAGATCGTGGATACCATGTTCTTTGGTGGTTGAGACACAATTAACCACACATCTCAGGAGTGGTCGAACTGAGACTACACAAGACTACGCTGCATTTACAGTCATACATATCATCCTTATGCATCCACTGAAGTAATACCTGAACAGTAATACCCGGAGGTTAAACAGGAAAAAACCATACATCTCAGGGGAAGCAGCAAAGTGGATGATAGTTTATATATAATTGCTAGTATAAATATATATATATATATATATATATATATATATATATATATAGAGAGAGAGAGAGAGAGAGAGTGAGAGTGAGAGAGGTCTATGTATAAACGTTTGTGGCTCAAAAATCCCCAAAACCACTTTATCAATTTTATTGAAGTTTAGTTATGCTGTATTAGTGTATCTGAATTTGTGTATGTGGAAATTTGATGAAGATTAGTTGAGTCGTTCTTGAGTTAAGCTGAATTTAATTTTGAAATAATTAGAGTAGGGCAAGTTAGAAGCGTGTTTCGTTCTGATGCTGCAAGTCAGAACATTGATTTTACTTTGTTTGTGGTATCTATTGTTAGTAATATTAAACCAAATTAGAGAAAATGTTAAAACATTAAAACCAAATTAAATTAATGAAAAATCGGTCTCCTTACGTAGAACTGCAGAGATTAAAAAAGAGATTTAAAAAAAAATGTTTTCAAAAAAGACGTCCTGAGTTAGTAAATCATAAAATATTGGTCGATCAATAAGAGGATGTACGCCGACCACCTTTCGAAATAAAGAATAAGTTGTTTTTAATTTTATTCCTTGAATGACTTTGTTAAAATTCATCCTGAGAGTTTAAATTAAAAAAAAATAAATTTAATGAATGCGGGTTTAATTGTGCCTTCTGTTAACTTATTATCATTATTGATTAATTAAATTTTTTTTTAATATTCTAAGGTAAGTACCAAGCATCCATTGTTTTTTTAAGAAATAGCTGCTCATTGGTTAATATTTAAATTAAAATTAAGAAATGTCATGTATTATTGATATCAATCCTATATATAATTACATATAATTAAAATTTGTTAATTCTAAAAGTTTTGTTAAAATGACAAGTTACACAACATTCATCAATAATCTCGAACAAACAGAAACAGAAAACATACATTAATCTTTATAAAGATCACCGTGAAATTAACAAAGCCATTGTAACAATAGCTCCTTTGTTTAAGTTTTATATGAATCTCAAAGATTCAATGGTAATAAAACACATCTTTCCAACTGTATGTAACATTTGAATTATATTACATATTATATGCTGTCGAATTAAATCTTATTGAACATCTGATAATAGAGTTATCTGATAAATCTACAATCAAAACTTTTCTAAAATTTCAGTACGCATTTTGAAGTAAGAAACATTTTGAAGCTATTTCATTGAAAAATATTTTTTTACACTACAAAAAAAAATCCCTTTTGGCACTCTGGAAGGCGGAAGTATATTTCACCGGTGTTAAGTAGGGGGTAATAAAGATTTCTACCTTACAATTAAGAAAAACTGCAAATATACTCAATACGACAATGGTTGCATGTGAAAAAAAAATTCACATGTTAAGCATACAAGCCCCATCTTCCTATAATTTCAGCAACATCTTGATCAACCCTTGCCGTAAGAGTTGGTAATCTCAAAAATTGTTTCAGACAAAAGTTTTAGACAATGTTTAGAGAACTACCGATCACTTTAACCGATTCGATACTGTGCCTATTAAGGGAGCTATGATTTTTTTTGTTTGAAACCCCACTTTTTCCGTCCCTCTGGGCCAATGGTTGGTGATATCAAAAAACTATACTTAGATAAGTTTCAGACCCTTATCCAAAGAATAGTAGGAACTTAAACGAATTTTTATTTTACTTAATAAGAATATTTTGATAGCAATATTTTTATTTCGACGAAGCCCTCGCATTTCTACCTCCATGGTTCGATTTTGCCCATTAACGAACTCGACCGAGATTTTGGGTCGTTATATATTATGTATAAATTTGGAAGTGACTGGCACAAAATTACGGCAATTATTGTGTCCACAAGAAAGTGAAATATATGATTTTATTTATATATATAAATGAATATATAAACTTTAGAAATTACTGTGGTTTTGGGGTCTGGGGAACGTAAAACGCAAAGATATGTCGAAATTTTCCGGAAGTGGAATCATGGTACCCATTACAAATTTTCTATGTAAGTTGCTTATGAAATCTACCTAAAAAAAGTTTTGTTTGAGGTTAAATAAAATTTTTTTCTAGTTATGAAAAAAAAATTATTACTAATAAATGACAGCATTTTTTTGGCTGTATAGTTAAGGGCCGGAAGTTAAATTGTTGTCAATTATTTAATTCGCAGTAGATATCATAATTTTCTTTTAATTTTACAGTTTTCTAAAAATATATTTCTAGAATTAAGTTTAGTTAAAAAATGGAAGAATAATAACAGTAAATCCACACTGTGTGTGGATTTACATAGAATTTCTTGCCCCAGTTGGTGGTCTCGCAAGTTTTGTACGGAGCACCGATCTAGTCTGTCGCACTGGAAAGGGAAAGGGCCCATGGAATTCATAATCGGGTGTACATGGCTATCTCCTTTCGGGTATGCTGCTGATACAAAACAATATCGGTCTTGCATCCCTGGATCTCCTCATTCAGAAGAAGAAGGCGATGTACAGGAGTGCTGGCAAGGCGGATGTGGTGGCATCACTTCTCCGCAGATAGCTGGAGAGATGCGATCAGTTAAGATATATGAATCCAAAGATTAATCCCGGACCTTTAGAAATGTCTAGCCCGTAAACACGGAAAACTTCATAAACTTCTGTTTATTTCATGTAAACACGGAAATATTCGTGCTGCTTCAGTTACGTATTGATCACGAGTGTTTTAAGACATATCTGTGCTAGCGGACATTGAGACCCTCCACGGAGTATGATTATTGTGGAGAGCAGGATACAGTAAAAACAAATCTTTTTGTGTATGATCGGTTCCTGCAACATAGGGAAACATGCTGGAAAGAATTCAGCGTGCTTACCTCAAAGAATATCATTAGGATTTTGATGCAGACCGAATGATCGTGCAAAGATGCGTGGTCGAGGAATTCCAAATCTTCTTTGAGGTTGTGTTTATATCAAAGCAGATCCGGATCCAGGATATACGAGTAGAAACAAAAAAAAATCAACACTTGTAATTAATTGCTGTCGTAGTTTAAGTAATTTACTCCTTAACTCGATTCCTGAAAAGTTCTCTGAGTCCACTTTTAGTTACTTTCTGGGAATCTCCTGTACAGCTTTTCGAGTATTTGTAAATTTGTTCCAGTGTTGCTTTGTCGATTTTAGGCTGCTTCATTTTAGCCGGTAAAGGTTTTTTTATGTCTTGTCGTGGTGTATCTTTTCATTTTCGAACGGAGAGTCTGTCTCCCAGATCCGCTCTAGATCCCACTTTGCTTCCATCAATTTTGTCAGTGCCTATCATGAAACGCGCTACTCAAGTTTTTATTTTATGGATACATTCGAGTGCTTTGGTTTCGCTTCTCTTCAGTGAACAAATCACTGGCTTATTCTGGTTTATCGCTGGCTTATCTTGTGTTTAACCTAGTATATTAACACGACAAACTCTTTTGCATCATTTGCTTCTTTTTTTGGCTTCAGTCATCTGACTGGTTTGATGCAGCTCTCCAAGATTCCCTATCTAGTGCTAGTCGTTTCATTTCAGTATACCCTCTACATCCTACATCCCTAACAATTTGTTTTACATATTCCAAACATGGCCTGCCTACACAATTTTTTCCTTCTACCTTCCTTCCAATATTAAAGCGACTATTCCAGGATGCCTTAGTATGTGGCCTATAAGTCTGTCTCTTCTTTTAACTATATTTATCCAAATGCTTCTTTCTTCATCTATTTGTGGCAATACCTCTTCATTTGTCACTTTATCCACCCAACTGATTTTTAACATTCTCCTATAGCACCACATTTCAAAAGCTTCTAATCTTTTCTTCTCAGATACTCCGATTGTCCAAGTTTCACTTCCATATAAAGCGACACTCCAAACATATACTTTCAAAAATATTTCCTGACATTTAAATTAATTTTTGATGTAAACAAATTATATTTCTTACTGAAGGCTTGTTTCGCTTGTGCTATTCGGCATTTTATATCGCTCCTGCTTCGTCCATCTATAGTAATTCTACTTCCCAAATAACAAAATTCTTCTACCTCCATAATCTTTTCTCCTCCTATTTTCACATTCAGTGGTCTATCTTTGTTATTTCTACTACATTTCATTACTTTTGTTTTGTTCTTGTTTAGTTTCATGCGATAGTTCTTGCGTAGGACTTCATCTATGCCGTTCATTGTTTCTTCTAAATCCTTTTTACTCTCGGCTAGAATTACTATATCATCAGCAAATCGTAGCATCTTTATCTTTTCACCTTGTACTGTTACTCCGTATCTAAATTGTTCTTTAACATCATTAACTGCTAGTTCCATGTAAAGATTAAAAAGTAACGGAGATAGGGAACATCCTTGTCGGACTCCCTTTCTTATTACGGCTTTCTTATGTTCTTCAATTATTACTGTTGCTGTTTGGTTCCTGTACATGTTTGCAATTGTTCTTCTATCTCTGTATTTGAACCCTAATTTTTTTAAAATGCTGAACATTTTATTCCAGTCTACGTTATCGAATGCCTTTTCTAGGTCTATAAACGCCAAGTATGTCGGTTTGTTTTTCTTTAATCTTCCTTCTACTATTAATCTGAGGCCTAAAATTGCTTCCCTTATCCCTATACTTTTCCTGAAACCAAATTGGTCTTCTCCTAACACTTCTTCCACTCTCCTCTCAATTCTTCTGTATAGAATTCTAGTTAAGATTTTTGATGCAAGACTAGTTAAACTAATTGTTCTGTATTCTTCACATTTATCTTCCCCTGCTTTCTTTGGTATCATGACTATAACACTTGTTTTGAAGTCTGACGGAAATTCCCCTTTTTCATAAATATTACACACCAGTTTGTATAATCTATCAATCGCTTCCTCGCCTGCACTGCGCAGTAATTCTACAGGTATTCCGTCTATTCCAGAAGCCTTTCTGCCATTTAAATCTTTTAATGCTCTCTTAAATTCAGATCTCAGTATTGTTTCTTCCATTTCATCCTCCTCATCTTCCTCTATAACCCTATTTTCTAATTCATTTCCTCCGTATAACTCTTCAATATATTCCACCCATCTATCGACTTTACCTTTCGTATTATATATTGGTGTACCATGTTTATTTAACCCATTATTAGATTTTAATTTATTTACCCCAAAATTTACCTTAACTTTCCTGTGTGCTCCGTCTATTTTACCAATGTTCATTTCTCTTTCCACTTCTGAACACTTTTCTTTAATCCACTCTTCTTTCGCCAGTTTGCACTTCCTGTTTATAGCATTTCTTAATTTCCGATAGTTCCTTTTACTTTCTTCATCACTAGCATCTTTTGCATTTTTTTAAAAATAAATTATTGATAACGTTTAATATCCTGCCCTTTGTCTAGAAAGGTATCTAACATTGAACTACGATACTAAAATAAAAAGGCTATATTTGATCGATGGACTAATGATTTATGTAACTGGTTTTCGCATAGATTAAAATTGTCTATCAAAGAAATACATAATTCATATAACAAGGTCGATTCTATCTAAAAAAAAATTCAGGGATTTTATACAAAATATTTGATTATACTACTCTTTGAGTCTCTCTTATATAAGCAAGCTCATATTTCCTTAACTAAAGTTTTATGAAAGGTATAGCAAAATGCTTTTCAGTAGATTCCACATCTATTTTATTAGATATTATATTTTCCTTTTAATCTTACAGTTCTTTAAAAAACATCTTTACAAAATAAAGTTTGGATAAAAAATGGAAGGTTAGTAGCAGTAAATCAATATTCTTTCCCCATATCAAAGTGGTGATACTTGCCATAGATGGTGCTCTCGCAAATTTTTATATTGAGCATCAGTCTGAGCCAATTTCAGGAGAGAATTTTAAAATTTCCTTTTGTTTAATTTTCACCTTTTAATTATTAAAATTAGCATCAATCATACAATCATATTTATGCATATCTTTTTCTCAATTAAATCAAATTTGGCAGCCCATCAATAAAACGTTTTACATAAAATTCTCTGAGAAGTTGCTGAACCATGCGCATCTTTGGATGAACCTAAGTCTTCTTAACAATTTATCTAGTAGTTATCTATATTATTAGGGGTGGTTGATATGTAATGTACAGTTGCTCATATATCAGAAATGAAATTAGATATTCAAATGAAACAAATATAACACAAACATACATTTTGTTCGCTGTGAAAACTTGTATTTCTTTTCCCACGTAGTCAACATTTACAACTGTACATTTCTACCAAGGTGAACCAATTTTCTCATTCCGTCAATGAAGAATGCTAGCGGTTTTTCGTTTGACTCGCGAACTTAATGTTTCTTTCAGTTCATCATCCGTGATGGTACATAATATACCTCTTTATTTGCAGAAAGTTGTGAAAGTAGCAGAGCCAAATCTTATGAATTTGGAAAGTTTAGAATAGTTTCAAATTTCAACTTCACAGAGTTGAACTACATGAAGTGCCGTTGTGAGTAACCGAGCTTTATCTTGTTGGAGAATTATCGGCTTCGTGGATTGTCAAACATAACACATTCATCTCTTAAGGTGTATTAACCACCCTATGTATAGCACAGAATTTACAGTCGAGCCAGTTTCCAGGAGGTCAGTCATATACACATGTTTGGAATCTCAGATGATGTCAAAAGAATCTTTTTTGCAGAGGTTTGAATTTGATTTTTTTTATTATGGCAAATCATAATGTCAGTATTTCATGTTCTATCCTTTTCCATCGCCATATATTACAAAATTCCCTTTTTCTACTGTTAAAAGTTCAGTTATTGCACGTTGCTTTAGATGTGTTGAAATAGCAGGCTTTCACAACTTCATAACAACGGAAATTGACAGAGAATGAGAAGGCGTGGATCAGTAAGTTTTAAAATGTCAGTATTAGGGGATAAAGCTAGATTATAGCGCCTGTAGCTAACTTCGAAATTTTATTCCCCTTTACTTTTCAATGTGCATTACATTTCAGCCGCCACTCGTATTATGTATAGTTTTGGATTTAAGATTAACTTAAATAACTTAAAATTTTAATTTAATTTTGTTTGTTTGTATTTTTTCTAGGTAAGAGGATGGTTGTTTAATTATTACTGAAATTCATTTATTGAAATTTTTGGGTGAGTAAATTTTTTATTTTTAAATACTTAACAATAATAGACATACGAGTACATTCATGCTAATTTTTTCCGTTTTTTTTTTATTGTGTACCATTTTTTTCTTTTCTAATCTCAGATTATTATTATTATTAGATGCTATCGAGTAAGTTAATTTCTTCAGACCATATTACAAGAATAGGTGTGGATCAGTTAGTTGACCGTATCTACACACAGTCTTCCCACAGTCTTCTCTTTTCCTGGATATTTTCTGCATATATTTTACTGTTTGAAATTCTCTAATATTTTTAAAATCCTTAATGAATGGTATGTATTTTAATTATTTTTTTTAATTTGTTTGAAAGTTAACCGCTTAAGAATTTTAAGACGATCCAGGTTGGATATAAAGCAATGAATGTAGAACATTTAAAAACTTCTTACTTAAAATACTGGAGACCGGAATTCAGTTTATTCAAATGAGATTTTTGTACCCCGTTGCTTTGAAAACTGCATTGCAACGAATAGATTAAACAGAGTGATTACAAATTAACTTCATATAAAAGTGACTGTAAACTTCATTCGAGTTCTTAAAGAGAAATTAAAACTGATAAGAATCCTTTTGTATTATGATATTCTAACTTTATCCTGATAGTTTTATTTAAAACGAGCCGAGAAAATAATTTTTGGATAAATATTACAAAAAAAAAATTAATATAAATAAAATAAAATGTTAAAATTTAAAAATATATGTCATGATTTTGATTTTAATATAAAATATTTTGATTTTAAGGTAAAATAAAAAACAAAACTTTTACATAGTAAAACAGTTTATAATACAACCCGTTTTTCAAAATTTTACGATCGTAACTGCTTACATAATGATTCTATTTTAAAATATATAAAACTTGCATTCCTGTCACGGCTTCGTTCGTGCTATATGGTTACTTTCGTTTCCCGTCGTGGTCAGGAGATGTTTAGCCGGTCAGAGCTAAACACCCTTCCCGTCTGGAACCTCCTGTGTTCAAAAATCTCACGTTTGTGAGAATAATAATGTTAAAAATAAAAATTAAAGCCGGATCAATTTACAAAAACTTATCAGTGTATTGTAATTTATTCAGTGCAAAATTTTCGTGAGTACAGGACTCACAAATTGGTTTTTAAATTTCCCGTCCCAGCTTCGCTCCCGAGATACATAATCAGAATTACAAACATAAATTACCATCTTAGTTTTACCAAAGCTCATGGTCTTTTACCTGTTAAATATAAAAATTCAGAAAAACCGAGAACGGTTTTTTATCCGAAGAGTATTTGCAAGCGCAAATCGAGCGAATATATCGTTTAGCATAGTCGGAAATGGGGAGAATTTGCAATCATTGTTCTAGATTTTTAAAAAAAATTTTACCTGCAAAAATTTTACAGATACTATTCGGCACAGATAGTTAGATGCTTACCGAGTATAAGTATAGACTCTGTAAGCATCTAACGTACAGTCATAAACCATATCGACGGGGTGTCACTTACAGTTACTAGTTATAGCGTCCGAAGCCATATTGGCGATACATCAATCACTATTTTATTAGGCTGCACCTCGCTTGACAAAGATGCGCGACAAGCAGTGTGCCGTAGTGTTTCCAGATAGAGCGCCGAAGGTTTCAGAACTGCTTCAAATCCAAAGTCCCGATTTCAGCGACTTGTTTTGGTGGTAGCAGTCGTCCACATAGAGAGGATCTTTTCTCAAAACTCTGCGTACGTATAAGCCGGTTAGCTGTCTTCTCTACCGTAATACGACTTCTGGAAGTCCATGAAATTCCTGCGCATTTACTGGTGTCGCCTCTTCAAGTCATACGGTTAGTAAACCAAACTCGGATACACCGTCAGATTCTTCAACCCGTCTGATTGTTCAGACGAGGTCATCGGTTTTTTAAGCCGATTTTTTTGCAAACGTGGGTTTTTCTTTGCGATATGGTCTTCACGGTCCATATGCTACTGTGGCTCTGCATCGTCGATGTCCACTCGTGCGTGCCCCGTTTGTGGAAACCGATCGGTAGTTTTTTCGATTCGAGCATCTTATCAAACACCCTCTGAACGATCGACTGAAGGTAGGAATTTCCCAAGTAAATCTGGTTACCGTTAATCGAGACCGGTGTTCGAACGGTAGCCGTGATAGCTTTGGTGTCGTTATCGGCTCTGATCAGAACCGATTTCCGTTTCGCCTTGAATATGACCTTGAAATGTTCCGCGAAATCCGTGAACGTAGAGAGCCGACCTAGAAATTTCAGAAAACGATTCGGTCAATACAGAAATTGTGAACCGACGATTTTCCCGAATCGCCTTATACACTCGCTTCCTTCGCTGACCGCCAGTGCATAAATAAAATATATATACACCAGCCGGCCAGTCTAGCTAGAGCCTGGACCTTCGGAGTTCAGGTCAGTTCAGGCGAATCTCGGAGCCAATTTACGGGCTACTGGTGCCTTCCGGCATTTTGGAACCCCGCACAGCTTGCTTCGGTCGCCATTACCATCTACCTAGAAGATTCCACCCCCTGAACTCCCGCGCAAAACGTTATCCTCATCGTTGTGAGAATAATACTAATAAATATAGTATTCAGGCTTTTTAGGACCCTGAAAAAGAAACTAAATTACAAAATACAGAATAACGGTAACTAAAATACACACGCGACTGACGATGCAAAATACATAACCTATTTCTTTGCCGCGGTGGCAGAAATATAACAACGAAGTAAAAAGATTAATCTATATTTCCCTCGTGAATATCTTTTTTCACAACTTCACCCTCATTGCGGATGAAAAAATAATGAATGTTTTTATTTCTTAACCTACAAGGGAGCTAGGGCGTCGGTGGATGGCTTAAAACTTTCCCTGGGAAAACACGAATGTATCCTTCAAATTTTGAAGTAATCGGTCGGTTGATTTTCGCGTGATGCGATAACAAACGAAGAGACGTGTATATATATATATATATATATATATGTTTGTGTGTGTTAGTTCTAGAATGAACCTGATGCGTGTAAAAATTAGCTTTCAGCCTACTAACATATACCCCCTTTGAATTTTGGAAATCGGACGATTGTTTGCAGAGGTATTGTAAGAGGACCCCATTGCACCTCCCAAAACAGCAACCCAGGGGCACCCCGTTTCTTACCGGTTGATGGTGATGATCGGTCTAGCCTCCCACTAGGCGCTCGTATACCTCACCACTCCAGCCTCACGGGAAAACCGTAATTGTTAAACAGAAATTTATTTAATATTATTTTATTTTACGCAACATAAATTTAAGGGTATTATTTTAGTAATACGCCTCGCAGTTCACGGTCCATTAATTTAATTCTTTAAAGTTTGCGCTTCGACCCGTAAATCTCCATTTAGAGATTTTTTCGAAACGAACCAAATCTAAAAACTACTCGCTTGCGTCAAGAAACGGAGGTAAAAATTTGTTTGCGATTCGTCGAGTAGTTTTTTACTTCCTTGTACGCAGTAAAGGAAGTATTGTAATCGCGATAAATTTCGGTTTTCAGATTTCAACGGAATTATCCATTTCACCATCTCTTAATCCATTCTGACTAGTTTCGGCGTGACGTCTGTACGTACGTATGTATCTCGCGTAATTCAAAAACGATTACCTGTACGATGTTGAAATTTTGGATTTAGGACTATTGTAACATCTGTTTGTGCACCTCCCCTTTTAATTGCAAACGACTAACTCAAAAGAGTCTAAAAAAACCCCAAAATGCAAAAATCCGGATTTAGGACTTTTTCTTAACCGCAGTAATAAGCCCTCATCGAGAGCTTTTCAACGATATTTCATAAACGGTATTTATTTTTATCGGGTCCAGAGTTATAGCCAAATAAAAGTTTAACGAATGAAATATTTGGATTTTACAAGGGAAGGCTCATCGGTTCGAATCAGAATTCATTTTTTTTTTTTTTATATTAATATATTGATTTATTAATAATTATTAATCTCTGCTTGTTAAAAAATATTTACGATAAATAATAATTAAACGATAACAATAAAAAAAAAAAAAAAGAAGTTATTACCGGAATGAAATTCTATAATGTACTTTTGAAAATCTGTATATGGAATTTAATAGGCGTTATCACATATGTGTATATGTAATAAATTCGGTGAAACATCTGATTATTTAATATTAATTAAAAATTATAATTTAGATTATTTTTGGATTTGTCTAGTTTAATTTCCGTTTAATTTTATCAACATTTAAGTTAACTATAGTGCGACTGAAAAATAGACCCTCACAAGAACAACATATACGTGCCCGATCTTTAATAAACGGCAAAAAAATTCTGATCGTTTAATTCATTACTCCTCTGATATCCTCGGACAATATTCTCCCTAGGTCGGAGTCGATCATCGTGTCGTTTATTTGTTTTTTGTTGCCGATCGTTTAATCGCTGTTTGGTTCGATATAATTCTTCTGATCTTAATTTGCGTACGAGTTCTCTAGTTTCAAAAATCGTGTAACCGTCCGCTTTATTAAAGAATTGGAGTATTTTATCTCAAATGAAATAAGTTTAAACGAAGCGCAACAAAAAATGCTTATTTGTAATTTAATCGGCGTACAAAGAAGTCAAGTGGTGTCAACATCAGAATTTTTGTTTATCTCGAACAAAGAAAAACGCGGTTCTACTTTATATAATTGTGTAGATATGTATACGAGTGTTTAAAAATAGATATGATATTTTGTTTTGATTTTTCCTCAAAAAAAAATGCCCAAATATTTTATAAAAATAATTAAAAAATTATCGATTTTTGAAACTGTATTAAGATACAGTATTTACGCGCATAAGAATAACTTTAAAGGCTTATTATCTCCTAACTTCACTGTGTTAAAATTATTTTTTTAAAATGTTTAATAAACTTTTGCGACCGATAATTTTGGAATTATTTTTATAAAAAAATTTCATAATTTTCTCTTTCTTTGGAAAAAACCAAAACAAGAAAAAGTATTTTTAATTTACTCGATTTACGCACCGGTAAAACGGAATAGCAAAAATAAATAACCAAACTGATATATATTAATTTAAAAGTTGAAATCGTTTATTTAATACAAGTATGCGAAACTTTGCGTCTTGAAATTACAAAAAATAGTAATGAGTTTTTTGTTTGCGGGGGTTTGAATGAGATCAGAAAATATTTTACTTACCTATGAAGTCGTAAAAACTACGTAAAAAGGGTTTCTGTCTGTCCTTCTGATAGATTGCTGCCAAAATTAAATGACTTCAATGCCCCTATACAGAAGCGGTGCAAAATTTCCCGCTAATCGATTCATCCGGTCTGGAGATATCAATAAAATTTTTAAAAAATAAACAGTCCGCCGTAAAAACTTCCAGACGGATGATGTATACTCTGTTGGAATTTTTCTATCTTAAAATTGTAATTTTTTTTGTTTTTTTTTTTTAATCGTAAAGATCTATACAATGCCTTACGTGTAAAAATTTGACCCGATTAAGTTTATTATGTAATATACAATATACTACAAATACGCGTAAGTCACGTACAAAGTAAAAAAGTAAAAACATAACGATAATTTATAAAAGAAATTGAAACAGCTTACACTAATAAAGAAAGAAATATTATTTTTTTAATTATTATTGACTTTTAAAAGGATCAGTATTAAAAATTTAAATAAATATTTATCTATTTAAAATTTATATTAATTTAAACAAAAATAATTGTTACTTTTTTTTTATAAAAAAATTAATATTTGTATAATGTTAGTTTAATAAGCAACTTATACGTATTACTTACCCGACGTACGATGCGTATATTTACAAATAAAAAAATGTTTTGATACGGGTTTTATGTACTATCAAACATATCGATTTTATTTTTTTACTCAATTCTTTATTCGTACTTCAAAAAATAAACCTTTTCAGATGAAAATACCGTTCATATTTAAGGAAATATTTGAATACTTTATTTGACGTCACATATTTTCGCTAAAATATAAAATTTTTTATGAACGCTTCAAATAGATATTGAAAGATGTATTTAAACTCTTAAGTATAAATTCTAACTTAAAAAAATTTCTATTTAAATTTTTATATCCGACAAATATTTTTGTCCCGTAAACGCTACGCGATGATATCGACCGATGGCATCAAGTTTTTAGAATATTTTTTTTATTGGAAAATAGTTTTACGCACTAAAAAAAAGATTTGAAGAAATATACTATATGTAATATTGTGAACCGCACGCCCTTTAATTCTCCTATATTAAATAGCGAGTTTGTTAGCAGTTTTTAAGGCGGTAGTGTATTTTTAATTTTTTATATTTATTTCCTTTTTTAAGAACAAGTTTTTAGATTTGACGTTAAATTGACATTTAGAAATAAAATTTGTGTAAAATATAATTCTGAGAAATCCGTGTACGCATAAACAACTTCGAATAAAGAAGTTTTGAAAAATTTGAATTTTATTCATTTAAACAAAAAACGGCAGAAAAATAGCGTATTAAAAATTTTTTATTGTAAATTTGTCGGTATTAAATATGTATCGTAAACAAATAATATTCGTTTGAATAGTTAATTAATTTTTTCTTTCGGTTTATGAATTTTTAATAAAAAATGACTTTGTTTCTTAATATTTTGCAATATTGATAATAATTCTTGTTTCAATATAATTTCGTTATATAACAGAGTTTTTCTGTCATGTTTCGATCTGTTTTGTTTAAATAAATCAAAATAAAATTTCCTAAATTATTTTTTACGTTCAGTTGACGTTACTGCATAGATTTTCTCAGAATTTAATTCTTTACACATTTTTTTAATGGAAATTTAAAAAATATGTCAAACTAAAATAACGTTTTTACGGCAATTTTTTCTTGTTTTTTATTTACGGCTATTTTCTAAAATATTATTATAGATGCAGTTGTAGGAGCAAATTTATTCAATTATTTAGGAAAACATTCATTATTTATCAATTAACATAAGATCTGTTGGCTCCATTTTACCTATCTTTTTGTAAGGTGCGCTCGAAAACTTGAAGTTTCCAGATTTAAGTTATATGAATTTTTTTGTTTATTTTTCGCTTTTAGAACGCGTCCTGAAATTCTTTGCGTTCCTTTGCGAGTCTAGTTCTGTATAGGATACATTAAAAGACGAAGATTTTTATAAATAAAATGTTTTTTTTGTAAAGTTTACCCGGACCGATTTTAATATTTTCTTTTGTTCGAAACCTTTTCTCGAGTGTAATTTTTCTGGTAAACCGGAAAAGAATTCACCTAAATCCTTAACTTTTGAAATTATTAATTTTTTGCCTCCTGTTACTTGATTTCCCGAAAAATTTTATCTGTTATGTAATATTAGATTATTTTTTTTTTGTAAATTACAAAACGGATAAACCTTATCGTAATATTTTTAATAAGTTTATTAAAATTAAGGGAGATTAATTATTATTTTAAATAAAATATAATAAATATAAAATAATCGACAAATCTTGATTTTATTTAATTATATCTAACGTCAATATAAGAAATAGAGATATTAATATTGTTGCTGGACTGCAATACACACACTTACGCACACATGTACGCAATTTTACATCGCGTGATCATTACTGTCCGACGGTAGCCAATCAGAACGAAGGAAGCCACCTGTGTTTCTTCAACACCCCTCTCGCCACGCTCCGTCATCGCATTAGTCAGACTGACAGATGTTTTTACTTGAGATGCGTCATCCCAAAAAAATTAAATAAAAAAAAGAATTACCTCTAAAATTCCTCTTAACAAAAGTCGTCTGTCAGCGTATGAGCTATACAATTTTATAAATAATCGTTTTATTTTATCATTGGCTATGGAACTACCGTTTTTTCTATTAAAACATTTATTACTATAAAGAATTTATTTATTAAATTTATTTTATTTATATTTACATTTTCATTTAATTTTTTTTTTTTATTAAACTGCTATTACTGTCTACTTTTGTCAGTTTTAAACTGTCCCTGCTACAGCGCAGTTGTGTGTTTTTTGTTTTCCTTGAATCATCATATAAACTTGAAGCTTGTGCGTGGAATATGGAAATTTACAATTTACATTTATTATTTACTGTAAATATTATTTTTTCATAGTAAATCTGATTTTTTTAAATCTCAAGTTTAATAACAGTGATTTTAATTAAGAAAAAATATCTACGTTTGCTATTTATACTTATAAAAGAACCATATTTCTTAAGAAATATAAATAATGTAATGCACTTACAGCACAAAAATCTTCCTAGCAAGAGAGTTACTTTTTAGATAATAAGTAATAAATAAATTATTAGTATAAATAATATATAAGTCCCAAGATTATTTAATTAATTGCTAAATTTCATAAAAAAACGCGTAACTTCTTGCCGGTATCACTTTTGAGTAATAAATGTAAATTCCATTATTCTGGAATGAATCTTTGTTAACTTTATGAATAATAATTACATTTTTTCCTTTGTAAAGCTGTAAGCAGAAAAGAAATTGTGGAATAAATAAATAAATTTTGAATATTTTTTACATACTCTTCTATTTTTTGTTATATCCGAATACATATTTATATAAAACAAGTATTAAGAAAGGAAAATTAATTTTATAATCAAGAAAAAAACCTTTACAGTCGTGGTTATTATTGCATTTGATTACTTTTAGTTGCGATTTAAATTACTGAATATTTTAGATTTTTATAATCTATTACAGTTTTAATACTTTCCTGATTCTGGTTACTTATTCTTATATAGTGAAAAAAATAATGATCGAAGAAAAAGTGTAAAAAATTCAAAAAATCAGTATTTTATTACATTTTCTGCTTTCCCACACCAAAATCACCTATCAGAAAAATTTTTTGATTTGTTTTCATTTACTGCGTTACATTGAAGAAATAAAATAATTCCACAATTCGGGGTGCGCCTCCCCGATCTAGATTTATTTTGACAAGTGAGCGGTTGGGACACATAAGCGGGTGGTGAATAGCACCCTACTTAATCCGCTCACGCTGATAGGTAGCTCACTAGGAGCTTTTAGGTAACGAGATCGCTAAACTGTTTTAGAGGCACAGCAGCCGTATCTTGGCACTGACATTTGGTCTATGCTCTAGGGCGACCGAATGGGGCGATGGCGGGAGAAATGCCAGTTAACCAATACCTTCTAGTATACCTAAGTTTTGAGTAACCGACACAGTATTACAGAATAAGGTAATATTTCTGTTAGAGAAAATATTATAATTTAATAATCGTAAGTATTATTATTTAATATCGTGTTACATCCGTTGAAATTAATGTTATCGGTAAGTTACCCGTTATTTTATATTTTTAATACATCGATTTCTCGCCGATTACATTTACGCTAATTTGTAATTATATTATGTTACGATAATGAGACGTGACATGTATCGGTAGCAGTACTCACAACACATCCCGTGCGATCTTTATTAAACGACTTTGCCCGGCGACAAATATACTTTTAAAGCTATAAAATGATCTTTCAATCTAACTGAACAACCGTTAGTTGTTGGTAAGACAAAAATAAATTTCAGTTCTAATCGAAATGTGTCGGTACTTCATTTAATATTATATGCGCTGTTTAATTAGCGATTAGTATTTTAAACGAATTAAATAGCTAAATTTATTTTTAGTTTTCTATTATAATATTCACAACATATATTTTTTTATATATTTCAATACCGCAAAAAAAACTACATTTGTTTAGAAATATATTTATTTTTTTCCAGTTATACAACTAGAGAAGGAATGTGTAAACTTTATTATTTTTTTCTAGTACAGGTAGCATTTCATTTTAATAATTAAATACAAATATTTTAACACGATTTGAAATGCGCTGTTATTAAACGAGAAAATAAATGAAACTCAAAATTAAAGAGAAAGAGATGAGTTCAGGGGTAATAAGAGGGTACAGATTAACAATGTCTGTAATGAAACAAACAAGAAGTGTAATGAAAGAAGGCGGGGTTGAAACGCTACACTACTTGTAGAAGAGGTGTGAATAAAGGACATATGAGACGACGGTACCGACGCGGCAGCTCTTTCTTAAATAATACACCGACTGACGGTTCCAGGTTCGGTCAGGTCTATATTAACATTATTAAGGGAAGGAAGTTCTAAACTGCTGTTGCTTTTCAGACATTTCTCTACTCTTCTCTTTACTTCAACGTTCTATTCGACCGTATTTCATATTTTAAGTCGGCTATACCGACCGTCTGATAATGTATTTTCCTTTTGTAAGTTAAGATTTATTTCTTCTCGCTCGATCTTTACCCCGACTATCGCTTTCAAATAGTATTATTTGTTGCGTCGGTTAAATTGTAACTTCTTTTATGCGATACTGTTTGTCCGCTGATGTTATGGTGTCCGATATTAACACCGTTGATTATATTGTGTCACCTACTTTGAAAACCGGCCTGTGTTGAACGTAAACACTGTTATTTGTAAATGATGTTATTTGTAAACGGTGCTACCGTTTTTTTTAATTTCCGAACTAAATTATTAAAATCTTATGTTTATAAAATTTAGACGACCGCTTTAAACGATTATTATTCGAATGAATATTATCGATCGAATATCTTCCTAGATTAATTTTTAAAACGATAATAATAATTACTGTTATTTTGAAAATTACGTTATGAAGATAAAAAATTAATTATTTAATTATGTTATTTTGAAAATAAAATTTTTGGATTTTCTTTGGTTATTATTTTTTTATCGCTTTCTTTTTGAAAAAAAAGTTAATTCTTTTATAGTATTAAGGTACATAAATTAAAATCTAATAATGTGTTAAACAAAGATGGTACACAAATATATAATACGAAAGGTAAAGTCGATAGATGGGTGGAATATATTGAAGAGTTATACGGAGGAAATGAATTAGAAAACGGTGTTATAGAGGAAGAAGAGGAAGTTAAGGAGGATGAAATGGGAGAAACAATACTGAGATCTAAATTTAAGAGAGCATTAAAATATTTAAATGGCAGAAAGGCTCCTGGAATAGACGGAATACCTGTAGAATTACTGTGCAGTGCAGGTGAGGAAGCGATTGATAGATTATACAAACTGGTGTGTAATATTTATGAAAAAGGGGAATTTCCGTCAGACTTCAAAAAAAGTGTTATAGTCATGATACCATAGAAAGCAGGGGCAGATAAATGTGAAGAATACAGAACAATTAGTTTAAATAGTCACGCATCAAAAATCTTAACTAGAATTCTATACAGAAGAATTGAGAGGAGAGTGGAAGAAGTGTTAGGAGAAGACCAATTTGGTTTCAGGAAAAGTATAGGGATAAGGGAAGCAATTTTAGGCCTCAGATTAATAGTAGAAGGAAGATTAAAGAAAAACAAACCGACATACTTGGCGTTTATAGACCTAGAAAAGGCATTCGATAACGTAGACTGGAATAAAATGTTCAGCATTTTAAAAAAATTAGGGTTAAAATACAGAGATAGAAGAACAATTGCTAACATGTACCGGAACCAATAGCAACAGTAATAATTGAAGAACATAAGAAAGAAGCCGTAATAAGAAAGGGAGTCCGACAAGGATGTTCCCTATCTCCGTTACTTTTTAATCTTTACATGGAACTAGCAGTTAATGATGTTAAAGAACAATTTAGATTCGGAGTAGCAGTACAAGGTGAAAAGATAAAGATGCTACGATTTGCTGATTATTTAGTAATTCTAGCCGAGAGTAAAAAGGATTTAGAAGAAATAATTAACGGCATAGATGAAGTCCTACGCAAGAACTATCGCGTGAAAATAAACAAGAACAAAACAAAAGTAATGAAATGTAGTAGAAATAACAAAGATGGACCGCTGAATGTGAAAATAGGAGTAGAAAAGATTTTGGAGGTAGAAGAATTTTCTTATTTGGGAAGTAGAATTACTAAAGATGAACCAAGCAGGAGCGATATAAAATGCCGAATAGCACACTGAGTGCAGATAATGAGTGCTGAGTGCATTTTTTCTAGAAATTGATTTTTATATATTCTCATAAGGTTATATACACAAAAATAAGTTGATATCTACATTTGTTACACAGTCACTCAAAATGTTCTTTTATATGTATAGATTACATGAATTCGCGGTAAATATCCTGTTTAAAGCAAATTAATTAAAAAATTAACAAATAAAATAAACATTGTTATAATAAATCTTTCTTTAAAAATATCATTAATGTAATAAAAAATTATGTATTAAATTATATAATTAATAAAACTGTGTAACATATATATAACTATGTAAAATATATTAATTAAATAAATGTATCAAAAAAAATTCTCTTAGATAAAAATTCTTCAAGGATAAAACTTTTATAATAGTAACAAATATCTCACAAACCACTTGATGGAAAATATGAAATTTTGTCATATAAAAAAAAATTTTTAATATGTTCTTTTTTGCTGTTTCAGTTTATTTGAAAACTTTAGAAATACAATGTAGTAAAATTTTTCATTCAAATACCTCGTTTTTTAACCTGTTTTCCTGGTAGTACTATTTCACTATTTCAACATTTTATAACCTCGATAGAACATAATACAAATAATAAATAAATAAATGCTTAATTGTAATAAAAAAAAAAAAAAATTATTTGGCTGTTAATTTTTCAGACGACCAATTTCGATGTGGAGGCCTTTTTAAAAATAAAAATAAAAAGTCTTTTTCGATTCTGTGTGAAGATGGGAAATTTTTATTTGTCGCTAATCGGTGCATTTTAACTTCATTATTAAGATAAAATATATAATTTTATAATTTCATTTGACAGTAGGATGATAAAAAATTCGTAAAGAAATGAAGAATTTCACATAGAAAAGGCGGAAATTCTAGATATCTACATTAAAAAAATATATAATCGCTTCACATAAGCATACAAAGTAATACACGACCTATTATTTCTTCAGTTGGAATATTGATTTTTGTTCAGTCTCTTATCAAGATTATGGGAATTGAATTTGCATTTCATGTAAAAAAAAAGAAAAGGTAACATATCGTTATCTTTTTTAATCGGATACCTACCTCTTCTGTACAATTTTCAAATACCTTATATCAAATTAGCTCAACGATAACTCTTTTATTAATCTCGTGGTTCTTAAAGTCATATGTATTCAAAAATATTTTTTTTATTATTAATTCACCTCATAAGCTCAAATCTTGCGCTGTGAAAATACGAAATGAAGATCTTTTAACTTATGACATATACCTTATCTAACCGGAATTCGAACCTGAGATTTCCAAAGGACATCTCAGCTAATGGGGACCAAGACCCCAAAGAGGTAAGAGGAGTGGTAGTGATTTTACTTACGCTTACTCAAACATAGATTGTACAATCTATGATGATTTACAAATCACAATCTATGATTTGTAATGGGTTTGGTTTCTGTATAATAGATAGAAATTTCTGAACAGGTACATATGGCAACAGTTTAAAGGTTTCATTGCACATCTGTTATCCCTCTCTAGAGCTAGAATCACAGCACAGACTAGTGTTGTGTTATATGTAGGGTATATGTAGGAAAAGCCAATTACCCTCCACCGCGAACAGGACAATACCCTTTCATTTCCTTTACTTCAGGTATGTTACAAGTACGTGAAACAAGGCAACAGCGATCACTCAGACAAGAACACCTTTTTGGCCTCACAGTGCCAAAGAGATACACGTGTGTCTAAAAGAGAATAAGTTGATTGTTTGTTTATCACTGTATAAGTTACACACAAGGCGATCGCTGTTTCCTTGCGTAGTGAATGAATTCATTTAATATTAATTGTAAATCCTTCTTACAACCCTCAGACCGTCAGACCGTCAGAGGACAACGATGAAGATAGAGGAAGAGATCCAGCAATCACCCGACGGAGAGAACAAAGAGGCCTGGATTCTCCACTTGTGATACCCTTCTCAGGTATCACGAATGCGCAAGCAGACTATGAATAAGATCTTTTTAAGGTTAGAAAGAGTCACAGGTTTTTCTAAGGTTAATGTTGTAAATATTTACAACCAAAAAACACAGAGAATCAGACAAAAAGAAGAAAGAAACAAGAACATCCCACTACAGCGACTTAACTCAGCTGCTGTAAGAAGAACATGATGGAGACCACTAAGAAGATGAAGAGAAAGTAGAAGAATCTACAAAAACCTAAATTCACAATTCTTCCTTCCTTCTTTTTATCTTACACCATGTGACTTTTATTCCTCACATGTGACTCCCTCTACGCCTCACTACGAAACAGTCTTTAAGAAGCCATCGTGGTCTTCTCCGTGCTAAACAGCTTGCTTATCTCCCACGGAATACAAAATCCGATCTATAAAGGACAAAAAGGCAATCCCAATCCCGTCAATCTTAAAATAAAAACAAATACGCAACCGCCTGTAAAAATTAAATACCGACCCATAATAACAATGACTCAGCGGCAAGAGACTGTTGTCCAGGCTCTGCGATTAGTAGCGGGATAAAATATTCTCCAATCCCCTTGCGTTCCATTTCAGTACCTTCATACAGATGACGCAATTCTTCTTTGTTTGTAACATTATTTCAGAAGTGAAAGATCACTAAAAACGTGTAATGAAAATTAAAAGTCATAAATTAATTTTGGATTGAAATGGAGAGCGTGACGTAGAGATGAATTACAAAGGTGAATCTGCTCCATAATATCCCAGACACATGAATTTTCTCTAATTAAAAGCATGGAGTGGAAAGTTCTTCTCCAGGAAATTCATTTCCTCTGTATAATTGCTCTTCTTATAATTAAACTAGCTACCTCAATACAATTAATCATTCAAAGCAAAGCCCTAAGTCCGATTACTGCAAACTGTACGTACTACATCCTCTATATCCTTGCTCCTTTGCGGATCTATTCAAAAGTTACGGTTAACTTCATATTTAGATGTTCTTTTGAGAAAGGCTTCTACAGTTTTTTATCCTACAGAAAAATAAAATCTTAGGTGAACTCGTAATTATGGGTTTATTTAGAATGAGCAAAGGTTTCATTATATCCAAAAATCTAATATCCATTTCAATGGAGTTATTCTTACCTGGAATCTATTTATGTTGTAACCTAATCGTGATTATAACTTCAGCATTTGACAAACGAAAATTAATTCAATTAATGATTTGATTTTATTTAGTTTCGTTGAAAATCCCTTTTTAAAATATTTTTATTTTTATAAAGATAAGAAGCTTTATTCCATCGATATTTCACTTGTTTATCTTTTAAATCACTGAACAGAAAAGAGAGTCCAAAAATAGATTCTACAATAGAGCCCCTCCCTCTTAAACTTATTTCATAACCATCGGCAAACGGCCCTTAATTGGGACTAGTT
Source organism: Lycorma delicatula (assembly GCF_047948215.1). Classification (NCBI taxonomy): domain Eukaryota; kingdom Metazoa; phylum Arthropoda; class Insecta; order Hemiptera; family Fulgoridae; genus Lycorma; species Lycorma delicatula. The sequence goes on from NC_134464.1 coordinate 39,940,951, forward strand.
CAGAGGTTGTCCCTCCCTATTAACTTTATTATACCATCTCGAATGAAAAAACAGAGTTCTGAAATTAGTTTATAGTCCATCTATCACCAGATTTTACTGAAACCTTTTGACGGCTGTGCGTACACTGATTCCCGTATAGTGGACGTAGAACGGTAGAACGGTTGAAAGAAAGGGGTCAATGATAAAGAGAAGAAGTAGTTGTTGAAAAATAATGATCTATCCAAGAAGAAAGCTAACCGTGAGAAAAATAATCCCGGCCAGTGTTTTACCATCAGATAGCAGTAAATGCAAAAAACCGTAGCATTTTTACTCTAGATGGAAATAACCCATTTACTAATCAACAATATTGCGTTTACTGTTTCAATATTTCTGGCATAATATAAATTGGTTTCTTTTACAAATTAAAGAATCGTCATTGAACGGGAGTAGAGTACTGGAATGGCCTTGTCTAAATTTGGATTTATTTGTGTAGCAGATTAAAATATTCATCTGTTCTTTAAACCGTTTAGTACGTACTTACTACAGTTACATTTTTCTTGTTAGATTTGTAAGTTTTATGTATTTTTTTAATCATTTTAACTACATTATATTCATGTATTTCCGTTACTTTTTGCATACATTTATGCATTTACATTTTTGTATTTGATTTTCATATCCTTAAAAGAACAAAAACAACTAATTAAGCATTGTAGCATTTTTTAAATATTTTCTGAAGATTTTATAAAATATGTATGTCAAAAACAAAGTCAGTAAAATAAATATATAAATGCTTCTTTCCAATGTGAGATATATATTAAATTACACAGCATTTTATATCAATACTGCTTTCCCGTATAGAATTTCGTTTCAATTGTAGAAAACCGCGTTACAAAACTATTTAAATTAATTAAATATCAGTTTGTTCTAGGTATTTACTTTCAGTTTCAGTTTAATGTTAGAGTTGTTATTTAACAAGTTTATCAGTCGAAACTACGTATATGTTAAAATAAGAAGAGTAGTATAGAAATACAATAACATGAGAGAATCAAAACAGTTAACTGTTTTCAACATTCATCAAGTCTATTAGATCGGTACCAGAAGGAAGATGGGGATAAAAAGAACCACTTCTCTAATACTAATCTGTAGTTATCCAAATTGTCGGCAACAATTTAAACCTGCGGGCTTTCGGGAATTTCAGTTAAACCGAGCGTAATTACTGTATGCCCATCCTTTTTACCTCTCTTATTCCTCTACTTTTCCGTACTCTTCTCTTGTAACCGAACTGTCTGTCTAAACAAAACTTATAAAACTCATCCCTCTGTGGGAAGCCGCAACGATGGTCGTACGTCTCAGTGGATTTGAACAACACAGTTTTAGTTCCGTGTAACATCACTCGCTGTGTTTATATTGAAAAGTAAAACTTCAAAATGTTAGGCCGCTGTTGAAGTTGTTGATTAAAAGTTTCCTGTATTTATTTTTCTCTCTTTTCTAAAATCTGCATTTCAATATGTATAAAACATCTTTTATTTCGAAATTAAATGTTGAAAATGTATTTTCATTTTCTAAAAAAAAATCTAATTTACTGCGAATTAAAACAAAAGTTTAAATTAATTAATTAATTAATTTCGTTAAATTGTAATTTGTTTTTATTATTTTTTAATTTGGTTAACACAGATCGACTCTCAGCATACCCATCCTACGGTATGTCTTTGAACGGTCATATTAATTTTCTATTTTTCATTTATGGAAAAATAGTTTGATTGCTTACATAAATAAAATGTTCTTTTTTCTTACTGTATTTAAGTATAAACTTTTAATTATTCAAAGTTTTTTAATAACGTTTTCAAAAAAAAGTTGACTGCACAGTTGTCGGATTTTTGGGTTACGGGAAAGTCCTACAACTGTGTGTTATTTCTTATACACGCGCGCGCGCCCGCCCAAACACACATACAACAAATATAATATTTTTCGTGTATTTAATTCAATGATTTTAACTATAGCGCACGCATACCGTATTTAATTCGCGCGGGTGTGGCGGTACTGGCGAAGACGGTCTGTACTAACTAAAATAATGTAATTTCACAACTTAAATAGAACATATTTGATTTGTACTGTCGGCAGACTGGTGTAGCTAAGACGCTTAACGCACGAAGTACCGAGTCAACCAAGCAATCGAATTCGATACCCACCTAGAACGATTTACTTTTTTACACTTTAAATATTATTCATTTATTTAATTCTATCGTTCACCTGTGATGACACAACATAGCATACCCTACACAGCATTTTTTGAGGTGGGGGTGCAATTTTGAAAAGATTTTTTTATAAGTATTATTAATTTTTTAATTGGTAACAAATTTGCATAAGAAAAATATGACCATAATTAGCTGAAATCTCGAGTTACTGAGCATGACCTTGTTCTACACCATCTCCCCCTTGACTTTTTAAGTTGAAAATTTAATGGCAACAGTGTCCGATATATAGAAGTAATCTGACCAAGTTTGGTAAAAAAATGATCCAGTAGTTTGGAGATACAAGGTGATTTAAAAGCCAACAGCGCACACATAAACGTACATAGGAACATTTCCATCCCGTTTTTTGGGTTCGTTAAGTGTCAAAGCGTCAAAATCTGGTGAAACCGTATATGACCAAACTGGACCGATTGCAATACTTTCCCTTCTAGAGCTATAGTTCTGCTATAGCGTTATTTAGTTGGGAAAGTAAAAGGTGGTTTATAATTCAATTCAAACAGGTCTTTTTTATTAAAAATAAAAATAATATATAAATTAAAGGATTACTTTTTTAAAAATGTACCTGTTTATATTATTATTTTTTATTTTTAGTAAGAAATCTTCTCTGTATTTAATTTTATCCAGTTGAATTGAAAAAAATTTAACGAAAAAATTACGTAGATAAATAGACCGTTAATTTTTTTTTATTCGTTTTTTAGTATTATTATTTAGTTAGATGTATAAAGAATAATTATACTGTGTGCCCCGGAAGATTTTAGTCAATCTTAAGGGAAACTACATTTCATTTACAACCATATATGTCATCCTAATTTATCCTCTGAAGTAATACCTTACGGTAATTCCGGAGGCTAAACAGAAAAAAAAAAGTATCGTCTAGTTTTTTTTTCCCAAAAAGGAGTGTAATGCATTTATTTTTAGGGTGAATGTATATTTGTTCCACCGTAGCAACTCAATACCAAAACCAATTTATATGTTTGATCCCGTGTTGAATCCTTACGGTATGTGAGTGTCATAGATTATTGTATGTATATATAGTATTCATAGCATATATATGTATATATGTATAGTATACTATATGTGTATATAGTATAGTTTGCCGGTTGAAGAACAACCTTTAATGAATTGAATTAATGAACTGTGAACTGTGAGCCTCTTTCACTTGTTAGCTAGCTGGGTGCTTGCATCTTGCATCTTTTTATCGTTCAAGTCATAGATTGACCACATTAAAATAATTTGTTCCTGCAATTTTTCATGTTTTTAATAGCAATTTTATCCATTTTCTGTCTTCTTTCTTATCTCTAGTTCTTTCTACGACCACGTTTTTCTTTCTTGAAACTCATGATTACAGATTAACTTTCTAAAGAAATCCCTGTTTAAATTATCTTTTTCTGCACTCCAACCTCTTGGAAAGCTTTCTTAAGTGCTTCAATCCAATTTGTTTTTACTTATTTTTTTTCTTCCACAGAAATCTTTTAAGGTTTTTTTTTAGTTTTCTATTATTACTTATTCTAAAGACGTAACCAAAGAAACACATCCCTCTTCTTTTACTGCTCGGGTAGAAATGGTTTGCACTATATTAATAAATTTCTTAGTTGTTTTTTTTTTTTTGTTGGAATTCTGTTATTTTTTTAATAATTTTATTCCATTTTACCTCTAATGCTTACAGTTAAAAGTTTTTCTGCATATAGAATTTTTGTTCTTATTACTGTATTATAGTAGCATAATTTTATTATAAATGAAAACAAAAATATATAAGCAAAATAACAGATTTCTTTTTTTTATTACATATTTCAGAATAATTATAAATATTTTAGGATTATCTAAAAAATAGGAACGCTCTTCGTCGCGGCTTGCCCCGCGCTAAATTTGTTTAGAACTTAAAAAATTGGAAATAATAATTTTTTTTAGTAATTAAGTGTGGGGCTATTGTATTTAAACGGTATCGCTAACTACCGGCAAGTTGTATTCACAATTTACCGGGTAATATAAAATACTTAGATAAAAGATGTGTTCCGAAAATCACATTTTTATTGAAAGCAGGAGGACATTTAAAATATTTCAAGAACCAATTTGAATTTCATCATCCATTTTTTGGCATAACAAATAAAATATTACTTGTCTACGATCATAAATTATACATTTTTAGTAGCCCTAGAAGTTTTTTATATATTCTCTCACCGACCTAAATGTAATGAAAATACTAATAACATACAAAGTCCAATTTATGTCGATTATGTACGTGGTTTGGCATTTCTCCTGCCACCACCCAATTCGATCACCCTAAAACATAAGACTGAATGTCTGTACTACAAACGACAACTGAGCCTCGAACAGTTTAGCGACCAGTATCCTAAATAGCTGCTAGAGCTTACCTAACAGCATGAGCGGACTAAGCGCGATGTCATACACCACCGCCTTACGTGTCCCAACCGCTCACTTGTCATATATTCTCTAAAATGGGTAGGCGCACCCCATCAACTACTAAAAATATATATGACATAAATAAAAATTTATTTCGCCTAGACAGCAATTCGCTGCCACGCTTAGGTCGTTGAATGCCAGCAATATTTAAATACGTATTGATATTGGTTTATGTACGTGGTTTATCCTGATAAAAGTTTTTAGTTCAGAATATAAAAATCTACAGACTGCTTCTGACATGAGCATAAGCTCTCGCGGGTCGCCGTCAGATTATTCAGACGTTAAATTTAATTAACACTTAATAACTTTCTGAAGAAGTCGTTTTTTTATTATATAAATTCAATAATCCTCAAACATCAAAACTTTCTTTCTATTCCCTTTAATTTTATTATTAAATTAATTTGTTTTTTTGTATAATGTGATGATAATACAAATTGATCTTTTATAGAAACGTCATCAAATTTAGTAAATTACTTAATGACTTTCTGAAGAAGTCAATATTGATGTATACAACGATCAATATAAATACTGACAATTAATATGAAGATATCTATCTGTATAGATGACGACATTACGTTTAGTAAAGACGTTCAAGGTTACTTTTATTTATGTTTTATACAGTAGTAAGATTAGTGAACTTTGGACCGTGGTAATTATTCCGGTGATCATAAGAAAGCTACCGTTAAAATTTCAATAATGTTGGCGATTATGAAAAAAAAACGAAAAAGACTTTATATAGTGAGATAAAAATTAAAAAAAATATTTCTAATTGAAAGAATGTTGACATCATTAGACTTGTTTAATATACGATAAATAAAATAAAAATGTAACCTTAACATTTCTTCCAGAATAATTATTGAAAGATGATTATATATAACAACATATTTTCGGCTGATATAAGCTGTAAAAAGAATATAATTTATTTTTTTTTTTAAGATTTTCCTTAGAGTTTTCAAGCCTGTGCATTGGTAAACCAATAGTAGTATCTCGTGACATATAAAATTAGAAAAATGTCACAATGTATCATTCAAAATTACAAATGTGAGTTTTACTTTTCAAACATTAAGAACACTTACGTATATATATATATATATATATATATATAACATTTTTAAAGTGTAGTAGATGAACTTTGTATGATAAACGGTTTTTTTTCTCAACATTTGGCTTTATTCCAAGACAGTCGGCAAAGATTTGTAACAGAAAACTTGGAAGTAGTAGATAATGAAAAATAATTCTTAACAAATTATGATAAAAAATCATATCTAAAAAAAATAATATTTTTTTTTAAATTAAATATTTTTAAGAAAGTTTTAGCACCTTTTACTTTACAAAGCTTCTTTTTGCAATTTTGTTTCGCAGCATAACAATTAATTGTCTTTGGGCTAAAGATTATTTGTAAATTAATTTAGGATTGAATCTAAGGAGTTTAATATGATTAAACTCCTTATAATTTTGGTATAAGGACTGTAAGAAAACATGTTAGTGGAATTTTGAAGTAATGTAGCGGTGGGGGTATTGAAGATACGATATTCTTGACCAATCCTAATAAAGCAGTTGTTCGGTTGGTAAAAGTTATATAAGTGATATAAGTGTCGAGTTTATTGACGTTTGATAAAGTTTACAATAACTGTAGGTCAAATGTTGTGCATTGTACTGCAAAATGAAATGTGGTGAATGTATTCGTATTGTGTTTATATTATTAAAATATTGTAATAATTTTATATTCGGCATTATACATTTTTTAAAAATTATAAGTTTCGATTCTTTCAACAACTTTCCGCGATGCCGATTTTTGGAGCTCGTTTTAATAGTCGTATGGAACTCAATTAGGGTTTCATATAATTTCAAAGCCAGACTACAAGATCCTATTTGGAATTTCATGAATGTAATTTATAGGACGTGGAAACTATGTTTGAAACTCATTTTGCGTGTTTCTCTATGTTATTTACTTTCTAAGTTAGAATTTGATATACTTCAGCGTCCTGTTAAGTTGAAGTTAATAATTTCATAATTTTTAGTAACTAAGTATTTGATCATGGAAGCATATGTTATTTCTTTTTATTATTTGTTATTAATGGCTTCTTCTTAACTGTTACTTTCAAATTAAGAACATATTGCCTAATTTAATTAATTTAATTTTTTCTGTTTAGCCTCTGGAACTATCGTAAGGTATTATTACTCAGAGGATGAATGAGGATATGTACGAATGTAAATGCAGTGTAGTCTTGTACAGTAAGAGCCACCGGGTTGGTCTAGTGGTGAACGCGTCTTCCCAAATCAGCTGATTTGGGAAGCTGATTTGCACAGCGTCTTCCCAAATCAGCTGAGAGTTCCAGTGTTCAAGTCCTAATAAAGTCAGTTATTTTTACACGGATTTCAATACTAGATCGTGGATATCGGTGTTCTTTGGTGGTTAGGTTTCAATTAACCACACATCTCAGGAACGGTTGAATTGAAACTGTACAAGACTACACTTCATTTACACTCATACATGTCATCCTCATTCATCCTCTGAAGTATTATCTGAACAGTAGTTACTGAAGGCTAAACAGGAAAAAGAAATAGTAAAGTCTTGTACAGTAAGTCCTAGTAAAAGCAGTTACGTTTATACGGAGTTGAATATTAGATCGTGGATACCGGTGTTCTTTGGTGGTTAAGTTTCAATTAACCACACATCACAGGAATGGTTGAATTGAAACTGTACAAGACTTACACTACATTTACACTCATATATATCATCCTCTGAAGTAATACCTGAACGGTAATTCCCTAAGGCTAAACAAGAAAAATAAAAAGTTTCATTTGTGAGATGTGTGGTTAATTGACATTAAACCTTCAAAGAATACCGGTACTGCGGTCTAGTATTCAAATCGGTATAAAAGTAAAGGCTTTTATAAAGGTAAAGGATTTTTATACGGATTTGAATACTAGATCGTGAATACCGGTGTTCTTTGGTGGTTGGGTTGCCTAGTTATAGTTTAAATTAGCATAAATAGGAACCATTTGAATAAATTAAATTAACCAACATCTGCAATTTATAACCTATTTTATATAATAGTAGTATCCCTCTCGCGGCTTCGCACGCGCTATATGGTTACTTGCGTTTACCACGCAGTCATTTTTTTTATTTTTTATGTATATTTTCTAATCAAATAACCGGAGACAAGTGGAGCCAGTCTCGTCGCACATACAGCAAAAGTGGCAGTGGCTGTGTTGTTTGAGCCGCCGCGCTCTTAAAAACCGAAATTAAAAAAAACGAAAATGGTTTTTAGGTATTTATCTGAAACGTATTTGAAAGTACCAATCTATTGAATATTTCGTTTAGTACAGTCGGAAATGGGGAAAATTTGCGAATAATTGTTCAAAATTTTTAAGTTTCTTTCCTCCTTTTAAGGTCGAATTTCGGAAAATGTAAGTTGGTTTCGGAATGTAGATATTCACATGAAAATTACATGCACCAAGTTGATATCATGTTATATCTTCATTTGTTAGTGATTGTACATTTTTAATCTGAATTAGACAAAAAATATTTCCGCCTGTTTATCAAAAACATGTCTTTTAATAATTTATTAAAGGTTTGGCCTGCTCAATGAAAAAATTTTGAAAATAGTAAATTTCAATCTTACTCCTTTTTAACTCTATAAATACGGAATTTCAAAAAAATTCTTTCTTATTTTGCACTTAGACTGTAAGAATAACGTGTATATACTTTTCATCAGTTTTCCTTCAGTAGTTTTCGCTGGGCGTTGATCACTCACGAAGTGTTTTATAAATTAATAAAAAAGCTGACAACACTGTTGTAGGACTTTCTGTTACGCGACTTTTGTCTGATGCACGGCTTACACACACATACACACGCAACTTAATTTATAATTTTTAAATACAGTATTTTTTGTTTATTTAATTCAAATATTCTAGCTAAAGCGTGCGTGCATACTGTATTTCATTCGCGCGGGTATAGCGGTGTTAGCAACCACTTTAAATAGATTTTTACGGTTTAAATATTATTCTTTTGTTTAATTTGACTGCTCACTTCTGACGTCTCAGCATAGCAGACGACTACAGCAGTAGTCCGGCCGCTAAGTGGGATTTGGGGTGAAAAAGAGGGGATGGCTGGGTTAAGACCCCCACTTTGATGGGGAAAAAATTTGTGGATCTAATGAGATGCTAATAGAAAAAACTGCAACGAAAATGAACCACTGCACTGCTTTTTACAACGTTTTAAAATTATTACTATTTATTGGAATGGTATAATATTGGGGGTATAATTTAGCAAAAAACATTTTACACAAAAGATGTATTTTTTTATAATTGTTCGCAAAAGTATTAAAAAAAGGCAACGAAAATTACTACCCTTCTACTATAATCTAATCGCCTTCTATAACTCTTCAAGGTTAAAAAAAAACATTTTTAGGAGTGGGGGTGAAATTTAGCAAAAGTTTTTTTACTAAAGTTGTTTACTTTATTAATATTCGCAAAATTATCAACAAAAAAAAAATACAACCTTAATTATGCAAAAGTTGGTGGCGATTTCGTTTTTCTCCCCTGTATTCACCACCAACAGACCTTTTGAATTGAAAATTTAATAACATCAATGCCCCTATATAAAAATATTATAGCCAAGTTTGGGGAAAATCAGTCAAGTAGTACTGCAGATATAAGGCGATTTAGACGCGAACATACGTAGGTACATTTTTTCGCTGAAATTTCGATGCCATTTTTCTGTTTTTTTGGGGTCCTTAGGAGTCACTTCGTTAAGATTCAGCGAAATCCGGATATGCCCATTTTTGATCTATCACCATTCTTTCCCTTCTATATAGCTATAGTTTCGCTATAGCTGATATATACACGAGAAAGTAAAATTTTATATATAGATATTCCTGTTATATGGAATTAATTTAGCAAGAAAATATATGCGCCATTGTTAGGCTGTGTAATCCCATTTGGGATCTTACATTCTAAGGCCTTTAAAATCAGTTATATTACTCTTTTAAGATTAGTTAAAAACAGTTACGTAAAATATTGATTTATTATTTGCTTTAATATTAGTCAAGTTGTTTAATATTTAAATCTGACCACTGAATAAATTACAATTTTTAAATTTAGAAAAAAAAAATTATTTTTCTGATTTTATTTTTTGTAAAATTAGATTAACTTTTTACAATTTAACTAGATTGTTTTTTTCGTATATTTTATAATATTTAAATCTAATATTTTATTAAAATTTTACCAAAATGAAGTTCCAAAAGAGAAATTATTAAAATCGCAGTAGTTGGAATTGGCAGTTATTAGGAATGGTTTAACATGAAATAAAGAAGATTGGAAGACGAGTATGTGCAAAGATCTTTCTCAAGCCAGTTGATATATGATGTAAAAAATGTAAGATGAAATGTCTAAACATAGTGAAGAAATGGATATTAAAGATAATTTTGCCTTAAAATATAATTTAATAAAGTGTCTAAGAGTTTCATATTTTCTTTTATTGTAAATAGAAATATTACATTTTCTGATACTACTTTCCCATTGCAATATATACAGTGCAATATACATATACATATAAAATGCAATACACATATATTGCATATAATGCAATATACATATTACATGTGATTGTATGTATATATGCGCTCCCGAATTGTAGAAGTATCACATACTAGAAAAATATCCCTAAATATTATTTTAAAGGAATTTTGATATATTTATTATTTCTTGTGAAAAAAAACTGTCACGACAGGTTATCACGTACACGTATCACTGAAAGTAATACGTTATTACTATCACGATTTTTAATAAAAGTAAAACTGAAAAGTTAAATAAGTTCAATAAATAAATTGAAAGTTACAGCCGGTTGAAGTCATACTTTGTTTTCGTTGAGAAAACCTTTAGAAACTTAGTTTGATATTTTCTTCTTCAAGTTAAAAACCTCCCTTTACTGTCAACCCTAATATAATTTTCTTTTTACACTTTCCTAATTTCCCTCGTGGTCTTTTCATGCTGTTGAAGTTGAAGAGGAAGGAAGAAAAACCGGAGAAAACCTTTGAAGTGAATAAACTCTTTTATTTTCTACGCATATGGCATTTATGCAAATTTTTCGCATATAAAATTTTATTTGTTGCTTTTATTTTATTGTTTAATTTGAGGTTGTTTTTTAAAGGATAATTTTATCATTTTAACCCAAAAGGTGATCTATAAAAATCCTTAATTGATACTATGAAAAAGAAGCGAACTTCTTTCTGTGCACACTTGTTAATATTACCGCAGGATAGGATTACTAAGAGAATTATCGATCAATTTTGGTCTTTAAAAAATCCGCCATTAGGGATCAAAGAAATTAAAGAAGACATGCAAGAATTAAATTTGACTTGCGAAGATTTACTTAATAAATCTGAAAAATTAAAATTTGTTATTAAAGATCCGAATACCAACTTTAAAGTAAGAACTTTTAATTACACAAAAAGGGTTTATTCAGAAGAGGATTGTAAAGCGAGAACATTAAGAATGACTAAATATTGGGAGAAAGTAAAAGTTAAAGTTAAAGGCCAAAAGATCGGCAAAAAAGACTTGAATTATTCTGACTAAAGTGGTCCTTTGCGGCCTTAAAAGTAAAAAAAAATAATAATAATAATAATAAAAGAAAATAATCTCAGAATAAAAGTTAAAATATACACAACACAATTTCATTTATTTGTAGTTATTAACAAAAATACAATACGCAAATTAAAAATTCATGTTATCATACAAAATTCAATTAAAAAATAATAAAAAATCAATTTAGTTATAAAAATAATATTAAAATCAATAAACTATGTTCATATAAATAGACAAACTTTTTTTTTACAATTGTACCAGGTGGAGACCGGACCAACTTTTTAAGCTTGACTCAGTCCCCACCCTGCAAGAGGTCACTTCCTCGGTAAAAATGGCCACTTCGAATAATTTTCGGCCACACAGTTGTTCAGTACAATTTTCGTGTACTGAACAATGGTATGCTCCACAAGTTTTTTCCTTACATGGGTTAACTACTTAACTTACCCCCGAAAGTAATTTCTTACATATAAAGACCGATAATACCCTATAGAGAATTGTACATAATAGTACTGAAAACTACTGTGACAAATGCATAATATATAACAATAAGATTCAGTACGACATAAGCCCCGACCCGAATACTCGTCTACATAATACATGAAGACATGGTTCAATAAGATACATCTTTCCTGCGGTTATGTCCAAGGGATCTATACACAACGCCCCAAGGGTCTCTATTCCCTTGCTCCTGAACGAAGGAGCGCCAGGAATTACGCTTGGAGAACCTAATGCTATGAAAGTAACTAGCCCTCGCTCTGCGGTAATCTGCAGTTAGGACCGCACGCCGATCGGGATCACCTTCTCCTTACACATATACAATAAGATACACAAAATACATACATAAATACCGACGATGCAACATCACCTATATACTTAAAAATTAGTACACTTAATACATACAGAAACTAATCTCGCCCAACTACATATATACAAACAATACAATTAATAATAATGAAATACAAGCCCCGACCGAAAAAGAGCACTTCATCAACCACGATCCGTGCGAGGTACTCCTACTTGCCGTTCTCTGCCATTCTTCCATGCCCAATAGCTTCAATCATGGCAGTTATACCCCGCCACGCTGCTTCCGAGGCAAACATTTTAGGGACTACATTCCCGACCCTTAACTCTCCAAACTCATCCACTATTGGGCTCCTTACATCATGCAGTCGCCCATACCATAGCACAACATGTTCTGGGGAGTCAACGACACTACAATACTGGCATAGCGGAGAAGCCCTCTTCCCAATTTTACGAAGATATGACCCAAAGCAGCCATGAACACTCAAAAACTGTGTCAGCTCATAAGACAGGTTTCAGAACTTCCTCATCAGCTAGACATTAATTTCTGGGATGAGAGATCTGGTCCATTCACCTGTCCTTGATATAACATAATAAATGATAGTTAGATATAACCTGACAAATGAGAAATCTTGAGATTGTATAAGACTACACTTCATTTACATTTATACATATCATCCTCATTCATTCTTTGAAGTAATAACTTATGGTGATCTTGAAGGCTAAACAGAAAAAGAAAGAAAGAAGCGTAAGAACTAAATAAATAATATTTAAAGTGAAAAAGGTAACTGTCTGGCTGGGTGTCGAAGTCGATCACCCGGTTGACTCGGTACCTGGTGTTTTATGCTACACCAATCTGTCAACTGTACAAACGAAATTTGTTCTATATCAGTTGTGAAATTACATTAGTTTAGTTAATGCCGACCGTCGCTGCTAGTATCGCTATACCGCATGAATTAAATACGGTATGCGTGTGCGCTTTAGTCAGAATAATTAAATTAAATAAGCGAATAAATATTATATTTATAAAAAATGATAAATATTTTTAATTAAGTTGTGTTTGTGTGTGTGGAATGCGGCTTTAGCCAGGTGACGGTAAAGTCCTACAACTGTGTTGTTAGCTTTTTTTTATTCCTCTAAAATTCAAAATCCCCTGTTAAATCCATCGATTTTTATGAATTAGGCTTACAACGATTTTGTTATTATGCATATAAAACATATTTAGAAAATTAAATATGTTAACTTTATATTTATATTTATGAATGTACAATCTTTGATAAAAAAGAATAGTCCTTATTTTTATTTAAATCTATCTCTTATCAAATCATACAACAAATCTGTTTACGTGTAACATAATACTTCGGCTTACAACAACGGGTTTTATTATGCATCCATTGTTATTTTTAATAAATTATCGGACCGTTTAAAAAAATATTTTCACCAATATTTATTTAAAATAAAATAAAAAAATATTTTATCTAGATAAATATTATCTAGAAACAATATTATTCTGCCGATGATATTTTAAATTATACAAATTATTTTTTTTTTTAAATTCTACATTTTTTCCGGTTCAATGTGTACTTGTATGTGCTCAAATAATCTTCAATAACATCTAAATTATGATTTATTTTGTAGTTACTTTTTATATTTAATATCTTAATGTATTTGCTTTTAAATTACTTCATTATTTTATGTTTTGTATAATAAATATGGATTTTAATCTCATCTATTTTTTATTTAATTACTAATTCTATTATTTTTGACGTGATCTATATTAAATATAGATCAGTATAAAAAATATATTTATTTAACAAGAAATTAAAATAAAAGTCAACGTTGGATTAAGTACACCATTTTCAGTCACACATTTGAATAACTATTTAAAATAATTAAGCCGGACATCATTTTAAAAAGTCAACAATAAAAATATACACATGATCTATAACATAATATATATATATATATACATACATATATATATTCTTATTATTAATCGTTCCTTTAGTTATTATTAATCAGTATTCCTTTATTAAAAATAATTTAACATATTTAAAAAAACATTATTTATAATAAAACTGTAGTATAAATTAGAAAATATTAAACGAAATTAATTTATTGGTACCTTTAAATCAAAAATTTTGAAAAGTGTTTCCAGAAACAAAAGACCAAGCTAGAAAATCCGAAAATATGGAAGTAGTTATTTTTCACCAAAATAAAAAATTGTTTTTTTACTTTCCTGGCATCATAGGTCTAGATCTATGTGCCAGAATGAGAGTGTAGTAATTATTCAAAAAATGTATTACGGGTTTTTCAAACCGTAATCATTTCTTAACGTTATATGACCCAGGAACTCCCCCCCCCCAAAAAAAAACACAGAAAAATAGTGAGAGGTAATGTTCGTACATACCTGTGTTAGCGTATTTGAAGATTAATAACTTTTGAGTAGGTAAACCGAATTTGATGAAATTTGGCACAGAATATGGCGAAATGTTTTGATACAAGTTTGGGATTAATATCTCCTCCAGTGGGTGGGATAGATAATTTTTTTATGGTCAATTTTCTAAAATTTTGCAAACATATACTCTCACTTTATATTGAGCTCAGTATATCCGAACATGCTTATAAAAAAAAATTATCCCAAATTCTTCCCTTTCTAAAAAATCGAAAAAAGTTATATTTTTATTTATTGTTTATTTTTAACCGAATATTTTTGTCTTCCTAAGCATAGTAGTAATGTAAGTGACTGAAAAAAACATACTCTGAAGCAATATGCGGGGGAATCGATTAAATTTTAAAAATATAATTGTTTTTAGTTTAGCTAAACATTTAATAAAAATATTAACAATAAAATTTCATTATAATTCACCTCAAACTCCTAAATAGAAATCTTAGGTAATTTTTTGTTCGTTGTACATTTTTCAATGGAATTTTTAAAATTTCTTCCATTTAATATAGTAAATGTAGAAAAATTTTAATATTCTCGTAAAGGTGATTTTGTGGGTGGGAGAGCAGAAAAGATAAAAAATATCTATTTTGTAAAATTTGTTAAACCTTTTTCACGTATAATAATTTTTTTACTATATAAGAATAAATAAATAATGCCAGGAAAAGTATAACAACTTTATGGCTTGATTTTTTTCGTTTCGGGCTTTTTTGGACAGTTCTGGTCCAATAAATTGCAATCAAAAGGGAAGGTGTCCAACTAGATGTCCTAAATTCAAAATTTCAACATTCTATTCGTAATCGAGTTATGCGAGATACATATGTACGTACAGACGTCACGCCGAAACTAGTCAAAATGAATTCAAGGATGGTCAAAATGGATATTTCCATTGAAATCTGATAACCGAACATTTTCGCGATTACAATACTCCTTTACTTTGTACAAGGAAGTGAAGATTTGCCGGTTGAAGCACAAACTTTAATGAATTGAATTAATGAAATGTGAACTGTGAGCCTCTTTCACTTAGCTGGGTTTGAATTGAATGATTCAAATCAATAGAATGGATAGAATTACAAAATAATAAAATTAAATTTACGTTAAACAAAATAATATTAAATAAATTAAAAAAAAAATCTATTTAATAATAATGGGCTTCCCGTGCCGACTGCGTGTGAGGCAAGAGAATAGTGAGGTAGTGCGAGCACCTCGTGGGAGGCTAGACTAATCATCACCATCAATTGGTAACAAACGGGGTACCCCTGCGGCGCTGTTTTGGGAGGTGCAGTGAGGTGGTCTTATAATATCTCTGCAAACAATCGTCCGATTTTTGAACTTCAAACAGGGTATTTGTTATTAGGTTAAAGGCTATCTTTTTCATGCGTTAGGTACTTTTTCGATCTAACAGCACGGTTATTCGGAAATGTTATATTTTGTCCAATTTTCAAAATTCAAATCGGGTATTTTTTAGTAGCTTAAGGGCTAATTGTTGCATGCATCAGGTACACTCTCGATTTAGCAGATCACGTTTATTCGGTCGCAACCGATCTTTAAAATTCAAACGGGGTATTTGCAAGTTAATACAAAATCACAATGAAACCAAACCAAAACAAAAGAGCAATATTTGTCATCAATGATTTTTTTACGGCAGTCGTATTTTTTTCATATTTATTTACAATAATTTTGTCATAGAATAATAGATATACAGTTCTTGTCTAAATTTATTCAACTTTTCTGGTAAGAAACTATTTGAAATTATCAAATTTCTCTCTTAATTTAAATTCTACGAATTATATTATGGCTATATGAGTAAAATCTCTTGGAACAGGTGTCAAGGCGAAATTATGTTACAAGATATTACTCGAAAACGAAGGGTTTTCGACCCATGTTTGTTTGAATTTTTTTCTTTATTTTCATTTGTAGAACATAACCTGAATTTTCTTCCTTTTTATGAGATGTGTATGAACATATACATACAATATGTGTGTGTGTGTGTGTGTGTGTGTGTGCACGCGCACGCACTCGCGTGTGTTTCTTCGAATTAAGATCTGTTACCAATTAGTGTTCTATTGTATATATTGAAATGCTTCCATATTACATAACACGGAATGATTAAGCAGTAACACCAGATGACATTCTCAAAGGAAGATACCTTTAGGTGATCGTAGATTGATAAGGCCAATTACTTCGATAAACCTGACATCATAATGTATCTGTTTGTATAGTATAATAATTTAATCTACTCATAATCACCTGACTGAGGTTATAATCAATTAATCTTGTAATTATTAGGATAATTACAATTACTTACATGTTATTTTTTTTGTTATTGTATTGCTTGTTTTATATTGTATTTGTCTTTGGTATTATAACTATTTATGAACTTAAAATTGAATTAATTACTTTTATTCTACATTCAACCGTCAGATTTTAATATTATCAGATGGGTCAGCTTGGACAATAGATTGCCATTTATTGTCCTCATTAATTAACGAAACTTTGTATAATCTTGGCAGACCTAGAAAGAAAAAAAATAATTAGTAAACATTCTATATAGATTGATTCATGCATAATACGTTATGTATAATAGATATTCTAAGGTAAAGGAAGATTTATTACAAAGTGGTATGTTTGTGGTCCGAACATTTGACTGGACAGAAAAAAAGGAAAATGCACTAATCAGAGCATTGACACAAAATATACAAATTATAGTTAATATAAAAAAAGCGGGTAAAATGTTATATGACTCACCCGGCTTCGCTGATCAAGTCATGATTTCCAAAATCAGATTTTACATGAAAATTCCCAAATTTCGAGTAACAACTTTTTGATTTTAAGTGCTGCCTCCTTACTCTATGGGGAAAATTTAGAAAAATCTTATTTAGAAAGAACTTCTTTTTTTATTAGGCCTAATAAAAAAAGGAGGAATATTTAAAAGAGAAGTGTATAAAAACAACGAAAATTACAGTATAACTTTTATAAAAGTAATGAAAAAAATCACTTCTTATTTTGGGTCCGAAATATAATATAGTTGCCAAAGCTACCTTAATTTTAATAGCCCTTTAAGTGATGAAGAGAAATATATAAAAAAAAGAATTAATTTTAAATTTAGAAATACAATAAAAGAGTTAAACAAAAAAAAATTATGATTCAAACTTCAAAATTATTATTGGTTTTTATATTCTAACATCTTCTTAGTTTACCCTGTAAATTTATAATGAAGTTCCTGCATCAATGATTCATCATTACTTTCAGCGAAAGCGGGTGTTGTGGATTTTTAATTATTTATAGTTCTGATAGCTAATTAATGACAGCTGGTGTTATTTTATTTATATTTTACATAAGAAACGGGATTTCTCAGACATATCTTTCGTTAAATAAACAAAAGGGCGTATCTCGAAAACGGTGCGTCCTAAGGCATTTTTAAGGCGATTTAGAAAGGCTTCACCCAGATGGGTGCTTTGAGATCACCCGGAACGATAGGTTCTAGTTCTCGGTAAAATAATGTGGAAGAAGTTGGTACAATTTGAACTGGAGTATGGAGGACTGTTTACTGCTTACACATTTGAGTAATGACTATGTCATATATTTACTTTTCAGCAAGGTTGCATAATCGTGTGTTGTTGTTTGTGAAAATGCGATTAACTGTTAAAAAACGCGTATTCATGATGAGAACTTATTTAGAAACGAAATGTCATGTTTTGTATCGGCGAAAGTTCAGTGAGAAAAAATCACCAGCGAAGATTGTTATTCAGGAGCTAGTTAAAAAATTTTGTGAAAGAGATTCAATATTAGCCTAGAATCGTGCCCGACACAGGGTTAGTTCAGGGCGCAGATCCTACAAGACATTTACATAGCAGTTATAAGATCTTCTCATAAATCTTTGCGGAGCCTAAGCCGGAAAAAGGATATTTCACTAGATTCAGCCCACACTGCAGTGAGGAGAATGCTAAAATGTTATCCGTATCGAATTCAGGATTTCCATGAGCTAACTAATGCTGGTTATGCTAAAAACGTTCACTTTTGTCAATGGTTCAAGAATATCATTGGAAGCATCATTGGAAGTTTAGATCAAGTGTTTTGCACAGATGTTTTACCTTGGTGGATATGTTAATAGTCAGAATTACCGGACCTGGAGTACTGAAAACCGAAAATTCTCTTTGAATTTCTGCTACACCCACAGAAAATAGGCGTATTGTGTGCGATTTCAATGAAAGGAATAATAGAACCCTTTTTTTTAAACTCTTCATGCTGTAGTCTATCAAAAAATTCTCTAACAGTTCTTTGCCTTACTGTAAGCGGATGAATTTGACTTCTGGTTGCAAAAGGGCAGCGCCACTTTCCATATATTTAGCTTTACTATGGAGATGCTACAGGATATTTTTTCGGCGGAAGAATCATTTGTAAAGGATTGTGGCCACCAAAATCCCCTGATGGACTAGACCAGGCTTCTTTCTGTGGAGTTGCTTAAAAAGAAATTGTTAGTTGGAGCAATCCACACATCCTGTACGAATTTAAAACACAACATTACCAATGGCACCCAGGAAATAGATAAGACCCGACCGGGTTGGTCTAATGGTGAACTCGTCATCACAAATCAGCTGAGATTGTAGTCGAGATTTCTAAGGAACAAATATTAGTAAAAGCAGTTTCTTTTATACGGATTTGAATACTAGATCGTGGATACCGGTGTTCTTTGGTAGTTTTTTCCATCTCCTAGGCCCGGACCCGCCGCGGAAGCACACTCGGTCCAAGGGGTGCCATTGCCTCTAACCTTCCGGGCGACCATGCCGGAGCCGGCTATGCCGTCCCTGACATGGGATACCACCCGTTCAGCCGGGATTAGGTCCTCTGAATCGCCTGCCTCAAATCAGAAGTCCCCCCAAACAGAAATCCCGATCGGAGATCGGGAATCGGCCTTTACGCTTTCCCTTCCTACTCATCCCAGAAGTCCCCATTCACTCATCGGGAATGAGACACCTCAGCATCGTACTCATGAACGGGGCTATCCAGACATACTCTACACTACCTCACTATGTACCATCCTCTTTCTCTTCAACTTCCTCCATCGGCTTCCTTTTCAAAATGTTTTTTGGTAGTTGGGTTTCAATTAACCACACATCTCAGGAATGGTCTATCTGAGATTTTACAAGGCTACACTTCATTTACATTCATAAATATAAACCTCATTCATCCTCTACCGTAAGAATAATACTCATCTGCTCTTGACCGTATGCTCGTATGTATCAAGATTCATTGAACCAATTTTCTTCAAATTTGGTTCAAATATTTTTTTTTATTACAAAGAATTCTTTGTATTTTTAACTCAATCTCATCTCATGGTTTCTAGCACACTTGAAAAAAAAATTATTTCAGTCACCAGCTTTTATCTTACCTTCTTTTCTTCTTATCTTCTCTTCTTATTGTATTCAAGACTTTGAATCGTTAATTAATATTATGATCATCGTAAATAATGAATATTATCAGTTAAAATTTCTGGTTATTGTTAATCCTAAATTAAACTTTTAATATTTTGATCAATTTTTCGCTGATCTGAACGATATATTACAAATCTCTAATTGATATTCATGTTACTAGATATTTTGCAACCTAATGCATACATTTTTTTACAATTTTCTTTATTCTCTTTTATCTAAAAACAATCCCTTTCATTTTTATCATAACTTATGACTACTATATTTACTGTATGATTATTTACATTTCCTATCATCCTATTTCTTTTACTCATGCAGTAAGATGATTTTCGGATTATATTCTTCTTTTCAACCAACCACCCCAAAAAAGAATATTATAATAAAAAAAAAAATTTATTATTTAAGGATCGGCAATGGAAAAAATATCAAATGTATTCAATAAAAAGAAAGAAAATAATACATACATACACATTCTGTGTAGTTTTGTCTGAGTGCTTCTAAAATATTTATATTGAAGCGTAATAATGGAAGCATTATGCAATAGAGCATGATGACATGTTACAAAGGAATACATTTGTTGTAATATACTTTGATGCTCTCTGAAAGTTATTACCTCCGAGAATAGGCTATGTGTTTTAGCCTGTACTTAATAAAATATTCAGTTTTTATTTAGGAATTTATAACAAATTCATATGTACTGAAATATAGGATATAAAATGAATAATAATCAAAACGATATTTTTTTTATATTTTTTATATCTGCCAATTATTTTAAAGCTTAATAACTCGGTTCATAATAACGATATAAAATTTAGGTGGTCTTACATTATTCCACTGATTTTTTTTTTTTACTTTGCGAAAGTTGTTACACTAATTTTATTGTATTAATATAGTTAGAAACTGCAGAAAACTGATTTTGAATTAAATAAAAGGATAACAAAATTAAATAAATAATAGTTATCCACTACTATTTTCTCTAAATTTTGAGTTTTTTTCTTTTTTAATGCTTTTATTTATAGTCGCATCAACAATTATAGTCATTAGCGACTACAGTAACACTATCATGTAGTATTATACAAAACAACAAAAATCATAAAGAACAAAACTAAACAAAGAAATAGGAACAATAAATAACAAACATAGACAAGTGACATCAATAAATACAAAATAAAATACATAAATTACTAAATCGTATTCTTCATTCCACTGTAGGAGAGGAACCGCAAGAGATGTTTTGTACCTTCGTTCTGGTTTAATAGAAATTTCATATCCGAACCCAGCTCTAAGTTTTGTCGGATGGTTCCAAAGATTGGGCAACCAATGAGCAGTTGGTATACGAACCTTGCAAGCCTCACAGATCTTCTGAGGGTGTCCAATCCTTAGCCGAGTTAAGATGACTGATCTCTTCTGTTGCTCGGGGATGGAGCTTTCTCGATCACATTCTCCCGGATGTTATGTAATGCCGTGGGAGGACTCAGCAGCCAGAATCTATTCCACTGAGCCCGCAGTTTT
Organism: Lycorma delicatula; assembly: GCF_047948215.1. Lineage (NCBI taxonomy): Eukaryota > Metazoa > Arthropoda > Insecta > Hemiptera > Fulgoridae > Lycorma > Lycorma delicatula. The sequence goes on from NC_134464.1 coordinate 39,962,385, forward strand.
ACACGGACTGATCTCATGAAGTCTCTCTCATATGTCGATTGTACTCGGATACCATTTATTTTTCTTATATACTTTAACCTTATTCTATGTCGTACATGATCATCGTTTTCACCTTCATCTCTTCTTTTCTGAGAAATAAAAATTCCGCCGTTCTTTTTTTTGAGCTTCCTCGTATCTCCGATTATTTTCAGTTCCTCTTTCAGGTCCTTTCCTATGATATATTCCCATCTTAATTTAGGTCTTTCTTTTTTCCCCCACCACTTCCATATTCCAAATCTTACTTTTACATACGTTTTATTCCTTTACATGTCTGAACTGCTCATTCTTGTAGCTTTATATCTATATAATATAACTTGAAAGGTCCTCTGATATACTTTTTTTATTATTTTGTACCTTCTCGTTGCTCGTTTGGTCTACAAGCATTCTCATTTCTGTCGCTTCCATAACTTAACCCAACTATAGATTATTATTTGTTTTTCTTTTCATTTTCACAATCTATTTTTATTTTTTTAGTGGGTTTTTAAGTATATTTATTTGACTAGCTCAGTGGTTCCCAAACTTTTCCGAGTCACGGTGCGATTCGGAAAAATGGAAATGTTTCCGACATGAAAATATTAAAAGTTTTCCATGGCGCCCTACCATAAGTAGAAGAATGACTACTCGTAAGAGATAAAAATAAATAAAACTCGTGTATTTTCATTATTGTTTTACTTTATTAACATTAAATTAGTAATTATAAATGTCTTGATTCAATTAATTATGAAGCTTTTACAATATTTCGCGGTGCCCCTGTGAAGAGGCCGCGGCTCCCCGGGGCTTCACGGCGAACAGTTTGGAATCACTGAACTAGCTAATAACAGCAATCCTTATATAAATGAAGGTTTTATATCAGTTAAAAATAACTTTTTTTAATTAAAGTTATCAGTATTTTGTCCAGAGAAATCTACTTTGTTTTATTTGTTAATATAGTATAAAATGCAGTGTTGTATTCTTTGAACGTTTCCTTTTAATAATATTTTTTCTATTGATTTTTTCCTCTAAGAAAATACTGAGTTTTTGTTTTAAAACACAACCCAAGCAAAATATTTTTAGAAAAGTTAATACAATAAATTCAGATGAAGAGGTAGGCAACACTACCTATTGTTGTTGTTTTATAATCAGCTCATATAAATATCTATTTCTTTTTTTGTAAACAGTTATTTATTTTTGGTTATCTGTGTTTTTCCAGAAGAAATGGTTTGGAACAGAGAAGAAAGGATTTTTTTTGTGAAAATCATTTTCTTTTGTGCCAAGAACCTTTAAAATTGCAGTTCCCGAGTAAGAATATACCAAACAAATCTTCAATTCATCATTTAATAAATAAATATAGAAGGACTGGTTCTGTTTGCAATCAGAGAGTTAGCCGAAAAAGTTCAGTACTTAATGAAACATTGAAAAATGTTAGAGTAAGCTTTTTAAACTCACTTAAGAAATCATTACGAAAACTTGCGCAACAAAAAGTAATATTTCTGTATAGTGTTTTTAAAGCTATTCGGTTCTTTCACTTAAAGCCGTACCAAATTCATCTATCACATGAATTACACCCTTTAGATTATGCTACTAGGCTCCCCTATTATCAATGGTTTAATCAGTTTGTTGGGAAGAGCATTAAAGTGTTGGATAATGTATTTTTTATAGATGAGGTTTGGTTTCATTTGAGTGGTTACGTTAATAGTCGGAATGATCGTAGTGAAATTCCAACAATTCTCACATCATCCATTCACGACTTGTACACTCGCAGAAGATTGGTGTGTGATGTGCAATTTCTAGCCAAAGAATAATTCTTTGAATACCTCTACCAAGAAATTGTAACCCTATTTATTTGTAAACTTACAATTAAATGAGAAAGATTCGTGGTTTCAATAATATGGGACCACATGACACACGGCAAGAGCAACAATGGACCTTTGAAAAATTTCTTTTGTGACCAATCATATCGATTGGCTTACGGCAAGTTAGGTCACCTGATCTTTTTCCTTAAAAACATTTTTCTCTAGAGATATCTAAAAGGTTGTCCATTCAAAAAAAATTCATACATCATTGAAGTACTTAAATTACGTTGTTTTATAGTACTTCAATGGTGTATGAATTTTTTTGAATGCACAACCTTTTAGATATCTTAAATTACGTTGGTTTTTAGAATTACGAGAAATTGGAAGAGGACACTTCGATAGGTTGCACAGAATAAAATAAAGGCTTGCATTGATGAAAATGGTTGACACTTTCAAAATTTATAATAAAAAATTTGAATATCGTTTTGCACAAACAATTCTAATATTTATAACTAATTTCATTAAATATTACAAATTATTTTTCATTAAATTTGTTTGATTTTTTTTGTTGCGTTTTAAAACAAACACCCGGTAGTAATCCAAATGTGAGTGTAGAAAAATAATTGAATTAAAACAGTGAGATATATATTGGCTTTAATTAAAATCGTTCTATATTAAATTTGATAAATTACTGGTGTCTAGAAAAAACAATATTCCTAACCATTCGTTTTTTATTTTAAAAAAAATATATAACCGAATTTAATTATTATTTTTTAATAGTACTGATAATATTCGTTAAACTCAATCTAATAAATTTATGGGTGTTTTTTACACTTCTACCCAGTAATATTTTTACTTCCTTGTACGAAGGAAAGGAAGTATTGTGATCGCGAAAAATTTCGGTTTTCATATTTCAACGGAAATATCCAGTTTGACCATCCCTAAATACATTTTGACTAGTTTCGGCGTGACGTCTGTACATAGATATGTATCTCGCATAACTCAAAAACGATTAGCCGTAAGATGTTGAAATTTTGGATTTAGGACTGTTATAACATCTAGTTGTGCATCTGCTTTTTTGATTGCAATCCACTGAACTAGAAGTTTCCAAAAAGCCCAAATTCAAAAAGATTTGGATTTTGGACTTTTTCTTAACTGCAGTAATAAGCTCTCATTGAGAGCTTTTCAAAATATATCATAAGTATACTTATTTTCATTGGTTTCAGAGATGTAGCCAAATAAAATTTTAATTAATGAAATATTTGGATTTTATAAGGAGAAGGCGCATCGGTTCGAATCCGACTTCATTTCCTTTTTCATTAACTTTTTTGTTGTAATTTCAATATATTGATTGATTTATTAATAATATAATTATTAATATTAATTATTAATTAATTATTAATTATTAATAAATCAATCAATCAGTATAACTGATTGTAAAAAAGGTTTTACGATAAATAATAATTTAATAATAATAAAAAATTATGAAAAAATATCAGAAGTTATTAATGAAATAAAATTTTACGTATTTTTCATTTTAAATTAAACGTATATATGTAATTTAATAGCCGTACAAGGAAGTCTGGTGTCCACATCAGATTTTTTATGAAAGAAATATGTATTTATTTTTTATGGAAGATTTTGTATATAATATAGTTTTTACTTTTAGAATATGATTTAAAATATTTCATTTCCAAAGATGATTTATTTTCTTTATTTAAAAAAAACATATAACAATTTTTATATATAATTTTTCAGGTTATACATTTTTAGTCCAATTTTTGGTTACAATACCATACAAATTTTTAAGTTGTATTTCTATTTAAAGTTCTGTTAAAAACGGCTTTTTAAAATTATTTTTAAATAAATTCGAATGAAAAATACATTTGAACGAATAACATAAATTTAATATAAGGTTGTATGTGTTTTACTGCAAATATTCCTTTTTATTTACCGGTTGGGAAGACCGACCGCAAAGCCTAATTTTTAAAGGCCGGTCATTTTTCATACGTGTTTTCAACAACTCAATATGTCCCCTTTCCAACATCCCTTACTCATCCCACATTTTTTTACAGCCCTTGTTTTTCTCCATACTCTTTACCATAAATACTCATCCTAGTAACGTAGCAACGTACAATCATATACACGCTTGATATAAAGTATGTTCCTGAAGTGAAACCCTGGAACTAACATCGATAAATTATAATGTAATCTATCCGGTTGACATTTTAAATGCGTTTTGTTTAAAAATCTATTCTCACGTTTCTATTACCTTCCTATCAATAAATTTTTACCAAAATTATAATAAAAGGACGGGCTAACCGAATGATAAATTCTTTGCCATTTATTTTTCAATGAATTTGCATATTTTGATAAAAAAAAAAAACAGTGCATTGTGGTGAAAAAGATAGCTTTTCTTGATGGATAAGTAATATCTTGCCTACCACATCAATTTTTCAATGTAATATTGTGGATTTTATTATTATTATTCATATTTTTTTATGGGAGCTTTAAAAAATATTATACCTTTTCGTTTTCTTAAAATATAAAATTTCCTGTTCAAGAATGTTTAACTGTTAAAAAAAAACCGTAACTTCGCTATGGAGTAGACCAATTCCTCCTACTTCCATTGAAGTAATAATAACATTTGTTTATATTACATTGAGGTGATTTTAGAATTGAATCCTGCGTGGTTTTTATATTTTATTCTGCAAAATTTATTTTAAAAATGTCAAATGTAATTAGATTTTAGTCCGTAATTGTTGACAGAAAATGAATGATTATATGTATTCCTGAAAATAATTTAAAAAAATAAATAAATACAGAGTGATTTACGAAGAATTGTTAAGTTTTCTAGTTTTTTCCTTTTCAAAAATTGATGATAATTGTTCTGTTTAAAATCGTATTACTTTTCCGATCCAGTTTATGTATGTTGTTTCTAATTAAAGTTAAACTTCTCAAATTTGTGTTTAATTCTATTAAACGTTATTTACATCGATTTTGTCAGAAATAAATTCTCTTTAAGTTAACTAGAAACTTTTATTTGTTTAACGAAGTTATTAAGTTAAATAATTAAATTAAGTAAATAATTATGTTAAATAATTAACAAAGATATTTTATTCCAAACCTAAAAAAGTGTTTGCGATTTTGCTTTTACCCTATTTTTCTTAAAACCTAAGTGAGATAGAGACCACTTTTATTCCTCTCTTACGTAAAAAAATATAAGGAAACACCAAATTTACCCCCCGATTTGTACGCCTAGAACTTTAGTACGATTTCATTTTTCAGAGGAAGCAGAAAGCAGGGATAAATATTTCAAGAGCGGAAACTCGCTAACGAACCATTTTCTGACCTATGTTTATATGAACCTTTTTTTTCTTATTTTTGGGTATAGAATCATCTCCTAAGAGGTTTTCGTACAATTTGGAATCGCTTTATATATATATATATATATATATATATATATATATATATATGTAACTGTAATGTCGATTAAGTCATGACATTAATAATATATATATATATATATTAATGTCGTGACGCAATCGATATAAACATATCATAATGTAACGTGATACGAAGTGAATGTATTATTTTTAATTAAATTTTTTAAAATAAACATTTAATTAAAATTCTTGTTTTTATATTAGATAATTATAAAGGAAAGATTCTTACTGATCTTATTTATTGACTGTCTTCCAATATTAGCAACGTTACTGTTCAGGCAAATAAATTTTTCATTTCAAATATCAATTATAAATTTAAAAAAATTTGTATTATAATTACATAAATTATTACATAAAAAGCAGCAGTTGTTTTACTGCTGCAGGTGATAAATTAATATAATATATAATAAATTATATATTAATACAATTGTAATAATACAAAAAATTAAAATGGTATACTATATCATTTAAAACCATTTGCCTGATTGAAAATGATTATTTAATTGATGTAAAACAACAAAACATTATTATTGGTTAACGTATAGTAAATGAATCATATTAATTATTTTTATGAGTTAATTGATATGGTTTAACCATCATTTTATTGAGAAAAAACTATACATGGTTGCGTAATATGTTCACGTTTTTTTTTTTTTTTTCTAAATACGCCACAGGGATTTTAATTGCTTAATTATAAAATATTCTGAGTACAGTGGCGAAAAAAAAATCAGAAAGTCCACTAAAATAAATTGAATTCTATTTGACCCCTTTTGACGTTTTTATATTATAAATTGTTATAAAAATATAATTGAAAAGTAAATCAAAGTTCTTAGTAAAACCTATTGAGTCCACGCTGAAACTATTGATAGTTTTATCATCGAAATTATACTGTATTTATAGTACAGTTTCTAATGAAAACTACAAATTTTTAATATATAATTTGAGTCCCATTTGACCCTTTCCCGCGACACCTATCTCATATAACAATTTATAAACAGCAAGACCTGAAAAATAGATAAATGAATTGATTTTTAACTGTGTGAAAATCATGTGAGTTGACTACATTGGAATTTTTTGGGGGGATTAACTTAAGGATAAATTGTACATCAATAAACAATAAACAATTGAGGATCTCAAAAAAGAAATTCGACACAATATTGCCGACATTTCCCGGCAATTATATCAAGAAGTATTAGAAAATTTTGTCAAAAGAGTAAACATGTGCACCCAAGGCCGAAGCACTCTTTTCTCAGATTTTCTATATCACACATAACCTTCATGTTATTAGTTTCTAATAAAACAAAAGTATTATTAAATAAAAAATGAGTTTTATTAAAATATTAAAATGTTAGCTCATTTGGATTATCCTTTATATGTACAAATCTAGTCATGTTCACTTGCGTGGCTAATACATCATACCGAATGCTGGTTCTTTAAATGAATATAAAAACCATATTTTATGGTTGATGGATAATATTTTTACAACACATAAATAAGTAGAATATTTAGAAGGCCTGTACACTGTAATTTCCTTTACGAATAAATTTAACATACACGTTTTAAATATAATATTAGCTGCAGAGACGTGCTGTAGGCACGCCTACCGCAGGTAGGCCCTCCGGGCGGGTTGCCCTGGCGAGCGGCGTCTCGAAATGGGATTATTATTTTTTCACAGTTGATTCCCTATTGGGTAAAATTTTTTTTTTCAATAATGAAAATTGATATAACGAAAGTTAAATTAGAAATTTAACTCTATAAATTGATACTAACGAATCGGTATTTTCCGCTAGTGATCGGTACATTCCGGTGCTTACGTTTTGTTTATAGTTCATTATTTAATGAAGAAAAACAATCACATAAATAAAAAAAGAATCCTTTCGGCGCGCCGGAAGGTGGAGATACATTTTACCGATGCTAAGTAGGGGGTAAAGAGAACTTCAACCTTAAAGTTAAGAAAAAGTTTTAATTTACTTAATATGACAATGGTTGCATGTGAAAAAGTTTCGCATGTTTAGCATACGAGAAGACCCATTTTCTTACAATTCCAGCAACATTTTGGTCATTCCTTACTGTAAGGGTTGGTCATATCCAAAATTGTTTCAGAAAAACGTTTTAGGTAATGTTTACTGTTTACTGATAATTAACGACCACTTTAAACCAATACGATAGTGCACCTGCTAAGAGAGGTATGATTTTTTTTGTCTTCAGAACCCGATTTTTTCCACCCCTTGGGTCAGTGGATGGTGATATAAAAGTCTTTACTTAGATAAGCTTTAGGTCCTTACCCAAAGAATAGTAGAAACTTTGAACGAATTCGATATTTTCCCAATGAAAGTTATAGCTAATTTTTTTTTTTTAAAAAGTCCCCGCATTTTCACCCCCATGGTCCGATTTTGCTCATTAACGAACTGGACCATAATTTTTGCTCGTTATATATTATGTATCAATTTGAAAGTGATTGGCTCAAAATTACGGCCGTTATCGTGTCCACAAAAAGTTAAATATAAATATAAACTGACGGTGATCTGGACCACTAGATCACAGTGATCTGGAGGATGTGAAACGCTAAGATATGTCGAAATTTTCCGGAAGTAGAATTATGGTGCCCATTACGATAGGTAGCTTTCTTTTGAAATCTACCTAAAAATTTACTAATATATATTTCACATATATATATCAATATATAATAATATAAGTATGCATCTTACCACTACGACACATGTACTAACGAATCGGGATTTTCCGTTAGTAATCGGTAAATTCCGGTGCTGAGCTAAGGGGGATGGACACACACAGAAACCTATATACAAATGCCCTTTATTAGTAGGGTAGGATAAACTAACTATAAATATACATTATATCATTCTTAAATAAAAAACATGAGCGTGAATGATTAGAATTCTATATATTGAATGTGTTCTAAATCTGAACTGAATTGAACATTAAGAGGATGAAGAAGATTACACTCACAGGACACTTACAAGAATAAAGAAGAAGTAAAATTTGATTTTAGGTCTTAAAAAACTATTTAAACTAGTTTTTTAAACTCTGTAATTTTTTTTTTAATTTAAACTATTTTAAAATATTATATATTAACATAAAGGACGCTATTATGAAAATACAAATGATTTCAAGTTGAAATATTTTCCCTGCTTGGTAAACAATAATAGCTATTTATTTAAAGTGATTTGGCTACTTGGTACATTTAAACATACATTTAAATGAACATCAGTGTCACCATTACAATTGATACAAAACCCTAATGCCTTTCATCCACCAGGCGATTCGTAGTAGAGGCGTGATTGACACGATATAATAGGTTATACGCTTGATTGCAGTGCATTGTATATATATTGAATGCATTATATATACAGGTAGAAGTGATAATACGTATTCGTCACAAATTACACAAGATACGATTGTAAAATGCATGACACTACGTATTTTTTTCCGGCTAGTCGTTGACCAAGGATTGCTTTGAGGTTACCTTTTATTACACATTTAAAATATTTTATTTATTAATGTTTTATAAATTAATTTAATAATAGAAATAGTAGAAAAAGTTTCTCGAGTATTCGAAAACCCTTGCTTGTAAATTTATCATTTTTTCAAAAATTTACTACAGATAAAACAACAAAGAATTTCAATGATAAAAACTCAATTAAAGAAAATGTTGTTCTTCCAGCTGCAGTTAAAGCAATTACTTTTTATAGATTTTTATTTATATTAATGTTTCATCTCATTTGTAATAATAATGTTTACTTTTAATTAGTTTGTTTTTTCCTCAGGGGGAGAAAAAAGCTCTGCCAGCCGCCGTCAGGCTCATAGTGACGTTAGTGCGGGCTCCCACCCGCTAAAAAACCTCCCCGTTATCATGCAGAGGCGGATCTAAACCATATGGTATGTACACAGCCTCTGGATGATCACCCAGGCATCTACTGTTATAATAGAGATGACGGAAGGTGTCCCCACGGGGCGATCGACGAGCGACAACTCCGAGGAAAGTCAAATTAAGTTGAATCGTAATCCTAAAAGCATACTTTTTCAGATTTTCCAGGTAATAAAGGCAATTTGTGAAATAAAAAATAACATAGTTTTCCGGGCAAAATCAGAAAATCTATTCTGTCAACAACAATTTTTTTGCTGACAAATAAAACCTATAAAATCGATCAAAATAAATTAATTGACACATTATTTTAATCGAAAATTAAAGATATAAATTCATTCGAACAAGAGGCGGGAATAAATGAAAATGTCTTTAAAAACGTAGAATTTAATTATATTACGCAATTTGGTATTTAAAAACAGATTTTGACGAATAATAACTTTCTTCTTCCATATACGGTGGCTACCCATTTGATTGTATAAAATATAAAATTTTAGTCAAAACTGTTGAAGCCTTCTAAGAGATATTGAATTATGTAAAAAAACCTTATTTTATTAAACTTTTTAATTACGTGACCAATAGTAACGTATCTCCTCACTTCCTCGATCAATTAATATCAAGATTAAATTACTCGTACACCAATAACGAATATTCACAAATATCGTAAAAATTTCATGCAAATCGGTTAATGCAATTTGAAGTAATCAAACAAAACGTTAATTGACGGAAATAAATAGTCATATTATTCCTACTTCTCAATAAAATAGAACAAATTACATAAACAATTGGACATTCTAATGTAATGGAATCATCTACACAATACAAGAACGTCGATTTTAAGTCCAGGAACAAAAAAATAAAAACTTGTACAGTTTGTACAAGAAGACCGACGTTTCGTTATTTTATTTTGTATAAATATTTGCGCAAGAAATATACAAAACATAAATTAAATGAGGTATAATTTTAATCTTTTTATTTAATATTAAAATATATTTTCTGCTTATAAGAAAATTAAATTATTATACTTATAACTGTAATTTAATGAAATAATTAAAAATAACAAGTAGACCCTACACACAAGAATAAAATTTAAACTCACTTACCACAGCGAATCACTGCGTAAGCGCGTAAGAAGAATACACAAATCCAAAGACAACAAAACCTCAAATTGAGGTTATATTATATGAAGTCGATTTTAAATTGGCCGTAACCGAAGAACGACCTAACTAATCTTAATACAGGTTTTACATTAAAACTACAGTCTTACATGATACATTACTACAGCATATCTAAATTTCAATGAAATTGATTTTAGTAGTTTTGAAGATTTTTCAGACTCAAATTTTAAACATAAACTTATAAAAGCGACTTTTTATTTGATTACATATGCGTGATTTTATCGTGTTTATTATCGGCATTCTCTAGGAGGAGGAAATTAAACAAATAAGTCAGTCTTATTACCACCCAATTCAATTAAATAAATAAATAAATATATATATATATATATATATATATACATAAAACGAAATTAAAATTTTAATGAATGGTATATTCATATTACATCAAAACGTAAAAAAAATTCAATTTCACCCCCCAATCAAACCGTGCGGTCGAAAGTAATACTCTACTTTTCTTCGATAAAAAGGGTAATTTGCCTTCATTTTCTTACAAGGGTTTAAATATAACGAAACGCCATCAGATAATATTTTAGCTAAGCGTAATTAATTTATGTTAAAAGATTTAATTAATCTTTCAGCAAAATTTTAAGCCTCTTAAGGCATTGTGACTAAAATTAAATGAAATCTATGCCTCATATATAGAGTTCATCGCGCCAAATTTCAACGAAATCAATCTATACAATCTGGAGGTACAAAACAAAAATCTGATGTGGGGGTATCACATGACTTCTTTCCGCCTATTAAATTACATATACACGTTTTTTTTTTTAATTAAAAGTATATAAAGTTTTATTTCATTTACAACTTCTTATATTTTCTCATATTTTTGTTTTTGTTTTTATTACTGAAATATTATTTATCGTAATTTTTTTTTTACAATCAGAGATTAATAATTATTAATAAATCAATATTTTAAAATAAAAAAAAAGTTAAAAAAAATTGGAGATGAAGTTGAATTCGAACCGATGTGTCTTTCCCTTTTAAGATCCAAATGTTCCATTAATTAAAGTTTAATTTGGGTATAACACTGGAATCAATGAAAATAAGTACAACTTATGATATATAGTTGCAAAGCTCTCAATGAAGGCTTATTACTAAGTTAAGAAAAAGTAAAAAATCCATTTTTTGGGGGGTTTCGGGTTTTTTGGACACTTTTGGTTCAGTCATTTGCAATCAAAAGGAGGTGCATAACTAGATGTTACAACAGTCCTTAATCCAAAATGTTTCCAACTTACAGTTATTTGTTTTTTAGTTATGCGAGATACATACGTACGTATAGCCGTCACGCCGAAACTAGTCAAAATGGATTCCGGAATGGTTAAAATGGATATTTCCGTTGAAATCTGAAAACTGACATTTTTCGCGATCACAATTCTTCCTTTACTTTGAACAAGAAAGTAAAAAAGTGGCCAACATACATGTATATGTACATATATTTTTCTGGAATCTTTCAGTGATAAGATTGTGTGTTATGATTACAAGGAGAGGTTCATGAAACATCAAGATCGGTAAAAGCCCCCTGTACAAAATTTGATCTGGTTAGCGTACTTTCTATTTTGTATTTGGTATAGTGTAGGCGTAGTTTTAAAATATAGAACCGGGAAAGTATAAATTTTGTATAGTTTAACTGAAAAGTTATCGAGAAATAAAATGAGACGTTTTACTCTAGTTCTTATGCTGATTATTATGGTTAAACTCATCAGCAAAAATGTAAAGCCTTTAAGAGTCCTATGTATCTCAGAATGTTTTTGACTAGAATTAATTACTTGGATTTGTGTACTATTAATACAATGTAGTATGTATAAATAATGATTTTAAATATTCTATTAGGTATTATTTTAAGTAAATTTGTGCTCAAAGGTATTTCATCCGTTCATTCTTTTAAAAATTTTAATTGACGAAGTTTTCTCTAAAATAAAATAAAACTTTCAGTTTTACAACCCGAATAGTTGACATAGAAGTGCTTTTCATTACCGTAAATGATAAAATTAATTAGACGTATTTTTCATAAAAAGTTTAAACGAATAGTCTAATAATGAGTTAAGATATCGCAATTTGCCCAGGAAAGCGCAGTTAAAAAAAAAAAAAATTAGGATAAGATATAACAGAGGTAAAAAGTGCTAGGAGTTGTGTTATATTAGAGATGTTATGGAAAGGGTTTACTGAACCTGAACTGCAACTGACGTCGTGATAGATGAGTTACATCTCAAACATCCGCGATGGGATCAACCCCTTTCACTCAAAACCATCCCTTTTTATTATTGAGGCCAGAGGGTAGAAAAAGAATATCACCTTTTAAATCACGGTTTACTTTGTGCTTAGCTTTGCCAAAATTTATTTGAAATCTATATAATAAATTTGGCAAACGGCCTACTTGTTATTCGTATAATTTATTATTTTAAACTCGGAAACAACAACTGAATTTTTAGTTAAGATTACGTTAATCAATAAATTAATAGTATTTTATTAAAAGTTAATTCAATTTTTCTAAGAATTTTAATATTTTATTCTAAATTTATTTATCACAAGGAAATTTATGCTGTATAATTGATTTTATGTAAAATGATTTATTTATTTTGATGAAAATATTTTGACCTTTTGACCCTTTCAAAAATCAACAAGTAAGATAACTTAATTAAAAATATAACAAAATTAAGTACAATCGATGAATAAATTTCATTAATGCAAATGCAAATGAAATTTAAAGTCCTTGCATAAAACATGTCATAGTTTTGTATAAATTTATATTAGAAAACAGTTTGATATTATTTCTTTCAAGGAAAATCTTAGATTTTATAAAACGTTTCTAAACAGTCTTCAATTGAATAAAGGTTTAAGTTTATCAAATGATATATACCTGATTACAATATTTATTTTCTTATTCAACCCCCTCCTATTTGTGAAAATAATAATTATTATTTTTTTTTAATATTCATTTATTTTTTTCCCGCAAAAATATTATTCTTTATTTGTTTAAGTTTAAATGAATTGCCGCATAAACAGTATTTGAATGTAAATTAAGACACACAATATAAAAACAAAATGCTATAATGAAAAATATACTTATATCTTTAGGTAATTGTTAAAATTTTATGAAATACTTAATAAGGAGGCAACGGAAAATGAGATAAAAGTAAATAAAAATTGCCGGCCTCCATGGCGCGAGTGGTAACGTCTCGGCCTTTATCCGGAGGTCCCGGGTTCGAATTCCGCACAGACCCGGCATTTTCATACGTTGCAGAAGTGCAATTTCATCTCATCTTTTGAAGCAATAAATAACGGTGGTCCCGGAGACTTAAAAAAAAAATAAATAAAAATTAATTATAGATTAATTTAAAGCATTAAATAAATTTCAGTAAAAGATTAGAACAGTTTTAAATAAACTTAATATTTAATACATGTATACATTTAAATCAGACTGTTCTTTTAGATTACAGATTACATTTTACAATATACAAAAAAAAAAAAATAATAAAATAAATAAGTTGAAAAACACTGTGTTGCTTCCGGTTCAGGCTCTTTAGTTTTTTTTAGAGTAATAGTTTTATTTAAATTTCAGTTAAAATGAAAAAAAAAAATGTATGAAAATTTTTCAAATTAATTTTTTTTAAAATTGTTTTTTGAAAAAAAACCTTGTTTTTTGAAAAAAAAATTTACAAATACATCCCCAACAGTAAATTAAAAAAAATTTTAATTCAATTGTTATCCTTATATGGAGGAAGAAACTTCTGTGTAGCGCTGCAAACAAATTTCATTGAGATTAGTTTAAAATTGTGATCGCTTTTACATTTTACTAAATTGTTGATTTTATATATTCCCAACCATTAAATGAAAGAAAGATTTTTAAGTAAGGTTTAATATCTTTCATATTTTCGTCTTTTTTTAAAAATTATTATCTTTGTTAAGAGTATCTAAATTAATTAAATGGAAATTTAATCTTCTTTTAGACAATTCGATCCATTGGAAAAGAGTTCAAATACAGATAAACATTACAGACAAGTATGCCGAGTTTTCAAAATTATTTAAGCTAGATTTTGCCCTTCATTTTTAATCCCGAACGGACAGAAACTGAGATAATGGATAAACGTGAAAATGAAATAAAATATATATTTGGTTTTTGTTTCAGATTTCTCTAAAATGCAAAGATAACGTGAATATAACTCACAATGTTATCAATTTACTGACAGTAATAAATTACCTTACCATAGAATTCCCAATTAAATCTCTTATATCTCAAGTAGAGACTACCCAATTTTGATAAACGTTACAACCTAACAGAATTCATTATATTTTCAAATTAAATTTCCATTAATCATGGAGCTATTACAAATAAAACATGATTAAAGGCAAAATATTTCTACTCGCAAAATCATAAACGGCTGTAAAATATTGTTAAGTTTTTAAAAACATGGTAATCCGATGACCCTAAGCCTGAGGTTCATGAAAGAAGGGGTAACATATTCCAGCTCAGTTCTAGCGTTTTCATAAGTAATTCATAAGCAAAATTTCAACATCCTATGACTAATAGTTTTTGAATTATGCGAGATACAAACCTACATACAAACGTCACGTTGAAACTAGTCAAAATGGATTTTCCGGGATGGTCAAAATAAACATTTTCGTTGAAATTTGAAAACCGAAATTTTCCGCGATCATATTACTTTCTTTACTTCGTACAAGGAAGTAAAATGAAGGAACTGCATCATTATTTCTGATAAAATAAGATTTTTATTTACGTAATTCCGTTTTTTTCTGCTTGATGAATTATTTCACTACAGAGAATTGTAGTGAATAATGAATTCCATGACTAACCGGAATTCGAACCCGGGACCCCCGGATGAATGACCGGAAGATTATTGCGAATTTTTTTTATTAATTTACCTTTCTAATAAGCTAATTTTGTAGCACACCCTTTACTAATTCTATCATCTTAGAGCTAAGCCCAGCATTGTTTGATAACTGGTAAGTTTCCAAATAATGCTGGTGTCTAATTTTTTTTTACTTCCTTGTACGAAGTAAAGAAATATTGTGATCGGGAAAAATTTCGGTTTTCAGATTTCAGAGGAAGTATCTAATTTGACCATTCCTAATTCCATTTTGACTAGTTTCGGCGTGACGTCTGTACCTATGTACGTATATATCTCGCATAACTCAAAACCAAAGAGCCGTAGAATGTTGAAATTTTGGGTTTAGGACTATTGTAGGTTCTCCTTTTTTTAACATTTTTTTTTAATTTAAATATATTGATTTATTATTAATTATTAACATTTTATTTTAAACAAATGTTTTTAACTTTATTAACTAATTTTTTATTTTAATTTAAATATATTGATTTACTTATAATTATTAACACCTCATTCTAAAAAAATGTGTATTTTTAATTTAATAGGCGTACAAGATACGCCTAATCTAATGTGGTATCCACATTAGATTTTTTAATGTTTCTTAAGAGAGAGGTTAATTTTTTTACATTCGTTCATGGTAGCATGAAAGTTGTGATTTAAAAAAAAACAATGTATATATATATATATATATATATATATAGAGTATAGAGAGAGAGAGAGAGTTTAATTTTTTTTAAGTAAAATTTTTATTAATATTTTTTTAAACGTTAACTTTCTCTGTTCTAAAATATCTTGTTTTCCAGAATTCATGTTCATGGTGTGGAGTGATAGGGCTCTCCCTTTTTCTCTTTGAATCCATCTTTCTCTAGATTTCGATTGGTATTTTTCGTATATTACTAAATTAACTGGTGTAATGGGTGTAAACCTTAGTCGCGTTGAGTATTAATAAACAATTAATAATAATAATAGTAATAATTAAGGTAAATCTTTTATTTTCCCGATGAAAACCAGCTAGAATAGCTCTGTTCTAATAGGAAAGAATGATGGACCACATCAAAAATGAGTAATCGGTAATGTAATAAAGATAATAAATCTTTATTTTTAAGAAACCAACTAGCATATATAGACTGCATATATATAGACTAGCATATATAGACATATATAAAAAACATACATGTATGTTTTTTTTGTCAAAAACATATATATGTATACGCTTTTGTGTCACAGTACTTTTGGCCATATATTTCAAAATAATGATACTTTTGGCCTTATATTTCAAAGAATATTTGGCTGAAATATTTTTATATGTGGGGCATTCATCATTTTTTTTGTAAATTCGTTAAGGAGGTGGATAGATATCACAAAAAATTTAATTTAGATTTTCTTCAGATGCGTTTTACAGAAAAAAATTTAACATATTTTTTACCTACAACGCGTTTATTAATAATAAAAAAAAAATCATTTTCTAAAAATCAACCCTCATCGCTTAAAATTGAATTATATGTTTTCTTTACTCTGCTCTGACTCTTTATGGTTAAGAAAATAATTTTCAAAACCTTCTTTAACGTTTATATTTCATATTGCTATCAAGAAATATCTATGTTTTTAAATTCAATTGACCCAGAACCGAAATGCAAAGAGATTTTCTTGAAAACTTTTTTTTATTATTTTAGCCTTTATTCAAAATGTTACATTTAATGAAAACTTTATTTTAGAAAATTTTTGAAGCTTAACGTTTACGTATATGAATATTTTTAGAAAAAAAAAATTTAATTTATTTCCAACATTCAAAAAATAGATTTTCTGTTTTTAGCTCTAAACTTTTATTTTTATTATTTATTAATAGCCGGGTAAATCATACAGTCTTTGCCAGCTTTTTGTATAAATGATGATATAAGGAAAATATTGCAAAAATAAATAAACCAAAACTTACAACTCCTATTAAATTTATACAATAAAAGCAGGATTTATTCCAGGTTATTCCTTGTAATATTTAGTATACATTAATTATTCATGAGAGAAGATCAGTATTTACTTTTCTCGCTTTATAAACTGTAATATTAGACCTATAAGACAGTCAGTAACTAATATCTGGCGTAAGTTAAATAAAATTATGGATAACAATTGGTGCTCATTCAACTCAGTTAAAATTAAACTCCGCCCCCATTTTAGATTTAAAAGACAGACAGCATAGTAACCATAGAGATTCATGTTTGAAAATTATTATCTTATCTATAAAAGAAATAATTAAGTTTGTAATAGAAATTTAAGTATCTTCCGCAGATAACTGGTATATATATATATATATATATATATACCAGTGATCTGCAGATATATATATCGTGAGTGATTCATCATCAACGCCCAACAAAAACTACTGAAGATAAATTTATGAAAATTTGATGCACATTTTTTTTACGGTGTAAGTGCCCGCTAAATAGGACATTTTTTTTTAAATTCCGAGTTTAATGGGTTAAAATGGATTTTTAATTTCTTTTTTAAAACCCAGCTATATTTTTAATTTCTCGGTAGAAGATGAAGATGTAGGCTTGCGTGTGTTGTGTGTTTAATCTTTTAACTTGTACCTTTTCGAAATTAAACTTTGAAAAGGGTGAATAAAGGTAAACAATTTTTGAACAGTGATTGCAAATTTTCCCCAATTCCGTCTATACTAAAAGAGATATTCAGTAGTGTTGGGTTTGAAAATAATCCTCAGATAAAATTATCTAAAAACTATTTACTGTTTTTTTTTTTTAATTTCGATTTTTTAACAAGGTGGCTGAACCAGCATAGCCACTGTCGTTGCTACTTTATGGGCGACGCGACTAGCTGCATCTGCCTCCGGTTACTTAACTGAAAAAAATGAAATGAAAAAAAAAATTAACCTAAACGGGAAACGGCAAGAGGTTACTTGCGTTTCCCGCATGATATGAAATCCAAAGATAGGTTTTATAAAAACGATTTCATGGATATATGGTTATATACGATTATATGGTTATAGCGCGGGCAAAGCAACTGCGGGGAGATGCTAGTCTATATATATATATATATATATATATATTCAGTAAATTTTATTTTTTGTGATTTCTTGGTTGCTATGTTATTTTGTATAATATCATAATATATTCAGTGGTTACGTAAATTATGTATTTAATTTAAAGGGTAATGCAGATTTAAATAAACATACCCAATTTAAATATATATTATTCTATCCATAGTAAGTAGTTAGATAGTTTGCCTAGTTCGATCTAGGGGAACTAGGTACCACTTCTACTATCATTATTACTGCAAGCAGCAGTTGTAGGTAGATTATCACCAGTGTTGAATTTGATTAAGACATTTAATTAAGACTATATATATATATATATATATATATATATATATATATATATATATAACCTAGAGAACAGTAGTGTTTAGGGTGGGTTACCAATTTGCATAGCTACCTAGTACTGCGTGTTATATTGTTATATATATGTACACGCTCGCGTGTGCGCGTGTGTACGTTTACGTTGTTTGAGCATGTATGTGTTAGTGTTAACTACAACCAATCAGCTTTAGACAGCTGCAATAATCCTTGTCACTCACTCAGTCACTATCATGTGTTACAGCAGCATGAGTAGTATTACGTTACGTTTAAGTACTTATAAGGCGTTCTTATATAATTTGACATTACGTTACTACGCAGTATTACCAAATTTTAGATATTTATAAAAAAATAAATAAGAATACACACACACACACACACACACACACACACACACACACAAACACACACACACACACACACACACATACACATACACAGAGAGAGAGAGAGAAAAAATATATATATTTATGTTAAAATTAGTCTGTTTTTTGTTTGCGACATCATCGCGTCAGAAGCAACCGACCGATCGCTTTAAAATTTTTATGATATATTTGTTTATTCCAGGAAAGATTTTAAGCCTAGATCAAGGTCCAAACACTCCTGGGGTTAAGATATTAAAAATATCATTAAAGAGACAGAAATTAATTCTTTTACTTCATTATATTTTTCTCACCATGGCAAAAAAAGTATAATGAAGTAAAATGACTAATTCTTTTTTCTTTAATGAATATTGTAAAATTTTTAATTTTCTCACAACTATGAGAATAACGAACGCGTCGGGTATGCAGTGGGCTGAACCCCCTGGCTGGATGGTCGTTTGAACGAAGCTAGCTCTGACCAGCTAGTATGTGAGCGCGCAAACACATACACATGTAAATATATATAAATATATATATATATATATATATATATATATATATATATATATATAGAGAGAGAGAGAGAAAGAGAGGGAGAGTGATGTACCGTGTTAGCCTTAGTATGTTAACCTTTAAAAGCTTTTCAACATTAAATGTGAAATGAAATTTAACAAATGCTATTAAAAGGAAACAATCCATTTTTCTATATAACAACATCATACATAAACACAAATAGGGAGCAACTTAAAAATTTTTAATGAAAAGGTTAGGGTTGTAAGAAATAATTTTAAAGGGCATTAGAAAATAAGAATTTTGATTTAAATAAAATTCGGACTACGACAACCTTAACAAAAATGGTTTCTACTTAATATTTTTCACGACTAGTAGTGGTCTCATATCGAAAAATCAATCACTTTACAGTAGGTGCATGTGCTAAATTTAATTTTTATTTGTTCAACTGTAGAGAAGTTTTTTAACAATTACTCTACTCGTTTAACATTTTGTAATGTGCACAATAAAAATGGAGTTACCAAAAATCAGTTATGATTGTCTTTTTTTCTTTTCTTATTGTATACATCGCAATCTGTTCAACTAGTGAACAGTAAGCAACCTCTCCATGGCAAAATAAGATAAGTATGATATGTAATCTTGTACAGACTCAGGCTGATCATTCCTGAGGGTTAATTAAACCCCACCCTCGAAAGCATTCCAGTATCAACTGTCAAGTATTCAAATCCGTATTAAAAAAAAAAAAAACTAAATTTTACTAGGATTTGAACCTTAGCAACTTCGACTTCGATAATCAGCTGTTAAACAACTGATTTGCAACGACAAGGTAACTACTAGACCAGGCCGGGGGGCTAATTACAGTTGATTACATTTTTATTTTGTTTTTGTGATACGTCATTATTTTTTCTTCTATGCCTATTGGTTTATTATTTACGATAACCAACATTCTACTATTTCTTTACATGTTATATTCTTTCAAAAAGAATGATTTTTTGGTAAAATAATAATTGTTACAAATCTACAAATTTGCAAAGTTTTCCAATAAAAAATATCATTTATTAAAAATATTTGATAAAATTAACAGTATTTATTTGTTTGAAACCTAATAACACAAACCGTTATTGGTTTATAATACTAGAATGTTTTTATTTTTAACAAATTACCTTATTATTTAAAGGGTTTTCGTCAATATATAAATTGAATTAAGAAAACTGACAGCAAAGTTGTAATTCTTTCCTGGTGTTTTTTATTTAATTTTATGTAGTGGAAAAATATGAACAACATGAAAGATATTATATAACATTTCTTTTTTTTTGTAGGGAAAAATTTATATTGTAAAATTATCATATAAGTTTAAATATACCAAAAAAAAGTTTTAAAAGTACTAAATTTTTTTTTGCTCCTTCACCTCCAAAATCACCTTGGAAGAAAATTTTTAATTTTTATCCGATTACAGTGTTAAATCGAAGAAACTAAAAAAAAAAAAAACATTATACTAAAAGATGTACAACCTAAGTTTTTATGTTTGGGGATAGGGATAAATTAAAGTAAAGTTTTATTGTAAAATTAAAATAAACAAGAAAAGTTTGTAAAAAAAAAAAAAATTGATATTGCAAACTTTTTTCCCCCACCACCACCATTGCTCAAAGCATTTTTTGGGTCGCTTTCATTAATATTACGCGTTTTAAGAGGTGGAGGAACCCCATTTATGGGCGCCTAAGCAGTGTTCGGCTGGCTAACAGGTTCCGCCAGTTATAGCCAAGGGCGTATGTATACCTGCGCACTACTGACTAAACCTCCACCCCTGGCTTCCCCATTCCTGGGACTGCTTATAAAACATTTCATCAGAATAAGGGGGAACCGCCCACACACAGAGTCATAACAGCTATATAGCTATATAGCTGGGCTGAATGGACCACACCAGTAAGCAGTTTCCACACATTAATATTATGCTTAGGAAGACATTAAAAATATTGCTTAAAAAACATGCAATAAATAAAAGGATAACATTTTTTGATTTTTGGGGAAGAGGAAAATATGGCGGCAAAATGTGTTAAAGAAGGTAAGATAAGCACGCATGAATATACTGAACTTAATATAAAATGGGGTTATCTTTGAAAAAGTTGTAAAAAATTGGCCCCAAAATCCCAACATTTTAACGTTAAATTATCGGAGTCTGTACAAAATTTCATCAGAATGGGTTTACACCCTTAAAAGTTATTAAGCTAACACGCCAACACACACGTACGTACGAGTACATGCGTACGAATATTACCTCTTACTTTTTTTATTTTTTTGGGGTTCCTCGGTCATGAAACGTTAAGAAATACAAATAACCTACCCATACCCGTTTTTACTTTCTTGTACGAAGTAAAGAACTATTGTGATCGCGAAATATTTCGGTTTTCAGATTTCAAAGGAAATATTCATTTTGACCATCCCTGAATCCATTTTGACTAGATACATACATACGTTTACCTACGTATGTATGTATCTCGCATAACTCAAAAATAATTAGCCGTAGGATGTTGAAATTTTGGATTTAGGACTGTTGTAACATCTAGTTGTGCATCTCCCCTTATGATTGCAATCGACTGAACCGATAGTGTCCAAAAAAGCCCAAAATCCAAAAAATTGGACTTGAACATTTTCGTAACTGTAGTAATAAACCCTCATTAAGAGCTTTTCAACTATATATCATAAGTTGTACTTATTTTCATTGGTTCCAGAATTTTAGCCAAATAAAACTTTAGTGAATGAAATATTTGGATCTTAGGGGAAGGCACATCGGTTCGAATCATAATACTTCATCTCTTTTTTTTAACTTATTGTTTTAATTTGATTATATTGATTTTTTAATAATTATTAACCTTTAATAGTAAAAAAGATTTTCGATGAATAGTTATTCAATAAAAAAAAAATATGCAAAAATATCAGAAGTTTTTAATGAAGTAAACTTTTATGTACTTTTTACTTTAAAAAATGTACGAAAAACATAAATAATGTACTGTAAAAATTGTACGTCAAACGTAAAAAACTGGGTTTCTGCCTCAATGCATTGGTTTTCACCCCAGATTTCTCAAAAACTACACCAGATACGGGTTGGAACCTATTTTATTCAATTTTTTCAGGTCAAAACCATAAGAAATAACTAATTTTACTTCATAATTAATCTCCTAAAAATGTCTGTACGAACTCATTTGGCCGGGGTAGCTGAAATCCGAACTAAATCTTTACTAGCCGTAACTCGCAAACGAATAATTTATGAGTACTTTTTTCATTATTTTCACGAGTAGAATAGGTTATGAAAGTTCCAGGAGAACTTCGTGGTACTTTCAGTGTAAGAATAAATAACCAATGCCAGATTTGTTGTCAGCTTTTTTCGGTTTCCAATCATTTTTAATGTAATAACTATTTTAGTTACATTACTTTAATATAAATTGGAAAACAAGATTAAGCTAAGAAAATCAACTACGTACGGATTTTGAATTTATTTAACAACGGTTTATTTTTAAAAGTTAAACCAGTGAGGAAGTATTTTACGGATTGCGTATAGAGTAAAAAATCGATTTATCTTGGTAAATAGTCAAAGCGTATTGATTTTCTTTAAGATTTTGTTTTTCTTAATTTTATTTTAGTTATAATGAAATTAAATTATAAAGTTTATCATAAAAACTTAGTTTCTATAACAGAAATGTAATCGTAAACGATGCTTAACTATTAAATTAAGTAGATAGTTTTATATTATAAATATTCTAAATTAATCTAATGGAAATGTCTAGTCATTTTATTTATTTAATTTTTTTTAAGGGAAAGTAAAAAGAGAGTTAAAGAACTGTTTGTTTACTTTTCTGTGAAAAGAATTTCTTGTTATATATTCTTTTTTTTCTTTACTGAAAATTATGAAAATGAAATATACTTCGTTATTTTCTTCTATTTATCTTTTGAATAAGAGTGAAAATATACTTTACATACAGCTAAGTTTTAATAAAAAACCTTATGTAACTTTTGTTTTAAATATGTATATATATATATATATATATATATATATATATATATATGGATATATATTTAAACAACAATATAGTAATAAGTTGCAAATAATATTTAAATTATAAATAAGCTGTTTGAGATACTAACAGAAGTGCAGATATAACATTTTTTTTTCAGAAAATGGCTTGTACCAAAAAAAAGAATAAACGTGATTATGTTTACTAAATATTTATATTTATTTTTAATTTTTTTTTTTTTTTTTTTTTTTTTTGAGGTTTTTTAGGGGCATCGACTACTTTGGTCATTAACCCCATCCCACTTCAAAAAAAAAAAAATTAAAAAAGGTTCAATTATTCACATTCTTATGAATAAAAAATGTTCAAAAATTTACGTTCTTCTAACTTCGAATCCAGAATATTACTTTCTAGGCTTTTCTTTCGGCCATCCTTTCTTGCGTTTCTCCATTCTTCTGACGGCCTCAACCTCTGATGACAGCGTATCTGAGGCCTCAGACATGGCATCGTCTTCCTCTATTTCGGATGCCAGTGACGTTCTGCGGCTGACGTCAGTTGATGAAAGTTTCGTCGGTGCTGTTAGCATCTTTGCTAGGGAATCTAAACTAATAAGCGATGCACTCTCCGCGGCGGATGAGCCGGACTCTATCTCTACTGCAGTACTGGGTCCAGCTGAAATATATGCTCTCACCGAAGCTGATCTTTGCGCTTTTGGAGGCTCTATTGGTACAGGTTTTATATTCTCTACGTCTGGTGGTTTCTTAATAATAACTTGCACCTCCATTTCCGTAGATTCAGATTTTCTTGTCACAATTTCTTTAAGCTTGTGACTAGACGACGGAGTGATCCGTTTCTCTTTACTAGATAAGTCAAGATTTTTTATTCTTACTTCATTTGGTGGCTTAATAATCGCAGGTTTAGCTGGTGATTTAAACTGTGCTGGTGCGTCTATGATGTCAACGGCGTCAGTCCGGGGATGAGCCTTCTCATCTTTAATTTGTTTTCTCTGATGAGTCGACTCAATCTTTGAATCAATGATTCTTTCAATCATTGTCGCAAGACTTGGTGCCATCGTGTTAAGCAACTGCTCCACATTAATTTTAGATGTGGAAGGGGCAGCCGCTGCTTCTGCGTAAGAAGTCGATGATCGTGGTGTACGTTGATTAACAATCTTCTTCGCTTCAGGATAACTGACCTTCTGAAGCGTTTTAACTTCCTGAATCGCTGTTTCTAATTTATATGTAGGGCAGTTTCTTGAACGACAATTGTGATGCCCTTTACAGTTAACGCAGGTTGGAGGATCATTACATTGGTCCCCCTCATGTGTTTTCTCTCCACATATGCATATTTCCTGCGCTTCACATCTAGCTGCTGTGTATCCGAATCGTTGACACTTAAAACATCTCATCGGCTGCGGAATAAATGCTCGTACATCAAGCCGATGGATGCCAGCTCGTACCTTTTCAGGAAGATTCGGCCTATTAAATGTTAAAACATGCGAGGCCGAAGGAACAACTTCACCATTTCTTCGCATGGTTAGTCTGCGACACTGAGTCACTCCCTGACTCGACATTTCTTGTACAATTTCTTCTTCTGTAAAATTAAGAAGATCGCTACAAACAACAACTCCTCTGGATGAGTTCAGTGTGCTATGCGGTTGAACAGAAACCGCAAATCTTTCTTTTTATTATTACAATTATTATTATTATGAGAGATAGGGCATCAACAACAGCTATGGGCTAATGAGCATAGCTGTTGATGCCCGCTCTTTTAATATATATATAATTTAAATATTATTTGCAACTTATTACTATATTGCTCTTTAAAAGATAATAACTTAGGTTATAATCAGGTCTTTAAAATTTTATCTTCGTTAAAAAAAATTAAACGTTCTTAATTTATTTTAATAAATTAAATATTTATTTTATCGTAATTTATTTATTTTTTGATTTACCATAAAATAAAGAAAATCTTTTTTTATTTCTACTTTACATCTTGAATAAAATATACATCTTAATATTAAACCGAAATATAATCAAAGTGATCAAAAACTGTGGTAAAAATCAATCGGAAAATTGATTTAGAAAAAAATACCGAATTGATCAAATTTAGTTTGTTCTGTAAATGTAGAAGATTTTCCTTTCTATAAAAGAAATATGAAAATTTGCTACTTAAAAATAAATTCTAATGTGGGCATCACATGAATTTCTTGTACGCCTATTAGTTTATATACACAATTTAAAAAAAAGGAAAAGTACGTAAAATTTTATTTCACTATTAACTTCTGATTTTTTTTCATATTTTATTTTTATTATAAAATTATTATTTATTGTAAAAAAAACTTTTTTTACAATCAGAGGTTAATAATTATTAATAAATCAATATATTTAAATTAAAAAAAAAAAGAGTTGAAGTCTGATTCGAACCGATGTGTGTTCCCTTGTAAGATCCAAATATTTCATTAATTAAAATTTCATTTGGCTATAACTCTGGAACCAATGAAAAGAAGTACCACTTATAATATGTCGTTGAAAAGCTCACAAAGAAGGCTTATTACTACAGTTACGTCGAAGTTCAAAATTCCTTTTTTTTTGGATTTTGTTCTTTTTCGGATAATTTTTGTCCAGCGATTGTAATCAAAAGGGAAGGTGCAATACTATATGTTACAACAGTCCTAAGTTCAAAATTTCTATATCCTATGGCTAATCGTTTTTGAGTTATGCGAGATACATACTTACGTACAGACGTCACGCCGAAACTAGTGAAAATGGATTCAGAAATGGTCAAAGTGGATATTTCTGTTGAAATCTGAAAACCGAAATTTTTCCCGACCACAATACTTCCATTACTTCGTACAAGGAAGTAAAAAATGATAACACGTTTCTTAATGTTGGATTTTTTTCTATATTTATTAATAAATGCTTATGAAGTTACGGAAAATAAATAGATTCTCTTTCAAAAAAAAAAATCTTTATTCTTTCTTTCTTAGTTGAAAATAATTTAAATAAATAAACATTTATAAATTTATTTAACTGCTTAAAAGTATGTTTATCTTTCAAACTCATTACCAGTGTGATCATTGCTAGTGAATGCTTGAGCGTG
Organism: Lycorma delicatula; assembly: GCF_047948215.1. Classification (NCBI taxonomy): domain Eukaryota; kingdom Metazoa; phylum Arthropoda; class Insecta; order Hemiptera; family Fulgoridae; genus Lycorma; species Lycorma delicatula. Next base: position 39,988,898 of record NC_134464.1, read on the forward strand.
CATTCTCATTTGTAAGGAAAGATAAAACAGATTGATAACGTTTTCCTTTTTAGCTATATTCTATGTCCAGTTAAACTTCCTACTCAATGTTATAAAGTAAAATATATTTGTTTTTATAAATTGTCAAACCACTAAGTGGTGCGTTTGTTTTATTGGCTTTATTTATTGTTGTTTCTTTTACTTTGATAACCAAACAGATTATTTACTTTTCCTTTTGTTAAAAAATATATAGCTCAGCAAAATATTAATTTATTTCTTTCGGTATAAATTTTTTATATTTTTATTTACGTTAAAATTAATTTTTCTTCTTTCTTTTTTCATCAGAGGGTTTTAAAAACACATCATTAGTTGTTATTTTAATCATCTTTTTACTGTTCCCCCCTGACATTTGCTGATATCCTTTCCGGCCTTTTTTCCTTTTGAATTAGGCAATGTACATTGATGGAGGTCGATATGTTTATTGTATATGAACCAAGTACGGTAGTTTATTATTTAAGATTTGTGTGTTTTATCTCACACTGATTGGAAACTGTTTATTTAATAAATTTTTTCATGACATAAAAGGATTACATTAATATTAGGTAGATTTCATAAGAAAGCTACCTATTGTAATGGGTATTCGACTTCCAGAAAATTTCGACATATCTTCGCCTTTGACATCCCCCAGACTCCAAAACCACTTTAAGCTCAAAGGTTTATGTATACATTTAATATATATATAATTTCACTTTCTTGTGGACACGATAACTGCCGTCATTTTGCGCCAATAACTTTCAAATTTTTCCGTAAAAATAAATCGTCCAAAAATCTGGGTCAAGTTCGTCAAGACTGTTTAGAAAAAAACAAAATATCACTATAGCTTTTTTATTATGAAAAATATAGAATTCGTTTAAAGTTTCTACTGTTGTTTGAATAATGGCCTAAAACCTGGTGTTTTTCATATCACCAACCATTGGCCAAGTGGTTGGATAAAATGGGGTTATTAAGACAAAAAAATCATACCTCCCTTAATAACTACAGTATCGAATATGTTTAACTATTGTCGTATTGAGTAAATTAAAAGTTTTTCTTAACTTTAAGATGGAAATCTTTTTTATCCTCTACTTAGCACCAGTGAAATTTACAGCCGCCTTCCGGCGTGCCGAAAGAGATTTTTTTACTTTACTCATTGCTGCAATTTTTGTTATGGCCATGAAGAATTTTTAAAGAAAAATTTGGTTTAAAAACGACAACATCAGACAAGAGTTACTTTATCTGAGAGTAATGTTGATAATAAGAATAATCCAGAATGATAAACATAATGATGATGCCACTTGTGGAACTGAAAGTAATGTATAGATTTACGGAATATATTCGGCTTAGTTAGGAGGAAAGAAATGGAGAACTTCATTCCTAATTTTTGCTGGGAAAGATAACGTTAGCTGCTTTTTTTCGTTTTATTTTTTAGAATTCTATATTGCTTTATAATTTTTAAGAATGATTAATTTATTTTTTTGGTAAAATTATTGGTTACTTGTAGAAATTAAGTAATAAATAATTTTTTACGCTTCATTCAAAAATTATTTCAAGAAGTTACTTCCTTTGAATAAAACCATTTTTCTCGATTTTCCTACCATTTTATAAAACTTGTATTTTTTTTAGATCAGTACATAACAATACACCCTATAGACTAGGTCTGAATGTATCAGATGTGTTGTTAATCGAATAAAAATGACTTATATTAGCATTTAGTTGGAAGGATCAAGGGAAACCATGAAGAAACGATGATCTGAAATAAAAGTCCTAGTTTATTCGTAAAAATACTGTCGAAATAGGTGATCTCTATGGTTGAGTGTTGTAGTGTCTCAGTCTTTTATCCGAATAGTCTGGAGTTCAAATACCAGTCAGGCATGGTATTCTTTATTCGCACAAAATTTCCATTTCATATTCCCACGCTAGAGCTCTGTTGAATTTAATTGTCAAGAAAAAAAAATAGTAACTAAATATATGAAGATAGTGAAAAATTAAAATAAGTACAAATTAAATAAATGTGTAGATGGAGTTTATATAGAGATTATTTTAACGCATATAATAATTTGTAAAAATTATACAAACATATAGAAAATTCCACTGGGAAAAGAGGGGGAATAGGAGTGGGGAGTACTAGCGAGCAAGGACCAATATAATCTGTAAAATTAATAATAAAAATTAAAAAAATAAAGTTCAGTTACTTTCTGAACAGAAATTGTACTTTCAAAATAAATATATTAGATAAAGAAACTTACAGAATCAAGGTTGTCGGTATTCGGTAATTTACTTTAGGGAATTCATTTAGCTATATACAAAGACAATAATCATAATGAGAGGAAATATAGCTAATTATTAATGAGGAATTTATATTATTAATACCCTTTCTTTCTTTCTTTTCTTTTTCCTGTTTAACCTCCGGAATTACCTTTCAGGTAATACTTCATATTTATGAGTGTAAATTAAGTGTAGTCTTGTACAGTGTCAGGGTTCGACCACTGAGATGTGTAGTTAATTGAAACCCAACCACAAAGAACACGGGTATCCGCGATCTAGTATTCAAATCCGTGTAAAAATAACTGACTTTACTAGGAGTTGCCTATTAGACCAACCCGGTGGTTATATTTTTAATACCATTTACGAGTAACGGCACTTGAATATGTGTGTTTGGATGAACAAAGAGGTCTAAGGGGCTCAGCCTTGACCGGAGAAATCAATTTTACTATTACAGCACAAATGTATAAATAATAATTTAGCAGCGTACGTATTGTCTTTTATAATGCTATGATTATTTATGACATGTTATTTTAAACTTTATCTCTATCATAAGTGACATGCTTTTAGTAAACCAGAATTATTTCATACTTTTTAAATATTCATAGATATGTTTTAGTATTGCACATACTACGCTGTATTTTATGCACTTCTCTTATCGTATATCATATATATATATATATATATATACACACTTTTAAGCATTTTATTGCAGTTGTAAGTCAAAAGTTACATGTTTATTTAAAATTTAATAAAATGGATTTTCTTTTATGTTTTAAGTCTTCTACATAAAATCTGCTATATACTCGTGTATGAGTGTGTGTGTGTGTGTGTGTGTGTGTGTGTGTCTGCGCGCGCGTCTGTGTGCATTCACAACATAAGAGATTTGTTTTACAGTTTGTTAAATACAAGAAATATTCATGACCTCGTTTACTCATTTATGGAGTGTGAGATTTTATATCAAACGACAGTACTTAAATAAGACAGGTGTCTTATATAACTAAATAATGTAAATTCAACACATAAACTTTGTGTTTAAAGTTTTTTAAGAGAATAGATTGTTACTTTACTATATAAATATAACAGTTTAGTACAAATCTCGACCTGGGTAGTTAATCCATATAACACATAAAATTATTTAACGATTTTAATTCATTTTCTTTAAATAATTTTGTTGTAATTTAACTACGAAAGTTAAGACTTAAAAATTAAATGTAAACGATATTTCAAAAATAATTTTTTTTTTCTATTTATTTTAAAATATTTAAGAAGCTCTTTTTTATATATATAAGTTACACCCCTGATAATAGATAATGCATTACATTCCATAAGCCACATGTATTGCCTACTTTCCAAGAAAAGCCACCGTGAGAAAGAATGTAAAACAGCTGCAACCTATGTTTCTTTATTTTCAATGTAATAACAATTATTCAAATTATTCAGTCTCAGTCTAGCATTCATAGCGTCTCAGTCCTGGACTCGTTCGATGAACATCGTTCTATTAGAGTCCAATAACATCTCTCATGGAGTAAAGTCCTGCATTAGTAGACTCGTTCGATATTGCATCATCCTATTCAGTTTATCATGAGCATGTACGCATAATTATGTTACCAATTAATTATTTACGATTACAATTTTAATTTTAAAAAGGTAACTCGTTGAGTATCATACTTAACTTATATATATATATATATATATATATATATATATATATATATATATATATATACGAGTATATATATGGTCACAAATTATTTTTTTGGTTTATTTCTTCATAATAAATAAATTTTTTATTCAGATCGATATATAAAATAACATTATATAGAACACGTCAGGAATTGCTCCTTCGCTGAAAGTAAAACAGAACTGTTCCTCATTTGCCTGGATGAATTAAGGGAAACTATTATAAAGTCTTGATACAATTAATTATAATATAAACAATCTGATAACAAAGTTGTTATACTTTCCTGGCATTGGTTTATTTATTCTCATATAGTGGAAAAGTAATAATAGGTAAAAAGATTAAAACATGTAAAAAATCGATATTTTTTAACGTTTATCGGTTCCCGCATTCTACAATATTACCCCCAAATAATTTTATTTGTAGGCGTTTGCACTAGTACTATACTTATGACAACAAACAAAATTCGGTTAAAAAATATGCAATAAATAAAAGATAGCTTTACAAATTTTTGGGCGAAATTATTTTTAAAATGATAAGATAAGCATATGTGCATGCATGTACTGAGCTTAATATAAAGTGAGGTTTTGCAATATTTTGGGAAAATTGACCGCAAAGAAACTATATACCCTATCCCCTGGAGATATTTTCTCCGAACATTTATAATCAAATTGCTCCATATACATAGGTTTCCGTTCCAAATTTCATCAAAATCGGTATATCCAGTCAAACGTTATTAACCTTTAAACACACCAACACACGTGCATACGTATACCGGAGCTGTTCTAGCAAGGCGCTTTCCTCTGTACTTACAGCCGTACATCTACTCCCTTCCGCAAATGTCTTGTGTAACTGCTTAGCTATACGCTTTCATACGTAACGTACGAACGAATATTACTCCCACTTTTTTATTTTTTTTTTGTTTTTGTTTTTTGGGGTTCCTGGGTCATGAAACGAGAAATGCAAAAAAAGAACTGTATCCCATTTTTTGACTGATCACCATAATTCCCGTCTTGCAGCATAGCTCTAGCTAAAGCTATGATGCCAGGAATGTAAAACTAGGTATGATTAAAGTTCTTATTATTTATTTAAAATACAGAAATAATTTTACATGAAATAATTACATGAAGATGTTAAATGTTAGAAATTATTACAAAATAATCTATGATTCTGAAGGTGTTAATGAAAATTATTTAACAAAATATTTATCTACACTTTGTACAAAATGGAGAAAATTCAGTTTTTTGTTTTCTTAATTGGTATTAAATTTTTTTTGTAAAATAAATAATAATCCCCTAAAGATTGAATATGTACCGTCTGGAAGACGCAAACGGGATATTACTGAGCTGCTAGGGACCAATTTAGCGAGATAACTAAGAAGGATAACGGTTACACATATGTACAGACGACTCTGTCTCGACCGACGGGTGTGGCTGTTCAGGAATACAACATGAAAGCAAGATAATATGTAAGGTTAGTGCCCCTACTCTTCTGTGTTATTTTGCGAGGCGTACGCACTTTGCTTTGCCTTGAGAGTTAATGAGACTTGCAGTGATGACAACTTCTTAATAATAACTGACTCTTGAAGTGTACTTGAGAGCTTGAACTGCAGACGGTCTGTGGCCATAGTTCAAATTATCTAAGACGCCCTCTCAAGAGTACGAAAGTGGTATTAGTAAAGGTCATTTGCTCCCGGGGATGCCGCAATGGCATCCCCGGGAGCAAGTGACCTGGTGAAGTAGCGAAGAGAGCGGCAACAAATGGCTTTCTATTGAAATTAACCAGTGAGAGTGACATCATCAAAGCAGTCCTCGTCAAATTACGTACTCAATGAAGTAACTGCTGGCTGTTGAATCCTCCGACGATCTTACATGGCGGGAGAACGTGTTAGAGAAAAATTTTATCTGAAACAGCAGAAGAACATCCTAACGCGGCTGGAGAATGGGCACACAAAGTTAACCCACGCCCATCTATTTGGCTTTCCTCAGCAGAACTGTGAAGCGTGCAATGTCAAATGCTCCGTAATCACGTAATCCTAGATTGCCCAATGTCCAGGATTATCGTCGTTAATTAAATATGGGTTTAAATATGAACAGTTTGCTCAAACGGAAGAAATACATCAAAAGACTTGATGTATCTTCATCCTACTGTTTTTCTGTGACAGTAGGATAAAGAGCTTAATTTAGTGGTTTTGCTTACGTGAGATCCTTTATGGAGTACTGTGTGTGTAGTGAAAATTATTTAGTGGTCATGATCCAGTAACGATATTCGTTATCCAATGTTTGCCTAATTACTTCTGTATCTACTTGGTTTGATTTAAGTCGCTGATGGCTATTTTAGTTGATACGACTATAAACAAACAGTGAAAAAATAATTCTCTTTTCTTACATATTTATATTTTGTTTAATTGAATATAATGTTTAGGTTTTTAATCTAGTGCGCGCACGCGCACACACACAGACATTAATTTAGTACTCGTTATGAATAATAATCTTTGAAGAGTTACATCTTTGACTTTTGGTTAAAAAAACAACAAATGCTATACCATATTAAGATTATTAATTTAAGAAAAGAGCATTTTTTCTGTAACGTTTAAAACTCTGTAAGTTGCAATGTAATACATGAAAAAATAAAGGTGTAAAAAGTAATATTAGAAATAAATGAGAAAACTTTGCATTTAAAATACCTTTTGTCTGACTTTTTTTTATGTTAAAAATAAATTCAAAGTTTATTGCTTCGTTAAAAAAATTATAAAATAATTAACGTTTAAGAATATTTAAAAACAAAGTTTTATCTAAATATTTTTCTCATCTTTGGTTTTAGTAATGATCTCATCATTAAAAAAAAAAAATATTAAAAAAAACATTTTTTGTTTTTAGTTAAGAAATGAAATATTTTTTTGCATTAAACTATGTTTTATTTAATAATTTTCCAGTTCGTGCACGGTTTCTTAATTTTAATTAACAACAAGATGGAAAAAAATATCGTCACGGAAAAACGAATAGTCATTAAAAAATTCTGAGAATCTATAAAAAGAAGCACTTAATTGTTTCTTAAGCTTAGAATACTTTACAGACATATTATTTATTTTTTAAGCTGTTTTCCTTGTATAGTTTCATGATACGAATTTCTCCATCATCAAGATTTTCATTATTTATCAAAACAAACGTATAGACTTTTTTAATTAAAAAAATACCATCCTGATTAAAGTACCTACTATTTAAAGAAACAACGAAGAAGAATATTTAACTCTACTTTTTCGCTCAAATTGAACGTTAAAAAAATTAGACATGAAGAAATTAATAGGGATGGCATATTAAAAAAAACATTATAGTTTTACCAATTTCATATAAAATAAAAATCATGTCAGGTTATGAAATGTAAAAAAATTAAGATAATTTTCTTAAAATTTATTAATGAAATAAATCTGCAGAACGAATGGTAGTCTACACCGGATTTGTATCTGATATAAGAAGCATTAACGTTCAAACTCATCATTTAAATACATACATATTGTCTCTTCTTGAAAAAGGATTAAATTATTTCGAAAATATATTCGTCTAGATTCGATTCTAAAATGAATAATACTTTACTAAATACCTTGAAAACTTCAGATTACTTTCAGTTCTATTTTTATTAAAATTAATCTTTAAATAATTCTTTATTTTTCCGAGCAAAGAAATATATTCAATGAATCATAAAACTTGAATTTTTTGTCTTTCAATTGTCATTACGTCTAAATTATTATTTTTTAGGTAGATTTCATAAGAAAGCTACCTATTGTAATGGTTACCATGATTCGACTTCCGGAAAATTTCGACATATCTTTGCGTTTCACATCCCCCAGACCCCAAAACCACAGTTAACTCAAAAGTTTATATAAACACACACACACACACACGCACACGCACACACACACACACACACACACACACACACACACACACACACACACACACACACACACATACATACATATATATATATATATGTGTGAATATATATAAATAATGAATAAGCAACAAGTACCTTTAAATCTCTTTGAATTATACAAAATATTCTAACAAAAAAACAGCCAAATAAAGAAACACTAATAAAAAAATAACCATAATTAAATAAAATATAATAAATATAACCTAAACAACGAATAAATCCATAACCCCCCAACTTTAATATTACACCAGCTAAAATTATAGATACTGAAGTAGGTGCTTCAACATGAGCCCTAGGCAACCATAAATGAAACCCAAACAAAGGAAACCTAATTAAAAAATAAAATAAAATAACAAACATCAAATAATTATTTAATAAAAAATCAAAAAATAAATAATTAAAATAACCATAAAAACTATTTAAATAAAAAATTCTAAATAAAAAAGGAAAAGAACCAAAAGGAGTATAAAAAATTTTTAAAAATCCTGCACTTAAACGCTCAGGCTGATACCCTCATCCAAAAATTAATAAAAATAAAGGAACCAATCTACACTCAAAAAAAAAAAAAAAAAAAAAAAAATCAATGACAATAAAATCCAAAAATAGAAAAAATAACAAAAAATGTAAACCTTAGATAATAAGTCAAAATAATAATGTAAATAAACAGACAACAAAACTACAATAAAAATTCAAATACTTAAACAAAAAAAAATATATGAAACCCTATCAATTAGAAAAAAAAAACCCATTAAATAAACGAATCAATTATTCAAAACACAAAAAAGGATTAAAGAAAACAAAAAATAAAAAATAAATTTTAACATAAGGTCAATCTATCTAAATAATCTCTTCTAGAATTACGAATTAAAAAAACCAATAAAGAAAGTCCTAAAACACCATCACAAACCTCAAAAACCAAATAGATAATCAAAAATATATATTTCCCTTTTTTGTGGACACGAAAACTGCCGTAATTTTGCGGCAATCATTTTCAAATTGTTCCTTTAGAATAATTCATCCCAAAATCTCAATCGAGTTTGTTAACGGCCAAAATCGGTCCATAGGGGTGGAAATGGGGGGCTTTTTCGGGGGAAAAAATCGCTATAACCTTCTTATTAATTTAAATATCGAATTCGTTTACAGTTCGAATTATTCTTTGGATAAGGGCCTAAAACGTATCCTAGCGTATCGTAGCCTAAAGTAGATTTTTTTGATATCACCAACCATTGGCCCAGGGGGTTGAAAAACTGGAATTTCGAGGACATAAAAGAATCATACCTCCCTTAATAGGCACAGTATAGAATCGGTTTAAAGTGGTCCTTAGTCCTCTAAACATTATCTAATACTTTTGTGTGAAACAAATTTTGATATAACCAACCCTTACGGCAAGGGATGACCAAAATATTGCTGGGGTAGTAAGAAGATGGGGCTTGTCGTATAATAAACATGTGAAACGTTTCTTTACATGTAACCATTGTCATATTGAATAAATTTGAAGTTTTTCTTAAATTTAAGTTGGAAATCTTTTTTATTCCCTAATTAGCACCGGTAAAATCTACCTCCGCCTTCCGGCGTGCCAAAAGGGATTTTTTAATATCCTTATTGATTCTATGTATAAAAATATCAATGTTAAAAAATGTGAGATAAATATTTAACGACAAAGAATTTGTTTCTTAAGATCTTTTCAGTCTTATGATTGGTATTTAAATATATTTTTTTTTTTTAATATCCCGCCAAATGTAGCTGGAGTAGTTTTATTAAAGGGTAAAATATGGTGATCATATAAAAATGGGGTATCACGTTTTTACAAATCTTTACGTTTTGGGGTCCAACTAGTTCGTATGGGACAATATAATACCGTACGAATACATTTATGTGCGTATTTATGTGTCGCCCTTCTTTTGGCCTTGTATTTAAAGATTGAGCAAAACCGATTTTCTTCAGAGTTGGCTCAAATATTTATATATGTGGGGCATTGATCATATTATTTTTTTTCCAAAATTCGTTGAGAGGGTAGGGCGAAAAAACAATTTAGACCCTATTCAGAGGCGTTGTAGAAAATATTTATTAAATTTGTTGCCTACAATACATATCATTTTTATTTTTATTATTACATTTTTATTTTATATTTTTCTTCATCACGTAAAAGACTACTGAAATTAAAGTACACTATATTCTTGACACAAAATGAGACGCAATTTTTACTTTCCTCGCATCATAGCACTACAGCTATGCTGAAAGTAGGAAATTTTAGGTAATAAGAAATAAGAATGCAAAAAAGGTAATAAGCAAAAATTATTTTTTTTCCATTTCTCGATTTTTTATAATCCATGAAACTCAAAAAACAATAAAAAATTTGGGGTAATGTTCATACATATGTAAGTACGTGTGTTTGCGTATTTTATTTTTAACCTCCGGGTCTACTGTTACGTATTGCTTTAGAGGATGAGATGAATCATTTGTAGCGTGTGTGAAAATGCCATGCCTGACCGGGATTCGAACCCGGGACCTCCGGATGAAAGATCGAGACGCTATTTGAAGTTTAATAAATTTTGTCTGGATAAAGCGATGTTGATGAAATTTTACTCCGAAATTCGTGTGTATGGGTCAATTTGTTGGGAAGCGTTTGGAGTCCTATCACCAGGGTGAAAGGGTGTGTCAATTTTTAATTTTGTTGGTCAATTTTCTCAAAAATATTTGCAAATAAAACTAAACCCTACTTTAGTATATAACCCTATTTTTAGTATATAAACTATACTTTAGCTTAGTATATGTGTGCATCTTACCATTATAACAAAACTGTCTCTAAACTCTCCCTTCACAAAAATCGAAAAAAGCTATCTTTTTTTTTATTGCGTATCTTTCAATTAATTTTTTTTTGTCTTTCTAGGTGCAGTAGTAGTGTACCGGTCTTCGTGTCGCGAACGGAAGAGTCTCGGTCTTTCATCCGCTGGTCCCGGGTTCGCGGACCGCGGGTTCTAATCTCCCGGTCAGGCATGGCATTTTCACAACCTACAAAAATTGTTCCTCATTTCATCTTCTAAAGCAATACCTAACGGTTTATTTTTATTTATCATTATTTTTCCACTGTATAAGAATACATCCAATGAAAGGAAAATTACAATTTTATTGTCAGTTTTTTTTTCCATTACGTTCATAAATGTTATAATTTATTTTTTCAACATTTTCTAACAATTCTCAAGGTAATGTTGTTTTTACATTTTCTTTTAATTCTCTAATTAATGTTTTTACTTTCTTGAATAAGGTAAAGGAAATATTGTGATCTCGAAAAATTTCGGTTTTCAGATTTGAACGGAAGTATCCATTTTGACCATCCCTGAATCCATTTCGAATAGTTTCGGCCGGACGTCTATACGTAAATATGTATCTCGCATAACTCAAAAACGATTAGCCGTAGGATACTGAAATTTTTTCAACATCAATTATTACGCTAATCAATTATTAACCTCTGATTGTAAAAAAAAATATATATAATAAATAATAATTCAATAATAACAACAAAAAAAAATATGAAAAAATCAGAAGTTATTACAAAAAAAAAATTATGTACTTTTGAAAATGTGTATATGTAATTTAATAGGAATTATTACACGTGTATAAGTAATAGATTTGATGAAACATCTGATTATTTAATATTAATTTAAAATTATATTTTAGTATTGTATTATGTTTGGATTTTCTAGTTTAATTTTACTTAATTATTCTGAAATTTCCGTTTAATTTTATCTACATTAAAGTTAACTACAGAGTGACTGAAATACAGACCCTCAAAAGAACAACATATACAGTGAGGCATACATACTCGATCTTCAATAAATTGCAAAAAATTCTTATATTTTAGTTCGTTACACCTCTGATATTCAGACAATATTCTCCCTAAGTAAGAGTTGATCATCATTTCGTTTATTTTTTTTTTTTTTTTGCCAATTATTTAATCGCTCTTTGGTTTGATATAATTCTTCTGATCTTAATTTGTGCACACGTTCTGTAGTTTTCAAATTTTATCTCTGTTTATATTCATCATCCTCTCTTAATCTTTTTATTCTTTCTTTGGTTTTAACGTTTTCATCCTTTTTATATTTATCACCTTTTCCTAATTTTTTTTACTATTTCTTTGGTTTTATAATTTTCTACCTCTTTATATTATAATCTTCTCATAATTTTTTTATTCTTCTCTTGTTCTTAATGTATCTTCTTGTCGTTCTTTGAGAAATATTTCTTCATGTTATCTTTCTTTTTCTGTATTATCTTTTCTTTTTAATTTCTGATTATTCACCAAATAATCCAATAATAAAAACTGAATATTTTACATTGTTAGGTCAAAATTACCATTTGTAACTAGTATACAGGTGTTCAATAATCGGAACAGTTTAATTATCATTAACTTTTATTTATACGACACACCAGATATCTTATAATTTTTTTTAATTGAAATTCACGAAGATAATAATAATACTGATCTAGTAATACGAGAAATAAAGGGACTTTTACTATACCCTAATATTTCATGTAAGATTGTAATAAATAAATATAAAAAAAAATTAAAATAATTGTATAAATATAATAGTTAAAAAATGTAAGTGTAATTAAAAACGTACGTAATTGTATAAATATTTTATGTTAATAAAAACTAATATTTCAGCAATTGTGTAACTGTACACTTTAATAATGAATTGGAGGATCGTACATCACATTCAAATGAAATAAGTTTAAAAGAATTTCAGCAAAAATATGTATATGCAATTTAATAGGCGTACAAGGAAATTATATGGTGTCCACATGAGTTTTTTGTTAGGGGTCATTTCTTTATAAATAAACATTTTCTTACATTTCCGCTACAGAGCAATTACGCCATTAAAATAAAGTATTCTCTAACTAGGAGATTAGGAATTTTGATGCATTCATTTTATTTTGTTGACTTGACCCGGCGTAGTCGGGAAAGTCATGCAATACATTACTAGGTTTTTTATTTTAATTTTAATTATTACACGAATAAGATAATCTACTTATTTTAATTCAGTATTAAAATGTATTATTTTTAATAATAACAACAATTATCGTCTCGTTTTGCGAAAAAAAAATTTTAGTTAAACATTTATATCGATTTTGAAAGTTAGTAGCAAAGATATCTCTGACTATTTTCTGTATATTAGGTCTTTACGATCATCCGTTTCTGTTACTCTACTTTACTACAGCTTCAACTATATTCAGTTTTGCTCTTCTGCATATTGAAAGACCTTTAGTTTAACTCAATTCATTCGTTCAAATGTTCAAATTACATTTACATTTGTCGACAATAGAGCTGATACAGAATAGCTGATTTTCTCTTACCCTTTTATTCCAATCCCTTGTTTTATCTATTTCTCCGTTTTTCGTGTTAGTTAATTTGACCTGATGACCTTCGTAGCATATATATTCGTATATGCAGCAAGTATACAGTATATCGAGATTAAGTGCACTGCCTGAATTAAAACATTTTCTCTAATCCCGATATCATGACAATATCTCCCACCATTCCTTTATGTCTTTGATGAGAGTATTAAAAATTTGTGCATCCATTACATATTTTTCGATTTTAATCTTTTTGTATAAATATACTTTAGTTTTTAATCCCACATTTTCTATTCTTAAGTATAATAAAAGGATTGTATGTGCTTTGTGTTACAATATCGATTAACTCCTATCAAATCTAATCTTTATTACCAAGTGAACGACCCGGAATGTCTCCGTATAATCAGTTATAATCTATTACTCGGAAAGATATTCTCAATTAAAATTTGAAAAATAAAAAAAATTAGGTTTTTTTCTTTTTTAATTTAACTTTCTTACCAGCTATATTTTGTTAAAGAAATAAATGCAAAATAACTGAGGGTGAGAGAACCTTACAATTTATTAGAAAACATTGTATAAAGGTTGTTTAATATATATTTCAACAATTTTTTTAATTTTTTTATCTTAAATTCATATTTTCCGAAAGTGCATTATATAAAAGAAATTTTACCCAGAGGAGAACTATGAACCCCTTGTTTAAAGTACTTTATCAAGGAAAGGTTTTTTTCAAAATTACGTTTTATTTCATTAATTAAAATTTTATTTGGCTATAACTCTGGTACCAATGAAAATAAGTACCTCTTATATATCGTTGAAAAGCTCTCAATAAGGGGTTATTATTGCAGTTAAGAAAAAGTCCAAATTCCAAATTTTTTTGGATTTGGGGTCTTTTTTGGGCAATTTTGGTCCCGTCGATTATAATCAAAAGGGGAGTTGCACAACTAGATGTTACAGCAGTCTTAAATTTAAAATCGCAACATTCTACGGCTAATTGTTTTTGAGTTAATGCGAGATACGTACAGACGTCATGCCGAATCTAATCAAAATGGATTCAGGGATGGTCAAAATGGATATTTCCTATGAAATCTGAAAACCGAAATTTTTCGCGATTATAATACTTCTTGTACAGTACAAGGAAGTAAAAAAAAAATTAAATAAAAATCTTGTTTTTTTTAAAATTATAATACGAAAGTTTCTTATTTTATTAATTAAAATATTTTCTTTATATATTGAGAAAATTGTATACTATTAGATTTTTGCTCTATCACTAAATATTAAAGCATTTTACTTGAATAGCTTTTCTTTATTGATTTTTTATATTTCTTTCTATTCTCCTTTTTTATTTCTTAATGATTTCTCATTTAGTCTTCGTAATTATTTTTAACTTTCGGAACTGAAAGACATGTAATATTATAATAAATCCACTCTGTCAGTAGTATTTTTACTTTAATTTTTTCTTTGAATGTCTTTTTTAATGATTAAATTTATAAGAAAAATGTTTGTTTGAACGTTTTGAAAAATTAAAAAATCTTGAATTATTCTCTTTTGTTAATAATAAACGGTATTTTATTTTAATGAGAAAAAACGTATTTTAATTGAAGTTATTATAATTTTTTTAAAACGTTTTGTTAAAATAAAACTTCTTTAATGATTTTTATAATTATTTTATAGAAAAAGAGACAAACGTAATATAAAGATTTATTTTGGAGGAAATATTAAAAATTGCTAGTAAAATTTTAAATTATTGAATTCTTCCCGTTATTTCATTTTTTAAAAGTTTTTTTTTTTTTAATTAGTTCTGAATGTTTAGTAACAATTTCTTTAACACTGTTTGATGTACGATTTTTTTTATGCAGCTTTTTAATATTGTTTATAAAAAGTTTATGTATTTTTTTGTTCAGAGTATGCAAAAACTTTTGTATACTCAAACTGTAATTCCACTTAACCCTATTTTGAAGAATCATAATTTTAACCGAAAAAAAAAATTCATTATGTGAATAAACTTATAAATATGTTATATCCACGTCACCACTTAAACACGGTCTCTTTTTTAATATCTAATTTACGACCGCAATTTCACAAACAAAATGACATCATCAAGATTTTATATGCTCTTCATATAATATATAAAAACAAAATTATGACATAAAAAACACAATTTTATGTTTTTTATGTTATTTGCTGTTTTTGGATTATAATTTTTTTTTTAATATAACGTGATGATAAGTGTATAAAAGATGTAAAAGTCTGGGGTACCACGTTTTTGATGATATCATTAGGCTTCTACGTGTTAAAATAAGCACCTTTACCTCGTTTAATATTAATTTTTTTTATCGAGTTATTTATCTTTCTTAGCATTTTTTTTTCTAAAATCTAACTATACAGTAATAGTTTTAGCAAATAGGCCTAACGTGTTTATATATAAGTAATCGGGCTACTATTAATTTTTTTTTTTTAATTTATTTTATATAACAAATAATTTACAAAGAGTACCGGAAGATGTTGGCCATTCTTAACACTGATTCCAAGATATTGAAATAAAAAAATAAAATTCGTATGAACAAATTACTTAACTCGTTTAATTTTCACTAGCAATTAATTATATTTCTGTACAAAATACAATAATTTAAAAAAAATCCAGGTCCATTATTGGAACCCACCGGATTGGTGGTCTATTGGTGAAATCTCTTCGCAAATCAACTGATTTCGAAGTCGAGAGTTCCAACGTTCAAATTCTAGTAAAGGCAGTTACTTTTATCCACATTTGAATACTAGATCGTGGATACCGGTGTTCTTTGGTGGTTTGGTTTCAATTAACCACACTTCTCACGTACTCCAGAGTCGGAAGCAGTGGACTGAAGTTGCGTTACTGGCCTCATAGGTACTGCAGACTAAAGGCAGGGAAGAACCACTCTGGGGCGTAGAGTAATATGTTAGAAAAAACAAAGGAATTATGGAATAGGGATATCCAATTTACCAGGGTTCGAGCTGCATCCGGCCTTAAGAATAATATGTTTACTTATTAGATTAAGGTTTTTAGTAATTAGTACATTCTGAATTGTAATTGTTTGAGTTATTATGTTATTTTTTGTCTTGTTTTATATTTGATGTACTTGTCTGTGACTTCCAAAAATATAGACGAAACGTGGCGACGTCTAGAGTCAGGTAGGCAGCCTCCTTGCCTAGGATACCTTGGCTCGCCCGCATATAAGAGCGAGGAAATCGGAGTACATATGATGATGGTACGGAGGACACTGATGGTATAAGAGGGCGTGTTGAGGAGAAGGGCATGCGAAATGCCTGCCTGGAACCTAGAAGGTTATGGCAGGGAAGGGCATCTCGGCTATCCAGAAGTGGAATTCGAGTTGTTTCTATGATTCAGGAGAGACCACGATGGGAGCCTCTGTGGTGGGCCAAGTCAGGGTGAGGCCATCTGCTGCCACGAAACTCCGGAGCAATTGAGGTAATGTTTTAAGGCTATCCGGTCGCTCTGGGAGTGACCAAAAGAAAAACCACACATCTCAAAAATGGTAAACCTGAGACTGTACAATACTACATTCATACATATCATCCTCATTCATTCTCTGAAGTATAATACCTGTCGGTGATTCACGGAGGCTAAACAGGAAAAAGAAGTCATTATTGGGCAAACGCCTCTCCATCTCTTTTCATTCTTTTCTATACCAATCTTTTAATGTTTTCTTAACCAGCGTAGCGCAATTTTCATTATATTGGTCATCCCGTCTTGTTCTTTGCCGGCCTTTCTTCTTTTTATCGAAATTTTATATATCTACATAGTAGCTCATCTGGTCCGTCTTCCATCATGTACCCAGCCTATTACTATATGGAAGTTTTTATTATTTATACTACGTATTTAATTCAAGTTTGTTGCTTGGTAGTGATGTTCCTAATTTCTTCTTTTTTTTTTTTTTTTTTTTTTATAGCCATACGCTCACCGAGTAGTTTCAATATTTTTTATTTCTCTTCTTCTTTTTATTTTTTATGCACCATGTCTGGGATTTATAAGAGAGACTCGGGAACATACAGATTTCTTCCACTTGTCCTTCAGGTTAATTTTTAATTTTTAGAAGTTAACTTGGGTAACTACTGTTCAGATAATACTTCAGAGGATGAATGAGGATGATATGTATGAGTGTAAATGAAATGTAGTCTTGTACATTCTCAGTTCGACCATACCTGAGATGTGTGGTTAATTGAAACCCAACCACCAAAGAACACCGGTATCCACGATCTAGTATTCAAGTGCGTGTAAAAATAACTGGCTTTACTACGACTTGAACGCTGGAACTCTCGACTTCCAAATCAGCTTCCAAATCAGATTTGGGAAGACGCGTTCACCATTAGACCAACCCGGTGGGTTTTATTCATCACCTAGAAACCGCAAATCGTACAGCTATTTTTTGTATGTGTAAGGGAGATTCAAAGAAAATGTACCGGTTTTCGGTACTCCAGGTGTGATAGTTTTAAGTATTAACATACCCTCCAAATAAAACCGCGCTTCATATGTGAATAAAACTTGATATAAAATAATAGAAAAATGGGCTGAATAGAAAAATGTTTTTTCCCGGCGTAGTTTCCGCAAAGATTTATGAAATCTTGTAATTGCCGCTTTAATGTTCTGTACGACTTGTTTAATTAAAATTGACCTGTGTCAGGCATATTTCTTGTCTAACACCGAACCTGTTTCACGAATTTTTTTAGCTAAGTTCTTAATTATTCTTTTTACTTTTGCTTGCTTCCTTTCAAAATTCTCTCTGTATTTTCACCGACATACAACATGAGATTTTGTTTATAAATAAGTTTCCATCACGAATACATATTCTTTAAAATTAATCACATTTTAACAAACAACACACGATTACACAACCTTGTTCAAAAACCAATGCTCGATATAGACTGGAAATACTCAAATGTGCTGACTTCCATCCCATTCCAGCTCCAGTCGTACCAACTCTTCCACATTATTTTACCTATCTCATGCCAATTTATACATTTTAATAAAAATATGCATTTATTGTAAACTATTGAATGTAGGGGTCTACTTTAAGTTTAACGCGGTATAATTAAATAATGTTTTGTATGTTCCCTGCTTCAACTCAGCAGGGGAAGCTATTTTAATTAAATAACCCAATTACAGGAAATTGACAGCAAAATAAAATTAGATGTAGTTTTTATAATATTATTGTGCTGCAGTGTGCACAATTGTTCATTATTATTTATTATATTTATTTCATTAATATCTACGTATACAATCGAGCTGCGCAACCTAATTCTAGATTCTTTCCTTTTTGTAAACAAGCTATCTTATCTTATATCAATAATAGTTTAGTATAGCACATTTATGTATACAGGTATAATTAAACGTAAAAATTACCAGTACATTATAATCCATTCGATTTAATCGGGTAGACATTTATAATGTAACTTTACATTTTTTAAATCTGGTAACCGTGTAGGTAGAAGATAAAATAGAAGAGTTTTTGATGATAGGGTGAGTTGAATACCATACAGAATGATCTTTTTTTTTTATTCGATTGTTGAAAATACCAACCAGTCAGTAACCAACGTTTCACCTCTACATAGGGAGAGTAACAGCGAGTGGCGCCACAAATCAAAACGTACCACTGTCTTTTCAACCCCACCCCTTCACAAACTCTGTCCCACACTACACTACGCTTGCTTGAAAATCTTACCCCCTCGGGATCATCACTTTCTTTTCCCTTCAGTTTTCACGACTCTCATTTTCAACTTGACTTATGACATTTTTCTTCTTGCTATGCATGGACGTACATCATATACCAGCTTTGCCAAAAAAAAAAAAAAAAAAAAAATATAGAAAAGAAAAGGGAAAAATCGTTCAAGTCTGTTTGTGTCTTCATCACATTCGCAGTCACTTCTCTCTTTTTTCTTTCGTCATGGCTCATTTATTTATTCTAGTATATAGAAACGTACCGATTTACAATGCAACTCAATTCTAGTAAAGGATAGGAATCATATTCTTTAAATCAAATCCAATGATTCATAAAGTTGTATATATATATATTAGACAACATTCATGTTAGTTATTTTTACCTGAATAAAAATAAAACAAAACATTTTATCTTGTTTAAGTTTTGTTTTAACAAAATAAAAAGGAATAGTTGATGTAAAAGAAATATTTAAGATCTTTTAAAAATATATTCGTCGATAAAACAAAATTGATGCAATAAAACAACAGACAGTGCAATTTTTTTAATAAAAATTACATTTTGTTATAATACTTGCCGCAAATATTTACATCCAAAAATTGTTCAAAAATAAGAAACGAAATCGAACAACTTTGATAATTGAAGAAAAACATATTTTCGTTGGATTATTAAAGTTTTTCAATTTTTTACTCTTGTGCTTATTTTATTTAGACATTTAGCTTTTAAGTTTTGGTGTAACATTCTTCAATCTCTCATTAATTAAAATCCTTCTTATGTCAGTATCCCTAGAGTTAGTAATCCTCAAATTATATTCTTTAGATCAGAAGAATAATCTTTTAGAGCGATATTTTTGCCTTTAATTATCTTAATTGATTTTAGATAAGGAATTTTAAGCATACATTTCTTTTGCTCTATAATAATTTTCATAATTTTGTTTCTGTTTTCTTATTTTTATTAAATAAGAAAACATATTTATGTTTAAATATGTAGAGAATATATTTATTTACATAAACTCTTTACATATTTATATTTCGTTATTATCGTTTAAATATTGGAGCTTTAATGTATTTAATAGGATTTTTAAATTTAAATATCTTCGGCTTCGATCGGTTTCATTAGGATATTTACAGAATATTCGGCTCCTTTCGTATGTAATCGGCTACTGACGATTCAGCGGCTCCTTACACGTCACTCGGCTCCTTTCGGATGTACCCGACCCCTGACGACATCACTAGGTTGCTGAAAGTTCACATGGCTCCTTTCGGATACACTCGGCTCCAGCAATATTATTTAAGCAAGTCCATCGTCGTACTTGCGGTCATTCATTACTCATTCTTCAGTACTCACTCTTGTTAAGTTCCAGTTAAAGCCTGTCCCTAAAAATGGCAATCGCATTATTCTTGTACAATCGCATTCAGTAGCAGTTTCATTTCATAATTCCAATACAATAAACATTTAATAATATATAAATAACTCATTTAATATTTCAAATATATTAAACAATCAATTTAAAAATACAAAGGTTTTTTCAAATATAATAAATAATTGATAATAACATCAACTTATGACTTTAATTATCTATGAATCAGCGCCGAACTTCATCTGTTCGTACAGATGGCTTCCATTTCACACTTGTTAATCTGAGGTACTAGCTTATGTAAAGCCACTACAGCACTGTACAGTAACATCCAGCACTGTACAGTTGAATTTTTCATGCAACGGAATAAAATAGCATACTAGTAATATAGCGAATAAACTGGGGATATATGAACATACAAAACATGATAATTTCAGTGTTAGTACTCAGTCGATCCTATTAGTATGTGTAAATAGACCCGAATAAAAAATATTATTCATCGGTACGTAGGCAATACAAAGACTTTGAGATTAGATGTAATGTTAATTTGATCGGTCAGTAGTCTTTCTACATCTTTCAGATTAAGAATTTGTTCAGGAATCGAATTGAAGAAAATTTGTTCTTATAATAAAATAAAGCCCTATCCGGGAATATTTGAAAATTCCAATTAATTTGAATTTTCACTTAGTATAAAATATAGGTTTTCTGTTTTATTTAAATAGCTTATATCTTATAAACGCTTTCTTTTATTAAAAAACGAATAAATTAAAAGAAAAGCGGAAAATATGAAATGATAAAGATTATAAAATAACAAAACTTATGAATAAAAAAAAAAGAAGAAAACAGTGATAAGATTTAATATTTCTTCCTCTTGACATTTAAACTGTTATAATGCACTTAAATGAAATGATTTATGTGATCTTTAACATTTTGCTTAAGTAGTTATAAAAATAGCAGGTGGTCCATCTCCTCCCACTTTGTCATTTTGTCACTTTCTTTTTAATTTCAGTAAAAAAATAAATAAATAACATTGTATCTCGTGTATTATTTGCTATAAAAGTTAAACTAAATCTACCGCAAATTAAAAAAAAAAAAATATAATAAACATACTTATTTGAGAATGATATTGGTACGTATGTAATCAAAATATGTGAAGATTAAATGAAAAGATTTTTTTTGATATTTGGAACAAAAATTACGGGTTTTATAAATTAAATGAAGACTAGGGTTTACGGATATTTAAAAATGGAGAACAAAAAATTAAGAAAAGAATCTTTCATTTTATTTCTCAGTTGAAGCTATAATTAACTGGTTTTATGCAATTAAACAGGTATAACACAATTAAATATTAAACAAAATAAATTTTTAGAACGAAATACTTTCAGAGATAAAGTAAACGGTTTCAAAAGTTTTTAGGAAAAAACCACAAAAAAAGGGAAGAAAATGTTCTCAAAAAGAGAAAAATAGATGAATTTATTGAAAGAATGAAAGAATACTGGCATAAAAGGAAACAAAATGCCAAGTAAAGTAATTTTTTAATGTTCTATATGTATTGATATTTAATGAAATCTAAACGCAGTGAAATATGGGGCTTTGCTTCTCGACCATATCGTTTCAAACATTTAAAATGTTGTTGACAAAAATAACTGGTGTCAAGAAGATGGTGCTCCGCCTCATTTCGGTCTTCAGATAAGTGAAATTTTAAATACATTGTTTTTCTGGCAGATGGATTGGCCGATGGGGTAAATTAGAATGGCCAGCCCGATCACCCGACCGTCGCCATCCGATTACTTTCTATGGGGGCCACTTAAAAAGTATTGTTTATAAGCCCCAAGATATCGATGAATTACAAAATAGATTTCGAGGATCAGGATAAAATATCATTAGGGAATCATTGAATAATGCAGTATCATCCTTTAACAACCGACAGGGACACTGTCAATCAACAGGAGGAAGATATTACGAACATCTATTAAAAAGAAATGTAAGTAAATAAGCAAACGTTTTGCTAAATAAATAATTTTTTTTTAATAAATTTATTCGATAATATTTATTTAATCAAATTTTTATAAATTTAATTATTTGCGATAACAGTTCCTAAAATTATCAATGTATTTTTTCAAAATCAAAAATTTATCTCGCTGCTATTTTGGGTATAGATATCGTACCAACTTTTTATTTATACCATTCTTCTTGTCTTAAAGAAACCTTTAAAATGATCTATCACACAAAGGGTGTTACCATTTAAAGTATTTGAGTTACAAACCCTGGGCCACTCCCCAAGAAGGGGAGTGGCAACTTCCAAGAAGGGGTTGAAATTTTATTTCTCTTCAAAAGGTAAAGTAGTTAACCGATATATTATCCTGAATGTACAGTATTCTATCTAGAACGGTTTTAATGTTGACGAGAGGTTTCCATTCTTTAGGCTCACTCGATATAACAGTACCATTTTTCGTTTTTTTTTGTTTTTTTTTTTTTTAATTATTCCACTTTCTAATCAAATACTCGTATAATTTTCTCTACATGTCTTCTTACTTGGAAGGTTAAAAAATAATGTTAAAAAAATATGGAATATATGAAAGAGAAATTGAGTTTAAAGATAAATAAATAATATAACATAGAAGGAAAAGGATGGACGTGAAGCGTGTTATGGTCGATGAAGAAGAGGGACTGGATTATGAATTTTGAAATATGGATATGGAAAAGGATAGAGAAAATAAGAAGGAAACATAAAGTGAGGAAGGAGGATGTATTGAACAGAATTAAAGATGAAAGAGCTCTTATGGGAAAATTAGAAAAAAAAGAAAAGGAAACTGACGAAGACGTACGGTTAGAGGGAGTGTGTAATCTTGAGTATACAGTATTGCAGGAGTTGTAGAAAGGCTTAAAAGATAATTTGACTAATATTTATGGGGTATTAATGATTAAAAAAATTTAACTGCCTCAATTTTGAAATTTACTTATTTTATAGAAAATGCTGATTTATGTACACTAAACTTCATTAAAATATTTCAGATAAGATATACATTTTTATTAAAAAAAATTATTAATAAACCGACGAACAAATGGAAAATGAAATGGAATAAATCACTTACTCGTGTAAATTATTTTGTTTATTTTAATTTCTTACGTCAGTTCTTTTATTATGGCCAACACTTTCTAGGATATTCTGTAAATAAAAAATTATAATAATTTAATTGATTAGCATTGATTTTGACTCGTTTTTAATCATGTAAATCGTTTCAAGAAGATTTCTATAATCTCCAAGAAAAACTAAAATGCAAGCAAAATTAATAATAATTATAAATTACGAAAACGAATTAAAGAATTTAATTGACTCCGTTAAGTTACCCACTACGGAGTTAATACGACGCAAATATACAAATTTAAAAAAAAATTAATCAATGTTTCTAATAGTTTTTTTTGACTCGTTTTTAATTAATTTTGTTCATTTATTATTATCATTATGTTCTGGAAACATACATTTAAAAGAAAAATAATTTTGATTGCCTTTTTTCTGTAATTTTAATTAATTAGTATATATATATAAATTAAAAATATATTTTTTTATCTTAAGGCCGTGAAGTAAAAATAAAACTACTCCGGAAAGAAACTGAAGAAAACGAAACGAAGGAAGCTGTGTCATGAAAATAAAAAGAAACAGATGGAAGAGGGACACTAAGGGTCGATATCAATGGTAGACCGGTATGTAGACAAAATAACACACATCAGGGTAAAAATTCAACCATATTGATGAAACGTGTTGATATTTACAGAGTAAATTATTAATGGATATTTTGATACAATCTAAAAAAAAAGTGGTAAATATGATTACTATTATTATTTAAATAAACATGAAATATTATTAATAATTAATTTAATAACGATTTTTCTGAATTTGGGATACATAACTTTTTGCTCTCTCTCTATTTCTATATTATCTCTCTCTCTTTCTATATATATATGTGCGCGCGCGAAGCACAAAACATGTTAAAAAAAAAATACAAAATCCACTAGTTGGTTGCAGACATTCATACTTAATAATTTATAAATAATCGCTTGTTTTGGGTATTTATAAACATAATTCTAAACCATACCGATCCAGTGTTTTTTAATGCATTAAAAATTAGATATACGTAGATATATGAATTTTATACACGCACGTGCGCTCACACTCACACAAGCCTTACAAATGTAGCGGAATAAAAAAAAAAAAAGAAATAGAGGTCAAAAAAGAATATTAATTTTAAAATAGATTTTCACTGCCCACTCGATTTTATTTGTTTCACCCTTCGATAAAATGGAAATAATAATAAATAGTAAAACTGATAAAGCAGTCTGAAATCCTTCTATTTAAGTTGGTAAAATATAAATAGATATATACTGAAAACGTTCCTTTAATAGTGTATCTACGGTATTTTCAATTTATATTTAAATTGGTATCCATTCATTCATTAATAATGGTATAAAGCAATTAATTTTTATTTTATTCTTTAAAAAGATTTCTAAAAATTCCAATATTTGCAAGATTATCAATTAATTATGATGTCCGATTAATTAAAAAAAAAGATTTTTAATTTTTTTTCCTAGAGCGGGGAAAAAATTTGTAATTTATCAAACTGTTTAGAGGTATTTATAAAATCCTTAAATGTAATTTAAATTTCTATCATAACCGTAATGAATGTAGGGAATCTAAAATGAAATACTACTTCAATTTTGAATACAGCATAACAATTCTCAAGAATAATAAGCATTCCATGCTAGGATTAGACGGAGAAGTAAGGATAATGTGCTGACCTTACTTGCTTAATATTGTAACATATCAAACCCACCGAAATGATAAAAGATTTGTATGGAGTTATTCAAGAAGAATGAACTTTCGGGACATGGTTTCTAAAATATTTAATTATTTTTTTTGCAACAATGAAAATTTTATTTCAATATCTAGTTAAAATCTGGCAAAGTTTTATATATTTTGCTTTTAACAAATTTCGAAATTTTTTAATTTCGAACAAGAAATTAGAATAAGACACTAGTCATACATTTGACAAATTTAATTAAAGTAGGTTTACCCGTTCCTGAGAAATAATTTTTTTGTTGAAAATTACAAAAAAGCGTTCAAAAGGAAAACAAAAAGAAAAAAAATAGAACTTATGTCGATATGAATGTTTTTGCTCATTATGGTATTCTGAATCAGTACCTGAAGTTTGAGGAATACGTTCCAGAACACTCCGTATATAAATATATTATATATATTTTTTTAAATTAATTTATTTTATTACCAGAACGTTTCCGAAAACGTTCATCATCGTTAGTGACTCAGGTAATCTGTAAATATATTTTCTTGGTAGAAAGAAATATTTTTAAATATATGCAGAAATATTATAAAAGCATTTTTGAAGTTAAAAAAGAAAAAAAAATATATATAGTTGATATAAATGATTTTAATTTCTAAACACATTAGAGAGCAAAATACAGTAACGAAGGGTAATATTATATATATGTATTATTGAGACAAAAATATGTGTAATAAATTGTAAGTAAATAATTTATAAAAAAAAGTATTTTATAATGCAAGAAACATTTTTTTTTTTTACTAATTGACTCACATAGACATAGCAAAGAACGTTTGCGTGATACAATATTTGCGTCTACTTCATAACAAGAGCAACATAAGATTTAAAAAAAAAAAAAGTCAATCACTGCCGATGTTAGGATGATGTCGTTCAACTTTGTTTTTTTTTTAATTTTAATAGTTGGTGTACAGCAGGGAGGAGAGCGCTAGTGTCAAGCTAGACAGCTGAATTCGTACAAGCAGTAATACGTTGCTGGTTGTTTAGTTGTTTATTGTGAGCAGGTGTTTTTTTTAATGTTATTTATTTGTATCAAGTATGGTCTTTTTGTTTTAACACGTGCTATTAGATTTCTTTATGAATTTTATATCGTTTTTTTTGTACTTTATTAATCATATTTACTAAAATTGTACATCTACTATTTATTTTAATTTAAACGAAAACTCAGATTTTAAATACATTACTTAAAGGCAAGCAACCAACATTTAGTGGATCTTCGATTAGATCTTCTGCTTATCTTTATTAAGGTAGATATATTTATTTTTTTTATTTAACGATGATTTTTTTTATTCTTTACTGTAACGATGATATTAAATGAGTATTAAAAAGGTTTTAGACTTAGACAAGTAATTTTGTAGGTTAATCTTATTTGTTAAAAGTTTAAACACTATTAACACGCAATCATAATAAACTATTTTTAAGGTTTGATATTCATTATGTTGTTGGTTATTTTATAACAATTATGATAAATTAATAATTTACACGTAATAAATCTTACATGTTCCAGATTACACTAGTTACTGTTGGTTAGTTGGTTGATAGCAATCTATCTTAGTATTTTGTTAAAGAATTCTTTTATCTCCTTTATTATATTAACTTTAATGTGGAATACTAATCTCATATTACTTTTCTAGAACGTTAAAATATATATATATATATATCTAAAAGGATATATACATAATATAATTAAGTACAATAATATATAATTATAATATACATAATTAAAGGATTAATATTGATTATAAATTCAAACTTTATACTCGCCATTGAGTCCATAAACGACATCAAAGTTAAACATAGTTTACATAATTATTTTTAATAGAATTTAGTTTCAAAGTATTGATTGGTTTATAATATAAAGTTTTCATAATTCTATATATATCACTAGTTAAAGTTTAATACGTAGATAATATTGCACATAACTATGTATGTATTTAAGTTGTTAAAAAGCTTTGATTTCTTGTTCAGTCAAACTATAATGTTTAAGTTAGCATATTTTTCCAAATATATGCAATTTTACTTTCCTGGCATCCTAGCCTTAGAGCTGTGCTGCAAGAAGGAATGTATAGTAATCAATAAAAAAAAAATTGTATGAGCCTTTTTTGTTGCATTTCTCGGCGTTTCATTACCCAGGGATCCCAAAAAACAAAAAAAAAAAAAAGTAGGGGCCATTTTTGTACGAACGTATGTACGTGTTTTGGCGTGTTTCGACTGGATAAGCCGATTTTTATGAAATTTTGTACAGAGACTTGTGTATATGAGGCAGTTTGTTGGTAATTGGTTTTGTTGTTCTTGTGTTATAAGATTTGATGTTATTGTTTTTTTTTATTATTTAGTTTTATTTTTATTTCTTGTTTTGTGTTACGTTGAACTCAACTAACCTATCGGCTAGGCAGTTGCGATTTAATTTCAGTTCCTTCATATCACTCAGTCTTGTTACAGACTCGACATGGATATGTTTGTTTTAGAGTTCATTTCGTAGTAGATTTTTTTGTTTTTTTACCTCCGGGCCACCGTTAGTAGGTATTGCTTAAGAGGATGAGATGAATGTTTTGTAGCGTGTGAAAAATGTCATGCCTGACCGGGATTCAAACCCGGGTCCTCCGGATTAGCTTGAGACGCTAATTCATACATGTTTTTTTCATAAAAAAACATAAATAATTTGTATATTTAACGTTAATTAGAAGAGGTTATCTCAAGGGAAGCGAGCGTAGGTTATGTTTGGTTAGGTTAGCTGATCTAAGGCAGTTACTTTTATACAGATTTGAAAGCTAGATCGCGGATACCGGTGTTCTTTTTGGTGGTTGGGTTTCAATTAATCACACTTCAGGTATGGTTGACTTGAGGCTGTACAAGACAACATTTAACATTTTATTTACATATCACCTTCATTCTTCCTCTACCTTACCTTACGGTGGTTCCGGAGGCTAAACAGAAAAAAAAGAAGGTTAGGTAATATACATACGATTCGGTAGTACACGGAATCAACATACACTAAACAAATATAACCTACACTCGCTTTAATATAATTTTTGAGTTAGTTAAAAACTCGATAATATCAACTAATTAATATTAATTTTTTGATTATTTAAATAATAGATTCAGTATTTATTCCTTATAATATATTAACCGGTAATGAGATGTGTGGTTATTGTAACGTGTATGTACTTGTATATATTGTTTTTTTTTTTTTTTTTTTTTTTGTTTTTTTTAATTACTTTATGAACTACCACTTTTAACTAACAAATAAATTTAATTTAAGACTAAAGCGTTGCTACTTATTCTCTAATGTACTATTCATCATACAGTTTATCATCTTTTTATCCCTTTATATTCACTTCATATATGCAAGGGATATCAGATTATTATTGAATATCTTATGGAAAGAGATTTCCGTGACATTTATTTAAATCTCATCCGTAAAATTGCAAATGATTTATCCGCTTTGCAAAACATTTAGAATAGCTCATCATTTGTAATAAATAATAAATATGACACATTATATTATTAAAAACATAATAATAGATGTCATATTTTATGTTTATTAAAAAAAAAATGATGAGCTATGCTAAATGATAAGTGAAATAAAAAACTGACAACAAAATTGTTATACTTTTCTGGCATTGATTATTTATTTATATATAGTTATTTACTGCAGTTTTTATATTCTCTGCCATTTTCGTAGCAGTACAAAATTCCATATTCTCACGTACAAGTTACAAAAAGCTTCTGTAGTGAATTAATTAATCAAGCAAAAAAAAAAAATTTTAAATGTTTACTTTTGAAAATTCCATATGATGGCTATTTGTTTTAATTATTAGCAGCTTTGCAAATATTAGTTTTATCGAATTGTTTTAAGTTAAATACAATGTTAAATTATCATGAACAAAATAATGCATCATTTAAAGAGCTGAGATATATTTGAAATTGTTAAAAAGTGATAGAACTGAAAATAGGCACAAAATTTTAATTATCTGTTGTGATCCAATTTTATGTTTTAAAACATATTGCAGCTGTTGTATTTTAAAACGTATGAACCGATTTGAACAAATGATGTATAATTTTATTATCAATAAAATGATTAATATTTTATTTAATTTAACATAATTCGATAGATAATATTTTTTGTTTTTTTTTGTTTTCAGTCGTTTGACTGGTTTTATGCAGCTCTCCAAGATTCCTTATCTAGTACTAGTCGTTTCATTTCGGTATACCTTCTACATTCTACATCCCTGCCAATTTGTTTTACATTTTCCAAACGTTGCCTGCCTGCACAATTTTTCTCTTCTACTTGTTCCTCCAATATTTAAACTATTATTCCAGGATGCCTTAATATGTGGCCTATAAGTCTGTCTCTTCTTTTAACTATATTTTTCGAAACGCTTCTTCATCGATTTGCCACAAAATCTCTTCATTTGTCCCTTTATCCACCCATCTGATTTTAACATTCTCCTATAGCACCACATTTCAAAAGCTTCTAAGCTTTTCTTCTCAGGTACTCCGATCGTCCAAGTTTCACTTCCACATAAAGCTAAGCTCCAAATACATACCTTCAAAAATATTTTCCTGAAGTTTAAATTAATTTTTGATGTAAACAAATTATATTTCTGACTAAAGGCTCGTTTCATCTGTGCTATTCGGCATTTTATATCGCTCCTGCTTCGCTCAGCTTTAGTAGTTCTACTTCCCAAAAAATAGAATTTTTCTACCTTCATAATCTTTTCTCTTCCTGTTTTTACATTCAGTGGTCCATCTTCGTCATTTCTACTACATTTCATTACTTTCGTTTTATTCTTGTTCATGCGGTAGTTCTTGCGTAGGACTTCATCCATGCCGTTCATTGTTCCTTCTAAATCCTTTTTACTCTCAGCTAGAATTACTATATCATCAGAAAATCAGTTTTTTATATATCAGAAAATCGTAGCATCTTTATCTTTTCACCTTACACTGTTACTCTTGATCTAAATTTTTCTTTAACATCGTTAACTGCTAGTTCTATATAAAGATTAAAAAGTAACGGGGATAGGGAACGTCCTTGTCGGACTCCCTTTCTTATTACGGCGTCTTCCTTATGTTCTTCAATTATATTTATTAATAACGGGTAATAAATATTTAATAATAATGGATAAAGAAAATGAGAATAAATTAGTTATTAAGCAGTTAATGGAAATATTTTTAAAATTTATTTTTGAACTTTCATTTCAAGTATGAAAAATTGAGTGCGTGGTTCAAAAGTAGTGAAAAATATAGTTTTCTAAATTTGTTTGATATACATATATAATTTATTTTTATTTTTAATCCAATAAGCAAATTTAATTATATAATTTCACAGTAAAGCAATATTAATTAATGAAATCAAACATCAATTATTTTTTTTTAAAACGTAATCATGAAATTAGTTCTTATGCTTCAAAATACATTAAAATATAAATAATATAAACGTTTAAATTAACCTAGACGTACAAGATTACACTTCACTTACACTCATACATATCATCCCCATTCATCCTCTGAAGTAATACCTGACGGTGATTCTCGGAGGTTAAACAGGAAAAAACTAATTAACCGTAAAAACATTAAACTAATTATTACTCGTATAAACCATTTCATTAACTGCAATTTGTTTTAGATATGGAAATTAAAATTAATTTTATTCTAAATTTCTTAAAAGCACTATTATTCTTTTAGATTTTTTTCTCTCTGTATGATATCTACGAAGTTAGATTTCACTGGATAGTTAAGTTTTAAAAATTCAGTTTTTTGTTGTAATTAACTGTTACTTAATTCGTAATTGCATGGGTATTATTGGTAATGAAATGAATGATAAAAAAATTGACGATAGTCAATTTTTTCCTGGAAAAAGATCCGAAGGGTGACCTTTGAATTTCCCTCTACATCCCTTACTTAAGAAATCTCAATTCCAATCTTAAATTTCATCAAAGCTTCACATGTGAAATTAATTTTTTTTTTTGTTCACTCATTCCCGATTTTTAACGCTAGCACGAAGAAGAAGAATTAACGAAATTTATATCCTTCTTTTTAAGCTCATTTTTTCATAGCCTTTTCAATCCAAAAGATTTAGAAAACAATATAAAATTAAAAATTAAAATAAAACCCGATGTTAAAAAAGTATAATATAAAGTAATAAAAAATAAAATTAAACATTTTAAAAGTTTATATAACATTTAGGGCACAAAACCTTCGGAGGAATATGACAAATATCTTTATGAAAGAACCAAGTCGATAGCTGCTATAGTACCGAGATAATCGTAAACATACACCGCACAGGTGAAACTCATAACACCTCTTTTTTCGCTTCCCTACGGTCGGGGGTTAAAAACGTGGAAAGGAAATTTTGGCGCGATTACCTTTTATAGCAGTGCTATTCTAATACATACTATTTTACATCTCTCAAAAAAGTAAAATGAAATAAAATTATATGTGTTCATATTTCTTCTTTTTCTTTACCTTCAAGTGCCGTCTCCTCTTCACAGTTTGGGAGTTATGGAGAAATTAATTTTTGAAACTGATGCTCGGAGTAGGTCAATCGATGAACATCCAA
Source organism: Lycorma delicatula (assembly GCF_047948215.1). Classification (NCBI taxonomy): domain Eukaryota; kingdom Metazoa; phylum Arthropoda; class Insecta; order Hemiptera; family Fulgoridae; genus Lycorma; species Lycorma delicatula. The sequence continues at coordinate 40,020,624 of NC_134464.1, forward strand.
CTCATTTTACTTACTTATATTACACAGTTATAATACTTATTTTCTTCATACATTTCTTCTTCCTTGGATCTTTCCCTGTATTGTCATTTGAAGAACAGCATTTTCTTCCCTTGTAATATATGATCAAGTTGTATAATATTTTCTTGCTTTTAACCGGTTTTGTAAATTATGCTTCCTTTACGATTATTTTTAAAATTTCAAAAATTCTTAACTCGATTTGTCCAATGGATAAATAAACATAATTCTTTCTTAAAAATGTCAAATAGACTAACATTTCAAAGGCATGAAACTTTTCAAGGATAAGTGAATTCAGGGTCCTTATCTCTATACTGTAAAAAAAAAGTGAAAATACCTAACCAAACTTTTTAATTCAAGCATAAATTCTTGCCAATTGATATTCTCTCTCGTTTTCTGTATGGTTTTCCGAAACCACCATAATGAATATTTCCTTCCTAATGTATATTTCCGTATTATGTTCAGTGTTACTTAGCGTTAGGTAACATTGAAATTGATTTTTAAATGAATGATAATCGTTAATTTTAAACTCTTTAAATTCTCACGTGCACGAGTGGGATGTGGCGATGATGCACGGGGACGCCCGCAGTGGAAGAATACCGGTTAGTTTGCTCGGCAATTACCGGACCGCTCAAGAGTGGAGAACATCGGCACCATTTTGCGGAGCCCCAAGAGTTTTGATACCATTGTAGGGTTCGTGGGTTCGTAGGATACCATCGTATCCTGAAGGTTCTTCAGGATAAGGACCAGGGGACTCAGGGGACTCTGAGATGAGGGACAGCCCTCTGCAGAGCTGCCGTTCGCACGTGCTTGCACAAATAGGCGTAGCGATGAGGCACGGGGACTGTTGTACCCCTGAGCGAAAAAAACCGAGTCTCAGTGGGGATGCTCCACTTGGAGTGTCTCCGATAGAGGTATTGGCATAAAGACAGAGTCCCTGCTCCCGGAGTGGGAATCCAGGGACGGCATAGCCGGGCCTGGTGGATCCTACTCTGGGGATTTGAGACGGGCGCAAAGTAAGATCCGATCGACGGGCCGTGTCGTGGAGGCCCGTTAGAGTAAAGGATGCTCCCCTGGGCTGTGTAATACTTAACTGCAGGATCCGGCCCGGGGTAGAAGAAAGAAAAAAAAATTCTCTAACAGGTTTGTATGTAATGAGAATCCGTGTAGATATTTTCTATTCCTAAACCAAAGGTTTTTTGTTGTTAGTAGGATTTCATGATTAACTAGCCGGTCAGGTTTCGCTCGTCCTTCCCATATAGCCAGGGACCCCTCTATATTCTTTATCGTCATGCTTTTGGAAATAACAAATAATTTACTATTAATTTTTAATTTTTAAAAGTTATCATTGTATTATAATTTCTTCAAAACAACATTTTGGTCAGCACAGGATTTGAAATTTCAAGTGAAGTACGCCGGTTTGAAAATAGTCGAACGCAATTTTAAAAATAGTAGTTATAACTGGTTATCCGTCTTTCGTACGATTAAAACGTATTTTGCATGCTATTTAGCGTTACCTGACAGCACCACGAAGAAGACTACTGAATCTCGTTTCTAGTTATCTTAGTAATATTAGTTATATTAGTAATCTGAAATAATACTAATGTTCAGATGACTAACGAGGACGATATGTATGAATGTGAATGAAGTGCAGTCTTGTACAGTCTCAGATCAACCACTCCTGATAAGTGTGGTTAATTGAAACCACCAAAAAACACCGGTGTCCACGATAGTTTTTTTTTGTTTAACCTTCGGGTCCGCAGTTAAGTTATTTTTTCCGCAGAGGATGAGATATGTATGCTTTGTAGCGTGTGTGAAAAATGCCATGCCCCATGCCTGACTGGGATTCGAACCCAGGACCTCGGTGTCCGGGGTCAGCCAATTAGTATCATTTTCATTGTACTGTCATCTCAATGAAATTTTTACTCGTAGTTTCTCAATTCATGTTTTAACTCCAGTGATGTAGTTATGAGTAGAATCTATAATTGTGTTCATATATGTAAATCTTGTTCTATATTTATAGGTGTTAAATGATTTATTATTTTATCTTTTTTTTTTACGAAAAAACTCGTTTAATTTCTGGAAGTTTAAATAATTTTTGTAGATATATTTTGATTTGGTATCTAAATTCAGACATTTTAATGGAATTCGTAGTGTTATGGACTGTATCAACTTAATGTATCTTTGTAACGGGAAGATGACATAAATATTTGAAACGGGTTTGAAAGTTTTTATTAATGTTTTATGGTTTTGAATAAATTTCATTAGTTGTACTTAAATTGATTATCACGGTTCGTTTATCATTTACTTTCATCCTTCAAATAAATTTACATGTCTAGTGATTTTCACGATGTTTATTATTTATTTCTTTATTCGATTAAATGTTTAATTTAAATTTTCCGTGTTACTAATTTACGTTTAATAGTTTGATGTTATGTAAATAGTTAAGAGATATTAAATTCATGAATAAGTAACTTGAGGTATAAAGCCAACTGTTTTAAACGAAGCGATACTAGTATTGATATACAGTACCGTCAAAGTTTGTATGAAAGATTACGTTGTTATACGAATGAATAATTAAGTAAATTACATACTGTAACAATTATTTATCCTCTCGCCAGTTTTAGCCGTGTTAAAATTTCGATTCTTATTATGAAATTTAATATTCATATTTCCTTATTATGTTCAGTGTTACTTAGCGTTAAGTAACATTGAAATTGATTTCTAAATGAATGATAATCGTTAATTTTGAAGTCCTTGAATTCTCTAGTAAGTTTGTGTGTAATGCGACAATCCGTGTATATGTTTTCTATTCATCAATCAAAGGTCTTTTATAGGATTTTATGACTAAGTAGCCGGTCAGATATCGCTCGTCCTTCCGATCTAGCCAGGGACCCCCCACTGTATTCATTATCGTCATGCTTATGGAGATAATACTACTAAATAACAATTAATATTCTATTTAAAAATAGTACTTGTAACTGGTTAACCGTCCTTTGTACAATAAAACGTATTTTGCACGATCTTTAGCGTTACCTGACAAACACCACGAAAAAGACGACCGAATTTCGTTTCTCATTTTTTATTTTTACTTCCTTTCACAAAGTAAAGGAAGTATTGTGATCACGAAAATGTAAGTTTTCAGATTTCAACGGAAATATCCATTTTGATCACCCCTGAATCCACTTTGACAAGTTTTGGCGTGACGACTGTACTTACGTACGTTTAAAGTAAAAGTCACGCGGGACTCTGCGATAGTACTGAGCAGGAGGTCTGTCCTCCTCTCCCTGGTAGACCAGACCGGAGTCCGTAGTTATAATCAAACTAGTGGTTTGAACTATAAAGTTGAGTTCACTAAGGGACCTAGAAATAAAAACATTTCTTGTGGTATGTTATACTGAATTTGTCTTGACATTTACTCAGAATAGCTCAATTAAATGTAGAACTAGGCGCGGGATTTGTGCTTCCGCGAACTCGGTTAGCTAGTTCAGAGGGCAACGAAGTAGGACAGTCAAGATGTCCGAAAGAAGCCTACCGCGAAGGCGAATGCTGTCATAATTTACTGATGTTAATGCGAGACTAACGTCGTCGGTCGTCGGTTGGGTGGCATCCCAACGAGGCCTGGCATATTGCTGTGAGATATGAAACGTTAGAGGGTCAAAAGATGACCTCCGTTAAAGCCCATCAGCGTTAGGAACGGGGGGTGGTGTGGCGACCGGAATCATCCCAAGGCGGGTGTCTTCTCCTACAGGAGTTGGGATATATTACGTACTTAAAAATCTAATATGTAAAAAATCCAAAAAGATTTGGATTTTGGACTTTTTGTTAACTGCAGTAATAAGCTCTCATCGAGAGCTTTTCAACGATATATCATAATTTGTACTTATTTTCATTGGTTCCAGAGTCATAGGCAAATAAAATTTTAATTAATGAAATATTTGGATCTTAAAGAAAGGCACATCGGTTCGAATCAGACTTCATCTTTTTTTTAACTTTTTTTTTTTAAATATATTGATTTATTAATAATTAACCTCTCATTGAGAAAAAAATTTACGTTGAATAATAATTCAAAAATAATAAAAAAAATGTAAAAACATCAGAAAATTTTTAATGAAATAATATTTTATGTACTTTTCGTTTAAAAAAAAAATGTGTAAATGTAATTTAATAGGCGTACAATGAAGTCATGTGTTGTACACGTTAAATTTTTTTTTAATTAAAATAATGAAATTAAATTTCCATGAATATTTTATATTGTGATATGGAATGTGGGTATATTAACAACGAAACAACAAATATTTTATTCAATTATAATTTTTTTTTTCTAATTTGTAAAGTTAACTAATATTAAAATAGAGATCGCACGAATGTTTATCGTTGTCATACAGCACAGTTCAATAAAAAATCTTAAATTGCAATTTCTGCAGAATAGATTATTTTTAAATAAAAATAATTATTAGTTCATATTTAATACGTATGACGAAATTTAATCGGAAAATAAAATTATAATATTTATTCAACATTTTTACATAGTATTAAATTAGATTCTAGCCAATCAAAGATCGTGATCAGGAAACTGTATATAAGAGTCTAAGTTTCCCACCGTTATTTTTTATTCTAAAGTAAAACTGTCATGAAAAAGTTATTTTGAAATGGATTAAAAATAACGTCTTTTTTTTAAATATTATTAATATTTTCCTGTAATTTAAGTGAAAAATTAAATTAACAAATTCTTGGTTTTTGTAATTGCGATCGCTTGAGTTCTTTAATAGACTTAGAATTTTAATTAAATTGGAAAAAAAATCTCTAGAGAATTATCGGTTTTAAATTTTAAAGGTCCCTTTCACTGACGACAAGACAATAACACCACCGATAGTCTGCCTGTATGAAGGAAATTTGAGGGATATGAAAAGCCCGAACTACGGAGATTGAACAAAGATGTAACAAAGTGTGTACTACTACAACGATAATACAGCAGCATAATTATTCTGAGAGGACGATTTTATGCTTTCTTTTAAATGTTCCAGGCATTACAACGCATTAGGTGGGGATAAAACTATTGATTCCTCATGGTGTATTAGTTTTCGCATCAAATAATAAAAGCCAGTTTATTTCTGTAGGCAGTCTCCCTAGTTAATTCCATATTATGTTCAAAAACTAACAGAATTATATTAACCACATTTCACTTTCCTGTTACATCATAGCTGTATATACCACAAGAATGAAAGTGTGTCAATCAAGAAATAAGGTATGGTTTTCTTTTTGCATTTTATTGACGTTGCATGACCCAGAGACCGGAAAAAAAGTGGGGGATAAATTTTCGTACGTACGTATGTACGTGCTGGCCTGTTTGAAGCTTAATAAAGTTTAGCTGGATGAACCGATTTTGATGAATTTTAACACAGTTACTCGTGTGTATGAGGCAAATTGTTGGTAAAAATGTATGGTCAATAACTCCAAGGGGTGGATTAGATTGTTTTTTTGGGAGTCAATATTCTAAAAATTTTGCAATTATAACCCCGCGTTGTATTGAGCTCTGTATGTGCATACGTGCTTATTTTACCATTTTAAAAAAAGGGTTTGCCCCGAAATGTATCTCATTCTCCAGAAATCGAAAAAAGTTATCTTTTTATATATTGCATATTTTTTAACAATTTTTTTATGTCGTCATAAGCATAGTTTAGTGCAAACGACCCAAAAAATACTTTGGAGGCAATATTGGGAGCCAATTAAAGTTTAAAAATATGAATTTTTCGAAGTTTGTAAAAGGTTTTTAGTTTTTTAAATTTTTAATAATATTACAGTAAAATTGTTAATAATCCACCCCAACCCCCAAAAATTGTCTTAGGCAAATTTTTAGTTATTGTAAATTTTTCAGTGGATTTAAAAAAAAAATTCTTCCATTTAACATAGTAAACGTAGATAAATAAAAAAATCCTTGGAAAGTGATTTTAAGAGTGGAGACGCAGAAAAATTAAAACAACAAATTCAAAATTTTTACAAGTTTTTTCATATATTGTTCCACTATATAAGAATAAAATTCCCTTTCGACACGCCAAAAGCGGAGATAGATTTCACCGGTGTTACGTAGGTGATAAAAAAGATTTCTACCTTAAAGTTAAGAAATTTTTAGGTTGGTCTGATACAATTTTTCAGAAATAACTCTCTATGTATATACTATAAATATAATTAAAATTATGCCTGTAAATATACGAAAGGAGTTTTATTTTCTTATTACATTTATTTTTCATGCAAAACTGAAGCAGAACTCCATTATTTTAATTTGTTCCCATTATTATTTTAATCTATTTTATCGATTTATGTCTGTTATTCTGTTCGTAATGAATAACGCATGAATGATGAAATATTTATTACGGTAAAAATTCCCTAAACTGATTACGAATTTATTTGAAATCAGATATAACATTTTAAATGATTGATATTGAACAATGTCTGTTGCTTCTTCACGTGAAATATATAACAGTGGTTTAGTCCCTTTTGGTAGAAGATAGAATTTTAATATTTTATGTCGTTCCAGTTATACGTAAAAAGAAATGAATGAAAAATAAAAATTAAACCGTTTTTTTTTTAATACAATATAAAATAACTTTATCTGGAATTATTGCTTTTGTTTCGATTGGAAAAATTGCATCATAATCAATAAAAATTAAGCAAATACTTACTGAAGATGCATTTCTGTAAAATATTTAGTACATGCAAATAAAATTGAAACAATTTTTATATAAAAAATTTTATTTACGTCTAGATGTCGAAGTTTGTTACCTGTTTAATTTAATATTTGCATTAACAAGTTGGTTAGTGTGTATAATTTAATAGCCCATAAGGAGATCTATATCGATATATGTGATTTGATAAATGCCGTATTATTTTCTGACACTTCTTCATGACAGATTCTGAAGATGATTTATTTACAAAGAACGTTCCATTTATTCGTTTTACCAGCAGAATATAAAACTAAACTAATATTAACCTAAAGTAAATATTTGAATACCTAGGTACAGCAGTTACTTTTGATAACCATGATTTATAAAATCCTAACTTAAGAAGTCACAAGAAAAGAGAAATGAGAAAATATGCCATGAAAAAGCTTTATAAATCAGCAGTAATTCATGTGCTTTAATGTACAGTAGTGAAAACTGAATTACACATAAAAAGGAGGAAGGAAGAATTCAAACAGTGGAAATGAGATTCTTACGTGCCATTAAGGGATATACCTTGCTTGGACCAGTTCAGGAATGCTTTGTTGTAGATCAGCTTCACTTATTTTCATTTGTTGTTAGAACTGAGTGTGTTAAAACATTGTGTCCCATAAGCTTTTGATTTGTTATCACTCTCTAATTTTCCCACTGATTCTATTGAAACTTTAGACCTTAACTAAGGTTCTAAAAATGTTCTGTTAAAATTTCAACCTTCTAGGAATTATAAAAACAAAAGGGCGGCTTTCAAACCCAAACATCAACTTCAGATAAACCACATTTTTTATTCATTACAAAATAACTGGTAAAAATGTTTAAAAGCAGGTGATAATTAGAACTAGAATATTTAAAAACGGTTAGACAATTAGTCACGGTTATGATTAATTATTAAGTTGTTTTATTCAGTTTGAACAGCTGTTCAACAGTACATCATCTATTTTTAATCATTTTTACCAGATTTTTGTAAAAAAAAACCCTTTGGGCACGCTGGAAGGTGGAGGTAGATTTCAGCGGTGCTAAGTAGAGGATAAAAAAGATTTCCACTTTAAATTTAAGAAAAACAAATTCAAATTTACTCAATACGACAATGGTTGCATGTGACAAAATGTTTCACATGTTTAGCATACGACAAACCATCTTCTTATAATTCCAGCAAGATTTTGGTGATCCCTTGACGTAAGGGTTGGTCGTATCATAAATTGTTACAGACAAAAGTCTAAGGTAATGTTTAGAGGACTAACGACCACTTTAAACCGATGCGATACTGTGCCTAGCAAGCGAGGTAAGATTGTTTTGTCTTGGAAACCCCATTTTTTCCACCCCGTGGGCCAATGGTTGATGATATCAGAACTTTAGTTAGATAAGTTTAAGCCCTTATCAAAAAAATATTAGGAACTTTATACGAATTCGATATTTTAATAAATAAGAAAGTTAAAGCGATATTTTGTTTTTCAATCCCTTGTCGTAAGGGTTGGTTATATCAAAAATTGGTACAGAAAAAGATTTTAGGTAATGTCTAGAGAACTAGCGACCACTTTAAACCGATTCGATACTGTGCCTATAAAGGGAGATATGATTTTTTTACGTCTTCGAAACCCCACTTTTTCCATGGGCCCCTGGGCCAATGGTTGGTGATATCAGAAAAATTTACTTAGATAAGTTTTAGGTTCTTGTCACAAGAATAGTAGGAACTTTAAACGAATTCAATATTTTACTTAATAGAAACGTTAAGCGATATTTTTTATTCGAAAAAGCCCTCCGATTTCCAATCCCATGGTTAGATTTTGCCCATTAACGAACTCGACCGAGATTTTGGGTCATTATATTTTATGTATCAATTTGGAAGTTATCAGCGCAAAATTACCGCAGTTATCGTGTTCACAAGAAAGTGAAATATATATATATATAAACTGTTGAACTGACGGTGGTTTTGGGGTCTCGGAGATGTGAAACGGAAGATATGTCCAAATTTTCCGGAAGTCGAATCATGGTACCCATTACAATAGGGTTTCACAATAAATTTTTAAATAGGTATTATTACGAGATCTACTAAATGTGGTTTATCTGAAATTGATGTTTTTATATGAAAGCAGCCGTTTTATTTCTATAAATTCTAGAAGGTTGACATCTTTCATAGAAAATTTTTAGTCCTTATTTAAATGGTCTGTAAAGTTTCAATAGAATCAATGGGAGAATGGGCGAGTGATTAATAAATCAGTAGCGTATAACTCTTCGTGGTACACTATATGGATATATATATATATATATATCCAATTGGTTTATTCATCCAAAATTATTAGGCTTTGTGTAAAAGAGATCGTAGTTGACCAAGGATAAGATGAATTCATTTTTATTCAAGGCCGATTAGGTCTTTGGCCTAAATCTTGATGATGAAACATCGTTTTAAGGATATATGTTATTGAGTAACTCATTTGTATTTAATATAAAGGAATTTCATTAAAATCATTTTTCCAGCTATTTTCTTTTAATTCAGAAGCATATGTCAGATATTAAACTAGATTTATGTGTGAACTACGAATTATTTTTGAGAAAATTGAATTGTAAAACAAAATTTTTTTGTGTTTAAAAATTTAATTATCTTATTCTTGTGATCGTTTTTTTCCATTATTTTTTTTATATAAAAATAATTTCGTTAAGTAATCTTAAAATAAACTTTGTTTTTAGTTTTGTTCAAAAGAAAAACAAAAACATTGTTTTTACATTACATTAATATAACGTTTACTTCAATTTTATACACTTAACAATGTTTGATTTTCATTTGTGTATTAAGAGAATGGTTTTATTGAGTAAACACGTAAAACTTTCCATAGCCCTGATAAATTTCATTCAAAAACATTTTGTTACGTTGAGTAACAGGATACAAAGAGAGGGCGATAAGGGATTTTAGTTGTGATTAATTTTAATAAAATGTGTGAAAACGCTAACGATTTGAAACTGTAATCAACCTACAATCACATAGTAAAAAATTGTGATTGTGATTTAATGAGCCCGGTTATTATTAATCATTAAAGGTGTCATCTTATAATTAACACCTTTTTTAAATTATTTATGGTTTTGTTTATTATTTACTTTATTTATATATATATGTTTTTAATCCTTTATTGTTTTGTGTAAAATATGTTTAATGTTTATATAGATTCAGTTTTACTACCTTGTACTTCGTACAAGGAAGTATTGTAATCTCGAAAAGTTTCGATTTTCAGATTTGAACGGAAATATACATTTTGACCATCCCTGAATCCATTTCGACTAGTTTCGGCATGACGTCTTTACATACGTACAGAGTACATACGTTCGTATGTACGTATGTATCTCGCATAACTCAAAAACGTAGAAGGTTGTAATTTTAGATTTAGGACTGCTGTAAAATCTAGTTGTGCACCTGATTGATGTGATTGCAAATCAAATGGTCCATTGGTAAATGGACCAAAAGTGTCCAAAAAAGTCTAAAATTTAAAAGGTTTAGATTTTGGACTTTTTATTAACTGCAGTAGTAAGCCCTTATTGAGAGCTTTTCAACTATACATCTAAGTGGTGCTTATCTTCATTGGTTCTAAAGTTATAGCCAAATAAAATTTTAATTAATGAAATATTTGGATATTACCAATGGAAGGTATATTGGTTTGAATCATTTCCTTTATTTTAATTTAAATATATTGATTTATTAATAATTATTAACCTCCGACTGTAAAAAATGTTGACAATAAATAATATTCAATAAAATAAAAAAAAAATATGAAAAAAATCAGAAGTTATTAGTGAAATAAAATTATATGTATTTTTAAAAATGTGTATACGTAATTTAATAGGAGTACATGGAAGTCATGTGGTGTCCACATCAGATTTTTTATTTAGTTGTAATAATTCAACTAAATCTTCTCGTGTTATTTCGGTTTCAATTACCCGGTAATACGGTAATACTACTATAAAAATTCAAAATATTTTATTCATAATCGTATCAACAACTAAAGTAATTAGCGACTTATCAGCGTAATGTAACAGTACTGGCAAAGGTGTAGACTTGAAGAAACTCAGGCCGACCATTCCTGAGACATGTGGTTAATTGAAACCGAACTATTAAAGAACACTGGTATCCACGATCTAATATTCAAATCCGAATAAAAGTAACGTTTTTTATTAGGATTTGAACCTGAGAACTTCGACTTCAAAATCAGCTGATTTACGACGAAGAGTTTACCACTATACCACTCTAGTGGGTTAAAATAAACCGGCCTCCGTGGCGCCTTTTGCGCCACGGAGGCCTTTTTATCTGGAGGTCCGGGGTTCGAATCCCGGTCAGGCATGGCATTTTCACACACCACATAAATTGTCATTCTTCTTATCCTCTGAAGTAGCCGTGGTCCCGTAGGTTAAAATAGGATTTTTTAAATATTTTATTTTTTAAAACTTTTTTACGTAGTAAAACAGATGTTTAAAAAGAGAGTTCATTGTTTTTATTTTAAATATATGCTAATACATTAAATAAATTACATAAATTCCAAACTAGAAAGCACAAAGCCGCCGGCCATAGTACCAAACTGTATTGCGTATAATATTTTTGAAATTTATATTTATTTTGAGTATTATTTTTTCCATAATTCCATTCTGAGCGTGTAATAACAGATAATTTCAGTCAAGGCATTCAAGATACAATTAGTTTAAAAAAAAAGTCTTATGGTATTATCATTGTAATATTATTTCTTATTTCGTAAAATGAAAGCCATTTAATTTTTTAAATTGTGAAACAACAAGTATTTTAATAAGTGTTATGATAAATAAAATACACATTATATAACAGAATATAACAAACTTTCAAGACGTGTTCTATCGGGGAAAATAAAGAAGAAATTTTCATATAAACATAGGTTTGGAAAGACTTCAACAGCGAGTTGTCTGCTGGTGTAAGATTTCGCCCTGATTTTTGCGCATTAGGTAAAATTAAGCCAGATTATATTTCTTGTGACCCAAATTAAAGGATAAATATTGTGTTTTTATATGAAATGTTACTTGGAAAAAATTGGTTCCAAAACTTTACTTTTAGTATTCTTTGAGATATCTGGGAGAAAAACAAAAGATTGTGGTTGATAAACACGTTCTATATTTGGCGTAAAATAGCTTTGTTAAAAGGGTATAAGAACATAAAAGTTATAAACAAAACTTGTAGAAAATTTGATTCTAAATAAAATGGGATGCACAAATTCACAAAAATTAAATACAAACCTAAAAATTTCAAAAATTATTAAATACAAAACATCAAAATGTGGTTGATTTTATCTACGTATTAATTGAAACAAAATTTTCATTATATAACAAAAGAATTAAATAATTTAAACTATTAGTTTATTTTTTTCGCTTAATATCTTAGCAACTAATTTCATCTAAAATTATACTAATTTGTTTTTTTCCTCGATTTTTAGGTAAATAATAATATTATTTTTTTATCAAAAATAGATTGAAATGTTGAACTTTAATGAAACTATACCTGGAAAGGAAATGATTTACCAGAGTATTAAGCATCTTTTATTTGATAAGGGGGGGAGGGCTCCGCGTAAAGCTAAAAAGGTTTGTCTATTCCGATGGTGACGAATCAGAAACTTAGACAATGAATAAGAAAGAGTGGAATAGTTTGCAGGCATGTGAAATGGCCTTACGAAGTGTAACAGCGAAGACAAAGTTGGATAAGAAAAAAAGTTGTAATCCGGGTAGATTTGAATACAGGCAGCCTGAAAAGTTGGGTAGAACAAAATAATATCGCTGGGTCATATAAGAAGTATGGAGATAATAGAATAGAAGATTATGGGAAATTTGGGGGAATCAGGGGAACTACCAAAGTGTAGGCCGAGGAGAAGATGGAGAGATTAGGTTAGATTGGATTTGTGGAAAAGAGGAATATCTTGTAATGAGATACTAAATGAACAAAAGTGAGAAGCTTGAAGTCTTAGTAAGAATATCGAGATCAGAAGATTCTCGATCTTCCTTCTCCGAATCTTCGGAACCTTGGATCTGAGGATCTCATCCTCGGATCAAAGGATGAGGAGTATCCGCATCCTTTGATGAGTTCGAGGGCTTGGCAAATTCCTAGACCCTCAGTAAAGTGAAACAGGAGCATAAATATTTGTGTGTATATCTATCTGGAAAGGGATTGAATTTATAAAAAGGTTTATTAGTTAATGCATTTTAGTTTACCGGAAATAGCAAGGAAATAATATCAATGATATATTTTAGGAAAAATTTCAATCTTCCCTAAAATCTGTAATTTATAAGTTTTGATTAATTTATTATCCCAGACTTAAATTTTTAACTTTTATGATTATTATTAATTAAAAAAAAAATAAAGTGCTTTATTTCAATTTAAAAATATTTACCTATAACTCTATAAAGGAAATACAGGAGGCAGTGTTTTAAAATAGTTTTATTCATCCTGTGGTATTATAATTTACTCCACTTTTTTTAAGAATAGTCCTGTCTACAGTCTACCGTGATAATTTTATATTGAATTTAACAAATTGATCTCTACAACAACATTGAATTATTAAAATGAAATTTAAATAATATATAAACGGCACTATAGATTGCAATTGACTATCGATGGTTTAACCAGTATCATAAATTATCTTACTGTATATCGGTTTCATAAGTTCTCTTTTCAGAGACACCGGACGTTAAAGACTGATTGATGACTAGCTAGAAGGTATTCCACTATAGCCTCATCTTTTTCAGTATATGCTACAATTTTTTCCTTACTTTTCTTAAATAAGGTGTTCAGGTGAAAAATAACAAATGTTTATCGAAAAATGATGTAAGATTAAATATTAAGTAGTGAAAATCTCGATGCTGTACAACAACAGGGTAGCGATTACAATGATTAAAGTTAGACATAATTGCGAAAGTAAAAGAACGGGGATATCCAATAGGGAATGGCTGTGAGATGAGTAATGTATGGTAAGAGTAATGTGTGGTGAGTGGTCGTGTGGTAAGAGGAGAAGAGAAGACCACGTCGTAGTCGGTTGGTGATGATACCTACATAATTTCTTTTATCTAAAAAAGATATAAATTTTCATAATGAAACGAAATAAATTTCTTAAAAATCATATGCGTACGTTGTTTCATTTAAAATTTATACTTGATTATAAGTGTTAAAAAACATTGTATTTTAAAAACAAGTACTGTTTATATATTATTATACATAATTTATTGATTTTTGTGTATTGTTATATTACGTATAATATTAATTAAGTACCGGGTAATTCAGAATGATAACTCAATTTCGTAATTATGTATTCCAAATTAGGATCTAAAGACAAATATGTAAGTAAATTACATCTGATAATACTCAGAATAGATTATACAGATATAATCCATGTTGAATGTGGCCCCGTACGGCTGCAAGGCACACATCTAAACAGTAGGTGAACCGTCTGACACGCGAGGAAGCACATCTTGTGTTACTAAGTTTATCGCAGTTGTGATGTGGTTCCGCAGGTCGACCAGATATGTTAGTAAAGGTGGTACGTAAACTGAATCTTTCACACAAATCCCTATAAAAAATGCTACATGGCATGTGATCAGGTGATCTTGAGGATCGAGCTGAAGAGTCTTCATTCTTCAAGCATCCTATCCATCGTTGAGGTAGAGATTCATTTAGACAGCGTGAAACATCTAGGTGGCAGTGGGGCGGAGCTCCGTTCCGTTGATAAATGAAGTCTTGTGAATCTTCATTTAATTGAGGGAAAAGCCAGTTTTTCAACATGATTTGGCACCCTATCCCAGTAACCTTGTTTTTCGCAAAAAAGAATAGTCCATAAACCTTTGTTTGCGATAGGGGTGCAAAACACATTTAACCTTGAGGGAGTCTCTCTCTCGTGTTGTAGTTTGTCATGAGGATTTTGTAGGTACCATATGCAAATATCGTGTCTATTCACTATTCCACTAGGATGGAACGTTACTTCATCACTAAAAATTAAACGCGAAAGAAAAGTGTCATTCTCCATATTTTCAAGCATTTTATTACAAAATTCAATACCTTTGATTTGTCACCTCCGAGAAGAGGCTGTAAAAGTTGTAGGCGATATGTCTGGAAAAGTAAATTACGCCGCAAAAACGTCAGACAGTTTATACATAAATTTTACATCTTTAGAGCTAGTATGAACTGTATTGGTATTCGGATGAAATTATGAAACCATGTTCTTCTAGGATAGTTGAATTTAATTTATTCACATTAGACACACTTAAAATATTATACACAACAATCACATTAGACTACGACAATCCATGACCACGTCGGACGGGATTCTTCACTTGAATGGAAGTATGAAACTGACTCGCAGGCTAGCGCTAATAGAAACTAGAGCGCAGCACTAGCTGGCTCAAACTGGGAACGGAACAATACATTTTATTGTATGAATTATATTGGTACTGTCTATTTTTATCTTTAATACAACATTATTTTTTGTATCAATGGACTTTGTAGAAAAGAAAATGTGCTTTTTACGTGTAATCCTTTCGTTTTCATACGGTAAGTGTTAATACTAAATCTTAAACTTTTATTTGCTTTTTATTGGGCTATTTACAGGGAGTTTCTCAGATTTAAATTCGCTATAAGGTTTATTAATACATTTCAGGCGTTTATTCATTTAACAATTTTTTTGTATTACGAGAATAAAAAGCGTGTTTTAGACAACAAATATTTCAGTATTACGTCAGACACTATAAAAACTAATACAGGTATGGTTCTGTTTTATTCAATTTGGCAGTTCAAAAATCATTAGAAACTATCATATTTACCCATTAATTTGGGTTACTAGAATTTCAGTATGGTTTTATCTCACTCCTTGACCAGGAATCAAGGTGAATTATTTCGTTAGCTGTAACTCACTAACAGAGCGTTTCTGGATCCATGTTTAAGTAAACTTTTTTATTATTTTTGCTAGTAGAATATGCTCCTAAAGCGCAAGTAACACTACATGAATCACTTTATATAAACTGAAGAATATGTCCCAAGTTCTGTCCACCTAAACAGTATACAACTACAGTCATAAAATTTAAATAAGAATGTTAGTTAAAAAAATCATTTAGATCAACCTAGCGATTTTTGTTTTTTAAAGGAACATAATTCCAGTACATACTTCCTTAACAGATAAGCAGCTGGAAATCAGTAACGAATATTATTCGTGGATAACTTTGTAATAATACATTATAATGACGCAAATTCTATTTGGAAACAACAAATGACGCCCAGCATTATTTTGAATTTTATGAGGGAAACATATGCATTATTAAATTAGCTGGCATATTATGATGATCATAAATAGGAATAATTTAACGATACCGCATCAATGATTACGCATAAAGTAGTATTCTGTTTTAATGTGGCTCGGAATATTCCTATTGAACTTTATATCTTCTAGGATTTTTCTTGTAGTTTCTAATTACCATTAAACATTCAGCTAATTTTAACCAACTGCAATACAACATTATCTTGACGTTAAAAAAAATTAAAAATCTTTCGATTAGAATAAATAAAGGCTTCATAATTCATCATTACAACCGTACGTATTTTTTAATTTTCTTGATTTTCGTTATCAGTAATCAATTGACTATAGTGTGGTCAAATAAACATATCTGTCTTCTGGACAGACAAACATATCTCTAAGACATCAAGTTTTTCTAGTTTTAGTCTGATATGAAAACAAGAGAAATAATGAATGCTAGAAAGTATTTTATTTGGAATCGTTCCCGCATGGATGAGAATATTTGTTTTTATTTTTAATTTATATTACTAATAGTTGTTTATCATGGATTATTCAGTAACTAATAAAATGTTATTTAATCTTTAATTCACTTCGATAAATTTATTGATAGAAGTACACGTGATAAGTCTCCGTTGCTGAACTAATCGTATTTGAATTTGATTTAAAACTGTATTAAAAGGTATATACAAATTTAAATACGAAAAAATGAATTGCTACGTAGAAAAAAAAACAAGAATTTAACTAACAGTAGAAATTTATCAGCAAAAAAAATATTTTGATTGAAATTAGCTAAAGATGAACATATAATACTTTTCTGCAACTTAATCTTATATAGCGGTAAATAATGATACAAAAAATAATTACCTAAGATTTCTTTTTGGTGGGTGGGGTTAATATATCATCATGATCATTGACTTATTTATTGCGCCATTACAGAAATGTGTTCTTATTGTCATGCTCGGAATTAGAATGGGGAACCAAAAGGGATATGTTCGTCTACAGCAGGAGTATATCATTCGTTCTACGTTTAGAATGAGGGAAACGTTGACGTAAAGAGAGATTTTCAGGCTTTAATTGTTATTTATCAGTATTATATTCACAACCATTAGAATAACGAACATACGGGGGTCCAGGGGGATGAGGACCCTCTAATTCCCTGTTAGTATTGGAAAATAATAAAATCAATTTGTAATGTAACAAACATACATACAAGATATTTTATTATTATTGCAGCAGTATTTAGCATCTGGTTGTATGTCACGAAATGGTACATTTGCAAAGTTTTATTAAAATATGTCCTGTAGTTTTTGCGTGATGCAAGCACAGAGATGATGCTAATTATCATTTTATTGTAAGTATAGAAGATTACTTTTAACATCAAGAGTTGTTAATTACTCATTTTAAAATTTGATGCCTGCTTTTGAAAGAAAAAAAAAACTATATAGACTTTTTTTAATTTTTAGTGGAAGTTTGAGGGTGGGGGTTACTGAAAGGTTAAGGATTTTAAGTTAATTTTATAATCAATTTCGTTTAAAATAATTAAAAAACTATAACTAGATTTTCAAAGATTTATTAGGTAAATATTTTCTACTTTTTACATATTTAACAATATAGTTTTAGTTTAATATCGTGCCGCAATTATAAAAGTGTTAATGTTCGTTGTTAATTTTTTATCTATTTGTAATTATTACAAAGAAAACCAAGTGAATAATTTTATTTTATCATCGTATATAAACAACATCAAAAATCTTCATTCAGAGTTAAAAAAAAATTAATACAATTTATATAAGAATTTACTTATGTAAATAAAGAAAGTGATGATGCTCGACCAATTATTTTCTTCGTAACAAAATATTTCTAATAATTTGATCAAACATGGCTCGTTGGTGGGATTATATAATTAATAATTTTAAAAACCCACTTACCAACAATTCTTTTATATATGCGTTCAACTGCTTTCAGAACATCAGGAACTAAAAACAAAACTTATTTTTTATGTTATAATCTTATTAAAGCTAAAACTTCTTTTTCATGTAAATTTATTTATGTAACGTAATATAACAGTGGTCGTCATAGTTTAAATTTATGTCGACTTAACGTTCTGTCATTATAGGTGTCTCCACCGTTATAGTAAAATGTAATGTGAACGGTATGGTCAACTCACTCTATAATTATTCAATAATGAAATAATATTATTCTCTTGAAATAACTATAGAGAGAGTTGACCAACAGTTCCCATTATATTTTACCATAACGATGGAGACACTCATAATGACAGGACGTAAACTGTTATGTTATATTACGTTAGATAAACAAATTTACATGACAAAGGAGTTTTAGTTTTAATAAGATTATAACATAAAAAAAAAAAATTTTTAAACAATTTTTTTTTAGTTTCTGAGTATGGAATTTTATTCTGAAAGCGCGCTTGAGCGAATATATTAAAGAATTGTAGGTAAGTGGGTTTTTTAATTGTTAATTGCAAAATATTTCGTCCGGGAGTAGTATAGTAGAAGTATGTGTAGAGTGAATGTACTTTTAAGTCGTATAAATAATTTTTTAAATCATTATGACTCCATTTTTGAAGTTATACTTCTTTTAGCCCGTTAGGAGAAACTTATCAGAGTGTATTTTCAACAAGTTACGGAAGTTGCGCGCGCCGATGTAACACACCATGAAGATTTGCCCAGGCTCAAGTGGATCAGTTTGCACGCACTCAAATTCTATTAGTTCAGAAACGGAAATTTATCACGTGTACTTCTACCTATTAATCTATTGAAGCGAATTAAAAATTAAACAAAATTTGGTTACTTACTGACTAAACCATAAAAAACGATTGATAACTTAAATTAAAATTAAAAACAAATTGTTCTCATCCATGAGGGAATGATTGCAAATAGAATACTTTCTATATCATTTTTCTTGTTGTTATATAAGACTACTAAAAGTAGAAAAAGAGAGACTTGATATTTTACAGATATGTTTGTCTGTCCAGAAGAGTAATTAATGCTTTAGGGAGGGAACGTCAGCGCCCTTTCACTAAGCATATGGTTTTACTTATATGAGGAGCCACATGACTAATGGTCTCCTAACAACGGATGCCATTACATCTCCAAAAAAGAAAAAAAATTAGCTCTAAAACGAAAAATAAAATAGAAATAATAACAGATATTAACTGATAAATAAGCAGTAAAATAATTATAAATCAAGTATTCTTTTTTTTAATTACTTGTATTTTTTATTGAAGAATTCTGTATAAAAAAAAATTATCTTATTTCAAACAAATATATTTCACAATGAAAATGTGTTACAATTGCAAGACGACTTATATACTATCCAAAAATGTATAAAATTTCACTTGCCAAGTTATAAATGTTCTATACGCTTTCCATCTCTTGAGCGGATAGTAACAAGACGGTAACTGAATTCTTCCGTCACTCATTGTAGACTGTCTTCAGTGAAAGAAACTATTACAGCTGTGATCCTGATTTTTAGCTCATTTAAATCAGCTGGTAATTGTGAAAAATAGACGATTTGTTTCACGTAACCTTACAAGAAAAAGTCATGGTGTAATGTCTGGAAATCTTGAAGTCAAATTGTAGTACAAAGTTTTAGTTTTCGTACACCCTATTCAGCGTTAAGGCAATCCTTTTATTTAGTAACCAGCGAAAACAAATCTCATTGAAAAATGAATTCTTCAGAATCTTCATTTAGTTCTGGAAAAGGTTAGTTTTATAGCATCTCAAAATTAGAATCCTTGTTGCTGTGTTCTTTTCAAGAAAGAAAGGGCCATACATTTTTGCAAATGAAACCGCATAAAAAACATTCACTTTTTATCAATCTTGCTCCTGCTGTAAAATATCGTCTGGTTTCTCAAGTTCCCATACGCAAACATTGTGACGTGATTACTGCAAAAATAAAATGTTGCTTCATTACTGAAAATTAACTGCTATAAGAATCGATCGTCTTTCATATCAATTAGAGCATATCACAAAAAATTTACGTTTACTTTTGTCACGTACACGAAGAGCAGCTTGTATCAGTTGAAGTACTTTAAAACAAAACATATCATCAATATATGACCCATTTTAATTAGGTATTAAACGAAATAAAATGTTTAATATTAAGAACAAAAGGATTAAATATTTTAGAAAAATAATTAAAATTAAAAATAAAATAAAACAACAATTTATTACACATGTTTAAAGATTATTACAAATTAATTTTATCTTTTTCATTTTCTTGTTTAGCCTGCGAGAATTACCGTTGAGGTATTACTACAGAGGATGAACGAGAATGATATGTATGAGTGTAAATGAAGTGTAGTCTTATACAGTCTCATTCCTGAGTTCGTCCATTCCTGAGATGTGTGGTTAATTGAAACCCAACCACCAAAGAAAACCGGTATCCACGATCTAGTATTGAAATCTATATAAAAGTAACTTGCCTTTATTAGGACTTGAACGCTGGAACTTTTGACTTCCAAATTAGCTGATTTGGGAAGACACGTTCACCACTAGACCAACCTGGTGGATGAAAAAAAAGGGGGTCCGGTACTACCGGGTGTCAAATGGGCAGAATCCCGATCAGTTAAGCTAATTTGCATTCATATAAAAAAACCAGTAAATTAATTTTATCTAACTTTTTTTGAGGTAATTTATTTCATAAGTTGGCAATACTAACAGTTGATCTAACAATTAGATTTATTCTATTGCATTTGAACAGCAATAAACATTTAAAGAAGGGAATGGAGTAAAGGGCATGTAGTATATCATTACCTGCACATCAATATGTCCTGAAACTTTCTTTATGTTACGCTCTCTTTCTTTGTGAATCGCTTTCTTTAACTTTCTTTGTGAATCACTCTACATTATTAAGACATTCAGCATTCAGAAAAAGAATTTACCCAATTTTTGGAAGTTCTTTTGCTTCACTAAAGTATTTATCATCATCAGTTCTTTTTGTTGAGAACCATCCTTTTTAACCTCATAAAAAAAATATTTTCTCCATTCTTATCCATAAAAGCATTAATAAAATCATTAAAATTTACAAAATCGTATACATTAGAGTTTTTATAAATTTTCATTTTCCTTCGTCACGAATAGAATTATTTTTATTTTGAGAACATATTATGGTAGAATCAGAGGAGTGTATAAAATGTTTAATTTTACATTATTTGAAAAATATTTACACAATCCCCAAAAAAATTGTGTGTGCTTAAGACCACACGGCCGAAGTTAAATCTTGTATGGGATCGCAATCGTTTCGAATTAATATATATTACAAGTAGCATATAATGTTTACATTCAATAGCCACTTTATACCGATAGAACCCCTTTGACCCCTAGAACCGATTTGACGCACAATTTGAAAATGTGTTTTCCACGATTATCCCCTGTTTGTAGTTATATTTTCACGCTGAAAGAGTAGATTTACTGCAAAATACGTAGTAAAACACGGGTTTGAAATGCCACCAAAATTACAACAAAGAAAGTGGCTATTATTTGTATCGCATAGTGAAGGTCACTTTCAACCATTATTGTAAGTTACTCATTTTCATATTCAGTTGTATCACTTTTTGAACACATTATAACGAATTGATTCTTTAGAAAATCATAATTGTAGATAGATTAAATTATAAGGAATGGAATGGAATGCAAAGTTGGCGGGAGTTTATTACTCCCTACTTTATCGCAGAACCTGGACAGAGTCCCTTGCTGCTGGGTGATTCTATCGGGCGTGTTTTTGAGGTTTATTTTTAGTTAGCGGGTCTAATTTTTTCAAGTTTTCTTTATTATTATTTAGTATTTTAAGACGGATTTAATTGCATTCCAATCCGTTGTTGACCCAGCGTTATCGAACCCATTTTATGGGCCGACCGCGGAAGGCTAGGCTTATAAAGCCTGTCCTCCCGACGTAATTCCCCTTCAGACCGGCCACTGAAGTCCTTTCGGTGCTAACGCTTAATTGGCTAACAGGAATACGCCACAACGGGGCACTAACTGTAAGGAGGGAGCAATGCGATCCCTACTCCGGAGGAGTCGCAATTGCTGGTTTATTTTATCTAACTTGTAAGTTTTGAAAAGGAGAGGTTGTGTAGAAGCTCTTCATCCGCTTCTGGTATGGCTGCCCTTCAGGACGCATCTCTGCTGGGCTCTGTTCCTCTCTCCAGTCCGTGATGTTGAGACGAGTGGTGGGTCTTCCTTCTTCTTCATCTTCTTCTTCTCCCTCTTCTTCTTCCGAAGACCTCTTCGTTCTTCTTTGGCCTGCACTTTCAAAGAATTGGTAGTAACCGAAGTTACATACCATTAACCTTGAAATTCTAGAGGCCCCGAAGGGTTGAACGGGAGAAAGTGCAGGTTTCTTCTCTCTTCCGTGCTGTCAGTGGCTGCTGGGCAGGTGACTTATGGGCTCGTTCCCTCTTTCTTCTTTCTTGAAAGGAAAGGAAGGTAATAGGGAACTTACAAAATGGTGATACTTATTCGCGATCGCGGTTTTGGGGCGGCGACCCTCTTAGAAGAAGTAAACAGAAATTATTCACTCCACGTAATTATTAACCTTCAGACACACGTGTGTCCGAGAAGGGGTTGGGGGGACCGCGTGGCCGCAGTGAAGAAACCATTTGTTTTTGTGGTGGCTGTTGGTATCTGCAACAAAAGAAGCAGAACACATACACACGATAAATTATAAGACCTTAATGTTTCTTCTGTTGTTACGAGAGGACGAATAGAATATATACACAATTCCGTAAATGTCTGGTTTTTTCTTTAATTCGTCTAAAAAAAAATATGATACTGAGATATTTTTAATTAAAATAGCAGAGTGAAAACTTATAAATTATATTTCATATTCTTAAATAGGCCGTTATTAACTAGATGTTATTTATTGAGGGAAAGATCACACTTTTTTTTCTATTTATATTTTACATAAGTGTGGTATGTTTATTTATAAAACGTTATAGAAAATAGAATAAATATTAAAATGATAAAGAAAAAAATATATGTAAAATAAAGAAAAAAAAAATTAATAAATATGGAAAAGGGAGAAGTGTTTGTAAGTACAGTTGAACAGGCTTAAACAAAGAGTATGTGCAGGATCTGTTAACCACTGTCAGTGGAATCATTACCGCTCCATTGGAAGTTTGTTCACAGTAGGGGAAATAGTGAGCTACTGACTTTTCTCATTTTCTGTATATCTCAAGAATTATTATTTAATACGTATATTATTAACGTCACTCTCAATTAAAACTGAATAATTTCTACCTAAAATTATATTATTGGGAAATAATTGTTATTGATTTACAAAAAAGATGGTTTGTGTTAGATAAGTTTTTTCAATTTTACCCCTGTACACTTTGGTAAATAGATTATCAAATACAATATTTGTTGTAGTAAAATATTATACGTAAAGTTAAATCCTTAAATCTTATCCAGGGTGAAACAAATATGAAAAATGCGCCTGATTTTAAGTATGAAGAAAATATATTTCTTTAAAAATACCTATGTCCAAAAAAAATCAGTTTTCGAGTTAAAGATATCGAAATATTTCTCACTAATTCTTTTCAAATATAAAATAAAGTAACACTGAAATTCTTGGAATTCAAATTACGAAATAAATGTAAATTTTTATTTATATTTTCTTTTGAGTTGATAAATTAAATAAAAGTGGTTCTGTAACGTATTAATAGTTTCCGAGAAAACATTTGAGCCGAAAAAACTTTTTTAAGGTTTATTGTAATTTTTTAAAAAGCCATTTACAAATAAAAATATAAAACAGAATTTGTAGACAATTTAATTTTGAGAAAATTAATAAAAAATGCCAATTGAAAACTGATATTAGTTTTAGAAATTCGATTTAAACTGAAATCAAAACAGATGAAAATGTGGTTGGAAAATATTTCAATTTTAAATAGAATGAAATGTTTCTTCATAATGCTATATCAAATAATTGTAGATAATTTTCGAAGTGTTGCCTTTCTCAAAAATATTCAACATTCTAAGACTTTTTAACAAAGATGAAGTCTTTGTTAAAAAGTTGTTAGAAAGGTGTTACTTCTCTTTGAAGGGAAGTACCTCCTTTCTTTTTACACCAAGTCGAATGTGTGGTGGTACATTATGCCAAGATTATAGAAAAATCTTGTAATATTCATTTGTATAAATGACATTTTCATTTTATATTAACAACCTGGATTGATATATAACATCATTACTCTCAGAAAAAGCAAGTAGAATACTGCTTTTTCTACAAATGCTTTTTATACATGTGACATCTATAAAAAAGACTGGAATTGTTAAATATTTGGTTTATATATTTTTTAGGGAAATATATCGAAATTGTACTGTTTTTAACACGAGAAATTAGAATATTATTACAAAAGATTTTTGGTATAATCTGATTAGTTTCACCTGATTATCGATATTATTAAAAGAGATTATTTTAAACGTTGTAACTGAGTTTAGCATTTATCCATATCCAGATTGTAATAGGAGGTTATTAATTCCAATTTAGAGTATATTTTTGCAGCTTTATTATTTCTGGAAATTCTATACAAAAATTAAACTGAAGTCTGTTTTTTATTATCAAGATATACCTAAATATTTTCGAGATATAATTAATAGATTTTTTTTTAAGTAGGAGAAATCGTAATTTTTATAATAAATGCATATTTATATAACATTTATCATTATACATTTAATTGGAAATTTTTTTTTAACGAGGAAATATTATTGAAGAGTTATTTTTGTAAATGTAAATTTTATTTGTTATTCTGAGTAAACATTAAAAATAAAATGTAACGTGGTTTTATAATTCACGAAGCATCGATTTGCAAGTAGTGACATTTCTAGTCTATTAATATTTACTAGCAATCCGTATAGAACTTCAAAAACTGGAAATAATTGTTTAATAATTACTTATGAGCTGTTGTTTTCAAAAGTTATATCTGTTCACAACTAACGGGATAAAATAAAATGATTAGATGTAAGATGTGCTTCCGAAATTAATTTTTAAGTAATCAGGACGATATTGAAGTTTAACAAGTGCTTTATTTCTAGCACAGTAAGTCCAGAAGTTTCATGATTCAATTATTGGCATTGTAGTGGTTACATATTTTAATCGTATTGCCGATATAAATATCTTTCAAAATTAGGTAGTCAATTTCAGGGTGATAATCAAAATCTGATTTGAGAACTCAGATATTTCTCGAAGGTTGAATTCGATTTTTAGTCAGCGTATACATTGTTCTTCAAGTCTTTGAGAACGCTTTGGTGTAGATTCACTTCGTCTACGATTATAAATTCTAGTAACCTAGAAGCTCTTCTTTCTATCTGTAACCTCACCGATCTAGGCGTTATGAAAGTTTTAATACCAAATTTTATGTCGAATCTATACCAATTATGTTTATGGCTTTTTCTGATGGAATTTCTTAGTCCAGTATGAAGAAATCTATAGAATGTTTCTTAGCTCACGTGAGGAGGAGTTCTTGCGGATCGTTACCACGTTAGACAGTGTCATTAGATGTAGTAAACACATAAAATTTTCCTGAAGAAATTTGGTATTGATATCAAAATTCAATATTTCTCAAACCAATAAAACTTTGTTACGTACGTAAATAGTCGTCATTCCCTTTAATTTTATTATGAAAATATTTTTTTTTATGTATATTACGATAATAAAACAAATAGATGTTTTATAGACAATTTCAATAAAATTAGTAAATCATATAATAACTTTCTGAAGTCGATATTGTTACAGTCAGCGATTATATAGAAAATGACAATCGATATAAGCAATATCTATCGATATAGACAACGATATTAAATTTAGCAAAAGATGTTCTTGGTTACTTATTTATGTTTTTTTTTCTTTTTATGATTTATATAGCAGTAGGATTGGTTAGGTTTGAATAATGGTAAACATTTTGGCGGTCCTAAGAAAGCTACAATTAAAATTTTGTAACGATTAGTTTAATGGTTTTCGTGATTCAGTAACAAAGGAAAAATACGTTGTCTATTTATATAGTAGTGAGATTTTGAATGGCTGTATGATTTCTGTAAAATTTAGAAGGTAGCGTACGTAAAGTTTTAATAATTAAAAACATTTATTTTTACTTCCTTGTACGAAGTAAAGGAAGAATTGTGATCGCGAAATATTTCGGTTTTCCCATTTCAACGGAAATATCCATTTTGACCATCCCTGAATCCATTTTGATTAGTTTCGGCGTGACGTTTGTACGTACGTATATATCTCGCATAACACAAGAATGATTAGCTGTAGTATGTTGAAATTTTGGATTTAGAACTGATTGTAGCTTCTAGTTGTGCACCACCTCCCCTTTTGATTGCAATCAACTGAACCAAAAGTGTCCAAAATAGCCCAAAATCCAATTGTTTTTTGGATTTTGGATTTTTCTTAACTTCAGTAATAGCCCTCATTGAGAACTTTCAACAATATGTCATAAGTGGTACTTATTTTCATTGGTTCCAGAGTTATAGCCAAATGAAATGTTAATTAATGAAATATTTGGATCTATAAGGGGAAGGCACATCTGGTTCGAATCAGCTTTCATTTCCTTTTTTATTTTTTTAACTTTTTTAAATTTATTTAATTTTTTTAAAATTAAATATATTGATTTATTAATAATTATTTATCCATGATTGTAAAAAAATCTTTACAATAAATAATTATTCAATAATAACAATAAGAAAGATGTGAAAAAATGAAGTTATTAGTAAAATAAAATTTTTGTACTCGTAAAAAATGTATATGTAATTTAATAGGCATTATTACTTTTGTGGGTTGGTGAAAGATCTGATTATTTAATATTAATTGAAAACTGTAATTTAGAATCGTATTATTTTTGGATTTTCTAGTTTAATTTTATTTAATTATTCTGGAATTTATCTTTAACTTTATCTACATTAAGTTAACTACCGAGTGACTGAAAGATAGACCCTCGCAAGAATAATATATACACTGAGACATACATGCCCGATCATAAATAAACTCAAAAAATTCTTATCTTTTTGTTCGTTACCCTTCTGATATTGTCGGTCAATATTCTTCCCAAGTCGGATTTGATCATCATTTCGTGTATTTGTTTTTTGTTGCCAATCATTTAATCGCTCTTTGGTTTGATATAATTCTTCTGATCTTAATTTGTGTACACGTTCTCTAGTTTCCAAATTTTCTCTCTCTCTATATATTCTTCATTCTCTCTTGATATTTTTATTCTTTCCTTGGTCTTAACATTTTCCTCCTCTTTATATTTATTATCTTTTTTTAATGGTTTTCTTTTTTCTTTGTTTGCAACATTTTCTTCCCGTGTGTTGTTTCTTCTTTTTTATTCTTTCTTTGGTTTTAACATTTTCCGATCTAGTAATACGAGTAAAAAATGGAAGTTTTACTCTATCCTAATATTTCATGTAACTTTGTTGAATTAATAATTGTATATATATTTGATGTTAATAAAAAATTAATATTTCAGCAATTGTGTAACTGTCCACTTTATTAAAGAAATGGAGGAAGGTATCTCACTTTCAAATGAAATAAGTTTTATTTAAGTGCAGAAATAAATGTGCATATGTAATTTAATAGGCGTACAAGGAAGTCATGTGGTGTCCACATCAGATTTTTTTATGTATTTTTCAATCATGTCGTTATAGAGGTATTAGATATTTAGCTGAAAATATTATAGTTATAATTTTTACGTAAGTAGGTTTATAATGAATAATTTTTTGTAACTTTTCTTTGGTGTTCATGCAGAAGTGTAACTACAGCACTATCAGCATAAATAATTATTATTTTTTTAGCCGAATATATTGATTTCTGTCCGTTTACCTTTTTGTATAGGAATGGTAAAAATTACAACAAAAAAATTAAATTGTAAAGTAACCATGTACGCATGTACTGAGTTTAATGTAAAGAGAGGTTATATTTTTAGAATTAAAAACCGATTTATCTAGTCAAATGTTATTAAACTTCAAGCACGTTAACACATGAATATTACCACCCCACTTTTTTTTTGTTTTTGGAGTCACGGGGTCATGAAACTTCGAGAAATGAAAAACCTTTAACCCATTTTTTGTTTAATTACCTACCACATTTTCCTTCTTGCAGCATAGCTCTAGAGCTGTGAATTTTCGAATTTGGTGTAGAGGGGTTACACTCTTTCCACCATTCATTTAAATACAAATTTTGTCATTTACGTGTATTTATTCCTATTATAAAAACTTAAGAAAGTTTATAAATGGTATATATACAATACGAACTTTCGATATAAACTTACAAACTTCAATCTGTAAATTTATATTTTAGATGAATTTACACTTAAATGAAAATTTAATTAAGCCTTTTTCATTGATTATTTCCTCTTGTTTTAATAAAAGGCCTGAAATTTTATTTTTTAACCTCTTATTTATTTATGTTTTTTTTAAAGATCTTTTAACATGCAAAAAAATTATTCAACGGTTTTTATTTTGTTTTTTATTTTTAAAATAGGAATATGGTAAATGGTTAGATATATTTTAGAATAACATGCACGTATTAAAATACATATGTTCAGTAAAATATGTAGTCATTTTTTCATATTATTATAAACATTGTACTTTTTCGTTCCATAATGTTTAATACTGTTGCATTTATTATTCAGATAGTGTATTTAATTTATGTGTTTATATGATCAGCGTATGTATTTTACACATATATTGCATATTATATATCTGGATTTACATATTATTAAACCAAAAAAAATCCTTTTTATGTTTATATTTTCATGGTTTTGTTATAAATAGTACGTTATGGATTACTATTCATAAGAAAAACATTTATAAAAAATTAGCATTATATATTTATGAATGAATTTAGATTAAAGTTTTGATAAAACTTTTGGTTTTTGTTGGTTTTTGAAATTGTTAGGGTTTTATTCGACTGTTTTTCTTTCGCTGCTCTATAATTTTCGTTGCTCCAATTTTCTCTTTACATTCAATAAATAGTCTCTTCAGCAATATATGGGTTGATATTTTATTGTTTTTAAAATTAAACATAAATGTATAAGTAAAAGGGGTTTTGCTATTTACGTTTATGTTTTTGAGTTTGTTACGGCTTTAGTCAACTGCTCTTCTTCCGTTGCTCTATGTTATTATTTTTTTGTTTAAAAAATTGCAAATTCATTAAACTTTATTGGAAATTTTACAAAAAAAAAAAAAAATTAAAATTACGAAAAGTAAAGAAGTTCATAATTTAATTTTTTTATTTATTCTAATAAATGAAAGCGTTATAAAATAATAAAGTAGACCAGTTATGGTTGTAAAGAATTCAATATTGTGATTTTTTACGTATTGAGTTTTGCATATTTTTGAGTTTCAAAATTATTTACAAAGAATGACAGCCATTCAAAAAATAATGTTGTATTAATATACATATGTTAATATGTATTATGTTATATATAATATTATGTTATATATATATATATATATATATATATATATATATATATATATATATATATATATATATATATATATATATATAATATACATACATATATATAATATACATAATATGTTATATTATGTTAACATAATATATGTTGTATTCATCGCCCTGAATCTAAATAAAAAAGTGTCGCTTTATTGTAATATTTTACTTATAACGATTTTAAAATGAAAAAATAAAAAATTATGAAGTGGGCGGGTCCTTTTGCATTGTAAAAATTCCTGATTAATCCGGCTCTACTGCTGCCAACTCTCCCCGCTGGTATCGCTCACTCTGTAGGAAAAAGGTAGGGAGGATAAGCTGTGGTTGGGATCGTCCGGTGTGTTCATTCGTGGTGGGAAGATAGTTGCAGTCTAATATGAAACAATGGCGAATACGAAGGCGTTCTCTGTCGAAGAGCGTTTGTTAGCTTTTTTATAGGTCCACCAATTTCCAAACACTGGTAAAACATTGAAGAACATTATGAATGACTTTTTTGTGCATTTTGGAAAATCGTAACCATTACGGCAAACATTACTGATATGGTAGAAGAAGGCTTTTGCAACTGGAAGTATTCTTGATGCGCCACGCAGTGGAAGACCGAACACTCGAGCTGAGACGTGTGCTGCTGTGAAGGCATTGATTCAACGATCACCGTTGTAATCAACGGGCAAACGTTCTGTAGAGTTAGTCATTCCAAAATAGACAATGCGAGACCTAATGCGGAAGGACTTGAAAGTTAAATGTTTTGGTCGAGCCATAGTTAATGAGTTCAGTGATCTTGGTCGACGAGTTTGTGCAGGTCAGTTATTGCTTGAACGCTTTCTGAGAGAAAACAATAAAAAGAATGCTATGTTTTTATGTGAGTATGTGATTTATCAAAGCTTTCATAACCGAGATTTTTTTTCTGGGCGACAATCAAACGACAATCAAAACAAGACAATCCTCACTTTTTGAGAATATCGAACAACTTATGTTACGATTTGGGCTGGAATGTAAGCTGAACATTTCCTTGGTTCTTATGTTTTCGATGACGCAGTTAATAAGTACAGTTATCTGAGAATAATCGATGAGTGAGTTTCTTGCAGAGTGAACGGTAAAAGGGAACGCCGATACAATTACGTTTCTCGAACACGGTGTTCCAGCGCATTTTGCTTTAACTATCCGCAGACATCTCGATGAAATTTATCCGAGTCACTGGATCGGACGGTAGGTCAGAAGAGTTACCGGCTCCATTGCCTTGGCCAGCAAGAAGCTTGATCTCAGCACAGCTGACAATGCACTCTATGGATTTGTAAATGAAGAGATCCGAAAACGCAGATATGTCAACAATGAGCAGCTCCAAGACGCTGTTTGGTCAGCATTTGAAATAATCAACCGTGATTAATTTGTGTCTCCTCATTTCAGTTACTGATAGATTGTAATGAAACTTAACGTGAATAAATTGCAGAAATGAAATAATACGAGTTTCTGAAATTTCCTGCGATATTTGGAAACATAACCTAACACTCACGTCTTTCACTAACCTTATCTAATTAACACTAGTTGTTAAATTGGTCAATAATTGTGTACAATAGCCAATTATTTGGTCCAAAAATAATTTACTTGTACAATAATAAATTAAAAGATTTTTGGTGAAGGGACTGTGTAACTTACGAGGAACGTAACTTGAATAAAAAGCGTGGTATTGACGTATTTTTTGATCCTATATACGTATGTGTCATTTCCATTATAAAATATATAATTAATAGTTAATAGAATAAAATATATAAAGATATAGTTATTAGAATCCTAGTATTTGTTTCATCATTTTTTTATTAATTACCATCCGGTAATGAAATACCTCCAAGACCTCTTGGAATTCTCTGTACAATCCGATTTCTAAATTTTTTTACTTAATTTGTTGTCTAGAATCAATTTTAAAAGAATAATTGAATTTGTATTAATTATTTATTTGATCGATTTTAAGTAACCCACTGGGTTAGTCTATTGGTAAAACTGATCATAAATCAGCTGATTTCGAAGTCGAGATTTCGTAGGTTTGATTCCAAATAAAGATAGTTGCTTTTATCTAGATTTGAATACTAGATCATTGATACCGGTGTTCTCTGATGGTTGGGTTTCAATTAACACCACGTCTCAGGAATGGTCGGTATGAGTCTGTATAAGACTACACGTCACTCAGACGTCACGAACAAGGGACGCGGCTGCCTATGAGCACCGAATCCAAAAAGCTGCATGGGATATCCGTAAACTTCCGGAATATTCATAAGATACAAACAAATAGTCAATTTTAAATAAAAATAATTAAGTAATTAACATTTAAAAACCCAGTGGTACATTTGAAAAAAGGGTCTGTCAAGCCAGTAATGTTCTGTGAAACCCTTTCCAATTTTTTTATTTTTAAAGATATGTTATTCAGGTAGTGATATTCAAATAAATTAATCTTGCTATCTCCCTCTCTCTCATTATCTCAGTTACTTTCTCTCTCTATTTCTCTCTGTCTGTATATACGAGATGTGTTCAAAAAGTAACGAGAATTTTAAATTTCGCGGGTTGTATTAGTCCGATTCTCGGGATTTTTTCGTGTTGTATTGGTAAACATGTCTGAAATTTATCTGTACATTTTTAGCCGTATTGAATGTTTAGTTTATTGTCAGCTGTCAAAAGGATAACACGTGTTTTGGTACGATCGGCGATTTTTTATTAGTATAAATAATGGATCAGAGAATTTGTATAAATTTTGCTATAAGTTAATATAAATTTTGCAAATTTATTCCAAAATTGTAGCAATGTTTTAAAAAAGTTTAATATTGCTTTTGGTGAATCTGCTCTGAGTAAATCAAGGGTTTACGAGTGGTATAAGCGTTTCCAAGAAAATCGTGAAGACGATGAAGATAACGAGCGCTTCGGACGCCCCAGCACATCAACAACCGATGAAAACGTGGAAAAAGTGAAAGAAATGTTTTATGAATGATCGCCGAATTACAATCAGAGAAGTCGCTGATGATGTTGAGATATCAATTGGCTCATGCCATGAAATTTTTTTGGATGTTTTGGGTATGAAACGAGTGACAGCAAAATTTGTTCCAAAATTGTTGAATTTCGAAAAAAACAGCGGCGAATGGAAGTTTCTCAAATGTCGCTAAATGAAGTCAACAATGACCCAGAACTACGAAAACACGTCACAACAGCCATGAAACATGGGTTTAAGGATATTATGTCGAAACTAAGGCTTAATCGTCCCAGTGGAGGAATTTTGGATCACCAAGACCGAAAAAAGCTCGATAAGTACGTCGAATGTGAAGGTTATGCTCACCGTGTTCTTCGATTTTAACGCCATAGTTCATCATGAATTCTTGCCACAAAGTCAAAAAATCAATAAGAAGTATTACCTACAAGTTCAACGCCGTTTGCGTGAAGCAATCCGAAAAGAACACCCGGATTTGTGGCGAAACAATTCGTGCTTTTGCACGACGATAATGGGCGTGCTCACACTTCATTGCTTGTTCGTCAATTTTTAGCCAAAAACAACTGTGTAATGGTACCTCAGGCGTCATATTCGCTAGATATAGCCCCGATTGACTTTTTTCTATTCCCATAAATAAGAGAACCTTAAAGGGCCGTCGTTTTACAAGCATAGATGAGATTAAAAACGAATAGCTGAAAGAGCTAAACACTATTCCAAAGATCGAGTTGCATAAGTGTTTCGGGGATTGGAAAAAGCGCTGGTATAAGTGTATAATATCTAATGGGATCTATTTTTAAGGGGATAACATTAATGTAGACGAATAAATAAAATTCTTTCCAAAAAACAATAATTCTCGTTAATTTTGGACACACTTCGTATATATAAATATATGTCTATATTTTTTTAATTAATTTTTAGCGTAATGCTAATTAAAACAAAGTTATTATGATGTAAAAATGTATGTTTAAAAAAAATTTAATATCATAAATAGAAAGATGGAAGAGTCTTTATTATAAGATGAAAAGCGTGAGATTCGCAATCTACTACTACGGGTACTTTCAAGTTAGCAGTTGGGAAGAGAAGAGGATTTTGTAAACAAAAGCAAGACTCAGAGCAAAGATTACGTAGCAAGTTAAACATTCAAGCGGTTCTGAAGGCTACGTTGTCTGTACTGCACCGGTCTGGGGTCCCTCTTGGTTATCTGTCTTATCGATTCAAAACCAGACCGTCCCCCATCCCACCATCAATTTCGTCACCATTTCTCTTATCTACATAGTGTTGGTAATTGATTGTAATTACTGTTTTGCTTCCCCTGTACATTGTAATTATATACTCCATTCAACACTTAAGAAATTATGTTAAATTTAATTAAAACTTTAATATTTCATCGTCTTCTGTTAATACAGTACTGTGTAAAATTACCTCTTCCCTCAATTCGACATGACAAAGGACACTTACCGATGAAAACGTAAGGGTTAAATTTTGACTCAATAGATTATCATTGACTCAAACAGATTCAGTAACAAAAAACACAAACCGTGAAATTTCTAAAAAAATGTAATTTTTGAACAAATTTCAAACTTCTTTCAAGTCAATATGCATTTACAAAGTTAGAAATAATAATTTGTTATGATAGGCAGCAAATGTATGGGCTTTCCCTGCTCATATAAATAATAAATTGTTTACGAATCATCCTATGGCTGCAGTATATGATCATCGTGCTACCTATTCCAGACCAACCGGAATTAGGTACCACGAATTAAGAAGAAAATATGAAATTGCTATACCAGAGACACTAGCAATTTCTACTAGAGAAATACCGCCATGGCTCTTGCCAGCGGTAAATACAAGTTTGGATCTCTCTCAAGGAGAAATAAAAAAGAAACCAGCAGTGATATCCAGCAGGAATTTTTAGCAACCGTCAGTAGTTACGAAGAACATATTAGAATTTACACTGACTGTTCTAAAACCGAACATGGTGTTGGATGCTCGATATATTTAAATGAAGAAGCCCACTTTTGGAGACTGCCAGATGTGGCCAGTGTCTACACGGCAGAACTCACTGCAATTCAGCAAGCTCTTCGCTACACTGAACACTATTGCGAAGAGAGAGTGCTAATATGTTCCGATTCATTAAGTGCACTCGTCGCAATTCGGAACAAGAACATTAAGGATGTCCTAATTGCAAACATCCTGTCCATTTTATACGTACTAAAACAACGAGGACAGCGATGCGTGTTTGTATGGACTCCAGGGCATGCTGGTATTACAGGTAATGAAATCGCAGATGAAGCTGCCAGAAAGGCAACAGTCTGCGATGACTTGGATGCATTTCCTGTAAGAGTGGCAGATGTTAAAAACCGTCTAACAAACATAGTAAGAAACAAGTGGAACGCTGAATGGAGGAGTTTAAATACAAAATTAAACTCGGTTAAAACTTCTCCTTACAAATGGAAAAGCGACTTTAAGTTGACTCGCCGTGAACAAGTAGCGGTGACCAGACTTAGAATCGGTCACACGCGATTAACAAATTTATATTTGTTAACCGGCGAAGTGAGACCAATGTGCGGTGTTTGTAATAAAACTGACAATCAAGCATCAATAGAAGAGTGTACCATATATGAGGACCTCAGAAAGAGGTTCCGTCTTACAAATAATATTAGTGCTGATCTGGATAATGGAAATGAAAAAAATATAGTTGCATTTTTACACGCCAGTGGACTTCTTAAAAGTCTATAAAATGGAAGTTTAAAGCTGTGGTAAAAGATACTCTAAGCGGTAGTTTTATATATACATATAAGGGAGTCTCGAAGCGTGGCACGTATAGTGACGGGAGGTAGCCCTCTTGCCTAGGCCATTTTGGCTCACCTGCATTCAAGAGCAGTGAGTCGGGGTGTGTCCGATGATGGCATGGGGGACCCTCAAGGGTGGATTGAGGGCGCGAGGCTATGGGTGTACGCCGTGCATGCCTATGGCCTGATATAAGCAGGATTCAACTGCCACGGCATCCTGGCACGACTGATATACTGCTCAACGGCGATTCTGGTCGCCCCGAGGGTGCTTAAACAAACTATAAATGAGACTTCATAGAAGAAAGAAAGAAAGATATGGTATTGATAAGTTTAATTTTAATTTCATGGTTTTTTGAGAATTTTAATATTGGGGCCCTTTACACTTCATAAGTGTTTGTGATTGTCCTTGTCTTTTATGTTTTAATGCTTATTGTGAAGTTTGTGTTTTTAAATAAAATGTAAGGGCCCTTTACACCCTTACATATGACGATCCTGATGAAGATAATAATTTCTTTTAAAGAATGTGACGAGGGCTAATGACCTTAGCAATCGATGCCCGTAAAAATTCAGTTAAAAAAAAAAAATAATAATAATAATTTGGAACATTTTAAACATATTACAATTAAATTTTCTTACAAAAAAAAAAAATGAATAGGAGAATGAAAAAGTAAATTTTCTTTTATAGACAAAAAGCATCAAACTTTAATGATAAGATATTTTTTTTCTTTTTTTTACATGTTAATAAATAATAATAATTTTATAACTTCTTTGACAGAAATAATTGTTGCTATTCTTTTTTGGAAATTTATTATAGAACCTGCCATTGACTGCATTTGAAAGATTCCAACAACTAATCAAAATTTTAATGTCAAATTTTTGGTAATTTTATTTTTTTAAACAAAAAAAAAATCTCTAGTTTTATATTCAAATAAAAATTAATGAACGGCCTTCAGTTTATTGCTAATTTTGAAGTTTTAAGTTTTTATTATAAGATTCGTGTAATATACTGGGAATTTCCAGCTATTTAGTGCAGTTTTTTTTTAATTATTAGCCCGTAATTAGCTACGTCTCTTATTCATAGAGTGAGTATTCTTAACTTTTTTTTATTTGTTTAGATCGCAAACCGACAGGATATACTCCCTGTTGGCAGTATGCGTTTTGTTACTGAAAAAACACATCATCCGATAGTTTTGTGCCTGTCGGTGGTGTATTTTGTTATTAATTAAAACCTTGTATTCTGGAATAGTATTAAGAAACCGTTAGTTTTAAAATATAACTGAATCAGACAGGATAAAATTTTACCCTTACAGGAAGCCTTGCGAGTAATTATTTTTATAGGTACTCGCTGTAAAATAGCGAGATAATTTTATAGTCGTTCCCAACAAATCTTATGATTATTGTTAACACTATAATATTATAGCGTTTTGACATTGAACTCCGGTTAGCTGAGATATTTGCTGTTAGGATGAGTTCTCTTTCTGTTCTGTTCCGCTCCCGCGGAATCGGACCAGAACAGAGAGGGTATATTTTATATTTTACATACAGAGGGTATATTTTCATTAGAGGTTTGTTAAATTTATGAATCTGTTTCTTGATTCTTAAGTAAATCAAGAGAATTTTGAGAAAATTGAATTGCAAGACAAACTTTTTGTTGTTGCGATTAACGGGGCGAGGGG
Source organism: Lycorma delicatula (assembly GCF_047948215.1). Lineage (NCBI taxonomy): Eukaryota > Metazoa > Arthropoda > Insecta > Hemiptera > Fulgoridae > Lycorma > Lycorma delicatula. The sequence goes on from NC_134464.1 coordinate 40,057,539, forward strand.
TGTGTTGACCGGAAGCGTCACAAGACTGGTGTCTTCCCCTACAGGGTTGGGACGTTGCGATCAACAGTAGGACATTCAAGATGTCCGGACGAGGCCTGCAGCGAATCCGGCAAAACTGAGTTAAAAATCACTGGTGTAAATGTCTACCGAGGCATTTACATCGGTGGCATCCCAATCGAGGCCTAGCTTATTACTGTAAAGGGTAATCAGTTAGAGGGTCAAAGACGACTCCCGTTAAAGCCCATTAGGGCTATGAACGAAGGGGGTGGTGTGGCGACCGGAATCATCACAAGGTGGGTGTTTTCCCATAAGGGGATTGGGACGTTGCGATCAACACTTGTTTAGTTGGTTTGAGGATAGTAATTTCGGTGATTAAAGACTCAGACTGAGTGCATACTCTAATTGAAGTAGTTTTTAAAAAAAAAGTTTATGTTAAACGTTGGTGTTAGAGGAAGGCGTATGGATCCGCGCTCTACGAATCGGTTAATTTGATAGTTGAGGTTGGATGAGGCCATACGAAGGCGATAGTAGGTTGGTAAATACAGTAATGGAAATTTCTGCCGAGGCCAAAAGTGATGACTGTGTTCTGTTATGAAGTTTATAGGGTTTAAAGACGACCTCCGGTCAAGTCCATCATGAATAGGAATGGAGAGGTAATGTGGTGACTAGAATCGTCACAAGGCGGTTGTCTTCTCTAGCGGGGGGTCTCAGTATGTAACATTATACCTGTGGATTAAAAAAAAGTGGAACTAAATGGGCCAGAAGGAATCAAGTACAAAGGAAAACGGAAAATTTATATCCTCAATGGAGAACTATCCATCTCCAGTGGTAACCTGATTGATCGATTTACGGTTTAATTAGTATTTTCACATTTCACATAATCGCGGGGTGAAGGAGATATTTTTAGTAAGTTCCCCATTGGTTTTTTAATTTCTGATAAGAAATAACTTTTGAAAAAAATTGTTGATCAATAATGTAACGATTTCATCTGAATAACACGTCTTAATTTTTCGAGTAGTATTATAAATGACGGATATCTGCTATGTTTTCTTTCATCTGGTTGTTTTTTTACAGATTGTGATTAGTCTGAGTTAAATTTTTTTCCCATACCCCATCAGTTTTTCATATCTTTGGTTTCTTTTATCCCATTTTTTCCTTGGGGCTTGACCCTACTAGAGCCACGCAAAGAACGCTGGGACCTGTAAAAACATTGTATATCATTGGGAAGATCTAATGAAGAGGATTGCTTGTAAAAGATTTGTGGATACTGTTTTCTGTTTGGTCGCCAGACGTTAAGCTTAATAATGGAAATTCCTTGCCGTTTAATTCTTCCCATTAAAATCTAAATTATATAAAGAAATAAAAATTTAAGATAATTATACCCTCACACGAATACTTTAATACTTCTCCAAATATTAGATAATCGTTCCTGTTTCTTTTACAATTACTCATGGGATTTAGGAATATTCATCCAAGATTGTTTGAACATACTAGCGATTGCACTTTATACCAACTCAAATATGTATTTCAACAAATTTTATTTTTCAGCAGATACTAAAGAGCCAAGTAAAAAATAACGTGGCCCCAGGAGTCCCTGAGACTGAGCCCTGAAGTTCAAGGGATGGGGGTTCCTGGCCAGTATATATATATACATATATATATATATATATATATATATACACTTTTTTTCCTGTGACAAAAGTTATTTTTTCTGTTATTAATGATTTCAATTATAACGTTATTAGTGATTCCAGTTATAATCTAGTAGAAGTTAGTTTTTTTTAAATATTATTATCATCAGTATCTTTAATGGATATCTATGACTGATGATTCAACATATAAGATTTAAAAAAAAAACTACATCCATTACAACGTTCAAATATTTCTTGTTTACAACCGATTCGTATGGTTAAAAAAAAAAAAAAAAATTGTATGTAGATTTTATTTTGATATACATTGAATATCTATTTTGAAGAAGCAAAGTGAAAGAGAAATAAGAACCAAATGAAGAAAATGTACCACTAGTGGAACTGTTTGCCGTAGTCATATTTTATTTATAACTTCAAAGCAGTTCTACCATCCTATAAATAATACATATCAAACCTTTTCAATAATGCAGTTTTAGTTTGCAAGGTTTCTAAATTTTAACAGAACCTCTCCCCCAATAATTTTTTTACATTTTTTTATTGTAAACAAAAAGTGAATGTTTTGTTTCTATTATAATTACAAAACAAATCGTTTGTAAAGTTTATTTTAATTTGATATTTTTTTGTATTAATTTGTAAAAGTTAAAAAAAAATCCATATACGTATATAAGAATCCATATTTAAGACGTTTTTAAATTAAACGCATATTTCAAACTTATTTTTGCGTTGATCTGGTGCCATATCAATAATGATTCTTTTAAAAACTACAAAATACTTATCATTCCTGGGTATACTAATATATAGACAAATAAATCTATTATATTTATCTTGTTTTCGTAAATTAATAAATTATTTATTCTGACTGGTTATTAATAAATTATACAGATCACGTCAATAATGGTTAGGTGTACACCTCCACAGATAAACGAAAGAACTGCCTTTTCCTCAATTATTTATAGGTGATCCCCGAAGAATGTAATAAACTTCAGGAACATTTTCTACTGGTGAAAGTAAAGAAGTAAGTTCATTAAAACGTAGTTTGGAGACGTTCACACGAAGGATGCAGTAGGACTTGTTCTACTGGACATTTTCAAACATGCTCTACTGTTCTACGTTTGAAAATTGGACCGGACATATTCCATTGTTAAAAATAAAGAAGAAAGTTCATGGAAATATAGGTTAGGAAATGCTTCGTTAGCCAGTGTCGGCTGGCAAAAGTTTTCGCCCAGATGTTTGTCCCTTCGATAAAACTAAGCCAGACTGTAATTGGATCTTAAGATTCAATTTAAGGAGGAAATTTAGTGGTTTTATATGAAAGCTGACCTAAAAAACTTTTAAAAAATAAACCCCAGAACTCTTCTTTTAGTAGTTCTTGAAAAATCTGGGGTTAAAAAACAATATTTTTTAAAATTTGTAATAAACACATAAAGGTTCGAAAGAAATCTTTACAGAATTTGTCTCTGTGTAAAATGGTATAAATAAAGTCCACAAAAAAATAATATAAATGTAAGAATTTTTTAAGTTTATTAATAAAAAATCGTATCAAAATGTGACAGGTTTAACCTAAGTATTGAACGAAACAAAATTTTCAATGTTAGAAAAAAGGAATAAATATTTAAAAACAAAAAACAAACAAAATTTTAAAAAATCTGATGTGGACACCACATGAGGTCCTTGTACGCATATTAAATTACATGTATACATTTTTTTTTTTTTTTAATGAAAAGTACATAAAATGTTATTTCATTAACAACTTGTGATATTTTTTCATATTTTTTGCTTTGTTACTATCGAAATATTATTTATTGAAAAAGTTTTTTTACAGTCAAAGGTTAATAATTATTAATAAATCAATATACAGAGTGTCCCATATAAAACGCAACCCATCAATCACTCATCCATGAAATTTCAAAAGTCAAGCCTACTCCCCTACTCGTTACTGAAATGGACTCGTCCAACATTTGAACATCGCGGGGACGCAGTAGAACACTACCGATAGTAACAACAATGCAATCATAACGTTCAGTGTATTGCTAGAGACAAGATGGTGTTTTCGCTAGATGAACGTGTTTTCATTGTTGAGTCGTACTTCAGTACGAAATCAGCTGGTGCAGTGCAAGATTTGTTTCGCCATAAGTACCCAGATAAACCAGCTCCTAACAAAACATCAGTATTAAGGTTAGTTGCAAAATTTAGAGAGACTGATCCGTATAATAGTAACTGCCTTTACTAGGATTTGAACATTGGAACTCTGACTTACAAATCAGCTGATTTGAGAAGACGGGTTCACCATAGACCAACCCGGTAGGTTTTGGCTCATGCCTGTTTTATTTCTGTTTGCTGAAAATATGCCCTTCGCAAACTGCTGTGTATAGTGTTACTAGTCATTGTATTGTACTAGTCTGTTGAGTTTGCATTTTATATACAAATGTGTCATGTTATTAGTTAGTAATCGGATGATGTTATCTGTTTAGATAGTACGACAAACCCCGCTCGTTCGTCCCGCCAATCCCAGTCCGATACTAAACAATAAATATTGAAGTTATTGACGTAGATTGATAGTTTTAGATTGGAAAATTTTGGATAAGTCAGGACACCGAAAATTTAGGAAAGTAAATGTAATAAAAAGAAAAAAATATATAAATATATATATATAGATGAAAAATAAAGCATAGTTTAATTTAATTGTAAATTATTTATTATTTATAAATATAAATTGTATTCTTGTAGAATATTTCTGTAATATAAAATCTTCAATTATCTTTTGAACATTTTTGCAACATCGTCACATCGCTATATATTTCTGTTTTTTAATCAACATTACATGAGACGGTGAGAAATATTTGACTTTTCTCCATTTGACGTATTGCAATCTGGAGCACAATAAAATCGCATTGTTGAAGATTGATTATATGATGTAAATTGTAGACAAATGAAATACATCACAGCTGAATTTTTTTTAAATCTATTTTTCATTTTATTATACAATAATTGAGATAAATTATTTTATTTTACTACATGATAACAAATATTATTTATGAACATATTTGTATATACGTTCCATAAGTCAACTAGAATATATTCAAATAAACGAAGTTTGGATAAAACAGGTTTTACTATGTTTCAGTTTTTTTTTTTTTTAATTTATGTATTTTAAATGCTTTTTCGTACAGCGGTATTTACTTTAATAAACTACTAAAGTTATTGCACTGTATTAAATAGGAGAGAAAAACTTTGTATTTATTTGTATTGTAATTTTATGTAAAGATTATGTACGTGAATCGCATCGAACTGTTCTAAATGTTAGAAAATTATGAAATCATAAGTAAAATGCATACATTTTGTATACAGGTGACGTTTTGTATTCGTTAACCTATATTTACTTAAAGACACACACACACTCACATACAAATTCACAAAGACGGGGAGTGAGAGAGAAGGGTTTAGACTTGAATATACGTTTATATTACATGAAAACTGTATTTGTTTTCTCTGCAGTAGCACAATTTCAGTTAAACCACAGAAGAATATGTAAATTAGATTATCTGCACATATAAATCAATTATTTTTATTCTATTTGTTTATTTTTTAATGAAAATATGAATTTTAAAAACTAATATACCTATAATGGCGTATTAATTTTTTTTCTAAATGTAATTCAAATAAATAAACTTTATTTATGGCTTAAGTAAATTACTTATTACAACTTTTCGCCGAAAACAGTGTTGGCTTACCGGAAAATGTTTCATCCAGTAGTTTAAATTAATCAACTTTAGGAAATATATCATTCACTATTTTTTTTTTCTTTCTTTCGTACTTTTGTTATTATTGTACATTTTGTGCTGCCTTTAACAATCCTTAATGAATCGTATATATCTCATCTTAATTGTTTCAACATTACTTTATTATGCCTCCGTTTTGTATAAGATTAAAATATTTTGTATACGGAATTCATCAAAATATAAATAATTAAAAATTCTCTTGTCGTAAAACATAATTTTTATTTCACATATATATAGATCTATATAGATGCCGAAGATCTATGTAGTAGATACCGATTTTTAAATAAAAATTTAAATTATATTTGAAATTAATCCATAAAATTCATGTAAATATTTTCTTTTTATTTTCCAAATGATTTTAAGCTATATTCATTAATGAGTTTTTGGTGTAGGGAAAAACTAACCATCTGTTAGAAGTTTACAGCCTCAACGTAAAGCAAAACTGTATTTTTTAGCAAAAAATTTATATTAAATATTGTATTATATTATTTATATTTATATTATATTAAATATTAAACAAAAATTAATTTAAATGTCAGGAAAAATTTTTTTAAAGTATATGTTTGGAGTGTCGCTTTATATGGAAGTGAAACTTGGACAATCGGAGTATCTGAGAAGAAAAGATTAGAAGCTTTTGAAATGTGGTGCTATAGGAGAATGTTAAAAATCAGATGGGTGGATAAAGTGACAAATGAAGAGGTATTTGCGGCAAATAGATGAAGAAAGAAGCATTTGGAAAAATATAGTTAAAAGAAGAGAAGACTTATAGGCCACATACTAAGGCATCCTGGAATACTCGTTTTAATATTGGAAGGACAGGTAGAAGGAAAAAATTGTGTAGGCAGGCCACGTTTGGAATATGTAAAACAAATTGTTAGGGATGTAGGATGTAGGGGGTATATTGAAATGAAAAGACTAGCACTAGATAGGGAATCTTGGAGAGCTGCATCAAACCAGTCAAATGACTGAAGACAAAAAAAAAATATTATACGTAACATTTACTTTGCATTAAACTGTTTTTCTGATATGTCTTCTCAATTTAAACGTACCAAAACATTTATAATATTTAAAAAATAAAATACAGAAGTTTTATTATCAAAAAAAATGATTTAAAAACAAAAATAACAAAGAAAAATTTCTTTCAACATTTAAAAAAAAAATGTATCACAATATATTGTTTTTAGATATCTTTAATTTAAAATAACGGCAAGATCATAATTTTCCGGGTTTTGCCGTTGAAAGATTTTAATTTCAAATATACTATAATACTAGATAGTGGATGTTGGTGTTTGGGAGTTTAATTAAACACACATCTCAGGAATGATCAGCCTAAATCTCCAAGAGTTTATTTACATGTCATACTTATCATCCTCATCTCATTCAATTTGAGTGGGGATTCCTTATTGATCATTAATTGAACAGATTGCAACGTACACATTAGGAAATAAAATAAATAAAAAATGTGCCTTTAAGGTTATTTGTTGAGTGACTTATTAAGTTATTTAGTGACTTAATTAAGCAATTATTAGAGACCAATTGCGGGAAAGATCAAAATACTCAATAAAAGAATTTGGGTCTAATTTGAACCCCCTTAGTCAGATACGTTTCATCTTAAAAATAATGCAGTATTAAAATGATAATTGAAAAAAAAAATCAAAATTTTTGGGTTCCAACTTACCCTCTCTTGAGCAGATGACGTTTTTATTATCAAAATTATATCGTGTTTAGATTAGAATTGAAAAAAAATAAAAATAAATTTTTTTCTACAATTTGTTTATACTTGACCTTTTCCACGAGAGCTATCTGAAATAGCATGTTTACTAACAACCGTAACTTGCAAAAGAGATAAACTGCAAAAAGAATAAACTAAATTAAGCCGATCACAATGGCTGAGTGGTAGCATCTCAGCCTTTCATCCGGAGGTTCCGGTTCGAATCCTGGTCAGCCATATCATTTTTCATACGCTAATAAATTTCCATTCAATATTCCCATGCCTAAGCTTCCAGCTTAAGTGAATTGATCATAAACTTTTTGTACGGGGGCTTAAAAGTTATTTATTGGGGGAATTATTTACTTCAATAAGTTGGCCCCAATTTGATACGCTGGTATCCAATAGGATAAAAGATTATAAGTAATTAAACAAAAAAAGTGGGTAATACGACAAGCCTCCTTATCCATTGGGATCAAAAATTAACCCAAGCTGGAACATATATATATATATATATATATATATATATATATATATATATATATATATATATGTGTGTGTGTGTGTGTGTGTGTGTGTGTGTGTGTGTGTGTGTGTGTGTGTGTGTGTGTGTGTGTGTGTGTGTGTGTGTGTGTGTGTGTGTGTGTGTGTGTGTGTGTGTGTGTGTGTGTGTGTGTGTGTGTGTGTGTGTGTGTGTAAAGAACGAAAAGAAAGCATGAAAGAGGTAGAACACCACATGATGATGATATAAAATAAACATATCATGAATAATAATAACAAACCCAGCAAAAGCTACTGAAAATAAATTTAAGAAAATTTGTATACTCGCTCATCTTACGGTGTAATAGCACACTAAGAAACGACTTCTTAAAATTCCGAGTTTAAAATGGGTTAAAATGTGGTAATATTAAATTTTGGTATTAAAAAAAAAAAAAATACGTAACTATTTTCTGAATTTCTCAGTAAAAATAAAGATATCAATTTGAATTTTGGTTTAATTTTCATCTATCTAAGCACCGATTTCTAAATTTTGTCCTTGAAACGGGGAAGAAAGGTAAAAGATTGAGAACAATGATTGCAAAATTTCCCAACTTCCGACCACAACAAAATATTCACTCGATTTGGGCTTGCAAATATTCTTCAGATAAATACCTAAAAACATTCTTTTTTGGGTTTTAATATTTTAAGAAACGACTAGCACTGGATAGGGAGTCTTGGAGAGCCGCATCAAACCAGTCAAATGACTGAAGACAAAAAAAAAAAAAAAAAAAAAATATTTTAAGGAATACAAAAACAAAACATTGTTACCTATTTATGCTACCGCAAGTTAATTAGTCTTAACTTGCGAAATATAACATATGTGTTACTGAGCACAAAACTTAAATGATTTGAATTATTGTAGGAATGAAGGAAAAGAAAATCTTGAAAATATTTCCTTAAATTGGGATTTCATTTGAAAGAAACAAAAAAAAGTAGTTTAATGAAAATTATCATTTGTTAAATTTAAAGGCGAGGTTCAAAGTTGGCGGATTTTTGGTAGAGGATTGGTAGGAGGAGAACTTGATTTATGATCCATTAGGATATTGCATATAAGTAAGAAGAAGACAAAAATGATGTAACTTATTATTTTGCCTGAAAATATTTGCTTCTTTTAATTTCCTAACTCTAGAACTCTAGAACTATGCTCTACGAAGGGAATTAAAAAAACAAAATCGGTCAAAAAATTGGGTATGAAGTTTTTTTGAATTCTTTCGACGGTTTATGATCCAGGGACCCAAAAAAAGTAGGAGGTTGTGTTCGTACGTTCACACTTATACGTACGTGTGTTGGCGTGTTAAACCTTAATAACTTTTGATGAGTAAACAGATTTTGTTGTAATTTTTTATAGCAACTGCTGCATATGGAGTAATTAAAGATAAAAGTTTGGAGTCAATATCTTTAAGGACGTGAGTTAGGTAGTTTTTTAGGGTCAATTTTCTCAAAATTTTGCAAACATATCTTCTCTTTATATCAAACACAGTATATGAGTGCACGATTATCTTGCCGTTCAAAAAAAAAACATTTGCTGCTCCAATTCTCTCCATATGCCAAAAATGTCTTTATTTATTGGATTTTTTTTAATAATTTTCTTTTATAGGCATTGCAATAGTATAAATGACAAAAAAATTCTTCGGGAGCAAAACTGCAAGCCGATCAAAGTTTATAAACATTGATTTTTGGAATTTTTAAAAATCTTTTTGTCAATTTAAACTATGAATAATAATATTGCAATAAAATTTCATCATAATTCACCACTAATCGCAAAAAAGAAGTCTAAGTAACTTTATATTGTTTTTACATATGTTTAAAGGAAGTTTTTTTAAGTTTCTTTCATTTAAATTAGTAAAATATAGACTAATCAAAAAAATTTCGTTCGATGTGATTTTGTAAGTGAGGTAGCAGAAAAATATTAAAATATATTGATTTTTATAATGTTTTTAACGGTTTTCATGTATTATTATTATTTGTCTCGGAGATTCACATCCGGAATTTCAGTATGAAGGGCCATTGGGACATACCTCATTCAATGCTGTGGTGAATTTAACACAGTACGTACAATCCTGCACGTCTCCAGAATTACCGATTTTTGGGCTTTTGGAATTATGACTTTAGGATACAGGCCAACCTTTTCTTCTATGTACTTCTTTAAATTTTTGTTAATTAATCCGTTTGCTGTTATCACAATGGGAATAACCTCTACTGAGTTCAGTCTGTAAATTTCTTTATATTCTACTGCCAGAGAGTTGTATTTGGTTATTCTAACCGTTTCAGTCTTATTAATATAGTGATCTGATGGGTGACTGACATCAATGAGAAGAGCAGTTTTTTCTCTAATGTGTAGAACCATGTCTGGCCTATTTGCAGCAACAAATTTGTCAGTGTGTATGGGGAGATCATAATACAGTCTATAATGCTCATTTTCCAATGTAGGTTTGCCCTTATATTCATAATAAGGACAGTCAATGCTCCCTGTCATCTACAAGTCCTAATTTTAATGTTAATGCCTGATGAACAATGTTTACTGTAAGATTGTGGCTATGCAGATATTCCGTCAGCCAAGTTAAAACATCCAGATATCAAATGATCAATCGTTTCATATAATTGATGATATACTCTGCACTCATCACTGATGTCCTGATTTTGTATGAAATCTTAGTAATTGTTTGTCGCAATGACCTGGTCCTAGATAGCATAGATAAACCGTTCACTTTCTCCAAATAGAGACCCATCCTTTAGCCAACGCCTATTTGCGTCTTTTATTGGCATTTTCGAGAGAATGGGGAAATCTACCGTGGAGTGCCCTAGATTTCCATGCTTAGATCCTATCACTGGTTGTAATAATATTGGGATAGAAATTGTCATAATTCAGTTTTAGAGGGGAGTAGCCCTTGTCAAATGTAAGTATTGTTTTGTGCAATGACGATGTTTCAGACCTGGAGAGAAAATATTTGTTCATTATTATTATTATCTCACTATATAAGAATAAATAATCGATGCCAGAAAAGTATAACAACCTTTTTGACTGCTTTTTTCCATGTGCAACAGTCTAAGATCCCCCATTTTGACGCAGTTTTTAACCCCAAAAAAACGTAATGGTGATGGTATACATTTATGTTACAGGTATATATAGAGCTTTAAGATCAAACTGATGTATTTTTTCACTGAAATGAAAGAAATGGGTCAAATCTCATATCAGTCATTGCTTTAGTACAATAAAATAATAAAAAGGGAAGTTTTTATTGAAAGAATAAAATAAAATAAAGTAGTGTTTGTTTTGGTCTGCCTTTATCTTGTAAGCAATGGGTCACTGTAGATAGAAGCGTATAAACAGAAAGCGTATCATATCCCCTCTGGAATAGGCTATGGAACAATCGTTGTTTTTGTTTTTTTTTTCTTAAGTTATAAAAAAACAAGTATTTGCTGATCTTATGTTACTTCATTGCATATCGGTGTGTCGGCGGTTTCTTTAATGTTTATTCTATAGGAGAGTGTTGTCTACTTATAGAAGAATTTAAGTTAGGAAATATTGTATTCTTGCTATGTAGAATAATAATAGCTGCTGCAAATTTGAATGGTTTTTTCCTTCTTTTATTTTATATTTACCTCACACTCTGCTGCTTCCTTTTCTTACCGATCTATTGTTGTCATATACTGTTATATAGCAGTTTAGTAGAAATATTTTCCTGAATTTTTTTTATGATATGCCATATATCTCTGATGTAGTGTCCACAATGTAATCCAAGTTCTTTTGAAAAGAAGACAACCTGTGGCATTATACTTTTGTCAACATTTATTTTATTTTTTATTTCTATAGGCATCTTTTATTTTATTTTCTTTTTCTTTAAAACTTTATAAGTTTGATCAAATTTTCCTTTATTCAGTTGTAAAAATATTTTACAAACCTTTTCCTTCTCAAATAGTTTTTATTTTGGGTTATTCTTTATGTATAATAATTTTAAATTACACAATGTATATATATATATTGTAAATTCTTCTGTATTCATATAATTTATCCTACACATGTTATCTAAGTTAAAATATTAATAAACTTTCAGTGTTAACTTCTTTTTGTCTTCAGTTATTTGACTGGTTTGATGCAGCTCACCAATATTTTCTATTTAGTGCTAGTCGTTTCATTTCGGTATATCCCCTACATCCTACATCCTAACAATTTGTTTTACATATTCCAAACGTTGCCTACCTACACAATTTTCCCTTCTACCTGTCCCTCTAATATTAAAGCGATCATTCCAGGATGCCTTAATATGTGGCTTATAATCTGTCTTCTTTTAATTATATTTTTCCAAATGCTTCTTTCTTCATCAATTTGCCGTAAGTCTTAACTTAAATTTAGTTTAAAATAAAGTAAATATGTCCTAAACTTTAAAACTTCATATGTATATGTCGTAAGCGAATTGAAAAATCTGGCTTATTGTAAAGAACCAACTACATTTTGCAATGCGCCTGGCAAATTGGAAAATTATCTAGCAATTTCTAATTAGCCTGCCTGATAATTTTCAGGCTTAGTATAATGAGTCCAAACAAATTTTGTCTAATTGTTTGTACATTTTTTATTCCAAATCAGTGGGTATTTGCAGATAAATTATAAATATAATCAAACCAAATTTATCCTTCGCTCGCTACCCTTGACTAGCGAGCGCAGGTTAAGTTGGATTAGGTAAAATTAACTGATTTCGAAGTCGAGAGTTCTAAGGTTCGTTCAAATCCTGGTAAAGGCAGTCACTTTTATAAGGATTTGAATATTAGATCGTGGATACCAGTGTCCTTTAGTGTTGGATTTCAATTAACCACACATCTCAGAAATGGTCGACCTGAGATTGGACTTCAATTACAGTCATACATATCATTTTCATCCAACATCTGAAGTAGTAACTTTCACTGATTCTCGAGGCTAAATAGAAAAGATAGGATAAGTTTGGTTACGTAAAAATTGTTAAAAGAAAAGTAATAATCTAATTTGGTTTAATACTCTAATTCGACGACAATTAAAAAATTCCTGCGCAGTTTGTGCGCAAGAAAACCGACATTTCGTTTCCAACATCCTCATTATTTCGCACTAAGAACGCACTGATTTTCAGCGTACAACATTTGATTAACTTATAGACCTTACAAATAAGCATCAAATTTTCAACATTTTTAACACTGTGAATCAATGCATAAGTGCGTATGAAAAATACATCACTACAAAGTTAACATAATCTCACCGTAACCTTTTCTACTGTTAATTTAGCGTAACTCAAGAACGACTCAACCAATCTTCATCAAATTTTCACATTCACAACTTCAGATACACAAATATAGCATCACTAAACTCCAGTGAAATTGGATCATTAGTTTTGGAGATTTTCGAGCGAAAACGTTTTATACATACGCCTATATAAATATATATATAGTTTTAAGTGAATGGTGAATGATATTTTCGAACTTCTCATACATCAATAAATACTCCCACCATGCGACCGAAAGTAGTACCGAACTTTTCTTTGAAAAGTATCTAAAAAATAATAATAATAAAATAAATAAAAAATAGATTAAAGAAAAACAAACCAACATACTTGGCGTTTATAGACCTAGAAAAGGCTTTCGATAACGTAGACTGGAATAAAATGTTCAGCATTTTAAAAAAATTAGGGTTCAAATACAGAGATAGAAGAACAATTGCTAACATGTACAGGAACCAAACAGCAACAATAACAATTGAAGAACATAAGAAAGAAGCCCTAATAAGAAAGGGAGTCCGACAAGGATGTTCCCTATCGCCGTTACTTTTTAATCTTTACATGGAACTAGCAGTTAATGACGTTAAAGAACAATTTAGATTCGGAGTAACAGTACAAGGTGAAAAGATAAAGATGCTACGATTTGCTGATGATATAGTAATTCTAGCCGAGAGTAAAAAGGATTTAGAAGAAACAATGAACGACATAGATGAAGTCCTACGCAAGAACTATCGCATGAAAATAAACAAGAACAAAACAAAAGTAATGAAATGTAGTAGAAATAACAAAGATGGACCGCTGAATGTGAAAATAGGAGGAGAAAAGATTATGGAGGTAGAAGAATTTTGTTATTTGGGAAGTAAAATTACTAAAGATGGACGAAGCAGAAGCGATATAAAATGCCGAATAGCACAAGCTAAACGAGCCTTCAGTAAGAAATATAATTTGTTTACATCAAAAATGAATTTAAATGTCAGGAAAAGATTTTTGAAAGTGTATGTTTGGAGTGTCGCTTTATATGGAAGTGAAACTTGGACAATCGGAGTATCTGAGAAGAAAAGATTAGAAGCTTTTGAAATGTGGTGCTATAGGAGAATGTTAAAAATCAGATGGGTGGATAAAGTGACTAAATCTAGTCACTAGATTCCCTATCTAGTGACTAGCACTAGATAGGGAATCTTGGAGAGCTGCATCAAACCAGTCAAATGACTGAAGACAAAAAAGACAAAAAAAAATAAAAAATAAACGGAAAAGTATTAATTTTTGAATTTAGTGCATTATTATTTTTTAAAATTATTATTTTACTTTTTTCAGTGTAATTTTTCAACTGTTTGCATGGAACTTCTGAAAAGAAGTTTATTATTAAAATAATAATATTATTAAAATAACAATATTATTAAAATAATGCATATATATATTTTTTTTTTCAAACGCTTTATTCAAACAATTTTGTTTGTCCATTTGTGTAAAAGTTTTACAGGATTTTAGTTTTTCTTATTAGAAAATTGATGACTACCGACCGCCATTTTTTATTATTTTATCTTATCCTCTGTGAAACATGAAAGGAAGATTAAAAAGATTCTTTTAATTATTTCATGACATAAGTTAAGTCGTTAAGAGACACAAACTCAAATCCATCATTACTCTTCTAATAGAAGAGTTGTGTAAAAAGAAATAAAAACGAAAGCTTTTACGTCGTTGGTAATAACATGACGTAGTAACATGTAGAAAAGAATTACAAAATAAAAAGAAGAAAATGAGAAAAGCCTTACATAGATAAAACAGTTCTTTTTTTTAATAGTTGCAAGAGTAACTATTTTAAATCAAATCGAATTTACTTTGTTTAATAAAGTGTACCTTGTTTTCATAACGTAGGCATCTATTTACTAAGAAAGCTTTTTGGAAGACTCCTCTAAAAGGTGGTTAATAGAAGCAAATATTATAATAAAAAATTTGAATCTTAAGAACTGAAATTATGTTGTAAAAATAGAACTTTACATTTTTCTTTGAAAATTGATACGTATTTCACAATTTAAAAAAAAAATCAAAATTTGTTTTTGGCAAAGGGGAGTTATGTTTTTTATGAAACTTTATTATTTCTTATATATAAATACTATTTAAAATTCAGAGGTATATTTTGTTTTTATTAAGCTCTTAAAAATTGTTAAATAATTGTATTCGTATAATAATATCAAGAAAGCATATGAATGAACCCATTATGGAAAATATAATTTTTATCAGATCATAAACTGATCTTTTGTGGGATTTTATTACCTTCACACATATCATGTCTAGACATATTTTTGCATCAATTACTTTCTACCTAGAAAAAAATGTTAACTTATGGCTAGTGTGTGAAATGACTTACTTCAGTTCCATCTCAGAAGTCTTGAATTCATATTATTAGAAGGAAAGGAAAAAACGTGTGTGGAATTTTCTATTGCGGTTTCTATTTCAAACAGGAAATATATTTTATATGGTAGGACTATACGTGATAAATTTTGAATTTTTTTTTTATTTTAATGGTTTTTACTCTCTTAACATGTAAAATTATAATTTAATAAACGATATTAAGCAATGATTTTATAAAAATCTTAACTGTTTTTTGTTGTTGTATTTATCTGGTTTTTAATACAATTTAAAAAGCTTTAAATTCAACCAAGGTTTAGTTGTTTAACTTTCAAAAGTTAATTGGTTTAAGTGACACACAATATAACTCATATTATAGATACAATAGGTATACAGAGGAGGTTGGTATCCAATTTAAGGTACGTAAAACCACGTAGAATTTTAATATCACAGTTCCTCTATTTAGATCTAATTTTTATATACGATGTCTTCCGGGATGTATTTAGCGAATTTCCCGGAAATTTTTCTTTTTTGTAGAATAAGACGCTAGTCTTAGTTTTGCCAAATTTAATTAAATTAGGTTTATCCGTTCGTGAAAATATTTTTTTTTTATTGAAAAATAGCAAAATGGCCCCCAGAAGGAAGACAAAGTAAAATAGGATATACGTCGATATGAACGTTTATGCTCATTTTTGTGTCCTGAATCAGTACCTGAAGTTCGGGGAATACGTCCCGTATGATACAGTATCTTATATTGATAATTGTAAAAGAAACATATTGTAATCTGTTACTTAAAATTTATCTCACTTTTGTAATTGAAGGTAAGAAGACACTTCTTTTTCAGTAGTATACGGTGTGATCTCTTCACTTAACTTGTAGCAAACAACTCACTCGTAAGTTATTTATTAATTGGTCTGATTGCAGCTGTTTTTCTATACAAACTTATTTTACCTGATCTAAACAATCACACGTGTACTCATTCCTGTATATATACAATCCTTGATCCAACTAAGAGTTAGCTAAAAGAAAAAACTGACCTTGTACGGAATAGCACTAAAAACCAAGTTTCTAAATTTGATTTGTCTATTGAAATATACTAGGGCAATTATACATTAATAGTTGCTAAAGGATTCAGCCTGTAGAAAATTGATTATAATTATTACTCTTTGAAGTGTGTTTACGTAAAATATTGCTATTGTTAAAAAGTTGATGGAAGTTTGATAGCTTATGCGTTGGGAGGGAGGTTAATAATAATAATGAAGGTGCGAGCAATACTACTTGGCACATTCATCGCCTCTTGGATCCGAGTTTAAGAGATTGTGAAAAAAGCAAGCGAAATTTTTAACTTCACATCAGTCATTCTTCAGCTGAGTAAGGGTTCATAAGTACCTAGATGTTTTGTTTGATGACAAGTTGCTTTTTAGTAACCACATTAAGCAAGTTGCGGCGGACGCCGTCTCTGTGATGCAGAAACTTAGAAGGATTGCTCGGAAGGATTATGGGCTGTCGGACCGTCAAATGTACTTGGTGTACCGAGGTGTCTTCGAGAGTATGATCGCATACGCGGCGCCAATTTGGGCTCATAGGTTGGATAGAAATAGAGCACTGCTTCAAAATTTAAGGAGTGCCCAGCGCATAGCCTTGATAGTATGCACTGGTGTTTTTAAAACAACCTCCTACGAGGCTACCACCGTATTGGGGAAGGCTCTCCCAATCGATTTAGCGGTGAAAGTTCGGGCAGCCATGTGGAAGTTGCGAAGGGTTCGGGAAGCCGAGGCATTTGGGTTGCGGTTTCGAGCCGGGCCAGAACCGAAGCGGAACGGCTATCACAATGCACCGGGTCTAAATTTCGTTCAGTTGCCCATTTCCCGCCTGCGGAAGAGGCTACGGAGCCTCGCGATGGAGGCATGGCAACTTGAATGGTACACCATGAATAAGGGAAGATCCTTGTATAGCTTTATACAGGACCTGGGGAGATGGCATGCCTCAAATTCATTTCTAAAGGCGGCGGGTGCCCAAGTGCTCACCAACTATGTGGATTTGAAGCAATATCTGTTTCGGTTCGCCTAGCGGCTGATGAGTTGTGTGCCTGCGGGGAGGTCCAGTCGAACGAGCATATGATGTTCAACTGCCCTGCTCTTGGGGGGGCCAGTGACCGGGCCACCCTGGAACTTAGAGGTCGGGGGGAAAACTGGCCGCTCATAAACGGCGAGTCAGTGTGGCGAGAGCCGCATTGTCGGACCGTGTGGGAGTTCCTCGATGAGTTCCTCGTCATCGCTAGATATCAAATTAATCTTGGTTTTACTGATTC
Source organism: Lycorma delicatula (assembly GCF_047948215.1). Taxonomy (NCBI): domain Eukaryota; kingdom Metazoa; phylum Arthropoda; class Insecta; order Hemiptera; family Fulgoridae; genus Lycorma; species Lycorma delicatula. Next base: position 40,075,115 of record NC_134464.1, read on the forward strand.
CTATAGCGTCGCTGTGGGAAGTTTTTCCTGAAATAATGGCTGGCCACCAGCCAGATAAAAGCTCCAAGCGCTTTAAATGGTGGACAGGCACTAGCTGGCATACAGCGACCGAGGCGTGACAGCCTAAATTGCTGTCTTTATTACTTGATTAATTTTATTTAGTTGACTTTTTAGTAATTAGTACAAGAGGTGCGCCTCCCTGATCTAGATTTAGTTGACAAGTGAGCGGTTGGGACACATAAGCGGGTGGTGAATAGCACCCTGCTTAATCCGCTCACGCTGATAGGTTGCTCACTAGGAGCTTTTAGGAACGAGGTCGCTTAACTGTTTTAGAGGCACAGTAGCCGTATCTTGGCACTGACATTTGGTCTATGCTCTAGGGCGACCGAATGGAGTGGTGGCGGGAGAAATGCCAGTTAACCCATCAGTCAGTTCTTAAGATAGGTTACAATGCCTCTTTTATATCAATATTTCTACGAATGAATACTTTTTTTATTTGTGTTTTGTTTTTAAAATAATGTCATATAATTAGATAATTTATTCTAAGTAGTCTATTTATATAATAATAATACCATTCTTAGTTTGAAGGATGACTGAACTGTAATGCACACTGGTACGTAACAGGAAAACAAAATGTCGCGTAAAGCGACAGGTGTTGCAATCTTGTAGTTCCATTCCCCTACTGGTAACATTAGAAAATTTGTTGACCCACGCTCTTTTCTGTCAATCGCCATTTCTATGGAGTCGATTACAGCAACGGAGTAAACGCTACTGAAAATCACGATCAACTAAAAGCCGTTTACGGTGATGAAATTGTCATTTAATTACTGTGGAATGGGTAATAAAATTTCGTCTTTTAGAAACTGATAAAGCGATTATTGAGAATTTACCGCGCGGTGGTCATCCCAACACCGTAGGGGAAGACCTTTAATTTAATTAATTATTATTAATAATTTAGTGTGACGCTTCCGGTCGCCACAAGACCCCTCCGTTCATAGCCCTGATGGGCTTTAAGGGGAGTCGTCTTTCGTCCTCTAACTTTTTACATCTCATAGTAATAAGCCAGGCCTCGTTGGGATGTCAAACGTTGCGTGATTTTCAAACTCAGCTTTTGCCTTCGTTGTAGGCCTCGTTCGGACATCTTGAATGTCCTACATCGTTGGCCTCTGAACTAGCTAACCTTTCAGTGGTCAATCAGTTATTCGCGATTGATGAGAAGGATAAAAACAAAGTGAATGAATCATCAACTTTGTTTTGAAAAAACTAAGTTAAAATTATCTTCGCATCACACAATACGTATCGCCACCTAGATAGACATCGAAAGTACGAGTACATCGCATTATTGTACAACTGGGATACCGTAAAATCTGTTCACGGTGGATGCTACGCAAACTCATAGAAAAGAGCAAACAACAACAAAGGAAATTCTACGGTACCGTTTCGGGATGAAACTTGAGTGGATTATTACGACCAAGAAAAAAAAAGGATAGAACATGAAACATGAAATATGGGCACTATAGTTCACCACAATCAAAAAAATTAAAAAGTAAACCGCCTGTAAAAAAAAATTTCCATAACATTGTTCTAGAATTCCATAGATGTAAACTGAGATAGAAGATATATATATTTTTATATTTCGGTTGGAAACACCCCCAAGGCAATCAGTCCGGCAATTACGCATCACTCAGTCACCTCAGGGTGTCGTGGCAGCTGCCTGCCTCCCTGTCTAGCCCCCTGTAGGGGCATCCCACTGGTGTGAGATAAAAGATATTTAAGCTGAGTCGCCTTTAGTTGTTTGCGATACGTTAAAAACGATAAAACGCTTTGGGGAACGTGTGTGTCGTGTTCGACAATCCACGGACCCTAAAATTTTGCAATATGGTAATGCTCGGCCATATGCAGTTCAAATTTCACCTTCTTGAGAAGATGAAATATGTTTTCATACAGATTTGATTTGAAATTCCCAAAAAAAAAAAGTAATTCAAATTCAAATCAAGTTATTATTTAATATGTTGTTTACGAGTCCAAATTTATGTGGGTTACTTTTTTCAATATTTTTTTTTTACAAAATTCTTCCACTAATTTCTCTTAAAATAACATTTTATTTACCATAATTTTCTCATTTGTTATTCATCTTATTTACATATTTTTTTTGGAATAGTATATTTATAAACTTCTTTCAGATTTTTTTCTTCTTTAGTAATTTAATGATTTTGCTTTGTAAAATTGAATATTTTTTTTTTTGTTTCAGGTAAGGAGAGACAGTGCAATAATTTAAAAAATAATACATGTAATTTCGGTGAGTATTATAATATATATTATATAATAGAATTTCTAAACAGATTTCATTATTTATATCATTTTTTGAGGGTGTCAATTTGAAAGTTAAAGTGTTAGAAATAATCTGCTATTTTTATATTGCGGTAAAATTCTTGAAACAATTTAAACTTTTCCATATGAATTAAAAATGATTAATAGCTTACAATTTTCTTAAAATTATGAGAAAAAAATTAATTTTATGTTTAATTTTATTATACTCTGAGGTATGATTAATCGTAACCTGTACTAAATCATTCATTTGTAATAAATTTATATAAATTAAATTTGGAAAAACGCAATATAAATCTTTGCTTTTAGATTTAATGTTAGACTAATATTTATTTAAGAACAACATTTAAATAAAATATAGAAATAAGTTTTATGCTACTAACAAAATGCCAATACATTCCACGGGCGGGTCTAGGAACTGAAATTGGGTGGTGTTAAGGAGTACTTATTCCCTTCTGAGTTGGGTTTTCTTCTTTTTTTGGTATAATTTCATACACATAATTGGATACATTCTATATTTTGGATTATTTTTAAACACGAGATATGTTTAATAGGAAAACACTTATTCCTAATTACTGTATAATTTACTTACATCATTATAAAAATTACCTATTATTAAGAAAGATAAACGTTAATTACAGAATTTCAATTGGTTATTTTGACCAAACAGTATTGGTAAAATGTTAAAATATTTTTTTCAACTGGGTTTTTTTAAAATGCAAGGCCTTCGGACCTTTGGGTGTGGCTATAGCCCCCATCGATTCACCTTATGTTACATTCTTGGTATAAAAAAAGTATGAAAATTGTATACAATATTTTAAATATACAGGTGTCGCATAATGAAATGGAAAATATTTCCGTTTGTATTCCTTTCAATTTTGGAAGCATACAAAAGTATTCAAATGGATTACGAATCGTGTTGATCAGCTGATAATACTGCAAAATTATAAAATAAAAAAATCTGATTTGGACACCACATGACTTCCTTGTACGCCTATTAAATTGCATACAAACGTTTTTTTTGCACTTCATTTAAACTTATTTCATTTGGAATTTATTCCTTTTGAAACGTATTTTATTTAAGTTCCTGTTTTTTAATACACAAGGTTATTACCAACATAACATTCAATTATTCTAAATATCGATTGCAATCAAAAAGGGAGGTGCGTAACTAGATGTTTCAACAGTTCTAAATACAAAATTTCAATATTCTATGTTCTATACAAAATTTCTATTATTCTATATCGTTTTTGAGAATGTGTGAAAAGTAAAAGAAGATACGCTTTGGAAATAAAATTATTCTATTGTACTAAGACCATGCTTAATATTTAAAAAAATATTGTTTTTCGTAAGCAAATTATTTCTAATTCTGAGAGAAAATAACTATAGTGATATTTTTCTATAAAATGTTAAATCAGTATAAGGCACCTAAGCTCCATATTACTGTAACTAACAAGGGGAGGCACTGGCTAAGAGAAGGCACTGGCTTCGGGGCACTGATTTGAACCATACTGGGTGTGTGAACAGTACCCTGTTTACGTGTTTTCATCACAAACTAACACGCAATATTTAATTATACTTAAGAACAATGGCTCAAAAAAATTCCTTTGCATTTTATATTAGTTTATATATTAATTGTAGTTCATTTCATTCAAGTAGATAGGTGGTGTAAGTGGGAACATATAGTATCTGCAACCATGCACACATCAGTTCGAATCCTACTTCGTACACAAATATCTTTTAAACTTTTTTTTTCTCAATTAAAATATATTATTGTATTAATAATTCCTTGTACGAAGTAAAGGAAGTACTGTGATCGCGAAAAATTCCGGTTTTCAGATTTCAATGGAAATATTCATTTAGACCATCCCTGAATCCATTTTAACTAATTTCGGTGTGACGTCTCTCGCATAACTCAAAAACGATTAGCCGTAGGATGTTGAAATTTTGGATTTAGGACTGTTGTAACATCTGATTGTGTACTTCCCCTCTTGATTGCTATCGACTAAAACAAAAGTGTCCAAAAAAGTCCAAAATCGAAAAAAATTAGATTTTGGACTTTTCCTTAATTGCAGTACTAAGCCCTCATTGAGAGCTTTTCAACGATATAGTATAAGTGGTACTTATTTTCATTGGTTCCCGAGTTATAGCCAAATAAAATTTTAATTAATGATATATTTGGATCTTAAAAGGGAACACACATCGGTTCGAATCAGACTTCATCTCTTTTTTTTTTTAATTTAAATATATTGATTTATTAATAATTATTAACCTCTGATTGTAAAAAAAAATTACAAAATGTAATAATTCAATAACATCAAAAAAAAAGAAAAATATCAGAAGTTATTTTATTATTAAAATTTTACGTACTTTTCATTAAAAAAAAAAAAAAAAAAAATGTGTGTATGTAATTTAATAGGCGTACAAGGAAGTCAGGTGGTGTCAAATTAAAAAAAAAGAAGTTAAATAAATATATGTGTAAGAAGTCTGATTCAAACTCTTGTGCCTTTCCCTTGTGAGTCCAATTATTTTATTAATTAAAATTTTATTTGGCTATAACTCTGGAACCAATGAAAATAAGTACCATTTATGATATATCGTTGAAATTCTCTCAAGGAAGGCTTATTACTGCACTTAAGAAAACGTCCAACATCCAATTTTTTTGGATTTTGAGCTTCTTGACATTTTTGGTTCAGTCGATTGCAATCAAAAGGGAAAGTGCACACCTAATTATTACAACATTCCTAAATAAAAACATTGTACGGCTAATCGTTTTTGAGTAATGCAGAGACGTCACGCCGAAATTAGTCAAAATGGATTCAGTTGTGGTCAAAATTGATATTTCCGTTGAAATCTGAAAACCGAAATTTTTCGTCATTACAATACTTCCTTTACTTCATACAAGCAAGTAAAAATTCTCAATCCTTTTTTCCCAAAACTATTTATAAATAACGAGTTTTCTTTTCTTAATATTTTTAACAGAAAGTATGAAATTTTAATAACCATAAATACTGCTTTTTTATGTGATTAATTAATTCACCACTGAAGCATAAAAAATGATTGTACTTGGAAATATGAAATTTATTACATGTCTAATACAAAACGCATATGGTCAGTTGCTAAATTCTAAAAGAAATTCATTTTGCGTTGTATTACTTTGTAATAACGTATTCACTATTTGAAATAAAATTGTAAGTTCGTTAACTACTTCTCTATTACTACTAAAAGTGAATGAACAATAACTATTTGTTAAAACGTTCATTAATGATTTATTTTAATCTACTCCACTGTTTTTAATAATTGAATTGACATTAAACACTTAAGCACAAGAGACAATAGTGGTGCTTGCTTTCTAAGAATAATGATACTCAGTATATAGCCTATCCCATTTTATTTTGCTTAGTTTGAGCAACAAAATTTATGGTTTTATAAATAAATTAAGAGAAAGAACATTCTCATTTATTAATACTCCTACTGTAATGTCATTTTTTCTTTACATCGTTTACATGTTAAGTTATTTACATATTGAGGAAATGGTTCCTTAAGAACAGAACTCAATTTTTTACATTTTCATTATTACTAATATTGCCTTTAAGGGATTAACGTTAAAATTTAGTCTGTAAATGTTAACATAATTTTGATGACTGTTGTATTAACAGAACGAAGATTCCTTTTAAACGCAAACAAGTCATAACTATACTATATAGATTCTTTTTTTTACTTACAGAGAAAACTTTCAAGGAGCAATAAAGCATTTTCATCTACTTTAGTACGTTAGAAACTCTTTTAAAGGATCAAGTAGTTCTTCATTGAGTCCGTTTTCTGTTGAAAGCTTTGAGCAATAAACGATAAAATCTACTTGAGTGCAATTCAGACGAGTTAGTTTCTAATTTACCGAAATGATTCTTTAAGGATAAGGGTTATTTAACAAGTAATACAGTCTTTTTTTTTCATATTATTTCAAGTTAAACGCACGGAAATTAAAAATTTTATAGTTTTCAAAAGATCCTTTTTGTTTAAAATAGAGATTTCATCTTTGTTTAGATCTATTAGTTAGATTTATTTAAATTTTATTTTTTTAATAAAACTAATGGTTAATGTATTACTTTGTGACACAGATAAATATTATTCCATTTTACATCTATTTTACAATAAAACAAATGAGCTCTGAACTTAGCTGAACTTTTGTTAGAGAATTTGAATTTATTTTAATAAATTTTTACTCGGTTTTTTTAACGGATTTCCAAAGAATTTGAAGGAATTGTAGTATCTATAAAAAAATTATAGAATTCGCTACTGCGCCCGGTCAGATTTTTAAACGGGGTGTCGGGAGATGTTTGACCAACTTTTCTTTACGTTTTGTACTCCTGATCACGATTCTACAATATATATATATATATATATATATATATATATATATATATATATATATATATATATATATATGTTGTAACGTGTGTATGTAACTGAACTCCTCCTAAACGGCTGGATTGATTTTGATGAAATTTTGTTGTGCGATTAAGTTGATTCGAGAATGGTTTATAGATTCACAATTTGATCCGATAGAAAATGTTTTTTTAATTAATTTATTTATTTATGTTGTTGTTGATCTTGCGATGGCTAAGGTTCACAATTGGATCCGGTAGGCAGCGCTGCGATCGCATTTAGAATTGCGCGATTATTGAGAATATTATATTATATTATTATTTATTGAAATAACGTTTCAAAGTGTATTTAAAAAATATACGATGTGCAAATTTGTAACGTGTAGTATTGAAATGAATATTTTACATGATTTTTCATGAATTTTAATGATATATACAGAATCAACTTAACCTTCAAATGTAAATATCAGTTCTCATTTGATTCTATGCAACTTATGAAGTATTGAACGGCTCTTTGAAAATAAAAATGTAAATTTGTAAAATAAATTATACCATTTATAAAATTAAAATATATGTTACTTATAATAATTATAGTTTAAAGTATATTTAAAAAATTGAAGTTATTATTTTTGTAGCTGATTGATTTTATAAAAGAAATTGTAAAATTGTTTGTAATTTACAATTAAATTTAATTGAAAGTATACTGTAGTATAAAGATACTTTGATTGAATGTATATTTCCAGATTTACAAGCTAATTATACTAATCATGAGTGACTAATACTAGATCTTGGATACTGGTGTTCTTTGGTAGTTGGGTTTCAATTAACCACATTCTCAGGGACGACCTGAGACTGTACAATACTACACTTCATTTTCATATCATCCTCTGAGGTAATAGTACCTAACGGTGGTTCCGGAGGCTAAACAGAAAAAGAAAGTGGTTTCCCAAAGCATTAATTTTTTAGCCCAAATCAGATTTTTGCGAGCACCGGCCAGGTGCTAGCTAGTTTCGCTAAAGTATTTTAGTTTTACAATAATCCAAAACATGATCTGGTATGAAGGAAAGGGGTTGATGTTTTAAAAAAAAATCAGTTTTGAAATTTTAATTGTTTTAGCTCAATTTAACCCTTTTTTATCACCATGGCTTCAAATCCGTATAAGTTATGGGTAACAGCATCAAAGTGATTTGTTGACAAAAAGCAATATTAAACAATATTGAAAACGTCACAACAACTATGTGAAAAGGAAGAAGAAAAAATACACAAATATTCAAGTAGAACTCATGATACTTACATAACATAAAAAAAAAAAAAAAAAAAAACAACAAAAACTATATTATATTCAAAAATCATTACAGCAGTGCAACATCCTTTCTTTCTTAAATAAACCGGAATACCGTTCTTCTGATGCACTTATACTACGGCAGAGTTTTATCAAAGTTACTTTAGTTATTGGGAGCTATTTAAATCCCTCTTCAATTACAGTATGGTCGACTCCGTAAATCCAGAGTAACTGTAAAATTGTAACTATTACAATAAATTGGAAATGAGGAAAAAATCTAAAATTTGAAATTAAGAAAAAGTTTACTTAAAATATAAAACCTATGACGATTGTTAAATAATCATCACCAGTAGACGCTGAAGGAAAAAGGAAGATAAAAAAATAAGTAAATTAACAAATAAATAGCCCTACTTGAAACTATAAAACTGGTAGTAACTTTTTTCTTTTAAACACCCCGAAGGAAACCAGTTCTTGCCGTTAAGCAAAACACAGTTACCTCGGAGTATCGTGGCGGCAGTCTGTCCACCCTGGCTAGCCACCTTCTTGGGCTTTCCCACCGGCGTCTCCCCAACTTTAATAGGTCACAGCGACCTTCCTCTTCCGGATAACCGATAGGTCCTTCCGCTAAGCAGCTACCATCTTCTCCCTACTCTATCAGATCCAGATATGCGTTTCACACATCCTTCACTTCGCGACCCAATCATACCTTGAGGGTTCTTTATGCAATCATCAGGAAGTCCCGACCCCTCCCCACTCAATGTGGGTGGACCCGAACACCCTAGGCAAAAAGACTACTTCCTTGGCCCTGCACATCGCCACGCTTCGACCCTAAGTGTTTAGGATAAACCTTCGCTTTTTAGTGTTTTTAGAATAAGAGTAAAAAATAGAAACTGCTACCGTTTTAAACAATCTCAATCGAAAGATTAAATTTAGTTTAAAAACATTTAAACCACTCAAAAAATTAAATTTATGTTGTCCATTATAAATTGTTCGGTAAGAGGCGACGAAGTCAACGAACTACGTTTACAGTTCTAATCATGACCTAACCTAAGAGTGAAATGAAAATGGGAGAAAAAATAAGCGTGAAAACATTATATTTCAGTTCAATTAGATTAGTAATAAAGTACACCTTCAAAAAATACCTCGAATTTTGTTAGACATAGTATTTTATTTCTTTTGACGAACCGCGAGACTCAAATATGTCATGTTATTCATTTTTTTAATGCACATTTAAGAATCGGGCTGCTAGGTAGCAGTACTTTATAGTACTAGGTAGCGTAAAAATACTTGAAATAATATAATTTAAAAGAAAATATACTACAGCTTGTTTTAATAATAAATGATCTTTTGTAAATGAAAGTACTGAAGATGAAACAATTTTTTTAATTCCCATCACTTCTTTAAAAAAAAAAGAGAAAAGTACTGGTTTACAAGAGAATTTACTAGTTTTATTAAAAAGGAATAAATAAATTCTATGGGTAATATCGAATTTAACAATAAAAATCGAAGGTTACACTTAACAAAATAATAAGTACAATATTACATCACGAATTTTGGAATCGTAAAGGTCATATTTTTTATTAAAAAATAAAAAAATATGGTATGAAGTGAATGATATGACTATCGACACAAAAGATTGGCCGTGAAATTCAATTTGTTTTTTCTAAGGGAATAAATTTTAATAATAAATCTGTAAGATAACAATCAGTAATTCATAAAAAAAATAATAAACGAATCTAATAAAACGCAGTGATATCCAAAAAAAATTTTAATTAAATTGTAAATCGTACGGTAATAGTCTCGCAGATATCATTTCTTCCTCTCAAAATACAATTTCTGTAGTATAAATAAAACTGTTTTTAAAAAAACGATACTTATATCAAAAAAAGGTGAAACACTATATTTCTATTATCGAAATTTGTTATTAATTCAGAATTTTCTTTAAAAAAATACATGCTAGATATATGAAACAGACAATAGATATACAAAAATAGATAATAAACAATGTTTAGGAGTTCCATATAATAAGCAAAAAAAAGAAAAATTTGTTACAAAACTCTTACCGGTCCAATTTCATTTATATGTAATATATATTACATTTACAGAAATAATACAATTCTTATCATTATTCGTTGTTTTAATAAATGAAATCGGGCCGGTAAAATTTTGTAACAAATTTTCTTTTTTTTTGCTTATTATATGAAACGCCTAAACATTGTTTATTATCTATTATTGTACATCTATTATCTATTACATATATTTAACATGTATTTTTTTTTTTAAGAAAATTCTAAATAAATTACATATTTTGATAATAGAAATGTAGTGTCTTACCTTTTTTGATATCAGTATCGTTTTATTAAAAACAGTTTTTACATTACAAAAACTTTTGTTTTTTGAGAAAAAATTAAGAAGTCGAGACTTACTGTACGGTTTAAAATTTCATTGTAATTTTTTTGGATAAAAGTTTACCTAAAAAAAGATGAGATAGCATGATCCTTAAACTAATCAAATAAATATTCTATGATAAAAATTTAAACATGGATAATTGTTTAACGATCTTATCATTGAAAACTTTCACAAAAATGTTTTTAATAAATTAAACTTTTAATTAGGGATTTAATATTAGCCCCAACGTAATTAGAAATTAAGTTTTTGCTGTTTATTTTACGAAAAAATTGTTTTCCAACTACTTTATTCTTGCATAATTGACATATTTTTAATTTTTTTTCTTATAGATCAGTTTTTCTGATTCTAATAAATAAACCTAAAAACTGGTGATACTTTTCATGGTTAGTTACAGCCAATTTCTCTGATTTTCTATAGGTATAATGACCATATTTGGACCAAAAACCAGTCTTACTCATTTTTTTTTCGTCTGTATTAATTTCCATAGTTAAATAAACAAACCAGTTTAAATTGAATTTACTGCTTTTAATAATTTGTCAAGAAATCATTTAACATATATGATCACTTCTCTTCATGTGCCAAAAGAGTACTTCGTTAATAATTATGAATGGCTTCTTTTAAATTTCAAGTATCTCTGTTTTTCACTGGTCCTAATTCTTCCAGTGTATGATTTAATTCATCATAAATCTGCCTTAGGAAGTTATTTTTAATAACGTCTATTTATTTTACGTCTACAGACGTAATCAATAGTGGTCTAACTTTTGTGAATATTGATTTACGTCAATTTTTATTTTCCCGGCGAATACAGTTGGAAAAATTTGTATTAAAGGGGAAAGTACGGTTATACAGTCAAAAATGGGATATCGTCGTATTTTTTTACAAATCTTTACTTTTAAGAATTCGACTAGTTCATCTAAAACATTGATTCTCAATTTTTTTCGCCCACTGCCACATTGAGAATCAAAAATTTTCTAGCGGCCCCCCAAAATTTTTAAACTTACCATTTATTAAAAATAATATTTGCAGTTGCTGTTTTTAAGATGAGGTCTTAAAAACAACAATTGAAATTATTGTTTTTAAACGTGGCTTATCCTATTTCTGAGTTGAAACTTACATTTTAAATGTGAGCAATTAAAACGCTTATTTAACCATATTTGGAAGGCTTATTATTAAAGTTGCTTTCAAAAATATTACAATTGTTTCTATATAGTTATATAACAACAATAGTGGATAGTATATTCAATTTTTTTTTTTGACTTTAGTCATTTGACTGGTTTGATCCAGCTCTCTAAGATTCCCTATCTAGTGTCAGTCGTTAAATTTCTGTATACCCCCTACAACCTACATCCCTAACAATTTGTTAAGAGATGTTATATTCAATATAACAATACAATAATTAAAACAAAGCTTTCAATTGAAAAATTTCAGTTACATTAATTTGAAGGATGAATCTGATGTGCTTTAACGAGTTTGTTAATATCAGGCTCGAATTCACTTAAAAAGCTGTAAGTTGCCGCTTGTAAGTTGTTCTGTAACATGCAGCCGATTTCTCTTTTTGGTTAGCAACGTTGCTACAACACTAAATCTACGTTCAGACAAAATACGACGATGGGAATGCTATCACAAATCGTTGAACAATCGGCTATAATCCAGGGTACAGTTGCGGGATTGGCAATTTGCATATTTATTTGTACCAATACGTTGTTATCGAGAGACAAGCAGCATTAAAGACAAAAGTGGCCTTTTCTCTTTAAAGTGGAATATTTCGGTTCAGAAAAATCGTACAGACGCATAAAAAAAAAGAAGAAATTAAAGGTAACGTCTTAAGCTTTAAACGATTTTAATGAGGTTACTGAAAAAAATTTTCCCCATGTGCTCGATCAAACGCACAGAAAAACTTTCAAATTTATAAAACTTTTGTGCTCACTAATTTTGTTTTGATTTAATGGTTTTTTAAATATGAAGTATAGTGTCAAAAAGTAGAGTATTCAATCTTTAATAATTTTTTTTTATTCGTCTCTAAGCTTTTTGATTGTATAGTTTGAATTCAATTATCTGTTTCCATAATATATAGGTGTTCCTTTAATTTTTTGTACTACTGTAGTAGCTATTTTTAATTTTAGTTTGAAATGTAAGGAAAACATAATTTCTGCCTATTTTTAATCAGTCATCGCCTTTCTAGACCGACTGAACTCAATTTTCTGTGGACTTTCTACCCACCCTGAATGCCTCTAGCGCCCACTTTGAGAACGAACAATCTAAACCAAAAAAAAACATATGTATATATGTGCGTTTGTGCCGCACTGCTGTTAGCATTATATCTCAGGATTGACCAAAACGATTTCCTTAAAATTTGACTCAAATTATTTCTACAAAGTATTTAATTAATCATATTAATTTTTTTCAAAATTTGTCAAGAGGTCGGGGGAGGTTTTTTAGAAAAAACTGTATTAAAGCGAATTTGTTACCTACAATGCATATATAAATAATCCAAAAAGCTTTTTTCAAAATTCAATCCCCATTTCTTAAATTTAAATACATTATTTTTATTTTAGTTTTAAAATTTCCTTTCTCAATCACCCTTTGGTTTAAATGTCTTTCAAAATTTTTTCTTCATTTATAGAGCTATCAAGAAATGTCTACAATTTTTTTCTTTTTAATTATGGACCCAGCTTGAAATACAGAAAAGTTTTTTGAAATTTTTATTTTATTTTAACCTTTATTGATAGATTCAGAGAAAAATTTATTTATTTATTCCTCACTTCTAAAAAATGACTTTTCTTCGGTGAAAAAATTTCTCTTAACTCTTTTAATTTTTATTATTAATAATCGGGAAAGTAAAACAATACTTTTGCAGTTTTTCTTACAAAAAAAAATTGTAGAAAGTTTAAAATAATTAAAATTTTATAGAAAGCGTAACTTAAATCTACCAACTATTATTGTTCTCCTTTTATACTTTTTATTTATCCTTTTATATATAAATTTAAATTACGGGAGGATTGATTTAACCTTTTATATATAAACTTAAAGGATTTTTGTATATTTTTAATATTTAATGATTCTTAATTTCAGTTCTAATTTTTTGCCAAAAGTCAACAGAAGCAAACTTACCAAAAGAAAATCAGAGATATAGAAAACAACAAAATTCTTGTTCCTTTGGGTTTGAAGTATGAACACTTCAAGGAGTAAATACTATACTATTAATCTCATTTGATTGTTTGTATAATTTAGATTAAGAATTTTTCATAAAACACTCACACTTATTAAATAATTAAGTTGCTTTGTCCAGTTAGAAATCTTCCTTTGAATCTGTTAACTAAAACTAAGAGAAGATGTTTATTTTTTCTTCATTGGTTTGTAAAAAGGATTTCAAGAACCGTAGATGAGTTTAAAAAAGTTTACACGTTACTAGATGCTGATTATTTTTATTTATTAACTAATTAAAAAAGCGTAATTAAAAATATTAAAGAATGTAGTAAAACACTATTTTAAGTTTTGTTTTTGAAAATTCTCTTTTATTGCGCCATAAAAATATAGGGTATTGAGTATTTTATTGGACAGTTTTCAATTTGAGTGTTTGGGTTATAAATATTCAAATAAAATAATCCGAACGTAAAATGCGAATAATTTTAGTAAAATGTAGTTTACTTATCAGATATATAACTCTGTGTTATATGCTATCGTTTTAAGTTGAAGCGAACGGTTTGTATAGTTAGGTATTTTCCACATTGTATGTTAAAGGGAATAACATAAAATGTCCCCTGAAAAACGATTTACTGCCACTTTTATGTCCAAAAAGAATGGCAGCCGTTAATATTGACTATCTCACATTCTATTTTTATTTTTTTTTATGTATATATATATATATATATATATATATTTACGACCAAGATTTGAATTTGAGCGAGATTGAATTTGATGTAAAGGAAAAGTAACTTTAAATAACATTAAGCTGAATAAAGTGTCACCATTTTTTATACAATACTCTTTATGGAAAATCATCTTTACCTGGAATTTACTAGATTATAGAAAAAAAATTTCTACTCGTTCATGTCATTTTTTATCATTTAGGCAAGTCTTCATGTTTATCTTCCTTCAATTATTCTCTTTATTCTTTTATACGCAATTCATTTCTATTATTTTCACTTGACGTCTTTTTTTGCTTTTTCTCTCAACAAAACTTATTTCATTACATTCTCTTTTTTCGATCTTTTACTATTCCTCAGATTTCCATTTCAATTCATCTTATCCATTATCGTTCATATATATATATATATATATATATTTCAGCCTATTTTCTTTAATTTTTCTTCCTGACTGTTTATGTATTTGAACTACTGTACCGGTTATTATTTTCTTTTTTAAAATACTAGATAAAATACGCTAAAAACCGTTTATTAAAGAATAAATACTGAAACTCTAGATTTTGTTCTTTTTGAATAGATATAGAAAGAGGAAATGTATATGAAAATTATTCTTTTTTCTAACAAAATTGCATTAAAATTTGAATAAAAAAGTTTGCATTTAAAAGTTTCCCCTAAATATAGACTCCAAAACTTATGTCAAATGAAACATGAACATAAATAATCACATTGCAGTTCCATACATTTAAATAGAACAATCCAAATAATAAAACTCACTGATACGTTCAAATTATTTAGTCAAGATTCTATACAGAATACGGTTTCTCTTTTGTGAAAATTCCATAGAGTTAATAAATAAAGAATCCTATTTGATCGTCCTTAGGATGATCACACTGATTTTTGCAATAGATTCCAACTGTAAAGTTTTACTTTAAACGTCCTAATAAAAGTACTAACCTTATTATTAAATATGGATTATGCCTGTGCATATTCCCGTCTGAACTGTAATACTGTGCGTTTCAAAATGAATATTGGGGTTTTAAAGTTACGTAATATTTACTAAAATTTATGTCCATTGATAAATTGTACATCAAATGAAAGAGCAACTCAAAGAGTTTTTTGTATAAGTATTCAATGTTAGCATCATTCATCACACGTCACACATTCAGTCGATAGGAGACTTCATCTCTACTTTGATCACGAAATTTGGAGTGATTTATGTGACAGCTATTTCAGTCCTGTGTTTCGGTGACGGTGGTAACGGTGGTATATACACTTGATCTATTATAAACCTCAAAAGAAATAGCAGTGAGTCAGACCGGGCAAAGGTAGAAACAACGACAAACAAGCCCTGTCATCAGGTCTCCGGCAACCTATCCAGCGACCGGAGAATTTCATTCAACCACTCAATACAGCATTAGGCCAGAAAGAATAATCTTGTTGCCAAATAACACGTAACACATAAGTTCTGTGGTTTGTATTGCGTCTCAGAAAAGATTTCCTAGGATAGGCACAAAATATTCTCTTACCCGTTTAACATTGTCTTCGGACACACTCGGTCTACAAGACGACCGAGTTCAAATAGAACGCACGTTGAACGGTAATTACAGATTCACACTTTACAAACTTCAAAACACAGAATACTTACGTAGGAGGTCGCCATGTTTGCTCCTAGCGCTTTTTAGTGGAAGGTACAAGAGACAGTTTGCAGACAGCTAAAACTGTTTAAATTGCTCTTTTCATTTCACGTATAAATCAACATAGATGAAACTTGAGAAATATTACATAACTTTAAAATCACGATATTAATTTTGAAACACTTTGTATATAATCTCCTGAGCTCTCTCAGAAAATTACTACACGTTAGGAAAATATATAAAGAGAAAATATAAAGACATAAAAATGGATGATAGGTCATTATTGGGTACAATAAATTTAATTTTTATAGATCGATATTTATTATATTAAAATTATCAATTTATCCACGTGATAATATTTTTGAATGTAAAAAAAAAACATATTCGTATTTAATAAACAGGCAACAGAAAAATTATTGTGTAACACAAGTACAATACAAATTACGAGAAAGAACTTTCTCGATGCTTCGGTTGCAATTTTTAATAAATTATCAAACCATTTAAAATAAAAAAAAATCTTCTCCCAAGATTCGGAAAAACTTCGTTAGCGAGTGTCGGCTGGCGAAATATTTCACCCATATCTCAACACCGTCGGTAAAATTAAGCTAGACAGTAATTCTTGAGTTTTAAATTAAGAGGTAAATTTAGTGGTTTTATATGGCATTTGACGTGAAAAATTAAAGAAAAAAAAAATTTGTCTCAGAACTGTATTATTAGTAATTTTTGAGATATCTGGTGTAAAGAAAAATAATTGTGTTTTAGAATCATACTAATGAATTTATGATTTACGTAAAATAACTTTGTTAAGTTAGTAAAAAAATACATAAATGTTTCAAACAAAACTTATAGAAAATTTTATTTTGAGTAAAACTCCATGAATGAAATCCTCAGAAATTAAACAAGAATTTTTAAGTTTATCAAAAATAAAAAAAAATACTTTTCGGCACGCCGGACGGCGGAGGTAGATTTCACCGGTGTTAAATAGGGAATAAAAAGATTTCCACCTTAAAGTTAAGAAAAACTTCAAGTTCACTCAATACGACAATGTCTGCATGTGAAAAAAATTTCAAATGTTTAGCATACGACAAGCCCATCTTCTTACAATTCTAGCAAAATTTTGGTCATCCTTTGTTATAAGAATTGAGCATGTCAAAAATTGTTTCAGAGAAGGATTTTAGGTAATGTTTAGAGGACTAACGACCACTTTTAACAGATTCGATACTGTGCCTATTAAGGGAAAGGTATGATGATTTTGTCTTCGAAACCCCATTTTTTCCAAACTTATGTTTACATAAACTTTCTTTGTTGTTCTCAAAAGCAGAACATCTCCAATTTTCAAATATAGGAAATTAGAACATGTCCAGTAGTACAAGCTTGCTACATTCTTTGTAGCAATCATAGAGATTAAAAATCAAATTTAGCCATTCAGTCGTGTTCGATCCTTGGCGATTCCATAGGAGTTTGATGTTTTTGCCATTGGAATTTTCGTCGCAGATTTTACTGGTGGTTTGTCACAGCTTTCCTTTGTATGGTTAATTGAAATTCAACCACCAAAGAACATCTGTGTATAGTCTAGGATTCAAATCCGTATAAAAGCAACTGTCTCTTTACAAGCACTCGAATCTTAGAACTCTCGACTTCGAAAATCAGGTGATTTTTCGATGACTAGTTTAACCACTATATCTATAGATATATATTTTTTACAAGAGTGACCTCATATATTAATAAGGGGACACGTATTTATAATTAAAAGAACACCCTTACATGTATATGAGCGTGTCCTGAGATATGTTGGTCAAATTTAATAGATAAAACATTAAAAGTAAACAAAATCTTTTTTTGGACATATGTAAGTGTCCTATTTCTCGTCACTTTATCTTCTTTCATCCCTGTAGTATTTTTTTCAATAAAAATGTAGCATGGTGCGCAATTTCAGTTCTATTTTGCACCTTAACTTTAGTTCAGCTGAAGAGATGAAATAGATATTGTATATTGAAGCTATCATTTCCATTTTGCATCAAAATGTTTGTCATATTTAAAGAATTTATGTAGATATTGAATATGAAAGCGGGCGCTCCATGCTTTTCATTAAGGTCTTGCGAAAATAAACAACTTTATACATATTATTTTGTTGAAAACAAAATTATCTTCTTTTTATGTTTAGTGGCTATTCCATTTTTATTATTTTTTTTAAAGCATATTTAAACATTTTTGATTTTATAATTTTTATTAGTACCATGTATAAGTAAATATAATTTGGAAGTTTTCGATATCTCGTACAAAGGCGATTGAACCGTTACGTTGGTTTTTCAATTCACATCCCAAAAACCTACCGCGCATGTGTAATACGCCTCTCCACCTTCCGCGCATGTGTACTATCTGTTAACCGTTAACCGTAGAATAAAATTGAGCTAAAAGCATGTAAAAATAATAATAAACGTTTTGCCCTCATCCTTTACATAGTACACATTTCTTAGAAAATTGCGTTGTGATTTAACAATTTTCTAAATTTAAAATAAAATAAACATATTTGTATAGACAGATGTAAATAAAATATCGGCATAATATATATATAATAATATCAAAATAATAGTAATAGTAATGAAAAAAAATTACCTAACGTGTTATTGATATATTACAAATCTTTAGATCATAAAAAATGAGAATTAAGTACTTCTGAGGAAATCCTAGAGAGGAGTTACCATCTTGATAACTAAAAAACGTGAAAATTGTAGTTATATATTTAATTGTTTGCGCTGCGTGTTATATAAAATCCAACTTTTCAAAAGAGAGACAGAAGTATACTAGTGTATAGAATGATACATGATGTGGAGTACATAATTTGGACTTCCAAATGTGTATTTAGTTATTTGATCCATTTTAATGTAATTGTCTTTATTATATGTATGTAATATGAACTTAATTAATTACCTTATTTAAATTCAGAATATATCTAATTTTTTGATAAATTAACTTATCTTTGTAAAGAAATACAATATAATCTTTAAATTTAGTAAAATAAATACTAGGCTACTTAAATATTTATATTATTCTATAATATATTAGTGTATACGAGTAGCAGTGAAATTGATGAAGATTTAATTTTGGTAAACATTCCGAGGATCATAAGAAAGCTGCAGTTAAAATTAGAAAAAAAAGAAAAAATTTAATTAAAATTTTTTTAAAAATAAAAATGTTTATCTGGAACAAGCGAAAAGACGTTGTCTTGTATCAAAAGACAACTTATTACACGACTGTATCAGTCGTGTAATAAGTGTAATAATTAAGTCATTAAAAATGTATAATTTTTACTAAAAACTTTTATTTTTTAACAATTTATAACCTACTTTTAAAACTGGATAATTTATAAGGTAGAATATCGTTTAATCAAGGAGGTCAAAATCGGTTCCAAAATTCTTTTTTTTTTACCGAATATTTTGATCTTTTTTGAAATTTTACGCTATATTTCATAACTAAATCATTAATATTTATAAATCCTTGGGCGTATGTGAAACAAAAATTTACGAACTGAAAACCAGGATAATTAAGCAATATTTGCCGCCTTTTTCCTACACCTCTATTAATTAAAATTATGTAAAATACGAATCTTTGGAGTTTTTTCGTTTATTATCATGCTGTGTATTATTTAAAATTAATTTTTATTTAAAAAAACTATATATCTGTTCCGGTGGTGGGTGAAGACTTAATCGTACTTCTATCAAAATTACGATACATACATATCCAATATAATTCGTAGGTGTTAAAAACATTTTAATTTTATTAAAAAAAAATCTTATTAACTAAATTTTATATATATATTTTTTTGAATTTATATAGCTTAATATGATAATTTTAACTTTTAAACGTAACATATATATATCGGTTAGGGATAGGCGCCGCATACATCTATAACGGAAATTAGGCTTTGTAGCTTACATTAGTGGTATTGTAAGTTTAGATTAGGTATAGTACACGCGGGGAATATATGAACATTATTATTCGTTTGGGAAATCTGGAACTCATTTTGGGATAATGTCTCACATGGGTAATGATTTTACATGGTAACATTCGTTAACTTTTCCCCCCTTCTCATCGTTTACATATAATCTGTTACAGAAGTTTCGTTTTTGCAGTTTGATATTTTATCAATTTCATTTTACTGGTATCCTAATTTCATTCTATTAATGACCCTTTTGCGAATTAAATGACGCTATGCGGTATTAATTATTAAGTTTTATAACGAAGAATATGTAATTTTATTGTTTTAATTAGTTTGAGATTACATCAGTTATCCTAAAAAAGATAACTTGAATATCATCGTAAGCAATTTGGTTAAACAATGTTGAGGTATAAAAATTATACATTTTTAATTACTTTAATTGTTACACTATTGTATCAAAAGACAACGCCTTTTTCACTTGTTCCCGGTAACCACAAAAACTACAGATCTAATCATAACGAAATGTTCACTGTAGCTTTCTTATGATCCTGGGAATGTTTACCAAAGTTCAATCTTCATCATCAGTCTCACTACTACATAACAACAGATTAAAGAAAAGTATAAATATTTAAGTAGCCTAGTATTTATTTTACTAAATTTAAAGCTTATATTGTGTTTCATTTCAAAGATAAGTTAATTTATCGAAAAATTAGATATATTTTAAATTTAAATAAGGTAATTTATTAAGTTTATATTACATAAGTATAATAAAGGCAATTACTTTAAAATGAATCAATTAACTAAATACACAATCAGAAGTTCAAATCATCGTACTCCACATCATCATTCATTTTATACAATACTATTTTTACTTCTTCCTCTCTTTTGAAAAGTTACATTTTAATGTAACACCCAGCGTAAACAATTAAATTATATAGTAATTCCATTTTTTACGTTTCAAGTTATCAAGATGATAATTCCTCTCTAGGATTTCCTCTGAAGTACGTAGTACTCAATTTTTACGATCTAAAAATTCGTAATATATCAAGAATACGTTATGTAATTTTCTTTTATTATTATAACAGTAATCTACAGTATATACTTTTAAAAATGTGTATGTGTCATTTATTAGTCATTATTACATATGTGTATATGTAATAGATTTGGTGAAACATCTTATTATTTAATATTAATTGAAAACTATAATTTAGAATCGTATTATTTTTGGATTTTCTAGTTTAATTTTTTAATTATTCTGGAATTTCTATTTAATTTTATTTACATTAAAGTTAACTACAGAGTGAAAAGTAGACTCTCACAAGAACGTGTACACTGAGGCATACATATTCAATCTTTAATAAATTACAAAAAAATCTTATCTTTTAGTTTATTTCTCCTGTGATATTGTTGGATAAGTCAAAGTTGATCAATTCGTTTGTTTTTTGTTGCCAATCATTTAATCGCTCTTTGGTTTGATATAATTCTTCTGATCTTAATTAGTTTATACGTTCTCTAGTTTTAAAATTTTCTTTCTCTTTATATTCATTATCCTCCCTTAATCCTTTTATTCTTTCCTCGGTCTTAACATTTTCTTCCTCATTATATTTATCATCTTTTCTTAATCTTTTTATTCTTTCTTTGTTTGCAACATTTTCTTCCTTTTTTCAAATTTATCTTTGTAATTTAAATTCATTGATTTATTAATAATTATTAACCGGTGATTGTAAAAAAAACATTTTACAATAAATAATTATTCAATAACAATAAAAATAAAAAAATATGAAAAAAAACAGAAGTTATTAATGAAATAAACTTTTATGAACTTTTGATTTAAAAAAAAATATGTATATGTAATTTAATGGGCATAAAAGGAAGTCTTGTGGTGTTCACATCAGATATTTTTTCAATTAAATTATAAGTAAGACTGCTTTTAATTATTGTAGTCGTATATTTAAAAAAAAAAGAATAAAGAACTTTCTTTTTATTACGGAACGCGAATATTGTTTTTTCTTTTTTTTAAAGGAACAATGAAGTCTTAATTTAAAATCCGTTTTTCAGTAATAAAACTTAGAAGATAGATAAACGAACACATTCCACTTTAGACACTGTACGCAGGGGTGTCACTAAAAAAAAAGAAGTAAACAGACAAAACAACTGGTAGAGAAGTCGTGTGTTACTAGCACTTTAGAACGCAGTACCTTCTCCCACGCCACCTAATAATCCAAGTTGCTGACTAGAGAGACCTTTCACTCGTCCTACTTCTTTTTTAACAATTCAGTCTATTCATGAAAACAAAGAATGCTGAATAAAGTATTCTTTATTAACCACTAGATAATTTTTTAAGGTTTTCTTCCATTTACATGCACCTAATTTTTTATATCCATTATTATCCCGAATAATTTATTGTTTTCTTTTTATAACGAAACAATTTTAAAAAAGTTTCTCTCTTTTTTATATACAATTGTTAAATAAACATTGTAAAAGAAAAGTAAGTTCTTTGATTTTTATCATTTTAAGTATTAATTTAGTGAGTGGCAGGTATCTGATAAGCCCATTAGCTGTTAAGCTTATTTTGCTTGTCATCGGGCAGGATATCATCGGTCAATAAAGCAAACTTCCTTCAGAATATATATCCTAAATTCAGCGATTCTACTGTAAGTCCCGATTATTTTAATGTGCTCCTGGCAATTACAGAATTAGATAAAAATAAATTTTGTAGTTCGAACGACTGAGATATCTACAGAGGAAATATAGCTCAATAAAAACATCACTACGAGATAATAAACCATCTCATCCATAATCCCTCGGGAAGTATTTTTTATCCAGAATCTACAACGTATTGACCGATTTAAATAAATGCTATGGTGAAAAAAATATGTTTATCATTTTAAGTATTAAAAACGTCAATATATTAAAATACAGGTATTTAAATTCAGGAGGAAGATACATTTCATAAGAAAGCTACCTATTGAATGGGTACTATGATTCGACTTCCTGAAAATTTCTTCGCGTTTCACATCTTCTAGACCCCAAAACCACCGTCATTTAAAAAGCATATATATATATATATATATATATATATCAAACTGCTGCGATACATACATATATATCAATAAATATATATATATATATATATATATATATATATTTCACTTTCTTGTGGAAGCCATAACTGCCGTAATTTTGCGTCAGTCAGTTTCAAATTGATATATAAAATATAAAGTCCCAAAATCTCATTCGAGAAAAGAACAAAATATCGCTATGACTTTCTTATTACGTAAAATATCAAATTTGTTTAAAGTTCCTAATATTCTTTGGATAAGGGCCTAAAACTTCTTATTTCAGTAAGGTTTTCTGACACCACCAATCATTGACCCAAGGGGTGGAAAAATGGAGTTTTGAATGCAAAAACAACATACCTTTCCCTTAATAGGCGCAGTATCGAATGTTTAAAGTGGTCGTAAGTCCTCTAAACATTACCTAAAACGTTTGTCTGAAAACAATTTTTGATATGATCAACCCTTACGCCAAGGGATGACCAAAATATTCCTGGAATTGTATGAAAATGAAGGTTGTCGTATGTTAAACATGGTGAAACCTTTTTTCACATGTAACTATTGTCGTATTAAGTAAATTTGAAGTTTTTCTTAACTTTAAGGTGGAAATCTTTTTTATCCGCTACTTTGCACCGGTGAAAACTTCCGGCGTGCCGAAAGGGATATTTTATCATTGAATTTACTTAAGCTTGTCAGTATACTAGATTTTGGATAAAAAATACCCAGATTTCCCGAGGGATTGTTGATGGAATGGGTACTTTGTGATGATATCTTTCCTGTTTTTAATTTCCTCTTTAGATTGATCAGTCTTTCGGATCATACAAATGAGATCTTTGATGTAATTCTACTGTTCATATTTTTCTAGGTCCACATTTTGTTTGGCATTTTTCTGGAATAAAAATAGAAATTACTTGTGGTGCTGTCAATAGCTAAACAGTAATAAATATTCCGTAATTAAAAAATTGATTATATCAATATAAAAAATATATAATATTTATAGTATTTATATAGTAATTTATATAGGAAATAGTATTTATAAAAATAGAATCTAGTATTTATATAGGAATTTGAATACTGAACAGGTGGATACCGGTTTAATTTGATGGTTCAGTTAGCCACACATTTCATGAATTGGTGATTTGTAACTGTATTAGAATAATTTTATTTCTTTTATATTTCATACATATCATCCTCGCCTCATTGAGCCATAGGATTGCTTATTGTTCACAATTTGAGAGGTCACATTATACATATGAGGAAATATATATATGCTAGCTCCCCGTCGGAGTTTAGCCCGTTTTATATGGTTACTTGCTTTTCCCGTAGCGGTTAATCTTTTTATTTTATGTTTATTAGACAAGTAACCGGAGGCAGGTGCAGCCACTCACACATACAGTAATGGTGGCAGTGGGTGTGTTGGTTGAGCCACAGCGCCGTATACCTTAGCACCCCTTAAAAAAAATCGGAATTAAAAAACACCTGAAAATGGTTTTTAAGTATTTATCTAGATTATTTGCAAGCCCAGAGCTACTGAATATCTCGTTTGCTATAGCCAGGATTGGAAAATTTACAGCAATTGTTCAAAAATATTTTTACCTATCTTCATCCCCTTTCAAGGTCAAATATCAAAAATCTAGGAATTGGTTTGACATAAAGATTATACTCACCAAAAATTAAATTGATTTCTTCATTTGTTACCGGGAAATTAAAAAAATAACAGTAATAAAAAAAAATCAATTTTAACCCTTGAAACACGGAATGAAACTCAAAAAATTTAGAAATTGATTTTTAGATGTTCAAAATATAATAAATCAGTTCAAACTCAGCTCACACAATGATAAACACTCACAGTTTGCAATTCATTAATTCAGTTTATTAAAATTTGTGCTTCAACCGGCAAATTTCCACTACTAAATTATGTATACTCGTGTGTAAATATATATATATATATATATATATATATATATATATATATTAGACATTTTTTGAGATGATATACATATATCCAAAAACCTTTACAGTTATGTCAAAAAATATAGGTAGATATTTAGTGGACAAAGATCGGGTAGTTTTTCGTTTAACCTAAACAAAAAAACCCTCTTCCTCTTTATATTATAGTATAGATATATATACAGAATAAGTCACGAAGATATTAGCAAGTTTTCTTTATTACTTTTTCTATTAGTAACGAAAAATGTTCATATAAACATAGGTTTGGAAACGCTTACTCGGCTGGAAAAAATTTCGTCCTGACTGCTATGTCTTCGATAAAATTAAGCTAAATTGTAATTCATGAGACCCATATTAAGGGTTAACTTTAGTCGTTTGATATGAAATGTGATCTATAGAATTTACAAAAAAAAAGATCCAAGGAATGTACTTTAATTAGTTTTCAAGAATTCTGAGATAAAGGATATAAGATTCGGGCGAAAAACATATAATTTTACGTTTGGCGTAAATAACTGTGTTAATAAATACATGAAAGTTGTAAACAAAACTTGTAGCGAAAGTGATTGTGAGTAAAATTATGTGAATAAAGTCCACAGAAACTAAATGCAAACGTAAAGGTTTTTAAATTTTTAATAAACTA
Source organism: Lycorma delicatula (assembly GCF_047948215.1). Taxonomy (NCBI): domain Eukaryota; kingdom Metazoa; phylum Arthropoda; class Insecta; order Hemiptera; family Fulgoridae; genus Lycorma; species Lycorma delicatula. Next base: position 40,100,605 of record NC_134464.1, read on the forward strand.
AAATTAATTAATAATAATAATTAATTAATAATAATTATTAATTAATAATTTTTTAATAAAATTAATTTAAATGTCAGGAAAAGATTTTTGAAAGTGTATGTTTGGAGTGTCGCTTTATATGGAAGTGAAACTTGGACGATCGGAGTATCTGAGAAGAAAAGATTAGAAGCTTTTGAAATGTGGTGCTATAGGAGAATGTTAAATCAGATGGGTGGATAAAGTGACAAACGAAGAGGTATTGTGACAAATAGATGAAGAAAGAAGCATTTGGAAAAAATATAGTTAAAAGAAGAGACAGACTTTTAGGCCATATACTAAGGCATCCTGGAATAGTCGCTTTAATATTGGAAGGACAGGTAGAAGGAAAAAATTGTGTTGGCAGACCACGTTTGGAATATGTAAAACAAATTGTTGGGATGTAGGATGTAGAGGGTATACTGAAATGAAACGACCAGCACTAGATAGGGAATCTTGGAGAGCTGCATCAAACCAGTCAAATGACTGAAGACAAAAAAAAAATAAACTAAACATATAATGTAGCAGATTTTAACTTTGTATTAAATAAAACAATTTTTTTTAATATTACAAAACAAAATTTTTACAATTATAAAAAATATCTGTTATAAAATTCTATAAATATTGACATGTTTCGGTTTATTTAAAAAAAAAAAAATTTTATTCTTCTAGCTCGGCTAAAACTACAGTTTAGAAATTAAAATGGAAACTTTATGAATTAGACAGATTTGTTTCGATTAATAATATACTTAAAGAATTAAAAACATCAGAAACAAAAGCCATATGAGAAAAAGAATTTATAAAAATGTGCTTTACACAATACGGATAGATGCCCAAAAGATTGGGAATTTAATTGGTAAAAGGAACGAAGCAAGGAGAAAACGTAATCCGACTTCTGTTTATGGTACTCATGGTTCTGTCATTAAGGAGTGTAAGTGAAGAACAGGAAGTTATAAGGTTGCTAATTGGAACTTGTGACTACGCATGTGAAGTTATCTAACATAACTCTTTAGTTTCCTTCTTTGTAGCGCTTATTAAAAGATGTAAAATAGTGAACTAAACATTGTTAGTGCAACTAATGTAATCTAATATACTACTGTTTTTTATAGTTTTTTTGCAAAAATAATAATATTGAATATGAGAGAAGATTGATCAAAGGATCAATCGGGTTTACTTTTTAAATCATAATCAAAAGATGCAAATTAAAAAAAAAAAAAACTGATGTGGACGCCACCTGATTTCCCTGTACGCCTATTAAAATACATATAAACATTTTTTGTTGCACTTCATTTAAACTTATTTTATTTGAAATTGAGATACGATTCTCCAATTCTTTAATAAAGTGGATTTAACTTTAATAGAGTTACACAATTTCTGAATTATTAGTTTTTATTAATATTAAACATTTATACAACTATTAATTTAGCAATCTTACATGAAATATTAGGATAGAGTAAAAGTTCCTTTATTATTCGTATTACTAGATTAGTATTATTCGTATCTACGTGAATTACTGATTAACAAAAAATTCAGATTACTGTGTCATGTAAATAAAATTTAATAATAATTAACATATTCCGATTAGTGAACCCCTATATATTAGTTATAAATTAATTTGGACTTTACGGTGTAAAATAATCAGTTTTTATTATTGGATTATTTGGTGAATAATCAAAAAATGAAAAAGAAACAATCATTCAGGAAAAAGAAAGAAAACATAAAGAAATGTATCTCAAAAAATCGGCAAGAAGATGAATATGAAGAGGAATAAAATGTTAACAAGAAGGGAAGAATAAAAAAAATAGGAGAAGGTAGTAAAGATAAACAGGAAGAAAATGTTAAAACCAAAGGAAGAATAAAAAGATTAACAGAGGATGATAAATCCTCTGTTTTTGCTATAAAGAGAAAAAAAATTTGATAACTAGAGAACGTGTACGTAAATTAAGATCAGAAGAATTATTTTAAACTCAAGTGCGATTAAATGACTGGCAACAAATAAACGAAATTATGATCAATTCTGACTTAGAGAGAATATTGTCTGAAAATATCAGGATAGTAATAAACTAAAAGAAAAGAGTTTTTTGCAGTTTATTAGAATTCGGGCATATATTTCTCAGTATATTTCTCAGTTGTTCTTGTGAGAATCTATTTTTTCAGTTATTCTATAGTTAACTTTAATGTAGATAAAATTAAACAGAAATTCTAGAATAATTAATTAAAATTACGCACAAATTAAACTAGAAAATCTAAAAATAATTCGATTCTAAATAATAATTTTCAATTAATATTAAATAAACAGATGTGTTACCAAATCTACTACGTATACACACATATGTAATAATTCCTATTATATTACAAATACTCATTTTTAAAAGTACATAAATTTTTATTTCATTAATAACTTCTGATTTTTTTTTATTGTTATTATTGAATTTTTTTTTTTTTTTTTTTTTTTCAGTCATTTGACTGGTTTTGATGCAGCTCTCCAAGATTCCCTATCTAGTGCTAGTCGTTTCATTTCAGTATACCCTCTACATCCTACATCCCCAACAATTTGTTTTACATACTCCAAACGTGGCCTGCCTACACAATTTTTCCCTTCTACCTGTCCTTCCAATATTAAAGCGACTATTCCAGGATGCCTTAGTATGTGGCCTATAAGTCTGTCTCTTCTTTTAACTATATTTTTCCAAATGCTTCTTTCTTCATCTATTTGCCGCAATACCTCTTCATTTGTCACTTTATCCACCCATCTGATTTTTAACATTCTCCTATAGCACCACATTTCAAAAGCTTCTAATCTTTTTTTCTCGGATACTCCGATTGTCCAAGTTTCACTTCCATATAAAGCGACACTCCAAACATACACTTTCAAAAATCTTTTCCTGACATTTAAATTAATTTTTGATGTAAACAAATTATATTTCTTACTGAAGGCTCGTTTAGCTTGTGCTATTCGGCATTTTATATCGCTCCTGCTTCGTCCATTTTTAGTAATTTTACTTCCCAAATAACAAAATTCTTCTACCTCCATAATCTTTTCTCCTCCTATTTTCACATTCGGCGGTCCATCTTTGTTATTTTATATTATATTATATTTTATATATTATATTATATATATATTATTATATATATTATTATTATTATATATATTATATATTTTTTCTATATTATTGAATTAATTATTATAATTTTTTTTTCAATGATGGGTTAATAATTTAAATATATTTAAATTGAAATTAATATATTTAAATAAAAAAAAAAAAAAAATTAAATAATTAAAAAAAAGGAGATGAAATCCGATTCGAACCGATAGCTTCCCGTAAGATCAAAATCTTTCAACAAATGAAAATAAGTACCATTTATGATATATCGTTGAAAAGATCTCAATGAAGGCTGATTACTGCAGTTTAAGATAAAGTCCAATATCTATTTTCTTTGGATTTTGGTTTTTCAATTGCAGTTGAACTTTTGGTTCAGTCAATTGCAGTCAAAAGGGGAGGTACGCAACTATGTGTTACAACAGTCCAAATTCAAAAATTTTTACATCCTACGGCAAATCGTTTTTGAATTATGCGAGATAGGTACATATTTACGTATGTACAGACGTCACGTCAAAACTAGTCAAAATGGATTCAGGGATGGTCAAAATAGATATATCCGTTGAAATCTGAAAACCGAAATTTTTCGCCATCACAATACTTTCTTTACTTCGTACAAGGATGTTAAAATTGACGCATGAGTTTTATTAAAAATAAATAATTTTCGTGTGTTTTTTATTCTTAAAACACTATAGTATCTTTTTTATATTTTTTTAACATTTAATTGAAAACGATTTTTTGATCCGCACATACCATCTGATAAAAATAATATAACTTTAATTCCTTTACGTTATTTTTCTATTTTTTGCTTTCAAAAGATTAAGTATTAACCTATTTATAACTGTTAGTCTTTTCCGGACTTCCGAGAAATTACCCGAAAAAAAAACAAAACAAAAACAGTTTTATCCTTTGTATAAATGAAAAGGAGTTCAGAGTATTTGTTGTTTAAAGTGAAATAAATTCTCTGTTTAAAAATAAATTATCCGGGTTTAAAATTCATAATATATTGTAGATTTTAAAGTTAAGAAAAAATTCAAATTTACTCAATACGACAACAGTTACTTGGGAAAAAAGGTTTCACATGTTCTGCATACGACAAGCCCCATCTTCTTACAATTCCATCAACATTTTGGTCATCCCTTGCCGTAAGGGTTGGTCATATCAAAAATTGTTTCAGTCAAAAGTTTAAAGTAATATTTATAAGACAAACGTCCACTTTAAAACGATTCTATACTGTGCCTATTAACGTAGGTATGATTTTTTTTTGTTCTTCGATACCCTATTTTTTCAACTCCCTGGGCCAATGTTTGGTGATGTGAAAACACTTTTCTGAGACAAGCTTTAGATTCTTATCGAAAGACTGGTACGAACTTTAAACCAATTCGATATTTTACTTAATAAGAAAGTTATAGCGATATTTTGTTTTTTCGAAACCCCTCCCCTCCAATTTCCACCGATTTTGTCATGGTCCGATTTTGTCCATCATTAACTAACTCGATCGAGATTTTGGGTTGTTATAGTTTATGTATCAATTTGAAAGTGATTGGCGTAAAATTACGGCAGCTATGTGTCCACAAGAAAGTTATATTATATATATATATGTATACTCTTGAATTGACAGTGGTTTTGGAGCCTGGGGGATGTTAAGCGCGAAGTTATGTCGAAATTTCCCGGAAGTCGAATCATGGTACTCGTTACAATAAGTAGCTTTCTTATGAGATCTACCTAATTCCTTTTTTATCCTAAAATTCTCAATTGCAAACAACTTTTTACTCCCTTTTTTTGCATATTTGATTAAAACTTAATATTTATTTATCTATTTACAAACTGCTAAGTCATTAAAATATCTCCTAATTGGCGTGACAAGGAACAAGTTACAAATTGATGTGGTTGTTATATAGGCTTCTGTTTGATGTCCCATCGAAGTATTATATTTATAATTTCTTAGTTTATTTTACTCATTAATTATTTATTAAAATGCTCTGATAAAGGTTAACGTAGTTATTCAATGTAAATGTCAACTGCAGATGTGAGTAATACAATGCCATAAAATTCCTAGTATCTGCGTAAGTTTTTAAAACTTTTTAAATTTGATATTTTTCCTTACGAATACATCTTGGTGTTGAAATATATATATATTATTTTTTATTAAAAAATATATAATTTTAATTATCGGCTTGTCATTTGCGATAGGGATTTCTTACATGTTTCGCCATTGCAACGTATCATCGTCATCAGGGAATGAAAATATATAATTACGTTTCATTAGTTAAAGTACAAAAAATTACAGATTAAACTCAACGAATTTCCAATTTTTTTTTTTTTATGTAACACTTACGGAATAACTCTGAATATTTTCAATCACTAATGATGATGATTAATTGATGTGGCGAAACATGTAAGAAATGTAATTACTATGACAAATGTATGGTAAGAGGTTAATTAAAATTATGTCTTTTTTAGTAAAAATTAAAAACAAAATGTATGCACTCTTCGATAAAAATGCTGATAAAAAAGGTATATATATATATACTAATCTTATAATATTTTGATCTAAGATTTTTTTAAATATTAGTTTTATTTGTTATAAAATAGTCAATTTTTTCATTAAATCAATGTCTCCAAATTTATTATTCTGAATTTATTTGTCTCCAAATTCTCTTTACGTTTTACTTTATTTCATTATTAATATTTTTCATAAAATATATACTTGATATATGATATCATATAATCGTAAAAGATGGGTTATAAGATATTATGAACTATAAAAATGATAGTCCAAATTCTTGTAACGGTAACGTATTTTATGATTTTTGAGACATAAAAACCTTTTCATTTCTATAAAATTATATATATATATATATATATATTTACTTTTATGTAATTATATATGTATACGATATAATTTTCGTTTAGTTTTACTAAACGAGATTTCATTTCTAAAGAACGTAATGTAACGAGGAGTTATAAGTCATATATATATTTCATTCAAAAATGAAATTTGAATGAAATCTCGTTTAGTAAAACTAAACGAAAATTATATCGTATACAGAGTGATTCACAAAGAATAATGTAATGAACTTTTAGATGTTCTTTTGGTTAAAATATAGAAGAAAAGTTCATATAAGTGGATTTGGAATCGTTTTGTTAGAGAGTGTCGGTTGGCGAAAAATTTCGCTCTCATTTCTGCGCCTTCATAAAAATTAAGCCAGATTTTAATTCTTGGGACTCAAGTTAAAGAGTAAATTTAGTAATTTCATATAAAGTATCACCTGACAAATTGAAAAATGTAGGTTACAGACGTGAATTTTTAATAATTTTGAAGAAATGTGTGGTAAAAAACAAAATATCGGGGTCGAAAAACACATTATTTTGTTTGGCGTGAATAACTTTGGTTAATATTTGCTAATAAACATAAAAGTGTTAAACAAAGCTTGTAGTGAATTTGATTTTGAGTAAAATAGTATAAATAAAGTCTACAGAAATTAAATACATAAAAATTTTGAAGAATTAAAAGACCTATAAAACATCATTATATAATATATATAACATTTTCAACAAATAAATAGAAAATGTTTTGTAAAAGAGTAAAGTAATTTTATATGCGAACAAAATTATTATTATAGTATTTTGTTGAGATTTACTTTAATATTTGTTTAAACTAAAATCTTTCGAACTTTTACAATTATGAGAAATACATTTTTAAACTTTAAAAAATAATTCATTAATGTAACGTAAAACAAATTAAACATTCACGAAGATATATTTATTCCACTATTTATATTTAAATTTATATTTAAATTTAAAAATTTATTTTTTTCTAAAATTTCCTTTTATTTTTTTAATACGTTTAGAATTTATCTCTTGTACATATATAAATTCTCTTTTTGTTATTGTATTTCTTTCAAAGTTTCCTCAGGTGTTGCAAATTTATTTTTAAAAATTAAAATATATTATGATTACCTTTAATTCAAATTTTCGAATATATTCTCTCAATCATAATACGAAATCAGTTTTACCAGGATTAATATCACAAAAAAAAGGCAAAATAAAAAAATAACTAAAACGTTTAAGAATAATTAGGGATTTGAAAAGGATTCTAAAGTATAATGATGAAACTTTTTAAGTATCTTCTAGACTTAAAAAGTTAAGTATGTTTTAGAGTCGGCCTCTGTGGGCGAGTGGTAGCATCTCGGCTTTTCATCCGGAGGTACCGGATTCGAATCTTAGTCAGGCATGGCATTTTCAAATCATTCAAATCATCAAATCTACAAATCATTCATCTCATCCACTGAAGCAATACGTAACGGTAGTCTCGGAGGTTAAACACAAAAAAAAGTATGTTCTAGAAGAATTACTTCAAAATTTTGAAAAAGATTATTCCGGAATCGTAAACGAATCAAAATTCAGATGAATTGAAATCAGATTTTATTGATCCTCTCCATAAAAAAATTTTTGTTAGCTGTTTTATACAAAACTTTTTAAAAACACTACCAAAGCGAATCGAATCTAAAATAGAAAAAAAACTAAGAGAATATCAAGATGGATTTAGAAAGTCCTGTTTTTTTGCTAGACAAATTCTTTCTGTTAAACATTTTTATCAGAGTAACACAAATAATAGATAAAACCTATGAAGCGATCTATGTTGATATAAAAGTATATGATTTAGTAGGCTGAAAATCCCTTTCTAAAACAATTTGGCCTGGATAATAAAACCACAAATGTATCTGACAAAAATAACTACTAAAGTTAAATTTATAACCGAAATTTATAATTTTTCCTGCCATATAACAGGAGTAAGACGAAGTCTCGCCGATTTTTTTCAAACTGTATCTTAGGACAAAGGAAAAATTATCCGCGGATGGAGAAACAAATGTGAAAGGGAAAACAGTACTCCTTTCAAAATTAGCATAGCAAGACACCATCTGATTATTCATTATCTTGCCTTAGCAAATGGTTTAGTCTTGTCGAATGATCCAAAATAGCAAAAAAATACAGTAAACAGTAAAATGAATAGTCGTACTATAAAAATTATCCAAATTTTAAGGAAAGGAAAATAATTTGGGAACTAATTCTTGGGATTGAAGTAACAAACATTTTTTGAAAACGTTTCGTTTTCTAATTAACGAATATCAAAAAAATTTGCCTGAATTTCAGTTCCCCTGGTGAAATGAGGTCATACTGAAATTTATAACATATTATGTTCTTTGACCAGAAATATCGAATAAAATATGTCCCATAACTGTATATCTCATAATCTTCATGATATCCAAAGTAAAACAGAAAAATTCGATGGCCAAAAAACACGTTTTTTAGATTGAAATACAATAACTTTGTTAAATGACGAATAAGTGCATAAAATTTATTATGAAAACTTGGATAAAATTTAATTCTAAGTAAATCGGTGTAAAATAGCCTAATAAAAACAAATACAAATTCAACAAATTTATATTTATTACCAGCTCACCGAATGAAAACGAATTAATTATACGTTCAAAACACGTTTGTTTTCCTACATAGTGCAATAACAACAAAAATTAGTGTTGTATTAAGATAAAAATAGAATTAGAAAAAGTAGTACTAATGTTATTCAGACAATAAAATTTATGTATCTTTTTCGTACCCACTACCAAATAAAAATTTTGTCAAGATGAGAAATTATGATTTCGTAAGTTGGTATCACAGAAATCAACTGACCAACAATGCATTTTATGTCGAGCCATCTGTACCTTGCATGATCTGTGTTACTGCTGTGAATTATTGCCGGTACAGTATAGTTTCATTTCGTACGTGTGTCAGTTTTAATTGGTGTCATACTGCCGCAATGCCTTTATTATTTACGACTGAGAAATATGCACACTTTGTATTTATCTTCGGGATGAGTAATGGAAATGCAATTGCTGCATATGCAGATTATCAAAGACGTTTTCTTAACCGCAGAGTTTCAAATCTTAAAACAATGAGGGGAACGTTACATACGCTACGAGAAACATTTCCCAGAATTATTAACTTGTATTAGAATAAATAACAAAAGCCAGGAAAGTATAACAATTTTTTTGTCAGCTTTTTTAAATACATTTTTTTTTTTGGAGACATTTGTATGAAACCCCTTTTTACTTTTCCTTACTTTTTTTTTATTTAACTTGTGAGACCACCGTTAGACATTACTTAAGAGAATGAGATGAATGATCTGTAGCGAAAATGCCATTTCTGACCGGGATTCGAACCCGGGACTTCCGGATGAAAGGCCGAGACGCTACCACTCGCGCTACAGAGACCGGCGCTTTTCCGTACCTAAAAATCGTGAAACTAATTTTACTGGGAATGTGGTTATCATTGAAAGAGAAAGAAAAAATAGAACACCATGCCAAATTTTTCCTTTCATTTTGTATTATATTTATTTTCTATTTTTATTGTATTAAATGTGTTTTAACGGAGTTTGATAGTTTACTGTATGTACGAATATATCTTTCGTCTCTCCTTCATTACTTAACAGATTAAAACAAAACTTTTTTTTACTTAGCAAGTGCTGTTTTAATGTTGATAATTTAATGTACTTGCACAAACCAATAGTGTGAAGTCAACTATAGACCAAACATAAATGATATGTTCCCGCATAATTTGTCATGAACTTTATTATTCTTCAGGCTCTGACACACACGCACGCTTTGTAAACATTGTTTCTACCTTGCTTGTTATTCTTGATTTTCCACTTTATGTTTATAAGTGTTTTGACTGGAGGTTTGATTATACAATATTGTAACTGTTAACTAATGATTTTTTCAATCAAATTATTTTTCTCCTTTTTTTATTATTCCGAGGAAATTGACAAACTGACAAATCGCACATTTTTCTCCTTAAAATTTTATTTGGATTTGTTTTCTTTTTAAAGAACTTTTTAATAAAAAAATCCTATAAAGTTGTAAATTCGGTTATAAAAAAAGTTTACTTTCCTGTTATCATAGCTTTAGAGCTTTGTTATAAGACAGGAAGTATGATAATCAGTCAAAAAATGGGGTATGCATTTTTTTATCATTTCTCAACGATTCATGACTCGGGGGTCCCAAACAACATAAATAATTAACATAATGTTGGTACATGTGTTGGCTTGTTTGATGCTTGATAAATTTTGACTGGATTTTGATGAGATTTGGTACAGAGACTCGAGGATATGGGGTAATTTGGTAATAACGTTTGGGATCAATTTTCTTAAAATTTTGCAAATATAACCCCACTTTATATTAAGATCATTAGATGCTTATCTTACCATTTAAAAAAAGATTTGCTCCTAAATTCTCCCCTTTCCTCAAAAATCGAAAAGCTATCTCTTTATTTATTTGATATTTTTTAACAGATTGTTTCATGTCTTTCTAAGCACTTAATAAAATTTTTGAGAAAAAACTTTTTGGGGATAATATTGGGGTTGCGGTAACTGATCAAAGATGAAACGAATTTTGTAATTTAAAAACTTCGCTGTAGATGTAGAGATAGAAGAGCAGTTATAGTGGGTTGAGACCCGTTTGGGTGCTTATTTCACCCAGATAGGCATATTGGCATCGAGTCCCGGTTAGCTGATATATTCGCTGTTAGTGAGATGGATGTGTGAAAAACTCTTGTGATTGAACCGCGGTGTAAGTAGGCTCTCTCTCTCTCGAAAGCGGACCAGAGCAGAGAGAAATAGGATATATTTTTATTAGAGGCTTATTAAATTTGTGAATTTGTCTCTTGATTTATTTAAAAATCAAGAGAACACTGAGTAAATTGAATTGTTGGACAAAATTGTCGTCATGATCAAAAATTTTTTTGTTTGTGTGAGGATAGGTTTTTGGTATTTATATATTCAATCAAATAGTGCATAGTCTAATTGAAGTTAGATGTAGGAAGATTTTTTATGTGAAACCTTCAGTATTAGAGGAAGATCGTGCTTCCGCGAATCGGTTTATTTGATAATTGAGGATTGTAAGTTAAGGGTCTTTTTTGTAGGAGGCTATTCGAAGCTGATAGTAGGTTGTTTAAATACACTGATGGAAATGTCTTACGTGGCATTTACATCGGTGGCATCCTGGCAGAGAACAAACTAATTACTCTGTTGTGTTATAAAGTTTGGAAATTCTCAAAGATGACTTCCGGTAAAGTCCATCAGGGCTAGGAATGGTGGGGCTGGTGTAGTGACCCGGATCATCACAAGGCGGGTGGCTTCCCTTACGGGGGTCAGGATGTTTATTTAAACTTTTAATAATAATATTACGATAAAATTTCATCATAATTCACCTCCATCCCAAAAAAGAAATCTTTGTAACTTTTAATCGGTTGTACATTTTTCATTGGAATTTTTTATATTTCTCCCATTCAACATAATAAACTTAATTGTTTAAAAACCTAAATAATTATTATAAAAATATAATAATATGATTATAATATAATCAAAACTGTTTTCTAACTTCTTCATCTATCATTATTTTTCCACTGTTTAAAAAAAAATAATAATCAATGCCAGGAAAGTATTGCAACTTGGTAACTTTTTTATCTAAAAAATAAAAGAATTAGTTTTCCTTTTCTTTTACTTTAGAAGTGGTGTTTTTTTTTAAATAGATCCTCAATAGGTTTTTAAAATTAAAGTGAAACCCTTCAACAAAATAAAAATTTCTAGAAACACGGGTTCCGCAGTTAATGTACTGAATATATGCATCGGCAATATATTAAATTTCCTTAGGTTTACGTGCCTTTCTTAAACGGTTATTGTTTGTAAAGTGATGCATGTATGTTAGTTAGTCTTTATTCATGTGTGTGCAGGCGCGCGCGCGTTCGTGTGTAGTGAATTAATTTGTAGTTATCTTTAGGTTACTTGCGTGAATATATTTTACTTGACAGACTGTAAAATATGACCATAGATATATCGGTTAACCTTAGTTTGACAGTTTAAAAGGAGTACACACATATGTCTTGTAAACTTACTAAAGACCAGAGTTCATTCATTTATTAAAGTAAAATAGCCTTTCTTAATCTTATAGTGTTTCAAAGTTACTAACATTGTTAAGTTTTTCTTTTTTCTTTTTTTCTGAGAAAAGATAAATTAAGATTCATAATCATCTTTTAATAATAGTAATAAAATTATAAAAGTCAGTGAATCGGATGACAGTTGATGGCTTCTTTTTTTAATTTTATTTTTTAAAGATATATATACATGTTCAGTTAGATAACCGTTCGTAGAGTTCGTAAGATAATTTCAGCGACTAGTGCACGCTACGTTTGTTACTGTAAATTAACTTTAACCCTCGACTCGATCTTTCAAGTCTTAACCTCCTTCAACCTGTCACCTTCTTTTATTAAATTTAAGTCTATAAAAGTGAACTTAAATCGGGCTAAGTCGTATTATATTTCTTAGTATTACAGTCATCCATTTTGTTAATAAGACTTTTATTATAAAAAAATTAAAATTTTACTTATAAAAAATAAAGTATGCTAATGTAATACTTAAAATAAATTTATTTACTATTATGTCTTCGAATAAATTATCACTTTTTTCTGTGTTTAAAAATTTATTGAATTTTACAATTAAATATAATTTTCAGAAATAAGGAAAATTAAAAAAAAAATTATTTCTATAAAATTTAATAATTTAGGATAAAAAACACGGAAAAAAGAAGTCTCTTACCAAAGAAAAAGAAAAAATTACGAGATATCGAAAGTAAAGACCGCTAGGAAATTTATCTCCTTAAGGTTGGTGAACCTGTCTCGTTCATGGCCACGCTAGTAATGTACACACTGCATTGTTGTCTGTAAGTTGTCGCATTGTAGTATCTTTGATGACGTGTGACTTATTACGTTATAAAATTAATAAGAAAATCGATGTTTCCGCCGACTGTGAAATACGTAGTCATACGATTTTTAACCATCAAATCAAACCGGCTGAAATTCGTAGGCAGTTGGTTGCTGTGTACGGCGATGATGTAATGAATGAATGAAACGTCCAAAAATATGGTGAAAGGTTTAGAAATAACAGAATTAATGTGCATGATGAATAACGTTTAGGGAGGCCCTCGGTAATCATCGAGGATTTGATGAAACGCGTCGATGATGAAATCCAAAAAGATCGTCCATTAACGATTTCCGATCTGGCTCTTCTTTTTCCTAATGTTTCAAAAGGTGTTATCGCTCGCATTGTTCATGACCATTTAGTTTTCAGAAAGGTTTGTGCCCGTTGGGTGCCGCACATCTTAACGGAACGTCACAAAAAAATCCTTCTTTGGAATTTTTGATGCGCTGCACAGAACTGATGAGTTTTTAAATCGATTGTTATCGGCGATGAAACATGGATTTCGTATTACACACCAGAGAGAATACGGCAGTCAAGTGAATCGCGTCATCCTCAATCATAAACCAGACTGATAAAGGTCAAACCACAGCCATTTAGACGGAAACTGATGGCCACAGTCTTTTGGGATCGGTTTGGCATACTGTTGATCGATTTCGCACCACGTGCAACGAATATAAATGCAGAAGCCTACTGCAAAAATCTACGTTAGTTACGGCGCGCCATTCAAAATTGGTGACGTATACGGTTGACCGACGGCGTCGTCCTGCTGCACGATGATGCAGGTCCACATGTTGCGGGTAAGAGACGTGATTTACTGAGAACATTTGGATGGAAAATTTACAATCCCTGACCATGTAGTCGGACTTAGTTCCTTTTCATTACCACATTTTTTTTTGGGAAATTGAAAGAATTTTTGAGCGGTAAGCGATTCGCGGGTGACGTTGAACGTAAAAATGCTGTTAATCAGTGGCTAAGTGGACTGGCGGCAGAAGAATACGAAGAGGGTATATTGAAGCTGGTGTATCCCTACTATAAATGTCTTTATCCTTGTGGCGATTATGTAGAGAAGTAGTTTAAAGTATGTAGTTTAAGAGAAATAAAAAAAATTATAAAGTTTTCAGAATAATTTTTTCTTCAATGAAAGGTCCTTTACTTTAGAGATAACCTCTCGTGAAAAAAATAAAAATAAAATTCAAAATTGAGAAGGTAAACGGAAAATTATCTGTAAGAGGTCATGGCAGAATCATTCCAATCATCCATACAAGTATTATATTTAAAAATGTGAAAATTATTGTAAAAATCATGGTAGTAATGCATGAATAAAAATGCTAGGATCCTAACAGTTGTCCTGTTACGATCGACCCAGGATCGTTCCATTGCAATAAATTGCATCACCGACCATGCTTTATTGCCTACATCAGGCATTGTGTTAATCTAATAATTATATAATCAGATTTGTTTTAAGTGACGCTTTGCTTTTTACGATTGGAGGATTACTTATTCGTTAATGTGAGGATTTGCAAAGCTAAACCCTACGGCCGGGACTGTAGTTCAGTTGGCTGTATTTAAAGAAATTCAGGAAACTTTGTAATTCATATTTATTAATTTTATTTCTGATGACAAAGAAGTATATGTGTTCGTATTTTAATAAGAAATATGAAATGGTTTGAATGATAAGTTGGCCAGTTCCTTGCTAGAAGGCAGATATTTTAAAAAATATTTAAAATTTTTTTTAACATTGGTTTGGGTGATTTGATAAAATTAAATTAATATTGAAAAATTGAATTTTTCATAAACCATTCATACAATTCTGAGGCAATTTTATTACTTGTTTTGTCCTCTGGAAACATTATTTACAGAACTATAATACATAAACTAGTAATTTTAGATAAGCATTTTTAAATACACATATGAAAAGGACACATTTTATAAATGCATAGGAATTTAGAATTTTAAAAGAAAATTTTACCAATGAATAAAATACCTGTTCAATAAATCTGAAAAAAATCAAGAATGTGAAAAGATTACAAAAGTAAACATTAATATAAAAATTGTATTAATTCAGCATTTTCTAAATTTTTATTTTCTAATTTTAACATAAAAACATACAAATTTTTATTTAAAAACCTCATCAAAAACTTAGTTAACATTTCCACTGATGTATAAAAGAAATAAGTTAATGCAGATTTGTGATTTTGCTAGCGCAGGTCAACTGCAAAATCTGGTGACACATAGATTTCCAAGTCATGTATGGTGGAAGCATAGAATACGAGATATCTTTATGGTTTCTGCTGATTAAATTTGGAAAATAGACACGACTTTTATGATGATTTTCCTGCATCAAATAGGTTTTAACTTTTTTTGATAGGCACAGAGTGAGCGAAAAGTAACGCAACGGCACATGGAAAAAAAAATCTAAACCATTGTATGAAAAACTACGTAAAATTGAGGTACCCAATGAATGCTGCGTCATCGTTTATGCAGCTGATGAGCTTTTGCTAGTTCATTGAATTAGATCGAGTTCAAGGCAGCCCAGCCTTGCAAGGAATTCCAATTGTTAAGTTTGCAACATAAGATTATATTTAGTCTAGAAAAAACAACCATGATGTTGTTCACGGGCAGACTGGTTGTTACACGACGACCTAGTGTATCAATATGGCAGTTCATCGAATTTAATATGTCCTACTGTAAAAATATTTAGGTGTTTTCCATGATGATATTCATCAGTTTAAAGTAATTTTATTTGGGTAATGTCGGTAATTTCCTTCATTTGCATTAACAGTTTATTCATGGTAGTAGCCCTTTTTAATGATTCCAGTGCTGTTATGATATGGGACTTGAATGTTCCGTTTGAGTCTTCTCCTTGACTAGATGACGTTTTTATAATTAAGGGTTATACTATGGATAATTGATAAAACAAAAACAAATTAAACTTTTTTGTTAAAAACATTTCGGTCCCTGTTGATCACTTGTTCGACAGCTACCTCGTATAATATTTTTAATAACAACTACAAATTAGAAATCAGATAAAAATCAGATAAATTGTGTGATTCTCTTATAACGAAAAATTTTAATTAAATTTCAAACTTTCAAAATCTGTATATGTTATTAAAAGAAAACAATATAGTATGTGAAATCGGACACCGCTATACTCGTTCACTGGTAGAAGTGCAGACTGGAAATTATGCAGTCTGACAATTTTGAGCTTTTTTTATCAGTAATTCTTGAGAGAGAAAGAGTACTGATATGTCATTACGAAAAGTAACATTAGAATTAGAGCGATTGAGATAATATTCTGCCTCTCTCTAACAGTGAAAAATGTTTTTATAAACATTGTCTCATTAATATAATTACACATTCTTACTGAATTGGCAAATTATAATTTCATCATTCCTGTAACGTAAAAACAAATCGTTTCTTATACCAGTGGTTTCTAATATTATTTATTTCATAATAATAGAATTTATTTTTCTACTTTTTTACTCATAATAACATAGCGAAATTTAGAACGCCATTTCCAGGATATACAGTACTTAAAATAATTTTTTGATCTTAATTTTACATATATAGTTTATTCCTTCAACATATACCGATCATCTAACAAAACGTATAACACATTTTCCACGCAAATTAGGATTCTTAAGCTAGCTTACACCTATTGAATGCATGAAAGGTTGACATATCATGTACGACCGCACGTTTAAATCTTACTGGCCAGTTTTGTCAAATCAGAATATCAATAGGCCTACAGTATTCCATAGGATTCAAACAGTAGTGTGCGTGATTATAAAGTCGAAAAGATTTACTGAACTTCTTAAACTCTAACAAAATCGCAAGAACTTCATCTTCACTGCTTTCCTTTTCCTCCAAGTCATCTTCAACTGATACTTCATCACTGTTATCTGGTTAATCTTCACTACTATCATAAGCCTCGAGACTTATGATAACTTTGTCGACATTTTTCTTCTGTTACGTATTTCTAAAAATTAACCATAGATACAAAAACTAAAATACAAGAAGCATCTTATTTTACCTGTCTTAAGGAGCACTCAAATCACCCGGCTTTTGATGCAGAATTTGGAAATCCTTATTTCTGAAGATATGAGGCGCATCCACGTTATACTGCGCCTGTAGATATTCGTAAGCCACGATTACTGCACCTTATGAATATTGACGCACCTTCTATTTTTCCAATATATCCGTGTTCATATCCTCCGTGGAGAATCAACCTTATACATTTTTTTGTTTGTCCTCACAATATTCAATAAAGAATCAACACCACCTTTTTTTTCAGAAACCATTTCACCGTATCTCTCCAAGATCGATCCAGACGCAATAGTATATATAGATGGATTGAAACAGAATGATACTGTTGGATGCGTATTTATTGTTAACTAACACACCCGCCAATGCTTTGCTATCGCTAGATTTGATATATAGATTAAATGAACACAAATGAAAGTTTAATAAAATATTAAAAAACAGAACATTCTGGAACATCACAAAAGGTAACCATTTGTTTCCTTCTTTCCCCTTCCACTCTTCTCACATCTTCACCTCTTTCCCAATTACCCTTTTCGCAAAAATATTTCTTTTCACGTAACTAATTTATATTCTGAATATGAATCAATTTGGACCATAAATACAATTTTTCGAAATATCTTGACACCAGCATCACCTCGCAGGTCCATTTTTTGAAAAAAATATTTCTTTTCATGTAACTAATATATATTCTGAATATGAGTGAAATCAGACAATAAATACAATTTTTTGAAATAATCTCAACCACAGCGCCAGCTAGCGGGTACAAACTAATTCAGAAACCTTCCCTGGCATGCGTCCAACCATTCCCTAAAGTTTCATCGCTATCGGATGAACGGTTTAGGAAGGCATAAGAGACATACAGACAGA
The DNA here is from genome assembly GCF_047948215.1 of Lycorma delicatula. Taxonomy (NCBI): domain Eukaryota; kingdom Metazoa; phylum Arthropoda; class Insecta; order Hemiptera; family Fulgoridae; genus Lycorma; species Lycorma delicatula. Next base: position 40,118,449 of record NC_134464.1, read on the forward strand.
CAAACATTCATTTTTATATATATGTAGATAACATAATATATGTTTGGTCTACTTAATATTACAAGTGTATTTACTGCAGAATTGTACGCTATCAGTTAGGCTTTGATTGTCTTTAACCCAAAATACAGTCATATCCATATTTGTAGCGACTCGTGTAGTACTCTACAAACCTTGGAAAAGTATTATTCCAGACACCCTATCATCACCGAAGTCTACAATGCAATCGCCGACTTGAACCATCAAAAGACACAAGTGAGTTTCTGTTATATCGCTTGTCACGTGGGGATTCCGGGTAATGAGCGTGCAGATTCCTCTGCTACAGACGCATGTTGTCAACCTTCACTACCCGTGCTATTACATCCGCTTTTATTACCTGTGTTAAACTCGCTCTTCACGCAAAGTGGCAGGATGACTGAACGGCTACAGTAGATAAAAAATACCGATACATTAAATGTTCTGTGTTGCCATGAAAGTCCTCATACAGGAAAATTCGTCGTAAGGAAGTGGTCCTCTGCCGATTACGGATAAGACATACGAGTGTCTGTAGGACACGGGTGTCGGTTGTCAGCAGTAAACGCACCAGGATGCACAAGATGCAACTGCCGCTTGACTGTGCGCCACATCCTTGTGGATTACATGCGTTTTGCGGCCTTGGATCGTGAATTTAAATTACACAGGAACATACATCGATTCCTGGGTAATGACAAAAACGTTTTGGGCCGGGTGTTTTTATTTCTTTGAGGTGTTGGTATTTTAGATGCTTTTTAGGAGTGTTGTTTTATTTATTTATTTGTTTTTTACTGTTATGAATTTCGTTTTAATTTTTTACTTTTTCTGTTATCCGAGAAGGAGAATTTTACACTCCTCTCGGAGTTCGTTAAATTTATTTTATTATATATATATATATATATATATATATATATATAGTTGTTGTCTATGATAGTGGTTATAATTAAATTTTATTGTGTTAGCTGTCATTGTAGTTGTATGTTTTATGTTTAATGTTTTAGTTTGTCTTAATTTTGTTTTAAAATTTTTAGTTTATGTTTTTATTTTCTTTAATTTTTGATGTTGTTTTATTAGATTTTATATTTTATATTCTTCGTTTTCCGAGCGATGATAACGTAAAAACATTTTTCGCACCCCCCAAAAGAAAAAAAAAAAAACAACAAACAAAAAGTGACAGTCAAAACACAACACTAGTAATGAAAACACGTTAACTGCACTACACCCGAGTTTGATTTTGTAATGACCGACAGTCCGATAAGCGGTTAGTACTGCATTTACTTTATTGTTACTTTTAGAGCAAGGTAGTAGCTTCTCACGCGCATGATCACTAAGGACTTTTTCCCGTACCCCGTTTATAACAATCCATACCACTTCTCGTTGCGGCATTATGTAATTTTAAATTGATTAACCGTGCCCTTATAGTGGGCCGTTCAAAAAAAAAAAATACAATTTAATTTTATCTAATAAAGCAAAATTTGATAAAAATAATATTTACTGAGCTATTAATAATAAAAATATTTAATGTCCACAGTTTTTTAATTTCGTAACGTGACATTTTTCCCGTACCCCGTCTACAACAATCCATATCACTTCTCGTTGCGGCATTATGTAATATTAAATAGATCAACCGTGCCCTTATAGTGGGCCGTTCGAAAAAAAAATCAATTTAATTTTTTTATCTAATAAAGCAAAATTAAAAAAAAAAAAATATTTACTGAGCTATTAATGATCAAAATATTTAATGTCCACCGTTTTTTAATTTCGTAACGTGACATTTTTAGACTTAATTATTTTGTGCAAGATGTTATTGGGTACACGATATTGTTGTTATAATTACAATAATTCAATTTGCTGTTAATATTCATATTTAATAAAATAACACAAAATTTCAGACAGATGGAAAAAGAAGCGAGTTACTGGAATTTATCGCATGAAGATTTTAGTTTAATTTGATGCCTTGATTGATTCCTTTAAGTTTGTTTTCCAAGTTAACGAAGTGTTCGTAGTGGACCCCATTTCTCGTCCAGCGTGGATTATGGCTAACAGATTACCTTTATTAATCGGAATTTTTGTTCTTCCACCACTATCATCCGATTTACGATTTGACTAAATAAACAAAAGAAATAAAATATAGCAATATCCTGTTTAGAATCGGTCATTTTCTTAAATGTTCTGTCCTCTTCCACCAAAATGTCTCAAAATTTCCCAATCAAACGTTTCCTATTATTATCAGATTTACACCACAAAGCCTAGCTGCTAGTGTAGTTCTAGAACCTTTAAATTGAATACGCTTTTGAAGATCTTTACGTAATTGTTATTGGCAGTTCATTATATTTTGCGTTAAACTCGTAAACTGTTCGTCTTACAATACCTTGACCAAAACTGTCTTATCCATCAACTGGTTTTGAACGTTATTTATACTTTTTTGTTATGCTGAATGGGTACGACTGTGATTTAGATTCAAGAAGATCGTGCTTTTGTTTTAGGAATTTTTGAACTTGATTTTGAAATCAAGCTACAGTTACAGCGGATCTTTCTTTGTTCACATTTTTGAATGGGTCTGAAATGTTTGTCATCTTCTACTGTAATTTTTCTAACTTTATAAGTTCTTTCTTCAAAAAATGGTATACGTTATTAACTATTTCACCTGCTTAACGCAAATTCGAATAATTGTATCATCATCAGACGTAATTCACTCTTGAACAATCCCATCAATAGGAGTAAAAATAGATGCAATCCCAGGACGACTTAACCAAATCAGACTAATAACTAAAAATCCAGGAGTATTTTTCGGGCAATGCTCAGAAATCTGTGGAATAAATCACAGATTTATACCAATCACTATAGAAAGAATTAACGTAAAATCATTCATTAAATGAATAAAAACATAAAATCAATAAACATTAAGTGACTGAAAGAAAGTAATGGTCTCTTAAACCAAAATATAGTAAACATCGAATACTCTTAATGAAAGAAGCTAGTTTAAAAAAAAAACATTTAACTGTCAAATAAAAAATACATTTTATGTGCATCTTGATTCCACAAATATCCCCTATTATATGAAACATAATATTAATAACAACAACAGCCACAATCATAATAAACATAACAAAATTATACTTTATAACTAACCTAAATACAAATAAAAAAAATGAAAACAAAAAAAAAAGAAAATTTAATATCAACTGAAAATGATAACAAGACTATTCTCAACATTCGACCCAATAACTAGTAACTCTTTATTCTAGAGAAGTACCTTCTCTAGAAGGCCAAAGGCCAAAGGCCAAAGGCCAAAGGCCAAAGGCCAAAGGCCAAAGGCCAAAGGCCAAAGGCCAAAGGCCAAACGCCAAACGCCAAACGCCAAACGCCAAAACGCCAAACGCCAAAACGCCAAAACGCCAAACGCCAAAACGCCAAAAAGAAATTTTAATTATAGTAATATCAATCTTTACATTCATCATAATTAGAAATATAATAGGATTAATCCCATATATATTTACATCCACAAGCCATTTAGTAGTATCAATATCAATTGCATTACCAATATGAATTATAATTACAACATATAGATGAAAAAACTTTACAAATGATATATTTAAGCACATATTACCAAAGGGGACACCCTCGGCCATTTCACTAATAATAATTTTAATTGAAACTAACGCCTAACGCCTAACGCCAAACGCCAAACGCCAGACGCCAAACGCCAGACGCCAGACGCCAGACGCCAGACGCCAGACGCCAGACGCCAGACGGCAGACGCCAGACGCCAGACGGCAGACGCCAGACGGCAGACGGCAGACGGCAGACGGCAGACGCCAGACGCCAGACGCCAGACGCCAGACGCCAGACGCCAGACGCCAGACGCCAGACGCCAGACGCCAGACGCCAGACGCCAGACGCCAGACGCCAAACGCCAAACGCCAAATTCTATTTTTTTAGAGTCTGAATATTCATAAGATCAGTATCATTGATGTCCAATTGTTTTAATAGTAATTGATGGTTTAATTACTTCTTCTATTAGGTATAAAGTTTTAATTGATGGGATAGCAATAAAAATTAAAATAATTGCTGGTATTGTTGTTCAGATTGTTTCTATTATTTGGTTTTCTGTTAATATGTTATTTGATAATTTATTTTTTGTTATTGTTGCTATTATAATTGTTACTGTTACTGTAATAGATAATAGGATTATTATGGTGTGGTCGTGGAAATTTAGAAGTTGTTCTATGATTGGTCTTGCTCTATTTATTATGTTAAATTTTATTCATGATGATATTTCTAAGGAAATTTTTTTAAATTTATTAATGAATTTTAAGTTCATGGCAATTTTCTGCCACTCTTAGAATGGCTTAGATACTAGTGGTAATTCATTGAAAGAGTGTTCAGGAGGGTTAGGTTTGGCGTTTGGCGTTTGGCGGTTGGCGGTTGGCGGTTGGCGTTTGGCGTTTGGCGTTTGGCGTTTGGCGTTTGGCGTTTGGCGTTTGGCGTTTGGCGTTTGGCGTTTGCGTTTGGCGTTTACAGGCGTTTGGAAATATTTCTACGAATATTTGACGTGATTCTTCAAACGAATATATTCTTATATATATTCTTCAAACGATTCTGATCCAGAACGAATATAGGCCTCAATTATAGCTATCCTCTCCTGAATTGAATAAGGCATTTTACATAAACACAACTGCACTCACAATACGGCACTGCAACAAAACGTTTACTGCACTGACACGAACCACCTGACAAACGGCGGCAAGAATCAGTAGTAATATATACATCCACTAGTCGCGCTAGTTGTGTGAGTCTTTCATAAATAGTGTTGGTTAGCGGTTTCATTATAAGTTCGGTTTTATGTTGCTCACTCTGTATAACGCAAATGAAATATTTTGATAATCTCTTTATTCATATAAACTGGTCGTTCATTTTATGACTCGGTTGATGGAGGGATTGTCAATAACAATGAATTAATTAATACAAGTATAACCTATTCGTTTTTGTACTGGACACAGAAATAAATATTATAATTATCGTAAGTACGCTAAATACTTTTAAAGAAATTATTGTCTGAAATTAAACAAAAAAAGATAATAAATTTTTATAATGAAAAACATTTTTGCTATTTACGGAAATAGTAAAATACGCTACCTTGCGGAATACTCGGTTTCTGAATGAGCCTAATATTACTAGAAAAGATTAATATAATATTCTACACCTCCTCGTGCAAGCAAGCTTTGATTTTCATCTTACGTACGTACATCTCCCAGAAATTTCTCTGTTTTTTGGATTCAGGGAGACTTAAAAACGTAGATATTTACTGAACAGTAAAATTTTTGAGCGAATTATATATATATATATATATATATACTTTTCCATTATATTATAACTGTAGTGTATTATAAATAATAGCAATAGAACAATACCCGGAAAAGTAAAGTCATATTATTCACTTTTAAGGTTATTTTGATAAATTTGTACATTACTTAATGAATATTCTTTACATTTTAACTGAAACGAAACCCAGATGTGGAGATTAAATATTTTTCACTTTGAGTTAGAAATGTTGATTTACTATTTTATTGTACTCACTATAACTTAAATGTGTTATCGTTAATATATCCAAGACAATTTAAAAAAAAAAAATTGATTAATTAATAAAGTATATATATATTTTCTTTTACTGTTTGTTTTTAATATATCTCTGTTGAAGAGCTTAATATTCAATTAAAATTTACGAAGCCAGTACTTACTATACTGAACAATGTTCAAAATAACTACCGCAAATTTCTGAATTGGTTTAGCTGCTAAAATATTTAAATGTCTTGTTCTCTTGAAGAGAAGAGTGCTACATTTAATGGAGTTTAAAATTAAGTTTGCAGCTATCGTTTAACAGATAATTAGTAAAGTTTGTATTTAATTTTCCTGGCATTGTACTGTAGATATACTATACTACTTCAGACTTTGATATAAAATTTTCATTCAAAACGTCTTTTAATAATAATTTTGATCTAAATTTTATTCATTTAAATTTTGTAAAGTCAAAGAAAGAGAGAAAATGAATGAAAGAAAATACAACACTCACTTTTCATTATTTCCATCTCGAAAGTGAATATGTTAAGTATGTATAAAAAAGAAAAAATAAAGAATATTATTTGATTTTCTTCGTTTTGCCACCGTACAAAAGTTCTATTTCATACGACATGGATCAAGATTTTTTACTAGAACATTTATGTGCAAAATTCCTAGGTTTACTTTATGTTATTTTCGCTCTCTTTTTTCTTTTTATATACTTTACTGAATATTCCATTTTCTGTATTTACATTTTGAAACGTTTCTAATGTTTTTTTAATATTTTATTTTATTTTTTCTTACATTTCTTTTTACTTACAATTTTCTTCCCATTTAGAACGTTTTTAGAAATGTTGTACATTAAAACTTTTTTAACAACTTTATATATATATATATTTTTTTTTTTAAAGTGTGTAAATTATATGATATGATTGAACATTTTTTATATAAAAAGAATTTTTATATCACTATAACTTTAGAGAAAATCAATTTAAATTTAGATTACACTTTAGACAAAATATATTGAGGTAAATATCATTGGCAGTTTCTTAAATTATAAAATAAATGCAAATAAAGTTTACGTTAGGGGTTTAAAATTGGGTAATCCATAAAAATTTATCCGAAATTAAAAATGTAACTTAGTAATGATAATGTATCTATAAAAACATTTGATTTAAAAATTTCTTTAATCAATCAATATGGTTTTATCATCCATCTTTTTACTCTTCCGGCGAATATGTCTAGAAGGGTAAAATGCAAAGGCCATATTAAAGGGTAAAGTGTGGCGATCATTTCAAAATGGTTTATCGTTTTTTAACGAATCTTTAGGTTTTAGTGTCCAAGTAGTTCATTTAGAAAAAAAAACCGTATATGAATGTATGAACCTACGTATATACGTACTTATGTACGTACGTTTGCCGTTCTGTTTTTAGCCTTATATCTCAGGATTGACTAAACCGATATTCGTAAAATATGACTGAAATATTTCTGTATATGGGAAACTGATCATACTAATTTTTTTCTAATTTGATAAACGGGATGCCGTGAAAAAATAAAATTAGATTTTCTGCAGAAGCATTTTATAAAAAATTTATAAAATAATTTTTTATTTACAACGATTGTACAAATAATTCATTTTTTTTTTTAAATCAACTCCCCCTTAAAAATTGAAGTATTTTCATTCGCTCTATCTCTTTTCGGTTTAAATATATTTTAAAATCTGTTTGAAAGTATAATTTCATATAAACGTTTATTCATATAAACGGTTATCAAAAAAATGTCTTTTTTCTTTCCTGTTTAGCTCCGGGAATTTCCGTTCAGGGATTACTTCAGAGGATGAATGAGGATGATATGTATGAGTGTAATTGAAGTGTAATCTTGTACAGTCTCAGTTCGACTATTCCTGAGATGTGATGTTAATTGAACCCTAAGCGCCAAAGAACATCGGTATCCACGATCTAGGTTTTCAAATCCGTATAAAAGTAACTACCTTTACTAGAACTAGAACGCTGGAACTCTAGATTTTCAATCAGCTGATTTGGGAAGACGCGTTCACCACTAGACCAACCCGGTAGGTTGATCAAAAAATGTCTACAATTTTTTTAAATTACAGACCCCGGATCTAAATAGCAGAAATGTTTTCAAAATTTCAGTTTTCTTAGCTTATTCTTTTTGAAGAGGGTGTTAGATTTAATCACAGAGAAAACTTTGCTTGAGAAAATTTGTGAAGCCTACCGTATATTTTAGGAACATTTTTCTTAAAATTTTTTCCCTACCTCTAATAATTATTTATTCTGTTTTGTTTTTGTGTTTTTAGTTCTAACTCTTTTAATCTTTATTTTTATTATTATTAAAAATTATTAATCTGTTTTACTTTTCTTCATTATTTAAAGCGTTATTAAAACTAAAATAGCTTTGTTATCTATATTTCCGAACGCAAAATGAGAAGCAATTTTTTCATTACTTTCATAAAATTCGCACACCTAACAACGACTTCTTCTCCATCAAGGATTGTACCTTCGAACAGTTCTAAAGTGAAGCCAACAGAAGTAAAAGCTCAGCGAAAGCCTGTTCCAAGTTAAATCACAAATTAAAGTTTAGATTGAGAAAATCCCCAGATGTTCGCTTCCGGTCGCCAAACCACCCCTCCGTTCATAGCCCTGATGGGCTTTAACGGGAGCCATCTTTCGCTCTCTACTTTTTATATCTTATAGTAATAAGCCAATCCTCGTTGGGATGCCACCTATGTAAATGCCTGGGTAGACATTTACATCGGTGATTTTTAAACTCAGCTTTTGCCTTCGCTGTAGGCCTTTTCCGGACATCTTGATTGTCCTAAATCGTTACCATCTGAACTAGCTAACCGTGTTCACGGAAGCACGAACCCCACGCCTATTGAGCCAATTTCTAGTAAATATTCGAGGCAAATGAACAACAAAATACCACCAAAAATGTTGTTCGCAACAACGCAATTTAGTCCTAGTTTCCTTAGTGAACTCAACTTCAATTCATACCTCTGACTTTGTTAATTTACGGAATTCGGTCTGGTCTATTAGGGAGAGGCGGGAAAGACCTCCGTAAGGAAGGTATAGTTAAAATATTTTAATCAATTTTTCTTATTTTTTATCACATAAAAAATAGCTATTTGATATTTTAAAAACTACAACAGCTGTTTCGATACACAGTATCTTCCTCAGGTGTCACTAACAGAATATTAAATCTAAAGTAGAAACAAAGAAAAATCTTAATACAGAAACCAAAAGAGATAAAAACTTTTCTCTATAGCATTCTGTTTGTGATACCTGAAAACGGTACTGCGTACTGAAACAGCTGGTATGATGTTTTTAATTAATTTTGGGAATATCAAATACATATTTGTATATTTTCTTTTGTATAGATCATCATCAAGTAACGGCTTCATTCATCGATTAATGGTTTCGTATTTTTGAGGCTTATTTATTGGGAACAACGACAACGACTTCTTTTTTATTGTAATTAAATAAGATAACTTCGTGTACTCGCTACGGCATATTTTCGACTAATTTTACCATATATTTTTCCTTATGAAATACCATTGCTCATTGATTTTCTTTAAAAAAATATGTTTTTTTAAATGGAATCACAAATTTTTTATGGCATTATAATCCTAGGGTCTTTTGTGGTTGTTAATTTAAAATACAGAATTTTTGGTCTTTCATTTCACAACTGATTCCATTATATACTGTGGCTTTCAATCAATTTGTAAAATAATTTCGATTTGCTTCAGTGACATATTATTAACTGTAACATATAATTCTTGATTTTTAAATATTTAAATATAATCTTGATCCTTAATCCCATTTTTGAACTATTTAGACTTATTTGTACAGTTTACTTACTGGATGCTTCTTCTGTAATATTTTTCCTGAAATTTTATCCTTTTACATATTCAATGAGTAATCGTTTACGTGTAGATGAGAAAGTTTAGTTTAAATTGAGATGATAATTTACTCTTTTCGTCCAGTTTCGGATTTTGAAAGTTCTTACGATAATTTTTTGAATATTTTGAATGAACGATTGAGATACATTACGCTTTTTCTAACTTTCTTATCGAAATATCTTTTTACATGGAATTATCTTGTTATTTGGAATATATGTTTCATCTTTTGTTATGTTCAATCCAGATACAAATGTAGGAATAAAAATTTCAGCTGATGTCGGAGGTTCCCGTTCATTGGGAAACAGGAAAAAGTATTTTTCCTCCCAATGTATTATGGTGATACTATCGTATCACCATAATACACATTTAATCTGATTAAAATTAAATCCTATCTAAGAAACAGTAAATGATATGAAACATTTACGTATATTTTCAGTAAAATTTGAAAAATGGGACTAATGAGGACCGTCTCTCATTTACCAACCTTGACCAATTGCGACCAGAAATTTAATGGTTTCAATACCTTGTAAAAAAAAGTCATCGTATACAGTAAAGTCTAATTGGGATAAGGATACGAATGAGCCCTAAAAAAAACAAAAAAATTAAAAAGGTTTTTCTTTGGTATCTTATGGAAATTTTTGCTCCTCTGACCAATTGTACTTCAAAAATTATCGTACAAAATTTCGGAAAAATCTGGTTGCTTCCACTCAGATATCAAACAAAATGAACACTGATGACAAAAAGGAAAAACAAAATTGGTTTTATTATTTTTCCACCACTGAACGAAATGGATATAATAACATAATCAAAGTGACATAGTAATACATGTAATAGAAAGTTATTAAATGTGTACGAATTTGAGTTTAGAAAGAACAAAAAAAAAAATCCAAGTCTTTTGCCCCACATTCCTTCATCGATGTTTGAAAAAGGTCAAAAACTATTAGAAAGTATGTTAGGCACGTAAGAGATTTTTAAAAAATGTGGAAATCTATCCTTTGAGTAAATTTTTAAAATTCAGACCCCATGAAATACTTATTTCCCTATCCCCTTGACCAATTATGACCAAAATTAAATGGAATTTTATTGATGACAATTAATACAGAAATCATTGTCTCGAATTTTATCCAGATCCATCCATTCAATCTGTAGATAACAATTAAACGTTAGGCCATTAGTACACATATATATGGGCGTATTGCGGAATTTAAAACTAATTTTTCTTTTGTTAGGCGGTGTCATGAATGAAACATCAAAAAATGAAATGTCGACATACAGAATTATACCCGATTGTCGTACTTTCCCTTATATAGTAAACTGAACAGACAGGAAAGAAAAACACGATATTTTAATGAACACAATTATTTGCAGAACTTTTTTATGTATGCTTCCTTGATAGAAAATAATCAGCTCGTGATTAAAAGGTGAAGATTTCTTGTATGGTAAAAGTTACCCTATGGTATACAGAGCAACTTATACGTCAAAAACGAAAAATCCTGTCTAATGAAAATCATCTAAATATTAAATGTAGGGGTTTTATAAAGCTGGATTTCTCTTTACCGACTTGAAGAAAAGTACGGTTTATCTTTCCTTCGCTTGGTGGGAGTGGGGTGTGAAAATGAATTTTCCTGTATGTTTTGAGGTATGAGGAGTACAAAAATACAATCACATAAATTGGGGGTTTCCTTATATATATATATATATATATATATATATATATATACTAGCAGGTTACCCGTCGCGGCCTCGCCAACACGATACTTGAATTTTAAACATATTTATTGAATGTTTTGGAGTGACGCTTTTGCTTATTATGTTGCTATGTTTCGTTCGGGACTATTGGTTGGGGTCATATTAATGACGCAATTGCGGTTAGGGGCCTCTGCCCGTACCTGCGTAGGCAAATTGAATGTTACTTGTCCAACAGAGGATGTCTGGTGGAAGCACAGGAAGAAACAGTACATTTTCAAATGCACGGTGGAGTTCCGCAGCTCTGTTCTGGGGCCGTTGTTGTGGCTGGTGATTATAGATGAACTCCTTCAGAAGGAGTTTCCTGTCGGCGTTCAGGTGCTGGCTTATGCAGATGACCTTGCAGTCCTCGTAGAGGGAAGGACGGTCTTGGAGGTGCGGGAGAGGGTGTATGCGGCCATCGACACTATACAGGAGTGGTTGAGGTCCAGGGGTCTGCAACTGTCTACGGAAAAATGCCGGTGTATTGCCTTTACGGGTAGAAGAGTGCTAGAACCGTTCAATATTTCCATCAACGGTCATGCTATAGAATAAGCGAATAACATCAAGTACTTAGGAGTTATCCTCCAGAAAATCGGTAGATACACCGAGCACATAGTCAATGTATGCAACAAGGCAGAAAGGATGATAAAAAGTCTAAACATCATTATGTCATCGCAGAATGCCCCTCGGGCCTCAAAGCGCCGTTTACTGGCGACCACCGTCGGGTCTTCGCTTATGTATGCCGTTCCGGCCTGGTGGCGCTCTATCGCCATCAGGCGCAACAAAGAGAGACTGGCGAGGACGCACAGGTGTGTGCTCCTAGGTGTTGTGTCCGCATACAGGACAGTGTCCTATGCCGCCCTGTGCGTGTTATCGGGTACACCTCCTATTGACCTAATCGCAAAAAAGAGGGTGGAGAGGGCACAAGGCAAGCCAGAACAAGAGGTCAGGGATGCCGTTTATAATGTCTGGCAGGAAAGATGGTCGCAGGAAGCTGTGGGTCGATGGACGAGAACCCTCATCCCCAACATCAAGCCATGGTTGTCGAGAAGATTTGGTGAGGTTGATCATCACCTATCGCAGTTTTTTACAGGACATGGTTCCTTCAATAACTACCTGCACAAAATAGGCAAGAGAGAAGAGCCAATTTGCAACTACTGCAACGAGATAGATGATGCTGAGCACACCTTTTTTGAGTGCAATAGGTGGGACACACTTAGACATAGTAAGGCACTCACAGGTATAACTCCAAAGACAATAATAGACTACATGCTAAGAAGCGAGTCAAACTGGAATAATTTTGCTAGTTTTGTTAGACAAGTTGTTCTACAGAAATACTCCGATGAGAGAAGACAAGGTGTTGGCTAGAATAGGACTGGGTGGACAGCCTTGCTGGTGAGTCCAGCATGCTGCGGTGTGTTGGCACTGATGAGCCACCAAGGACTCCACGGGTAACAGTCAGGCAAGAGCACACTGAATACTGAAGGGACCCGGTACCGCGTCGCGGCGAACTGGGTCTGGCGTGGTGTATTAGTATTGCCCTTTTGGGTCCCCAAGGAGCCAATATTGATAAAGAACTCTCAAAAAGAGCTAACCGGTAGGCCGACCTGCCTTGCCGGTATATAGCCGGTAGGTGGGGAGGTCTATTTGAGTTTAAAGACACTCCCCTGGGCGGCGTTATACCAACAAGTCGGTCCGGCCCAGGGGAGCTGAGAGAAAAAAAAAAAAAAAAAAATGTTGCTATGTTTAAAAGATGATATCAGAAATAGATAATAGCACTCCTGTTCTTATCACTCATGATCATTATTCATCATCATAGTTACTTGCGGACTTCCCAAAAAAAAAGGTCTACCCTTTTATCCTTGACAGTTATATTTTCAATTGACATGTTTATTCACTTTTTGAAATACCACACTACCTGTTGACTCATAAAAAAATCATAATTTTTTTTCTTAAATGATTATAAACGATCGGTAGGAAGAAGCATCACCAACAAATAAGTGCCAGAAGAAAGAACATGCTTACATGATGATGCCCGTCAAAAAATCATACGATTTTTTTATAAGTGTTTATAAACAATAAATAACAACATTAATAATAAATTTAAATTAAACTAAAAAAATTAATTATTAATAAATTTTACTACTGTAATGCATTCATTCAATATCGATTGATCTCAAAACACAAATATTTTCGACGCAAATAAATCGATACTGAAAATACTATCGATTATTCATTTGAAACCTTTAAAAATCAAAATTTCGTAAAATCCTTTCTTAGTGCACGCCTAAAGATACGAAGGTACCCTGAAAATTTCAAGTCTCTACCTATAATAGTTTTGGCTGTACATTTATTATGAGTCAGTCAGTCAGGATATTCTCTTTTTTATATATATATGCCTATGTACATTTTGTAGCTCAAAAATCTCCAAAACTATACTACATAAATTTCATCGAAATCAAGCTATATTATAGTAACACATTTGAAATTGTGTATGTAAAAATTTGATGAAGATTAGTTGAGATGTTCTTCAGTTAGGCTTAATTTTATTTCAAAAAATATTTGGAATGTGAAACGTGATTGGTTAGGATGCTGCAAATTGGAACGTTTTTTTTTATCTACGGTATCTATTTCTAGCAATATTAAAGCAAATTAAATTAACAAAAAGCTGGCCTTGCCCAGAACTGCGCAAGAGATTTTATTTTTAATTATAAAAATACTACTGATTTTTTTTTAATATTAAATTTCTATTAAAATAAACTAAGAAATTTCAAAATTTTTTTTAATTAAATTATTTTATTAAATAAAATGTTAGTTAATTATTAAATTAAACCAATTAAAGGTTAGAAAACTTTATCTGTTTAATTAATTTTCAGGATAAGATAAACTTTTATAATTACTATATCACTGTGGTCTATGTATAGCCTACATACACTTATTTTGTAGTTTTAATATTTTTATTTACTGGATTTTTTTTTAAAAAGTATCTTCTTTAAAAATAAATAAAGTTCTTTGAAGAGTTTTTAAAATAAATTTAATGTAATTACTAATTAAAGTAAAATTTATTTGACTACACAAATGTGTTTCATTCATACTCTCTTTCTTGCACTCAGTCTCTCTTTCTCGCACTTAAAAAGTTAGTCCTTTACTACATTTCTCTCTTCTACCCTTTTGCATCATTCTCTAACAACCACTAATAAAAGTTTTAATGGATATTAAGAAAAAGAAAGAACAGATGGTCAGAACCTCACTATAATTGTAATAAAATATATCCCCCTCAACAATGAAAAGTCATTTCTTTTATTCCTGTTGATTTTATTTACTACTAACCAGCAGAATTTTACGTTTATAAATAATTATGTTTTATTTGATGAAAAAAAAAAAGATTATTCCAAATTCAAATATCAATAAATATATTCCACAAAAAATACGTTTGTTTAGAATATATCATTATCATCGTCAGTGATCCTTCCTCTCGCATCTGAGAGCTGATGACCCGATTCATATCCCACTGAAAATTTCCCGCCATAGCCCTCGGTCCTCTGCCATTCGAATTCATGTGCATATCGTTTGTCTAGTCGCCTCTTCAGTTTGTTCTAGCCATCTTTTCGTCGTTCTTCCGCGTGAGCTAGTGCCCTCAATTTTTCCCTGTACGACTAGCTTCTCAAGTTTTTCGTCTGGCCTACGGACTATATGGTCAAAAAAGCGAAGAATGCGCTGGAAACATATTGCGGATAGCCTCCTCTACATACCAAGCTCGTTCGTAATAGAATGGTATGTATAATGAAAATAAATAATTACAATATATAAATTATAAAATAGTGAAACTATTTTATTTTACGGACTTATACAATAACTTATTTTTTAAATATCTTTTTTGAGGCATTTTCGTATTGTATACTACTCCCTCGGCAACAATTGTATGATTTTTTAATTTAATCATTATGTCATTAAAAAAATCTCTTTCGGCATGCTGGAAGGCGGAGGAAAATTTCGCCGGTGCTAAGTAGGGGATAAAAACTATTTCCACTTTAAAGTAAGGAAATCATCAAATTTACTCAATACGGCAATGGTTGCATGTGAATAAAGGTTTCACATGTTTAACATACGACAAGCTCCATCTTACAATTCCAGCAACATTTTGGGTCATCCCATGCCGTAAGGGTTGATCAAAAATGTTTCAGATGAAAGTTTTCGGTAATATTTAGAGGACTAACGACACTTTAAACCGATTCGATACATGCTTATTAAGGGATGTTTGATTTTTTGCCTTCGAAAAGCCATTCGACAAACATCATTTTCCACCCCCTGGGCCAATGGTTGGTGATATCAAAAAACTTTACTTTGTTAAGTTTTAGTTCCTTATCAAAAAGAATAGTATGAACTTTAAATAAATTCGATATTTTATTTATTAAGAAAGTTATAACGATATTTTGTTTTTTCGAAAAAGTCCACTCATTTCCATCCCCATAGTCCGATTTTTCCCATTTTGGTCGTTATATTTTATGTATCGAAAGTGATTGGCGCAAAATTACGGCACATATCGTGTACACAAGAAAGTGAAATATATATATATGTAGTTCAAAAGTTTATTCTATATATGAGATGTGTAGTTAATTGAAACCCAATCACCAAAGTACACCGGTATGCAGATCTAGTATTCAAATCCGTATAAAAGTAACTGTCCTTTATTAGGATTTGAATCTTACAACTCTCGACTTCGAAATCAGCTGATTTGCGATGATGAGTTCAACACCTACTAAGTTTTGGATTTGTAACACTACTACTTTTTGTGACCTTTACAGTTTACCTAATATACAAAGTTATAATTTTACACATCAAACTCTTAGTCACTGGTTAATATACATCAACTTTCGTGATCCATTTACCAGGACGCAAACACACAGAGTGAAGAGTTTACGGGCAGCAAAAGAGGAGTCGCAAGTGGTACATAGAAATCTACGCTTAACTTTTTTATTAATGCCAATTCATGTGGCGCCAAAGTCACATCGATAGGGAACTTTTCAATTATTTTTCATCAACTTTTTAATTTATTGGCTGACCACAGCTGTGCATTATTGATAGGAAACTTTGCAAATTGAAGACACTTCAATCAGTTTTATGCAATATTTACTGATACCGCATTAGACCGATAATAATCACAAATCTTTATAACAACTTGAGTCGCATTCTTCACCTTTTTTTAATAAAATTTCAAAATTTAAGGAATTTCTTGTTTATTTTACTGATTTAAAAAAAAACAACTTTTAAATAAATAGACTAATCTACTTGTAACCGTTCTAAAAATACTTAGTGATATGTCGGATTTCAAAAGCAGCAAGTATTGACAGATTTGACTAATATTACTCGATTTATCCGGTACTAAAGGAATCTATCGGGAAAATACGATGAATCATTTTCTCCAATCCCAATATGAAACATTGGTTTGTTATATCCGAAATTATTTTAGTATGATGTTTTTTATAACTATGATTAGGAGAAAGAAATTCTTAAAACCACGCCTACGAGGTTGGATAGTTGCGCCAATGCTTAGGGATTGAATCAGTAAAACTAGTTCTTTTAATTTTTATTAGTAAATTGCAAATATGTAAGTTAGTATTTAAATTAATATTTTCTATCATACCTTATCTCTCTCATGGAAAGAAATATATATTTTTAATAAATATTCGTACATGTGTAATATATATATATATATATACATGAAGTATAAATATATATTTATACTTCAACCTAATTATTGATCTTTTAGTTTCAGTTTTAAATCAAAAGGAGATATAAATTTTGGTTGTATGTTTATTTTATAGTAGTTGTCATCTCTAGAACATTTGTCATTAGAAATCTTCTCGTGAGACATGTCAACTTGTGTTATTAAGAGCGACTTCAAATAACGAAGATATCTTCTATCTCTTTCTATTACTCCTAACTTTACTTATAAATACGTACTTTAATCTTCCCGTTCTTTGTAGCCTATTACTGTTTGCAATGAAATGGAGATTGAATTTCTTTATAATAAAGTTTAGTTCATATGAAGAAAAACTTTTTATAAAATACTATTAATTAAAATAAAAGATGAATATAGGAAAACTAATTCTATGAATATAAATACAATTAAAAATAATATAATTTTTGTTAGTGATAAAATATAATTTTATCATTGTCCATATCGATTACAGTTACTTAACCGATTTTCGATATTTCTTTTTTATTCATATTCGTAGACAGTGTCATGCCGATTACCCAATGTGTATGCGTGCGTGAGCGCGTGTGTATGTGCGTGAGCGCGCCATTATGGTAAACCTTTTCTTTTTAATTTACACTTATTACCTGATAAATCTAAAGTCATTTAGATTTGATTTAGATTGATTAAGAGTCATCCCTTAACAAAAAATCTTTAAAATAAATAATCTCTGCCGTACTAGAATGAAATTTAATTTTAAAAGAAGTTTTTTAATATTTTCTTAAAATTTATAGTGTGAAAATAATTCATAAAATATTATTCGGTCTTGACCAGAAAGTCGTGTTACTGATAAAAAATTTCATCGGAAAATTTTTAAAAATATAGTTAAATAAATAGATTCTTAATTAAAAAAATTATTTTCTTATGTTGAAAAATTTAACAAAAATTTGTTTTTAAAATTTTGTGTTTCATTTTCATTGTCAGATTAATTACAATGTTGCCTCTGTATGTGATTATGAACTTTCCATTTCATTATTCTACATGAGGTCCTCAGTTCTACCCACATTATTAGATAGATTAGCAATACTTTTTTAAAACTTTAATGGTTAACTATTCAGATATTTTATCACATGCTCTAGTCGTCCAGAGAGAAAGTAAATTGAACCGGGTTGTTTGATTTTATATTTGGGTTAAATCCAGGTTATTGGTAGCTTTTTAGTTATTTTCAATTTTTTTTTTTTTAATTTTATATATTGGGCCGATTATGTACACGTACATCTTTTATAGTATAAATTATTCGCCCACTAATGTTAGGACAGTTTTAATTTCTTCTGTTTTTTAATTTTTTTTTTTTACACGTGTGCTTCCGAAACTGTCTAATTCTGAAAAGTGTTGTTGTCCTACTGAAACGTGTTCTATTGAAAGTTGTCTAATCAAACCTTTTCTTGCTTTGTAACAATCATATTTTACGCCATCTTTAGGAACAGTTTCAGTTTGAAAATTATGTTAGGAATTGGATTTCCTCCATCCACAATTATAAAAAGCTTCATTCATAATAAAAAAAATATATATAATCCCGTACCATTGTTTTTATAATCATAAATTTATTTATTTTTCTTTTAATAACGCTAATTGAAAAATTTTTTTTTCATTTTTAAATCTCATATGGAATCAAATCTCCTATTTTTAATTTCCAAAAATTTTTTAAAATAGATTTAAATATATATATATATCTTTATTATTTGATTTATTATTTTTAATATATGGAAGTATTGACGGATCTTTTCCCTCTTGGTAAGATTAAACCATAATGATTAAACAGAAGTCCTGTTCAATAAAAAAAAAAGAAAGAAAGGAGTGGTAATAATTAACGATCTAATAAGACCAAAAAAATGTATTAAAAATAGAAGACACATTAAAAATCAAAATTATGATGTTTAAGGTTCCAAAAATAAAAGATCAGGAAAGAAAACTAAAAAATAAAATTATCAGAAGAATGTAAAGAGAGAATGGAAGATTGGGAAGAGAGAAAACGGCAAAGAAGGAAGAAACTAAAACAACAAAGAAAAAAGAAGAAATACCAAAATCGAAAAAAAAATAAGTAATATTCCTTGTAAAAATGTTTGATTTTTTAATGAAACTGGTGTAGTTTCGAAAATATATATTCCGTGTAGAGTACGGGTGAAATTCGGTAAAAAATATTCAAGTAAAGCAATTCAAACTACGTGTTGTGTGATGCATGCATCTGTATATTTATACATATACTGTAATACATGTGACTGATAATCAATGTCAGCAAAAACTACTGAGGATAAATTGATCAAAATTTGTATACATGTCGTTCTTTTCGTTTGAGTCTACTAAGAAGGGAATTTTTAAAATTCTTAGTTTAACGGATTAAAATAGAAAATTACAATTTTTTTTAATTTTTAGATTTTTTGAAATTTTACGTTAAAAGTGGTGAAGAAAGGTAAAAAAGATTTGGATCTTTTCAGAATTCCCACCCCGAAAAAGCATATAATTTTTTAACCAATCTCCAAAAATCGATGTATTTTTAGTATCCAATAAAAATTAAGTGGGAATATTCTCTGTAGTTATTTATTTAATAAATGTAATCTTTTTTTATTTACTCTTTGTTTACCCAGCCCACCAGAGCCGAACCGGCAACTAAGCGTAAATACAGCTCCGGAGTGTGCCATCGCCTCAAACTACCTCGGCAGAATTCAAGCTGCCATCCATGTAGCCTGGACCCGGTCTTTCGATTAGTCGCCACGCCTCAAATGAGGGGACCCCGAAGGGGATCCTCGCTCCAGGACTTCGGACTTTACACCTCGCCTCTAGTGAGGAACCCCCAGAGGTATCACTCCATCGGGATTGCGGTGTTATATTCCCCCGCCTTGCCACTAAAGGGAAACCCCCGAAGGGATCCCCACCGGGACTACGGTCTTATTTACCCCTCCCCGGGCTTCGTCATGAGTCCCCGTCTATTCATCGTGGATGAGACGCCGGAGTATCCTACCCCTACTGGATGAGGCTATCCCGCGCCGAAGCTACCATAATTCTTCTATGCTCCACAGCGAGTACACCTCACTTGCGGTGTACAATTTTGCAATAAATATATTTTAATAACAACAACCAGTAATAATATACAATAATAATTAATAAATATAATCTAACCACACTTAACCTATGCTCGCTAATCTTACTAATTAACAGTAATGATTTGATTATTTAAATAATAAATTATTCCGGCCTTTCATACAGAGGTTCCGGGTTCAAATCCCGGTCAGATGTGGTATTTTCCCACAAGCTACAAATCATTCATCTCCTCCTCTGAAACAATACCTAACGGTGGACCCCAAGGTAATGAAAACATTACTGTTAATTAGTCATGATTAGCAAACATAGGTTAAGTTTAGTTAGATTAACACATTTTTAATAAATTCGTTAATTATTGCAATTATTTATTATTTAAAATTTAAATTATCAAAATATTACTGTTAATTAATCGAGGTTAGGGATCGAAGCGAACGTAGGTTAAATTTGGTTGATTATATTTTTATTTATACCTATAATTATAAGCAATAATACTTATATTTTTAATATGTAGACTATGTTAATATGGAGAATGTTTAAAATGACCGGTATAAAAGAGCATGTTAGTGTGTTATCGAGTTATTTCTCCAACCTGGTTATTGTTAATAATCAATATTTCCTGCTGTTTTGAATCATGCATATTCCCACCAGTTCTGGATTGGATATTAAAAATACATAGATTTTTTCCCATTGGTTAAAAAATTGTTTTTTTTTTGGGGGGGGGAATTCCGAAAAAATCCAAGGATGTGGATAACGATTGCAGATTTTCTCCATTTCCAACTATATTAAATGAGATTTTCACTTGATTTAGGCTTGCAAATACTTTTCTAAAAAAAATATATGGGGTTTTTTCGTTTCGATATTTTAAGGAGTGCGACGGTCTACGGCGTGGCGGGACAACTAACTGCCAATGTCATTTTTACTGTATGTGAGACGCGATTGGCTGCGCTTGCTTCCGGTTACTTGACTAAAAAACGTAAAATAGAAAAAAAAATTGATCATGACGGGAAACGTGTGTATCCAAATAGCGCGGGCGAAGCCACGACGAGTTTGCTAGTATATGTATGTATATGTATATAAGTTTCTGGGTTCGATTCCTGGTGAAGATCATTACTCGAACAATCTGTAATTTAGCACTTTTATTACATTTAATATTGGGTGAAAGAATAAATAAAAAGATTTGTATTTAGCTTGGTTAATGTTATGAACACAATGTTGTATGAAATGGTTCGACAAATAAGTAAAAATATCAGGCACTGCTCCAAGTAATACTGCATGTACTCGTATTCAAATAATGTAAGAGTGAAAAAGGTAAAGAAGAATTGTAGGAGAAATATAAGGGGTTATGAGAAGAGAAGTAAACTGTGAAGAAGAGAGTTGTGATATTTACCTTTTAGAATTTGCATATAAAGCGGCTTGAATACTTACCAAGAATCACAATTTTGAGGTGGAAGAGCAACCCGCTGTTAACATTATATAACGTATATATCTACAGGAAAATATTATAGCTTATAGTTCAGGCACGTGCGTACTGATTCTCCCATTCAAAGGGTTATATAATCAACTACCCTTTCATAGTCATAGTAGTTAAAAAATAATCTGCTGTCAAACATCCGTGAATTATTGATTCTTTTTTTTTTCTTGACACTAAAAATTAATTAGGTTTGTTGATTAAATGGGAAAAATATACTTTTATAGTAAAATCACTTTCTTTATGAGGAATTTTATATAAATTTTTTAAATTCTATTTTGTTTGTTATTTTTAATGATAAAACCAAAAACTGGGAGTTTGTGTACATTTCAATGATGCAAGTTGCGTTGTGCAGTTCTCACAAATTAACTTATTTCTTGTTAACTTTTTCAATAATATTTTATCATTAACGTTACAAATTATTCTTCTAAAAAAAAACTTTGAATTAAAATCGACGAATGTCACTGAAAATTTGAAAATTTCACACAGTAAGGAAGAAATATTTTGCATATAAAACCAGAAAGTACGTTCACTAACTTAGTTTACAGATTTTGCTGATCTAGATAACGAAATTAAAAAAATTCTATTAATCCATTTTGTAAAATACATTTTACTTTCCCGTCTCGATACCTCTAGAAGGGAAAGTATTGTAATCGGTCCAATTTGGGAATTAGCGATTTTTACCGGATCTTGACGTTTTGTCACCTAAAGAACCAAAAAACGGATGGAAATTTCTAGATGTTCGTATGTACGTGTGTATGTTCGGTCTTAGACTCTTTATATCTCCAGAAATACTGGACCGATTTTGACCAAACTTTGTCAGATTATTTCTATATATGAAGCATTGATGACATTAAATTTTCAACTTAAATGGTCAAGAGAATGAGGCTTTAGAGCAAGGTCATCCTCATTATCTCGAGATTTCGCCTAATTAAGCTCATATATTTCCTCTACGAAAGTACATCCCCTCCCCAAAAAATGCTCTAAACTACTGATATGTTGTGAGATCACCGGTGAATGGTAGACTTAAATAAATGAATAATATTTAAAATTTAAAAAAGTAAGTAGGTCTAGCTAAGTTTCAAACTCGATCGGCAGGTTGACTCGGTACCTGGTGTTAAGCCTCGCGGCTACACCAGCTTCCGACTGTGCAAGCGAAATTTGTTCTATGTAATTCGTGAAATTACATTAGTGTAGTTAGTTCCAACTAACTACTTTTTTTTGCGTACTTTTTTTTGTATTTATTCTCCGGGTTGATCGTTAGGTATTGTTTTAGATGATAGGTGAATTATTTGTGGTGTGTGTGAAAATGCCATGCCTGCCGTGCGCGCGCTTTAGTTAAAATCATTTTATTAAATAAAGGAAAAAATATTATATTTGAATAAAATTATAAATATTTTAAGATAAGTTTTGTGTGTGTGTGTGTATGTGTGTGTGTGTGTGTGTGTGTGTGTGTGCGCGCGCGCGCGTGTATAAACAGTGCATCAGAAACATGTCATTTGCTAAGGATTAAAATCCTTAGCAAATGACATTATCAGTAGAAATCCGGAGGTCGTAACCTGTTTCGGATGGTAAATATGAGTTTTTCTAATACGTTGTAAATAGTCGGTAGTTGGTCAAAAGTTTTAACTCATTTACACAATATTAAGATTACTTTCTTAGACTTTTCTTTTGTCTTTCTAAAAAGTTGTAATTTGGTTACAGAATTTCAGTTACACAATAATCCACAGTATCAAACTTGAAATTGTTTTTTTGTATAATAATATTGTTATTATAATAAAATACAAAATACATAAGAAAACACGATTGATTTACTGGTCAATTATAGATAAATTGTTTTTTAATATTAGGTAGAGATTGGAGAATTCTTTTGTTACAAAGAAAGAACAAACATATAGTTTCATAGAAAGAAGAAATATCAACCTGGTGAAATATAAATTCCTGACCACTTTCAAAATCTTTGTCCTGTTGATCATTTTTTTTTACTATTAAAAGGTGGAAGATTAAACAATTTTGGAGCGAAATCTTGGAGTAAAATCTTGTAGCAATCATTTAACTAGGTCTAAGTACAAATTTATCCAGCACATTTCTGATAATGGTTTGCAGTAATGTAATTCCTGGGACAATCGAAATTATTTCTTTAGAATTCCCATAATTTCTGTAGGAATAGAGAGTTTTGTTGAAGCATTAATTTAAAAAGGTCATCTCTGGCCAGATAATACATTTTTCTGTGTACCAAACTTTGAATTGTCGTTGCAGTAAAAGAGAGACCCAAAATAATGGGAAATTGTAATGTAATAGGAATAAGGTTGTAGTTCGCGCTTCTGCCGTTGGAAGAGCCTAGGCGGAACTCTTCGGAGGCAGTATGCGAGGCAACGCCGTTCTACGAAAGTACAGTAAATTTTTAACGCAGAGTTATTTTACGATTTCAGCGAAAACGTGATGGCTGATAATCATGAGGAACGCGCAACCATCAAGTTTTGTTTTCTTTTAGGAAAATACACGGGGAAATTCTATTAATGATTCAGAAAAATATAAAAAATCTACGATGAGTAAAACATATGTTACGATGGGTTTTAACGCTTCAAACAAAGAAAAATATCGAATGAAAATCATTAGAAAATTGGATGTCCTACAACGTTTGAACACACGAAAAATTCGAAAAAAATTCGTTACTCCATCAACAAGAATGTCGATGAACCAAATATTTTACCTGGAAGATCTCAAAAGATTGGGAATTTCTGTAAGGGAAAACGATCGGAATTGCGGCGAACAGGTGACTGGTATTCCATCATAAAAATGTCCCCGCCCATATTGTGCTCACTGTGCAGCAGTTTTTGATAAAATATGGAATGATCTTCTGGTCCCAACTTTCATTTTCGCCCGAATTCACACCTTGTGACTTCTTTTTATTTTTAAGGATGAACAAGGACGTCAAGGGAATGCGATTTGCTACAATAGAAAAGGTGAAACAAAAACAGTCGATGCTTTGAAAGGCATTACAAGTGAAGAGTTAAAAATTGTTTTAAGCAATGGAAAAAATGTTTGGACAAATATTTTGGATGCAATGAAGATTACTTTGAAGGTGATTGAGTTTTCAAAACGTAAAATTGAACACAGGAATTAAAAAAGAATAATCCTCGTTTCGTTTGGATACCCCTTCGAATACCCTCGTTACCTGAAGAGAGCCTTGGTTTTCTCATCTAGTAGGATTGTTTGTTTTGTGTTGAAGTTTATCTGTTGATAGATCTTTTGGGCTAGGTTATTAAGTAGGTCCTCTGGATTTTAATAGTCGTAGTTCTATTTAAATAGTAGTATTTGACATAGATCTACACTGAGAATTGATTGATTAGATAAAGAATATTAATCCAGGTATCTCAGTCTGAGAGGCTTTTTTTTATCAATCTAAAACTCAATTCCACGTTTTGCAAAAAATGCAGAGTCCGACTTCTTACCTCAAATCCTAATTTGGAATGAAGAAAAATCATATAAATTTTATGCTGAAACGCATTCTTCTTTGCTGAATTTTCATTTCGATAGATTTTGACTCGACAACCTCTATTATCTTGATTCAAGGTGTTTCTTCTTTCATTTCTCCAAATACCTCCTTCCCTTTCGAATGTCTGTAAGCATTCAATTGCCCTCTCTTTTCCCTCTCCTTTTTCTACGTTTTTTTTATGATCCTTTGCTGAAGACATTTTTTATTAAGGATAAGCCTCAATTAAGATATGTTTTTTCTTGTTTATCGTTTCAATCAAATTCTATTCTTCTAAAAAAATATTAATTGTATTCTATTGCCTTACAGCTTCTTTGAAATTTTGACGTAATCTACAAATTGGGATTTCTCCGTTCAATACCGTAGTTTTAAATGAGGCCTAAATATACCATATCCAGTTACAATATATAAATAAAACTTTCATTTGTTAAGTCATAATTAAAAGAACCTAAATTACAGATCAAAATAACGTCATAAGAGTCATATCAGTCCAATTCTATTCGCATCCGTTTTAATGAACAGCATATTTTGTGATTAATTCTTCAGAGGAGACTTTTGCTTAAGATAAATATAATTTAGAACATATATAACATGCATAAACTAACTATGATTTGAATTTAGAAACTTTTGAATCGTATTTATTTCGAACAGTGATTAGATCTACCTAAGGTGTCATTTAGCTGATAATAGTCTTGACAAAGTTGATAAGGCTTAAAACTGTAGAAAAGAAGCCAGTTCCTTTTTCTTTAAGTAGATTATTGTAAGAAATTTTGATTTACTTACGTAATTATGTATATAATAGGAATATCCGTACATTTTATTTTGGAAGATAAAGTAGTAGATATAATTTTCTTTCACTAGAAGAAAAGTACTTTGGATAGCAAGAATTTATTTGTTCATTTTAAAACTTTTGAGTTTTATCCTTGAGTATGGTTTGGTGTATTTTTATATTAAAATATTCCATACTTATATTGGTTTCTTTCAGTTTCTTCAACTTGTAGTATCCTTGCAATTTGTTTTACTGAAAGAATAGTTTTGATGTTTTTGTTCCATTCTTTTAGCTTGATATTTTTCTCATGGTGTTTATCAATGTTTCCTTTATTCATCAACTTTGTTAACCTATTAAAATTTACATATTTTTTACCTATATCGCTTATTTTCTATTCTCTTATTATTCTCCCTATCAATTTATTTCTACTTTTAGATATAAAAGAAAAATGTAAATGTTATTTCTACTCTCTATAGCTATTGGTTTTATAAAAGGCAACAATGTAGCTTTTGTTATTATCTATAAATATATTTATGAACATACTTTTGTGTTGTTTAAACAACCGGTTTCAAAAGGGTATTATATACTTTCATCTTCTTTGATCGTTATTTTTATCAGTTTTTTTTTTCTTTACAATGATTGGTTTAGAACATAGATGTGAACATTATTACTTTTAATACGAAACCATTTGACTGAGCAAAGAGATGACTTTAGTTAAAGGTATCGAAAAACATTTCGTTAAAACGTTAAATTTTCAAAACCTACGTTGTTTCAATTTAATTAGAAATCTCCCTCTGATTATTCTACGTTGAATTGATTTATACGTATATATATATATCTTTTGAGTAGATTGTTATAATAAGAAATTGAAATTGATACTGTTTATCCGACTAATAATAATAAGCGTAAACGTAAAGCGGTTTAACTTGAAGAAATAAACTTTTCTTATATTTCCTGATCTTTCTTCTTCTATATATGTACATTCATTATTTTTACATACATAGAATAAGGAAGTATTTAACATCCATTTAAGTGACATCTAAAAAGTTGATTTTTTAATTTAACGCAGTGAATTTTCATTCTACTCAGCCATAAAGTTTAAAGTAAAATTTACTAATAATAAAAGCCATTTAACAAGTATATGATTTAAAACATGTGGCTGATAGAGTAGGCCTACAAATATCTTGACAAGAATAGAATGACAAGAATAGCGTCAAAAACTACCCTAAAAACAAATTAGCTTTGAATGTAGAACTCTTAAAGTGATACCTTGTTTAAAATATTTAGAGACAACAATAGAATACCATAGTACAGATAGAGTGGCAATAGAAGAGAGAAGAAACAGATTGGATAAATTAAATTTCTTGAGAAAATATATCTACAATAAAAAAAACCGCTCAAAAAGGTTCAAACTCAAATTTAAATGGTGGTGAGACCAGGGGTACTACATGAAATTGGAACTTAAACCTTACCAACCTGGAACCTTTAAAGAAAATAGAGAGAACACCGAAAACAGTTCTAGGGAACAGGAAAGGAACAGAAGGATACAGACTGAACTCTAACCAAAAACTGTATAAAGGAATAGAGGATATCAAAAAGCGATAAGAAAAACGATTCCTGGGTAACGTGGGATTCTGGGTGATGTGTAGAATATGTATATGTAGAAACTAAATAAATAAATATTCATAAAATTCTTGGAACAAAAGACCAACCTGTTTACAACAAATGAAAGAGAATTAAATAATCTAGAGAAAGGAAGGTGCTTGTTAATTTTTGCTTCTCACCTTCATCCATTATAACTTTATACTTTATAAACAAAATTGAGTGACGCGTAATACATTTTCATACCCTGTATTAATTCCTTCATGACCTTTCAATAAAATTTAATTATCCTTGTATAATTTTCAAAATAAATTTACCCTTCTAGCCGTAAGTCCAATCTTTCCATTCTAAACTAATTTTTGATTTCCTATCAAAAGAGAATTTGTCATTGGTGTATTTTAAAAATATTTATTCTTATCTTTATAGGTTATTCTACTATTTAATAGGTTTTTTCTTTTAATTCAATTTTCGTATTTCTTCTTTAGTGTTAAAACTGAAAAAAATAAATAAATAAATTACATATTTGTCATACTCGCTAAACCTTTATTAAGAATTAAATGGGGCTTCAATTTTATTTACTGATGTAGCCAATTTTACGAGAAACGGAGTCTTCAACTTAAAAAATAATCATTTATATAGTGAAGACAATACAAATGGTACTGTGAAAATTAGTTTCTAACATAGATTTAACGTTATGTTTGGTATGGCATTATTTGCATACGTTCATTTCTTGAAAAATAGTTTTCCGGCTCTTTTGGTGGATATACCTTTACAAACTATATTGCAAATGTTTTTCCAGCACAATGGTGTGTGCAACGCCACATTTTTCTTTAGTAGTTACAAATAATGTGAATGCTAATTTCTTAAACCCTCTCTTTTTCTGGTTTGGTAAGGTATTACTACTGAAAATGAATGAGGATGATATGTATGAATGTAAATGAAATGTAGTCTTGTATAGTCTTAGATCAACCATTCTTGATATGTATGGTTAATCGAAACCCAACTACCAAAGAACACCGTTATCCACGATCTAGTATTCAAATCCGTATAAAAGTAACTGCCTTTACTAGGATTTTAACCTTAAAACTCGACTTCGAAGTCAGCTGATTTGCGATGACGAGTTAACCACTAGACCAGGTGGGCTAAATTTTTGGGTTGGACGTAGTGGACCAATCAATTGGCTACCACGATCACCTGACTTAACACTTAGACTACTAGATTACGTCATTTGGGGGGTCATATGAAAACAATATACAAAAAAAAAGTTAGTACTAAAGAAGAGTTACTCACTAAAATACAAATGCTATTGAATTTATACGAAACGATACTGATATGATTCGGAAAAGTAACGGATGTATTTTACTACGGGCAGAGTGCTATGTACATAGTGAAGGAGGAATTTCAAACAGTTACTGTAACTGAGGTTTGTTATTCTGTTACCATTCATGTATTTAATTTTGTATTAAGAATAATATTTATTAGGTTCAGAAAGACTAATACGATTTTCTGTCTATCTTTCGTCTGTTTTGCTAGTCAATTGGATTTCGGTGGAAAATGGGACGATATAGATTTTAACATAGATTCAAAACAGTCTATTAATTTTAATAAATGGTTATTTGTTTATTTTATAAATATAACTTAACCAAACTTAACCTAGGCTCGCTAACCTTGAATAATTAACAGGAGTTTTTTGATTATTTAAATAATAAATAATTGCAATAATTACTGAATTTATTAAATAAATACTCGAAAAATTACGGTGTTAAATGGTCAAAGTTAGCGAGCGTAGGTTAAGTTTGGTTAAATTATATTTATAAAATAAATAAATATAAATAACCATTTATTAAAATTAATAAAGAGACTGTTCATTTTCCACCGAAATCCGATTGACTACTATGTTTTTAAATAAAGCTGTAGCTGCGGTGGCGTTAATACGTAAGTACCATTTTTTTTGGCTGAATTTTTAGATTAATTTTCTCAGAATTAAATTCTTTTCAAGTTTTGTTACTAAATTTTCCGCACATATTAGTAATTTAACAAATTTATTCTACTATAAACCTAAAGAAAAACTTGTTTTTCGACACCGTATGTTGTGTTTTATGTCGGCCATCTTAAGAGTTACAGTCATAGAAACCGTTAATGAGGTTGAGGAACCCCATTAACAGGCTCCTGGGCATTGTCGGGCTCGCTAAAAGGTTCCGCAAGATGTTATTAAATGCGTATGTGTTCCTGCGCACTACCGACTAAACCTCTACCACTTGCTTCCCAACCCTTCCTGGTACAGATGGTATACAGAAAGGAGGGAATACGCTCTCACACACATTCAGACACCACAGTCAACAGACACGGACCTCACAACCATTAGATACCAAACATCAAACTAAATCTCATCATACATTCCACAACATTCAATCATCACTCAGAAAACATACTTCTTGCTGCATGCTCCACACATCACATCAAAGCCAGTCACATAAACAAACATCTCACAGACAATCGAACACTATAGTATACTTACCTCACGGGTCACCATCGGACACCGAGCGGAGTGCATACGCCTTCATCGCACCCAGGTGATCCCCACACGTACGGGGAACCCTCTAGATGCGTGCCTGTCCGTCCCCGCACCCTCCAACGACCCCTTCTTCTACCCCTGCGAGACTCCTACCAAACGTACAGCTCCTCCATGATCTTCCTAGCAAAACTTGCTACAGCCATCTAGTTTTCCGCGCTTTCCAACATGATTTGTTGCAGTTCCTCTGGGAAGAACATTTCCCTTTTATCTATGGTGTCCAGCATTTTCCTCCTAGCATCCTCAAATCGGGGGTAGCGAAAGAAGACATGATATGCTGTCAGTTCTGGAACTACTTTATCCTTTTTCCCAGGTCAAATTACATAAAAAATCACTTACCTGCATAAATTTCGTCCCAAAAATTACAGTAGGGCTATTTTTTATTAGAAGAGGTGAAATCCAGGCGAAATCTTTCTCTAGTTGTAATTCGAAAACAAAGTGTTTTCAGATCTATGTTTATACGATTTTTTTTCATTATTTTCACCAGTAAATGTGTCCTTAAAGTTTCTTCGTTTCTTCGTGGGACATTCTGTATATTAAAATAAATAGTTTAAAATTACATGTAATAAAAACTGTATATATACATTTTTATTTTAACAGTTATCAAATTTATTTTATCTACATGTGTAGTAGAATGTGAATAGTATGATATGAATGTGTAGTAGAATAATCTAGTATTATGAATGTGCTTTTAATATAATGTAATACTCAACATCAATTTTTTATATTTTTATATATTATAGAAAATAGTTTAAAAGTACATCTTAAAATAAATTCTACATACGTCATTTTATTTTAAGAATCGGTAAATCTGTATATATTTATAGCATTACGTATTATGAATGTGCTTTTAAATTTATGTAATAATTTTAACTTTATTACTACATATAAACTATTTATTATTGTATGTCCATTTTAAACAATGTATTAACGGAAGTTTGCAATAATAACTGTAGTCGTGATTAATGTTTTTAGGATGGTATTTATATGCTGTACATCTATCCGCTCTTCACCACACCTATTAACCAGTGAGAAATAAGAAAGTAACTGTAATTTATGTGTAGAATTCCACATAACTTAGCGCGTATTGTGCTAATGTATATTCAAAACAAGGTGTAGAAAGATGTAATTATACCAATGAAATCATCATTGTTTTCTGCGTAAAATGTGAAAACAGCACTTGCATGTTGTTTTTTGTATTTTTTTATTTTATTGAAAATATAAACAAAAACATAGTTTTAAAGGAAGATTTTCAGGAAATTAAAATTTATGTAACTACAAAAAAAAATCCCTTCGGCATGCCGGAAGGCGAAGGTAATTTTCAACGGTGCTAAGTAGGGGATAAAAAATACTTCCAACTTAAGAAAAACTTCAAATTTGCTCAATACGACAATGGTTGAATGTGAAAAAAGTTTCACATGTTTAGCATACGGCAAGAAGAAGCCCCATCTTCTTACAATTCCAGCAATAGTTTGGTCATCCCTTTCCGGAAGGGTTGATCAATCAAAAATTGTTTCAGAAAATCGTTTTACGTAATGTTTAGAAGACTAACGTCTACTTTAAACCGATTCGTTACTGTACCTATTAAGGGAGGTATGATATTTTTTTGTCTTTGAAACCCCATTTTTCACCCCCCTGGGCCAGTGGTTGGTGATATCAAAAACCTTTACTTAGATAAGTTAGTTCCTTATCCAAAGAATAGTAGGAACTGTAAACGAATTCGATATTTTACTTAATAAGAATGTTATAGTGATATTTTGTTTTTTTGCAAAAGCTCCTCCATTTTTACCCCCATTGTCCATTTTATCCGAACGGAACGATTTTATTTTAAGGAATAATTTGAAAGTGATTGGCGCAAAATTACGGCAGTATCGTGTCCACAAGCAAGTGAGATGTACAACTTTTGAGCTGTCTGTGGTTTTGTGGTCTGGGGGATTTGAAACGGGAAGATATGTCGAAATTTTCCGGAAGTTGTATCATAATAATTATTACAATAGGTAGATTTCTTATGAAATCTACCTAATAATGAATGACATTAAATATTTTATAATTTATTATGGTGTTTATCTTAATTCCTATTTATCAATCTTCCGAGTATCAGTTTGAGTAAAGGAGTTTTAAAATACCCATGACTTTTTTTAAATAATACAAGCATTCTGGGATTTGATGGACGTTTTAAG
Source organism: Lycorma delicatula (assembly GCF_047948215.1). NCBI lineage: Eukaryota > Metazoa > Arthropoda > Insecta > Hemiptera > Fulgoridae > Lycorma > Lycorma delicatula. Next base: position 40,150,548 of record NC_134464.1, read on the forward strand.
GTACATTTTGTATGGTTGGAATCATCAATGAAATATGAATTATACTATAAAATTTGAAATTGAAATACAATTACTCAGTAGCGTGTAATGAACGTAGTTTTGATACTATTTTATAAATTGAAGTAGCGCATATGGAACTATAGTTCTGAACATAATTCTGTTGCAAGTAGTAAAATATAAAATTTAAATTTTTTCTGACTGAGTAGGTTTTAATAATTCCTGAAAATATTTTAATTATTAAAAATTTAAATTTTAAGAATATCAAAAGGGGTAAAACGAAAATCTCTATCGTTTATTTATTTATTTTCTTAAATCTTTTTCGCCTCGATTGCAGCACTTAGGTCGTTCCGTGTCCAATAAGTCCCCGAAGAACAATCTACGGAATTAGCTTACTGCTGTCTCTTCCGTTCCCACTTTACTTCCTTATTTTTCGATCTGGCAACCCACATTTTTTCTGTTGTGATTATTTTCGCTCGTTTTCTTTTATTGAAGAGGAGTTGTGTTTAATTTAGTCTTTTTATTAAGATCTTCTTTTCTTCTAGATTTTTGAGCATTTTTCAATTATAGTTTAGCTCTTCATATCTATAAACGAAGTTAAGATACATAATGTATTGCAACAACAAAGTAGTTGAACTAGACAACTGTTCCAAATATGCCTTTATAATTATCAACTAGTTTCAAATATACTTTCACCACGCACTCGATTTCTAATAGATGTAGTCGAATTTAGGTCGTATTAACGTTTCCATTGATATAAAAGTTATCCCAAAACTCCGTACATCTCGAAAAGCAAAGAACCAAAAAACTTCATTCTACTTTCTCCAACTTAAAAAAAATACAAAATTTTAAGCCATATTAAAAATACCTAAAAGCAAAGGAAATATATTTAGGCACGGGATATATTGGGGAGTTAATCGAACCTCCGACACACTTGCGTTTCGATCCGTTCCGGATTAAGCACTTTTTGTAGAAAAAAGTCACGGACCATTTAAAAATTGGTTTAATTGATATAGTAATGGAAGAGTAAAAAGTATTTTAAATGTCAAATTTTAATTTCATCGGTCATTTATTTTATAGGTGTCTATAATTAATTTTCCGAAAATCTTCTATATAAAAAAGTGAAAAGAATACTGGCTTCTATATAGAGCCAGTAAAAATAAAACAGAAGCGAATAGTAAGTGTTGTTTTGTACATTATATCCAGAAAAGGTAGATATATAATTAAATTTTTCCTACAATCTCTATTGACGCACTATAGCATAGTGGTTCCCAACTGATATTTTGCGATATACTGGTGTGTCACCCAGTCCTGTGGGGTGTGTCACGAAATTTTAGAATTTAAAAAAAGATTTTAGGCCATTCAAAAAAATCTCTGTACAATTTATATATATATTTTAATGTAATCTATACTTCATATGAATTTTTAATAAGGTAAATTTTTGTTGAGATTGAACTGAATTATTTCATGCAACAAACCTGAGTTTAAGTTTTCTTCATGGCGATAATTTTGAGTGATGGTGAACACCTGCAACTATGTTTAGTTTACTCTTTCCGCCATTTTTCCTTTTTTTATTTCCTCTTGGTAATAAACCGAGTGTTCATTGTTGCACGTTGAGGGATTTATTCCTCAGCGTAGGGATTTTTCAAGAAAAAGGGAACGTTATGAAAATTTGCTTACACAAAATAAGAAAGAATGACTGAAGGTGTTACAAACTTCAGTAACGAAATACTGCCCTACCTCGTCCATTTGAAAGTTAGAATAGATAATTTCTCCTTTTGGTACAGCTGTGAGATCAACATACAAAAAGACATCCTCAGTTGAAATAACAGATCCATTGTTTATTGATATGTTACATGATAATTAAAAAAATTAATTAGAAATTAATCTAATTTTTAAAAAAAATAGACTTGTCATGCAGTTCTACCATGATAAAACTTTCTAGACATTTTAATGCAGTCTTTTTGGATATATGCAATATGTCAGTATCCCACAACCGCAAAGATGGCTATGAACCATTATCCAGATGGCTTCTGCCATTATCCACGTCATACTTGTGCGAATCAACTTTTTCTGCAGTGAAAATAGTAAACTTTAAACAAAGAAATTGACTGGTATATTTTGAAGATGATTTGTATCTTGACTTGTTAATTATAATTTTTGATTGCCCTACTCTTAGGGGGGGGGGGGGGGGAGGTCAGAGACCGGGCCACCCCGGAACTTAGAGGTCAAGGGGAAAATTGGCCACTCACAAGCGGCTAATCAATGTGGCGAGAGCTGCATTGTCGGACCATGTGGGAGTTCCTTGATGCGGTTGCTATGTTCAACAGACATCAGTAGTTTACCCAAGGGAAAAGACTCTTACTGCACTGCTGTGTGAAGCTAACCTAGAGATATTATTGGCTGACCACCAGCCAGTTAAGGTTCCTAGCGCTTTAATATGTTGGACAGGTACTTGCTGGGATTCAGTGACCTAGGCGTGGCAGCGAATTGCTGTATAGACGAAGTAAATTTTAATTTATGGATGTCATATATGTTTTTATTAGTTGACGAGGTGCGGCTACCCATTTTAGTAAATATATGACGATTGAGCGGTTGGACACGTAAGCCAGTAATGTATGGCACCGTGCTTAGTCCGCTCACGCTGTTAGGTAAGCTCTAGGAGCTATTTAGGATATTGGTCGCTAAACTGATTCGAGGCTCAGTAGCCGTTTTTGGCACAGACATTCGGTCTTATGCTTTAGGGCGACCGAATGGGTTGGTGGCGGGAGAAATGCCAAACAAACCAAGTCTGTCAACCATAAGGCCACGTGTTGACAAACTCTGTGGAACACACCGAGCGTAGACTTCACATTAATTTTAGTGACGACTTGTTTGAATTTGTTAATTGGAATTCTGGTATAGATAGACTGGTATTCCAGTTATTTTTTTTATATGATACCGCTCGACATGCTGCTTGCATTTAGAAGATTGCGCCCGCTTTCGTGTTAACATCGGTCTTTATACACTGGATATAGACTTAGAATTAGAAACTACAATACATATTATTATTATTAATAAAATATATATAAATGTGTGGTGATATCGTGGGCGTTCAGTGAAATGTATCGTCCATCAAAAAATGTAGGGAACCTCTGCCATAGTATATTATTACCAGTCAACTTATGTGGAGCTGGTTAAACGAGTAGACACGTTGATGAATGATTATTTTTTATCTAGTCATAAGACCAATGTTTTTGAAAAGCATCTAACATTTTTTTTTTTTTAACTTTCAAGTCGGTTATAATATTACTATTTTAATCGACATTGATATAATTTACGCTTTGCGCTTGTTTGAAAATAAAAACACATATATCCACCTCTATAATATAGAAATAGATCGTCGGAAGTTTTATTGATGCAATAGATCTGGGTTAACTCTATACTAAAAGTGTAGCAAACAACAGTTTTGTTACATTTCCGATAGAAAAACACATTCCGTACTGATATATACAGCAGTAGGTATTGTGACTACCGTAGAACCAATTTGCACTGCTCAGCAGTATTTTGTTTTAAGAGAAGTAAACTAGTTACCATATTTTATTCGGTCGCAGAGATGTAGATATATTCTGTATATCGACTACACTATCTTTATTATGAGCTAACTTATTCAACGTGCACAGTATGTTTATAAAATAACTTTAAACATTTTAAAACAGTTACTATTATTTAATAAATTCAAATAAATATTGTTTTTTTTTTTTAAATATTTTAATTTGAAAACATTATTTCCGTACATGTTAGTAGTATTGATCGATACATTTTAATTGTAAAATCAAACTACTTACCTCTGATTGATATATGTTAATCTTTTTTCTTTAACCTTCGGGAATTACCGTTCAGATATTACTTCAGAGGATGATATGTATGAGTGTAAATGAAGTTTAATCTTGTACAGTCTCAGTTCGACCATTCCTGAGATTTGTGGTTAATTGAAACCCATCCACCAAAGAATACTGGTATACAACAATCTAGTATTCAAATTCGTTTAAAAATATCTGTCTTTACTAGGACTTAAACGCTGGAACTCTCGACTTCCAAATCAGCTAATTTGGGAAGAAGACGCATTCACCACTAGACTAACCTGACAGGTTGATATATGTTAATCTGGAATTTCACAGAAAATTTTAAGCAGTAACTACGATCCTTTTTCTTGAAGTGACCTTATATCTTCAGGTTTTAAAGTTTAAAACTAGACTAACAAATTTTACCCGAGTAATGTAGCTGTGGTAGTATAAAATTTAATTTTATACTTCCATTCATTGACAAAATGATAGATTAAATATTACTTTTCTCCTGATATAAAAAAATAATTTTTAAAATACATTTATAGATTGATGAAATAAATAATTGTATCACTTACACAGTAGTTTTTTATAGTTTAGGAATAATTAGACGTTTATTTACTTTCGTATAGGATGTAGAAGGAGAATTACAAGATTCATAAAATTAAATGATTTTTTAAAATAATTTATAAAATTAAATATATATATTTGTTTTTAAGATTAAGGTTGCTTGGACATGTTGATCTTTCAACTTTACATAAATCATCCTTCAAATGATAAATCTTATGATTTTATAGAAAATTTGTAACGCTGAACAAATACTAGTTTTTTTCTTTTTAAATATCTAAAGAAATATCAGGATAGACGATTTCAAAGGACAGAATAAAATTGCATTTTAAATGCATAGAAAGGAACCTAGGATGATACGTATAACTGCTAGGCAAAACAAATCTGAAGTGAAGAACAAGGGAGGGAATATTTTGATAATAAAAACATTATTTATTGAATCTATTATTGAAAAATATTTGTTTCAATAAAACAAAGTATAAGGAATGAAAATAATTTGAATTTTAAAATTCACTTCACGTGTTATGAAATTTTATAAGATTTTTATTACAAAATAAAATTCTTTATATGAAGTTATATTTTTTTAATTAAAACGTTTCTTCTTATTTTTAACTATCATCAAAATGTTTATGTTTACGAATATTAATGAAATATTCAGTTTATTTCACATAATATCTTATATTTATTTGATTAATTTTACTCATGTAGATATCCTGAAAATAATCTTTACTAGACACTCTTTGCGTAATTTAGGCACTTACGATTCTTTAATGAAATTTTGTAAAAAAAATCATTTGTTTAGGAAGAAATAAAATGATTTTTTTTTAAATTTGCAAAGTAATGAAATGAAATTTCACACTTTATGTTACTAGGCTTCTTGTTACCTCAGTACACGCGTGCGTACTTATAACTTTAAAAACAAATTTCCTTGGAACGATATTTGGAGATGGGAGGGAAAATTAAAAACTACAAATGTTTTAATTAGAAAACGTTTTTTTTTTTTAGCTTTTATAAACATATAATGATAATTTTACAAAAAAAACTTCATCATAAATTACCCAGTCCCAAGAAAGAAATATTTGGTAACTTTCTTCTTTTATAATTTTTTCCCCTCTATATAAGAATAAATAACCAGAAAAGTATTATAACTCTGTTGTAATTATTTTTTTAACCATAATGAAAAGTATTGAAGATCTACTGTAGATTTAATAATAGGTCATCATTAAAACCAATCGGTTTTTATTTTATGCTATAGAAATATGGTTTAATTTTAAATGGTTAGGACCATCATACCGGTGGACTTTTATCATTGGCGTTTGATTAATGACAATATCTATGGATATTAGTTGGTTAAAATAAGTTACATTTCAGATCTTCTTGTAGAAATACATCAATAATTGGAAACAAATTTTTTAATGATTCATTTTTGGTGGGTATTTTATATTTACTTAGTATCCCTGTCGCGGTTTCGCTCGAGGTATATGGTTACATGCGTTTCACGACGAGGTTATGGGGTGTTTGCTTGCTTTGCTCTCCCTTCCCGTTTAGCCAGGGGGTTCTGCTTCCTGGACTCAGCTTCTGTTCATTAAACTCATGCTTATAAGAATAAAATGATAAATAAAAATCTTCCTGTTCAATTTTTAAAAAAAAATCAGTATGTAGTAATTTTTTCAGAGGAACAAATTGTTGGACGTAAAAGCAACACACGCTATACTAAATATTTTACGATTCCTTTTCAGTATTTCCGATATGTTTGTCCGCTATAGACTAAAAAACTACTGGACCGATTTACAGGTTGGGAAAAAGGGAGAAAGGTAAAAATCTGAAAAAGAAATCGAAAAAGGTAAAAAGGGAATAAGGGGAAAATGGAAAAAAGGAAAAACGGGAAAAGAAAATGGAAAAAGGAAACAAAAATAAAGGAAGGAGGAAAGGGAATAAAGTAAAGATAAATGGGGAAGGAAAGGGAAAGGGGTAGAAAGGGAGAATTGGGAAAGGAAAGGGAAAAACTTTGGAAAGGTAAAGGGAATTTTTATAAAGAAAAATGGGTAGAAGGGGGAAAAGGAAAGGGGCTAAGGGGAAGGGAGAAAGAGTAACAGGGAAAAGTTAAATTTTGTGGAGTTCCGTAACGTTCATTTTGTTAATGTTTTACCAAACTTTCAATTGTGTTCATTTAATTTATATATATATATAATTTTTTTTTTTTTTCAAATCTAGGAATAGCGAAGCATTACCGGGTCTGCTAGTTATAAATATTTATTTAAAAATTTTGGAATAAATTTCCATTTATTCCTTTAACTATAAATTAGAAAATTAACCAGTAATTTATTTTTATAAGTATTACAATACATTATATAAAAAACTAATTTTATTTATTATATATATATATATATATATATATATTTTTATATATTTATTCAGATGTATATAATTTTTAAACAATGAAACCGTAATTTATTACACACATTTTATTATATTTTACATTACGTTAAATGACTGTTAAGTAATTTTCAGATTAATAAAGCTTAAAATTAAAATTCTTGTCCTTAGACTATTGAATTAAAAGAACACAACAGTTTTTTCCTTTTGTCTTATATTATTTTCTCCTTTTTTTTCATAATAATGAAATAAAATATTTCAGATCTTTTTGCTTCCTTTTTGTCATTGGACGGATTAACTAATCTTTTTTTTCTTTTCTGTGTAGCCTTGTTACGAATTTCATTATTATTTTATTTTCCTTTTGTTATTAACCTCTTTTTCCCGGTTCTATTCTTGTAATATTTTATATAAAATATAAATAAATAATAATAAATACTTATTATTTTATATATATATTTATTTTTTTTTTTATAGAAATGAAATAAAATTATATGTATGTTTATTTTAATTTTATTAAGCTTTTAATTAAACCTGTTTTCAGCGTTGTAAAACATTTTATGAAAGTTTATCTTTATTAAATTGATATAAATGATGTTTGAAATAAATACATCTGAATTGTAGTTGCTTGTTATTAATAAATTTGTTCGTATAATTTGTTGAAAGTTATTTATGTGTATAATAAATTAATAAATAATATTACTTATTGAAAGAACTTTGTTAAAAAATAATTTTTCATTCAATTAACTAATAAAAAATAATTAACCGTTAATATTTAAATATATATTGTAGGCTATTAAAATTTCAGTCCCGATTGAAATTTTAATCTAGAATATTCCAGATGAAAGGGAAGGCTCTTATTATACCTTTGAGAAGAATACATATGTATAACATCATTACGCTTGTATAACCTGAGGCTGACCTGAAGTATTTATTACATAGCAGCATCATAATACTTCTTTTGTCTTTAAATCTTATCAAAAGCACTTTTGAACATACATACTTTTTGTTTGTGCTGAATATTCAGGTTCGATTCAGTTTATCTTTCTTGCATCAGTTACGTGGTTGGTTTTTGTACTCAATTTCTTTATTTTCTTCTCTTAATTTTTAATATTTACATATTTATTTCATCCTATATCCTTACTTCCATCTAATTATTATATGGTAATCTCAGTTACCGTATACGAGTATATGTTACTGTTGAAAGACCGAATCTAGAGAATGTCAATATTCTTCTGTGAATTTTGATATATACCAAATACGTCGGTGAAAGACTGAAAAAATTTGCTTGTATTATACATTCGGTATAATAATAACACCTCCGGTATATGACTACAAACACAGATAAGCTATGGTGGGGGTCGAAAGGATAACTAGAAATTAAAAAAAAAACCACCCAATTCCAATCTCTAAGGTAAATAAATTACGAGAAACACAGTAAAAAAAGGAAGTTTAAATTTAACCCAAACATAACCTACGCTCGCTAACCTCGTCTAATTAAAGTTAAATATACAAATTATTTATGTTATTCTCCAATATCGGAAGCGATTAATCAACTTCACCGCATTCAGTATGCACAGGTGGTGAAAGTTGAATAAAAATATTTTTATAAAAAATGGAACAAAGAACAGATAATCTGACCGTTTATTCGTATCGTTATCGTTCCATCGTGCAGTTAATATATTTTTATATTCTGATTGGCTGTCAATTATTAAAATCCTGGAAATTTCATTAATTTTTTTATAAATGCGGTGAATTTGATTAATAGCCAATAAATGTTGGAGAGTAACATATACGAGGTTCGGCTGATAAATTTTACACATTAGCGTGCTAAACGAAGACAAAAAGTACTATCAAATTGGGCGTGACATGATAGTTAAAAGCCCCCTCTGCAAACCTGCGATAATGCGTTGAAATCCGTTTACCGGTTTGTTTTCAGTAGCAGTTAAAATTGAGTCGAGTACGACCAATATGTAAACACGGTTAAAACAACATTGATCGAATTTTTAACAGTAGAAAATGTGAATCCTACGAATATTTTTAATCGTTTAAAATCAATTTACGGTATTGAAACTGTTGACAGGAGTACTCTTAATAGGTGGGCGTTGAAATTTTGCGAATGTGGAGCTGGTAAAGCGACAATTTAGGACAAACCTTGCAGCGGACGACCAGTTTCCGTGACTGATGAGAAATATCGAAAGAAGCTGGACGATTTGCTTCAAAGTGACCGGCGAATTACCCAGCAACGCATCACTATTCAGTTAGGCGTATCTACAGAACGAGTAGGTCATATTATCGAGCAATTGGGTTACCGAAAAATCTGTGCACGAGGAGGGTACCACGCAAACTCTCTGATGGCTCTCCGCAAGCCAAAGTTTGAGCCTATTCCGCATCCGCCATACTCTCCGGATTTGGCTTCTTAAGAATTACACTTCTTTCCTCATCTCAAGAGGGATCTCAAAGGTAATCATTACACCACCGATGATGAGGTGAAGGAAGCTGTGGGCACTTGGATCCATCAAAGACCGCCAGAATCTTTCAGTGACAGAATGAAAACACTTCGTCTCAGATTGGAAAAAGTGTATCAGTGTAAACGGGGATTATATTGAAAAATAAATACTTCATTTGGTAGCTGAGGTATTTTAATTCTATTTATTTTTTATTTCATTCCAATATCTCTTTTCATTCCCATAATACGCATGTATGCTCACAATTTATCAGCCGACCCTCGTGTAATTTATATATTTAACATTAATTAGTCGAGGTTAGCGAGTGAAGCGATCATAGATTATGTTTTTCATAAATTTAAATTTTTTTTTTTACGGAGGTTTCTTGTAATCTATTTACCTTAGAGATTGGTATTCGGTGATTTTTTTTTTTAATTTCTAGATATCGTTTCAACCCCCACCAAAGCATAATTGTGTTTGTCGACATATACCGGCGTAGGTCCGAATAAGCAAATATTTCGGTCTTTCACCGACGTATTTGATATTCACCGTAGATTATCGACATTTGCCAGATATCAGTCTTTCACAGTAATTTATATTATCCATCTAATATTTGCCATTTACAAAAGTTTTAATTTCGTTTTACAAAATTTTAGTTTTATTTGTATCAACAACACAAAAACTTATTTTTTACGAGATTCTTTACCCAGTATTCTCCCTTTTACTGTAGTTCAACTTGAAAAGATGTGTCAGTAAAACTTAAAGTGGTTTTCTTTTTCAGACCGTAATCAATACTGGTGATGTGAATTTTTATATGTAACTGATGACGTAATTATATTGTAGGATCATTCCTAAAAAGTTCACAACTTTTTTTTTAATCATGCAATTTATATGCGACTATTAAGATATTTTATTAAATCGTTTTAGTTAGGATTGTGCTCATTTTTTTAATTAGTACCGGGTGAACGAAAAATAGTATCTATTTTTTATAACTATTTATAATAACTTTTGTATTAAGTGTACAATGTAGATTTAAGGCTAGAATCAAAGAGAAAGAGAGTTTTAGTTGCGTGCATGATCGTATATAGATTCCCTATCTTTCTGCCTTACAGCGCAACTAGCAAAGATGGCGACTCCTGAACAGAAAGCTTTCTTTCTGTTTTGAAATTTGCTAAATTGTTAATCTGTCGTTACGTATGTTCCGAAAAAAGTTTAATTGTCATTAAAATAATAACATTCATGAATGACGTAATCGGTTTGAAACGACCGGATGTCTGTGTAAAGGGAAGAGGTAACCAAGTATATCCAAAATAAATAAACTTGTCACGGAACTTTTCCTGCATAGTCCTAAAAAAATTGTATTAGGAATCCGGTCATTTAATAAAAAAAGTTGTGAATACATGATAGAATGTTCTAAGGAAACACTAACATATATGCGCCGATACCGTTTACGGTTGTTATTGGCTTTGATGTCTACCGATTTCGCTGTGCGAACCGACTTCGAGATAAAAAAATCTTGCAGCATGATGTTGGAGACTCTCTTGAACGTACTTTATTTAACGAGTCAATATTTCACGGAAAAGTTAACGTACATAATATCTATATCTGGGAGTCAGGAAATTCCTGTGAACTCTTTTAATACAAAAGGAACTCCACATAATTAATTTTTTTTTTTGTGAAATATACTAACGTCAAGATTACGGGCCAATCTTTTCGCTGAATCAAAGGTAAGAAGAGTTGCTTATTTTGATATTCTTCGTATTTGGTTCTTTCCTCGACTGGACGAGGGACTAATTTTAGTAGTTAACATATCGATTATCCGTACTTCTTCCACCAATCTTGGCAAAGCATTAATTCATTAAAAATAAGACAAACATGTTTTTCTGTTTTGATCGAGTAATTAACTACTCTTCTAATTATGTAGCAAACTAGACCGCAGTTTATGATTATAGGACTAATCATAAGGGTTAAAATATCGTAGAGGTAGTCATATATATTTTAAGGGATTGACAAATCACCAGTTTAAGATTCATGTTGGGTGATATTTCTGTTTTATTCTTCAATAATTAAAATTACTTTTTAATTTTATCAGTTCTAACTTTGATATAAATATATATTTTATCAGTAAGCTCTGAGCTTAACTGATACGTAATTTCAACCCCAGGTGAGTGCCGGCCTCCGGGGCGCGAGTGGTAGCTTTTCGGTCTTTCTTCCAGAGTTCCCCGTTTCGAATTCCGGTCAGGCATGGAACATTTTCACAAGCTAAAAGAAGTAACATCTATCGGTGGTCCTAGAAGCTAAAAAAAAAAAAAAAAGACAGGGAGATCTATTGTGTAGGCTTCTTATAATATACGGGGATATAAAGTCTCAAAAAAATACAATTTGTGCAGCAAGTTCATATAATTTCAACATCTTTATCAGTTGGGCGTTTAAATAAAATCAGTGGAGATCATTGAGGGTGATGGGATTAAGAAAAAGGATTTTTTAAAGGTTCCTTCAAAGCAGAAGCTGTACATCTCACCATCCTTCGCTGACTGGAATATCTTTGTCCAGAATAGAAATAGTACATAATTTATTAATATTTTACTTCATCTCTAAAAAATATATGTTAACCACCTTTTTAACAAGATCTTCATTAATTATGGGTTAATTTAGCGCCATCGTAGTAGTTAGTCTGGACAAATCGTCGTAAATTAGCTGATTTCGAAGTCGTAGTTATCAGGTTCAGATCCTGATACTGGTAGTAGCTTTTATTCAGATTTGAATATTAGATCGTGGATACCTGTGTTCTTCGGTGATCGGGTTTGAAATTACCACAAGTCTTAGGAATAGTCGGCCTGAGTTTTTTCAAAACTATACATTTACCAGTAATTTACACTGATAAGTCACTAATGTATTTAATTTTTGATGCGACTATGAATAAAAGTATAAAAAAAAAAACAAATCATTGACGTATTTTAGTATATGATACTAGCAAAGATTTTTCCCGTATAATAGATCTGCAAACAATAGTCTGTTTTCAATATTATAAATTGAAAAATATCTTTATGAATTATTCATTCATTGTAATTTTGGTGCTTAAATATTAAGATTCTTCAAATTCACTTTTATTAGGTTCTCTGTTTTAATATTTATTGTATTACTTATTTTCCTTGTTTTTACATTATTTTTATTTTTCTGATATTTTATTACGATTTAGTTTTAAAATAAACTTTTTCCTTTTTACTATTACTTGTTTATTTTTTTATTTTTTAACTAAAAGAACTATATAATTGGCAAATATTAAGCAACAAGTTAGATATCTACGTTGCTCATCCTTGCATTCTTGAACTTCTGTTTTCTATTCTCTTATTGTATTATTTCTTCTATGTACTGTAATTACTATATCTGTGTCTTATTCCTTTTGTTACTGTATCTACGTTATAACTTTTTCTTTTTTTTTATTTAAAAAAAAAGAAAATGTCCATTACTAAGAAGAATTTTATAAATTATTTTACCAGTGTATGGTTGCCTTATATTTTTATATTCTCATCCATAGAATAAAATGGTAACTTAAATCTTATTTCGTTAATGTAGAGATTCTAGTGAATACATCGATATAGTTTTATTTTTACGGTAACTGCAGAGCCCATTGGAAAAGAAGGATAATGGATTACATGTCCGTCTTTATTTTTTTCATTGATTTTTTTTTCATACAATCATGAAAGAAACTATTTAATAATAATAAGCAGTAGTAGTAGTATACGAGTTTAAAAAAATTATCTTTCAAAAATTGAAAATTACTATCATTGCTTTTACACTTTAATGTACGTATTACGCAACAAGTTTATTCTTTATTTATATATATAAATAAAGAATAAACTTGTTGCCGAAATATATTATATTTATATATATATACTATCCAGTCCGTTCCAGCCAGAACCTGGACCCTTGAGGCAAATCCTGGCGCCCTCCTCGAGGACTCCCGGGGCCCGAGACCGGCGCCCTGGACACCAGCAGAGCTTGTTTCGGTCGCCATTCCAATCTACCCAGAGGCCTCCACTCTCTGAACCTCATACTGTACTTATCCTCATGGTTGTGAGAATGATGTTGACAAATAATAATTATACTATTCAGGCTTAATAGAAACTTGAAAAAGAAACTAAATTACAAAAGATAAAATAATAGTAACTAAAGTACACACACCTTCAACGACGAAAAATTCATAACTTATTTCTTTGACATGGTGGCATAAGTAAAAGGATTAATCAAGTTTTTGTCAATGAATATCTTTAACTTACAATTTCACTCTCCTTGGGGGTGAAGAAATAATGAATATTTTTAATATCTTAACCTTCAAAAGGAGCTAGAGCTTCGGTCAATAGCTTTCCTGGGACAAAAAACAAACAGAAAAACGTTATATATATATATATATATATATATATATATATATATATATATATATATATATATATATATATATAACGTTTTTCTATATATATATGTGTGTGTGTGTATATATATATATATAAATTTCCAAATAACTGGGATATCTTAGATCGAGAGAGTACCTGACATGAAAAAATATTAATCTTCACCTACTAACATATATCCATTTTTGAAAATCGGACGATTGTTTGGAGAGATATTATAAGAATACCCCATTGCACCTCCCAAAACAGCGCCCCAGGCGGATCCCGTTTTTTATCGGTTGATGGTGATGATTGGTATAGCCTCCCACGAGGTTTTCGCGTACCTCACTACTCTAGTCTCACACGCAATTCCCACGGGAAGCCCAGTATTGTTAAACAGAATTTTTTTTTTTAAATTTTCAATATTATTTTATTGAAAATTAATTCTATTGTTTTTATAATATTCTTTCAATCGATTCGAATCATTCAGTTCAAACCCAGCTCACACAGTGATAGACTCACAATTCACCCTTCATTAATTTACTTCATTAAAGTATGTAATTCAACCGGCAAATCTTCACTACTAAGTAACATATATTTCTTTTTTCGAGATGAAAAATATCTAAAAGCCTTTTCAGTTATGCCAAAAGAGTAAAGATTTGATTGCGACTGATTTTTGTTTGTCCTGAACAAATAAAAACTCTTTTCCTCTTTATATAATAGTACAGAAACATACATACACAGATGATCTGAAAGTACGGAAACGTCTTCATATTTCAGTACTGAGGGATAATAGGAAGTAGAAACAAGTGTGGATCTACGTAGTTATAAAATTACTACTTTATGGTGTGGTTGTAATTTTTGTTCGCCTTCTTCGATCCGCCATATTGATTAAAACATTTTTTTTTAAATAGGAAAGTGGAAAAGTAATACAAGATTTCTATGTAAAGGTTTACGAGAAAAACAAAGTCCAAAACCATTTCTCGTCTAATACTCCCATCGGTATTTATTCTCTATCATTCCAAGCAGAAGTCCGTAATCTTGGACACGTGCGCATGAGTAAAGAAGTACTTACTTCTTGTTTTTTTTTTTTAAATAATAATAATTTAAAGTAATTTAAAGAATAAATTACTTTTGTTTATACAATAACACAAAAGTATTCTGAAAATTTTAAAGCAATCAATCGGTTGGTTCTTGCGTGATGCTGTTGCAAACAGATAGACGATCGCATTTACACACACACACATACACACACATATATCTATATACAGGATCTTCATAAAAGATCCTGATTGTGGATTTTCAGTAATTCAGATCAAGGTAGTAGGGTTTAACCCACCGGGTTGGTCTAGTGGTGAACGCGTCTTCGCAAATCAGCTGATTTCTAAGTCGAGAGTTTAAGGTTCAAATCCTTGTAAAGGCAGTTACTTTTATACGGATTTGAATACTAACTAGATCGTGGATACCGGTGTTCTTTGGTAGTTGGGCTTCAATTAACCACACATCTCAGGAATGGTTTACCTAAGACTGTACAAGACTACACTTCATTTACACTCATACATATATCACCCTCATTCATCCTCTGTAGTAATACCTGACGGTGCTTCCGGAGGCTAAAAAGAAAAAGAAAAAGTACATAAAAATAAATAACCAATATCAGGAAAGTATTACAACTTTGTAATCAGCTTCTTTTTTTTTTGTTTGTTAGCGGTTGGGATTTTGATTCATTCCGAAAAACGTCAGCAATTATTATACAACACTTCTAATGGATTTTTTCCATACGCTGTAAATGTATGAACACAGGAAATTCGCGTTAATAATTATAAATTTATAATAAGATTCAAATTTTTTCTGGTTAAATTATTATCTCGCCTTAAACTAACAGGATCAGATTATTATTATTATTTAAAGTTTAAATAAATTAGGTTATCCAATTAGATTTAAGTGTGTAAATCGTATTGCAATATTTGAATACAAGATTGTTATTGTTACTGTTATTTAGGATCGTGTCATACTGCTGTGAAGCACGTATACTGTTAGTAGGCTGTATGTTTATATGTTTGCTCCCTATATTGTGAGATGACATATGCATGCAGGCTCTGTTTCTGTCACCTCATTGTATCCACATCCAGTAATTAATGTGTTATTAATTGATAATGTGATACCTCACGTTCACATCGGTTACACATAATTAATTTTCTAAATAGATACGAACATTTGACTTGATTATGACGGTATATATACGTTTTATTATTATTAGTATTATTATTCTTGTTGTATCAATTCATTAGTTCTAAAGTATCTGTGTAGTATACTACAGCGCCATCTAGTCGGTCCTTTTTTTTGCTGTGGAATTTCTTTCCATGTAAGTAACTTTCTTTCCAAATCGGACCGTAAATACAATTTTTCGAAATACCTTGACCCCAGCACCACCTAGTCGGTCCAGACTGATTCAGCAACCTTCGCGGACGTGCGCAAAACAATTCATCAAAGTTTTATCACATTCAGATGAATGTTATAGGAACACATACGGGACAAACAAACGTTCATTTTTATACGTGTACTAGCTGACCCGGCAATGGTTCGCTATTGCTAGATTTGAATATATATATAGATATAGAAAAAATACAAATAAAAGTTTGATAAAACATTAAAAAACTAAAAAATGACAGAAAATCACAAAATTTAATCTTTTTTCCCCTCTTTTCAACTTATAATCTTCACCTTTTCCCCACTTCCCCTCTTTCATTTTTTTATTTTATTCCTCGACCCAAGCACCACCTAGCTGGTCCATTTTTGCAATATTTTGACTCCAATTCTGAATTGGAGCCAAATCGGACCATAAATACAATTTTTTTAAATATCTCCACCCCGCGCCATCTAGCCGACCAAACTAATTCAGAAATCTTCACGGGCGTGCGCATAACAACTCACGATAGTTTCATTGCAATCGGATAAATGGTATAGGAACCCATACCGGGACAAACATTCATTTATATATCTATATATATATATAGAAGATTAAAAAGGATTTTTTTTTTGCAGTAGTGTTTTAATTTATAATATTTATCTCTTGTTAAAAACAAATAACAAAATACGAGGATAAGTCAATTATTATCCGCAATGTAGTTATAAATTTTATTGCAATACAAATAGGAAACTTACATGTACATCAGTTTTCAACATCGTCCCTTTGCATCAACGCACTTGGTCCATCGCTGCACAAGGAAGCTTGTGCAGCGATGGACAAATATAACTAAAAATAACGAAATATAAAATAACGAAAATATAATTAAATTGCGGATAATAGTTGACTTACCCTCGTACATCTGTATAAAACCAGACAACATAAAGAAGTGCTTTTGTTTAATTCGGCATAATATATGAACGTGTAAGGAATGGTTTTGTAATGTTTTTGTTTCCATTTTTAATAAATTACCGCCTCATTTACTATAATACGTATTCTATCTTCCCTCAAAAGCCAATTCCTTAAATCACTTAATTTCATACTTATTTTATTAATAATTATTTTCATCTCTAATGGCAGACGATTATAAATTGTAGGAAATAATTATTTAGTACTACTTTTAAATATTTTACATTTATGTTGTGGAATAAAAATATTCTCCTTATTCCACAAAATCATTGCATATTATAAATTATATTAATATTGCCACTACTTTGAAAAAAAAACATCTTCAGTACTTTAAAAACAAATATATACTTAAGGGAAAAAATGTCAAACACAAAATAATGGAAAACTATACACATATTTTCTCTTTTTTAATATTGTTCGAACTAGCTTTTTCTGAGTATTTCTAACTGGTTTTAAAATAGTTTTATTAGCACTCTTACAACAAAAAAGGCTTTATCCTAATTTAGATTTACATAGGGAAATTTTTTTTTTTTTGTTTTCTTTTGTTTTCAGTCATTCGACTGGTTTGATGCAGCTCTCCAAGATTCCCTATCTAGTGCTAGTCGTTTCATTTCAGTATACCCTCTACATCCTACATCCCCAACAATTTGTTTTACATATTCCAAACGTGGCCTGGCTACACAATTTTTTCCTTCTACCTGTCCTTCCAATATTAAAGCGACTATTCCAGGATGCCTTAGTATGCGGCCTATAAGTCTGTCTCTTCTTTTAACTATATTTTTCCAAATGCTTCTTTCTTCATCTATTTGCCGCAATACCTCTTCATTTGTTACTTTATCCACCCATCTGATTTTTAACATTCTCCTATAGCACCACATTTCAAAAGCTTTTAATCTTTTCTTCTCAGATACTCCGATCGTCCAAGTTTCACTTTTATATAAAGCGACACTCCAAACATATACTTTCAAGAATCTTTTCCTGACATTTAAATTAATTTTTGATGTAAACAATATATATTTCTTACTGAAGACTCGTTTCGCTTGTGCTATTCGGCATTTTATATCGCTCCTGCTTCGTCCATCTTTAGTAATTCTACTTCCCAAATAACAAAATTCTTCTACCTCCATAATCTTTTCTCCTCCTATTTTCACATTCAGTGGTCCATCTTTGTTATTTCTACTACATTTCATTACTTTTGTTTTGTTCTTGTTTATTTTCATGCGATAGTTCTTGCGTAGGACTTCATCTATGCCGTTCATTGTTTCTTCTAAATCCATTTTATTCTCGGCTAGAATTACTATATCATCAGCAAATCGTAGCATCTTTATCTTTTCACCTTGTACTGTTACTCCGAATCTAAATTATTCTTTAACATCATTAACTGCTAGTTCCATGTAAAGATTAAAAAGTAACGGAGATAGGGAACATCCTTGTCGGACTCCCTTTCTTATTACGGCTTCTTTCTTATGTTCTTCAATTACTATTGTTGCTTTTGGTTCCTGTACATGTTAGCAATTGTTCTTCTATCTCTGTATTTGAACCCTAATTTTTTTAAAATGCTGAACATTTTATTCCAGTCTACGTTATCGAATGCCTTTTCTAGGTCTATAAACGCCAAGTATGTTGGTTTGTTTTTCTTTAATCTTCCTTCTACTATTAATCTGAGGCCTAAAATTGCTTCCCTTGTCCCTATACTTTTCCTGAAACCAAATTGGTTTTTACCTAACACTTCTTCCACTCTCCTCTCAATTCTTCTGTATAGAGTTCTAGTTAAGATTTTTGATGCATGACTAGTTAAACTAATTGTTCTGTATTCTTCACGTTTTTCTGCCACTGCAGATTTTAAAAATAAAATTATTTATTTTTTAAAAAATAAAATTATTAAATAAATTTGTAATAAAATTTGTAATAATTTTTTATTTACCATTGAAATATGCTCAGATCATTTCAAATGTCTGTCCAAAAATAAAGCTAAATATTTATGAATATCAACAGCATCAATTTTGGGACAAATAATTAAACATCAGGTCCTTTTTATAAAACAATTATAACATTTAGAAATGACATTATTTAACTGAGCAACATTTTAAAAATAATTTATAGAAAAATTTTTTATGTTTGTTTTGTAATAATTTATAGTCATTCCATCCTTACTAAAGAAAAATCTAATTGCAGTTAAATCTTCCTCAAGCATATTTCTATTATTGTCTAAATCACCACTGGTTTAAATCCAGACATTAACATCTGCGAAGGCACGAATTCACCCTTAAATTGTCCGACAAAAATACTATTAAAATGTATTAGAAACAAAATTGGCCCAAGCACAAACTCCTGTGGAACACCAAATTATTGTATGTTTTTTTTATCTGACATTCATCTTCCCGTGGTTAAGAGGGTCAACGTTTGTACTTAAAACGGCTACTGAAAGCAGGAACGGAGTGACACCGGAATAAGGAGTTAACCTCTACCAAGTGCCAATGGCTTCCTAGGAGGGCAGATGAGTGGGTAAGGGAAAGGCACTCTCTTGTCGTAGGAGGTAGAAGTGCCTCTTAAAGGCGGAAGAGTTAAATAGCCATTGGCATAGAATTCGCAAGACAACGGGAAATCAGCGGATTAAATATCTATTTATATCTCGAGTAATAGGAAGCATGATTGAGTCTTTTTCAGTTAAATTTTCCGGAGGCTCAGTATAGAGGACTTAGGAGCCGTGCTTCCAACCAATAATAGGATTGTATACCAAAGAGAGAGAGAGAGAGAGTGAGTGAGAGAGAGTTTACACACTGTTATCTATGATTCCGATAACTCTTAAGCCATCTAATAGCAATCCCTCTAACTCCTATTATATTTTACTTTACAATCAAAATTTCATGCTCAACCAAGTCAAATGCTTTATAAATATCTACAAAAAGGCCAGTTGTAAAGTATTTATTATTTTAACCACTATAAATAAAATTTACTTAAAACAATAAAGTAGATTCAGTTCTCATTTTATCCACGTAACAATATTGATTTTGTTAAAAAAAAACTATACTTTTATAAAAACTTCAAACGTCTGTCCTTGACCGTCTTTCGGTAGTTTACCAAACCTTTCGCTAATTTGTTAAACGAGCTACTTCCTTTGGAATTACCTCAACAAATCCTGTTTTTAATATAGGTGATAATATTCCAGTAGAAAAATTAATATTAAATAAAACCGATTAAGTAAACAGTGAAAATAAATTCTATTTATAGTCATGAGAAGACAAGTTTTCTTAATTCTATGTAAACTGTCATTTGATCTGTAATGTCTCGTTGGAGAATTTTCATTCTAGTTTATTCCCAGAATTTGATACCTTAATTTTATCAAGAAATTACCATTATTAAATCTTCATTATTAAATTTCAATGAACTATTTTGTTAGTGCACCAAGATATTCGTATATTAGCAGTAGTCCATATAGCCTCAATGTTGGAAAGAGTTTTTAAGGATTTTGTTTGTTTTTTTTAGTGTTTGTGTGGCATCTTCCATAGGTAAAGTTTTCTTCTCCTAAATCAGATTTTTATTTGTAAAAGTTTTCGTTCAAATAACTTCCTGAATATAAAAGAAAAGTAATTTAATATTGAATTTCTGCGTTTAGATTCCAATCAACAAGAAAAAATCCCTTTAGGCACGCCGGAAGAAAGAGGTAGATTTCACCTTTGCTAAGTAGGGAATAAAAATCCCTACTTCAAATCCCGGTTAGGCATGGCATTTTCACACACGCTACAAATCATTCATCTCATCCTCTGAAGTAATGCTTAACTGTGAACTCGGAGGTTAAAAAAAAAAAAAAAAAAAGTAGGGAATAAAAATGATTTCAACCTTAAAGTTAAAAGTTGAAAAACTTCAAATTTACTCAATACGACATTGGTTGCATTTGAAAAAATGTTTCACGTGTTTAGCATACGACATCTGCTTACAATTCTAGCAATATTTTGGTCATCCCTTGCCGAAAGAGTTACTCATATCAAAAATTGTTACAGACAAAAGTTTTAGGTAATCTATAGAGGACTAACGACCACTTTAAACCGGTTTGATACTGTGCCTACTAATGGAGGCATGATTTTTTTGTCTTCGAACCCCCATTTTTTCCACCCCCTGGGCCAATGGTTGGTATATCAAAAAACTTTACTTAGATAGGTTTTAGACTCTTATCCACAGAATAATAGAAGCTTTAAACGAATTCGGTATTTTATTTAGTATGAAAGTTGTAGCGATATTTTATTTTTTTGAAAAAGCTCTCCCATTTCCACCCCCCATGGTCCGATTTTTTCATGAATCAATTTGAAAGTGATTGGTGCAAAGTTACGACAGTTATCGTGTCCACACGAAAGTGAAATATATATATATATATATATATATAAACGTTTGGACTGACGGTGGTTTTGGGGTCTGGGGGATGTGAAACGCAAAGAATGTCTAAATTTTCCGGAAGTCGAATCATGGTACCCATTACAATACGTAGCGATCATATGAAATCTAACTAAAACGCGTACAAGCATGTATTGATTTTTCATGATAAACATTTTAAACATATACTTTAACGTTTGAAGTAGAACTATTTTCAAAATTAATTTTTAATAAATTCGTAAACTATTTGTTTTTAATACAATAAAAATTTTGTAAATAATTAATTCTAAATAAATACAGAATGATCTGAAACAATGCTGGTGTTTCAGTATCTCAAATCAAGTTTTCAGGAATATATTGAGAAATTATGTTGGCAGAACTGAAGCATGTATAAGAAACGTTTGTGTAACAGCCATTTTAACCACTGTGTATCAGCACTCTGTACTGTTGGTAAAGTGTGTTTCTTTGTTAACTATATTTGTTATTCAAGAAAAAACATAGTGTGTATTGTGGCTTGCCCAACTGAAGTCAATAATTATCGTTCAGTGTCCTTTTCGACGTATATGACGTAAGAAGCTACCATATGAAAATAATTTTGAAACTGGTTCAATCGGTTCAGAGTAGTATGATCTTTCGTTTTCCTGTTTAGCCAACGGGAATTACCGTTCAGGTATTACTTCAGAAGATGAATGAGGGTGATATGTGTATGAGTTGAAGTGTAGTCTTATACAGTCTCAGTTCGACCATTCCTGAGATGTATGGTTAATTGAAACCCAACCACCAAAGAACACCGGATCTAGTATTGAAATCCGTATTAAAGTAACTGCCTTTACTAGGACTTGAACGCAGAAACTCACGACTTCCAAATCAGCTGATTTGGGAAGACGCGTTCGCCAATATAGTTTGATCAATTCTCAAACATAAATCGCCTGAAAGGGCATCGGTATCAGAAAAATATGTAAATCCTATTTGACAAACTGTTATCAGAAGTCTTAATAAATCAATCGCTCGTCATACTCTAGAGTTACGAATTTATAAAACAACCGTTCAAAAAATTCTAACAACAAATTTCATTTATGTGCATATAAAATTCAGGTACTGCAAGAATAAAACCATCTATTACAGAGAAACATATAGTATGCTATTGAATTTTTAGACAAAATTAGTGAACCGTGTCATTTTTAAATGATGAAATTTTTATGAATGAGGCTATTTTTCAATTTTATTATTTATTATCAGATATAGGTCATGAATGAGGGGATCTGAAAACAGACAAATAGTTTTAGAGAAAGTATGTTGCACATTTAAAGTTAACTTTTAGTGTAATTGAATGAATAATTTTATAATCGAGCCTTTTTACTTTTCTGAAAACACTATTAATGGAAATATTTAACTTGGCGAATTAAAATAATATTAGTTTCTTTAACCCAATAAACTCGAAAATGTGGATGAATCTATTTCCTATATATTAATAACAGTGTACTCCTTATACATTAATGCATTCGTCAGCCAAGTCTTGAATGAAATATTCTCAGATAGATGGGCAAGCCGAGAAGGTTTTATACCGTGAAATCCAAATATTCTCGATTCAATAAACACTTATGGGTGTTTTCTTTTTTTGTGGGAATATATAAAAACATAATTTTATTGTAAAAATTATGTAATCTGAATCACTTAAATAAAATATTGTACACTATAGACATTTACCGAGCGGCGTAGGGTGTGCATATTGAAATTTAATGAATATGTAACAAAATTATTTGAGATGAAGAATTTGACAGATAAAAATATAAAACTGTAAGTATTTTTTTATTTTTTTTATTTAATTCATCCCGTAATCCCCACTATTTTTCTATGGCGGCTGTAATGCTAGCTAATTTTACGTCATTTTCTTTTAATGTTTGTATATATATATTGTTTTTATTGTGTATAATATACTTTTCTTTATAAATATTTTATAAATTCTCTTGTTACAAATAACGGAGGATGAAAGTATATTGTGTTTCTTTCTATTATTAAAAAAATAAATAAACAAATAAATTGTATATATATATATATATATAATAAAAAGGAAAAACAAAATATTTTGGTGCGGAAATTCGATTGTCTAGAAAGAGTTATAACGTTGGTAGACACAGTGTCAGGCTCGTTTGTCTTCCAACATTCCTACCATCACTTCACTCTCACGGTTACCTCACAATATAGAGTGTAGTGTGTAAAGTGTAAAGTGTAGGCTGATGTGGGAATGAAGAATGAAGTTAACAGTTCATCGATCCAGAACGTGGCGGTACTACGTCTGTATATTAATGATTTTACGTTAAAAAGAAAAAAGATATATCGTTTTAATGTAAAATAAAATAGTATTTTAAAAAACCTCTAATTAAAATTTATTGTTTTAAATATACTATCGATGTTTAATTATATAGATGTTCATTAATCTACCTTTTTCTTTTATAGATTATACACGTTGAATGGATTTCATCTGAATTCAAATCCCTTCTGTCCGATTTACCATAGATATTTTTACTAGCTTAATATTTTTTTCGTTTAATAAAAAACCCAACTACTATATAATAAAACAGATCTCGGGTCACCATAGTATTAAATGCTACGATTTTAATTTATCGAATGTCTATAGAAAACCTAACATTTTTTGTAAATTTATTCATTGACGTTATTTAATACGAGTAATTCATATATTATCGATCTCTCCGATGCAAATATCTGCTTGAAATGTGAATGATTCAGCCGGATCCACACTAGAATTGATGCTGTTATAAGTTACCCAACTAAATGGCATTTGTATGTGTGTCTATGTGTGCGTCCCTCTTAGATTGGCACCGGAATATACTGATCACTAGCGGAAAATTCCGATTCGCTAGTAAATGTCTCGTGGTGGTCAGGTATATACTTGTTATATTATTATACATCGATTATACGGTATATATATCGACATATACTGTATAGGTATAACACCGACGCCCCTTTGTGAGTGTGGTGAAAATCAAACTTTCAGACACATCACAGAAGTTTTCCCTAGGACAGCTTATGAAGGGAATTCTGAAGATTTCCTGATGGCGACTCCAGAATCAGTAGCATATATTAGTTTGTTAAATATTTTTTTGTAGCTTTGACTGTAATTGGTGTTATGTTTTGGTGCCATATGCTAAATACTTAAATAAATCGTCATATATGTGGAATATTTACCGATATAAATATATATATATATGGAAGTTTTGGGAAAATTTAGTACTTTTTAACCGATCCGAATTTTCGGACGAAAATCGCAAATATCTCAAAAACCGTCGGTCCTAGTGCTCTAAAAATTCTTTCCGCTCCCAGTGGTATCCATCGGATGATAATATTTTCAAGTGCCCCGAGGTTCTGTTCGGAAATTGGGGAAGAAGTCCGATGAGGTGCCACCGTAATATCTAGGAACCCGCTCGTCCGATTTTCACAATTCAAACGGCGTATGTATCAGCAGGTCGAGCGCTAACTGTTTAGCGCATCAGGTATACTCTTGATTGACCGGATCTTGGTTATCCGGAGATGAAATCGTTTAGCCCTATGTTTTGATTGCACCCACCCACCGTAAAACAGACCGATCCGATATGTCGTTAAATACGCCAAACCCTGTTTGCTAGCGCAGCTGTAAAGTATAAACTTATGAAGACTAAAAAGTATAAAATAAAAAATATATATATAATACCACTTTTAAATTAAACGCACTAAAATGTAAAAAATCATTTTAGGATGGTATCTCCCCACCGGGTTGGTCTAGTGGTGAACGCGTCTTCCCAAATCAGCTGATTTGGAAGTCGAGAGTTCCAGCGTTCAAGTCCTAGTAAAGCCAGCTATTTTTACACGGACTTGAATACTAGATCGTGGATACCGGTGTTCTTTGGTGGTTGGGCTACAATTAACCACACATCTCATGTATGGTCGAACTGAGAATGTACAAGACTACACTTCGTTCACACTCATACATATCATCCTCATTCATCCTCTGAAGTATTATCTAAACGGTAGTTACCGGAGACTAAACAGGAAAAAAAAAATAAAAAAGGATGGTATCTTAGAATGGATTTGACAACAAGCTTTGATAGTGATGTGT
The DNA here is from genome assembly GCF_047948215.1 of Lycorma delicatula. Classification (NCBI taxonomy): domain Eukaryota; kingdom Metazoa; phylum Arthropoda; class Insecta; order Hemiptera; family Fulgoridae; genus Lycorma; species Lycorma delicatula. The sequence continues at coordinate 40,176,005 of NC_134464.1, forward strand.
AAGATTATCTGAAAATAATAGCTTCCAATTAAACATTTTTTGTTTTTGCTATTTTCTTCTTACGCATGATGAATGTCCTGAAGAGTAGCGTGCAAACACGCATATGAAAAAATTGGCAAAAACGTAAAATCTTTAATTTGAAGCTATGAATTTTCACATAATCTTACGTATTTACCATCAAAGCTTGTCAAATCCATTCTAAGATACTATTCTAAATTATATTTTATCTTTTAGTGCGTTTAATTTTAAGAGTGGTGTTTTAAAATATTTTTTTCATATTTTTTATTAATTTACGTGATTGTTTTTCTTCATAAAATAATGACTATAACCAGAAAGTAGTCACCGGAATGTACCGATCACTAGCGGAAAATCCCGATTCAATTTTCATCATTCAAACAAAAAATACTTTTGCAGAAGAGGTAATCAATTTTGGACACCAAATAATCCCATTCTGAGGCGCCACCTACCAGGACAACCCGTCCGGAGGGCCTAGTTGCGGAGGCTCTGCGGCAAATAACTTATTAGATATTAAAAAATATATCTTCAGGTTATCCTCATGTAGATAATGCTTGACGAGAATATAGTTAAAGGTACCTTTGTCAAAGGTACAAAGATACGCAGAATAAGGAATTTTAAGATTTTTTATATAAATTTCGTATACTTATACAATTCCCTATAAAATATATTTATATTTTATATAAATTCCCTTACACTAAATATAACTGTATCCTTACTAATCAGCAAATCACCTTCTACTAACAGGTACGTTATTTCCCTCCATATCTCTTCGGTAATTGTAATAGTAAACTGGATAATCTATCATGAATTTTAACGTTTGTCTCTGCGTTCACTAGATATGAGGCTTTATACACTCACTAAAAAACATGAAAATATATGTTTCTAAAGGAAGTTTACGGAAATATTTTAGCGGGAAAATAGTCAAAAATCTCCATAAAAAAATTTTAAATCTGAACATCGTTATAGATGAAATTAATATGGATTCATTTATTTAACTGTACTAACGCATTCTTTCAGTTAATGATTTTACGCTATAGGAACTGTTCTTGGCTATAACTTGCGTCGTATAAATTGGATTACACTTATATTAGCCAGGAATTTTGTATATGTAAATGTATTGAAAATTTACAGTACTCTGAACAATAAGTTTAATAATCTATGGCGGGAAAATATTGTTAGAGTTCTAAACTGAAGATTGGTAAGAAAAATAGACCACAATAAAAGAGGAACAGTTTGGATTCAGTAAAGAAAAAGGAACTAGGCATATATTCGGGCGGGCTATTAAAAATGGTTGGAGAGATATTTAGAGAAGTGAAGGAATGAGTTTATGTTTTATATATTGAGAGAAGGCATTTGATAGAATCAAATGTGATAAAATGATGGAAACTCTTAAAGGGAAAAAAGTAGAATGCAAAGACAAAAAGATAAGTTAAAAAATTATACATGAAAGAAACAGTAGCAATGAAAATAACTAAGAATGTCACTGATTGGCTCTGTAGGATAAAAAAAAGTTATAAAAAAATGCTATCTCACACAGATACTGTTTAATATTTACATTGAAGATATGATAAGGATTACAAAGGGTCATTCACGGGAACCGGATGTTTTAAAATAATCATAAAAAATTGAATATTTACTTAAAAATGTTTTATTGGTACTGAAACACTTGTTAAATCAAAGCATTTGTTACTTACTCACAAACGAAAAATTATGTTCGACAAGTGATGTCCATTTTGGGCAATACATTGTTGTAGCTTTTCACGGTAACTGGCCTCAATTCTTTGCAGCATGTCTACATCAATCTGGGTGACGTGATGACGAATTGCGATCTTTAGGTCCTGCAATGTACGCGGTTTATTGCCGTACACACGCGATTTCAGAAACCCAAACAGAAAAAAATCACAACTACTCAAGTCGGGGGACCGAGGGAGCCAAGGAATGTCGCCGAATCTGGAAACGATCCGTCCCGGAATCAAGTTACGGAGAACAGCCATCGTTGCCCTCGCTGTGTGCGCTGTAGCTCCATCCTGCTGGAATAACACATTTTGAAAATCGATTCCCCGGTTTCGTAACTCAGGGATAAAAAACGTATTCAAAATCGCAATGTAATGGTCCAATAACACCGACCTTTCCTATTGCACACCAGACAGTCACCTTTGGGCTATGAAGTGGTCTCTCGTGAAGCTGATGTGGGTTTCTTTCTGCCCAATACCGACAATTCTCTTTGTTGACGAAGCCATTCAAATGAAAATGGGCTTCGTTACTCATTAACAATAACAAATTTTTATTTTCTTCAAAAATGGTAAGCATTTGTCGACAAAATTGTAATCGCTGCGTGAAATCTTGCTCGTTTAACTGCTGCACGACGGCTATCTTGTAAGGATGAAAATGCAGGTATGTATGCAAAATTCGTCGTACCGTACTTGTGCTCATTTGAAGCTCTGCTGAATGCCTCTGAAGAGAGCGGCGTGGGCTTCTGACAATGGCTTCCCATACTCGTTCGATGTTCTCCTGAGTGCTAGCAGTTCGTCGGGACCCGGTGGTTTTTTCTTCAATATTGAACCGCTTGTTCGAAGCTTGTTTCCCCATCGCAATATTGTGTTACGAGAAGGGACACTTGCATTACGATGGATATTAAACTGACGGCGGAAATCTCGCTGAACAGCAGTTACGGATTCGTCATTTCGCACAAAACTGTCATACGCGTACAGGCGTTGGTCTAGCGTCCACGGCTCCATCTCAACGACTAAAATGTAAATGCTATGAACAAAGGAAACGTCAGACACCAGCCACGTGCCCCTCCCACCTCGAACGCCCGAGTACAACCCACTTCAAAAACATCCGGTTCCCGTGAATGACCCTGTATAAGAAAAAAAAGAGAAAAAAGAATAAATTGAGGAGGACGAAAAATAAGATGCATAAGTATTGCTGATGATACGGTAATTCTAGTAAATGGTTAATTCTAGTTAATGGTACACACTCGCTTCATATATTGCCAATAATCCTGGAGGAAGAAATGAAAATGTTGAATGAAAATAAAGAAACACTAAAGTAATGGAACTAATCAACAAATATGATTTAACGATATGGACACGTGAAGGAAGAGTAGAAAAAAAATGATAATATTTGGAAAATATAATAACAGAGGACTGGAAGAGAAAAATTTGGATAAAAGTAAGGATAACAAAGGCAAAGGCGGTAATTTTGAGGAAATTACTATGTGGTAATAGCCTAGATTTAGAGTTAAGAAAGAGGTAAACCATATTCAATATATTGAATGGCGTGTTATATGGAAATAAAGCATGGACAAGAGAAAAAGGAAGAGGCGCTGGATTGAGGCTTTTGTGATGTATATATGGTGAAGGATGGAGAACGTAAGATAAAGTGAGGATTGAGGAATGCAGGATTAAAGAAGAAAGAGTGGGAAGTATAAAAAGAAAATCTGGTTAGGATATATGGTTAGAGGGAGTAAAATCTTGACAATGTCATTGATAGGGTCAGTAGAAAGAGAAAAGAAGTAAGGAAAAACAAAGATGAAGTTAATAGATAATAAAGATTGGAAACTACAAAGGGAACGAAATAGTAGGTTGGAATAGAAATGGGTGGAGACAGAAGGGCGTAATGGACCTGCTTCCAGGCAGAATACCAGATGATGATGATGATAAAACGTATAGAAAATATTTGTCTGCTAGGAAGATTTGGATGATTAGGGGAGAGAGTTTTATTTATCTGTGGTACATAAATAACCTTTTTCTTAACAGTTAATAATAGAATTTTTTTTATTTTTATTTTTGCCTGAGAATAAACTGGATTATTTTAATTTAAAATTGTTTATTCTTTAATGTTTTTTATAACTATTATAATTATTATTTTGAATTATTTACAAGTAAGTAAATATGAAAAACATAAATATTATAGAATTTCATTTAGAATGTATACGAGTATTGTATTTTTCTCTTCCTTCATCCATTTTCGTTGTCATCCTCTCGAGTTTACTCATATAAACCGCTTTTATATGACTTTCCTTCATTTTTTTTGCACGATTTGCATTCGATCTACAGCCCTCTTCTTAAAAAAAAAAAATCATAACTCATGCTGTTTTTACAGGCCTTTCTACACCGCATCTTCCAACAAATCCTTTCTAATTCTTATCCATTATTCATTCTTAGTATGATCTGCTCATTTGAATTTCTTTTTGACCGTTATGATTCCAATTTAAAAAATAAATCCTATTTGGTGTTTTCTTTTAAAACAAAGGGATTTAAACTTTGTTTTTTAATATTTAAAATCCACCGTACTAATGTTACACCGCTTCTTTTAGTTTTTTACGTACATTTTTAATTTTTATTTCATTTCCAGTGAAATTTCTCATGGTATAACTTATTATAATAACAGATAAGTTATCCTTCTTTACCGTGTTATTATTCTTGCTATCTTAATTTTTCTGGTATTATTTCAGCAAGTTTATTTCGTAATACAATCTTTTTAGTATAATTTATTTATCTCAGAATTCCCAAAACATGTTTATCTGAGTAGCGCAGAGAGTTAGCGCTTCTGTAAAATAGTTTATAGTACTGGTTGGTTTTATTTACTCCCTTGTACGAAGTATTGTGATCGCAAAAAATTTCGGTTTTCAGATTTCAACGGAAATTTCTATTTTGACCATTCCTGAATTGATTTTAAATAATTTCGGCATGACGTCTGTACTTAAGTATTTTGCATCACTTAAAAACGATTAGCCGTAGGATAATGAAATTTTGGATTTAGGTCGATTTTAACTTCTAATTGTGCACCTTCCCTTTTTTGGTTGCAATCGACTGAACCAAAAGTGTCCAAAAAAGCTCAAAATCCAAAAAAAATTGGATTTTGGTATTTTTCTTAACTGCAGTAATAAGCTCTCATTGAGAGCTTTTCAATTATATGTCATAAGTGGTACTTATTTACATTAGTTCCAGAGTTATAGCCAAATAAAATTTAATTAATGAAATATTTGGACCTTATAAGAGGAAGACACATTGATTCGAATCAGACTTCATTTCTTTTTTTTAAAATTAAATATATTGATTTACAAAAAAAAAAAAAATAAATAAATTAAAAAAAAACTATGAAAAAGTATTAGAAGTTATTAATGAAATGAAACTTTCTGTATTTTCATTAAAAAAAAAAAAAAAATTGTATATGTAATTAATAGTTAATAGTTCAAGGAAATTATGTGGTGTCCACATCTGATTTTTATTTTAACGCTATCTCTTTATCAAAAATTTCAACCTGCCATTATTTATTTTATTGATTTATAATTACACGCCTTGATTTAGCCATCCAGAAATGAAGCAATCATCAGATATATTCACATTACATTAAAAAGGGACAAAGCTTCTCTATAACCGTGGTTCAACAAAAGATAATCAGCGACTTTCCGAATTTTATGTTAATAAAAAAAACAAAAATGAAAAATTACTTGTTTTACCGTATTAAGTTGAAATGTAGTTATAACATTTTTTTTTTATATGATCCGTTCTCTCCTCTATAAATATTTGTTTAAAGTGGTTTCATTTATTCGAATAACAATTTACTTCCAATATATCAAAATATTATTTATGCCTCAAATCAAAGTATTTTTTTTTTTTTTTTTTTTTTTTTTTTGTAATATTCCTACTATTGTTTAGTTTACAATTTACACGTTGTGAGAGCCAAAAAAAAGAAATAATAATAATATTATACGCAACACAACTTATTTAGAGGTTATAAAAAAAAATGTTATACCTAGTAATAAAGTTAGAATTAGAATTACTTATTAATTATAAATAATATCTATTATTTTAAATTTTAAGCGAAATATTTTGTGGACAATTGACAAGCGTGATTTGGTAAAGTTCATTTAACTATTTTTTAGTTTTACTCATTGCAGAAGAATAATATTAAATATTTTTATGATAAGAGATAATTATTTCCGGTTTATTTTATTTCAACAAAAACGTTAAAATAGGATCATTTGAAAAGTTCTTGGTCTAATCCAGAAATAGGACAAATGTAACTAAATGACTACGATATTTATTTGTCAAGTATGATCCTTTAGACAGAATGTTGCGAAGCTTCAAACGTATGCATTTAGTTACTTGTTTATAGCATAACAATCTAGTAAAGCAAATAAGATTTGAAATTTTTTGAAAAGTAGTGATAATTGAAGGCCAAGCTGTTATAAAATATCGTGTGTTTTAAAATCACTATCGGGATTTTGAAATTATGTAATATTTACTAAGTTTTACTTACATTGATAAATGATAAATTAAATGAAAAAACAACTTAAACTGTTTTTTCTTAAAATGTTCAATGTGAGCAACATTCAAAATGCGGCACACATCCAGCCAATAGAAGAATTCATCCCTTACTTTAATCAGCAAGTCTGGAGTAACTCCGGAGTACCCAGGTTCGAATCCCGGTCAGGCATGTCATTATTCATACGCTACAAAAATCAATTTCCTTACCCCACGCATAAGCTTCAAGCTTACGTGGCAATATTATTAAAAAAAAACACAAAATAATAACAGTTGCTTCAAACCTGTCTCGATTCGGGTAGGTCAGTTAATAACGTAGCATATACACCTGATCCTTTATAAACCCCTAAAAGAAAAAAAATCGCACGGAGTCAAATCAGGCGAACATTGAGGCTACGACAAACAAGCCCTCTCATCTACTCTCTGGCGACTGACCCAGCGGTCGGGGAGAATTTCATTCAATCATTCAAACACACAGCGTTATGTCAGTGAGGAGGAGCACCATCTTGATACCAAATAAAGTTCTGTGGTTCATATTGCAGTTGAGGAAAGGGCCACAGTTGTAGCAAGAACTTATGGGCAACCATAAACTTGCCGTCGGGATACGGCACAAAAAAAATTCAGTTTTGGGGAGTTTCGTTCACATTGCAATATTTTTGGAGGATTTCTGATTCCTGGATATGCACATTATGAGTCATTACTTTTCAATTAACATGGAATTTTGATTGGAGCTGAATATGACACGATAATGAATATCTTCATTGTCACAGTGCATCATATCATTTGTAAAGCAAGCACGCAAACAATAATCTGTAGGTTATACACTTGCGCAAAGCAAAAACTGTTAAGTTGCTTTTTCGTTTCAAGTATAATTAATTAATGTTCGTAAACCTTGAGAAATATTACATAGCTTTAAAACTCCGATATTCATTTTGTAACATTACTTTATTTTAAAAGGTTTAACATCAACGTACATTCAGAAATATGTATATTCCACATTAGAAGATTCTTCCTCTTCGTTTTTTCTGGTTAAAATTTGGGTTACCGAATTTAAAATGTTCGTAAATCCATTCAAGATGAATGCTTGGGACGCGAAATAACCTCTAATACCGGGGAAGTCGTCACAAAAATGATCGTCGACTAAAGGTAAGCGAGCTTGCTGACATAGCAAATATCTCGTTAGACAATGTCCACTTCATTTAACCTGTTCTTTTAAGTATAAAAAAGCATTCGTTTGATAGGTGCTTGTGATTTGCTTGATAGCTGCTCAATATGATCAGATGACTAAAAACGCATTCGACTTACCACTTCTCAACAATATTTTGATTTATTTAAAAGTAATTTCGCTGAGTTTCTTTGATGTTTCATAACTATTGCTTCAAACTATATGACATATGTCATGAGTTTACTATTGCAATAAGAGACCAAACAGATGGTTGGAGCATGTAAAAATTCTCCAAAAAACAAAAACGTTTTAATCTGTGGGAAAAGCCCACAGCCCACGTACGGTTTTATGTGGGCTTGTTGGGGATACGGTTTTCATAGACTATCTGGAAAAAGGTAAAACCATCACCGTAGAATATTACTACTATTCACATGGAAGTGTTTCTTCATGCGCTGGATTTTTCTGTCAGCGATTACTTTTTCTTCAAACCTTGAAAAAAATGGTTCGTTTGTCATAACGATAAGGTCAAGGCCTAGACAATCGCTCATTTTGCAGAACCAGATAAATCATATTATACTGAGAGTATTAAATAAAGTTGGAAATTTTTTGGTCGAAATGTACTAAGTTGTAACGTGACTCTTTTTTCTGTTTAGCCTCCGGAACTACTGTAAGGCATTATTTCAGAAGATGAAGGAGGATGATATGTATGAATGTAAATGACGTGTAGTTTTGTACAGTCTCAGGTCAAACATTTCTCAGATGCATGATTAATTGAAACCCAACCAAGAAAGAATACCGATATCCACGATCTAGGATTCAAATCCGAGTTACAAGATGACTACTTAGAAAAATGAAACAAATTTCTGAAAAATTTTGTGTTTCCTTGTCAGAACGAAGAAATTTCCAAACGGTTTGAGCTACCGTTCCTCCCAGTTTTTTTATTTTTTAGTTTATGTATTAGTAGCTTGAATATTTCCTTTTTTTTATTGGATTACAAAAATAAAAAAATAAACATTTTATCTGTTTCTAACTTAATGATATAAATTCGTAATTCTGGGCTGAATGAAGGTTTTCCTTAAAGAAACCTGAACCTATTCTCATTCTCAGAATTTTTGTAGGTATTTCTTTAATTAAAGAGTAAATTTTTTATCATCTGAATCAAATTTTTGACTTTATCAAACGTAAAGATTACCCAATTTTCCGAGAAGTTCAGGGAAAAATAGATATCAAGCTCCCGAAGGAGATCTTATGAAAAAATAAAAAAATGCCCTTTTTTGTTTGTTGTACACATATTTTCCCTTGATCACTTTTGTTGTATAAGTTTAAATAGAAATCAATTTAATCATTGATAAGGTTGTGAGCAACGTTACAATTGAGTAAATGCATTCGTTTTAGGATTTATGAGATTCCTTTAAGACGGGTTAATTCATCTTTCTAATTCTCACACAGATTAAAATACATCTTATATATGACATCTATAATTTAAAAAAAAAAAAATAAAACAAGTTCCTTCCCGTTAATTTCCATTTAAGTAATTTCCCGTTAAGTAGCTTTGTAAAATTAATTTTCAATGTAGGGGCACAGCTGGTAGCTTTCAGGAATTCTTTTCATAAATTATATTGTAGAGTGGCGCAATATTGGTTTGATCAATACTTCGTAGACAACATAACTGATGGAATCAAAGCAGATAGTTATATCGTACATCATTAATGGGCCGTAAAGTTTGATTGGTGACTGTGATGCATTAATTAATGGGATTAGTTAACATTGCACACAACCTGTAATTATTAGGATTAATTAATTAAATTCCTCATATTTAGGAAGTAATTAAACAATCTCGTAACTGTTTTCCTTTCCAATATTTTTAATCGAAATTTTTAAGTTATTCAAATCGGAACACACGACGAAAATACTTTTTATTTATTTCTTTATGTTTTTAATATTTAAAATTACATTACCTATAATATGAATTAATATCTATTCATGATGTGGTTTGTACAGAATGATTCACGAAGAATGTAAAACATTTTCAGATCATGTTCTATGGTGAAAATAAAGAAGTAATTTCGTATAAAAAGAGGTTAAGAAACGCTTCGTTAGCAATTCTCGGCTGGCGAAAGATTTCTCCTTGATTTTTGCATCTTCCTTAAAATTATGCCGGACTGTAATTCTTAGGACCCAAATTACGTAGTTAATTTTGTGGTTTTAGATGTAATATGACCTGACAAATTGAAAAAGAGAAATCTGATGTAAACACCACATGACTTCCTTGTACGCCTATTAAATTACATATACACATTTTTTTATGCACTTCAATTAATCTTATTTCATTTGAAAGTGAGATACTATCCTCCAACTCTTTAATAAAGTGGACAGTTACACAATTCCTGAAATATTAGTTTTTATTAACATCAAATATTTATACAGTTATTAATTCTACAATATTAGATGAAATATTAGGATAGAGTGAAAATCCCTTTATTACTCGTATTACTAGATGAGTATTATTCATATCTTCGTGAATTGCTGATAAACAAAAGTTTTACTGAATTATACACTGGTACAAATGTTAATTTCGATTTTACAGTGTAAAATATTCAGTTTTTATTATTGAATTATTTGGTGAATAATAAAAAATGATAAAGAGTAATTATACAGGAAAATGAACGATAACATGAAGAAATATAGCTCAAAAAACGAGAAGATGAATATGAAGAGGAAGAAAATGTTAAGAACAAGGGAAGAATACAAAAAAATTAGGAGAAGATTATAAATATAAAGAGGAAGGAAACGTTAAGACCAAGGAAATAATAATAAGATGATGATGAATATAGAGAGAAAACTAGAGAGGTGTACATAAATTAAGATCAGAGAACTATATCAAACCAAAGAGCGATTAAATGTTGACAAAAAAAAAAGAACAAATAAACGAAATTATGATCAACTCCGACTTAGGGTGTATATTGTCTGACAATATCGGAGGAGTAACGAACTAAAAGATAAGAATTTTTTTGCAATTTACTAAAGATCGGGCATGTATAACTCAGTGTATATGTTTTAGTAAGGGTCTATTTTTCAGTAATTCTGTAGTTAACTTTAATGTAGATAAAATTAAACTGAAATTCCAGAATAATTTAATAAAATTAAACAGAAATTAAACTAAAAAATTCAAAAATAATACCATTCTAAATTATTATTTTCAATTATTATTAAATAATCAGATGTTTCATCAGGTCTGTTACATATACACATATTTAATGCACATTAAATTACCTTTACATATTTTTAAAAGTACATAAAATTTTAAGTCACTAATAGTTTTTTATAATTTTTTTATCATTGAATTATTATTTATTGTAAACATTTTTTACAATCACGAATTAATAATTATTAATAAATCAATATATTTAAATTAAAAAAAGAAAAGTTAAAAAAATAAATTAAATAAAAAATTGAAAAAAAAAACAAGTCTGGATTCGAACCGATTTGGCCTTCCCTTTAAGATCATAATATTTCATTAATTAAAATTTTAATTTCGATTGCGTACAAAAAGGGTGCACAACTTGATGTTACAACAATAGTAAATCGAAAATTTCAACATCCTACGGCTAATCGTTTTTGAGTTACGCGAGTACGTACGCATATACATACATAAGATGTCACGCCGAAACTAGTCAAAATGGATGCAGGGATGGTTAATATGGATATTTCCGTTGAAATATGAAAACCGAAATGTTTCGTGATTACAATACTTCCTTTTATTTCGTACAATGAAGAATAGATCCCAGTTCTGTATTTTTATTAGGTTTCGAAAAATCTGGAGTAATTTTTTAAATCATTACTATGTAAACAAAACTGTAATACAAGAGAAGAGTTAGTCATTAGAATTCTCAATGCAGTAAAAATAATACAAACTATCATTTAGAAATACAGAACAACTAAAAAAACATTGTTCGTCGGGCAGAGTGCAGTACCCATTTCCAATTTCTAGCAATTTATTTGTTTTATAGATATATTTGTAAAATTATTTCTTTGAAAGCGTCACAGTAACGGTATTTTGAGCATTTTAGGGGGTTATATTTTCTGTAGATAAGTGTTTCGGTAGAAGGAGGTTTTCTAAGTACGTTTACGTTAAGTGCCGTAATGGTTGTGACACTTTACATGAGTCACACAATTCACTCCCAATAATGACAAGCTGTCTTTAAGAATAATGAGCATCTCATGCCATATATACCGGGGAAAGTGAGAATGAACAGGTTACTTGTCTTCATTATTGAGCCTAATATCTGGTTTGCATATCAATATGAAATGATAACCGTATTATAGCTAACATTCAACACAAAAATGAAATGCATTAAGGATTTAAAAAATTGTATATTTTTATAAATTCTCAATATTTGAATGTCAAAATAATTAAGTGAATATTAGTGCTCATATTTTACAGTTAAAATAAAAACTTGTATGAAAAGTTTTTAGTTTCAATATATGACTACAAAGAATCACTGAATTTTCTTCATATTACCTTATTCAAAATATAAAACACTTTTAAAAAATCCCTTTCGGCACTCCCGGAAGGTGGAGGTAGATTTCATGGGTGCTAATTAGGAAATAAAAAAGATTTCCACCTTAAAGTTAAGAAAAACGTCTAATCACTCAATACGACAATGGTTGCACATGAAAGGTTCAAATGTTTAGCAAACGACAAGCCTCATCTTCTTACAATTCTAGCAATATTTTGGTCATCCCTTGCCGTAAGAGTTACTCATATCAAAAATTGTTAGGAAATGTTTAGAGGACTAACAACCACTTTAAACTGATTCAATACTGTACCTATTAAGGAAGGTATGATTTTTTTCTTCGAACCCCTATTTTTCCACCCCCTGGACCAATGGTTGGTAATATCAAAAAACTTACTTAAATAAGTTTTAGGCTTTTATTCATAGAATAGTACGAACTTTAAACGAATTCGATATTTTACTTAATAGGAAATTTATAGTGATATTTTTTTTTTTTTTTAAAAAGCCTTCCCATTTCCATTCTCATGGTCCGATTTTGCCCATTAACGAACTCGACCGAGATTTTGGGTCGTAATACTTTATGTATCGATTTGAAAGTGATTGGCAAAAAATTACGGCAGTTATCGTATCCATAAGAAAGTGAAATATATATAAACTTTTGAACTGACGGTGGTTTTGGAGTCTGGTGGATGTGAAACGCGATAATATGTTCAAATTTTCCGTAAGTTGAATCACTGTACCCATTACATTAGATAGCTTTCCTATGAAATCTACCTAAAAATGCATAATAAAATTTTAAATATACAATTCAAAATTTAATTTTATTTAATTGATGTTAATTTGTTTTAAAAAGTGTAAATTAATCTGTAAAATGGTTGTGGTACAAAATATAGTGATCTATATTAATTGCCCTGTCAACTATTAAGCGTTCGTTTTGTCATGTATTTGATAACGCTTTACAACTATCACACTTGTTCTTTTTTATTTTTTTCATAAAAAAGACTTGATTTATTTTTCTCGATATTGTAAATTATAATTTAATATTTATTTTGGTTGTTTTATTGATCCTACATTATTTTTTATGAAATTTATTTCAGGTTTTCTAATTTTGAAATTATTTTAATGGATTTTTACCGTTCAACGTTATTTTAAATATAATTTACATATTATTCCAAAAGATTTTCATTTATATTTTGGTAAAATTTTCTGAAATAAAAAATATAATAATTGGATCGACCATTTTTATGAAAATCAAAAAAAAAATTAAAAAACGCTTTTCTCTATTCGTCTAAAAAACAAAATAATAAATAAAAATAAATGTTCATAAATTAAATTTCCTTTTTTCTCATAAAATCCCGTCACTGTTATTAGTAATACTGTGATAAACAGAATACATAGTATTAATATTATAAACATGCATTAAAAAAAAAAAATGTTAGATGTTGTATCCCAATTTGTTGGCACTATGATGTCCAGAAGGCGACAATGTCCTTTTGTAACTATTTTATCTTGTCAATATTCCAGTTGCCAAGTTTGACAATTCATGAATTCGCATAGATATTAGTCCAGTAATGCGTATTTCTGTAATAATGCGTAGTTATTCACGTTTATTTCGTAAATTATCGAAAGCTCACAAAGACTCTATTTTTTGTGTCTAGATCTGCGTTACAGGATCAACAAAATTAATCGTATGATTGACAATATAACGCTGATAGTTAGGAATGTTACTTTCTTTGTGAATCCGATACAATTATTTTGCCTGATCGGATGGAGATTAGCACTATGTCTAATAACGGATAATAGAATCATTTATTTAGTAACATACGTCACCAAATACCAAAAGTGAGATCTTGCCTGCGTTGTTTTTTCGTCCGGAAAAGTATAATAGTCCTTTGCACGATATGATGTAATAAGTGGTTAAAAGTAGAATAAATACAAGAGCTTGTAATGAATTAAGTAAATAAAAGACAGAATATCAACTTACAATAAAGTAAATCAGTTTCCAATATTGATAAAATAAGAATGACAAAAATAAACAGTTTTATTATAAATAAAGAATCCGGCAGAAATAACTCCCAGATTTCCCACCGATGTTGGTGGAGCGCTAATAGTACAGGACGTGGTGTCGGCGCTCCATTTTGTAGTGGATGTCTTGCCATTTCAGTTAACAACCATGGCGTGAATTGGTGAACATCGCTCTCGTTATTGAAGGTATTTTAGAAATGGTGATTCTGTTATCAACAGGCAACGATTATCAAGTTCACACTTTCGGCTACGTTGACACGCCGCGATAGCCGATAAGAAGAAAATCCAGTTATGGGTGTCAAAATTTAGAGCTACCGGTTTACCTTTGAAGAAGAAACCACCACCAGGTAAGCCACGTTCGATCACCCAAAAGTATTGAAGCAGTGAAACAAGCAGTTACAAATATTTGATCTGGCTTTAAGGAGAATTTTACACGCTGACTCATAGTTTTATCCCCAGAAGCAGTATTGCTTCTTTCCAGACTATTCTTTACAATGTTCCGGTGAACTCGATTGTGTTATGAAGTGACGAAGCCCATTTTCATTTATCGGTTGTGTTAACAAACAACATTTTCGATACTGATCCCCTACAATTTCATGAGCGCCTTCTCAAGTCTTAGCGCGTTACAATGTAGTGCGCGGTTGCTGATTATAGGGCTATACGTATTTGAGGAAGAATGTCGACCGGTTACAGTAACTTCTGAATGTTATGTAAAAATGTTACGCGACTTCTTGTTACCAAGACTTTAATAAAAATGGAAATCAAGCCGAATTTGTGGTTTCAACAAGGAACTACTTCTTTCACAGGAAGACGATCAATGAATTTTCTCAGAGAAATGTTTTCCGGACGTCTTATTTCATAACGCGGAGGTAACCCATTGCCTGCATGGTCACCCGATCTTGCAGAATATGATTTTTTCTCTGAGAACATTTCAACAAAGGTTGAATTCTTTAAACAGAAACCGAGAACCCTAGATTGTTTGAAATATTTTATCCATCAACAAATCGCTTCAATACCATTGGAAATGACACGAGAAGACCTGTATATATATATAGTGAATGTTGGCAAAGGAAAGACATAATATTTAAAAATTAATAAAAAAATATGTGAAAATAAATGGCAAACACTGTTTTATGAGAATAAATTTGGTTTTTTACTTTTTTTTTTTTTTTTTATAAATTTGTTGTAACTTCTATTTTATTCATATTTCAAATCGTCCCCGATTTTTGCCGGACTCTGCCTATTCTGCCGGACTCTGTACGTCATCTTATCAATAAATTTCAATGGTGGAACCCTTAAGAAAAAATAAACTTCATTTGGAGGTACATATAAATCGGCTATTGAGCCATTAAGTATAGCCCAAAACCATGTTTTGAGGTTGAATGCTGATGACTCTAGGTTGGATTCATTGTTACTTTTCTTAGAAAATGAAAAATATTACGTTTAAGACAGTTGCACATCTTTAGATTGATGGATAACTTCTATTTAAGAAAATATAGATTTAAAGGACATCGTAATATCGTACAGTCTGTTAGAAATAAGAGAAAAATGTTTGTTTCCTATTCAAACGTGACAATTGCAAAAGATCATATAACTACATGGCTCCTAAGGTTTAAAACTTAATATTTCTTATATCAGAGAAGCTGGAACTTATTTTTCGAGAAAAAGTTGAACTTCTCAAATTTGAGTAAATTTTTTAATAGGCGTTTTTACACCCATATTTCTCATAATTAAATTCTCTACAAAAATCAATTAGAAATTTTTATTGGTAAGTTAACAAAGTTATTTTATTCCAAACTTAAAAAAGGGTTTTATCCGATAAAACGTATTTTGAGTTTTATCCCGTTCTTCTTAAAATCTAATTGTGGTAGAGGTCTGGACGGACCACTTACATTCAATTTTTTAAATCAAAAATCATAAGGAAACACCAAATTAACCCCTCTATTACCCCGGTACGGTTTAATTTTACAGAGGGAGCAAAAAGCAGGACTAAATGTTTCGCGAGCCTAAAACTCGATAATGAACCGTTTTCCGAACTATGTTTATATGAACTTTTTTTTCTTATCTTTCACTATAGAATTTTCTCCCGAGAGATTGCCGTGCAATTTGGAATCACTCTGTATATATGTATATATATATATATATATATATATATATATATATATATATATATATATATATACACAGAGTGTACAACGAAGTATTTCCGGGACTTCCATAACCTATTCTACTAGTGAAAATAATGCAAACAATTCACATAAAGTACTTCCTAAAATGCTTCGTTAATGAGTTACAGCTAATGAAAGATTCGCTCGTACGAAGTTCGTACTGAAATTTTTAGGGCATTAAATAAGGGGCATAATTAGTGATTTCCAATGGGTTTGAGCTGAAATATCGAATAAAATAGGTCCCAGAACTGGGATTTGCAGTAGTTTTTGAGAAATCTGTTTGTAAATAAAATTCAAACTTTTCTTACTTTTTCGTCTTATTCAAATTATCTCACATCATTTCATTCAGAATTAAATTCACAGTAAGTTTTCTTTTAAACGTTTTTTTACCCCTGTATTGGGTAGTTTTTAACCCAATCCATCGGGTTGGTCTACTGGTGCATCTTTACAGCTGATTTGTAAATTGAGAGTTCCAGCGTTTCAGTCCTAGTAAAGTAATTTATTTTTACACGGATTTGAATACTAGGTCGTGGATACCGGTGTTAGTTGGTGGTTGGTTTTCAATAACCACATATCTCAGGAATGGTCGAATCGAGACTGTACAAGGCTACACTTCATTTACACTCGTATATATCATCCTCTGAAGTATTATCTGAACGATAATTACCAGAGGCTAAACAGCAAAAAAAAGGGTTTCTTAACCCAATTTATTGGTTTTCACCCTAGATTTTTAAAAACTATTGCAGATATGGTTCTGGGATCTATTTTATTCGATTTTCCAGGTCAAAAACCATAATAAATCACTCATTATGCACCTTAATTAACGTCCGACAAATTTCAATACGATCTCATTTTACCAAGGTATCTGAAATCGACCGAAATTTTTCACTAACTGTAACTTGCAAACGAACCATCTTAATACATTTGTTTACATTAATCTTTTTTTCCATTATTTTCACGTGTAGATTAGGTTATGAAAGTCCCGCGAGAACTTCATGATACACTTTGTATAAAAGTAATAAAAAAATTGGCCCAGCATAAAATATTTTATATATATGTTCATAATATTAATAATAATCATAATAACATATATATATAATCAGAATATATATATATATATATATATTCTAATTATGTGTTTACATACATATATTAATATTTATATGTACATAATTATTTAAGCTTAGAACGTTGAAGTTATTTCTAGAATTAAAGTTTTAATAAAATAATTGGAAATTTTTTATTAGTTTATTATATTTGTTTTTAATTTAAATTTACTTTATTATTATTACTATTTTTTTTTTTTTTATAATGGGAAATCCATTAATTAGGTTTCGTTAGAAAATATTTCTTTTCTTCTTTATGTTATGTTTATTTATTTAATAATATTTATGTATATATATATATTTATATGTATATATATATAGTCCTACGCAAGAACTATCGCATGGAAATAAACAAGAACAAAACAAAAGTAATGAAATGTAGTAGAAATAACAAAGATGGACCACTGAATGTGAAAATAGGAGGAGAAAAGATTATGGAGGTAGAAGAATTTTGTTATTTGGGAAGTAGAATTACTAAAGATGGACGAAGCAGGAACGATATAAAATGCCGAATAGCACAGGCGAAAAGAGCCTTCAGTCAGAAATATATATTGTTTACATCAAAAATTAATTTAAATGTCAGAAAAAGATTTTTGAAAGTATATGTTTGGAGTGTCGCTTTATATGGAAGTGAAACTTGGACAATCGGAGTATCTGAGAAGAAAAGATTAGAAGCTTTTGAAATGTGGTGCTATAGGAGAATGTTAAAAATCAGATGGGTGGATAAAGTGACAAATGAAGAGGTATTGCGGCAAATAGATGAAGAAAGAAGCATTTGGAAAAATATAGTTAAAAGAAGAGACAGACTTATAGGCTACATACTAAGGCATCCTGGAATAGTCGCTTTAATATTGGAAGGACAGGTAGAAGGGAAAAATTGTGTAGGCAGGCCACGTTTGGAGTATGTAAAACAAATTGTTGGGGATGTAGGATGTAGAGGGTATACTGAAATGAAACGACTAGCACTAGATAGGGAATCTTGGAGAGCTGCATCAAACCAGTCAAATGACTGAAGACAAAAAAAAAAAATAAGATCGGAAATCTTATACGGCACTGAAACATTAGATCTAAACAACTACAAAAAATTTCTCAAGATTGAAAGAATCTTAATAAGGAAATTCATAAACTAAAAGTAACAAGGAAAGATACAACTAAAATCTAATGAGAAAATTTAGCAAAATCAAGAAAAACTAGAAACAGCGTTAAGAAAAAAAGATTTCTTGGGACATATATTCAAGATGGATTCAAACGGGTTAAATAAACAGATTTTTGACAAGTTTTGGATTATGACAAGCCAATCGAATTACCTGAAACAGATGGAAGAGGATTTCCTAAGTATATATTTGAAAATGGAGGACTTTTGCGATAGAAATAACTTCTAAAAAATATTTTACAATATAAAAAAAATCTTCTGGCAGATAAAAAGACAGCTTGAAATTGTACAGATAAGGAAAAACGGAGGCATACTGAAAAAATGAGAACGCATGGAAGAGAAAAGTAACTAGAGAGAAGTGATATTTATTTGGTTATAAGATGGCGTTTTCTCACATAAAAAGAAAAACATAGAAGGGAAAAATTGTGTAGGCAGGCCACGTTTGGAGTATGTAAAACAAATTGTTAGGGATGTAGGATGTAGAGGGTATACTGAAATGAAACTACTACCACTAGATAGGGAATCTTGGAGAGCTGCATCAAACCAGTCAAATGACTGAATACAAAAAAAAAATATATATATTTATGATTAGAAATGTTTTTCTTTACGACTACTAAATAGAATTTTAAATTTATTGAAATAACTCAAATATTCTTTTTCTTCCATTATTTCCAAGTATTTAAAATTATTACATTAATTGGAATTAATTATTTTTATTATTCTTTTTTAGAATAAGTGAAACATACATTATTTTATTTCTTCACCGTTGGTTTAAATTTTAAAGGTAAACTCATCTCATAACTATAGATCGAATATAATAATTTATAAACAGTTTTGACTTCTTTCAATCCAACTTATAGAAGTGCTCTCCTCGACTTAATATTGGTGGGAAGAATTCTCCTAACAGACAAAAGAGTTCTACATCTGAGAGATTTTGTGACTTAGATGGCACAGCTTAGGATCAAAGCTTTTTCAGCTCTTCATTTTATTTCTGAATTTCCGCTTTTTAAGCGTTCCTTTTATCGATCTCGTCTTTTTTTTTATTTTTTTTTCTGTCTTCTTTTTTGGAAGGTTTTTTACTTGCGCTTGAAATCTTCTTTTCCCTTTCTCGTTTCCTTTATTTACCTTATTTCATTTATATATATATATATATATATATTTTTTTTGTCTTTTATACTTTGTATTACAGTATTTTTTTTATTAATTCTCTGAAATTATTTACTTTTTTAAATGTTTGTAAATTCTTTAAAAACTGTTATTAATATTATAAAGGTAAGAGTTTTTATATTTTTTTATTTAATTGAATTCCGTTTAGTCAATTTTTTTCGAAAATAAAATATCCTAATGGATTTCATACATTATTCTATTTTGTAATTTATTTGTATGAAGAAACATTTATTTCATTTATATTTATTTATTTTGTGCTTAATTTTTGGCTAAGCTTTATTTATTTTTATTCATTAAACTAAATAAACTAAACCGCTTATTAACCATTAGCAGAAGTTATTATTAAATCTTAAATAGATGACTATTTTGATTTTTAAAGAGTCATTATTAGTAGACACTGAGAAAAGTTATATATAACGTAAGAACAAAAATCAATGAAAGAAAAAAAATTATAAGGCCAGGTGGCCTTATAATGCGGCCAGTGGCCGAGTAGGTAGCGTCTCGGTGGAGGTCTCGGGTTCGAATCCCGGTTAGGCATTGGATTTTTTCAACACGTTATCAATTTCCACCGAGCTAATGACAATAGCTGTTTTTTATTCATTAAACTAAATAAACTAAACTGCTTATTAACCATTAGCAGAAGTTATTATTAAATCTTAAATAGATGACTATTTTGATTTTTAAAGAGTCATTATTAGTAGACACTGAGAAAAGTTATATATAACGTTAGAACATAAATAAATGAAAGAAAAAAACAATTATAACAATAATTTTAAATAACGGGTTAAAAAAACAAAATTCCGAATTCCTTGGCTTAGTAGGTAGGGTCTCGGTGGAGGTCCCGGGTTCGAATCCCAGTTTGGCTTGGGATTTTTTCATATTTTTTCGATTTCCACCGAGCTAATGACCTAGCTGTTGATCTCTTTCACAAGAAAAAGAATAGTTTTTTTAGAGTAGAAGTAAAAATGAATACAAATGTAATACAAGTTTGTTTGTTATTTTGTGCTTATTATTATTTCTTCTTTTTTTCATTAATTTATTAAATTTATTTACTAATCTTATAATTAACTCGTATATATTTTTTCGTAGTGTCTACTGATGATAATTGTTTAAAAAACGAAATAACCAACTTTTTTTTTGATTATAAATAAAATGTTATAAACATTTTTAAGGTTTTCATAATCGAGCTTTCCAGGTTTATATCAGTAATTATATGGCGTAGTTCTTTGTATTAGGTTGATAACATTAGAAAAAAAATATTCTTAAGAGGTAAAAGAAAGAAAAAAAATTTGCGGAGAAAATTTGTGGCACTCAAGTGGACACTTGGTTGGCGGGTGTATATAAAGATATAATACGGGATTCTTTAATGTTCAAATATAGGACTGTATAGAAGATAAAAACTGTAAAATACGACGTAGCTAATAAAAAAATATAAGTGTAATTATTAATAAAAAATAACTAAGGATGTAGGATGTAAAAAAAAATATTGAATGTAAAAGTGTGTGAAAATTTAACAATATAGAATAACTTCATACAAATCAAAAAGTTGGTAACTCAAAAATCAAATAAATAAAAGCAAATGTTATTTAAAATAAATTGTATTAAATTTTATAATAAGCCGAATTCGTTAAAAAATTCTTTTACTTTCCATCTAGCGCTATAGCTCTAGAAGGGAAAGTATTGCAATCGGTCCAATTTGGGCATATGTGTTTTTACTGAATCTTGACGTTTTGACACTCAAGGAACCCAAAAAACAAAAAAAAAATTAATCAAAATTTTCCGGATGATCGTATGTATGTACGTTCGTGTGTGTGCGCGCACGCGCGTGCGTTCGGTGTCACTGTCTAAATCACCTTATATTCCAGAACTGCTGGATCGATTTTGACAAAACTTGGTCATATTACTTCTATATATGGGGTGGTATTGCCATTAAACTTTCAACTTAAAAGGTCAAGAGAGAGAGTTGTAGAGCAAGGGCTAGAAACTGATTTTGAAGTAATTTTTTATAGCGACTCGCGTGTATAGAGAACAATTTGTTGGTAAAACGTTTGGGTCAATATATCCGGAGGATGAGAGGTCAATTTTATCAAAGTTTTGCAAACATAAATAAACTTTTAGCAATAACGTTCAATAAAATTTTATCGTAATTCAGTGCCCACCCTTAAAAAAATATCTTACCTAAAATTAACTGTTATTAATTTTCTATTGTAATAAGGATAAAATCAAAACCTAAACCGACAACGATTGTTAACGTCTATATGCCTACAAGCGCCCATGATGATGATGAGGTAGAGTGTGTATACGAAGAGATTGATGAAGCAATTAAACACGTAAAAGGAGATGAAAATTTAATAATAGTTGGAGATTGGAATGCAAGCATTGGAAAAGGCAAGGAAGGAAATATAGTGGGTGAATACGGGCTGGGCAAAAGGAATGAAAGAGGGGACCGACTTATAGAATTTTGCACGAAGTATAATTTAGTAATTGCCAACACCCAATTTAAAAATCATAATAGAAGAATATACACTTGGAAAAAGCCAGGCGATACTGGAAGGTATCAGATAGATTATATCATGGTTAAGCAAAGATTTAGAAATCAACTCGTTGACTGCAAAACTTACCCTGGAGCAGACATTGATAGCGACCATAATTTGGTGATAATGAAATGTAGATTGGGGTTTAAAAACCTAAAGAAAAGGTGTCAGATGAATCGGTGGAATTTAGAGAAGCTTGAGGAAGAGAAGGTAAAGAAGATTTTTGAGGAGGACATCGCAAGAGGTCTGAGTAAAAAAGATAAGGTAGAAAATGTAGAAGAAGAATGGGAGAATGTTAAAAAGGAAATTCTTAAATCAGCAGAAGCAAACTTAGGCGGAATAAAGAGAACCGGTAGAAAACCTTGGGTTTCAGACGATATATTGCAGCTGATGGATGAACGTAGAAAATATAAGAATGCTAGTGATGAAGAAAGTAAAAGGAACTATCGGAAATTAAGAAATGCTATAAACAGGAAGTGCAAACTGGTGAAAGAAGAGTGGATTAAAGAAAAGTGTTCAGAAGTAGAAAGAGAAATGAACATTGGTAAAATAGACGGAGCATACAGGAAAGTTAAGGAAAATTTTGGGGTACATAAATTAAAATCTAATAATGTGTTAAACAAAGATGGTACACCAATATATAATACGAAAGGTAAAGTCGATAGATGGGTGGAATATATTGAAGAGTTATACGGAGGAAATGAATTAGAAAATGGTGTTATAGAGGAAGAAGAGGAAGTTGAGGAGGATGAAATGGGAGAAACAATACTGAGATCTGAATTTAAGAGAGCATTAAAAGATTTAAATGGCAGAAAGGCTCCTGGAATAGACGGAATACCTGTAGAATTACTGCGCAGTGCAGGTGAGGAAGCGATTGATAGATTATACAAACTGGTGTGTAATATTTATGAAAATGGGGAATTTCCATCAGACTTCAAAAAAAGTGTTATAGTTATGATACCAAAGAAAGCAGGGGCAGATAAATGTGAAGAATACAGAACAATTAGTTTAACTAGTCAGAAGTATAAGTTTAGTTTATCTAGTTTATCTAGTCAGTCTAGAAATATAAGAATTACATAAAAATATAACCTTGTATAATATGGTTTACAATCATAAATGTCATTTTGAGTTAAAAAGTTTGCTCATAATTTTGGTTTTCCTGCTGTGTGATTTATAGATTATAATACCACTTATAGTTGGCAATCATACTTAAATCGCGTTGTCATAAAATAGGTCAGTCGATAGTTTTTAGTCCAGGGAAATGAAGAAAAGTGTCTTCTTATACTACTATAAAAATATGTAATGTGCACACGAAATGTGACTTTAGTTTATGACATTTTCGAAGTAAGATGTTGTGTCAATTCGACTTTAAAGTAGTTTATGTATCCTATATTACGTTGTTACTTGAATTTGCTAATATAAAGTGGTAATGTAACATTTTATACAAACACGTTAATATAATATAAAGTGCACGATAAATTGAAACCGGTATGTTTTCTTTTATTTTATCATTTAAATTGATAAAAGTAATAAATTTTATTTCAATATTTCTATTAATAAGATAAATTGAATAAATATTATACGGAAATGTATTTTTACATAAAGTTTATCAAAGTAAAAAATCTCTACCACCACACTGAACGAATTTTAGTTTATTGCTGATAGGAAAAAAATGTTTATTTTTCCTTACTTGGATGTTTTAATACTTTGATGTTAAAATATTATTAAAAAAAAAAATAATAATAATGGAGAACTGCATCATACTAATATTAATTGAATATGAAAGAAATAAATTTTTTTTTTTACTTTTCATATTCTTTTTTTATCCTCGTTTAACTTCTCAATTTTTTCATCTAGAATTATTATAGAAAATATAGATTTAGAGAAAAAAGCGTTATTTACAATGTTTACAAGAATGTATGCATAAAAGTTAAAAATGAAAAAACCGCAAGCTTTAGGATGACATGTCAAGGATATTATCGTTGATTTTCAACTTGTACATATAATGACCAATGTAGAAATTGTAGGGTACATTTTATAGTAGGAAAACTATCCAAGAAAAGAAAGAGCAAATGAAGTTTTAGTAAAAAATTTAAAAAAATTAGATTAGTAGTAATACTGAATAGTATAGAATTTTTGCTAAGATAAAATTTAATTAAAAAAAAATAAAATTGTAATAAAGATAAAGAAAAGTTAGTAATTAATATATACTGCAGATAAGGGAACATGATACAACAGAAATCACTGAATCTTTTACTTTCCCCTCTAGATAACGCTATAATAGAGCTATAGCTCTAGAAGTAAAAGTAATGTAATCGGTCCAAATTGGGTATTTGTGGTTTTTAATGGATTTTCAAGTTTTGATACCTAAGGAACCCGAAAAACCAGATGGAAATTTTCCGGATGTAAATGTTCGTATGTACTTATTTATGTTCGGTGTTGGCCTCTAAATCAACTTATATCACAAGAGCTACTGGACTGATTTTGACCAAACCTGGTCAGATTATTTCTATATACGAGGCATTGATGCCATTAAATTTTGATTCTAAAAGGGCAAGCGGGTGAGGCTATAGAGCAACATCATCCTCAGAATCTCGACTAATGATGATCAAATTTTTCTAAGGCACATTTTTAAACAATTAAATAATAACAATATTTGAAAAAAGTAGATTTTGCAAACTTGCATCCCCACCCCAAAAAAAGCTCTTAACTAGTCGCTACTAAGTCAACAGTACCCCAAGTTACCACAAGGAGCGCTGCTGTTGCAGTCCGGAAAATTTGAAATTCCACCGATTTTCCAACCTATTTATTTTTTACTCTTTAAATATTATTTATTTATTTCAAAGGTTGGGAGCACTGACACAGCTGTCGACTACAACAGCTGTGTGACGTCACAAATGAGCGGTAGAATTAAATAAATTAATAATATTTAAAGTGTAAAAATGTAACTCATTCTGGGGGAGTCCCGAACTCGATCGCCCGGTTGAGCTGGCACCTGGTGCATTAAACCTTGCAGCTACATCAGATATCGACTGTACAAGCAAAATTTGTTATATGTAAGTTATGAAATTACATTAGTTTGTTTAGTGACAACCGTCGCTCCGTTAGTTCAGCCACACCCGCGCGAATTAAATGAGGTATTAGCACGCGCTTTAGTTAGAATCCTTGAATTAAATAAAGTGATAAATATTTTGAAATAAGTTGTGTTTGTATGCATATGTAAGAAGTGCATCAGAAACAACTGTAATTTTAGGGGTTTTTTTATTTTGAGAGTAAAATTACAAAAAAATGTTGGGAAACTGGCATAAGCTATGATATCTTTCATGCGAAAAATAAGTCTAAATATAAGAATATGTACATATACTAAAGGAAATAATTGGGTACTTTGAAATGATCCATTATAGTAAGATGTCAAAAATCAATTGGGTTGACAGGATTCCAAATAAGAAAATCATAAAAAGAACAGTTGAGGAAGAAATGTTATATTTTGTAATGACTAATTTGGGTGGGGGATGAGTACTAAAAAAATCCAGATTTAATTTAATCAGTGATGCGTAGAAGTTATAACCTATACGAGAATTCTAAAATAAATGAGACAGATATAAGTGAGTATCTAGCATATATAAATATTTTCTTTGGCAGTTAAAGTAATGGGCACAAAACAGAATGGAATGAAAAATTGCATAAAACTAGTCAAGTGATTGATGATAACAAAAAAAAAGGTCCAAAGCGGTTTGGATATACAGTGATTTGACAGTGGAATAAAAGGTACGGAATTGTTCATTTAGATATAAAAATTAAAAGGCTAAACGAAATAAGTAGAGATAAAAAAACAGATTGCTGAAAGCAAAGGAAAGCTGTCGTACAGAAACACAAACAGATCTATGAATTAGAAAGAAGCTTTTAAAAATATTTCTATGGTTGGAGTATTCTATTGAAAAACAGAATGGAAAAAATCCTACGTCCTGTTTTACATTTAATAATACAATGATTAAAAGAGAAGATTTACATCCTTCTATACAAATATAGAATGATGTGTAGGGAATAAATAGTAAACTGGAGTAAAAATATTGAAATATATAAAACAAACTGAGGATGTATAAAACAATTGAAGATGTAAGGATGTATTGTACAAAGTAAATATGTTAAAGTTAAAAAAATTAGCACGGAAGAAATAGAAATGAAGATTAGCATTTAACAATTGTAGACAGTCGATGAATGAAAGAAATAAATAAAAAAAAAAAAAATCAACAAAAAGCCACGCTTTTTATTTTCATCCTCTTTTCCTTCTCCATTTTTATCGCTTCCGTTTTCCATTCCACTATATCTTCTTCATCATTATCCGTTATATTTCACAGTTTTATTGTTTTCCTGTATTGTAATTATTAAATTTGTATAAGTTTATATACATACATATGTAAATTTAAGTAAGCGTGATTTATGAAAAATTCTGAATATACCGTTTTTAAATACCTATTAAGATTTGATAATTTTTAGAGATTTCAATTTTGCATGAAAATTCTCACCTTCTTACCTTCCATTATAGTGGTAGTAAATTATATAATGTAAATAAATTGTGTTAAGATAAAAAATTTTATTTTTAACTTATAAATAAATGACTACTTACATGGGACACGACGTAAGAATTAAAAGAAAAATATATAATTTCTGATACATTATCTCTTTCTAAAGTTGTGGATGTTATTAAAAGAATAGTATTTCTGTATAGTTTTATTAGTAGGCTACATAATTATTAATAAACATCTAACCAAGCAACTTACGCCGTAGTATTATAATGGCCAGAGCGAATTTCGAATATATTACAATAATTCTATATATTATATTATAATAAGGTAATTATATAATATATAGAATATATTCTTCAATTATATTACAATAAAATGACCCGACTCAAAAGTAGGATGTATATGTATATATATATATATATATATACAGCTGGTCAGGGGGCCCCGCCCCCTGGACATCAATGCGTTTGTTATCCTTATGATTTACTTCATTATATTTCTGTTGCTATGGTGATAAAAATATAATAATGAGGAAAGTAATTAATTCTTTTTTTCTTTAATGAAATCTTTTAATTCATAACTTTACTAACAGGCTAAGTTCTCGATCTTTGGCTTAAAACTTACCGTCAAATAACACAAATGTGTCCTGAAAATTTGAAAGCAATCAGTTGGTTGGTTATCGCGTTCTGCTGTTGCAAACAAACAGGCGATCAGATTTATATATATATACACACACACACACACACACACACACACACACACACACACACACACACACACACACACACACATATGTATCTATATACAAGATCTTCATAAAAGAATTGTGAAGTTTCTGTAATTCAGATCAAGGCTGTAAGTTTTAACCTACCTACCGGGTTGGTCTACTGGTGAACGCGTCTTCCTAAATCAGCTGATTTCGAAGTTGAGAGTTCCAACGGTCAAATCCTAGTAAAACAAAACATTTATTTAAAAAAATGTAAATTTTAAAAAATAAAATTTGTTTTTATACGTATCATTGATAAAATGCATTCCTGAAGAAAAAAGATTTTTTAAGAAAATTTGTTTTTTCCTACTTTTTGATTGGATATTTCATATCCAATCAAAATCGAGCAACAGTCGTTCTGGTTGTTGCTCGATGCATAGATACATAAATATCTGTTCAGATATATTGTAAAACTACTATTGACCAATAATCCACTTAAGGTCCAATAAAACGAATTTCCGATTGAAAGTCCAAAAAAAAAAAAACGGCCTTTATTATCAGTGAGATGCTAATTTTACAACTACTCAACTATTCAACTATTAAAAAAAGCTGATAACACAACTGCAGAACTTTCCTTTCACGCTACTAAAGCCGCGTTACGGGGAAGGCATACAACTGTGGGTTGTTTCTGATGCATGGCTTACATACATTTAATTAAAAATATTTACAATTTTATTTAAATATAATATTTTTTTCTTTATTTAATTCAATGATTTTAAATAAAGCGCAGCGCATGCCGTATTTATTTCCCGCGGGTGTGGCGGTACTCGTGGCGACGGTCGGCAGTACTTTAGAGCATTTTTGGGGTGGTGATGTGATTTTCCAATTTTTTTTTGCAACTATCATTATTTTTTAATTTTTGATAAATGTGCTTAAGAAAAAAATGACTTAAATTAGGTGAAATCTCGAGATAATGAAGGTGACCTTGCTTTACAACTACATCCTCTTGACCTTTTAAGTTGAAAATTTAATGGCATCAATGTCTCATATATAGAAGTAAAGTAATATGACAAATTTTTGGTAAAATCGGTCCAGTAGTTTTGGAAATATAAGGTGATTTAGAATCCAAAACATCTAACACACACACATGAACATTAATATCCGGAAAATTTCCATCCAGTTTTTTAGTTTTTGGGGTTCCTTAGGTGTCAAAACTTCAAAATCGGGTGAAAACCGCATATGCCGAAATTGGACCGATTTAATACTTTCCCTTTTAGAGCTATCTAGACGGGAAAAATAAAATAAAAAAAATATTTAAATAAATCTTTACTTCAACAGGAAATTAGTTTTATTAACTTTTTATTGGGTTTTTAATTGATTTTTTCATTCTCTCATAGCACAAATATATAGGGAAATTTTGAATGTTTGTTATACAAATTGTAAAAGTTCTGAAAATATTAGTGGAAATTAATTAATACTATGATGTGATGTAATGATTTACATCAGGACTGTCGCACGAAAAGGCTCGTGAATGTTTTTCTAATGCGGTGGAATGTTTAGAGTGACAAAATGAATGCAATCCTACCCGGTTTCTTTATTTAAAATGATTAAGTGATCTTGGGGCTCATAAATAAAGACCATCATTAAAGCAGGTACGTACTATAGTTTTTTAAGAAGAAACAGAGTTTGCAAAATATGTTTTGATTACTGAAGTATTATTTTCTTAATCATATCGTAGTTTTTTCCACTTTTTGTAAGTTTTATAAATAATTCTTTTTATAACACAGCAACCTAATTTATCTTCGATACGTATTAGTGTTTCCTTATCATTTTTTAATAGTTTTTCAAATAACAATTTTTATAAAACAGTACGGTAGTAAATTTTAATTTCTTTCAGATAACTTTTGTAAATTATGATTCTTTTCTTAGCTAATTTCTACTCATTAGATTTTTTCTAACTTATTATTTATTTCACTTATGTTTTGAGTATCTTTTTAATTTTACTGAAATACATTTATTTTTTATTTATTCTTGTCTTTTTATTAATACCGATTAAACATTAGAATGATATGTCCTAATTGAAGAATTAAAACCGTATTTAGTTGCCCAATTATCCGTATTAGGCATTCGATTATCCGGATTCGGATAATCAGTATTCTACTATATTATCCTATTTTTTATTAATTAAGATAGGATTTTTTTATATTTCTTAACATAATTTTTAAAATTTTGAACTATACATGTATTTATTTGAATTTTTTTGTTCCAGGTGAGTTTTGACAAAGTTGCAGTTTTATTTTTTAACATTTCTGGTAAGTTTTATTTTAATTAATTACATATAAGAACTTTTCAAAGAATCCAATAATTGTTTTAAGTTGTATTCTGGCATATACAATGTACTTGGTATATTAGAGAATAATAATTATTTTAAATTCCTAGAGATTAAGAAATTTTTTTTAAAATTAAAAATAAATAATTTTTTTTTAAAGCAGGTAAATAGGAAATACTTCGACTTTGTTACGCTAGAATCTCTTATTTTATTTTTTAGAAAAAAAGGCTTTATGTATTTATACATCGGTTTAATATTCTGCTCCTACGAAATTAAGTATAGTAGCTTATATCTTGGGGGATTCATTCAATTAAATATGCAGATATTGCAGCGATGTATTGCTGTAACTCGTTAGTAATTAAACCAATAAATATTTTACTCGTGGGTGTATTTTAATTTGTAAAAACATAATACTGTTGGAAATAATTTCACTGAACAATAAAAATAAAATAATTACTTAACTAAAAGTTAAAATTCATAAAACATTTTATTATAAAAAAAAAATATAATATTATTTTTATAAACTTTTAACAATTTCTCGTTTCCCTTGCTGCTCCACAGCGTTATTACTACAAATTAATGTTGTATATTTTCAAAAAAAATCTGCTAAAAACCTATATTCCATTTACAATACTTCTCGCCCCCCACCACCTTGTTATTCTCTTTCCTTTCCTACCACAAGTAAAATGCTCAAAACTTGTTTCCAGTCCGCCCAAACGTTCTACTTGACGGATTGGACATATTTTTTTGTATTCTACCCGGAATGGCCCGGAGATATGTCACCAAGCATCAATGGATTTTGAAGGTAATTGCTACGGTTATTACCACGAGTAATAACCTCGGAAATTTCCCCAATTAAAGAATAAATTAAAACGTTTTTGAGTATTTCTAAGAGATGACTCAAGTTTGGGGTCCGATGACGCTTGATGACATATCCATCGGTCATTCCGAGTAGAATAAAAAAAAAAAATCAGCCTAATCCGTGCAATATAACGACTAGAAATCGTTTTTCAGCCCATTTTTTTAATACTTGTGTATAAGATTTTGGTAAAATTTTTAATTATTAAAATCAGCCGAATTGAATTTTGTTTTTTATTATTTCTCTCAACATGTTTTTATTAGGAAAGAATAAATTGTTGTTGTTGGTTAGGTTAGGTTGGGTTGGTTTGGGTTTTCATTTTTTTTACCATCGAGATAGAAGTTAAGTTAAACTATATAATTTTTTCCTATGTATTTGAAGACGATTTAGTTACGTTTTATTAATAACTTAAGAAGATGCACATTCTGCACATAGATACAAAATTGAATTTATGTTATTTGTTATAAGATTTTATTGTTTAACAAATTCTTTTAAAATGTTTTTTTTTTCATTACTTAAAAAATAAATAAATAAAACAAGTGAGTTCATGGGGAAAGAATTAAATATTATGATGGAATACAAATGCTTTGTAAGTTCTGCAATGCCTTTCTCTAAAACTATTTAGTAATTAAAAAAAACAAAAAAAAAAAACACATTTATTTATGAAATAAAAAATTATTTAATATATTTGAAAAGTTAACTGAAAAAAAAAAAATTAAAAAATTACAACACCATTGAACCAACTGAACGAGAACTGGAATTCGTCAGACCAAACAGCAGAATGACAGAAATTCCCAGTAATCAAGAACAAACAAGGAACACCGATCTATATTGCTCCAAAGAGACATGTAGTTCAATAGTTAGTTCGTAGTTTTGAGAATTGGGGAAAAAACAGTACAACAGAACAAATACAGAAAATAAAACAATGCACCAAAGAAGTACACTACTCATACTTGTACCGAAGTCTTTACGGTAATTCGATTCAACTTTCTAACTCCTAGAACAACAGAATAGGAAGCTACTATTCGTAAATTTGGTGAACATAAATTCTCAGAATATTTGAAAGATGATATACAAATCGATGTATCAAATTTTAAAATATCCGAATGGAAAAAACCTTTCATCAATTTCTGTTATTAACAATTTGATAAGTAAATGAGTATAGAAATATAATAAGTAAATAAGTAGCATAAGTATGTAGTCTTTTAGATTTTCAGTAGTATTTGAAGATCCTCTATTAAATATAAATAATGATATAATTAGTCTTAATTGGATTTCACTAGTTTTATGTATAGATTATATCGGTTGTCGTTGGTGTTCAATTAATGGTTCTGTGTGCAGATATGAAGCTTACATTAGAATAATAACACAGGTCCAAAAAAATAAGGAAATTTAAAATTTGTTTGTAATCTGCTAACTGATTTTTATGTTATTTCGTGCGCTGATTTCAAATATGGCCACCGTTTTTTTCTATGTCGTAAGAGGTTTTTACAATACTAAAAAAAAATAAAATGAAAAAAGGCGTATTGTATTTGTATTTCTAATGGAAATTTTTTATTTATAAAAAAGTAATAGGACTTAAAAAAAGTATAATTGTACATTTCTTATTACACTTGTCTACCAAGCCTTTTCCTTTCAACGCTTCTCAGGCCACATTTTCTGCAGTAGTCAGCTTGCAGATTGTCTCTATAGATGGACCAACAGTAGTCTCCAATCACGTTCACATTTCACCTTCCGTGATATCTGCGTTCCATTTCCTTTATATCTTGATGAAATTTTTCTCTTACAGCACCAAGATTTTTCGGGGAAGTAATCAATATGAAAATGTAGAAAATATATCTTCAAACTCATCGATTAACCCAAGTCTTGGAATTTTATTAGCATGTTTTCCACTATACACTTAAAATTTGGGTCCTTATTTTTCCCAAAAAAATTCTTTACGACTTCTTTAAATGCTTTCCATGATTTTTCAATGTTCTCCAATTTAGTTTTAAAAAGTTTACGAATATCTGAACCAGTGAAAACGTCTTCTATCTCTTTGGCGTTACAGTTGTGGAAACTTATGGCAAATGTATTTAAAACATTTTTTTATTATTTTATGTGATCTGGCGGTACGAGGACTTTCCGTGGTTCAACCAAAGTTTTCAGTACTACATTTTTGCTCCCAGGTTCTAATAATACCTTACGTGACCATTATTTTCTAGTTCAATGTTCTTTCTTGTCCCGGCTGTTTCATTCACACAAGAAGCAGGGATATTTAGTATCCTGACGGACCGACAACTAAAATACGTAAAAGGAATCATAAATAACACTCATTCCCATCGCTTTGCTCCAGATCCGTTCCGGGATGTGGATTTTCCAACTGCTGGAAGGCGGGATTGGGAAGGTTATATAGCTGTTATTGGTGAATAAGTCAAGTTATACTGTACGAAAGACAGTCTCGTCAGATATATTGACGGTTACAGAACAAAGCTACAAACCGACACTAATATGGATACAACTGGGCCACAAGAAGACAGAGGTGAACTGTTATAAACCCAGACGGAGGAAGAAACGATACTCACTGTTACCAAGTCAAGAATGAAAGCAATAGGAATACTACAGACGGACATTGTACCTCCAACATGGAGGTTCATCTAAAAGACATTAATTACACACATAATGACTGACAGTGAAAATCCAGTCCCTCCAATAGAACATCAGATACATGTACCAAAAGGACCTCTAAACAAAAGACAAAGGATACTACTAAGCAAAATACTAAAACTAAACATAAACGTCCAAGGACAGACAGGACGGAAGAACCAATACAGACCTACCTGATGACGAACTCAGCAGACCAGGACCTGGCAGATCTTAAATTTGGGAATTTTCCCGTCGCTAAAGCCGCGTTCCGGAAAAGTCATGCAACTGTTGGTTGTTTCTGATGCACGGATTACATACACAACTTAAATATTTATCTAAATATTACATCTATTACATCTAAAATATTTATCATTTTTTATAAAAATAATATTTTTTCGTTTATTTAATTCAATGATTCTAACTAAATCGCACGCGCATACCGAATTTAATTCGCACGGGTGTGGCGGTACTAGCGGCGACGGTTGGCACTGAATAAACTAATGTAATTTTTCTACTTACAAAGAACAAATTTCGCTTGTGCGGTCAGCAGACAGATGTAGCCGCACCAGCTGATTTATATTTATACTATAAATTATATTATACTTGTTTATTTTCGACTGTTAGCAGTTCCTGAGTCAAACAACTCTGTTGATAATGACTTTTTCGGTCAGCTGTTTGATACGGTAAAATTTTGGTGAAAAGTTACCTCATGCAGTGTTAATTGTTTGTAATTATGACTGAACATGATCGAACTGGAGGTATGCCCCCTCCTCTGAAAGAGGAATTTACTCCTGTGGAAAGGCAGCGGTCTAGTAGGAAGCCAGGTGGTTTGTATTGATGGACGTATTCGAGCGTCATCAGCAGCGTGCTGAGGATCTGTATATGGAGTTGAGAGATATTGATTTTAGTGGAAGTGACATTGAGCCCATCCATTGTTGACAGAATTGGGTCAATTTGTCATTGTTGACAAAAGAAGTCCTTCTTTTGTTGACAGAATTGGGGGTTCATCAGCGGGTAATTCATCAAAACGCAGGTTGGGGCTCTCCCCGCGACAGTGGTGAAGCTGATGAAGCCTCGTGCTCTTGGAAAGTCTGGTCAGGATATTGGTGGGTGGCTCCGACGGGGTACCCGGTAGGTTAGCGAGGAGGAAGGAATATTTCTCTTACAATCTACGTTGTCTTCTTAAAATGTCTGTGACCTGAGTGAGTTAATTCGTACTCACATTAACATAGGTAGGAAATCAAAGACGGTTTCTTCGAAATGGATATCGAAATGGTCTTGTATTTATGATTAAAAGGTTTCGGAACGTCCTGGAGGAACTACCCTCGGAAGGCACGAAACATACCCTCGGACGCCAGTGCGAAATATTGGGCTGATTCAAAGTTGTTGGAGGAGATGTCCTGGGCGGGGCCGATGCTCCGGTCGGGTTCGCTGCAGGCGGACCAGGTAGTCGCTGGTAGTACTCGGGCCGAGTTCCTGGCTGGTGCAGTTTGGCATTTCTCCCGCTACCACCCATAAGACCGAATAAAGTATAACACCGAATGTCTGTGCCACAAACGGCTACTGAGCCTCGAAACAGTTTAGCGACCAATATCCTAAATAGCTCCTAGAGCTTACCTAGCAGCGTGAGCGGACTAAGCGCGGTGCCACACACCACCGACTTACATATCCCAATCGCTCACGTGTCATGTATTTACTAAAACAGGTAGAGGCGCATCTCGTCAACTACTAAAAATATATATGACATCAGTAAATAAAAATTTGCTTTGTCTAGACAGAAATTCGCTGCCACGTCTATGTTGCTGAATGCCAGAAAGTACCTGTCCACCACATTAAAGCGCTTGGAGCCTTAATTGGCTTGTAGTCAGCCATATATATCTCTAAGTTAGCTTCACATAGCAGTACGGTAAGAGTCTTTTCCCTTAGGTAAACTAGTGATGTCGGCTGAACATAGCAAATGCATCAAGGAACTCCCACACGGTCCGACAATGCGGCTTTCGCCACATTGACTCGTTGCTTGTGAGTGGCCAATTTTCCCCTTGAACTCTAAGTTCCAGGGGGCCCCGGTCACTGGCCTCCACAGAGTAGGCAGTCAAACATCTGGTGTTCATTTGACTGGACCTCCCCACAGACGCACAGCTCATCAGCTGCAAGGCGGTACCGAAACAGATATTGGTTTAAATTAACATGGTTGGTGAGCACCTGGTGGCTGGTGGGTCGGTACCAGTGAGTGGAATGAACATCATGGTAGTAGTTCATTCTTCCGACGGTGAGAAGCGGTTGGTGTCACCTATCTTGGAATCCGCCGTGTAAGCTTTGGCCGCAAATCCTGGAGTTTATTTGTTTGGGCCTCAAGGGAAGATGGGGCAATAATGTAGCTGAATACTTGGCCTGGAGAAGAAGTTCCATTTATCTTCGAATGCATTATGATGGGTCTTATTGGGGATTAAGGGAAGTCGATCCCAGGCGAAGAAATCAGTGGGGCCCCAAACGCAACTGTGGTGTTGAACCCGACGGGACGATCATATGGCGAACCTTCTCCGAACGATTCGCAGAGGTCAGGGAGAGGTCTTCGACATAGGGTCAAAGACACAGGAGATGTGGCTGCCATGTTAAGGCAACAAATATTGGATAAGGTTGAAGGCACCATAGTCACAGCGGGTAGGGGCATTCGGTGGGTATACTTACTCATTCAGGAAGTTGACGCCCTTACCTCAGAGGAGGATTAGAATTAGAGTCGGGTGTGTGTATTTTCGGGTATCCAGAAGGTCCGACGAAGAACGTTGCTATCGATGTTGGGGTTTAGCGCACCGAGCTGGGACCTGCGGCGGTCCTGACAGAAGGGGTCGATGTTTCAATTGTAGGGCTAGGGGCCCGTAAGGACTGTCAAGCGGAGGCTAAGTGTTAACACTGCAACACCCGTTGGCACGCTCTTAGAGTCCATAGCTGCAAGTTCGGCAGCCGGAAATAAATTCTGTCGTCTTCACTCTTGGGATGAAGAATTTTAGGGTTGGGAGAGCCCCCCCATCCAGGAAGCGTGAGCCGCTTAGGTGTCCCACCCTTGATGATTGGGCGGGGGCTAGCTAGTGACTTCAGATTTTGGGGAGTAAAGTAAGACCGTAGTCCAGTGGGGATCCCTTTGCGGTCTCCTCATTAGAGGCAAGGCATATCAGCAAAATATCGAGTCCCGGCTGCCTAGGTGATCATTAGTTCTCGAGAAGCAGTTTGAGATGAAGGCACCCCTGGAGCTGTGTTAAGGCTTAGTTGTCTGTCCGGCTCCCTGGGACACACACACGAACATCCTTACATCCGAAAAATTTCCATCCGGTTGTTTGGGTTCCTTAGGTGTCAAAACGTCACGATTCGGTGAAACCGGATGTGCCCAAATTGGACTGATTACAATCCTTTTCTTCTAGAGCTATAGCGATATCTAGACGGAAAACTCCTCTAAAACAAGAGGTATTTGCTAGTTATAATATTTATAATCTATTATCAATCAGTATCGTTATTTATAGATTTAAATTATAAGGTGTTGCTTTACCTTTATGAAATGTGTAATCCGATTCTATAATTTTTAATGTATGTAATTGTTCACATTAATGTTTTCTTAGCATTTATCTTTCATCGCCGTATTTATGTTTTCATTTTCTTTGTGTCTTTTTTATTTTGAAAATCGTCCTTGCGTAAAATCAAAACATAAAGGTACAATCGCTTCAGTTCACATCATAAAAGGGTTTTTTTAGGATAACTGTATACAAACACTTATGATAATATAAAAGGACTCTCTCTGTCTTTTTTTATCTTTCTATTTCTTTCTCTGTCTTATAACAAAGGACAATCCGAACATAAAAAAAGCCGGTGATCATTATAATACGTCGCGTTTGTGACTGGTAGAATAAATTGAAAATTTTGAGATATTCATGTGAATTATCTGGAAGAACAGAGATAATAATATTTTAAGGTAGTTTATTACCTTTCCTTTAAAATGTAAATTCATAATATATATATATATTTGTATAAATGGATTAATTCTCTGTAAAAAGGATAAATTCATTTTATACTTACTCATATATTTAATTTTGAATTATTTTAATGTATTTTATTAAAATATGTCATTTTTTCTCCGTATAAAAGTTATTTTTGTTTCTTTATATTCAGTGTATCTCGAATGTTAATTCATGACTAATTTTAACATTATTCAAAAAGATTTCTTAATTTTATTTTCCGTTTATTAACTAAATTGGTAAGGTTACCTAAATTTAAAGTATTGATTTTTAGAGCATTTATTTTCTTTTCTCTGCAGTAAACAGATAAATTTATCTTTTATTTATTCTCCCTTTTTTAAAAAACCTGATAAGAGACATCAATGTCCAAAAGATTAGTATAAAATTTTCCTATATTAACATAATACTACATTATATTTAAAATACATTTTTCTTTTAAAGAATATGTCTATTATTAATATTTTGAACTGGTTTTTATTTTTTGCTTTATGATATCGACATATAAACTTGAAGGTTGTGCACTGGATATAGAAGTGGAATTTTGAAGCGTATGAAAAACATCATACCTAACCGGGATTCAAATCCGGGACCTCCGGATAAAAGACCGAAACGCTACCACTCCATCGAAATGCATAAATGCAAAAATCCTTTGAATTTAAGTAGGTATGTAGTATTTTAATTGAAAGGGCTGTACATTAGGATTTTGGGAACACTTTATTAAAAAGGAAAAAAAAATTTACGCTCTTACGTCTAATTTCTAAGAGAGGCATAAGTGAATATTTAATCGCCACCCTCAATGACCATTTGAATGACAGAAAAATGTTTTTTAATAAAAGAGAATTTGTTAAGAAAAGACTTAACATAAATATATATATATATATATATATATATACACACACACGAGGTGCGACAATAAAGTAATGAGACCGATTTTTCTTTGCAAGATGTGGCAACCCTGCAGCTTGCGTAGGCACACCATCTCTGACCTTGGTCTATAAGCTACTTCTAGTCCAAGAGGCACATTGATGAAACTGCTCAGTCGTGGGTTGTGCTGTAATAAGTGAACACGTGTTTGTATCTCTCGTCACAGAAATGAAACCGCAAAATATTGCGCAACGGTATGCTATTTCTTTTTGCGTTAAATTGGGTGAAAACGCGACGACAACTTATGGTAAGCTTCAGAAGGCTTTTGGAGAGGAGGTTATACCAAGAGCTCAAGTTTTTCGGTGGCATAAAATTTTTAGTGAAGGCAGAACGAATGTTGAAGATGAAGACCGCAGTGGACGACCATCAACCTCACGGACAGATGTCAACTTGACCAGGGTGCGTGAAATCGTACGATCTGATCGAAGATTACCCGTGAAAATGATTGCAGAAGAATTCAACATCAATCAAGAAACGGTTCGTCTAATATTAACTGAAGAGCTTGGTATGAGAAAGATTTGTGCAAAAATGGTCCCCAAAAATCTCACACAACAACAGCGAGAAACACGGAAAAATGTGGCAGCCGATCTGTTAGAACAAACGGAAATCAATCTAGATTTGTTGAGCCGTGTTATCACTGGTGATGAAGGTTGGTTTTTTCAATACGATCCAGAGACAAAACACCAAAGTTCGCAATGGTGTTCAAAGGGATTACCCAGACCAAAAAAAGCTCGCATGTCAAAGTCAAAAGTGAAATGCATGCTTGTGTTCGATTCCAAGGGAATTGTTCATAAAGAGTGGGTTCCTCCTGGACAAACAGTTAACCAATATTTCTACAAACAAATGTTAGAAAGACTTCGTAAACGAGTTCTTCGTGTCCGTGCCAACATTGCTGATAATTTGATTCTGCATCACGATAATGCGCCATCCCATACTGCTGTCAGTACAGCAATTTTTAACCTCAAAACAAATTTCAGTACTACCACAGCCACCTTATTCACCAGATATCGCTCCGTACGACTTTTTTCTATTTCCAAGAGTCAAAATGGCGGTCAATGGACACCATTTTCAAACAACACAAGATGTCCAAAAAGCTGTGACGAGGGTCTTGGAGGATATTACAGAAGATGAGTTCCAGAAATGTTATCATCAATGGCAGAAGCGCTGGAATAAGTGTGTGCAATCAGAGGGGAACTACTTTGAAGGAGACAACACTAAACATAACTAAAACGGTAAGCAACATTTTTTTTCACATCAGTCTCATTACTTTATTGTCGCACCTCGTATATATGTGTGTGTTGAGATCTAATCTAGAATATGATCTAGAATATGTAGATCTAATGACCTCGAATATGTTGAGATCTAATCTAGGCGATGATTGCCTATCTAGCACGGAGCTATATTATGCTACTTGTGGAAGACAGTATATACACTCGTACATACTATTAACTCGCTCTTAGACTATGTATGTGAGATTCATTGGTACGGAACCTTTCAGTCGAATTTTGAATCACACCCGCTTATCTATTCGCTCTGAAATTTTGCCTACATGTTTGCTCCTGATGACAACACATTTAAGAATATATACTAAATTGTTAAGGGAAAAAAAGCCCCTTATGCAACTTCACTTACATGCGTATTTTCTTAATGAAAGAAACTTTGTAGTAAAAAATAACCTAGCCTTTTTTGGTAAGTTTGGATCAAAAATTCGCGATCTAACTATTGGAAAAATGTAGTACTTTTTAACCGGATCCGAATATTCGGACGAAAATCGCAAATATCTCGGAAACGGTAGGTCCTAGCGCTCTAAAAATATTTTTCGAACCCCTGCACGACAACCCCATCTGCTCCTAGTGGTACCCGTTGGATGATAATATTTTCAAGTGCCTCCGGGGCGCTGTTCGGAAATTTGGGAGCGTTGCGATGGAGTGATACCATAATATCACGGCAATCGCTCATCCAATTATCACGATTCAAACCGCGTATGGATCGGCAGGTCAAGCGCTAACTGTTTAATGCATAATTTGACTTGGAGAAACTATACCTATATAGAACTTGACCTGACTGTCTGATTGATTCACCAACCCCCAACGAAAACTACTGAAGATAGATTGAAGAAAATTGATAGACATTTTATTTTTAAGATGTATGTGTATACTAAGAAAGAATTTTTTGAAATTCCAATTTTAAAAGGTTAAAATGGAAAAACATTAAATTTTACTATTTTTCGCTAATAAATTAAGATATCAGCTTGATTTTTGGTTTCGATAATCTTCATGAAAATATCTTAAATCCGATTTCTACGTATTTCAAAATTCTATCTTGAAAGAGTTGATGAAAGGGAAAAAGAAATTGAACAAATTTTCCCCGTACCGACTATATTCGCTAAATTGGGGCTTCGAAATACTCTTCAGGGAAATATGTAAAATAAATTTTCGGGTTTTTTTAAATTTCAATTTTTAAGGGGTGCTACGATGTACCATGTGGCGGCTGAACCAACACACCTACTGTTATTGTATGTGTGACGCGACTGGCTGCTCCTGCTTTCGGTTTCTTGATTAAAAAATATAAAAGTAATTAAAAATTTAAAAAAAAAGATGGATTCCGGTTACCTCCTAGTGGTGTTTGTAAAAAAAGATACATTTTTGCCCGGTTCTCATTTATAACTACTTAACTAATATTATTAAATTGGCCGACTGTTTTAAACCACATTCTTAAATCACTCAAAGTTTCGGGTCCGGTACTGACCAAACTGTTGCTCTTAAGAAATTACAATACAATTTTATTTATTATAAATTTAACAGGTTTTTATTTGTCATTATTATTCTCACCAGCATGAATTTAATGAACTCAACGGATAAAAAAGGACAGAGTCCTCTGACTAGACGGAATGGCGAGGGAAGCGAGACATGAACGGCTAAATAGTCCCTGAGCGTGACAGAAAAGACAACTAACCAAATTACGCGGTTGAAGCCGTGATGGGGAATGCTTATAATACTCATATGTGAAATAAATAAGTTTTCTATTAAAAAAATATTACGGTTGAAGCCGTGATGGGGAATGCTTATAATACTCATATGTGAAATAAATAAGTTTTCTATTAAAAAAATATTACGGGTGAAGCCGCGGAGAAGGAACGCTAAAATTATATATGTATATAATGTTGGTGTATATATATATATATATATATATATATATATATATATACACACTACGTATGGTTTACTTGCTTTTCCCGTCGCGGTCAGTTTTTTTATTTTATATCTTTTAGTCAAGTAACCATATGCAGCTACACCAGTCGTATCGCACATACAGAAACAGGTGGCAGTGGCTGTGTTGGTTGAGCCGCCAAGCTGTACAATGTCGCACCTCTTAAAAAATCAAAATTCAAAAAATACAAAAATATTTTTTTAATATTAACCTCAAGAGTATTTGCAAGCAAAAATTTAGTAATATCTCTTTTAGTATTGTTAAAAATGGAGAAAATTTGCAATTATTTTTCAAATTTTTTTCCTTCTTCAGCCCTTTCAAGATTGAATTTCACAATATCTAGAAGTTTGTTTTTAGATATTCACATTAAGATTACACAAACTAAATATCAAGTTTTTATATCTTAATTTGTTAGAAGAAAGTAATTAGAAGAAATTATAAGAAATTAAAGAAAAGTAATAAATTTTATTTTTGTCCCATTTTAACCCTTTAAAATCGAAATTTCATTTAATCCTTTCTTAATGAACACTTACACCTTAAGAAGAACTTGTACATAAAGTTTTATCAATTTATCTTCAGTAGTTTTTGCCGGGTATTGATGATGGATAACTCACGACATGTTCTTTGATATATATATTATATACGAGGTCTTTAAATAAGGTAATGGGACGGGTTCAGAAAAATTTTTATTTACAATTCAATTAAACATGGACTCTATCATCTTCGAAATAGTTCTTTTGGGAAGCCACGCAACACTTTAAACCGTTTTCCCCCTCATCACAGCAATCGGAACTCAGAAACCGGAATATCCTTCTGATGGTCGGTTACATTGTTTTTTGTTTTCTACTGTTCCAAAATGATGTCCTTTTAATGGTGTTTTTTTTTTTTTAATCGGCAACAGGAAAAAGTCGCAGGGATTCAAGTCAGGTGAGTAAATGGTTGAGGAACTACAGAAATGTTTTTCTTTACCAAAAACTCATTAACCGATAGTGAAGTATGACAAGGTGCATTGGCATAATGCAGCATCCACTTGTCTTTGATGGCTGGTCTCACGTGGGCAACTCTTTTCCGCAGTTTTTCAAGAATTTCTTGGTAAACATACTGATTTACTGTCTGTCCTGTAGGAAAATACTCTTTATGGACAATGCCATTACTTCGAAGAAACAAATTAACATGGTTCTGATTTTTGATTTGCTCATTTTTTGCCTTTTAGAGACGTAATGTGTTTGTTAATGGCACTCCTTGCTCTAGCGGTTTGTTTCTGGATCGTATTCAAATATCCAAGATTCATCAGCAGTAATAACATTTTTTTTAGAAATCAGGATCAGTTTCAATTCGCTTAGAAGACTCACTTCCACCCTGTTGTTTTTCTGTTCTAAAGTGAGGGATTTTGGGAGCAATTTCGCATGGATTTTGGGAGCAGTGTGGGTTTTGGAAGCAAACATTTTTCATGTCCAATTCGTTTGTCAAAATTTGATGGACTGTGGTACGGTTCAAATTCAATTGTTCTGCAGTCTTTCTGTCAGTTAACCGCCGGTCGTACCGTATCAAGTCTCATTCGCTCAACATTGTTGTCAATTTTTCATGTTAACGGTCTTCTAGAGCGTAGATCGTCCGCAACTGAACCTCGGCCATCTGAAAATGCTTTAAACCCACTAAAAACTTGGGCTCGTGACAGAGCGTTATTTCCATACACCATTTTCAAATTTAAAAATGTTTCAGTAGCTTTCTCACCGAGTTTAACATAAAACTTGATTGCAAACGTCATAATTAGTATCACTCATATTTATAACGCACAACAAAAACTCGTTTCACGTAAAGTTTGTTTATGTCTCACCTGGCAACAATAGACTAAAAATATTAATACCTAATATAAATCAGCTGTTCATATAATCAAAAGTTTACTAGTAACTTTACAGTGTTGCCATTTTGGCTGCCAAAAAACTATTCTCATTACTTTATTTTCAGATCTTGTGTATATATATATATTCATTAATTTAATTT
Organism: Lycorma delicatula; assembly: GCF_047948215.1. Taxonomy (NCBI): domain Eukaryota; kingdom Metazoa; phylum Arthropoda; class Insecta; order Hemiptera; family Fulgoridae; genus Lycorma; species Lycorma delicatula. Next base: position 40,219,320 of record NC_134464.1, read on the forward strand.
CATATTATTATTACAATAAGTTGAATTATGCAACCATCTATTACGACCATTTATTTATTTATTTTTTTAAAGAATGAGATCTTCGCTAAATAATTATTTACAGGTAAATAAACTGAAAAAAATAGAAAGAACTATCAAAAACCGTTAAAAAATACATTTTGTGAATTAGTTAGTGACTATGTATCAACGATAGTAGTTTACTGAACTCAGTCTATAAAAATCTGTAACAATCATTTTATAGAACATAACCTTCGCATGATGTAAAAGAAATTTACTTTTCACACTGTTATAAAATATATGTGGGTTTTTTAAAATTGTAATTTTTACAATTAGTGGGTTTTTATAATTAGATGAATTTCATCATTGCATGTAAAGTAGAACATAGAATTGTTTTTATAATGGTTTTTAATAAAAATTTTATCACGTTTATAATCGATGATCTTTTTTTTAGATTTAAAATAATTTTGTTTGTAGACAGGTTTTCTCCTGCATTAATTGTTTTTTTTTTTTTTTTTTTTTTTTTTTTTTTTTTTTTTTTTTTTTTTTTTTAATTATGATTTTACCTTGATAATATTTTTCTACGTGTTTCAATGATCTTTCTTGGTGAATCCCGGAATGTTGTGTTTAAAGAAGTGCATTCAAAAATTTTCTATAATATATTATAAACATGTTCTAATATAAATAGAATATTTATTATTTTATTTCTATAGAAGTCCTTTCATCTTCTATAAAAAAAAAAAAAACAAAATAGGAGTTCAAGTTATTTTCTTAATACTTGTTTATCGAAAAAATATACCGGGTAAAATCAATTCAAGAAATTTATTTTTTGATACATTTGATTTTATGAGGATTTGCTTACTACATTATTATTTATTTATTTTTTATACACAAAATTACAATTTGTTTCATTATCATTTACCTGAAGCTTTAAATATTTTGGTATAATTATTTAGTTTTATGTCTTGAAAAATATAATTCATGAATGTTAATTAGAATAATAAAAATCTTTCTGAATTGTACAGTTAGCTATTTAAAACCATTTATTTTTAACATTACGTGCTCTTTGTCTACCTATTGGAGTGTTAATTTATGTTCTTACCGTACGTGACCATTGTATTGCTCCATCTGTTGTTTCGTTTAATTGCGTAATTTTTTTTCTTTAAAAGTACCAAGGAGAGTATTACTAAATATTTTATTTTTGCTGTAGACGATGCTTTGGTCCGGTTTACTGAGATGTGGAAGCTGCAACGTAACTTTCTTTATTATTGTTTTAATTATTTAATTTTTATTACAGCTACGATAAATATTTGTTAAATTATTGCATAATTTTGTACTAAATATTTATTATGTAAAGGTACTAGATGTCTTTTTTACAGAATATTAATTACATATTTATCGTTTTTCAAGGAAAAATCACGCATACAACTTATGAAACTAATTAACGATTTTAGTAACAAAATTCCGGTTTTCCATTAATCTCAGCATAGAAAAAATTTTAAAAGTATTTTTTCATTATACAATTTGAATTTAACCATAATTTATAAGATATATACTCAATAATATATACAGTACAATATTAAATTTAACTATCATCATTAGATCTATTTTGTTCGTTTAGAATTCTATGAATGGGATAATTTTTTATGGTTAGGAATTTGATATGTTCTAACTGAAAGTTGGCGTTGTAGATAAAGCTAATATAATTTCCGAAATAACTGGTAGTACTTGTTTCAAAAAAAGAAGAAAAAAGAAAAACACATCTTACGAGTAAATCGCACCAAAATTCTAGGAGAGTATAATATAATTTCTGAATCCATTCTACTGGAAAAAGATTATTGTATCTAGAAAATAGCCGATATAAATAGTTAATAGAGACTCAGAATAAATTTTTGACCCATTTCATCAGTTACCAATACATTAATAGTAATTTTTCCCCCTAATGTGTATTCAACTAGTGAACAATAAGCAAACTCGAAAAAGTAATATTGTACTTTAATAAAGTAGTAAAAGTATTACTATAGTAATAATGCTATACTAATATACTGGTAATATAGTTTCTCAAATAACTGGTAGTAACACTTATTTAAAAAAAAAGAAGAAGAAAAAAGACGTACTTCAACACATCTTAAGGGTACATCGCACCGAAATTCTATAATATAATTTCCGAATCCATTCTACTGGAAAATGTTTAATGTATCTAGAAAATAGCCGATATATAAATAGTTAATAGAGACTCAGAATAAATTTTTGACCCAATTTAATCAGTTACCAATACATTAATAGTAATTTTTTTCCCCTGACGTGTACGTTGCAATCTATTCAACTAGTGAACAATTAACAACCCCCGTGTCTGTCTTATTTTGGTTCTTAACTCATCATTTAATTTTTATTGCTAAAAATTGTTTTTTTTTTTTGCATTTTTCCTTTCTTGAACAAAGTAAACGAAGTATTGTGATTGCAAAAAATTTCCTTTTTCAGATTTCAACGGAAATATGCATTTGACCATCCCTGAATTCATTTTGACTAGTTTCGGCGTGACGTCTGTACGTACGTGTATATCTCGTATAACTCTAAAACGATTAGCCGTAGGATGTTGAAATTTTGAATTTAGGACTTTTGTAACATCCAGTTGTGCACCTTCTTTTTTGATTGCAATCTAGTGAACCAAAACTGTCCAAAAAATCCCAAAATACAAAAAAAGTGGATTTTGAACTTTTTCTTACCTATTGTAATAAGGGCGGCTTATTGAGAGGTTTTCAAGGATATATCATAAGTGGTACTTATTTTCATTGGTTCCAGAGTTAAAGCCAAATAAAGTTTTAATTAACGAAATATTTAGATCGTATTACAAGGAAAGGCACATCGGTTCGAATCGGACTTCATCTCTTTTTTTTTAATTTATTATTTTTACCTTTTCTTTAAATTTAAACATTATGATTTATTAATAATTATTAACCCGTGATTATATAAAATCTTTCACAATGAATAATTATTCAATAACAATAAAAAAAAAGTGAAAAATATTAGAAGTTAATAGTGAAAAAAATATGTACTTAAAATGTAAAAATGTGTGTATGTAATTTAACAGGCATTATTACATACGTGTATATGTAATAGATTTGGTGAAACATCTGATTATTTAATATTAATTGAAGATTATAATTTAGAATCGCGTTATTATTTTTGAATTTTCTATTTTAATTTTATTTAATTATTCTAGAATTTCTGTTTAATTGTATATACATTAAAGTCAACTATAGAATGATTGAAAAATAGACCCTCTCAAAAACAACATATACATTGAGGCATACATGCCCTATCTTTAGTAAATTGCAAAAAAATTCTTTATCTCTTAGTTCATTATTTGTCTGATATTGTCGTATAATATTCTAAGTCGGAGTTGATCTTCATTTCCTTTATTTGTTTTTTTTCCTATCTTTTAATTGCTCTTTGGTTTTATTTAATTCTTCTGTTCTTAATTTGTGTACATGTTCTCTAGTTTTCAAATTTTCTCCGTCTTTATATTCATCATACTCTCTTAATCTTTTAATTCTTTCCTTGGTCTTAATATTTTCTTCCTCTTTATATTTATCATTTTCTCTTAATGTTTTTATTCTTTCTTTGCAACATTTTCTTCCTTTTTATTCTTTCTTTGGTTTTAATGTTTTCTGAGCTAGTAATACGAGTAATAAAAAACTAATATTTCAGCAATTGTGTAACTGTCCACTTTAATAATAAAGAATTGGAAGATAGTATCTCACTTTCAAATGAAATAAGATTAAATGAAGTGCAGGAAAAAATGTGTATATGTAATTTAATAAGTATACAAGGAAGTCATGTTGTGTCAACATCAAATTTTATCTTAATCACTTAAAGGGCTATTAAAATTAAAGTAGCATTGGTTCCTATATTATTTTCCTAACCCAAAGTGAGAAGCAATTTTTTTTTTCATTATTTTTATACATATGTTTATAAACAATATTATTAGTGTGGTTTTATATATATATATATATATATATATATATATATATATATATATATATATATTTCAGATGAATAGTAGTGTAATTTTTTTATGAAAATATTGTTTTATAAGTACACTTAATTTTACCTAAAAAATTAATCTTATGATCATAGAAACCTTTCAATTTATGTGTATAAGTATTTCTAAATTAAAGATTAATATTATCTTATTTCTGGTAATTTTTAATTATATTTCATTGATGTTTTACTATTATTATTATTACTTTTGTCAATATTATTATTTTCAAACCTTCTTGCCTCGTTTTAGTATACAAAACGTTTAATAAGATTCTAATTTGGTTAGATCTTTTCAAAGTTAGCATTACAGTTCACGTATATAGTGGCATTTTGTATTCACATCACGTTATTAAAGAATGGGATTTTATTTTCGTATTGAAATTCTGTAATTGAAATCAAATCAAAATTTTATCGGTTTTTTCATTTTAGCCATTATGGACTACGTTATTTCAACTAATTAACTTTTTTTATGTTCTTTTTCTTCCACATCTCCTTCATCCTTTTCCGGTATTTTTGTTTTCTTCTGTTAAGGTATAGTTATTTCGTCTTTTCCACTTTTCTTTTGAAATTGTATGTTTTTAAATTTATGAGTTATTGGTAAACTTTCTTTTTGATGTATTCTTGTGTTATTTTTAGGTCTTTTATATGTCTTTCAGTTTCTCTTATCCGATTGTTATTAGTTTTTAGACTTTTAAAGCAAGTAAATAGCCTGTTAGGGTTCATTCTTTAGAGATGACCATAAAAGGCGAAACTTCGTTTTCATCTGATATTTTTTTTATATTTACGTACAGTTCATTATTTTGTCTTTTTTGTATTGTTCTTCGTTTTTGACGAGCTTCATGATCTTCCTGAATATTCTTCGTTTCTTTTTTTTGTAATTTATCGATTAGAAGTTTCTTGTTAAATGCCACAAATTCAGATGAAACCTTACAAACAAACGACTATAACGGTGTATCTTTGTTTAATAATACCGTCTTCTTACTATAGGTGTTTTTAGTTGACTAATAGACTAGTTCATTTTTTTTAATCCTTTACTCGATGTAAATGTGTCCTTTTCAGAGACGTTGACTTCAATTGTGTTTACTAGGTACATGAATTTTTTCGGTTTTGTTAATTTTAGTTTGGTGGTAGGGGGGTGATTTGATGTTCATCCTGAATTCTGTTTTCTCATTGTTCTTTTAGAAAAGCTATTATTTTCTTTTCCGAAATCATTTTATTTATGTCATGTGTCTTTCTTTTCTTTAAACAAAAAGAAGTTTTATTTAGTTAGCGTTTTACTATAATATATATTAAAGAATAAAGAAATGTTCTTCATGAATGTCTAAGACTCGTAAACAAAAAAAAAAGAAATATTTTTCTTGGAATTATTTATAAAAAGAGTATAAAAATAGGAGAAATAATAATAAGAAACAAAACTATTGGCCAGAGATGTTTTGTCTTTTTTGAACTAACGTTTAGCAGTTCTTTTCACCCTGATTTACGTAATTTGTTTGTTACTGTCAAGACAAATTTTATTACGTGTAACTTAAAGTGATTTATATTGCGTTTAAACTAAACAAAGAGAAAACTCTTTTAAGTTTTTATCTCACCAGCTGTTTAATATTCTGGAAAGTATTTTTAGGGTGATAAATAGTTTTGTAGTAATATTCAATGACAATATTAATAAAGAGATATTCTTATTTCCCGGTTAAAGATCTATTGCTGCTATTTAAGACACAAAACTCATTAATTAAATAAGTTCAGTGAAAAGTAAATTTTATAATTCGGATAAAAAAAGTTAGTGACGCTTGGTATTGAATTTTGATATAAAAGTGAAAGTCATGCAAATAACCGCTTGAATAGAGAGAAATAATTATTTTGTAATATTTACAAAAGAAAGCCTGTGACTGTCTGATGAAATATTCTATTCATAGAACCCAACAAATTTTTACTTTCCCGTATATAGTCCTATATCTTGGCAATATTGCAATTTTGGCAATCAAACAAGATTTTAGGGATCATGGTTTTTGCAAATGTCAATGATTTAAGACCCAATTAGTGAAAAAATGTTTTCCGTAATATATATATATATATATATATATATATATAGAAAGTGTTTCTAGAATTTTGGGCTAGCTACACTTTTTCGGATTCTACTTGCAAACTAAACAAAAAATATCTGTAGGAAAAGTGGTAATTTCTCATCTGTTCTCCTCCCGGCCGCCATTTTGTTATATTTATATCTCAAGTTTGGATATACGAATCGCATTAATATTTGGTAAGCCTCTTGGTAATAAAGTTTTAAAGTTAACAAAAAAAAATCAGGAATTAAATACCTTTGCAAATTACAAAATGGCGGACATGTTTATTTTTCAATACGTTATAGCTCCATAAATATTAATTTTTATCAAAATTTATGTTATTTTCTAAAATATTAAAAATAGGTTAACAAATAGCCAAGTGATGGTAGAAAATTGATGATTGTAATTATGTGTCTGTTTTCATGTCCTCCACTTAACACTAAATTCAGTCAAATATTAATTGTTTTTATTTATTGTTAATTCTAGTATTTTAAATTAGTATGAAATTAAGTAATAATTTTCTTACAATGATAGACCTAATAATAATTATGATAACGAAATTAGATCAATTTTCTTCCATAACTCTACTATTTGTAAAGCTATTTAATAAAGTAAAATGTAATTTTATTCAAAATAAAATGCTTAATATTTTATCAAATAACATAAATTGTGATAAAACTAATATTTATGAAGATATAACGGATTAAAAATAAACATGGCAGCTATTTTGTAATTTGCAATGGTATGTAATTTCTGATTTTTTTATAATTTTAAAATTTTATTACCAAGACGCTTACCAAATATTAATGTGATTCGTCTATTTGAACTTGAGATATGAATTATTATATAAAAATAACAAAATGGCGGATAAAGGAAGAACGAAGTAGAAATTGCCATTTTTTCTAAAGGTTTTGTTTGCTTAGTTTTACAAGTATAATCCGAAAAATTATAGCCAACCTATCATTTTCGAAGCACTCTGTACATAGGTATATATGATTTCATGTATTTTTATTAATATCTCTAGACTGGCTCAACAAAAACTCTTCGAAAATGGATAAAAAAATTGTATATTTAACATTAAATTATTGGAAAAATTAAAAATAAGGAGGGAAAGTCTTAGCGGCAATTATAATTTTTATAGTGGTCGTAGAAAATTGAGGTACATTACGGTGAAAGTACTTAGTAATCTGTTTATAATTCCAAAGTTTTACGCTGATCAGATTTAGTGGTGGTAATATTCGATGTAATAGTTTTTGATCCATTTCTCGTAAATCCATTGTAACAAAAATTTATCAAAAATTTGACCTGATTTTTAACCCCACTGGATAATGGGCTATCACGCTACCATTAAAAAAACCATTTTCTCCCAAGAAATAGCTATACTCGTACGCAATATCCAAGGAGCTGTTGAACTAGATTTAAGGAACTGATTAAGGCCATAAAAATTAATAAAAATGCTCATTCATGAGTACAAGTACACTTTTTACTTTTTTCCATCTGTTCACTATTTTGTGTTTTTTTAAATAAAAATTTATATTTATCTTAATTTATCTTGAGATTTTAATGAAATTTAGTATATAATGTACGTAATCACATCTTCGACGAACAAATGAGTTTGAAAATTTCATTTTTGAAAATTAAAAAAAAAAAATCATGAATAAATGTTAATTTTATAAATAAAATCTAAAGCCCCAAAATGAGAATAAATGAACGTTATATTTGTTCAGATCGGTTGAAAAAAACAGTTGATATGACCGAAATTATTAAAATGGATCGTTTTAGTTATGGGTGAAAACAGGCACGAACTTATCACACTGCATAATTTACAGTCAACACCTCTACGGACACACGGGTATGGCGTTACCCTTTTAGTAATTATAACCTATATACAGTATACCTTTGATGATAAAAACGTCATTTACTCAAAAGGGTCAACTGAGACCAAAAGTATTTTATTAATAATTTCGATTTTTTCCTCATTTGTATTTTTTACTTAATAATTTTTAAGGTAAATGCATCATTTGATCATGGGATGGCGTCAAATCGGACAAAAATTATTTTACTAAGCATTTTCATTTTTTCACAATCTTATTCTAATTCTTCTATAATTAAATCATTAATATTTAAATATTGTGTAGTGTATTTCAAATAACTAACTGTCAAAAGCATATCTGTGAAATTTATGTAATAGATGAATGACAAAATTTAGAATTCTTAAAATAATTCTAATTTTATTACAGAAGCTCATCCTTGTGTGTGTGTGTGGGGGGGGGGGGGAGGCCCTCGCTCGCACTCAACCACTCTCTCACTCACACAAGGATGACTCGCTCACTCACTCTCTCTCTCTCTCTCTCTCTCTCTCTCTCTCTCGCTATATATATATATGCACATATACATAGTGTAATATGTATACATTCATATTATATTCATAATAATGTTTAAATTGTATAACAGGTTTCTTTGTGGTTATTATTTCAATTTAGAATTTATAGTCTAATTAAACTAATTATTTAATTCAAAACTTTCCTCGTTGAAAAATTGAAATTAATAAAATAAAACATTGAAATCTGTCAAGCAAAAAATATATGAAAAGTATTCATTTTAACGGTTTAAGGTAGCAGTAGTGATTATTATTATTATTATTACTATTATTAAAACAAAATTATAAACCTCTCTCCAAAGTACTAATGTATTCATATACCATAGTAATAATAACGTAATTAAACCTAGTAATAATGTAATTCAACCTTCATCGAATCTAATTCATTTATAATATGAACTGACATGAATCAGTTATGAAATTTTATTATTATTTTTTATATTTTCCAATTTTTTATTGAATAATTCTGAACCGATAAACTAAACAAATATATACACATATATATATATATATGTGTGTGTTTTTTTTTTGGTCGTGATAAACTGTATTCTGTGTTTTATTATCATAATTAAATTAATAATAGATCGGGGGAATCATATCAATCCAGAAAATACTTTTATTATTGTATGATGCAAATTTTAATAAATAATTATATATACATATATATCTGAATAGGAATTGTTGCATTGGTATAATTTTAAACAGATAACGATTTATTTTGTTATAAAACGGATTTATTATAATCTATGCTTTGATGGCATTAAATCCTACTTAATACTACAATCCATTAGCTGTTATACTATCTTGTTAACTCCCTGATTATGTTAGCGGTGACCATTTTACATTGCATTACAGAATTTCTACCCATAAAACTTATAAAAATTAAAACCTTATTTGTACAAAAAAGAATGCAATGATCGGTTTTCTATCAAATAGAAATATACTCATAGTAAATAATTTTGTTAGTAGTAATCTTTAACATAGGTTATTTCTTTAGTGATTTATATTGAATGCTGAACAATAGCTTTTTCTGTAAGTTTGGAAAATAAAGGGAATTTTCTTTAAAGGATAATTTTGGCCAATCCTGTTAGCTTTAAATAATATTAGGTTCGCTTTTTCCTCAATATTTTTATGTGGATATTCATATACTTATAAAAGTGATCTCTTATAGTTCATCTCTTATAGTTTGATTTCTAATATATTCCGTTTGCCATTTTACTGATTTTCTGCTATTCTCAGTTGCTTTTTATTTTTTTGTTTACCTTTTAAGGCCAATATCATTATTATACCTACATCTTTATGCACAGAATGTTCAATTTAAAAGAGCCATTAACACTTAGTTTTGTGTATAATAAAAGTTGAGTGGCAAACACTTAAATAATAATTTACAGATGCTGTTAAAAATAATTTCCATCCCTTCGATGAACTTGTCAACAGATTTGACCGCGTTCGTGGCTACTCTTCTTATTGTTGTATCCTGTCTACTCCTTGGATAGTATTACAAAATTGTCTTCGTTTCCTGCAGCGTGTATGGATTGCTATTATAAACAATGTCATTTAAGTAACCCTAAAGAAAGAAGTCTGAACTAGTAAAATCAGAGGTGGCTAAAATCCTTTTAAAATGATTCTTCTACCGAAAATATCCTGTAGTATCTCCTAGCAGAACGAGCTACTATGGCAAGTGACAAGTGATGCTGTCCTCTCCTCTTTTTCTGTTTTGGAATCACAGTAAAGTATTACGTCAGAGGATGAATGAGGATATGTATGAATGTAAATGAAGTGTAATCTTATACACTCTCAGGTCGACCGTTCCTGAGATGCGTTGATTATTGAAACCCAACCACCAACGAACACCCGTATCCACGTAAATTCTTATCCTAGTAAAAGTAACTTTTACTAGGATAAGAACCTCAGAACTCTGGACTTCGAAATTAACGATTTGTGATGACGAAATCACTACTACATCAGCAATGTTCTTATTGATCTAATCTGGTGGCGCTGTCCTGTTGCAAGCAACAGTCACGGTCACCCTCTTGCAGTAAGACTATGAAATGTTGGATAATTTCTTGGTAGGTAGCACCATCCACAGTTTTAAACAAAAAAAGTCCGTTTATTCGTCGCTTTGAATCCGAATTCAACACGTCTACATTTTATGGGCGTAGGGGAGTTTCAAAGAAAATGTGTGGGTTTTCAGTACTCCTGGTCCGGTAGTTCTGACTATTACCATACCCACCAAGGTGAAACCATGCTTCATCTATGAAAGACACTTGATCTAAAATTCCAATGTTGCCTCTAATGATATTCTTAAACCATTGACAGTCGTGTAGCCTTATAGCATAATCAGCATTATCCTTACTGCAATGTGTGTTGAATCTAGTAAAATGTTCTTTTCCCGGCTTAATTTCTGCAAATATTTATATTTTGTAATTGTCGTTTAGTGGTCCTGAACGACCAGCTTCGTTAAAACTGACCTTTATCTCGCAGTTTATGGTCTTAACACCTAATCTGTTTCACGAAAATTTTTTCGACTAACTTCTGAAAAACACTTTTCACTGGTGCTTCCTTTCCCGATACATTCGCATCCGTGGCATCCTGGCTAAGACTTGAATGAGAGATATTATTGACGAGGTACTTAAGATGATCTCCGGTAAAGTCCGTAAGGGTTAGGTACGGAGGGGGTGGCATGGTGACCAAAACCGTCACATGGAACCTGTCTTCCCCTGTCGGGACAGAATGTCGTTCGGCCTGCATCTTATTCCCAATGATGTTTTTCGGGGGAAGCACACTGAATTTTCTGTGCATGCTTCCATATCCTGTAGGAACAGATGGCACATGAACTTCGTATGTTCTGCGGTATATCCTCACCTCAATAATCAAATTTCGCGAAGGTTCTTAGCGTCCGGGCACACAGGTATCCCTTAAAACATCCTTGACTGGTAAGGAGCTACGTCAAATCGTACCCCAGTTCCCTGTGTTTCAACACAGTCATGTCTTCGGTAGGTCCAGGGTCATTCTGAAGGTTTTCCTACATTAGGTACTTCTGCAGGACCTTTATAACTTCCCCCTCGTCAGAACTAGGAGATCCTGGGCAGCTAGTCACACCAGTAGATGCATCCTGTAAATGCATCATATCCGAAGGGAGACAGCACTGAGCACCCAGTTAAGAATTGCATCAGCTCTTCCTTCCAGCATGACGTTTCAGTCGGTTGCTCTGTATAAAACATTTATGTGTGACAAGCCCCTTCACCTTATTTATTATTTGCATTTTTACTACCTAAATAAAAAAAAAAATAGTTCTATTTTATTGTATTCTCGTAGCTTAGGCTTTAATTTCACATTATCTTCCTCTAACATAACATTGTCTTTTTTTATTTTCATACGTAATTTATTATAAGTAATGAATCCTTTTCATTTAAAATTTCTTTTATTTCATTTTTTATTTTTGCTGAAAGAACAATGTTTTCAATAAATGTTAGCGTTAAATGTTTTCTTTGTGGTAGTTACACCATTCAAATTTATTCCTTTAATTTCTGATTTTTTACTTTATATAAAACTAGAAAAACTAAATGAATGACGATTTGTGTCACTTAGTTCTGATTCAGATTCTTCTATTAATTAAATTAATCTTCTATCATTGCTCTCTAATACATCTGGAAATTTCTTTTAATTCTATTTTTTTTTATTTCATTCCAAATCCCATTAATACAATAAAAACCTTTTTCTTCTATTCTAAATAACATTTAAAATATACTGTAAAGGTGTTCCGAATTTGACCCTACAGCCTTTACTAGACTTTAATCCCACTATGGGTTCAACCTTTCATTTAAGATAATATTTATATTTCTTAATAGTAATGCTCAACATTGTTTGAATTTAAAACTTATTATAAGACTTAAGTTTCCAGTAAACGTTTGATGGTAATTTCAGTACACCATTTTCGACTCCATTCTCTTATTTTCCTTTTGAGCCTTGATATCGGCGATTTCCTTTTAACATAACTTCTATTCTCGTTTACTTTTCTCATTACTTTATTTTTAATTCTACCTGTCCATTTAATATTTAAATTTCCACGATTCAAATACTTTCAGCTTTTCTTTTTTTTCGTTTTCATATTTTACACACATATATGAAATACGGACTCTAAATTTAATAATTTAATACTATATTTCTATTTTTAAGAATAAAATGTTCTCTTTCACACTTTTGGCCTTAGAAATATACACATGCTTAGATATACATAATAAATTATGAACTCCATTTAAATGAATTCAGGGTTCCTCAAAAAGATCATTCCATAAATCGACTGGATTAATGGATCTAATCAGTACTTTTTCTGTTTGTTTTACACACGAAAAAGTTAAGCACCGTTTTGAATTTTTTTTGTTTGTGTTTTTTTTTTTTTTAAGTAGTAACTTAATAATCTAGTTGAAATTATTTTAATAATTATTATAAAAATATCTCAATTTTCGATATATCACTGAATAAATATTAAGATAGATTAAAAACATGTTTATTTCCTTTTTATCAAAAGGAAGGTACTGTTGGTTTATCGTTATTTAATCCTACTGTATTCTGAATAGTTAAAACTATGAATATTTTTATGTAAAAAAAACTATTCGTATAAAAATATTTATTTTTGGTTCTTTTTTCTTTATAAAAAAAAAAAATCTCTATTGATTTTAACTCTGAATATGCACTTATTATTATTTTTTTAAATTACCCGTAGATTTTCAAAATCCCTCGATACCGGTAGTCCGACATTTACAACACCTTAGTGAGGTATAAGCTGGGTTACTAACATTCTATTGTATGGGTATTTACATATTGTAGACGAGTATGTATTGTTTATGTTACGGTTTAGTTTTATTTTTTCAACTAATATTTCAAAACTGATACGTATTTGTAAATTTTCTCTCATTGTCTCCTTTTTTGTTAGTTAGATTGTAAAATTAAATTAGCAGTGGAAACCCATAAAGATATAATTCCTAGAACAATAGATAATTAGCCGATAAAGGATAGTTCTATGGAACGATGTAGGGCGTTTCATAAAGAATGGCCGTAATCAAAGGGTTGTAACAATTTACAGAGTAGAATAATGGAAAACAATTAGTAAAATTATCTAGCAACAAGGGTGCAGATAAAAGTTCAAGTAAACCGATCAAATAAAAACAAGCAACCGATGTGGAAAAAATCAATCCTTTACTAGAAATATATAAAAAAGCTTAAATATCAATAAAATAGAATAAGTTGTAAATCAATTTAATATGTAAACTGTATATATGGGTACAACTATAAGATTAAAGACCGTTTATATTTTTTTACTATAAAACAGGAAGATATCAGAAACGGATATTGAGTTTCAGATTACTCCAACCTTGTAAATCCCTTTAAGTCAGAAGAAATATCTGACCGTAACAGGATTAAACGGTAGGGTATACCAGCAGTATCTTCCTATAAATTTTTATAAAAAGGAAATAAAAATGTATTTAACTTACCTTAATTTTTACTCAGTGATATATTGAAAATAGATATATTTTTATAATTTTAATTATTACAGCCATACGGTAAAAAATTTGAAAAAAATTATAAGTTTTCAAACAAAAAAAAATTCAAAACTGTGTTTGAGGAAACCTGAATTCATGTCAAAAAGATTTCATAATTTATTATATTTATTATATATATATATATATATATATATATATATAATAAAGTACGTACTTAGGTATATAGATATATATCTATCTAAGTACGGGTATATTTCTAACGTAGCATGACTAAATTCTAAAAGAGAACATTTTATTCCTAAAATACTTGAGGAAGTTTAGTATTAAAGTTAAATTTAGTGAATGTAATTACGCTATATTAATACAAAATATATTTCCCAGATTTTCCTAACTTTTGACTCCATCAGACAAGAGAATATCATGGTAAATATATTTTATAAATATTACGTGTGATATTTCGTTCATGACAGTTACGAGTGACATATATTATTATTATATTCTATTTATATAGAAATGACAAATGAGTAATATTTGATAAATTATTAGTAAATTAGACAAGTAAAATTTAATTGATCATGTTTAAACATTTTTAATTGTTTTTACGCGACTGTCCAAAAAGTAGTGTAATGTATTTAGGTTGTATGCACTTAGGCATGTATGTATGTTTGTTCCTGCGTGCAAGCTCAATGGCTGAACCGATTTAGATTATGGCCCTGCGATGGAATATTTACGTTACCGTAAGTGACGGAGGCTGTATAAATATTTAATATATATATATAATAAGTAATAGTGGAGATTTGCCGATTTAAGCATGAATTTAATAAATTCAATTAATGAGCTATAAACTGTGCGCCTCTGTCACTGTGTGAGTTGGGTTTGAACTGAATTATTCGAATCAATCGAATGAATAATATTACAAAAAATAATACAATTAAAATTATATTAAATAAAATAAGGTAATGTTAAATAAACTTAAAAAATTCTGTTTAATAATAATGGTTTTCCCGAGGGGACTGCGTGTGAGGCTAGATGCGTGGGGAGGCGTGTGAGGTGATGCGAATACCTCGTGCAAGAGTAGACCAATCATCCCCATCAACTGGTAAAAACGGGTGCCCCTGAGACGCTGTTTTGGGAGTTGCAATTGGGTGTTTTTATAATATCTCTGCAAATAATCGTCCGATTTTCAAAATTTAAACGGGAATTTGTTAGTAGGTTGAAATAAAATTTTTCAAGCATCAGGAATACTCTCGATCTAACAGAACACGGTTAATCGGAAAGGTTGAAAGGTTGTATCTTAACAAGCAATCTAATTTAAAAAATTTGTAAATAATTATAATATACACAAATACCATTTAAAAAATTGTCACCCGCAAGCTCTTTAATTATCCTATATTAGTAATTATTTAAGCAGTGTTTGTCAGCCATATTTTTTTGATAGTCGTGTTTTTTAATTTTTAATATTTATCTCTTGTTAAAATTATTTTTGAAATAAGTTTGAATATAGTAATTCATAACTAACTGTATTATGTACGTTTGGTACAACCATTGTAATAAACCAGTATTTATTTTATATAATTTTTTTTATACAAAAAACTTTACAAATAATATCTCAGAATCCTTCTTTTAATAAGGGTTTTATTAAAAGGGTAATTTAAAAAATATACAAATTTTTATTTAATTTGAATTAGTAAAAAAAGGGAAAACAAAATAAAAACTTAAAAAATAAAAGTCTTCTATTAATAAATAATCATAATTTTTTATTTAACGTAATGAATAATAAGTGTAAGGCTATAGTATTTATGATGACCAAAAATACACAATTAAATAATCTAAAAATAGTAGATTTATCATTTTCCGAAAATATTGTCAAGCATTATTTTCAAAATCGTAGATAGTCGGTGACCTGTTTTTCCAATAGATTAATTTCCTGTCATTATAGCCCTACAGCTATGCTGTTAGAAAGAAAGTATGGTAATCAATCAAAAATTGGGGTAACGTTTTTTTTTTTATTTCTCGACGTTTCATGAGCCA
Source organism: Lycorma delicatula (assembly GCF_047948215.1). Taxonomy (NCBI): domain Eukaryota; kingdom Metazoa; phylum Arthropoda; class Insecta; order Hemiptera; family Fulgoridae; genus Lycorma; species Lycorma delicatula. The sequence goes on from NC_134464.1 coordinate 40,235,336, forward strand.
GGGACCCCCCCCTCCAAAAAAATGTACACTATGTACGTGTATTTAAAGCTTAATAACTTTTAACTGGATTAACCGATTTTGATTAAACTTTGATAGATACTTGAATATATGGGAAAATGTTTTGGTAAATGTTTGGGGTCAATATATCTAGGTGTGGGGTAGAGAGTTTTTTTGGGGTAAATTTTCTCAAAACGTTGCAAACAACCCCAATTTATATTAAGCTATGTGTTCATGCTTATTTTAAAATTTTTATAAAAATTTGGCCCATAATTTCTCCTTTCCAAAGATCAAATATCTGATATGGACACCACATGACTTCCTTGTAGCCTATTAAATTAACATATTTCATTTGAAATGAAATAAACTTATTTCATTTGAAAGTGAGGTATGTTCCTGTAATTCTTTAACAAAGTGATCAGTTACACAATTGCTGAAATATTAGTTTTTATTAACATCAAATGTTTTTAAAATTATTAATTCAACAATCTTACATGAAATATTAGGATAGAGTAAAAGTCCCTTTTTACTCGTATTACTAGTTCAGAAAATCTTAAAACCAAAGAAAGAATAAAAAAAAAATGTTTCAAACCAAAAAAAAATAAACAGGAAGAAAATGTTAAAACCAAAGAAATAATAAAAATATTAAGAGAAGATGGTAAATATAAAGAAGAAGTAAAACATTATAGAAGAAAAGATTAAAATAGGATGATGAATAAAAAAAGAAAGTTTGGAAACTAAAGAACGTGTACACAAATTAATATCAAAAAAAATTTATCAAACCGAAGAGCGACTAAATTACTGGCAACGAAAAACAAATAAACGAAATGATGATCAATTCCGACTTTGGAAGAATATTGTCCGACAATATCAGAGGAGTAATGAACTAAAAGATAAGAAATTTTGCAATTTATTAAAGATAGGGCTGTATGCCTAGTGCATATGTTATTCTTGTGAGGGTTTATTATTCAGTCACTCTGTAGACTATAATGCAGATAAGATTAAATAGAAATTCTAGAATAATTAAATAAAATTTAACAGAAATTAAACTATAAAATTCAAAAATAATACGATAATAATCATTATAATTTTTAATTAATTTAAATAATCATATGTTTCATCAATTTGTTACAGATACACATATTTAATAATGCCTGTTAAATTACATATACACATTTTTAAAAGTACATAAAATTTTATTTCAATAATAACTTCTAACTTTTTTCATTTTATTTTTTATTGTTATTATTGAATAATTCTTTATTGTAAAAGTTTTTTTACAATCATGGGTTAATAATTACTAATAAATCAATACATTTCAATTACATTTGAAAGTTACAAAAAAAGGATATGAAGTCTGATTCGAATCAAAGTACCCTTGTACGATCCAGATATTTCATTAATTAAAATTTTATTTGGCTATAACTCTGGAATCAATGAAAATAAGTATCACTTATAATATATCGTTGAAAACCTTTCGATTAGGGCTTATTACTGCAGTTAAGAAAAAGTCCAAAATTCAAATTGTTTGATATTTTGAGCTTTTTGGACACTTTTAGTTCAATCAATTACAACCAAAAGGATTGGTGCACAACCAGATGTTACAACAGTCCCAAATCCAAAATTTCAACATCTTACGGCTAATCGTTTTTGAGTTATGCGAGATACATTAATATTTACGTACAGACGTCATCCCGAAACTAAATCAAAATGGATTCAGGGATTGTCAAATGGATATTTCCATTTAAATCTAAAATCCGAAATTTTTGTGCGATCACAATGCTTCCTTTACTTTGTACTAGAATGTAAAAAAGGCTTTCTTTTTATTGATGATGCATATTTTTTTAAACAAATTTTTATTTACGTCTTCCTAGGAAGAGTAGCAGGCAAGTAACTCCAAAATATATTACGGAGCAATATTGGTGTTGGTGGAACCGTTTTCAAATATTTAAAATATAGTTTTTTTGAATTTTAAAACCTTTATTGTTAATTAAAATTTTTGTAATATTACAATAAAATTTCATCATAAATTTCCCGCCCAAAAAAAATCTTTCGTAACTTTTTTCATGTATCTTTATTTTTCCACCATATAAAAGTAAAAAATTGGAAGAGGTGAGAATCTCCGAAGAAGATCTAATCACAAAATTTGGAAAATACGACAAACGAATTAAAACTTATATGATAACATTTGAACCTAAAATAAAAAAGAAATCCAACAGGGTGTATTCAGACGAGGACATGCGCCAAAGATCAGAACGCCTCAAAAGGATGTGGGCAAAAAGAAAAGAAGCAAGAAAAGAAGCAACTCACATGATTCGGAAATAAGAAGAAGCGATTACAAAAAGGACTGGCCCAGAAATTGAATAAAGTGATTCTATGAGTTCGAAAAGCAACAAAAAAAAAAGTAAAAGTTACTATTTCTAGGAAATATTACAACTATGTAGTCAGTTTTTATTTACTATTATCAGATTCTATAAATCATTTCATGATCGAAAAGAGAAATGTAATCGACTTTGTAGTTCAGCCGTTTCTTAGACGAACATGTTTAATAATCCGGCTTGCCACTGCACTTTAATTTGAACCAAATTATAGCTAACCTAATTATAGATGGTTACACAATCTTTAGAATAGTTTTTTTCCGGGGAAATACACATTAAAAGACTATTTCCCCTTATTTCATTAAATAAGGGGAAATATTATGGCCAATACTTAATAATAAAAAATGATAAAGGCAGACGACGTAAATATGAAATAAAAAATTTCCAGAAGTAGCTTTTTAAATTTAACAAAAGTATATATAATCAGATCAATAAGCTCTGATTTTATAAGTCTTACTATAAAAAGTACCGTCCTAATAAAATAAAATACTATAAAAATAAACCGTCCTTTGTGACAACTGTCCGTTGTTCTGTCACAAAGGAGACAGATCAACGGACAGTTTTCACAAAGGAGAAAAAGGACGATAGACATATAATATTTACTGGAATCCTCGTAAATGAATAATAAAATAGAATTTTACCGATAATGTGGGTATAAATAAGATGAAATTATGTAAATTGTAAAAAATGATTTTTTGAAACTGTAACATATTTAATTTGAAATGTATTTCAAAAATGTTTAAAAATGAATAATTAATTTTTAGTTCCCTAATTTTTCTTCCATTCCTCAATATTGTAATATTACTCGTTTGTAATTCCTAAGAAAGTTGAATATATTAGTAACATCACATGTCACTCATAATTCTGTTATGAACTAAAAATCATACATAACATTTGTATATATATTTACCACGATGTCCCTTTGTCTGATGAGGACAAAAATTTGGAAAAAGCTGGGATATAAGGAGTGTGTTCTCCCCAGACTTTCATAACGTATTCTATTCGTGAAGGTAATAGGAAAATGTTTATATCGTAAAATACTTCTTTTGCGAGTTAGGTTAGTGAAAGATTTCACTGGGATTTCAGCTACCCCGGTGAAATAAGGCTTTTCTGAAATTTGTAGGATGTTAATTAAGGGGCAGTATTAGTGTTTTATTATGGGTTTTAACATGAAAAATCGGATAAAATATGCCTCCCACTTCTCTTTTACCGTTACCGACTCATTTAAATCGTTATTTTCCTGAGAAATGGATCAGTTTGGAGGTCCACGTTCCTGGCCATCAAGATTGCCTGATCTAACACCTTTAGATTTTTCCGTTTAGGGATGGATGAAGAATATTATATACAAAACAAAAATACATTCTCGCCAGGAATTAATTGTCCCCATTATCATTATATATTATTATCATTATTATATATTGAGCAACTTAAGGACAGTCCTGAAGAATTAAAAAAGTGCAAAAAAACCAGTCCAGTAGCGTGCTAAGAAATTTGTTGAAAATGGCGGGCTCATTTTTGAACATTTATTATAAACTGGTAGGTATAATGAATGCATTTTTGTCTAATGTATAACATCTACATAGAATTCGAATTTTTCAAACCTTTCTTTGTTTTATTCAATTTATCTTACACCATTTTGTTCAGAATTATTTTGTCTACAAGTTTTGTTTAAAAGCTTTACGTGTTTATTACCTACTTAAAAGGTTATTGTACGTCAAACATACAAAACAGGGGTTTTTAGCCCAATCTATTGATCTTCAGCCAGATTTATAAAATAATACTGCAAATACGGTTCTGGGAGTTAATATATTCGATATTTCAGGTCAAAAACTATAAGAAATCATTAATTCTGTCCCTTAATTAACGTCATAAAATTTCAATACGACCTCATTTCACAGGGATAGCTGAAACCCGAAGCGAAATTTTTTTCTGTAGCCGTTACTTGCAAACGAAGCCTTATATAATATACGTTTATATTAAATTTTTTCATTATTTTCAAGAGTAGAATAGATTATAAAAGTCCAAGGAGTACTTCGTGATACACTTATATATATATATATATATAAATAACAAAAATGTTTGCCAGTTATCAACTTTTTGATCATGAGTTACAAAATAGGAGGGAAAAACTGTTCAAAAATAATATTAAATTTTTTTCCATCCCTAAATACGAATGATTTAAAATTTGGAATTTAATTAACCAACTAGGAAGTACTTTCATCGTACTATTTTACAATAATAAAACTCAAATTTTACGACCAATGTATAGAAAAACTCAAAATGGCCCCTCTCCCTTTTTTAATCTTTCCTTAAATTTAAGGCCATCAAGGTTGTTTCAACCATTTTCAAAGATACATGTTGAAGCCCGAATATACAGGGTGTCCCATATAAAACGCAACCCATCAATCACTCATCCATGAAATTTCAAAAGTCAAGCTTACTCCCCTACTCGTTACTGAAATGGACTCGTCCAACATCTGGACATCGCGGCGATGCAGTAGAACACTACCGATAGTAACAAAAATGCAATCATAACGTTCAGTGTATTGCTAGAGACAAGATGGTGTTTTCGCTAGATGAACGTGTTTTCATTCTCGAATCGTACTTCAGTACGAAATTAGTGGCTGCAGTGCAAGATTTGTTTCGCCATAAGTACCCAGATAAACTAGCTCCTAACAAAACATCAGTATTAAGGTTATTTGCAAAATTTAGAGAGACCGGTTCTGTTAATAACAAGGAACACAAAAGATCTGCTTCAGTGTTGAATACAGATAGTCACTGAAATCAAAGACCGATTACTCGCCTCGCCAAATAAATCGATCAGACGTTTGTCTGCTGAAATTAATTTGTCTAAATCAACTGTTCATCGGGCGACCAAACAATTACAATTACAACCTTATCGCAGTCAAACGGTTCATCGACTTCTTGAGCCCGACAAAGAAAAACGGCTACAATATTGTCAACGGTTCCGTCGATTTCTGCATGAGGGAATTAATGTTATGGATTCGTTATTTTTCACAGATGAAGCACGGTTTCAGTTGGATGGCTACGTAAACAGCCAAAACAGTAGAATTTGGAGTGCTGAAAATCCCCACGTTTATCACGAAAAACACATACACCCACAGAAGTTGGGAGTGTGGTGCGCGATATCGCGGAAGAAAATAATCGGTCCTATTTTTTTCGAGTACACCATTAATGCAGAACGATATCAGGATATTTTATTTCAGTTCATTGCACTCTTGGAAGAGAAAGACAGACACTGCTGGCTACAACATGACGGTGCGACATCGCACTACGCAGGTTCAACTTCTGATTTCGTTGAGGAATTCTTTGGTTATCCTGTTATCGGTTGAGGCTTGTGGCCACCAAGATCTCCAGATTTGACTGCGGTGGATTTTTTTCTACGGGGTTACCTCAAAGAAAAAGCCTACAGTAACAAACCACGAACACTTGAACAATTAAATCCAGCCACAATTTTTGAAAAAAGTTGCAAGAAACGCTGTAAAAAGAATTGAAGCTTGTATTCAAGAAGATGGCGGCCACTTCCAACATTTGCTCTAAATGTAATTTAATGGATGGTAATAATAGAAATTACATTTACATTTACACATGCCTTTTTATTATTTCAATACCTACCAATTTAAAGTTGGGTTGCGTTTTATATGGGACATCCTGTATTAATCATAATATATTCCAACGTATGTATGTACGTAGATACATCTTTCGGAAATTTTTATAAATTATTCTGTTTTTGTTTTTTTGGATTAAGGAGGTCTTGAAACATTGACAGTTGCAAAAACCACGGTACCCAACATTTTGGCCAATTGGTATACTTTCTCTTTATAGCTAAGCCGCAACTGCAGCAGCAATACCACTATTGCCGAGAAATCTGTTAAATTATCAGAATAGCTAATTTCATCGGATAGTCACCGGGTTTTTTTTTGTAAATATTATAATAATTACTGTTGTTTCTATACTTATTATAATAATATTGATCAAATCAAATGGCATTTTCACTCTATACGCGCGACTGTTTATTTTATTTTTATTTTCTAATCGAGATTCAATACTTGGAGTCACATCCGATTTTTTTGTGTCCGAAGAATATTATTTACATTTCACTGAACCTATTTAATTAATGAGTTTTTATGTTTTTAATTACTATTGATTTTTCATTCAAAATGAACCGACGTTTTTGCTTTTTCAGTGCAAATAACATCAATTTTTATTCAGTTAGACAGTTAGTTAATTGATCAAAAATTCGTATATTTAGGTCACATCAAATAAATATATTTTTACGTTTGTAACCCAATTAAATTTTTCTTTTAATTTATTTTATTCAGCAATAGCTGGTTATAAATATAAGATCGATAAATGCTATTAAACAGTCACTTTGTTTTTAAGTTTTAATTTAATTAGTTGATTTTCATACAGACTTTGGGTTCATTTGATATCCAGTCCACTTAAATACATATTCTATTTAATTCAGTAAGGGTGAAAAACACTAACTTTAAATCGTCATGCTTATTTTGTCGAATTATGATTGTCCTTGTTTTATCAGCATCCTGATTTACTACTGAATTTATAATTTCCATATTTTTATGAAGTTGAAAAAAATTATATCTTCTATGGACTCAGGTCTATACGCGAATATTCATGAAGCTAAACATTAGACTAGACTATATAGAGTGAGCGAAAACTGACTGAGTGTCCCGAAAAAAAATTATATATATATATTTAAAAAATAAGCACAATTGTAAGTGGACTGTCATTATACTTAGTTCTTTAAAAAATTATAAAAATCAGTAAATTAAATAACATTATTCTTTGCAAGAGCCGAAGATATTCGAGTGGACGGAGCTCGTATTCTGGATATTTTTCAACGTTTTGAATGCGCTTTTAAATTTGTTGCCATTTCTTCTTCAGCAAAGTTTTACCAGCTCTATCTAAGTTTAATCAACAACTTAAATTTCGCTATCTGCTTGTTCCTTTAGAAATTCATTGAGAGAGAATACAAACATCTGAACGGTATTTTCCGACGACCAAGTGAAACCTATTGACCCAACCTTCGCTTATGTTGTTTCTATGTTGTCCGCTCAAAGTGGCTTCGTATTGATTCCAGCATATCGCGGGGCGACAACCCTTCTTCTTCTTCTTCCACTGCGACCAACATAATATTTAGAAAAGTACTGGCTTCAGATCATCTGTTGCATCTTTCGTAGAAGTTCGAATATCATTTGCAGGTCCTTTGAGTGGGATTTTTTGGCATATTTTGTTGTTGAAATCTTCTTACAAGTTTTTTTAAATTCTCTCGCTCTGATAATTGGAGTTTTGGTTCCAACGCTTAAAATTCTACTAGAAACTGCAGATAAACCCGCCCGTAAGATTTGCGCAGGTGGCTGTTTGGGATGTTCTTTGCGTACGGACGTTTTGGGACGTTTCATTGTGTATCTTGAACTTTGGCCTCAGCTTCCTCTTGGTTGGGTGGATGCTGATGTTTAAATTGATTAAGTCCTTTTAAAACACTCCATTCAAATTAGTGATAGCGCTGGCGGTACATTCCCTCAATCACAAACGCGTACAATCCCAGTATGTATTACACTTGTCCATCTTTGACGGCAAGTGTACGTATCCGTTGATAACTAATTTTGTTTCTTCCATAATTGTTGCTTGTACCATTTTCACTTGATCTTGAACCATTATAAATACTATAAATTTACTTGCAAAAGCTAAAATATGAAATTACAAAAGATACCAGAAATTTGTGTACAATATTTATTTACAAATGCATTATAAATAAACCGTGTATATATCTGAATGGTAACCTCGGGAATTACATCGAATACAATTATTTGCATAATTTGAATATTCGGGAAAGTGATTATTTAGGAAAAAGGACAATCGGAAACTTTTTTCAGGTAAAAGATCATCGGGAGATGTCTGTTCGGAAAATGGACATTCGGGAAAACGTCCGACAAGTCCAAAATGTCTTCCATTTGCAACTATACATACATCAACATCTTTCTTCATGTGTTCACCAAATTTTTAATGTTTGCAGCGTTGATATGTGAGGCTATATCGAATTCATTGTTCCGTTTAAATCGATCATTTGTGTGAAGATTATTTCTGAATAATTTTTTTTAAAATTTAACTCCAAATAAAACCCCGAGGAAAATAAATCTAGTGACCTAATTGGGTATATATCAAACTAGATCGCTTTCTCCCCAGAGAATTCACTTAGCAGCAACATTGTGTTCTTGTTCGTTATGCGGGATGTTTGTCTTTCTGCAGCTAGCAATTCATTTTCTTCTGTTAGTGGTATTAAATTAATTATAATTTGCTGGTAGAATTCAGATCTTATTATTTCAGTAAAATATATTGGATTCATTATTCTCTTCCGAGAAATCGCGTATCAAACTACGATCTTTTCTGAATGTAATATCTCGGAAATAACATGAGGGTTGTCTGCACATTAGTTGTTTTGACTGTTTAGATAGTCAGTTAGACGAAACCATGCCTCATCACTAAAAAAAAAGTGTTACGTGATATCCAGTTATTGCCGAGAATAAAACGCATAAACCATTTGCCATAAGTTTGTCTTTTTTCTTGTGACTGGGTTTTTGCAATTCTTGCGCAACGTGAATACAATACGTATGCATTTTTCATTTCTTTTAACTTTGCGGAAACTCTAGTCTAAAATTCAGATCTGCTGAGATTCTTATTGACTGTCAAAGTGATCGTTCAAGGAATTCATGAATATATTCCAAAGATTCTAAATAAAAATTTGTGTGACCGAACTGTTTTTTTTGTTTCTTTTTACAATAGCTGACTATCACAAGAAAGTTTTAACTTACCGGCTACGGTTCATCAAGTAGAAAGTTTCTTGGTATTTTAAAGTCAATTGCAATTTAAAATAACTCTTAGGAAAAAATACAAGTTTATATAAAACGCATGGTAGTCTTTTTATAACACATCTGTCTGCCAGGAAAAGTAGGAAGAAATTAATTGATTGTTATGTTTCCGTAATTGCTACAAGATCAAGCATTACTGACTCACCTATTTATGCCAAACTAAAAAACAAAATTCCCGCTTTAGTTGATTAACGAAATCAGGCTTGCTAACATTTCGCTCATCTTTATCCTTGATTGAAAACATTATTTTGTTTTTCCTGAGTATTATTTAAGCTAACAAACTAATCGCAGCGTTTGCAGTAACTTAAAACAAAAAACAAAATATGTACTAGAACCCACGCTGAATCTACTACCAGTAGAAAACTGATTGATTGTGATTCAAGAGAGGAAGAAACAAATTTTTATCTCTTAAATATGACTTACTCGTTTTGATAAGTGAAGTATTTTTAATTTTTTTTAATTTTAGGAAAGATTTCAGGTAGTTAAATTCTAGTGAAAAGCCTGTATTTTTAAAATATCTACAAGGTAGGATTTCTAGTTATATTTTATGTTACAATTACCCAGAAAGATATTTTAGGCAATCTAGAATCACCATGGTTCCAAGCGCTTCAACTATCCAGCAATTTACCATATTTAAGTTACTCATTAATTAATTTTATCAATTAATATAAATTTTTAAAAATTAATTTAAGATATACTTTATCATGAAATTTTTTTTTTTATTTAAAAAAAAATTAAGATTCATTTGGTCAAATGCTGAGATTTACTTTTTCGTTATAAAAATTGTACATTTTGAATTCTGAAAAATGATATTTATACGTTAAACGTTTGTCGAATATATTGGAATATAGGTTTATTTATAGACCCTTAGACGTATTAGACCCATAGACGTATTGGCGTTAACGTAGCCGGAATAATGTTAAAGTTGAATTTTTAGGAATATCAAGGAAAAAGCTTTAACACCTTTTATTTTCGTTTCAAAGAACAAGGTAGTGAACCATTAATACTGTTGCACACTCGTGTCGCTGTATCATTTTTTTTTTATTCTATACATTTATAGCATAAGAGAGAGCTAGATAAAAAAAAAAAGAAAGAGAAAGTATGAGATTGTTAGGAAAAGATTTCGTTCTTAGTAGGCGGAGATTTATGGACGTAATCGATTCTATACTTTCCTTTTAAAATTACAATTGTCTACAAAAAGATAATAAAAATTTTCAATAAAATATAAATATTAAATGCAAAATTTTTTGCGTAGTTCTGCGCAAGAAGATCGACTTGTCGTTATTTTATTTTGTATAATATTTTTTGTATAAATTTTTGCGCAAGAAATGTATAAAAAAAAAAAAAACAAATTAATTAAATGACAAAATTAAAAGAGGTATTATGTTTTTATTTTTAATTAATACTAAAATATTTTCTGTCTAGTAAAATGAAATCATTAAACCGTAATTTGATGAAGTAATTAAAACATAATTATTAGACCTACACAAAAACATCACATTTAAATTCTATCACGACTGTGACTTTCTGCATAAGCTCTTATAAAAAATACACCAATACCAAGTCAACATTGACTTTATGTCAATTGACGTTATGTTGCGTATTGTCGACCTTAAATTGCGCGGAACTGAAGAATGACTGAAGCAATTATCATCAAATTTTGTCATGCACAACTTCTGGTACACTACTACTTTTTTTTTTTTTAATACTTATTAAACACACCCAAGGCACCGGTCCTTGCTGTTAAGCAAACACAATCATCTCGGAGTGTCGTGGCAGCAGTCTCTGCCCGCGCTAGCTAGCCTCCTTCTGGGGCTTTCCCATCGGGGTCTCCTCAACTTCATCAAGACACACCGACTCACTCTTCCGGGTAGACGATATATCCTTCCGCTGAGGAGCTACCCTTCCCATCCCTATTCTACCAGCTCCAGATGTACATTTCGCACATCGTTCGCTTCGCGACCCATTCATATCTTGAGGGCTCTCTATGCCATCGGGGAGTCCCCCACTCTTGAAAGTGGGAGGGTCAAAACACCCTAGGTATAGAGACTGCCTCCGTGGCCCTAAATGTAGCCACGTTTCGTCCCCAGGTTTTTTTTTTAACAACACGCAGACTCTTACATGTACAATCTCTACGTCAGGGTGCCCTTCACCCAAGCATACACAGCTATTCTACCCGCTTTGCATCACGGGGCCATCGCTTCACTATTACTATAGAAAATTTAAATGAAATTGACCAAGCAGTTTTGGAGATTTTTGACCCATAAAATTTAATTTTTTTTAGGACAACCCTGTAGTCAGGGGATTATGCATTTACGTAGAGAGGGTTTACGTAATAAATTAAAATGAATCCCTTTTATTCTTCAATTTCACTTTAACCCATCATTTTATCAGTAGGAATTAGCAATAACGATGTTTTTTTCTTAGTACAAAATTGTAGAAATGATTTTAAATGATTTAATATTTACTTAGGTAACGTAAGTAGATCATTAGCGGAGAATAATTGTAAATAACCAAATAAAGTATTTGAAATCATTTAATATTTTATTAATATTTGAGTAATTTATTTTTCACATCATCTACATTATTACAAAAGCAGTGACCTAATAAAACAATATCCATAAAACATTCATTTTCCCTGATTAGTGACAGGACTTTGTCTTAAGGCCGAATCGGTTTTGTCGTACTTTAATTACTTGTATATCTCTCCATATTTGTTGACCGAATGACAAGATCGGTTATCCCTCATCTCTCTCCCCCTACGTGACACTTTCCTTACCTATCTACAGTATTACATCAATTAAAGTTGAATATTAGTTTCCTGTTCCATTAAACAATCTAATATTGTAACTTAATCAGAATCAAACAGTAATATTAGATAGAACAATCCTCAAATGACAGTTTTGGTCAATGTGTAACTTACATAACCACAAGCAATTATTATTACAGATAATTGCGTTTCAAACTTTACTATCATGTAGTTAGCATTATTCAAAAGCAAATTACATTAAAATGTGTATACAGAATGATTCACGAAGAATGTAACAAACTTTCAGGATATTTTCTGTTCGTGAAAATAAAAAAAGAAAGTTTATGTAGACATAGATTCAAAAAACCTTCGTTAGCTGGAAAAAAGTCTCCTGATTTTTTCGCCTTTGTTAAAATTAAAGCAACCGTAATTTTTTGGGCCCAAATTAGTGGATAAATTTAGTGGTCTTCATTGGAATATTTATAAGGTATAAAATCTATTTTTATAAAAGTTTTATAAAATCTATTTTTAATTAGCTTCAAAAATGTGTAAAATATTTTTTTGTTTTTATTTTGATTGTTTATTTTTCAAAAACAAATATTTAAATTATTTTATGTAATTTTGAACATTTTGTTTATTTTAATAACTAGTTAAAATCTGATATAATCTGATGTTTCATGTTTAATAAACTTTAAAACTCTTATGTTTGTATTTAGCTTTTGTAAACTCCGAAACAAACTTTGTACGTGTTTTGTTTAATATTTTTATCTGTTTATTACCTATTTAACAAATTTATTTTACGCCAAATATAAAAAAGTGTGTTTATATTTTATCCTAGATTTCTCGGAAAATACTAAAAATACAATTCACTGACCTATTTTTTGTTCATTTATTCAGTTCAGACTTTGGCAAACCATTAAATTTATCTTTTAATGTGGATTTAAAGAATTACAGTGTGGGTTAATTTTACCGAAAACGCAGAAATCAGAGGTAAGACTACACTCGCTAACGAAGCGTTTCCGAACGTTTGTTCATATGATGTTTCTTCTTTATTTTCACGAGTAGAACATGCCCTGAAAGTTGATCGCACATAACGTACGCACACACTATATGTGTTTTTTTTTTTTTTTTTTTTTTTGTAAAATTTGCTTAGCTTATTGTGATACCACATTTATTTTGTTGAACATAAAATCATTACACTTTTATTGATAATTCAATAAAAGTTATCCTTTTAGGGATAATTCATGTTTTAAATCTGCTAATCTGGCTTGAAAGAGAAGTAAACAAGAATATTATGTTATAGATTGTTTCAGAAGATGAGGTGGAATTATGTTTTATAAATTGTATTTTTATAATCTATGAAGCTTTAAATTATAAATTCTCTATGATTAAACAGATTTTTGTAGAATCTTTGTATTGTGTTAGTTGTTTTTTTTTCTTTTTTTATAATCGCATCAACAATTACAGTGATTAGTGACTTCTCAGTGTAATGTACCTGTACCAGTAAACATGTAGTCTTCAACAAATCAGGACGACCATTCCTGAGAACGGTGGTTAATTGAAACGCAATCACCAAAAAGCGCCAGTATACGTTCTAGTATTTTTAAAGTCGAATATTTTAAACTTTGTCTGTTCTAATGTGAAATTACTGATATAAATATTTTCAGAATTTAATTGATTTTAAATAACTTTTTTCAAAAATTTTCTCTAGTGTGTATAATAAATTAACGTCAAAGTTGATGTGCTTTTCGTTTCCAATTTTGTTTGGATTTTGCAAGCTATTTTACAAGAAGGAAAGTTTGGTAATCAGTAAAAAAAATGGGGTATGGGTTTTTAATTTCTCAACTTTTTTCAAGATTCAGAGATCCCCAAAATCAAAAAAAAAGAAAAAATGAGAGAAATTTTTGTACGTACGTACATAAGTACGTGTGTTGGCGTGTAACTTTTAACTAGATAAACCAATTTTGATCAATTTTGGCATCCTGATTTTACTCTTTCATTTATAAAAATTGAAAGAATCTTATTTTACAATGTAAAATAAGATGAAACATATAAATATTTATTTTAATTAATCGTAATTGTTTTTTTGTATAAATATAAACCACTTTAGACTGGAAGCCAAAAAAAATCGATATTTTCGATCGTCAAATTTATAAACAGTGTATGTTAAATCAATTAATATAAAAATTGACTGTTTTGAGAATATTAATGTGAAACTACAATAACCATGTAAATTAATGACATTTAATTATTGTAAAATTAATATTCTGTCCTGATTTTTTCCCGTAGATGGTACGTTACAGAAAAAAGTTTACATATTTTATTGGCTATAATACATCTAGTTTACTAAACGGTTGATAGAAATATATCGTGTGTATAAAAACAATACATATTGAATACATCAGCCCTTATTTTATGCTAATAAATAGGATCACAGACTTTAAACAATTTATAATAAAAAAATAATTTATTGTATTGTGATATCATCTGTAATATCCGATAAAAGTCTACGAAGGTTAATGTGTTAAATTACTGGATATTTCTGTTTAGGTATAATTTTTCGTGTTTTTTCAAGAAATGATGCATTACCTTTTTAAACCAATGTTGTACAGGTTAATTGATTGCCAAGAGCTCTAAATTGAGCATGCGTACTTCTTATTAAACTCCCACGTACTCTTCGAACATATAATCTACAGTACATTCGATGTAATATTAAAAAGAGACTATAAAATTATAACGTTAACGCATTACTGAATATATAAATTATACCCATGTTTAAATTAAATTTTTTTAAATATTTTTATTGTTTAACCATTGTAAAACAACCGAATTCTGTATTTGTCAACGTTTTTTTATACTATGCATCTCTTGTTTTGTTATACTGGAACAAAGCCATAAAAGTTGTTCATTGATTAAAAATAACATTAAAAACCCGTTTTTTTAACTACTTAATGTATTCAAATTACAAAAGTTAGAAATTTAGTTGTTATTCGCAAAATTAATCTATATTTTTGGATTAATTTAGCACTAAAATGTATAAAACAAATTCCGTTTTTGCTAAATATCTGAGTAAAGTTAATTTTAAGTCAGTAAACTAAGTGCTAAGTAAACACGTTTTACTATAATACATATAATATTTTTTTTTAAATCTTGGCATAATTACTTTATGGCTATTTTTTGTTGAAAATAAATAATTTCTATTTCAATGTTACTTATTCAATTACTATTATTTCTAGACTGTTGTTTAATTTAAATCGTGTGGATAGCCTGGATCTCTGTATAATCCGCATAATCTTTGCAGCAAGATCTTTCTGTGGTGGTGTACCGATTGATGTGGATTTAGGTAAACAATAATCGATCTTTCTACGAGAAGTTACCGTCTTGCCAGTGTTCAATACACCCTGTAGGGACTTTATTTGTTCTAAAAACAATTTCTACCAACTTCCTCAGTTCTTTGCACAATCCACATTCTTTCTCTTTTGTACATTATTTGAGAGAGCCTGTACAGAACTAATACAAGGTTGTACAGGATCCCTCATGCTGAGGAATTTTCTATATTCTCGACGTGCCATCGGAAAGGATACTCTCTGCTTATTGCAGATCGTCAATATAGTTTTTTCTTCAATATAAAGAGGACATTCCCGAGACCTTGTAGAATGTGTAACTTTACAGTTTATAGATATTCTTCTTCAGCGCATGTACTACCATCATATTCCATACGGCTGCAACGTGCACAAACCTGTTCTTTTTTTGCAACCAATTTTGGGGTGACAAAAAACTTGAAATTGGAAGCAGCGTCTGGGATTTGGTAAATACGGTCGCACACGAAGAGAAAGGTAACCAACCTTTATTCGCTCAGGAACGGTCGGACTGAAAAAGTCAGAACAAGCGAAGATGTTCGTACACCAACACCATTCTCCCTTCTCATAATCCTTTGCACAAACGTGACGAGTGCGATGACAATTTTTCCGTAATTACAGGTAACTCAACGGAAGCCAAATCACGGCAAAAGAACACTCCTTTGCTAAGCTTTAGGATGTTATGGGGCTCCATTGTCACTCGGTTTGTTTCTATATAGTTAAGTGCTAGGAGTTTCCGGCACTGCTCTTTATTACAGATTTCAATTAGAAGGGCGTCTCTTTTACGTTTCTATATCGATTTTGTAGATCCACAAGCTGTTACAATGTATTTATTAATCAGGAAGGGAGAAACCTTAGGAAAGGATTTAATACCTTCCTTATTGCACCTAACCACAAGAAAGATTATGGAAGAATATTTACCACATTCGTAATCTTTCTTGTTTTCGTATCACTGGATATATCTTCGATTGAAGTCTCTTCAAACCGCATGTTTTTATTTGCTTATTATTTGGGACTGCCAGACGGTACCCACGAGTACCGATTTAACGGACCACTCTAGCACAAAGCGCGCGTACTAGAGTAACAGCAGCATGCAAATGAGGTTCATCCTGGTGCCTTTTTATTTTTTATTTTTTATTTTCCTGTTTAGCCTCCGGTAACTACCGTTCAGATAATACTTCAGAGGATGAATGAAGATGATATGTATGAGTGTAAATGAATTGTAGTCTTGTACATTCTCAGGTTCCTGAGATGTGTGGTTAATTGAAGCCCAACCCCACCAAAGAACACCGGTATCCACGATCTAGTATTCAAATCCGTGTAAAAATAACTGGCTTTACTAGGACTTAAACGCTGGAACTCTCGACTTCCAAATCAGCTGATTTGGGAAGACGCGTTTACCACTAAACCAACCCGGTGGGTTCTTCCTGGTGCCTGGAGGACATCATTTGAGACTTACTACGTATAACCATCCACCCATCGGCACAATAGTTTCTATCCTGGGTTACGGTTGTGTTTCGTAAAGTGTCACATCACCATCGGGTGAAAGTGCAAGAAGAAACTATGTAACATGTTGTTGTGTGCTGTAATACTAAGGGTAATTTGTGTAGTGTTTCTGATGTGGTATATGTGTATGGAATAAAAGGTTCAGCAGTTCGGTGTATTGTAGGAAGAAAAGCTGCGTAGGCTTGAGTCGTAGGGTCGCCAATCCCCAAAGTATTAAAGAGTGAATACTCTTTAATACATCGGGTTCGATTATAAGTGTTAGAAGAAACAGCGTAAGCTTTTTTGTTGCTGTGAAAGAGTATATCTTGTAAATTGCATGTAAAAAGCGTGTAAATTGCAGTTCGAAAATATACCGTATAGAAGCCTAAACAATTTCCAACTGACAACAGTTGATGAAAGTATTGACATACATAAACTGTATTGGTGCTAGTGGTAGCAGGATTAAAGGCAACCTCAAATAACTGTAGTTAGAACCAAATCGGTTCGGCGATTTAGTTACCCTCATCCATTGTTAAATTTATTTTTTCATAATTATTGTAATATTGATAAATTTGTCATTTAAAATTGGTGCATAACCATAAAAAATATATATATATATTCTTTACCATTAATATTTAACACCATAATTGAATGTAAAATAATTTTTAATTTATAAAATTGCGTGTTCATCATTGTGTTTTAGGGATTTTATCAAATCGTTATATTGTTAAAAAAATCATCCGTTACATGATTAGATGTATAGTTTGAATTTCTTTCGTAAAAATTAATGCAGTTTGACTAAAAAATAAAAAAAATAACAATCAAATAATACCATCTCTAAAGTATTATTCTTGTAAAGAAATCGCTTAGAAAATGATTTTATTATAATTAAATATATAGAGTAGGTTAAATTTTTAGGGTTGAGAATGTAAAGGTGATAGATTTCTAAAATTACCAAAATATTGCTCGTAAACTTGCTTGTTTTGTTTCAGCTAGTAAATTAATTTTAGATGACCATCGTTTGTGCTGAATAAGGTTTTATACAGGGACTTAGATATTCTTCACATAATTAACACAATCAAGCAGAATCGCAAATGCTTGTTTCGTTAAACATACCCGTATAATTTGATATGGAACGTTGAACGTTTGTTAAAAGCAATATAATTGTAAAATATTTTACTTTTCATTACGTAATAATTTATTTCTGTTATTAAAAAAAAATGGATTTTAAATTATAGCTTCAATTTATTTTATCGTTGAAAACTGTGTAAAACTTTTATCTAGTGATTATAAAGCAATAAAAATTCTTTAATTAGCGGCTTTTTACATTATTGAACAGGAAATTATTCAGGAAAAATGAAATTATTGTAAGAAATACGGTTATTAGTCTTTAAAATCGAGTTGTTTCTCGTATTTGAATCATTTTTTTGGAAAGATTTTCTTAAGCCGTCTACAAAGTACCTAAATACCTAATTAGGTATTTGCGATTAATTTTCTTCTTAACTATATTTGTGTTTCGTTTAAGTTCACTTTTATTATATTTTTCTTGGGTTACAAAGATATTTTATAGATTGGAATTCCTTTTTGTAACCGAAGTGTTTGAAGGAATGAAACATTGTAACTCCATTCCTAACCTGGTAGTTAACCAATTATTTGTATGTGTGTATTAATTCTTTTTCAGTAATTACTAAAATTCATTAAATTAAAACAAAAAAAATCAAAAATAATTTTTTTTTTGACCTAGCGTAGCGTTTGTAAAATGCCATGCCTGACCAGGCATGGTTAGAAAGGCTCTCAAATTATTTAATAATTATGATTAAATTAATATTTTTACTCTCCCGTTTGTGTATACTGTAGTTTTGCATGTCGGGTGTGTTTTGTAGGTCATAACGATTCATGATCCCGTTTAACCAAAAACACAATTTTTAGCATTGAAAGATTCCGGCAGGATGTTGGTGTGTTTTTAAACGATATATACAAACTGGATGAAATTTATATATTAATTTAAATATTTCAATTTGGTATGAAGTTTTGTACAATGATTTCTGTTTATGAAGCAATAATATTTGATTTTGGTTACAACCGGTCAAGAGAGAAACAGATCTTATCAGTACTGTATTTTTGAAATGTTATTCAAAGGGTTGGTAAATTTTTACTTTATGGCATCATAGCTCATCATAAAAAATTATGTATTTTTAATATTTTTCGAAGTAATATAGCCGTGAAGAACCACAATTAACTTCTTTTTTTTTTTTTGGTCTTCAGTCATTTGACTGGTTTGATGCAGCTCTCCAAGATTCCCTATGTAGTGCTAGTTGTTTCATTTCAGTATACCCTCTACATCCTACATCCCTAACAATTTGTTTTACATATTCCAAACGTGGCCTGCCTACACAATTTTTTCCTTCTACCTGTCCTTCCAATATTAAAGCGACTATTCCAGGATGCCTTAGTATGTGGCCTATAAGTCTGTCTCTTCTTTTAACTATATTTTTCCAAATGCTTCTTTCTTCATCTATTTGCCGCAATACCTCTTCATTTGTCACTTTACCCACCCATCTGATTTTTAACATTCTCTTATAGCACCACATTTCAAAAGCTTCTAATCTTTTCTTCTCAGATACTCCGATTGTCCAAGTTTCACTTCCATATAAAGCGACACTCCAAACATACACTTTCAAAAATCTTTTCCTGACGTTCAAATTAATCTTTGATGTAAACAAATTATATTTCTTACTGAAAGCTCGTTTAGGATGTGCTATTCGGCATTTTATATCGCTCCTGCTTCGTCCATCTTTAGTAATTCTACTTCCCAAATAACAAAATTCTTCAACCTCCATAATCTTTTCTCCTCCTATTTTCACATTCAGTGGTCCATCTTTGTTATTTCTACTACATTTCATTACTTTTGTTTTGTTCTTGTTTATTTTCATGCGATAGTTCTTGCGTAGGACTTCATCTATACCGTTCATTGTTTCTTCTAAATCCTTTTTACTCTCGGCTAGAATTACTATATCATCAGCAAATCGTAGCATCTTTATCTTTTCACCTTGTACTGTTACTCCGAATCTAAATTGTTCTTTAACATCATTAACTGCTAGTTCCATGTAAAGATTAAAAAGTAACGGAGACAGGGAACATCCTTGTCGGGCTCTTATTACGGCTTCTTTCTTATGTTCTTCAATTGTTACTGTTGCTGTTTGGTTCCTGTACATGTTAGCAATTGTTCTTCTATCTCTGTATTTGAACCCTAATTTTTTTAAAATGCTGAACATTTTATTCCAGTCTACGTTATCGAATGCCTTTTCTAGGTCTATAAACGCCAAGTATGTTGGTTTGTTTTTCTTTAATCTTCCTTCTACTATTAATCTGAGGCCTAAAATTGCTTCCCTTGTCCCTATACTTTTCCTGAAACCAAATTGGTCTTCTCCTAACACTTCTTCCACTCTCCTCTCAATTGTTCTGTATAGAATTCTAGTTAAGATTTTTGATGCATAACTAGTTAAACTAATAATTAACATACAATAATTTGTATGTCCACAATTAACAAACAATTAAAATTGTTGGGTAATGTTCGTACGCTCGTATGTACATGTGTTGGCGTGCTTGGAACTTAATAAGTTTTTACTGGGTAAGCCGATTTTTATGAATTTTGGCACAGATAATCATGTACACGAGCCAATCTGTTGATAAAAAAATTGAGGTCATGATTTGCAAGAGATGAGGTAGATAGTTTATTTGTAGTCAATTTTTGCATAATTTTGGAAACATAACTCGACTTTATATTAAGCTCAGTACATGAATTCATGGTTATCTTATCATTTTAAAGTAAAAATATTCCTATATTATTCTCCGCTTCCCTAAAAATTGAAAAAAAAACTATCTTTTTATTTATTGCTTATTTAATAATGTATATTAACAGATTATTTTAATTTTACCCTATCTTAATAGTAGGGACAAGTGGCCCAAAAAAAATAAATACGTGGTAGGGGAGCCGATCAAAGTTTAAAAATATTAATTAAAATTTTTTTTTTTATGTATCATTATTTCTTCACTATAAAAATAAATAACCAATGTATGACAATATAACAAACTATGTTTTCAGCTTTTTTCCCTATCAATGGTCCCTGAATAGCTAAAATATTCTCTGAAGATGTTTAATCTTATTCAAATCCTCATAAAGGGAAAACTTTTTTCTTTTTCCTCGTTTCTGAACTCATTTCACATTCTGGTAACTAAATAACTTAATAAAAGTAATAAGTCACTGTTACGTTGTAAATTGTGTCAATTTCTTTCAGGGGTGATGAACAAGTCATTTTTTTTTATCTTTTACTTGGTTGTTTTTATTTGATATCTTCAGACTGGATTTACAGATTTTTCTAAAATTTTAGACAAGGATTTCTGAATAAGGATCATCGATGCCATTTAATTTTGGTTAAAATTGGTCAAGGGGTGGGAAGATACGGTCACCTTGGGTCACCAATCTCAAAATTTTAATCAAAGAGTAAAGTGATCTTCTTTAGATGTTTCTATATATCTTAAAAGGCTTATGCACTTTTGATTGAAATTTTTTATTTTTCATAATAAGAGTAATCACAATATGTGAAAGGAAAGAGCGGTTAGCCACAGTCTTTTTTTAAAAGCTACTAGTAAGTGATTTTTATCATGTGCTTATTTAATTAACGGCTCTTTTCTTATTAATTAATCTTTTTGTATTCCTTGTTTGATCGTGATAGTATACATATATATATATAGTATATATAGATAGTAGATATAGTAGATATAGATAGTATATATATATATATATATCTTCAATTTGTTTATATACATCTTCAATTTACTGTTAAAAAATTTCTTAAAAAAATTATTTTGATCGACATTATCGTTTACGTCTTCGACAATAAAATTTTCGATGACAGTAAATAATTGTATTTTCAGATTAATTTTTTTTAATGTACATTCTTGCCGTATTCTCGATCAAATGCGTTAATTTTGATGATGATATTTTGTTTATTAGAGAAAGGTAATTAGTTCTGAAATAATTTTCGTTTGGATGAAATAAGTACAATTTTATTTTTTAATAAAAAAAATTATGTTCGTAACTTCAATTAAAATTTTTTTTTACTTGTTTTTATTCGTTCGTATTAGATACCCTGTTAGAATTAACTTGTACCCTTACAATGATACCCTGTTTAGTGTTAACATTAGATTGCTTTAGTGTATATATATCCTGAAAACAGATACACACACACACACACACGCGAGAGCGAGCTAGTTTCGCTATAGTACTTTAGTTTTACAATAACCCGAAATGTGTTCTGGATGAGGTTAGTGTCCAAGAAAGAGGTTAGTGTCCAAAAAATCATTTGTGAAGTTTTAATCGTTTTGGATCTAGTTAAACCTTCTCTTTTTAGTGAGAAAGACTCCAAAACCATACAAATTACGGGTAACGGTATCAAAGTGAGTTATTGATAAGAAGAGTGTTAAGTATTTAATGCAGTCAAAACTCAACAACTACTAGTATTTGAGAAGTAGGAAGAAAAGAAACACAGATATACAAATATAATGTATTTATTGGAACAATACGCAGTACCTCGCAGTATAATAAATAAAACACATCACACTAACATAACATGAAATATAAAAAAAAAACAAAAAAAAAAAAACAAAAGGTAGCTAAAATACCGAGAGCAATATTTTCAAAACCAATTCAGCGCAACATCCTTAATAGTTTCTTGTTAAAATATTTGTAAATATAAATTAAATTACTTTCCATCGCTTAAAAATTAAAATATCGATATTAAATTTCATTTTTTTAATAATATTGTGTTTATTCTGTAAGTGTGTATTAAAGGATATTTTGTTTATTGTAATGAAACAAGAGAAATGGAATTAGAACGCGTAAAATTTTCGCTCTACTGAGACAGGTGACTGACTACCCACGCCTACTGTGTTCCCATCGTTCAAATACAAACTAAGCCAGCGTGGGTATTCACCTGCCTTGTTACGTATGAAAAGGATAATTTGCACAGTCCTATTAGGTAGTAGAGCAATTGTAATTTTATTCGGTTCTTCAATAAAATTCCCATTTTAAAACGTATAAACGTCTATATATATTAGTGTGAATGCATACCATTTCTACATATTAAAACATTATGAGTTTCAAACTTTCTCCAGGAATGCAGTCTTAGTTGAATATTTTACTGCTTGCTCATCGGAATGATTTAAAAAAGCGGTTCTCAAACATTCTTTTTAGGTACAATTCACGTGCGTTTTTACTGAGGTGGCAACAGCACCATATTTTCCTGTCATAGCTCGAGCACCATCAAAACAGAGGCGAACGCACTGCTTCCAGTCCAGTCCATTTTTTGAAAGAATTCATTAGCCTTTTTTTAACCTCATCGAAGGTAGTTTGTGTTAATAGCTAATCAGAAAATAATAATCCTCTTTAATTGTTTTTTGAAAAATATTGCACGTAAACCATATTTTTGAGGGTAATTTCTTACATCTGTGGTCACATCGGGTTGTATGATGGAAAAAACATTACTTTTACCTTTAGATATTACGTTTTCATTAACATTTAATTCCATGATTTCAATTCTGCGGTGCACAGGCTCATTGGATAGTAGTATCGTATATACCTGTTTAAATAATGATTCACCCGACCTACAGATCACCATATCTTTCCAGCAGGTAACTGGAGCTTTTCACCGATTTTACCAACTTTTTCACATTTTGCTATTCTTAAACTCACAAAAAAAGATACTTCATTTTGAGTACTGTCTGTATAAGGCAACATTGTGCATTTTATCTATGATAATTTTCGAAAAAAAATACTTTTGGTTTGTCTTCTATCGTTGAATATTTAGTACTAAGGTGCCGGTTAGTAATTATGGTTTCATGCTTTGGTATGAAAGAGTTTCAAAGCCACGTCAAGATCGTGGCTCATTGTTTTCTTCCGTGTCAGTAAATTCAATATTAATATCTCTCTTTTGTGACCTTTTACCGGGTTTTATCTACTAGGTAGGAGCCCTTTCATCAGGTACCACCCAAAACCTGGTTTTTTAAGAGTTGTTACTCTTCACCCTCCCCCTTCTCAATTCATATATGTGCAAAGATAAAACTGGTTTGCAGCGGTGTTACAATGTTGAATTATTTACCCAGTCGCATTAGACAAATACATCGAAGCGGCCGGATTGGGTAATTCTGCTAGCAAATTTTAGTAAACTTATATGTTATTCCAACCAATCACAAGACGGCGTTTTTTTTTTATCAGTCATAACAAAGGATACTTATCACGGCCACAATTCCGACAAATTTTTTTTTATAAAAACTATTCTGAACTAAAATTTTTTTTTTTTACAACTAATGTAATTTTCAAAATTTCTTATAGTTGATAAATTAATAATTCAATACATATTCCATTATATTATAATTAGTACTAACAAATTAATTATGAAAAACAAATGAATAAGGATTTAGTATTTTTATTAGATTATATAACAAACTGCTCATGCTTTATAAGAGGTCTTCATTTATCATGATATTTCTTATTTGTTTATTAATTTTACTAGTAAAATACTTTTTTTCTTTTTAATGTAGAGGTACTAATTTAGAGTATGCCTTACCGAATTTAATTACCACCTTTCTAAAAGTTTTTTTTTTATTTTCAGTCCTTTGACTGGTTTGTCATTTCGGTATACCCCCTACGTCCTACATCCCTAACAATTTGTTTTACGTATTACAAACGTTGCCTGTCTGCAACATTTTTCCTGTCTAACTGTCCCTCCAATATCAGAGCAACTAATCTAGAATGCCTTGAGATGTGGTCTAAAATTCTAACTCTTCTTTTAGCTATATTTTTCAAAATGCTTCTTTCTTTATCAGTTTGCCGAAACACCTCTTCAATTGTCAGTTTATTTACCCATCTGATTTTTAACATTCTCCTGTAGCACAATATTTCAAAATCTTCATATCTTTTCTTCTCAGGTATGTCCAGGTTTCACCTCCACATAAAGGTATGCTCCAAACATATGCTTTCCAACAAATTTCCCTGATTTTTAAATTAATTCTTGTTGTAAACAAGTTATATTTCTGATAGACGGCTCGTTTCGCCTGTGCTATTCGGTATTTTATATCTTTCCTGCTTCGTCCATCTTTAGTAATTATACTTGCCAAACAACAAAATTCTTCTACCTCCATAGTCTTTTCTCGTCCTATTTTTGTAATCAGTGGTCCATTTACTTTATGTCTACCGCATTTCATTACTTTCGTTTTGTTCTTGTTTATTTTCATGTGGTATTTCTTGCATAGAACTTCATCCATGCCATTCATTTTTCTTCTAAATCTTTTTTACTCCAGCTAGAATTACTAAATCATCAGAAAATTGTAGCATCGTTATTTTTTCACCTTGGAATGTTACTCCGGATTTGAACTGTGCTTTAACATCTCTAAAATAAAAACAATATTGTAATATTGTTTTTTTTTTAATACAGGGGGAAATTTGATTGGCATTTCCACTTTATTGTTTCTCTTTCTACATACACATCGGGTATATTTTAAAATTAATGTCTAAAAAATATATTTTAATTTTTACACGAATTAGAGTGAAAACATATTACCCATTTCCGGTTTTTTTTTCTCAAAAATTATAACATTTTATTACTTATTAAAACGGTGAAGTTGAATATTTTATGTGGTCAAATAAATTAAATAATGTCCCTGTTTTTTTTTAAGTTATGGGAATATTTATGCAACATAAAAATTATAAAAATGTAATATAAAATCGTTTCTATAACATAAAAGAAAATCAACAAAAAATCTTAAGTTAATTCACATTAGATGAGGTTTTTAACGAGGATGTTACTCTTTCTTCTCCCAACATACCTTCTACATGGAAAGATTGAACTACTTTGCGGACGTGTAAAAATGTTTAATTTTTTACCCAATCACATTAAAGGAATACATCAGAGCGACCGGTTTAGGCAGTTCTGTTAGCAAATTGCAATAGGTCTTGATATGTTATTGTAACCAATCACAAGTCCAGGTTTTTATCTCTCATAATAAAGGATCCATATCACAACCACAATTCTGAACTATTTTTCCGTTTACAAAAACATTTTTTTTTGATTACAACGAATGTAATTTTGAAAATTTCACGTAGTTTTTAAAAGAATAATTCAGTATATATTTCTTATTATTAATTTTAAGGAAACAACTCTATTAGCTAAATTTCATAAGAACCTATTGTAAACGGTACCATTTCGACATATCTTCGCGTTTCACATTCCCCAGACTAAAAAACCAGCGTCAGTTCAAACGTTTATATATATTTCACTATCTGCTGGACACGATAACTGCCGTAATTTTGCGTCAATCACTTTTTCGGTCAATGGGGTGGCAATAGGGATCTTTTTTTTTTCAAAAAAATATCGTTATAACTCTCTTATTAAGTAAAATATCGAAATTTTTTTAACTTTCCTACTATTCTTTGGATAAGGACCTAAAACGTATCTAAGTAATGTTTTTTTATATCATCATAATTGGTGCAGGAAGTGAAAAAGGTGGGGTTTCGAAGACGAAAATTGATACTTACCTTAATAGGCACAGTATATCGAATCAATTTAAAGTCGTAGTTTTCTAAACATTACCTAAAACTTTTGTGTGTAACAATTTTTAATATGACCAACCCCTACGGCAAGGGATGACTAAAATATTGCTGGAGTTGTAAGAACATTGCTTGTCGCATGCTAAACATGTGAACCTTTTTTCACATGCAACCATTGTTCTATTGTGTAAATTTGAAGTTTTTCTTAACTTTAAGGTGGAAATCTATTTTATTCTCTACTTAGTATCGGTAAAATCTACCTCCGCCATCCGGCGTGCCGAAACGGATTTTTTAAAATACGATTGCAATTTTTTAGTATCGCTTATACGTGCATTCAATCCAGGATGATACGAAACCAAACAAAATATAATTAATAGTACGAACTTCATATCAACATACAACATGACAACGGCACAATTTCCAACGGAGAAAACAAACAATTCAAAATTAGATATACTGTGATATAGTATGAAACTAATCCGTTAAAATTAAAACGACTCCTGTTAAATAAAGTTATTTATTAGTTTATTTTTGTGCGAAAACCGACCGTAGTATTAATAGATAATATATATATATTACACTAAAGCATTTTTAATCAGTTTATATTATTCTATAATTTTAACAGATAACAGTAAAATAAATGTGGTTTTAGAATTTTCTTTGTTTAATATGTAATTAACAAAATACTGTATTTCACTGTTAATAGAAGACATTTAAATGAATACTATTCTTATTTGAAGATATTACAATTCCCCATTGTACTATTATAATTTAGGTTATAATTTTGAGTGTAAGTTAATGGAAATAAAGGATGGCGCATCGTTGTTTGTCATTAAACAAGTCAGATAAACCGAAAAACAATGCTTAAATGGAACGGTACGCTTTTATTTAACTAAATAAAACAAGATATTCGTACTATGATAGATGTCCGCGGTATTTAGAAAACACAATTGATGATATCTGATCGAATTAGATAAGCGGTATAGTATGTAATTTTATTGATTTGATTACTGTAATTTCTATGTGGAAACAGAAAATTTAATTAAGTAGTATTTTATCATTGTCATTAAAATGATTATTTGAATAATCATCATGATGTTTATAATGACTTTTTACATTGAAATTACCCTCACAGAAAATTCTAGTGTTGATTTTATACGATATTGTTTAGTGATATCGTTTTCATTTTTTTTTTTTTGTAATATTTATATATTACTTAAAACTTTGTTGACTAGAGTTGATTTTAATAAATTAATAATATCTTATTTTAAAAATAATTTATTAATTTTTAAAAATGAATAATTTACAAAAGAGCTGGACAGAATATTACTGAACCGTGCTTTTTAATATAGCTGTAAATTTAAACTCTTTTCCATATCAAGAAAATTGTTAAATTTTAGTTACTCTTTTGTTAAAAAACGCTAACAACAAAATTCTTTATTGGTATTCTTTATTAATTCTTATATAGCGGAAAAATAATGATAAAAGTTTAAAAAATTCAAAAGTAGATGTTCAAAATAAAAAAATTGTATAAATAGAATCATCCTTTTGAATAAATGTATACTTTTATAATAATTATTTGAATATGTAAATAATT
Source organism: Lycorma delicatula (assembly GCF_047948215.1). NCBI lineage: Eukaryota > Metazoa > Arthropoda > Insecta > Hemiptera > Fulgoridae > Lycorma > Lycorma delicatula. The sequence continues at coordinate 40,263,419 of NC_134464.1, forward strand.
ACATTTACTATGTTGAAAGGAAGAAAATTAAAATGATTCTTCTATAAACAATAACATGTTAAGTAATTTTTTTTAGGTGGGGGAATTTAACCCACCGGGTTGGTTTTGTGGGGAACGCGTCTTCGCGAATCAGCTCATTTAGAAGTCGAGAGTTCCAGGGTTCAAGTCCTAGTAAAGTCGGTTATTTTTACGCAGATTTGAATAGGTACTAGATCGTGAATACCAGTGTTCTTTGGTGGTTGGCTTTCAATTAACCACACATCTCAGGAATGGTCGAACTGAGATTCTACAAGACTACATTTTATTTGCACTCACACATATCATCCTCATTCATTCTCAAAAGTATTATCTGAACTGGAGGCTAAACAGGCAAAGAAAGAAAAGTTGGGGGGCATATCGGACGGCTTCTTATGATGAGGAAGGTGTACCGGCTGGGACTCTCCCCATAGACTTTTTGGTTCTTCAATGTGCCCATAAGTATGAAGGCGGTGACAGTGCTGAAGTTAGAAATGAAACACTAAGAGTGTTCAAATAAAAACCTTTTATTTGTAACAAGTACTTACATAGTTACGCTATTTCTCTACATAGTCGTCACTCCGATTTAGACAATTGTCATAGCATGGTACCAACTTTCCAATATCCTCGTCATAGAACGGAGCCGCCTGTGTTTTCAGCCATGTTTCTACGCTGGTCTGCAGCTCGATTTTTGTGCCAAAATGTTGTCCTCCTAGCCAGCTTTTCATGTGAGCAAAGAGGTGAAAATCGGATGGAGCCAATTCCGGACTCTTATGGTGGGTGAATAAGAATAACTGGAGATGAATGTTGTCATCAGGCATTGTCTTTCTCCAAGAAAGACAATGGGAATCGTCGGCCGCACACTGCAGTTGTAACATAGAAGCTCCTGCAGCGTTTTTGTTGGGAAGTGTTTGATCACCCACCATGCAGCATATTTTCACTGTGGTTTTATTTCGTGACCAATCGGACCTTGAAAAAAAATAACCCTCGTTTTATTCAACAATTCGTAGAAGGTTTAAACAGTATTAGGTATATTTCATAAGAAAGCTACCTATTTTAATGGGTACCGTGATTCGACTTCTGAAAAATTGTCATAATCGCGTTTCACATCCCCCAGATCCCGTAAACCACCGTCAGTTTAAAGATTATATATAAATTTATATACATACATATATATATATATATATATATATATATATATATATATATATATGATAACCGTAATTTTACGGTTATTGCCGTAATTTTACGACAATCACTTTCAAATTGGTACATAAATTATAACGACCCATCTCGGTCGAGTTCATTAATGAGCATAACAGACCATAGGGGTGGAAATGGGGGCTTTTTCGAAGAAAAACATATATCACTATTACATTCAAATAAAATATTGAACTCTTTTAAACTTCCTACTTTTCTTTGGATACGGGCCTAAAACTTCTCTAAATAAAGTCTTTTCATATTACCAAACATTGGCTGAGGAGGAAAAAGATGGTGTTTTGAAGACAGCAAAAATCATACCTCTCCTAATAGGCACAGCATCGAATCGTTTTAAAGTGGTCGTCAGTCCTGTAAACATTACCTAAGATTTTTGTGTGAAACAATTTTTGATATGACCAACCCTTGCGGCAAGGGATGACTAAAATGTAGCTGGAATTGTAAGAAGATCGGGCTTGACGTACGGTTAAATATCTGAAACTTTTTTCACATGCAACCATTGTCGTATTGATTAAATTTGAAGTTTTTACAAACTTTACTGTTGAAATCTTTTTTATTCCCTACTTAGCACCGGTGATATCTACCTCTGCCTTCCGGCGTTCCAAAAGAGATTTCTTTTGTTCATGCAGTACCTTTATACCTTTAGTTAATGTTGTGCCCCATCGGATCCTTAATTCAAAACATGAAAGCAAAAATTGTTTTTTACTTATTTCAAGTATCGTAAAAATTTTCTTATTTATTGGCTAAAGTAGGTCACATCTTAAATAAATTACGTGATTTTATTTTAAAGTCGAATCAGTTAAGGAGAGTTTGGTAATTCGTGCTTAGGATAAATGATTTCTCGATGGATAATTTTAAAATTTTTCACAGTGGTGTTTTAAGTATAATCTTCAACCTACATCTTTCTTCTCGTAATGGTAGTTTTCCTAGAGCGTAGCACTCAGTAGGCTGATTTCGTAATATTTTTTTATACAGAGTGATTTTTTCGTCCTGTTACCTAATTTTAAATGTAATTTAAGAAAGGGAAATTTAGGTGGAATAAAAAAATGTATTTGTTACTTACAAAAGAGATTTAATAAAAAGCTATTACGTACGTAATTGTTAAAGAATATGCTCAAAATGCCTACCCCTTGAGGTTATACACGCACGGACTCTTTTCAGCATATTAGCAGAAACCGTTTTGAAATATTTATAAATTGAAAATATTCGTGATTAAGTCTGTAATATTGAGTTTAAGTTCATCAATAGTGTGAGGATTGTTTTTGAAGGCCTCAAATATAGCCCCACACAAAGTAGTCAGGAGATGTGAGGTCTGGGGACCTTGGAGGCCATAAGCCCTTGCTTATTATTCGATCATCAAAGAACTCTTTGCAGAAAATCCATGGTTTCTCGAGACGTATGGCATGCAGCGCCGACTGTTCTTGAGGTTCCAGGAGGGACCCAAATTGGCGCACAATATTCCTGTGTACTACACCATTTACTGTCTCTTCGAAGAATATGGGTCCGATTATACGATGACGAGATATCGCACACCACACACCAATTTTTTCAGGATGAAAAAATTTGTCTTGTAAAGCATCACTAAAGAACACTGTGTTTAAAAATTCGATTCCGTTATCATTTACGAGAGACCTAAACCAACGACAATATTGCAATCGCTTGTTTAAATCTGGAGGCTGAAGCTCTTGGACTAATCGTACGCGATACGGATACAATTTCAATTTTTTAGCAGTTTTCTGAACACTCGAATATGACAAACCGACTTGCGTGGAAAGTTTTCGTAAACTTTTCCGTGGAGAATTGAGCAATCTTGTTTTCACATTTTCTGAAACGTCATCTGTCAAGCAAGTTGGTCGACCACTATGTTTTCTGTCGCAAACACAACCTGTTTCTCGAAATCGGTTTGCTAGCCTAGATATTGACATTTTTTCTGGCGGAGGAACACCAACAAATTTAATTTGATATGATTCTTTTACACTCGCGTACGATTTTCGTAACAAAATATTGTTCAAGAATGAAAACTCGTTTTCCTATGGTAAAAGACATTCTATTCCTAACACCACCGGAAACGGCACAAAAGTTTACACAGCTCAAGGAGAATCAACTCTCACTGCCTTATCTAAACCGGTTAAGTAGCGCTACCAACTTCGTGTCAGAAAACAAAATTTCCCTTTCTTAGAAAAAAATTACCAGACATTAACAATTGGGTAACAGTACTAAAAAATCACCCTGTAGTTAACAGTTTCTATTTTTAAAATATTCAAACATTTATATTTTCCATGATTAATATGAATGCAATTCAGAGAAAAGCATAAGGTATTTCTCATAAATATTTTCATTACATTGCTACTGTATAAGGAGGAAAATTTGTTAAATTAGTTCTGTAAGGGAAATTAATTAGTTAATAAATTACTCATACCCACATTATAATTTATGTGACGTCACTTAATTATCTTCTCAATTAACAATTATGTACGTTATCTCTCACTTGTTGAATTGGCTGGTTAGTTGTATCTACTTTTTTAATAAATTTTGAGCAGGTTAAGCTGAAATTTTATTTGATATCTTTTTAATTATAATTTTAATTATTAAACGTAATTTTTTATTTCACTATACGTAATAAATTGAAATACATGTAGAAATTTTGGATTAGAAATCGATTTTCAAATATTTATTAGTAACATACGTCTTTGTATAAATACTATGAAAAATAAATTAAATGTGATTAATTTTTATGTGTGCGCGCACGAGTGTGTTTGTATGTTTGTGTGTAGAATATTATACATAAAAAAAGGTTATAAAAACAATTCTCAGTACACAAGTTTACGATAAAAATTAGAGTTAGTTTAATTAAAATCTCTTGTTAAATAAGTTAAAAAAATACGCGTAGAAAAAAATTATAAAAGTATGTAATAATAGAAACGAATTGTATAAAATATTTTTAATTTCTAGTAAAAAAAAATAAAATAAAGCCAAGTCATAACAGTAAAAATAATAATAGAAAAAAAATTAAATATTTTTAATAGCTATTAAAAAGTTGAGATTTTTTTGTAAAAGAAGAAAAATAATCTAGAGAGCGAAAAATGTTTTAACTATTATTAAAATGGAGAAAAGAGACCGTTAAATAAATTTAAAAATAAAAATAAAAAAGTAAAATTAGCTAATTGAAATATGGTTTTTGAGAAATCCACTTTTTATATTATCAATAAATTTATTTAGTTGAAATGTGTATAATGCAACTAGCAGGTCAGGACTCGCTTCGCTTGACGACCGTCTAGCCAGGGGGCCCCGCCCCCTTGACCGCGCAATGCTCGCTTCATTCACCCTTCGTGTCTAACCACAACTCCCACAATGTTCGTTATCCTAATAGTTTTGAGAATAATGCTAATAAATAACAATTAAAGTATTCAGGCTTTATAGAAACATGAAAAAAAAAACTAAATCACAAAAAAACAGAAAAGTCGTAAAGTCGTAACTATGGTAACTAAAGTATACAGACCTTTGACGAGGAAAACATCATAACTTATTTCCGTTGCCATGGTGAGAGAATTTAATTTAATTTTTAATTAGTAATTTGATTCTTCTTAATTGACGACATATTCACCCTCAAGCAGGCTAGAGGCCCGGTATATATATGCCTTAAAACCTTCCCTAGGATAACAGGAGTATATCCTGTAAATCTGAAAGCAGTTGTTGGGTTGGTTGTCGCATGATGCGAAATAGATCAACAAACAAACTTTCGGCTTTATGTATGAGAGGATATATTTATTAAATCTCTAGTTAATTAATTTTTTTATTAAAAAAGATTTTTATAAAAAGAAAAAAAAAATGTATGCAGCATATTTTTTTAATAATATATTACAACATAAGTAAAATAATTCGTTTATTGTTTAAGTAGTTTAAAATTTATTAAGTATCGGAAATGTTTGAATTCCGTAATTATGCGTATATATAATTCCAAGCGCCAGTTATGCAGTTCTCGAAAATAATTCATGTTAAATATTTTTTTGATTATTTTTTATTTGAAATTTTGTTTAAATAGTGTTTATAGCTAACATTCATTAGTATTCTGAAATATTATCTAATATTATGATGTAAACAAACATATTACAAGTAAGTGATGTAGTTCATACTAATTAGAAAAAGCTAATTCTAGAAGAAGGAAACATACGTACAATAGTCAAGCCTTAAAAGGGTTGAAAAAGTTTTTTTTTTTAAATATAGTAAGATTACAAAAAATATTGTGCATATAAATTTTTTGTCAAAAAACAAAGGGAAGAAGATAAGTTTTAAAAATAAATTAAGAAAACATCTGATGTAGATGTTACATGTACATGATATGTACATTACTTCCTTTTACGCCTATTAAATTACATATACACATTTTTTTTTTTTTTTTAAATGAAAAGTACATCAAATTTTATTTCATTAATAATATCCGATATTTTTTGATAATTTTATTTTATTGTTGTTATTGAGTTATTATTTATCTGAATTTTTTTGCAAGTATAGATTAATAATTATTAATTAATCAATATATTTAAATTAAAAAAAAAAAATGTTAAAAAAAATATATGTAGTCAGATTCGAACCGATGTTCCTTCTCCTTGTAAGATCCAAATATTCCATTAATTAAAATTTTATTTGGCTATAACTCTGGAACCAATGAAAATAACTACCACTTATGATATATCGTTGAAAAGGTCTCAATGAGGACTTATTACTGCAGTTAAAAAAAATCCAAAATCCATATTTGTTAAGATTTATGGCTTTTTTGGACACTTTTGGTTGCAATCAAAATGGGAAGTGCACAACTAGATGTTACAACAGTCCTAAATCCAAAATTACAACATCCTACGGCTAATCGCTTTTAATTATACGAGATACATACGTACGTACTGGCTCATGTTAAAACTAGTCAAAATGGATTCAGGGATGTTCAAAATGGATATTTCCGTTGAAATCTGTTTATTTTTGCAACCATTAGTTTTACAACTTATTATATTTCAATTTCGATTAAAAATACTTTGAAGTTCAGAATTCGATCATTATGTTGAAACTATACAACAATACTAATAAATCGAAACGTGAGAAATATCTTTTACTCGATTTAAGTAGGATTATAATTAAAAAAATGGCCACTTTAATTTCATGGAAAAACTTAGAACACCACTTGTGATACATCTTCCACAAAGCTTTTTTTTACGAAATGTAAAGAAAACGTTGAAATCGATCCGTTTGATATGTGGAAGTTGGTGTAAAAATGATTCAAATACGTTATATTTAGATCATCATACACTAGTAGTAGTATAGATCTATTGAGATTTGATAATCTCTGATGGTGAAAATATCATTTACGGTTGTATTTCATATATTTGCGAGCATGTTTTCTCCAATAAGTTTTTTGGCTACTACCAGGTTTGGGTGTGAGTGTTTGAGCAAATGCAATTATTGCTACCTACCGTCTTGCTACGCTTGACATAGTTGCAAATATAGTGCAATGTAAGTGTAAATGTACCGATAAACATGTAGTTTAGAAAATACGGAAGTCGACCACTCCTGAGACGTATGGTTAATTGAAATTCAGCCACCAAAGAACACCGGTACCCAATGTCTAGCACTCAGATCCATATAAAAGCAATTGCTATTACAAGTACTTGAACCTTAGAACCCTTGACTTCAAGAAGTTCAAAAGTTTATTTTACGATTACGAGTTTAAACACTAGACTAACCCGGTGGGTTATACTTATAAAAATATTTATATTAATTTGAAATAATTAGGATTTTTCATCTCTTTTATTACTTATTTGTAGACTCGTAAAATAGATTAAAATGGTAGAAGTCGGAGTTAGAGGTTATAAAACAAGTAAAAGGAATAAAGTGTAAGAAAATATGAAGGGATGGTTGAGTTGATAGTAGAAATAATTACATCAATTAATGACAAAGGATTAAAAATGATTATGAAACTGTGTAATGCAATCTTAAGTAGTTGAATATGAAGATTCTCTTAAAACAACCATATTTCAATCCAAGAAAAGGTAGGCCTAACTCAAGATTACAGGATAATTTGTTTAATTTCTCATCCAGCAAAGATATTTTTTGCAATCACAAAAATCAGTAAAAAGTGAATAAAATGATTGATTATAGAGGAATAATATGTATGCCGGAAAGGGAGATAGACAAGGGAAAAATTAAGTTAATAAGAATTATCAATCGGTGGTACATTATATAAAAAAAGAAATAAAGTAATTGATGAAAATTGTATAGATATAAAAAAGTATTCGATCTTGCTAAATTGGATAAACTAATGAAAATATTAAAATCAGTAAAGGTAGATTGGAATGATAGAAGGAAGATTAATTGAAGATTTGTACCTAATCAGTAAATAGCTATGAGTATAAAGTATTCTCTAATTGAGTGGTTTGACAGGATAACTCGGTTATTGCACAAATAACCGAGTTTTGGTTGACCCATTTTTTTCTAATTTCTTACTTTTATCTCTTTTTCTGTTTCATTTCATAGGCTTCTTCCTTTGAATGAGTTACATTATTAATTTTTTTTTTGATTCTGTTTTGATTAGGTATTAAAATAATCATAATGATAACCTAAATAGTTTTGAATTTAATAAATCATATTGGAACCCACAATATAATTTTTTAAACCTATTTGTAACAGTTTATCGTGTATTTTATGAAATAAATTAGTATTTTAACATTAAACACAACACGCTTTGTCTCATATTGGTATTCAAATTTAATGAAAGATTTTACTGTTCTTATTGCTGTCGCATACACGAATGAATTTTTTATTATTATTTTTAAATGCGACATTTGTCGAAAATTAAATTTCAACAACGGAGTTATTAAAATGTTTTAATTCACAGTGGGCCAAAAGTAACGTCTCATTATTTTTTTAATAAGACATTATATCTTTTTTTATCTTTAAATTAAATTTCAGTCAAAACAGGATTTATTAAATTATGTTTTGAAAATTGTCATTTTTAAATGCTGACATATGAAGCTTTCTCAAATTTGGGCTCTTTTTAACACATTTTGCTTAGTTAAAACTCATGTTTCTTTTGATATTGCCGCTGTTTCGTCTCGAATTTTGTTTGTCAAAACTCATAACTTTCTCTTTTATGTATTATGGCTTATTGACATGAACTTTCTCTTTCAAATAATCCCAAAGAAAAAATTCAGGACTGGTGATCATTGAAGCCCTTTCAGCAAGGCCATTTGAAGGTTTCAGCAAGAAGACCCACCGTGGCTCACACCAACCCTCGTGCTGGAACCACTCCTCTTCGACATCATCTCCAAGACCCGGAATGAAAAATTCCTTAGCCATTTTCCGATATTTATCCGTATTTACAATCAAGGAAACACCATTTTCTTAAAAAAATACGGCCCGATGATTCTTTGTTGAGAAACAGCATACCACACCGTAATTTTTCGTGTCTATAAAGGACGTTTATGGACAATTTGTGGATTGGTAGTACCGCAAAAACTAGCGCATTTTTTTTTTTTGACATAGGTGGAAATAAGCTTTGTTACTCGCCCAGAAATTAGGCAAAAAGGAATCGTCAGAATCATTGGGGATTGATAAATTGACGCTAGTATTACGTAATGCGTAATCGTTCGAATCCATTTTATGGGCTAATTAGATTTTGAAAGGAAACATTTTAAAATTCTTGTGCAGCATTAATGCCCAATTGAGTGGAACGTTTTCGTGTTGATATTGTGCATCCTCCGATACACTATTCCTTACAAACTCAATATTTTTATTATTTCTGGAATATCTTGATTATCCTGAAATTCTGGCTACTCATACTGATCCAGTCTGTTAAAATTTCAAAACCATTGCGCGAATGGCTGAGCCAGAAGGTGATATAAACATTTCTAGATTTAAAGTATGTTTCAAAAACACTCCTCTGATTTTCCAAGTAAAATTTCATTATTTTTTTTTATTGAAGGGTGTATTTTTCCAAATGAGACTTGTTTTAATTTAAGGTTAATCATAAAGAAAAACAGTTATAATATTTTAATGAGAAAACAATTGTTAATTTTTTTTATAGGAAGTGATTTTTGGCCTACCCAGCATTGAGTATATTGAATGATTACACATACATTAAAGAAAAGGAGAGCGTAGTCTCTTACTGAGATATAATGTTATTATTCATTGCATATTGCAAAATCAACACCTAAACGTTCTCTGTAAAATGATTCTTGATTAAAAATTTTTTTTTCCTTAATAAATTTTTATACTGTATAAGAAGATAGAAGATACGATAGATGATGGAAACGTTTAAAAACGTGTTCTTTGATAAAATAAAATAAAAAATCTTACAAAATAGCACCTAAGAGCAGTGTTTTTAAATTAATACTGTAGAAATTAGCCCAAATATTGGCGTAAAATGCTCAAATTATGTGCATGTAAACTAATTTTACGGTAAAGTTAAAAATTATGTACCAAATTCTAAAGAAAATTATAAAAGATGGTTCAAATTATACAGTTTAAACAAATTAACATTGAATATTAAAAATTTGTATATTCAATTCGTTTAAAATCTACTATAAATGTCAACAATACCCCCAAACAACCTACACATAATAAATATTGAAAAATTAATTTCTGTTGTTTGTAAATAAATCGAATGTAAAAACATTAAACCCAGCACTCATTCCGTATTTTTTTTAATACAGAATCCTGTATTTATTTGAAACTGGATTATGTGTTAAAGTATCAGACGAAACGATTTACCGCAAAGTCAAATTCCCATTAAAATAGTTTATTGTGGGTTGGTGTTGATATAAAATAGTGATAAAGATGGAAAAATGCCAAAATAAAGCAACGAATCGAACCTAGATTCTTTGATATATGATTCGGTTGCTCTAGAAATGAGCCTACTGATGTGACCCTAATATAATAATGAGCTAAATTTTATTTATGATAAGAAAATATTAAATTTAAATAAAAAATACATAGTTTTACAAATTTCTCCAATGATTTGCCAATTTGTAATAACAACATGTATTTTTTTATTAATTTTATTTAATTATTTACATAAAAAATTCTTTATTTAAATTTTTATTTAAATTAAATTTTAATTGAAACAAAAGCTAAATTTATGCATTTGCAGCCTCTTTTTTTATATTAAAAAATTAGATACTTTTTGTTCCATTATTAGCGAGGCAACTTTAAATATTTTTATATTAAAAATTGAAAATGGAATAACGGCTGTGTTTGGGAGTGTCTTACTTGAATTTTCCATTTAGTTTGTTGCTATATTATTAAGTTGTTAGAAGACTACGTAAAACAATTTTCTAGAATCTTATTGGTTTTTCGAATTTACCCTTTTCAGAATAAAAAAACTTTTTTTTTTCAATTAGAATAGTATCCGAAGAAATTTCTAGGTAACAGGCAGTTGTCGTTATGTGTTTGAATTATTTATTAGTTAGCATTTTTACTTGATTACTGAAAAATATATAGAATATTTTACTTTATTGCACACCATGACTTTCTACACTAAATTAGTATTAGCCACGTTTTATATCGGAATAAAATTGTAACTCTTTGAGAAGAAATTTGAATTTCCCGCTCAAAACAACATATTAGTTTGAATGTGTAATCTTAAAGTGTAGAACGAATTAGCCCTTCTTTCAAGCTAAAATTTTCTCACCGTGATTAAGGGACAAAATCAAAAAAAGACTCTTTTCAAACAGATCTTCCTGAAAAGAGGCTTTTAATAGAACATTAAAACCCCCATAACAATACAAGAAGACAAGCGTGTATAGAACCCTCGCCTTATAAGAACATACTATCCATTTCAAAAGAAATGTTGTCAAAACTATCAAAATAGGTGTAAAGGATCCGGAATTAATATAAACAGATCTTTAATGTAAATTCGCCAGTAGATTAGAAAACTTACTTCATAAGATTTATGCTTAGGTTTTCCTTAGGCTAACATTTTTTATTATTTTTCTCTATCCTCCTGACGGCCTCCACCTCTGAAGACAGGTGACTGAGGCCTTCGAAATGGATGAAGATTCCATATCCAATACTGCCGATGGTGGCTGAGAAGATGTTATGCAGCCGGTATCATCTTGTATGGGCACAAGTGGAGCGGTGATTATTGCATCCAAGTCAAGACTGGATCACTCTCCGCTGAAATTTTTCGAGCAGCTAAAATTATCACCCTCTCTTTTTTAGTCCTTTGTGCTTTGTGCTCCATAGCTACTTGTTTAACAGTTTCTTATGTACAATCATAATCTCATCATCTTTCTTACTTGATTAAATTTTTTCTACATCGACCAGTATTACATTGGGTTTAGCATTCTGTATTTTGCTTTGTTTTCCTTCACCTTATGACTACTCGGAGGATCATTCCTGGATTGAAAAGAACTCCTCAGTGTAGTGACATCTGATCTATTCTGTATCGGTTTTGGTATGCTTTCTTTGGTTGTGTGCCTTATTAATTTACATTGCTAATTATTTCAACGTTATTAGCTAAGCCTGTGGTACCTCAGAGATTACGTCTTTTGGTTTGAAAGAAGTATGGCACTGTCATATCATTATTATTAATAATTAAAGTGAAAAATTTAATCCGTCGTTACAGAAATAATGATATCTGTGAACAAGAAAATATCTGTTATCCAAACTATCCATCTTTTGGAAATAGATCTCTAATTACACATCCCCTTAATGTTCAGTTTCTCCAGTGATTTACGGTGAAAGCATCTCCGAACCTAAAACTTTGTCCTCTTTTCGTCAAACATTTTAAATTTGTCATCAGGTATTTACTAAAAATAACGATGTTCTTTCTGATGGAAAATAGTAATGAACTGTGCATCATTGAACATATCTTTTGTGTCCATTGATATGTACGCAAATAAATCAATGAATAAGCTGAACGCTTGATCTTCTTCCGGACCGGATGGTGTCCCTCTTTGTATTATAATAGCCTTTAATCAAATTCTCTCTCCTGTTATCGCTTATATTTTGTACTGGAGCCTTTTATCTGATACATTCCCTTCTCCTTGGTAGTTAGCATCAGTCATACTATGCTGGTCTCCGGTCTATCAGTAATTTTCGTGCTATCAGTGTGAAACCTATTTTCACATGTAACTATTGTAGTAGTGAGTTAATCTGAAGTTTTTCTTAACTTTAAGGTGGAAATATTTTTTATCTCCTACTTAACACCGTGAAATCTATCTCCTTCTTCCAGCGTGCCGAAAAGAATATTTTTGTATATAATAAATCCATTAAAATTAATTTTAAAATATTTTTAGTAACAATTAACTTAATTACATCTTTATTATTGGAATAAAGATCATCGGAGACACAATTTTGATTAGTGAGGCTCGCCATTTCAAAAAACACATTTATTAATTTACTTTATCATATAAAATATCGTATAACAAAGATTATTGTTTCTAAGTAGTTGTACGTATGTTTTTTTCTTAATAAAACTTTTCCAGTATCCTCTATTTTTTTGTAGGATTATGGTTTGGATTTCAGTCCCTTTTTTCAGTATCATTGTTTTGTTTTTTGGCGGCCTAAATTCTTCTCAATGTTTTTCTCTCTACTTTCTTTAACGGTTCCAGGTCGGTAAGGTATAACGTATCACTTCTGTATAGTACCACTGGTCTCAGTAAGATGGTTCCATTCGGTAAATTCCGAGTGGTTCTTTTTAATGTAGATATCTTTAGTCAGGAAACTTAATATATCGAATTGTTTCTTTTCCCTTCTATTTCCGTTCTATCCATCCGTTGTATTTCACTGTTTACCCTACATATTTGAATCAGCAATTTAAAATTAAAAATTTTTTTTGGTTATTACATTTTTTATTATTTCTTTGTTTCTATTTCATGTTTACTTTTTTACTTATTTTTTAATAAATTTTTCCCCAATGTTTTCTGTTAATGATTATAAGAGGTTTTTTTTTTCAAATCGTTTTTTGAGGCTAACGTCGTATACCACAGTGCTTTATTTGTATTTATTCAGTAGTGAAATAAATTATCGTAAGTTTTTGAGAAGGATTAGGTTTAAAGCATGATAATAAAGGAAGTTTGAAAGAGATATTCGACTACTTAAGCCGGAAAAGATAAAAAATGGAATGGATTTAAAAGATAAAATTTATAAAAATATATAAGTCAAGATAACGAAGAATTTTATAACCTTTTTATGAGTAAATTTTATGTAAAATACGTTTAGACATTTTTGGCGTTAAATTAAAAATGTTAATGTTCTAAAAGAGGTATATTTATCATCTAACAACATCCTATCTGTATAGCTAAGTAGATTTGAAAGTGCTTTGAGAGGGAAATTTAAGTTATTGTATGATAATATACGTGTACCTAAATATTTGCATGGAGGTTTAGAAGTTAGCAGATGTGAGTTAATATACTTTTTCGTTATGAACAAATATCTTACAAAGTATTAAGGTCTTTACAACAAATTCTATTATTTTAACTATGCAGTCTATCGATTAATATTTAATGCAAATTCAATCATTATTATTATTTTTACGTTTCCGGCGAATACACTAGAATAGTTGTATTAAATAGGAAAATGTGGTATTATAAAAAACGGGATATCAGATTATTTTTCAAATCTTTACATTTTAGGGTCCAATAATTTCATCTAGATCAAAAAATAAATGTATGTATATAAGTGTATATGTATGTGTAGAAAAAATCGGTTGGGTCAATCCTGAGGTAGGCCAATAGCAGTGCAATGCTTTTGACCTTGTATCTCAGGATTGACTCAACCGATTTTCTTCAGATTTGGCTCAAATAATTCTGTACAGGAGCATTGATCATATTAATTTTTTTTTACGGAGGCATTTTAGAGAAAACCTTATTACTGAAAATCTCTTATCTACGACACATAATAATCTCAAAAAACCTTGTAAAATTGAAACATATTTTTATTTGATCACCTTTCGGTTTTAATATTAAAAAAAATTACATTTTGGTATTTGATACATAATATAATAATTTTATCAAGAAATGTCTTTAATTTTTTGTTATTATAAACCCCGACCCTTAAACGTACAAAGGTTTTTGAGAATTTTTACTTTCTTGATTTAGTCTGTATTGGAGAGGTTGTTAGATTTAGGGAAAACTTGACCAAAGCAAATTTATTAAACTTTACCTATATATAAATATTAAAAAAAAAGGTTTATTCCACAAATTTAAAAAATATAATATTCAATTTTTTTGTTGACTATAACTTATTTTTTATTATTAAAAAAAAAAATTATTATTTTTTGTCACTTAAATGGCAAATAAAACTTAATTCATTTTGGCCGTTACATACTACATCACAGATGCAAAATAATAAGTAATTTTTACAATACTATCATAAAAATTTACTTTGTTCAATATCTTTAAATATTTCTTAAGTTTTTTTTTTTATTTGGATATTTTTATGTTTAAGTCTTATTTTCGTAATAATTAAAATCGATAAAAAAGCCGCATTGAGACGGCAAACCTGAAACTTAAAAATAAAGGGGAAATTTTTTGTTATAAACATTTATTATGAAAATAAAAAAAAGATATTTAATGATTACATTGCAAAGAAAAAGTTAGCAATTGAAAAAGCTGTGAAAGGTATTAAATAATTTGCCAGCTTTTTTTTTATATTATCAAAATATAGGAAACTAATCATGATTAATATTACTGTATAAAAAGTAATGTAAACCATTGTACAGAGTGTTTCTAAAAAGGTGGGCTGGTTATACTTTTTCGAATACTTCAATACTTTCAAATACTTGTAAAAGTAAACAAGAAATATCCTTAGGAAAAATGGTAATTTACCTTCGGTCTCAATTACACAATTAAGTAGAGGAGGTCTACTTCCGCCCCACCCAGTTTCTAACCGGGCATTGAAACTTCGGCAGCTACTTGGCGGGGTTTTGTCGGAGGGCGAGTGAAGATATTGCATGTCTGACGATACAGTTCAACATACCTGGTTCGACTGTGATAAGTCGTTCAGCGTCAGGTCTTGGTTCTCGGCGGCAATGTCGCCGCCACATGGTTGTCCACCACATTCTCCGCACTCGAGAGGGCTGGATCGAAGTGGCCAATTAGCCGATTGCATATTGACCCTTAATGGGGAGGAGCATATTATTAATTTCTTTGTAACTTGATTTCTTTTGAGATGTTACCATTGTAGTATGTTTTGTAATTTATGTGTTTGATTTTCTGTATTATGTATGCATTGTTATTGTATTATATTTTATGATTGTGCGTACTGATATGTATTGCGTTTACATCGTGGGATCTATGTGATACATTTGGAAGTGTTGATACCAGGACGTACATTTCTTGTCTTCTTTTTGTAACATGTTTTATTTTTTGTGATTTCTTGTAACTTGATTCTTAAATGTGTAACATATGTAATTTTGTAATTTATGTGGATGATTTTCCGTTAGGAGTATGTTCTTGGGTTGTCTTTCATGATTTTCGTGTTTCTTTTCTTATAATGTATTTATTGTGTATTCTAGGTGATATAAGGTATGTGAGAAAAGTAGTGAGATTGGTAACACTGCGAGCGATCTGGCAACCCTGTGTCTACCGGTCTGTGCTAGACCGGTTTGTTCATCCCTTCCACATGCTCAATACGAGTTTCAACTCCGTTTAGCCAACACATTATTTTTGACAACGCCATAAGTGAAGTTGTGTTTTTATTGTGCGTTACGATAATGGAGCATCGGAAGTTAGAGCAACGTTATGCAATCAAGTTTTGTGTTAAACTTGGGGAATCCGCGAGTGTGACCTTTAAAAAGTTGAAACAGGCCTATGGGGAATATTGCTTATCAAGAGGACAAGTTTTCCGCTGGCACAATTCATTTTTGGAAGACCGAGAACACGTTGAAGATCAACCTCGCTCAGGGAGACCTTCAACATCAAAATCTGATGAAAACGTTGAGCATGTGAGATCTGACCGTCGTTTAACAATAAGGATGATGATTTAACATTTAAATTTAAACAGTTTCACCGTACGTAAAATTTTAACAGACGATTTGGACATGCGAAAGTTTTGTGCGAAATTGGTGCCTAAAAACCTCACAACGAACAGAAGCACAATCAAAGAAACGTGTGCATTCATCTTCTTGAGAGCATTGAAAATGACCAAGAATTCTTCAATCGTGTGATTACAGGTGATGAATCCTGGATATTTGAGTACGATCCGAAACAAAGCGGCAAAGTGAAGAGTGGCACACTCCATCATCTACTCGACCGAAAAAATGTCGAATTAGCAAATCAAAGATCAAAACCATGCTGATTTGCTTTTTATTTGCTTTATCGTGCATAAAGAATTTGTTCCTCCAGGATAAACTGTCAACCAAGTATTTTACAAAGGTGTCCTTGGAAGACTCCAGGAAGGCTCAGGAGTGATTCGCGTGAGACCAGACATTGCAGACAAGTGGATGCTTCATCATGGCATTGCTCCGTGTCACACGGCCATTTCCATTAGCGAATTTTTGACCTCAAAACGCATTCCTACGGTTCTTCAACCCCTTGTTCACCTGATTTGAGTCCTTATGACTTTTTCCTTTTCCCGAAATTGAAACACGTCTTAAAAGGACGTCATTTTGAAACTCTGGAGTACATTCAAAAAACTGTGACCGACCAGTTGAAGCCTTCCAGTGCTGCTACCAGGAGTGGGAACAACAACTCCGCCGGTGTATAGCTGCCCAAGGGAACTACTTTGAAGGGGATAATATTGTTGTTTGAAAAAAATTAAAACTTTGGTAAGTAAAAAGTCAGTCTCATTACTTTTCTCACACACCTCGTATTTCAGATAAAATATATATATTGAAACCTGGTGACGTATAGGGCCAGGAAGGCAGCCCCCTTGCCTAGGAACCTTGGCACTCACGTGCAAGAGTTGGGGGATTGGGGTTGTGATGAAGGAATGGGGGACTCTAACGATTTCAGAGGATGCGCGAAAACTGAAGGACATACACAATGCATGTCCGGATCCTTGTATGGTAGGGTATGGAAGGGTAGCTCCCTTGAGGAGGGGCATTTCGGCTGTCCAGGAGAGGAAATCGGGATGTACCTGTGGTCCAAGAGAGACCCCGATGGGTCATCTCCAAGATGAGGCAAGATATACTCTGACGGTTGTTCCGGTTGCTCCTAAAAAAAACTGTTGATTGGATCAACCGATTTTGATGAAATTTTGTACAAAGACTTGGGTACTAATAAATTTGTTGATAAAATTTTGATATAAAAATCTCCAGTGGATGGAATATATAGTTTTGTTTGGGTCAGTTTTTATTTTTTTTAAATTTTGTATACATAACTCCCTTTATATTAAGCTCAGTAAAAGAAAGTATCCTTATCTTACCATTTAACAAAAAAATGGCTCCAAAATTTTCCCCTTTCTCAAAAAATCAAAGAAAAGGTATATTTTTATTAATTCCATATTTTGTAACCGAATTTGTTTTTATGTATTCGCAGGCATAGTAGTAGTGCAAGGGAACGAAAGAATATACTTTCGGAGCAATATTATTGGTGAGGGGAACCAATTTTAAAAATATCCATTTTTTAAAATTTTTCAAACGTGTTTGGGTTTATTTAAACTAAATAAACGTTTAGTAATAATATTATAATAAAATTTCATCAAAATCCACTCCCCAACACAAAAAAAAAAATCTTAGGTAACTTTTTATTGGTTGTACATTTTCCAGTGGGATTTTTTTATTTTCTTTCATTTCTGTTTAAACATATAATTATAATTTTACAATAAAACTTCTTCATATATTATCCCCACTCTATAACAGAAATCTTAAATAACTTTTTTCATGAATAACTATTTTTCCACTGTATAAGAATACCAATGCCAGGAAAGTTATTACAAGTTTATTGTCAGATTTTTAAAATTTCGGTTTTTAATTTTTAAGTGGGCCACCTTTTCTTACTATTAGCTTTCTTACTATTAATTAATAGATGTCCCTAAATGCGAGAAGATAAACTGCGAGTGGAAATGTGGAATTATTAAACCGAAAATCATACAGAAAACAACAAATTCTTTTTACTGTTAAAAGTATTAGGAATTAAAGATTAACAGATCTTAAAAGTTAAATAAAATACAAACAATCCATTATCATCTCTTAGTCACGATGAAAAGTAATATATCGTTTGAATATATAGAAATTTCATTTATTCAATTTAATGCATAAACGATTTCATCCATACTGATTGAACAAAAATTAGAAGCTATTTTTCTTCTGTACTACGTGTGGCCGCGCGCGCGCACATATATTGTTAATGGAATTGAGAGTTGAAGACTGCAATAAATACGAATATATTAATCCTGTTTAAGGATTTAAATAAATATTTTAATCCATAATAAATACGAATGTATCTTAGGAACAATTTAAATGGAAGCTTAGATCTTGATTATGCTTTTAGTAACGTAAATTACAATTAAATGTTGAAAAATAAATTCTTTAACAATCTCCAGTAGTATCTGGAAGCTATTACAAAAAGGAACAGATAAGAAAACGAGCAACTCGATATGTGTTGTGAGAAGGAACGATGTAATCTTTTTCAGTAATTGCTTTTTGTGTGTAAGTAAACACAAAGATTTATTTAACATGATAAGAAAGTAAGAGTGAAGTTTTGATTATTATTATTCTTTGTTTCTCAAAAGAAATAACAACATCCACATCTTTTCAAACCAGAGAATATTTTTGATTAATAAAATACTTCAGTCTACTGCTATAAAGGCCCTTGTTTTATTACTATGTCATTCTTATTAAATTGCCATTTCTGCCGTTTAAATTGCTATTTAACTGTTTTCACCAATTTATTTAAAATTCAGCGATTTTCATTAAACACACACACACAAGATATAAAATATGTAAATATATAACATAAATGTGTGTGTGCGCGCGAGTGTGTATATATATATATATATATATATATATATATATATATGTGTGTGTGTGTGTGTGTGTGTGTGTGTGTGTGTGTGTGTGTGTGTGTGTGTGTGTGTGTGTGTGTGTGTGTGTGTGTGTGTGTGTGTGAAGGGGGCAAAAATCGTTTCTAGATAAATGCTTTCGTTTTCGAATCTAACCAGTCAAAAATTTTGACTGTTTAGTCAAATTTTGATAAACGGCAAAATTACGGTAATCATAAAACGAGGTAAAACACCCGGGAGTAAGTTTTTTACTTTGTATTACTTTCAGAATTACATCCAGTAAGAAATTAAAAAAATTTAATGTTTGATTTAATAACACCTATGCCATTAGCTGGGTGAAGTGGTTGCAACAGTGTACCCAGTGAATAACACAAGCTTGTTCTATATGGGTTCTTTGGGAAGAGAGTCATTTAATATGAGGTCTATGACCACTTAGGTCGCTACTTTTATCTCCTATGTTTTTTTTTCTCTCCGGTTATTTTAAATGTTTTTAAATAATCATTAATAATATTTAGAAAAATATTAAAATATATATAATATTCAGAAAATGTTACAAAAGAAAAGTTATAACAAAATTTCAATTTGATTTGAGGGAAACGGTCTTATAAAAACTTCAACAGGTAGTATTTTAATTTTGATTGTGCAATAACGGATTTATTTCAATTATGACTGAGGGTGCAGGATTCCGCGAAAATACTTTCTTGAAAAATTAAGATAAGTTTATCATATCTCAATAATTCTGTACTCAGTGGTATATTTAATAGAATTTAAATATATATATATATATTATTTTTTTAAAACCAATTATTTTAATAACCATACCCCTTTGTACCAATACAAATTAATTTATAGTTGATAGATCAACCCTAGCACAGAACAATTGAAATAGGATGACTTAGCTTATTTCATTCGCTTTCGCGAATTTTCGCATCAACAGTGCGTACATTATATATATATATATATATATATATATATATATATATATATATATATATATATTACAAAACCTTGCAATCCGCGAACAACATGTCGCCCATTGAATTATAATTTTATGATACAAATATTTTTAAACTAATTAAATTTTTTTTTAATTTGTAAATTAAATTTGATAAGTTATAAAATTGTAGTAAGATTGCTAAGTTAAATTTAATTTAAAAATTTTAAAAAAAATTTAATTAGTTTAAAACTATTTTTAACAGAAAATTATAATTGAACGGGAGGTATGTTGTTCGTGGATTGCAAGGTTTTGATGGTTTTGTAATATATATATTGTATGCAGCTAATGATGCAATTCAAATTCCAGAAAGCGCTTCTCTTATGTAATGAAATAAGGTAAGTCATCCTATTTCAATTGTTCTGTTAGAGTTGATCTAATAAATATATATATATATATATATATATATATATATATATATATATATACAGCTATAAAGCAACATATCTTGACTGACTGACTGGCTGATTCATCATCGCTCAACAAAAACTAGTAAAGATAAAATGAAAAAGATTTTTATACATGTTAAGATGTAAGTGTAAATAAGAAAAAAAATTGAAATTCCGAATTTAAGGGTTAAAATAAAATAAAAATGAAATTTATTTTTCTCCGTAAATAAAAATTTCTCTGTAAAAAATTAAGATATCTTGATTTTTATCGTCTGTAATTTTTATCGTCTGTAATTTTCATCAAATATCCAATATTATTTATTAGTGTCATATATTATCTAAAAACTTATTTCTAAATTTTTCGAAATTCGACCTTGAATGTAGTGAAGATAGGTAAAAATATTTAAACAATGATTGCAATTTTTCCCTACTTCGGATTATACTAAACGCTAGATTGGGGCTGGTAAATACTCTTCAGATAAATATTTAAAAACCATTTTCGGAAAATTTTTAAATTGCGAGGTTTTACTTGATTAAAAAACATAAAGTAAAAATAATAAAAAAATAAATAAATGAACTAGCGGATAACCATAAAATCCAAGAAAAATACATTTTTACCCGGTTAACGAGTTATAACTAATATTTTTAAGATGGAGGCTGACTGTTTTAAAACCTACATACTTTTCTTTTTTCTGTTTAGTCTACAGGAACTACCGTTCAGGTATTACTTCAGAAGATGAATGAGGATGATATGTATGAGTGTAAATAAAGTGTAATCTTGTACAGTCTCAGTTCGACCATTCCTGAAATGTGTGATTAATTGAAATCCAGCTACGAAAGAACACCGGTATTCACGATCTGGTATTCAATTCCGTATAAAAGTAACTGACTTTACTAGGTTTTGAACGCTGGAACTCTCGACTGCCAAATCAGCTGATTTGGGAAGACGCGTACACCACTAGACCAACCCGGTGGGTTAAACCTACATACTTAGATCTCTCAAAGTTTAGGTTTGTGTGCTGACCAAACTGTTGCTCTAAAGAAACAATGCATTGTATTTTTTCTAAATTGAACAGCTTTAATTTTTATTTATCATTATTTTTCTCACAAGCATGAGTTTACTGGACAAAACGGAGTCCAAGAGGCAGACCCCTCTGGCTAGATGGGAAGGGCCATATATATATATATTTATAT
This sequence comes from Lycorma delicatula, assembly GCF_047948215.1. NCBI lineage: Eukaryota > Metazoa > Arthropoda > Insecta > Hemiptera > Fulgoridae > Lycorma > Lycorma delicatula. The sequence continues at coordinate 40,285,163 of NC_134464.1, forward strand.
AAAGTGCAATGGCAAATGGTTATTGAAATAAGATAAGAAATATGCGGAGATCCTGGGTTCAAAACCCGGTCAGGCATGAAATCTTTTCACACGCTACCAATTTCCATCGGGCTAATGACTATAGCTGTTGATTCCCATTCTTTTATAAAAAAATCAGAAAAATGTATAATTATAATGAAAAAGTAATAAATTATGTAATTAGTAAATTATGTAAAAAATAATAATTATGTACGTATTTTAAAATATAAAAAAATGCAAAAATAATGTTGTCGTTTCAGTTAATCAGTAAAAAGCGTAAATTTAGATTGAAATAATTAAAATTTTCAGTTCAGAGTTCCCTTCACGACTTAATCCATGCCTTTTTTGTTGGATTGGTTCAACTTAACTCAAGAAAGATAAAACTGGCATAAACTTAAAACCAATTAAAAGATATATCCTAGTTCTTGAGTACAATTTTATAGTGGAGTTAACCCTTTAAATTTTTCTTATCATTGAAAACTTTCACGGAAAGGATTTTTAGTTTATTTAAAAATAAAGCAAATTCAAATTTGCTATTATACATTAGTTTCCTATCGTTATAAAACAGTGAATATCATGCATCATTATTAATAATATATGTTTCCCAATTATTATTTGTTACTGCATAATCTTTTCAAGACTTATTTCTAAAAAATAATGTTTCGACCAGATTCCAGAGTGATGACCGACAGGTCATTTCTCTGCTCTATTACATTTTTAATGAGTCAAGTGCTTTTTTATTCTTGTTTAAATGTGTCTTTTAATTTTCACTTCGTATTTTAAATTTCAGTTAGATGTAAACAAATCAATTTATAAATTCTCACTTTTTTGACAGGGTTAGATTTTACTTTAGTATGTCTGAGGAGAGAGGTCAATATCCTAGGTATAACAACGATAACATCAAAATTGCCTTTCCCGCGTTACTATTCAAGTAAAATTTTTATACATACATAGAGTTATGTTAATGAAAATATTATTCAAATATTCAACTCCCTAATATTATAATAGTTTTAGAGGATACATTTAATTAATTTTAAAAACAGTGACAACGAAATTGTTACACTTTCCTAGGATTATTTATTAATTATAATGTTGTGAAAAAATAATAATACATGAAAAAGTCTAAAAATTTCAAAACTACATATTTTTTAACCTTTTCCGTCCTCCCTTCCTAAAAACCACCTTCCAAGAAATGTATTTTATTTTTCTACGTTTATTATGTTAAATGGAAGAAACTAAAAAAAATTCCGCTAAAAATGTACAACTAATAAAAAGTTGACTAAAATTAATTTTTGTGTGTGGGGGTAAATTATGATGACATTTTATTGTAATAGTATAATTAAAAATTTAAATAAACAAAAAAAGTTTTAAAAAATGTTTCAGTTTTTTAAAACTTTGATTCACTCCCCCATCCCGAATATTGCACCCAAAGTATTTTTTTTCCACTTGTGCTACTACTACTACTACTACTAGTAGTATTATGATTAGGAAGACATAAGAAAAAATTTTAAAATACACAATAAATAAAAAAGTAGTTTTCCGATTTTTGGAAAAGGGGAAAATTTGGATGCAAATATTTTTTTTATAAAAAATGATAAGCTTAATATAAAGTAGTTTACGTTGGAAAAATTGAGAAAATTGACCCCTAACAATCTACCCCATCACTTGATGATACTGATCCCAAAATTTTACACACAAAATGTCTCATATACAAGGGTTTCTGTGCCAAATTTCATCGAAATCGGTTAATTCAGTCAAACGTTAGTAAACTTCAAATACGGCACACACGTATATGTGTACGTACGAACATGCTATTTTTGTTTTTGGGTGTCTCTGGGTTATGAAACGTCAAGAAATTAAAAAAAATCCCATATCAATTTTCTGATTGATTATAAAATTTTCCTTCCAGTGGCATACACATAGTTCTATAAATGCAAAGAAAGTAAAATGAAACGTGACAGAACAGAATACAATGGTGTATTAAAAATTGAAGTACGCGAGCATTATGTGTAGAACCCGATGCATTCGTCAATAAAAAAATTACCTACTATGAATAAATTTTTAATGAATCTACTAAAATATATGTGAATTAATTTACATAACCATATACATTGGGCAGTTTACAATTTTTATCCATGCTTTCTTCAATCCTTCTTTCTATTGATATGAAGTAAGATTGATTTTCTGTATTTTTTAAATTTTTTAACGATTCCGTTCTACAAAATATTTTTAGATAAATCATTGAACTCATAGATAGGTAGGTAGATTTCATAAGAAAGCTACCAATTCAAAAGAGTACCATGATTCGACTTCCGGAAAATTTTTACATATCTTCGCGTTTCACATCCCCCAGACCCCAAAACCATCATCAGCTCAAAGGTTTATGTATATATATATATATATATTTTTTTTTTGCTTTCTTGTGGACACGATAACTGCCGTAATTTTGCGTCAATCACTATCAAATTGTTATTTAAAAATAACTCGTCCCAAAATTTCGGTCAAGTTTGTTAACGGTTAAAATCGGAACATGGAAATGGAAATGGAGTTTTTTTTTCGAGAAAAAAACAAACGCTATAACTTCCGTATTAAGTAAAATATCGAATTCGTTTAAAGTTCCTCCTACTATTCTTTGGATAAGGACCTAAAACTTATGAAGTTAAAGTTTTTTGATATCACCAACCATTGGGGGTGGATAAAATGGGGTTTCGAAAACAAAAAAAAATCATACCTCCCTTAATGGACACAGTATCGAATCGGCTTATAGTGGTCGTTAGTCCTCTAAATATTTCCTAAAACTTTTGTCTAAAACAATTTTTGATAAGACCAACCCCTTATGGCTAGGGGTGACTAAAGTTTTTCTGGAATTGAAAGAAGATGGGGCTTGTCGTATGTTAAAAATATGAAACTTTTTTTTCACATGCAACCATTTTTGTATTGACTAATTTGATTTTTTCTAAACTTTAAGGTGGAAATCTTTTTTATCCCCTACTTAGCACCGGTGAACTCTACCTCCGCCCTCCAGCATGCCGAAAGGGATCTTTTTCCTTGAAGTCTTTAAATTCTTTCAGATGTTTGTGCCAAATATTAAGCCTTATTTAACTTCTATTTATTCTAAATTTTTTTTAGTTTGTTTTCCCCAACAAATATCTTACACAACTTTTCTATATTCAAAGTAGTTATGTATTTATTTATTATTTATTTTTTTCTAATGGAGGCTATAAAAATAACTTTTTCTAATTTCATTTGTTATCTTTAGAATAAAATTATGCAGTTAAGAATTTGATCTTATCCCTTAATTCACATTTTCTTTCTTGATTGAATTCAGTATTTTCTTTAGTAATCTACTTTCTTTTAAATTTTTTATTGCACCTTTAAGTCCTATTAAAAGTAATGATTGGTAGCCATTAAAAAACTTATCGTTTTGCTATTGATTAAAGATATTTAAAATTTAAATCTAAAAAGAAATATACATAATTGAAAGTTAACATTTTATTTTATTTATACATTTTTTTTTATACATAATTTTTCCCCAGTATCTACTGATGAATGATGAAAATTATTTAACACTCGAAACGGTTTTACTGTTAAATTTTTAGTAAATTTTATGTAAATGATTTTTAGACCTAATCTTAGTCTAATTTAAAAACCATGTATCAGATTTATGAAAATAGAAGAATTATTAATAAGCAAAATGTTCAGCATGTTATAACTTAAAGCCTACGAAACTAAAGAGAAAAATGTTTTTGAACCAGTTGTTACTATTTCACTCAAAGTAATACAATCTCATGTGATATAAATAAAAACTATGCTCTCCGTTTATTATATATATATATATATAAAATATATATATATATATAATTTTTTTTTTAATTCAGTTCTACTTCTCTCAGTGTTAATGTCTGAATGGTGGCGTCTTTCTGCCTTTATTCTGTAGGTTCTGGGTTTGATTCTCGATTACGATGGCAGTTTTTCTTACGCTAATAAAAAGTAATTTTTCATTATCATGAGTTGACAGATATTATAGAGTGCTAATGAGATTATACAGGAGTTAATTGCTGTTAGATTTTAAAGATGACTATAGACGTTTATATCTATGTATTTCGAAAATTTTTGAAAATTTTCTTTCTTCTTATTTTAGCGTCTATTGAAGGGAGTGTTAGATTTAGAAAACACTTTACTTATGCAAATTTCTTCAGCTTAATCTATGTATGAAATTTTTTTATAAATTGTATTACCTATCTTTTAAAAAATATGTATTTTTTTCCTTTTAGTCTCTAATTTTATTTTTTATTAAAATTTTTCTTCATCTCTTAAAGAGTTATTAAAATAATTTAATAAATGGAATACGCTAGTTTCATTTTCTCGGAAAATATTGCGATACTAACTATATTAAAGGGAAAATATGGTGATCGTGTCAAAAATGGTATATCGGGTTTTTTTGCAAATCTTTACATATTAGGATCCAACTAGTTAATATAAATCAAAAACCATATGTATGTAAATATGTGCGTACGTATGCACGTATGTATGTCGCACTGATTTTGGGCTTATATCTCAGGAATGACCAACCGATTTTCTTCAAATTTTGCCTAGGTATTTCTGTATATTTTCTATTTTACACGCGGTAGAAATGTCATTCAAATTATTTTCAAATAAAATATGAAACTAACTTTTGTTTTTAGCACTATAATGTTTATTTCATGCATTTACGTATACAAATACATGAAGTGAAGCTCTTGCACGTGTATATTCCTATATATTTAAATGGAATAAGTTTATTCCGGTTTAATGTTATTTATGACTTTCATAATTAAACATCTATATGCACATAAATAAGCCTAATAACTTAGTTATGATTTCAGGAGAAACTCGAGTTAAAGTTGGACCCTAGAGTGTTATACTATAAATGGGTGATATTATATATAATAAGGTAGATAAGTGTACCAAAACCCAACTTTAGAATGTAGTACGTTCGCGAAATAAAATTAATTAAAGTGAATATCCATATCACTTTAGCTGCCTGTAATACTGAGTTTAGTTTACATATAATAAACAAGGTTACTCAATATCGTATTTAAATGAAACATACACCTTTGTGTATATACTGTAATTAGTTTACATAAAGTCTAATGTTTCGTAAGTATTACTCTGTTATCACCATTATTATTATTCCGCTAGAAAAAAGGCGCCGGGAAAACGTTACATGATTTATGTTTCATTACACATGATTATGTTAAATGTTTTTGCCAATTGTACCTAAATAACGTTCATGAATTTAGCGTACTAACAACAACACATCTTTTACAACGAAAAGCTTCAAAATCCTGAACATTTTTAGCTGTTTCTTTGACACAGTTCTAACCCCAATGTTTTCCTTTTTTATCTGCAAAACACAAATATAATTTTCGATAACCTTAATTTCAGATAAATCGTTCTCACCAAGAAGTACAAATAGTTCGACGAATGAATCGTTCGTGCGCTGCGCACAGCCGCACGGCGCACCACCATTGGTCCATTTAGCGGCAATAGCAACTAAAGTGTGAGCACATACAACAAACAAACTCACTCATCATCTTTTTTTATGCTGTTTTGCTAGTTTAAAAAAAAAAATATTTTTAAAATAAATTTTTTGAGGTTTTGCAAAGATTTCTTTAGAATCAACTGGAATTTCAATCTTGGAAGTACATTATATAAATTTTTTGTCTAATTTTTTATTCCAAGAATTCAGTATAACCTTATTTTTTCGTTGAAATTAAAATCAGGACTAAATTTTACGATAATCTGAAATAAATGTGTAGTCATAGTTTAAAACAACTTTCTTTATTTATTTCATTAGTAAAATATGTCCTGAAATTTTTTGTAAAAAATTGTTTTTCAGGGATAAATGATTTTCAGTCGTTGAAAAGATTATCCTCAGAAATACAATTCCAAATTTTTTACTTCTAAATATTTTGAGATCCCTTAACTTGTAAAATACTGAAATCATAGTAATAAAGTTGTGTATGTACGCGCAAGCGTGTATTTTAATTTCTGTTCATCTGTGCGTTTAAGAAACATTTAAATTTGTGTTTGAGAAAGATTGATTCTTTTCCAAAGAAGGTACGGAAGTATTAAATGTAATTAAAATTTTACCCTAAAGTTATTACTTAAAAAACTAGCATCGGAAATAATAGATGTAATAACTTACTTTTTTCATTCATGAAACTGTCCCACCATTCAGTTTTTTCTTTTTAACAGTTTTCTAACATTTCAATCGATTTAAGAAAAAAGATGAGGTTTCGATTTCAATTCTTAAATATTTTTTTATAAATATCTCTTTTAAACACATGCTTTATCTTTTTCCAAAGAACCAGTTTCGATTACTAATATTTTATTTTAAAGAGGAAGTTCTTGTCATACTACTGTTGTAGCTGTTTAAAAACGAAATATTACAATACCTACATCTCAGTTTGATTACTTTTTTATTTTTTTGTCATCATTACATAATATTGAGATATGAGTGAAGTATTAATACATATTCACATGTCATTTAATATATTTGTTTCTTTACTTAAATTTTCAAAAAAAATATTTTCTTGCTTAAACTAACAAAAATTAAATGACAAACATAAGATAAAGAAAATGCGTTATGTATAAATTTATGCGCATTACAAAGACAGACCCTCATGTTGAGTATTTTTTGAAACTGCTTTATTTACATACAAATGGCTTTTTTGGACTATTTTGTATTTAAAAAAAAGCTAAAATAAAATAATTAAAAATTACAAATAAGTAACTTTTATTCCTTAGAGAAGGCCAAAATGTCCTTTTATACAAGGGCAGACTCTGGGCTGCTTGTGTTATCTTTTGTTTCTCGCTTGGCTTTGTGGATGGTTTCCTCTATGTTGCACACCTACAGATCACGCCGCATAACACTTGGACTGGTCGAGCTTCTGTGGCTGCTCGGTCATCATCAGTAGTACTGTTTACCTGTTCTTACTGAGCCGAGTGATTGCATTGGAATATAGTTTAACTGCGCCATTTTTGCTGCTTGGCCCCAAAACAGGTCTTTTCCCTACAAAAATCCGTTGAACTTAAGTATCTTCAGCCTCATCTGAATCGGAGAGCTATGTTCACTGGTCTCTTATGCGGATAAGCTGATTTGATTTTGAGGTTTAATTAACCTGGAGATTAACCTAACCAGGTTTTATTATTGAATCAGATTACGATGAATGAAAGTGATTTGGACAGTACTCTGCGTAACTACCCTGGTCTAGAATTTTTTGGAAATATGGAACAAATAACTGTAAAGTATGTAGTACAGTAGTAAATTATACTAATAAAATATTTCCGTTTAGATTTCTTCGTTGTATAGCTAACAAAATTAAAAAAGCGATTTATTTTTCCTGAAAATAAAGTAAATATATGTATTTTAAAATCAAAGTTTAACTAGATAACAAAAATTTTACAATGAATCTCTAAAATGGGTGGCAAATAAATCCATAAACCCACCTTTCTGTCAATAAAAACTATTTCGGTTTGAAGTATAAAACTCTGAAACCATTTAAAAACTATTTGACAATAAATGAGAATAACAGGAAACTATTGTAACTGTTGGGAACAGAATAAAAATAAATATTAACATTAAAAGTTTTATAGAAGAAAATTTAAATTTGCCATTATTATAGTTTTGATTTATGAATAGAATTATAACAAATTCAAAATAAGAGAATTTTATCAAAAAAAATAATTAAAAAAATAATAATGAAGCAGATTTTTAATTGAAAAAAATATGTTAATAGATCATATTATTATATGACTCATGATAAGTTTATTGAGTAATAGGTAGTAAATTATAGAGGATGTAACCTTTTGAGAATTACGAAGATTAGAACAGAAATAAAAGATAATTGAAGCTGAAGGAAGAAGCAATTACTTTACGATTAACAGATTAATACTGTAGAGAAAGAAACTAATGATTGCATCAACCAATCCAATGGCTTATGAAATAAAAGGCAAAAAATATAATACATTTTTGCAATTATATAAATTTCGAACGCTCCAGAATTACAAGTTTAATTGTATTACTTTATAGAGACTAGAGGAGAATGAGAAAAAAGTATAAATACGTCATAGATATCTATGATATTGCGCTAAAGTCAACATGCTTTATTATTTACAGTAATCTACGGACAGTTTTACAAATTGTGACATATTGATATTGTTTGTACAAATTTTAGTACGATATGTTTTCAACATATTTCTGTTTTGAAGTAATTGACGAAGAAAATAGTTGCTATTATTACAAAATAACAATGCAAAAGATAAAATTCATTATTTATAGAAAAATAGCTGTAATTAAACAGAAAAAACTGATGTTTTATTATTTATTATTGAAATTAAAATGGCATCAATTAATTCATTAATATGAATTTGATATAAATAAAGCCTAATAAATAACAATGTTATGTAACACTATCATGATACGCGTCTGCTGTTTAAATAGTATTAGTATTTTCTACTAGCACACCGTTTACCTGGCACACTTAATTCCTAATTAGCTTTTATTATCAATCAGTGATTCTATTAAATTAATAGTTTTTTATATTTTTTTAAATTTATTTATACTAAAATACTACACGCGTTTCGAATGAGTTAATTAATTTCAATATTAAAAACATATACTGTATATACATTTTAAAAGATAATTTTTTTTTTTGTTATCGATGATTAGGAGAAATTTACGCACCCCCCATAAATGGGGGATTATCGGATTCGCACGGATTCGGCTAGATGTTATTAAGAGTACCCGCACCCTACCGACTAAAACTCCTATCTCACCGTTTCTCCCCCTCCGGAGCCGCTCCTGCATTTAATCATTGTGAGGCTCCAGTACGTGCCCTTAGGGTCCAGGGGTCTAGAGCCCCAGTGCTTCATCACCGTCGCACAAAATAAATATAAAAAAATTTTTAACTACACCAAAATACGTTACATTTAAACACACACATATATTCAAAAACTTGTCCTGACTAACTGATTCATCAACGCAGCAAAAAAATACGAAAGATAAATCGATGAATATTTGTATAAACATTCTTCCTGCGGTTTAACTGCACAAGAAGAAAGTTTTTGAAATTCCGAGTTTGAAGCATTAAAACTAAGTAACAATGAAACTGGCAATTTTTTTTTTTAATTTCTCATTAAGAAATGAAAGATTACAAATTCAATTTTGGAATGTATAATCTTTATTTGAATATTTAAAAATAAATTTCTAGATTTTTAAAAGTTGCAACTTCTAGTGTATTGTGTAATTTCTTCAGAGCAACAATTTAGGACTAGTTCAGGAAGGTCAGTGCAGGACCTGAAACTTTCAGTGATTTGAGAATGTAGGTTTTAAAACAGTCGACCTCCATCTTAAAATTATAACAATATTATAAGACTATTATAAGATTATAACATCTTAAAACTACCCGTACAAAGGTTACCCGGGTAAAAATGAATTATGATTGGTTCTTAGCGTTATCCGACAAACACCACTAGGAGATGACCGTACTTCATTTCTCATTTTTTAAAAATATTTTTTATTACTTTTATGTTTTTTAGTCATAGGAGGCAGGTGCCGCCAGTCGCGTCATATATACTGTAACACTGACTTTTGGTTGACTCTCATGCCATACACCATTGCACCCCTTAAAAAAAATCGAAATTCAAAACCCAAATGATTTTTTGGTATTTATCTGAAGAGTATTTGCAAGCCCCAATCTAGTGAATACCTCGTTTAATATGGTCGGAACGAAGAAGTTTTCAATCATTTTTCATTCCTTTTTATCTTTGATGACCCCTTTCATGGTCGTATTTCAAAGAATCTAGAACGTGTTTTTTTTTTAGATATTTAGATGAGAATTACACACACTAAAAATCAAGTTGATATCTTCATTTTACTGTGAAATTCAAAAATTAGTAAATTTCATTGTTACGCCATTTTTTACTGTGTAAACTCGAATTTCAAAAAATAATTTCTTAGTGGTGCACTTTACCTTAAGAAGAATATGTATACAAACTTTTTTCATAAATTTATTTTTTAAGTATTTGTAATATTTGTAGTAGTTTTGCCTGGGCGTTGATGAATCATTCAGTCAGTTACGACAAATTGTTTTATTGGTATAGAAAATATTATTAAATATATGTCTTCAAAAACATCAGACAAGTAAGTCTTTTCCAACTAGATACTTTTTTTCAGTTAATAAGCTTCAAAAATATTTGCGTTGATTGATTGTGGCTATTAATTAATAATAACCCTCATCTGATTTTAAATAAATTTTGCAGTGGTTTTTTAATCTTATTTAAATTTAATTTCCTTTAAAAGACCAACAGCTGTGGGTAGATAGTTGAATAAGTTCTATAATATTAAATCTCATTATAAAATTTATAAGTGGCAAGATTTTTCTTTATCCATGAGAGTAATTTAAAACAAAATGTGAGACTGCGGAATGAACATTAGGAATTTTATACGGTGAAGTGAATAAACTCGGTTTAAATTAATCACAATTTATTTTAAACTTTCAACCGGCTCCAAACTTTAATTTTAAAGTTTTGTTTTATTCTCATTTTATCCTAACGTGTTTTTTTTTTATCATGTTTGTATATTTCTCGTGCGAGTTCATCAGTTTACTTTACTCTAAGTATATTTTTAATTATTAGTATTTATATAGTAAGTTTATTTCTGATAAAACATGTTACAGTCTGTGCTGTATGAATAACATTTCACATATTTCTGCAAAATAATGAATTTTATATACGTGTATTTAAACTTTAAATGAGCAATTTAAATTTTTTTTTTAATCTAAATTGTTTAGTCATCCATAAATTTCTAATTTTAATTGTTCATTTCTTATATTTCCATTACTATTTTTTTTTCCATTTTTTATAAGCAAGATATTTAAATTATGATTATTGATTTTAAACATTGATATGTTGTCTGCAGTAAAACACAAATAATTTAGAATAATTAACAAACTGGGGGATAATTTAGAATAATGGATTATTCGTTTATTTTCCCTAATTTGGTATATCTACTATAACATATTAGATGTCTGTTACTTTCCCTAGTATGTAGTTTTACTGTAAAGCTCTTTGTGCTAAATTTTGGGGTCGTGTCTTTTGCAGATCTTCACTTTTCGTGATCCTTTCTACCGAAAAACATTACTTTAGCATTGAAAAATTTCCTAAAGATGTATTTCATTGACTTGTTTTTTGCTTGGTATCTCCATTTTTTTTTTAAACCCTACTCCCCCGGGCCGGATTTACAGCTAAGTATTACTCAGCCCGAGAGAGTGTCCTTATACTCTTAGGGGGCCTCCCCACCCACTGGCAGTATGTCTGCTACGGCAGGTCAGCCCACCTGATCGGATCTTTTAAGTGTCTGCTTCTAATCCCTAACAGACGGTAACCGGACCGGACTATGTCCTTCCCGGGCCGCGCGCCAGAGACCGAGACTCGGTCATAGATATTGGCTGCCCCAAACCGCAGAAAGGAGAGACCAGGTCCGGCTGTGCTGCCCCAGCCCTACCGCCCCGTGGCCGGGATTCGGTCTTATTCCCATCCTATAAGCCCATGGCGTCCCCAACTGATCATTGGAAGCCACACACAAACTGGTATCTCCAGACTGGATGGACCTATTTGTGACAATACAATTTTTAAATTTGATATTGACGTCATTTAAGTTTGTTCACAATTGGCCAAGTGGATATGGACGTACGGATCTTATGAGTCTCATATATCAAAATTTTACTAAAAAGGATAAATTAATTTTTTCATATAATTTAATTTCCCTTAGCCAGATAGCTAAGAAGGTGTTCGATGTTACTAAAACCCTTTTTTCTTTTTATCATTTCTGGATTCAAGACAATATTCATGTACCATTTAAATGATTTCATTATATATTAGTATATCCCAACCTCGTATAGGAAGACAATTCCTATACCTCTTGTGGCCACCGGAGTTACCCACCTTATGGTAACTCCGGTGGCCACACTACCCCTTCGTTCCTAGGCCTGAAGGGATTTACCGGAGGTCATCTTCAGTCCTCTAACTTATTACGTCTTGTAGTCACCAGCGAGGCCTCAGTCGGGATGCCACCGATGCAAATGCCTTGGCAGACATTTAAATAAGTATAAATTAATAATTCAGCCAACGCCTTAGCTTTAGGCTTCTTTCGGACATCTTTTCACTTTTCCTATCCTACAGCATTACCCTCTGAACTAGCTAACCGAATTCGCAGAAGCACAAACTCCGCGCCTAGCCCAGTTACAATACAAACGCTTGTGACTGTAAATGCCTTAAACATGGACTAAGTAACAAGTCAAATGCAATACCAAACTCACACTACTCAAAAATTTGTTGTACGTAACAACGAAATTCAAACTTTCATTCCATCACCCTCAACAAAATACACCAATTAACCGATTTAAGAAAAATGAACTCCAATCTCTTCTATACGGGAGTCGAAGACAGGCCTCTTAACCCCACCCACCTCCGTCTCAGTCCCGCGTGACATTGACTTTGTCACACTCGAAGACCGCTTTTGGCAAGACAGTGGCACACCTCACGGCTGAATGGACTACCATGCCCTCGGTAGCGCGGTCACCCTCCCGTCAATAGCGGATCACCACCAAACAAACAATTACTGTTATAACCAAAATAATCCTGGCTCGCTGCCAATACGCCTACCTCCAACCAGTCAAATGTCCCGGCCGAAACCCTAACCACTTGGGAACCTACTCCGTTAAAAACAGGAAATTTTTTAATTTGTTGTCGATTATTGTCAGCATTGAACAAATTATAGAAGCCAACTAACGCCATCTTGCCATTTAATTATCATTTATAATTAGAGTGGTGCACAGTTTGCGTTTACCATCAACGATTTTCATAAAAATAATGACAGTATCGACGCTGCGCATAGAAAATTTCGTCGCCAGTTTTATTTACTCGTAGAACGCCACAATCGTGTATCATCAGCACATGCAATTATCTTATGGATACCTAACTTGAAACACTTCAGCAATGAAAAAGAGACCTTTAGAAAGTGTGCCAGACAATATTGAAACTGTTCGAATTGTTGTCATGCATTCTCTTTACAGTTGCATAGTTCAAGTGTTCAAAGAATACTGTTGCAGAATTTACTTTCCGTACAAGTTGCAGATCGTCCAAGAACTGAAACTAAACGATCACATAATGCGCCATCAATTCTGTGAAAGAATACTTGTAAAGATAAACGATAACAATCACTTTTTTTAACAAACTGTGAATGTCGGACGAGCCCATTTCCACGTAAAGGATTTTAAAAAAAATTCGTTTCTGTGCATAAGAAAATCCTACACAGCTATACCAGCGCCACCTACACAGCAACAAAGTTACCGTATGGTATGCTATGTCATCGTGTGGCATAATAAGCCCATTCCTTTTTTAAAATGAGGATGGCCTAATGACTACAGTCATATCAAATCGATACGTCATCATGTTGAAAGATTTTGTTGCGCAGAAACTATACACAGTTTTATAAATTATTGAAAACGCTTGGTTTCAACATGATTTATCAACATCTCACGCAATACTTATACCAATAACTGGTGTCCGTTAATTGTTTGACAACTGTATAATTCCAATAAATGCGAGAAATTGTGACATTCTGTAGCGTCCCACACCTCCGGATTTGTCAGTGTACTATTTCTTCTTGTGAAATTACCTTAACAGCAATGTAGACTGGTCGATCTGTCTACGACAGAAGAACTAAAAGCCAAGATCCGAAAAGACATTGCTGAAATTCCAATTGAAATATTTCGTCTAACTATGCTGAATTTCTCTACTAGACTGCTGGTATATTTGCGCATAGATGGAACTCACCAGTAATATGTGAGTTTTACGGCCTTGCTTTGTAAATTTAAATTTCCCAGGAGTTTTCGTCACATTCTGGGCAATAATAAAGACGTTTTGGACTGAGTGTTTTTATTTCTCCAATGTATTAATGTTTTAGATACTTTTTATTAGTGTTCTTGAGATTTTCCTTTTTGTACGGTAGTTGTATATTTTTGCATTTAACTTTTTTGTTTAAGTTTTTTATTTTGTCTTTGTGTTTAATATATTAGTTTGAGTTGTAATTTTTTTTTAATTTCTACTTTATGTTTTTATTTTGTTCTAATTTTATTTTGCCTTATTAGATTTTATATTTCACATTTTTATTTTTCCGGACGATGATAACATCCTTGTTTTACGCCCCTGGCGAAGGACTGGAGGATAACAAACCTAATTTTTTCTTCAGTTATAGTTTTGTTTGAAATATCTTATGACTGAATGAACCGATTTTTATGAATTTTTTACGATGACTTATTGGGTGTTTTATGCCGTTTAATTTTCTTACAATTGGCCAAGGTCACTAGGGGATATTTTCTTCATGGTTCCCGTATTTTTAAATTTTATTTAAAGAGTAGAAAAATGTTTTTTTTTTTTAATATAATTTTTTGCTTGCATACTTTAATGTTTCATTTTACTTCTATTATATTGTGTGTCAACATGAAGTTCTGAAAACTAAACTAAATTAAACTAATAGCTTTGTAAAGTTAGATTAGTATAAACATTCCTGCAAAACTGGGAATGTTATTCAACTTTTTCCCGGCTTTTTTTAAATTAAATTTATATGCTTTTAAATGTTTCAGAAAGCATTTTTAAAGTTTCTGATTTTAATTTTTATGTAGAATTTGTTATCAATTTATTTCTCTATATTTTAAACAAACCTGCTTTATTACAAATTAGCAGACCCGGAAATGCTTTGCTATTGCTAGATTTGAGTATATATTTACATTAAATGAACACAAAAGAAAGTTTGATAAAACATTAACAAAATGAACATTACGGAACTTCACAACATTAAACCTTCCCTTTTGCTCTTCTGTCCTTTACCCCTCTCCCTTTACTCATTTCCTCCCTTTTCCCTTTTCCCATTTCCATTTTTATTTTTGGTTTTCCTTCCCCCTTTCCATTCCCTTTTACCGTTTTTCATTTTCCCTTTTCCGATTTTACTCTTCTCCCTTTTTCTCCGCGCGTAAATTGGTCCAATAGTTTTTTAGTCTGTAGCGGACACACATATCGGAAACATTGAAATGGAATCGTAATGGAATAATAGCGTATGTTGCTTTTACGTCCAAATGAGAACGCTGTTTCTCAAAAACGCATATTTTTACCTTTCACAGATGTGACATCTTATGTATATAAATAGTAAGTATATAAAAACACGTACGTATTTGAATGCAACATAGTATCAAAATTTAAAGCAATCTGTGAAGAACTTTCGGAGATTTAAGATTTTGAACACGAACATTTATTTTTTTTATTTATATATATATTAGAGTTAGATTTATTAACATTTCTCGTTGTTGGTTTTAAAAATAGTTATATAATTACGTGGTTTAAAAGAAAAAAAAATTGTTTACATTACGATATACAAATTGAAAAAGTGTAATTTAATATTGTGTTGATTCTTTAATTCATATTTTATAAATTTATGTCTTTTAATTAATTAATTTCCTCCTTTAACTTAATGTTATAGAATGCATATATTTCTATCCTGTTTTTAATATTTATCATTTTGTAATCAATTTTAATAATTTTTTTCTTCTTTTTGTTTTCCTAATGTGTACGTTGTAATTGCTCAACTGTTAAACAATACGCAACCCCCCCCCCCCTTACGCGTCTGATAGAATGAAAATGATATATATGACATGTAAATGAGATGTAGTCTTGTACAGACTCAGGCTGACTATTCCTGAGACGTGTGGTTAATTGAATTACAACCACCAAAGTACACCGATATCAATGTTTAGTATTCAAATCCGTATGTAAGTGCCTGTTTACTAGGATTTAAACCTCAGAACCTTCGACTTCAAAATCAAGTGATGATTTGGGACGGCGAGTTAACCACTAGACTATCCCGATGGACAAGAAATTTATATAAATACATATTTATATAAGACTATATAAAAAGACAACGTGTTCTTTGTTCGTTCGCGATAGCCGCAAAAACTTCTTAACCAATCATTACGAAAGTTTAACTGTAGCTTTCTTATGATGCCCGGAATGTTTAATAAAGTTCAAAATTCACCTTTTTCATTATTATATATATTATAAACATAAAAAGTATAATAAGTAATGTGGAACTACTTGTAGTAAATTTAATATTTTAGTTTAGATCAATAACTATGCCTACATCGATTATTGTCTATGTTATTATCGACTTTTTCAGACAGTTATGTAATTTACTAAATTTAATATATATAAATGAGTATATATATATAAAAGAACATGTCCTGACTGACTGATTCAACAACGCCCAGGAAAAACTGCTGAAAATAAAATTGATGAAAATTTCTATGCATGTTCTTCTTCTTATGGTAAAAGGCACACTAAGAAAAGACTTTTTGAAATTCCGAGGTTAAAGGGTTAAAGTAGAGTAACAATGAAGTTTAATATTTTTTTAATTTCTTGGAAAAAATTAAGGTATGAACTTGATTTTGTGTATGTATAATTTTCTGGGGTAATCTGTTTTGTGTTATATCTGGTTTTTTAATCCTCTCAACGTCCATCCTCCCAAGCTAATCCATTAAATGATTGCATACGGTGAAGTGGCTCAACCAACATAGCCACTACCCTTTTCCTGTATGTACGAAAAAATAAGTTTGGCGTTGAGAAAATAATTTTTGTATTCTGTTTTAATTCTGATCCTGAGCGAAGCCGCGACGGGAAATACTACTACTTTTATGTATATCATTACCATATAAAGACACGTCTTTCTGTTTGTTCCCGATAACCGCAAAGATTACTGAACCAATCATTAAGAAATTTTAATTGTAGCTATCTTATAACTTCCAGATTGTTTACCTCAATTAAAACTCACTATTCTCACTACTATATAAATCATACATAAAAAAAAACGTATAAATAAATAACCTAGAATATGTTTTTGTTTATATCTATAAATATTATCTACATCGATCAATGTCTATATTAATATAACCTTCTTCAAATATTTATCTAATTTACTAAATTTTTTATTCTCTATAAATGATCAGTTTGAATTATTACGGTAACATAAATATAAACAAGTTATTAAAGGGAATGACGACCACTCTACTTATTTAACAACACTGAAAAGTTGTTATTCATCCAAATTAATTATTTTATCTCGCAAGTTGTGAATAGCAAAAAATCTGAGAGGAAAAGCCGACAAATATTACTAAAATACTATTTCTAATCTTTGAAGTTCTATACGCATATAGCGCGAGCGAAGCCGTGATAAGGGATGATAGTATATAAAATATAACATAAAATTTATGAAATCGTTGGTTACATCCTGTTATCATAAAATCCTTTCTGTTATAAACAAACCAAAATGAAAGGGTTAATATAAAGATGATTATAACCATTTAGTCCTTGGTACTTAACAGATATGTAAAATAAATCCAAAGCTACATTTTTTCATGTTAATCCTGTACCCAGCCACAGATTAAGCTGTAAATTAAAAGTTATAGTAAATTAAAAAATTTAATTGGAAACTGGATTTAATTCTATTGAATCAGAAAATAGGTGTAAAAACAATTCGTCCATTGACAATAATTCTAACAAAATATCCAATCAGAGGATTTATTTTAAAACTGCGTTCATTTTACACATCGTATCCAATAATTTTGTTAAATTATCTTTATTTTAATATTTTATTTGAAATAAAATACGGCTTAGTTCAATTTTATCTATGTAAAATAATTAAATTTTCCTTTATTAACGAAAATTGTACAATATATATTACATATTATTCAATAATATATTACAGATATAAACCATTTCTGAATATTAATTATAAAGTGTGTACACTCAATTCTTCATATTGTCTATTCTGATGTTGAACTTTGAACAATGGTTACTATGGAGACAATATAATCAAAGCTTTGATACCTTTTGTTAGTTCGTTATAGAATCTGCTCTTTGCTTCTTTTCTTTTAAATTCGATTTATACTATTATTATTATTATTATTGTTACTTATGTATTCCGATGATATACAAAGTTTCTTTTAAATTAATCTAGTTCCCTATTATATTTAATGTATTATTAATTTCAATTAAAATTTTAAGTAATTAATAATTCTAAAAGCCACCCGATTCATTTTATATATTTAATTATTTTAAATCTTCTGTTTCTAAACTATTCGTTGATTTTTTTTTTCCTTTTATTATATATTTTTATATACTAAATGAAATAAAATTATATATAGTTTGCTCACGTATAATGCAAAAATGGATAAATATATAGTTATACCATAACAGAAGGAATGAACTATCAGAAATCATGTTATGTTTTGTTATTATCTTTTATAAGAAATATTTTATCCTGATCTGTACATAATAATATGAGAGATGCCTGAAATGTAATCATTCATATCTTGCAATTGAAAAAATAATAGTAAAATGAAACAAAATGGCATACGTATATACTGTTTGCTAAAAAAACTTATGTTTATTTTTCCTCATATCAATATTTACAAATAAATATTATTCCTAACGATTAATCAATTTTTTTTTCTATCAATGAAAAATGTTGGTGGCCTTCCTTGATCCACGATCTCACTACGTCTTTCAAGATCATATACTATAATGAAATGAATACCCTTAATATCCCTCTTTAATTCCGGAATGAAGTGAAAATTGCAGGATATCAAAACTGGTGAATATGTGGAGTGTGGGATAGGTTCAAATTTCAACTTTACAAGAACTCACTAGTGGCACGCGATCCGTGTGGCCGAGCATAATCCTTTGGAGAATTATTCACTCCTTGAAACCATGTCGCTAAAAATTATACACTTCTCCTAAATATTTTAACGTATCTAAATATCATACAGAGTTTACAGTAAACTTAGATTATGTTAAAAAAATTAATTCTAAACACATATGAGTTTTTTTTTTATAGAAAGTTGGTTTTGAATTATTTTGATTGTGGCAAATAATTGTGGTGCTGGTTTCCTTTTCAGCCGTTTTTTATATAAGTAGTGATAATACACCCTTTTTTTTTTCCTTTTCCTGTTTAGCCTCCGGTAACTACCATTTAGATAATACTTCAGAGGATGAATGAGGATGATATGTATGAGTGTTAATGAAGTGTAGTCCTGTACATTCTCAGTTCGACCATTCCTGAGACGTGTGGTTAATTGAAACCTAACCACCAAAGAACACCGGTATCCACGATCTAGTATTCAAATCCGTGTAAAAATAACTGGCTTTACTAGGACTTGAACGCTGGAACTCTCGATTTCCAAATCAGCTGATGTGGGAAGACGCGTTCATCACTAGACCAACCCGGTGGGTTATGATAATACACCCTAGTTTCATCTTTAAACGCAATATTGAAAAAATAAATAAGCTCTTTCATAACGATAACGTTTCAAATGTTGTCTACAATATTCCTTTTGGTGTTGTTGTTCTTATATGTGAGTTTGCGTGGCACCCATTGCAAACAGATTTTATGCTAACCCGGTTCTGTAGTATTACGTTCTACTTGTTCTTTCGATATACCTATCTGCGTAGCGATGCTTTCTTATATGATGCGACAGTAATTTTAAAATGATTCACTTATCTCCTTTTGGATCTTCTTATCACTTACAGAAATTGGTCAAAGACTGCAAGTTTCATCTTCAATATTCGCTTACCGTTTCTGTTGCACGAATTTATTTTCCATTTGCTCACAGTACTTTGATTAATGATTTCATTAAAAATTTGTTAAAAATTAAATCACTGCACGTTTTTTAAGGCGCGTTGACATAGCAAGCGTACGCGACTGTATGACAATAGTGCCTGATAGAAAATGCGAGGGCGTAGCTGAACCAGTCTTCTACCGTTAATAGTAGGTAAATGAAACAAGATAAAGCATCTGACGCTTTATGCCAAACATTTTTTTTCCTGCTTAGTCTCCGGGAATCACCGACAGGTATTACTTCAGAGGATGAATGAAGATGATACTTTTCCTTCCCCCTTTCCCTTGTCTTTTCAAAATTCTATTTCCCTTATTTCCCCTTACTCTTTATCTTTCCACCCTTCTTTTTTTATTTCCTTTTCCGGTTTTAATTTTTCCCTGTTTCCCCCTTTTTATTTTTCAATTTTCCTCTTTATTCCTTTTTACTTTCTTCCCTTTTACCTTTTTCGATTTTTCTCTTTAACAATTTTTCCCTATTTCCTTTACTCCCTTTTCCCGCGCGTAAGTTAGTCCAGTAGTTTTTTAGTCGATAGCAGACACACATATTGGAAACATTTAAATGGAATCGTAAAATATTTAGTACAGGATGTGCTGCTTTTACGTTCAACAGATAGCGCTGTTTAAAAAAAAACTACTATTTTTACCTGTGTGACATCTTAGGTATATAAACAGTAAGTATATAAAAATACGCACGTATTCGAATGCAACGTTGTGTCAAAATTTCATAGCAGTCGGTGAAGAACTTTCGGAGATTTAAGATTTTGAACAAACGAACATTTACACTTTTATTTATATAGATTTAAAGTTCATATTAATTAAAAATATAAATACATGAAATTTTTAGTAAAATAAATATGTAAAGATATAAATTTCATTAAAAAAAATAAATGACATAAATGTTTAATTTAATAAATTTTATTAAAAACCAAAATCAGAAGTGATAATTAAAATGATTGATTGGTGTGCAATATTAAAACGCAAAAGTTTTAGTATTATTAAAAAGTATTAAAAAGTAGTATTACTTTAAAAATTAATTGACAGAATGATATTGTTTCTGCAAAAACATTGTTAATTTTATTTTAAATAAATCTTTGGAATGATCTTTAGATGACTTGACACTGTATTAATAATGTGGACCTTTTTGATTGAAAAAATGTTGTGTTGAATTAAGCAAAAACAGTGCTTGGCATCTTGTTTGATAGATGTAAATATTTTTTTTTAGTTTTAATTTTTAAAGTAATTATTGGGAAAACTTTTTAAAAGAATTATTGTATGATGGGGAAACTTGGACGTTATCAAGGGCCTCTTCGCACCACTTGTAATGCGGTGCGAAGAGGTTTCTACGGTCAGTTTCTGGGTACAGAAGATTTGATATAATGTGGAATAAGGTTGTTTGTGGGGAGTTGTGTGTACATTCTTTAATGGAGATAGTTAGGGATTATAGTGGGCGGTGGTTAGATCATATAATGATTTACACGGACTTGAATACTAGATCGTGGATACCGGTGTTCTTTGGTGGTTGGATTTCAATTAACCACACATCTCAGGTATGGTCGAACTGAGAATGTACAAGACTACACTTCACTCACACTCATACATATCATCCTCATTCATCCTCTGAAGTATTATCTAAACGGTAGTTACCGGAGGCTAAACAGGAAAAGAAAGAAAGATCATATAATGATGTGCATGAATCTAAAAAGAATTCCGGTAGTATAGTCCAGAGGGTAGAAGAAGCCTAGGACGGGCCGATGAAAACACGGAGTGAGAAGTTCAGATAAGATAAAAGAAGGAAGGATGACGTAATAGACTTTTACCTTATACTTGTGAAGAAGAAATAATTATTCCTTTTAGCAAAGATTATACCTTCATAAATCGTGGTCAATCATAGTACTTTTCACACCCTACAAAATTCAATATTTCAACGTATTTACCCACTTCAGAAGAGTTTGCGGTGAATTAACGAATTAATTCATCATTACAAAATTTATGTACAAATATATAATGAAAAGGATAAGATAGCAATTTTAAATACATATTTAAATATCAGTCTTCATGTTTCATACTGTGAACGCCAAGTAATGATGCGAAAGCTACATTTGTGCCTCATGAAAACCCTTTCTGACGTTTTAGAGAGCCTTAGGAAATTCAGATGGGAAAGTAACGTAAGCATCATAAATATTTAATAATGATGATAAAGTTAGCCTTTTATTAAAACAGTTTAAAGCAAAACAGTAAGGTTTAATATTATTGCAAATTAAATCATTTTGATCATCCCATGAGAATTTATTTTCTAACAGAACACCGTGAAATTTCGCAATATCGTTATTATTAATGGAAATTCTAACCACGCGATTAGTAATGTTACGTCTACTTGAAAACCACAGTGGTTTTGTTCATACTTAATGTTACAATAATCCAGTGAATCTTTTTTAACGACTTTTCGAAAAAAAGTATGCATTACTTTCGGTCGTAGGGTGGAAGTGGGAGTGAAAATGGATTTTTTTTTTATTTGAGCCAGGAGAAGTACAAAAATACCATCAATTAAAATGGGGGTTTCCTTTTATATTTATATATTTAGAGGCCTATATATATATAATTTTGTGGCTCTAAAATTTCTAAAACTATTCAATTAAATTGAAATTTAGATATGCTGTAGTAATCTATCTGAAGTTGTGTATGTGAAAATGTGATGAAGATTGAATTGGTTGGGTCATTCTTGAGTTACGCTCAATTCAAAGTCTAAAAGATTTAAGGTTATGTTGACTGCGTTGTAATTTAGTTTTCATACGCGCTTATGCAGCAAGTCAGAGGGATGAGTGAGTTGAAATTTCATGCTTTGTTAAGAGTCTACTGATTAATCGAACGTATCTACTCTGTTGTAATTTACGCACTGCGCACTGTACAATGTTGTAATCACTGCGTTTCTGACTGCGAAATAGTGCGTTGTACTCTGAAAATCAGTTTGCTTCTGACTGCGAAATACTGAGGCTTCAGAAACGAATAGTCTGTCTTCTTGAGCAAAAGTTATTCAACTATTTAGGAGGTAAACTGAAATAATTATTCTTCCATATCATCCTATTTTTTTCTTAATATAGATGGATGTTATTTTAATTTTAATGACTAATTAATTTTATTTTTATAGCTCA
The DNA here is from genome assembly GCF_047948215.1 of Lycorma delicatula. NCBI lineage: Eukaryota > Metazoa > Arthropoda > Insecta > Hemiptera > Fulgoridae > Lycorma > Lycorma delicatula. The sequence goes on from NC_134464.1 coordinate 40,308,101, forward strand.
ATGTGTATTATAATATTTGCTAAAAAAAAAAAAATAATAATAAAAAAACTGTGCCAGTATAATTGTAAATATTATTACGATATCGATTGAAAACTGTCAGTGTCGGATTTTAGCAGGAATTTTTATTTTTTTTTTCAGTAATTTGACTGGTTTGATTCAACTCTCAAAGATTCCCTATCTAGTGCTAGTCGTTTCATTTCAGTATACTCCCTACATCCTACATCCCTAACAATTTGTTTTACATATTCCAAACGTGGCCTGCCTACACAATTTTTCCCTTCTACCTGTCCTTCCAATATTAAAGCGACTATTCCAGGATGCCTTAGTATGTGGCCTATAAGTCTGTCTCTTCTTTTAACTATATTTTTCCAAATGCTTCTTTCTTCATCTATTTGCCGCAATACCTCTTCATTTGTCACTTTATCCACCCATCTGATTTTTAACATTCTCCTATAGCACCACATTTCAAAAGCTTCTAATCTTTTCTTCTCAGATACTCCGATAGTCCAAGTTTCACTTCCATATAAAGCGACACTCCAAACATATACTTTCAAAAATCTTTTCCTGACATTTAAATTAATTTTTGATGTAAAAAATTATATTTCTTACTGAAGGCTCGTTTCGCTTGTGTTATTCGGCATTTTATATCGCTCCTGCAGGAAATTTATGAAAAGTATGAATCAGTCATTTTATTTACCATTAATTTAATAAAATTATTTTATTTTTATTTTAATTATTTAATTTTATTTTGTTATGTAAATACATAAAAGTTATTTGTTTTATTTTACGTAAAAAAGGACGCAGGAATTTGGGAAACATATTTTATATCAGCTGGTGAAACATTCATTTAAAAGTAGTAAACATACGAGTAAGTAGGCTTAACAAATTGTGTTGAAGAATTTCAGTTTGATGATCTCTCTCATTAAGTACTAGAAAACAAAAAAAAGGAATGAAGCTTCGTCAGCTTTTTCTTACTCTATCTGATGTTTATAGTCATACTTAGGCCAATGCACATCACATAATGGGCTTGTTTGTTACCTAAATGAGTTTCTTCAGTTAATTCACAAAATAAAGATCTTTTATTTATTCTGTAAGAAAATATAAATTTGTAAAACTGAAATCGGTTATAACTGTCCGTTTTAGTGGCTCGATCAGGATATTAAGAAATTGACAAATGAAAATATTTATATCAATACAATTTATTGGTTGAAAAACGTAAGTAAAACAAGACAAATCAATAATAGTAATAATAATAGTAGTAAACGACAATCATAAAACAAATAGTAAAAAAGTGTAGTAATCACAGCTACAATAATAATCTGAATAATATTCGTAATAATAATAACAGACAATAAAAAAAAATTCTCACAGTAATAACTAAAATAATGACAATAATGGCAACAGTAAACAATAATAATAATATTAAATGACAATAACAACAAATAATTATAAATTGTAATAATAACATTTAAACATAGATTATATGCAAAACAGAATTTAAAGTAATCGCCAGGATTTATTCACAGGTAGATAAATAATGAAAACCAGGATTCATTCCCGTTGACAAAAGACATTACATGACCGCTAGTCTATAACACTTTTAACCACTAGTCTTGTATTAACAACAATAATAAAATAGATAAGACACGTATAAAGTTCTTTTGCTGAAAATAGCTTTGCTGTTTACAAATAAAATACCGTAACATTTCATGTATGAAATTTAATACATTATCTCTTTCACTTATACAGTAACGCACTGATCCATTTCTTTTTTTTCGTGTACTGCAGTTACTCGTGGCATCACCTTAGTTGCATGAACCTGCACTCAAAATTCGCTCCTTCACTGACCTTCTTCTTGCAGAATACTCTGCTGAGTAATGACGTCTCGTGGACTGATTCGCAGACTTATTAAAAATTGCAGATTCACATCGCACGCATGCTCTCCTTGTGGAACTTACTTCGCACAACTCATATTTAACTGATCTCCCCCGAAGTATTTGTACTCCTATCTCCTTTACCTGTTGGACCAGACCCAACTCGAAGCATGAAATCGATCGACCGAGCTCTGTCGTTCCCATGCATTTCTAACCATGGTCCGGTAACTCTTCTCACGAAACAAACATCTGTTTAGTTCAGGAATTCTCAACCTGTTTGTGGCGCGGTGCCATTTGAGATTGCAAAAAGTAGTGGCGGGCGCAGTCGGATTAAAAAATAAATAAAAAAGTATTATATCCTTTATTATAACATACATTTTGTAATATGAATTTACTTTAACATATTGTATATTTATTGTAGAAGTCGAATTAGTACAATCTTTGACACTGCATTTCATTTGCTAATTTCTCATTGGTAATGTAAAATGATAATCCTAATCGTAAACAGTCATCAAAGTTGGCATTAGTAAGTTGAATATTCATGGTGGAAAATAAAGAGTTGCACATATATGTGAAACCAAACCAGGATTTGATTTTGTAGGCTCCTTTTTTCAAAAGATTTTAATTTTTATGGTCAACTAAACTCCAAAAAATTTCATCAGTATTCTAAGATTTTAATATTTTTTCCTTTTGAAAATCTACAATCTCTTCTTCAATTTTCGATGCTTCTCTTTGAGGAAGTTCTGTTATAGATTTAGCAGTTTCAGTAATGTCTTATTGCAATATACATTATTATAATAAAATAAAAGTTTCAGTAGCGGTTTTTCCAACTTTCACATGAAATTTCCCGACAATTCTTTGCTCTAATAAAACACTTCATTTTTTTGGCAAAACAAAGAAAGCAGTTATCTAACCGAAGGTCATGGCCAGACTAATATGTCTACAGAAACTGGAGTGGCAACAATCGAAAGAGAAGGTTTCACGATAAACGGCTGTCGGTCGCACGAATTAGGCGCATGTGCGGTTCTTCTGTTGCAGCTTAATCTCTTTTTTTTTCTTTTTTTTTTTCTCTCAGCTCCCCTGGGCCCATTGTTGGTATTGTTGGTATTACGCCGCCCAGGGGAGTGTCTTTAAACTCAAATAGGCCTCCCCACCTACCGGCTATATACCGGCAAGGCAGGTCGGCCTACCGGTTAGCTCTTTTTGAGAGTTCTTTATCAATATTGCCCCCTTGGGGACCCAAAAGGGCAATACTAATACACCACATTATTACACCACGCCAGACCCAGTTCGCCGCGACGCGGTACCGTGTCCCTTCAGTATTCAGTGTGCTGTTGCCTGACTGTTACCCGTGGAGTCCTTGGTGGCTCATCAGTGCCAACACACCGCAGCATGCTGGACCTCACCAGCAAGGCTGTCCACCCAGTCCTATTCTAGACAACACCTTGTCTTCTCTCATCGGAGTATTTCTGTAGAACAACTTGTCTAACAAAACTAGCAAAATTATTCCAGTTTGACTCGCTTCTTAGCATGTAGTCTATTGTTGTCTGTGTAGTTATACCTGTGAGTGCCTTACTATGTCTAAGTGTGTCCCACCTATTGCACTCAAAAAAGGTGTGCTCAGCATCATCTATCTCGTTGCAGTAGTTGCAAATTGGCTCTTTTCTCTTGCCTATTTTGTGCAGGTAGTTATTGAAGGAACCATGTCCTGTAAAAAACTGCGATAGGTGATGATCAACCTCACCAAATCTTCTCGACAACCATGGTTTGATGTTGGGGATGAGGGTTCTCGTCCATCGACCCACAGCTTCCTGCGACCATCTTTCCTGCCAGCTGCAGCTGCAGCTGCCAGCTGCAGCTTAATCTAGTTATTTAATAAACGCACCTCGTATATAATTACAAAATTTATTATTATTACTAATTAATAATTATTATTTTACTAACGAATAATACTTACACTATGTTAACCTCAAGTCTTGAAACACTTATTGATAATTTTATACAGAATAGTTATTATTAAGAGTAAATAAATACCGTTATATGAACAACAATATTCACAGCATAAAATATTAATCACTTCGACCTCTACGAGAGAACTTAGCTAAAGAATAAACGTACTGAACTTTGTTTAACGGCTTACTTTATTATATTTATGTTTTTCGTTTGACGGTGCGCGGTCGCATGTTAAAATTTCACTTTCGTCTTTTTTCCCTAATCGCGTAAAAGAAGTATAACTTCAAAAAAACAAAATACATGGATATCATGTCATGACAACAGTAAGAGATTAAACAATAGCAGGCGGTGACAACTAATACCATACTACTACTAAACAACAAAGACGTCGATGTAGGCATGATTATAATAGGCGGTCAATGTAGCCAGTGTAGCCGGTGGTCCCGGGTTCGAATCCCGGTCAGGCATGACATTTCTACACGCTACATTTTTCATTTATCTTATCCTCTGAAGCAGTACCTAACGGTAGTCCCGGAGGTTAAAAAAGGTTAAAAAAAAATGTAGCCAATTTAGCGATTTTCTCACTAGCAAGATTTTAAAAACTGAAGTAATTTTTATTTATTTTCTTTAATTTTAAACTTCAGTTTTTTTCATTATTTCAACATATTGTCGCGGGAGCAGGAAAATAGCTCCAAGGGCGCATGTGCGCCCGTGAGTACAAGGTTGAGAATCCCTGGTTTACTGTGTCAGTGGGTAATATTACAAAAGACGATTGTTAAACAGACCTGTTACGTCTATTAAAAAGGTTTCTTTTAGCCCCTTTCTGGTATACTTCAATTATTATATTTCTACTACTTTCTTCTTAATTGGTAGGAATCCGTTATTCCGGTCCATTATGCCGGTCTTGTTACACTACAATATACCAGTTTGGTAATAATTTTGAATTTACTCGTATAAATTTATTGATCTTTTTTTAAAAGAAAATATATCTGTTATGGATATACATACCTAATATATCACAAAAAGATAAATATATATATATTATTTTAATTTCTATGAATAAAAAAAAGCATAATAGAGATTACGGTAACAGTACTGGCTAATCGGCTATTACTCGAAACTACCGCCAGGCTGTATCGTTACATTACAGATAATCATTTGGCCAGATTTCAAATAATGATAATAAATGTTGGTTTTAATGTTGTATTTTGAGTATTTATGAAGTTAATTATTAATGGTGTAATCTGGTGGTACCGTATAAACAATTATTTATTAATTTATAAAAAAATTATTTTAATGTTAAAATAATAATTTCTTCGAAATGTAAAAAAACTTGAGAATTTGCGTTGTCATTCGCTTTGTAAAAGTTTTAAATAATTCGTTTTGTCTTTAATACAGAAAATAGTGTTTTGTAAATCATCCGGCAAGATAACGAACGCAATTTTGTTGATGTTGACGCTAAATATTAACATCATTTTCCATCATAAACTGCCGTTCCTGTGTTAATGAATAATAAACATATTATTTGTCAAAGTTTAGATGTCTTATTTGACGCGCAAAATTTAGATGGATTTCTGGAATGGCGATTGGCATTTTGCTAATTACGACCTTCTGTTGCGGTATACGTACTTCATTGGACTATTAGCAATGCCAATACTATTTCAGATAATCCACTTTGAACTACTGCACATCTATGTGTTGATACATTCCAAATTTTTATGAGTAATACTAATTTATTTTTAATTTTATTTTAATCTAGTTTATATATATGTAGACAGGGTGATATTAAAGTATGTAAACGGCTTCATGTTTCAAAACTGAGGGATAGTAGGCAGTGGAAACAAATGCGGATCTAGATAGCTATAAAATTACTATTTTATGGTGTGTTTGAAATTTTTATTCACCATCTTGGATCCGAAGATAAAATGAGGTTGAATAGAGGTAAAAAGTCTCGTTTTTTTGTGTTTTTTATGTCCTTCAGAATTAAATCCAATAACAATTAATGGAATTAATGGTCCAAAAACTAAGAATAACAGCATTCAGAATAATAAATAATACTAATGATAATAATAATGCACGATAACTAATAATCTTCAACACTACTAAAAATTAAGTGACTTGGTCAACTAATATTATTGACCTTAATTATCACAATATTTAATTTTAAAAATAAGTTAAATGTTTGCGATCTTAAATTACATAAAACAATTAATTTTGAAAGCATTCACTTTTATAAGTAATATTCAAAATAATTCTCCTCTACACCTTGGCAGTACGTTAACCTTAATTAATATTCGTTTATAACTAACTTCTTTCATATTTGATGGTATACTCGAACGTGCATAATCGTCTATTATGCGCCTTTTCAAGTCGTCAATGTTTACACCTATTGTTTTCTATTCCTAATAGCATTTCAAGCAACCCTAAATATAATAATTTGTTCAATTTTTTCAACATTTAAATACACCATGTGTGTGTGTGTATCTTTTTGCCATAATCGTTGTTTAGGAGTGGTGGACTATATAAGAATAAAACAGGTTATTGTCATACTTATATAAAATATCAGTTAATGGCGTAGTAACTAACAAAATAATTTAAAAATAATATTAAGAAATTTATGATAAAAATATACTTGTTTCAGCATTTCAGAAAGGTTTAACTAAACCTCTCATTCATTTTGTTACTTTCATCAAGATGCAGATTGTTTACATTTTCATTTTTAAGGATTGTTTTTTAAATATGATATTTTTTCGTTTGCCTACTTATATATTCTCATTAAAACTAGCCGTCAGGGTTCTCTTCGCCCACTCGACCGTCTAGCCAGGGTGCTCTGCTGCCTAGATCCTCAACGCGTTTGTATCCACATGTTTGTGAGAATATTAAGTATTTTACAGAATATATATGAATATGTATAATAAAGTTGTATGTATAAAGTTGTTTATAGGTATAGATAAAGAAGAGTGCATGTATTTCCGTTTTTCTTTTACACAGATCTAAAATTTTATTCTGATCAGATGAAATTTTGCACACTAATAATCCAAAACAAGAGAATTGTTATTAAAATTTAATTTTGAAAAAAGTACCCCAACTTCCTTTTCATTTGCTCAGTGTAGTCTCTAACCAATCTCAAATTTTGAAATTAAATTAACAAAAATATAACTAGAAAATTGATGATAAGGCTCAAAACAAATTACTTGTATCATACGTTATTTTTTTTAGAAAAATGAAAAAAATGTGCAGTTTTGGAAAAAAATTATAAGTTTTTGAAACTTATAAATTTCTTTATTTCGCGAGAACTACTGCACCGATTTCAATAAAATTTTATTTCCTTTCTTTTTTTATAGAAAAAGTTTCTTTTTTTAGGCTATAAGTACACGTATGCAGCCGCGGATAGGAGCTCGTATTTAATAAAAAACTAAAATTTTGTCATTGGTTTTATCTCTAATGATGTTAATTGTAAATGAATATTGTTTGTTTATTTAATTATAGTAGCCAGAATTTCTTTCGTAGAGACCACAGAAAACTTTAAAAACTTTATTTTTCTAATAAAATAAAATTGTAAATTTTTGTTTTTTGTAAATAAACACATATGAAGACAATTGATAAATGTAAATAATTGAAGAAAAATATGCCTGTATTAAAAAAAATTATTGTAAAGCAACGGAAAATTGTATCAAACTCGTCAAATTATGATTTAAAAATTTCGTTTACATTACAGTAAACGTATTGTGTAAAGCCTATACAGAGAATATACCCGTCATTAATTACGATTATTTATCACCCAAATACATAATGGTTAGGTGGAATTTAAAGGGTATATTTAACTATAAAAAAAAAAAAAATTAAAATCTCTTTCATTTCTCTTCCTAAATACGTCCATTGTCATTAATGAGGGTAATTAAAGTACCGCAATATTTAGATGTAAAATAGTGAATGCTCGTGTCAGAGTTTCTACATATATAAATACGATTATACGAGTGTATACGCATATATTACTATGAATTCGTAATTTATCACAATCATCAGTTCTAATTTACCCATATATTTCCGTATATTTTATGAATGTACCGTATTCAGCATATCAATCGACATAAATCAGACACTATTATTCTTATTGATGTAACGTAAATGCAAATCACGTTTGAATATTCGATGAGATTTTCATTCCTGTTATTATTATTATTACAAAATAAATACCAGAAAAAATTTAGGAATAATGCAACGTTTCTTTAGTTATTAAATAATACATAACCTGTATAGAAATTTTCACTGAATATTTTAAAGATTTACCTTAAATTATGTATATTATTTTTAATCCCTTGTACGAAGTACTTACAGGAAGTATTGTGATCGCGAAAAATTTCGGTTTTCAGATTTCAACGGAAATATCCATTTTGACCATCCCTGAATCCATTTTGACTAGTTTCGGCGTGACGTCTTTACGTACGTACGTATCTCGTATAACTCAAAAACGATTAGCTGTAGGATGTTGAAATTTTGGATTTAGAACTGTTTTAACATCTAGTTGTGTACCTTCCCTTTTGATTGCAATCGACTGAACCAAAAGTGTCCAAAAAAGCCCAAAATTCAAAAAAAAATTTGGATTTTGGACTTTTTCTTAACTGCAATAATAAGGCCTCATTGAGAACCTTTCAACGGTATATCATAAATGGTACTTATTTTCTTTGGTTCTAGAGTTATAGTCAAAAGAAATTTTAATTAATGAAATATTTGGATCTTACAAGGGAAAGACATATCGGTTCAAATCAGAGTTCATCTCTTTTTTTATTTAAATATATTGATTTATTTACAATTAATAAACTCTGTAAAAAAAAATGCGATAAATAATAATTCAATAATTACATTGATGAAATAAAATTTTACTTTTAAAATAAATATTGGAAACAAATAAAAATAGAATAAAATCAATAAATATAATAAATATTTTACTTTTGAAATAAAATTTTACTTTTCATTTTAAAAAAATGTGTATATGTAATTTAATAAGCGTACAAGGAAGTCTGGATTTCACATCAGGTTCAATATTTTTCATCATATATTAAAATTTTCTGAAATTAATAATTTTTCAAATATATCGGATATGAATTTTTAACCAGCATCAAAAAGGGAAGTTTTTCTCAATTTGACATATATATTGGGTTGGTAAGACGGTTTTGTAGTGTGAAATAAAATACAATATTTTTTATACAAAGAATGAACTTTAATCATTTTGTCGAATAATCTTTTGCCATCTTTCTATCAACTTCATAATTAAGCCCTCATAGAATTTCTGGTCTTTATCAGCAAAAACTGTACCAAATGTGATTTCAGGTCATCATCATTAGTAAAAATTTTACCATTCAGAGTCTTTCGAACATTAAAATATATGGTAATCTGATGGTGCACTTCCCAATTCAGCACCAATAATTTTCGACGAGTTAACAAAGATACTACCTGAGGCCTTGAATTGTCTTGGTGTTACACTATTTTTCTTTACGTTTGATAATTCTGGCAATTTTTTTTTATTTCCTCCTCGATTTTCAAACGTTTTTAACCGTAAACATCTGATTTGAACGTTCTTAGTTCAAAATTCATAAAACCTTTATAATTTCACAAAATTGATAGCGTGATTTTTTTTTATGCAATTCAGCTTTTGATCTGATTTGTGCTGTTTATCACGCTTGGATCATGATCGTTCTCGATGGACCCGTTTTTCATCACCAGTGATGATTCGTTTCAAAAAAGGATCGACTTTATTACGTTTGAGATACATATCGCAAATGTTGATTCGTTGTGTTGAAGTAAATTCTCTTTCAATTCATGCGGATGCCAACTATCCAGCTTCTTAACGAGTTAATTTGATTTTCGATTGTTTTGTATGTTACGTTTAACCTCTTTGCAAAGTCTTCCATTGTTACTTGACGATCGGATTCAATTATGTCTTTGATTTGGTCTTCATTAATTCCGATAGGTCGACCAGAACGTTGGTCAACTTTGAGTGAAAAATTTCCAAAACGGAAATTTTTCAACGAATTTTGAGACGTGCTTTCTGTTAGGCAATCAACACCATAAACTTTACATATCTCTTTGTGAGCCTCAACCCCTTTCTTGTTTTTACGGAAATAAAAAAAGTGAGATACGTCGAAAATGTTCGTTTTTGCACTCCTTGTTAAAATTTACCATAAACTAACAGAGGTGCAAATAAAATTACACGCAGTTTGCCTCTAAAATATTGTAACAGTGATAACTATCATATGTCAAAAGAAAAAATTCATAATATTGATAGAAGTCCTTCAAAATAAAAAAGGGTGAAAAATATCTAACCATATGTAAGTTATTTTTATTTATAAATGGAGTTCTTTTCATGACCCCCATTCTCGTAAATTTCTTCTTGATAACATCACTGGAATATATTTTAATGAAAACAGAAAAATAGGTAAGTCGTTCATTACTGTTCAAATCATTACTGAATAGGTAAGTCATTGTTTAGTCATATTTACTTTTGGGTTGTTATAATGAAATATAACAAATAAAGAATATTTTCAAATCACTTCCTCATTTTTAGGTATGTAATATATATACATATCCTTAAATCATTCTATATTACAAGTGAATTCACGCAAAATATCAATTTAGAAAGAGAATTATTTAGAAGTAGAAAAATTATACATAAACAACATATAACCTACCTTATTTCACATTTCGTTGCAGTTTATTACTCGTAAAAGTTTAGAAAGGGTAAACGAATTGATATACAATATTACCTAGGGTGTTAGAAGCAGTGTTGTTATAGTACATTGAAGGGAAAATTTACCGCGACAGGATGCAGGAAGCCTGTTGCTTTATTGTTAGATTTGTTTTTATTTTTCCATTCGTTGTTTCCATATTTTCTAAACATTATTCCTCAATACTCATCACGTACAGTTTTTTTTAAATATTTATGTAGCGCAATAAGGTTTAGCTATGAAATCCATTCAAAAAAATGATGATATTATTCTGATTGGTCAGCTGAAATTTTAAAAAGAGTTCAGTATTCATCGTAGTGGTCCTGTTCCTTAAATTAGTACTCTAAAATCTTGGACTGTAAGTATATATTTTTTTTTAAATTTAAAAAAAAATCCCTTTCGGCACACCGGTAGGCGGAGGTAGATTTCACCGGTGCTAAATAGAGGATAAAAAAGATTTTCACCTTAAAGTTAAAAAACTTCATATTAGCTCTGTATAACAATGGTTGCATGTGAAATAAAGTTTTACATGTTTAGCATACGATAAGCCCCGTCTTCTTACAATTCCAGCAACATTTTGGTCATTCTTTGCCGTAAGGGCTGGTCATATCAAAAATTGTTTCAGGCAAAAGTTTTAGGTAGGTAATGTTTGGAGGACTAACGACCACTTTAACCCGATTCGATACTGTGTCTATTTAGGGAGATATGATTTTTTGTCTTCAAACTCCCATTTTTTCCACCCCGTGTACCAATGGTTGGTGATATCGAGAACTTTACTTCAATAAGTTATAGGTCCTTATCCAAAGAATAGTAGGAAGTTTAAACTAATTCGATATTTTACTTAATACGAAAGTTATAGCGATATATTTTTTTCGAAAAAGTCCCCCATTTCCACCCCTACGGCTCGATTTCGCCAATTAACGAACTTGACTGAGATTTTGGGTCGTTATATTTTATGTATCAATTTGAAAGTGATTGGCGTAAATTACGCTAGGTGTGTCCAGAAGAAAGTGGGGACACACACACACACACACACACATATATATATATATATATATATATATATATATATATATGTAAATGTAAACTTTTGATCTGACACTGGTTTAAGGATCTGGGGGATGTGAAACGCGAAGATATGTCAAAATTTTCCGGAAGTCTAGTCATGGTACCCATTATAATATGTAGCTTTCTTATGAAATCTACATAAAAAGGTGGAAATCTAAAACCAGTATCACATATTTTCTTTCTACGGAGATGTTTGTAATCACAAATATTTAGGATTGGATATATTTGAATTCAACTAAAAGTTTAATCAAATTTGTGTGGATGTGTTGCGAAGAGTGATAAATTAATTATCTAATGGATATAACAATAAATACTGGAAAAATTCATCTCAATGATGATTTTTTTATGAAATTATATATTACCCACATTTTTTATGTATAACAATTTTTTTATACATTCAAAGATTAAATTAGCACATGAATATACTATTCATTCATTATGTTTGTAAAATTATCCAATTCCCTATTTCAAAAGTATTACAAAAATAATGGAAATAAGTTTTATAATATTTTTTCAGCAAATAGTATGTTTATGCTTTTATCATTTTTCTCTCTATATTTTTAGTTTAGATTATCTTAATTCTATAAATACATCTTGATAAAGTTTCTTCTTGTTGCGTAAAAGTTTTCTGTGATTTTTTTTCTTTGAGTTTAGATTTTCTTCTTATGTTATTTATAGTTTTATGTTTTTTTATCTACTTATAAGGTTTGTTAGATTGAACTTCAATAAGATTCTATATGGAGCAAGATTTAAAATGAAGTTCTCCAACTAGAAGTCTTAACAGAAGTAATTTTAAAATATCAGACTGTTACTATGTTATTCATTAAACTTTGTTAAAAAAAAAAAGTTTTTATTAACTGTTTTATTATTTAATTTAACCGTTAAACTGTAAATAGTTAATATTTAATACGTATATGTACAAGAGAGGTGGCAGAAATGTAATGCATAAATGTTGATCAGTTCTGTATGTTTCCTTTCCTCTTTATTTTAGGTAGATTTCATAAGAAAGCTACCTATTGTAATCAGTACCATGATTCGACTTCCGGAAAATTTTGACATATCTTCGTGTTTCACACGCTCCAGACCCCAAAACCACCGTCAGTTCAGAAGTTTATATATATATATATATATATGTGTGTGTGTGTGTGTGTGTGTGTGTGTGTGTGTGTGTGTGTGTGTGTGTGTGTGTGTGTGTGTGTGTGTGTGTGTGTGTATGTGTGTCGGGGGGGGGGATGAATGAATATTTCACTTTCTTGGGAACAGGATAACTGCCTTAATTTTGCGTCAATCACTTTCAAATTGATACATAAAATATAACGACCAAAAATCTAGGTAGAGTTCGTTAATGGGAAAAATCGGACCATGTGAGTGGAAACTGTTGTACTTTTTCGAAAAAAACAATATCCCTATAACTTTCATGTTAAGTAAAATATCGTATTCGTTTAAAGTTCATACTATGCTTTAGGTAAGGGCCTAAGCCTTATCTAAGTAATGTTTTTTGGTATCACCATCCAATGACCCAGGGGGTGAAAAAAATGGGGTTTCGAAGATAAAAAAAATCATACTTCCCTTATAGACACAGTAAAGAAACGGGTTAAAGTGGTCCTTAGTCCTCTAAACATTACCTAAAACGTTTGTCTGAAACAATTTTTGATGTGACCAGCCCTTACGACATAGGATGATCAAGACGTTGCTGGAATTTTCTGAAAATCGGGCTTTTCATATGCTAAACACGTGCAACATTTTTAACATGCAACCATTGTCGTATTGAGTAAATTTGAAGTTTTTCTTAACTTTAAGGTAGATATCTTTTATATTCTGTATTTAGTACCGGTGAAATCTACCTCCGGCTTCCGGGGTGCGGAAAGGGATTTTTTTACTTTTATGGAGTAATCTATAAAGATTAAATGAATCTATAAGATTATATGGAATATAATCTTTTAGATTTACATATTACTTCATATATATATATTCTGTTACAAACGTCAATCTCAAATATCTTTTGTTTTTTTATTTTTGTATTGCTTTGTGCCATTATCTGTTATACAAATACTCCTAACTTTGCCTCTCGGTATTGTTTTTTCTCTGTTTAAGGGCTTTTTGTTTCTTTTCCTGTTTAGCCTCCGGCAACTACCGTTTAGATAATTCTTCAGAGGATGAATGAGGATGATATGTATGAGTGTAAATGAAGTGTAGTCTTGTACATTCTCAGTTCGACCATTCCTGAGATGTGTGGTTAATTGAAACCCAACCACCAAAGAACACCGGTATCCACGATCTAGTATTCAAATCCACGTAAAAATATCTGGCTTTACTAGGACTTGAACGCTGTAACTCTCGACTTCCAAATCAGCTGATTTGGGAAGACGCGTTCACCACTAGACCAACCTGGTGGGTTTTTGTTCAAGGGCTATCTATAAGAAATTAAACTTTAGACTTTCTTTATTAAAAGATTTATTAAGTAATTGACATGTTATGCTAGCTTATAATTGACTATTAATGCACATCATCCAGCATTTTTTTTTGTTTTAACTTTTGGTAAGCTTCCTGGAATCTTTATGCTATAGAGCATAGAGCATATATTTCGTAGCAATTCTCTTTAATATTAAAAAAAAAAAATTAATAAGATATTTGTAGAAGTAAATTACGATGAGAATTGATTTGCTTGGCATTTCTCCCTCCACCACCCCATTCGGTCGCCCTAAAGCATGAGACCGAATGTCTGTGCCTTCTTATGGTGAGTATAAGAATTAAGGAAAAACAGTTATAATGATTTTGCAAAAACCCATTAATAATACATCCAGGCATGCTAGCACATGTGAAGGTAAAGCAACCATCAGTTGCTATCTCATGCCTCCAGCTGTTTCTTTCTCATTCCGTATTACAAAACCCGGTGCAATAGTACTCGCTGAATGAATATATTTACAAATGATAATTATTAAGGGGATAATTAATTCATTTTTCAAAAACGAACGTATGACTTCGGAAGTTTTTGTAGCCTCAGTATTTCTATGTAAAAAAGAAAGAAATAGAAAAAATTCATAGAAATCGGTACAGTAGGTTTTGTGTGTTCGATTAAAAAACAAATAATCTTTCAGATTAATATATTAGTATGATATATATATATTTTATTACAAATGTTAAGCTATTTCCTTAAATAAATTACAGTAGATTAATTTATTTTTTTAAATAACCGGTTTGTAGGCGTATTAAAGTTTTTTTTTTTTTTTTATGATTTTAAGCTTACACCCAAATACAACCACTTTTAGTTGAAATATTGATGATTTCATAGAGTGTTAAATAAATTATGTCTAATCGAGATACGAACATGAACCTTCATTATGAAATGTCAAGTTGTTATTACTTGGTGAAAAAAATCTGGATTATTATTTTAATCAATCGATATTGAAATTTTTATTTTGGTAACATTTGCAGGAATATTTATTTAATGAATAATTATTTAATTTTTATTTCATTTTAAAATTTTAATTCCAGATGAGTTTGTCACCATGTTGAACTTTATAAAAGTTTCCTGTACTTTTTTTTAACTATTAGAAAAAAAATGTTGTGATAATACACAACATAAGAACTTTAAAACAGATTATTATAAAAAATCAAAAAAAAATCAAATCTATACATAAAATAAAAGTAAAAAAAACAAAAAAAAAAAAAAACGATTCTCAAACTATCTGGTTATTAGGAAGATATTTAAATTTATATGATATTAATAGGAGGACACATCGAAACATATTTTTTTACCGGTTAGATTTAAATAAACATGTTTCTTTTTCTTCATTGTCTTGATTAGGGTTTGTTAAAAAAAATATATTCGATAAAATTTCCAATATCTTTTATTCATCGCAGCATCTTTTTAATTTAAACTGTTATCCAACGGAGAATGGAGCCCTTCAAGACACTTCATTGGGAACATGACTTGCGTGTAGTACGGTTAGGATACTACGTGCTTCTTGGTATAAATATAACGTACTTAGGTGAGTGTGTTCTTTAGAGATATCTAAACCCGTTCTCTTGCTTTGATTCTTCTATTTTTTGATAAGTTTTTTTTTACCTCAATATAGCTATTTTATCCTACAGAATAAGCTTTATTACCTAATTACAATTACTACTTCCTTCATTCTCGGTTATATAAATTTCTATCTTTGTCTTTTTCAATATTTACAGTACAGTATAGTATTTACCTTTTACACATCTATAATAAATAAAAAAAATAATAATTAAAAAAACCTGGATACCTTAATATGTGTCTGTCTAAACTATTTCGTCTTTTAAATTCTAATATAAATATCACTCTTCCATACTTCTTTAAGACCTTTTCCTTTTCAAATTTTACCCACACAACTTATTTCTCTGCATTTATTACTTTTTTTTTGACTTATCCATATTTAACTACCAAAAACATTACAATCCCTAGAATCATTTATAAGATTACTTTATTTAATTCATATTTCATCGTTTCAAACCAGAAAATTTATTTTCTATATAAGCTTTCCTTTGCTTTTGATGTCTATTTTACTTTATACATTCGTTTTTTTATAGTTTTTGTAGGATTCTTTTTCGTTTTGATTTTCCTTTTTGTTCACATTTCAGTAATTTAGAAAAATACAATATATAAATATCTGAAAAAGATACTTTCTAATCCTTAGATCAATTTTCTTTATTGGATTTTTTTTATTTTTCTATGAAAGGTTTTCTTAGATCTGTCAGTTTTCTTTTGACATCTACGTTACTTTTATAATTCTGCAATTTTTGTTATCTAAATAACAGAATTCGGCATTTCTTATTTATTATAAATTGCATACCTTGAATCCAGATTTTCTAGATTTGCAAGTAATTCTCTTTCTGTTATCTATATCTATAAACCGGAGGGGACGTGTCCAATTTAGAGGAAATCTCTGGCCGTATTCCAGTCACTTTTAACTGATGCACTTTACTAGTTAATTATTTTTTCTTTCTTAATTATTTTTTTCCTTATCAAGAATTAGGCTTACGTCTGTTTTTGAGCTCATAAAACTCCTATATTTTCATTGAGCTCACAAATTTTTTTTTGCAGACGTCAATATTTAAAAAAAAAAAAAAAAAAAAAAAAAGAGTTAATTCTTAATATGCTAATGAATTATAGCATGAAATTTATCAGCTATGTTCGATAATATTTTTAAATTTTATACATTTTAAAATGCGAATAAATACTCAAACCAATTATAGTCATCGAAAAAAGATGCAGCAATTTAAAAAACTGTATCTAAGAGACTACTAAAGATAATCATCAAACCAGTAATTTTTTAAAAATTCACCTACTCAAAAAGCTTTTTTAAGATACTTTAGAATGTTTCAATATGAGCTCTGTTGGTCACTCTGCAAGCATTCAGCCGATAATCAACCTGCTGAAAGTTTATTAGCTGAATTTCCTTTGTACAGTGTAATTATGAAACATTATTTTAAAAAACTATTTTTGAAAATTTTAGTTCATGAAAATCATGTATGATCGATAAGTGTAAAAAACAAACTATTTGTAAATTTATGTTGACCAATTTTTTTAAAATAAGATCTTGCATTATTATGGAAAATTAAGAAAAAATTAATTAAATTAATCTAGGAAAATTAAGTGATAATCATAAATATTTGTTATTATAATAAAACAGAATTTAATACATTTTTTTTATTCGTGAGGATTTTATTTGAATGGATAATATTTTGGTATCGGCTAGTTCAACCGTTTTTTTGTCTATACATATTAGAACTAAAAAAAAAATAATAATTTCTGAGAAAATAATAGGAAAAATGGTAAAATTTATTGAATTTGTTTGAATATACAGATTTTCTTTAGCGTGTAACTGATTTAAAGTTGTATGATTTATTTATTTTATCGAATAATAAGACTTACCGTATAGAAAGTATAACAAGTAATATACTTTTAGTATATAGACAACTTAAAACGAGATGTAGTTCACAGAATTTTTATAGGATATATAAAGTTTCGTTGATGGTCAATGGATTTCGAAAGAAGTTTGAAAACTTTTTCCATGAAAACTTAGTTACAGAGACGGCAATTCAAGAACATATCAGTTCCTTAAAATCATTAAATCTACAGAAAGCCACCATTACATTTTTCCACGTATTTTAAAATCTTTTTTTATTAGATAACCAAGAGTATACGGAAATATACTTGCCATAATAATCATATTTATTTACTCTTCAAAGTTGAGTCTAATACGTGTGTATCACGCGGTTAATATAGCTTTATAAAGACTGTTAAATATGTTAATACTATTGTATTTTAAAAGCTTTGACATAATATGTTATCGATAATCTATATAAATAAAAATGTAAATGTTCGTTTGTTCAAAATCTTAAATCTCCGAAAGTTTTTCACCGATTGCTTTCAAATTGTGATATAACATTGCATTTGAATACGCGCGTTTTTTTATATACCTACTATTTATATATCTAAGATGTCACACCAATGACAGGTAAAACATGCTTTTTTTAAAAAAACATCTCTTATCTATTGGACGTAAAAGCAACACACGCTATTCTAAATATTTTACAATATCATTTCAATGTTTCCGATGTGTGTGTCCCCTATAAACTAAAACACTACTGGACCGATTTACGCGTGGGGAAAAAGGAGAAAGGTAAAAATCGGAAAAGAGAAAGTGGGAAAAATCGGAAAAGGGAAAAATTGAAAAAAATGTCACTGTGGCTTAAAAGGTAAAAATACAGTTATTTAATTATTTAATGTTTTTTAAGGTTTTTTCTTCGTGAGTTTTTTAAAACTCATTATTTATATATTACTTTTTAAAGATTAGTAGGTCTGTGCCCAAGAATGGGTTTAGTATAATTGACTAGCGCAGATTATTTAATAATTCACATAACGTAACCTTGTTGGAATTAGACAGACTTAGAAACATTCAAAAGCCATTTTGAAAAACATATCTACTGCAGCGCCCATTTGGTCGCCTATAACCGTAAAAATAATCCGATAACCTGCTCTGAAGTGATAGCTGTGCAATGCAAAAAACTGCATCGAAATCGGTGTAGCAGTTTTTGAAGAAATTGTTAACAGACATACACGCACACACGTAACCTCTTCTCCCAAACGCATATACCGTATACGTCTCCGTTCCGTCGTGGATAAAAAGAAAAACAATAATCAAATCAGTAGTTTTATAAAGTTAATATATGCGGCAGATAATATCAGTTATATATTTTTGTTTTACAGAACTACTTTGAAGTTCTTACCTCCATTCTTATCAGTTCTATACATTTCTTTGCTAAGGCCACATGAACATCTAAAAAAATTAACTATGACAAATAATGTAGAAAATATGGAAGAATATCGATCATAAGGTGGGTGAACGTAATTAAAATTATCGTATAACAAAAAAAAATTCATTTCCTCAAGGATGTAATGTAGTAAAGTAGATTGGTGCCCATTCGCTTTTCGATGAATGACGTAAGTATACCTATACCTGTGTATTACTGAAATTTGTATTCTGTGAGTGTAAGTTTCTGACTTGTTTTACAGAGATAATAATTTTATGTTTGTAACCGATAACATTAAAGTTGTTCAGGTTCGTTTTTGTAATCGATCTAATAAATAATGTATCAACTAGTTTCTTGTCGTCTCGTGGGGTATTGATATCGTCTATATATCAGAAATAATGTATGTAATCGCTCTAGATAATATATTGCCTGCAATTGTAGATTAAAATAAATATAAAATATCCTAAAAATGTTTTATCATTGGTTATTTATTTTAAAACAGATCCTTTACACATCTCTATTTCCTTCTATTCTACGTTAAATTTTTGAGAACTTGACAGTCTTTTTTTAAATTATCTACAATTTTTACTCTTTTTTGTCCTACTTTCTTTTTAATCCTTCTATCATTTCTTTTTTTATTAGTTTCTCTCCTCTCACCAGTTAGCTTTCCTATTTTGAAATTCTCTCATTCTTATTAAATCTTCTCAGTACTTCTTCGCTTTTTATTTTGTCCATTTACCTTCTCCCAGCTTCTGTATTTCCATTTTTCTTTTGTTTTTTAAATGCTTCCTTAACCACTGTTATTTCTTGGTTTTATACCGTTTACAATTTTGCAATTTTCTGTTAACATGTGAACACTAATACTTAAGGATCGTTTTTTCTTTTTGTTTAACGTGTTCAATTTTCCCTTTTTTGTCTGCAGATTTACTAATTGTTTTTAGAAATTTGTCGAGAAACCATTGACAAATTGCAAAGGAAACTGCTACTCTCAGCCTTATTGAATTTCTCCTTGTTTGGTGCACTCAAGGAGGAGCTACATGGTAAGAAGTTTAATGGTTATGGTAACGTCAAAAAAATGCACTAAATTGATTCTGACATAAAGACAAAGATTTTTTTGCAGTAGGTATAAAAAAGAAGATTCAGAAATTGAATAAGGATATTATATTCCTGAAAAATATGTTTAAAGTGAAAAAAAATGCACATTAATTAAATAACTCATTTTAGCTCAAACGTAATTTGTGTCTTTAATTATTGAATGAATCTCATATGTACAAGTTCGATTATGAATGTAATTCTTTTTTCTTACACAGTTTAGGCCCTCATGGGTGTAATTCTAATCTATGTCGGGAAGATCATTTCCGGGAAGTTTTCTTCTTTGCTCAATATCTTTCATTCTTTTTGACCTCTGGAATCTCTGTTTGCCAGTGATATTGTAATTTTTTTGTTTCGGCATTTTGATTTTTAATTTTGTTTTCTTGTTTTTAAGGATAATTTTTTCTTCCCTGTTCAAAATCTGTTCTTTTGTAATTTTAATTTCTTTAAGGTCTTACATTTTTTTTAGTCAGTTATATTTAATTTGATCTTTTCTAGGTAGGTTAGTAATTTCTTGGTTACCCTTTCTTCTGAGAGCCTTGATGGATGACCGTAGTAGGCTATATTCTTTTTTTTGTGATGTTCGATAAGGGTTTGTTCACTTGATATATAATTTCATTAGGGAGAACTCAATTATTTTATTTTTTTCTTCTTGATGACATCGCCAAATAAGCTTGAAGCTTATGTGTGGGATATGGAAATTTAGGGTATAAAAAATGCCATGCCTGATGGTGATTCGAACCCAGGACCTCCGGATGAAGGGACAAGATACTACCATTCATTAATAATTGCTCTTAGAATTCTGAATTTCTTCTGTTCTGTTTTTGCTTCTAAGGTTGAATAGTGTTTGACAAGCACAGGTTACTTCTAGAGTCGTGTTTCTGCGTTGTAGCATCTATTTTTTGTCTTTATTTAGAAGGATTTCTTTTTGTATGTGGCCATCTTAGTTTATATGCAAGTTGGAGTTTATGAATTCTATTTTGGATTGTTGGTTTTTCATTTATGTTTCTTGATCTCAGAGGTATTTAAATTTGTCTGTAGTTTTTATTACTTGTTGGTTGTTAAGGCTGATGTGATTTGGTTTATTCTTTGTAATGGGCATTATTTCAGCCTTTTTTCTTTTATTACAATAAAACTGAAATCAATTTTTTAATTTATTCTAATCTACATTAAGATTTTATATGTTGCCTGTAAAACATTTATTTTAGATTTAATTAAATTAAACATAAAGAAATTGATTAATTTGTAAACCGATTCTAAATTAAAAAAAGAAAAGGAAAGTTGATTTTAATTTGATTTAAATTCATTCAAAGGTATTGCAATTACTTCATCTTTTTTTCTTCGTCTATATCTTATACTCTTCTATTACTATTGCTATTCGTTTCCTCTTTCCCTTTACTAATAACCTGCTTTTATATCAACCAACTCCCATTCTACCTATTTTTCCTTTCATTTTCATCTCATCTTATTGCATAGTCTTCTTTTTTCTTCAATCATTCTTAATAACTCTTTTATTACTTTTATTTATTTTTATCTTCACGCAGTTCATCTCATCTTATTTCTTTAATCTTTTACTGAAGAAGTCAATAAGAAGTGATGGAGTTGGAGAATATCTGAA
Organism: Lycorma delicatula; assembly: GCF_047948215.1. Taxonomy (NCBI): domain Eukaryota; kingdom Metazoa; phylum Arthropoda; class Insecta; order Hemiptera; family Fulgoridae; genus Lycorma; species Lycorma delicatula. The sequence continues at coordinate 40,329,715 of NC_134464.1, forward strand.
AGAAGATTTTTTTTCAGTTCTTTTCATTAAGGAATGTGTATATATATATATATATATATATTATGTATTATATATTGAAATATTAATTTTTCTCAATTCTATTTATTGAACTTCAGTTTGATTTTACGAATAAGGAATTTAACAATTAAAATGATCAATTCATTAAAACCAGAAGATACAGAGTGATTCAGGAGGATAGGGCAATACTTTGACAACTCATTCTAGAGGCTAAAGATATGAAAAAAGTACATATAAAAATAGGTCCGAAAACGCTTCGTTAGCGACTTATACAGGGTGAAAGATCTTGCCCGAGTTTCAGTTCCTCCGGGTAAATTAAAGCTTTCTGAAATTTTGGGAAGGAAATGGGCAAATTCAATTGTTTCTTATGGTTTTTGAGCTGGAAAATCTAAAAAAATAGGTCCCAGAACTATATCTCTCTTAGTTTCTAAGATATCCCATGTAAAACGCCAAAAATAGGGTCAAAAAACACATTTTTTTAAGTTTGACATACAATAACGTTGTTAAATTGGCAATAAATCATACATTTTTTAAACAAAAATTATAGAGAATTTAATTATAAGAAAATTGATGTAAATAATGTCAACAAAAAAGAAATAAAATTTTGAACCTGTCGACTTTTATTAACAACAAAACCAATAAAAACAGAAGAAATTGTTACAGAAAAAGAAATGTGAAATGTGTAGGAACTCCATGAAGTTGGTAATACATTTCAACTCGTTTTGCTTAGGGGTTATTTTCCACCAATATAATAAATTCATTACATAAAATTTCCAGATAATTTCTCCCTGTGACACGATGTTGTAGTATGAAAGGACCAATTAATTGATCATCTATGATACCACACCAAACATTCACTGAAAATCGTTGCTGGAAATTTTTTTCCACTGTAGCATGTGGGTTTTCTTCAGACCACCGATGCGCATTCTGTGTGTTGTTTATTCCGTTACGAATGAAAGTAGCTTCATCCAAAAATAGTATAAATGGAATTAAATGTTGATTCCTATTAATCCATTGACAAAACTAACTGCAGCCGGCTGGCGTAGTCACCAGGCTGGAGATTTTGCACTTTCCGAATGTGAAAAGGATGCAATCCATTATTATTTAATGTCCGCCATTCTCTACTTTGTGAAGCCGTGTTGCAATTAATCGTGTGCTCGTTGCCGGACTACGTTGAACTATCTGCTGAATGTTTTCACCTTCATCAGCATGATTTGCTTGTTGTTCAGAGGAAATATGAACGCTGGGAAGTGTACCATTCTCACGAAGATTATTAAAAATTCTAAAACACTAACAGGATACCTATGTCGATATTCCGTAACCGCTGCCGCAGCACTTCCATTGCAAAATCCATAAATGAAAATCATGTCGGCATATTCGGCATCAGTGAAGATATGCGGCTTTTTCGAAACAAAAATAAACAGAATTTCACTTTTTTTAACAGACTTGATTTTTATGCAGTGTAAAATACAAAATTACTGTATACAAAATTACACTTCTTAACAGTTTTCTGAAATTTTTACAATAAGAGTTCGACGTAATACTGGAAACACGACTGATGAGCGAAAGGTTATTTAACACATTACCACAATTAACTGACAACAATGAGTAGTATTTAATAAACAAATTGTGATGAAAAAATCAGTGTTGCCAACTTGTTTTCCGTAGGTCTAAAATTATTGTACCTACTAGATACATCTGTTTTCTTTTTTTGTAACACTTTCTTCTAAGTTTTCGCCGGTTTTGTTGTTATTATTTACATCAATCTTCTTATAATTAAATTCTCTACAATTTATGTTTAAAAAATGTATGATTTATTGCCAATTTAACAACGTTGTTGTACGTCAAACGTAAAAAAAAATGTTTTTTGACCCCATTTTTGGCGTTGTACGTGGGATATCTTAGAAACTAAGAGAGATACAATTTTGGAACCTATTTTTTTCGATTTCCCAGCTCAAAAACCATAAGAAACAATTGAATTTACCCGGAGTAACTGAAACTCGGGCAAGATCTTTCACCCCTGTATAACTCGCTAACGAAGCGTTTTCGGACCTATGTTTATATGAACTTTTTTCTTATTTTTAGCCTCTAGAATGAGTTGTCAAAGTATTGTCCTATCCTGGTGAATCAATCTGTATATGTGTAAGAAAAATAATTTTATAGAAATTCTTTAAAATAAAAGCACAAGAATAAATACTATACATATAAAAAAATATCAGTTTAACAAATTTAAAGTTTAAAAATATATTAACCGATTAAAATAATTTTAACCTATATTCCAGTAATTATTTTTACTAAAGAGTAATTATTTTGAGTTATTTATAAATTGATGTATTATTATTTTTTCTTATAATTTTAGTAGGAAGATTTTTAAAAGTTATAGTTAAATCTTGAATTAAGTTAAATATTACTCCATCAAAAGTTACTATGTCTTGTCATAGGAAACATAAAGAAAAATATGACTTGATGAAAGTTTTCTGTCATTAAAAACTTTATCTTGTATAAAAAGATTGTCTAGTTAAAATAAAATAAGTAAATAAAAAATGATTTATTTAATCATTATGTGATGCTATACTTGAGTAAAATTGTGGATGACTTGGAAAAGTTTTTTGTATACTTTAAATATTTATAAATTAGTGATTGAAGGCGGGGTACTCTTGATACTACTACTTAGTTTAATTTGAAAAACTTTACTATGATGTGTGTGTGTGTGTGTGTGTGTGTGTGTGTGTGTGCACATGTGAAGGTATACACACATACTTGTTTGTGTATATATATATATATATATATATGTGTGTGTGTGTGTGTGTGTGTGTGTGTGTGTGTGTGTGTGTGTGTGTGTGTGTGTGTGTGTGTGTGTGTGTGTGTGTGTGTGTGTGTGTTTTAAAATGTAATATGATTTAAATGAGGATACAAAATTACTGATGAATCTTCCATATATTTATTCTTTCTTAATATTACTTCCTACTCTTTTTCTTAATGTGTATCCTTATAAATTAGCTGAAATATGGTTTACTTCACGCTCTAAAGTTACTACCATTAAATATACCATAGCATACTTAATAATTTAAAAAAATTAAGTATAAAGAGACTTCTCGCCTTCTTGGCTATAATACTGTATTACACAAAGGGAGCCATCTACGCTCACATTGTGTAATACTTGTTGTTACAAAACAGTAGAAAAAAAAGAAGAAGGTAAACAGAAGAAGAAGAAGAGTAAAGAGAAGAAGAAGGTAAAAAGAGAAGAAGATAGAATATTCAATTATTGACCAAAATTTGTTATTGGGATATTTAATAATTTATACGAAAGCTTTTTAAGAGATCAAGGATGTAAATTATTTTAGATTGTAATTGGCATCGCTTGATCAGTCAATGGAAGAATTATAGGCACTAAATAAGAAAGATATGTTTTGGCTCAGGGAGTTATTATTTTTCCCCCAGGAAATGGTGGCAATAATTCTCAAATTTACCGAACCGTTGATTATGCATATAAATAAATTCACTCGCATTACGCTTATTATTATTTTAAAATTTAAATTATGGTTAATTAATAAATCGTTTGGTCTAGAAAGGCGGCACAGTATTATTATGTTTGTATGAAGTAACCTATTACATTCCGTATAGTTAGGAAAATTAGCAACAAATTTTATTATCTGTGGCTTGTAGAATTTGGCAAGATGTTTTCAGCTCACATTGACAAAGTGTAACTGAAATATCTTTGCAATTGTATATGTAAAATGATTTTTTTTGTCTTCAAGTAATTTTGAAACCAACAAAAAATTTCATCAAGTATCTGAAGCATAAAAGGTTTCTTAAATAAATGGCAATGTAAGAATTATAATTATTAGCTTCTTTAAGCCTAATCGCCACTAAGATGTTCTGCCCCTACCGTACCATGGCATCCATATTAGTTAAATGAAATTGTTTATTTATTAATTAATATTGAAGGGACAATCTATATCCCCTTGGGATGCGATGCTGCTGCCACATAATACCATTTAACCTCGAAAAACAGAAACAGCTGATGGTGGGTGGCATCACAGCAGTATGGTACTCTGATGTGAAATAAACTTTCCATCACCTTAGCTTTTTACACGACAACAGAACACCTAAACTGAGATCTCAACGTGTAGTAATAATTAAAAAAAAAGTTTATTCAAAATGATAATTTATTTTCACCAATTTATAATCATTGTATTCTGTTAATTGTAAGTGGTGACTGACAATTAATATTTTATGTATTGTAATAAATGTTGTGTTCTCCACAACTTAGAAATCCAGCATTTTCTTTTTTGTGTTTTTCTAATAAAATTAAATAAGAAACAGTGGCGATAACAATATTCATTTATATCAAATTCATCTCGATACTCAACAAATGTTGAAGGACAACAAAAAAATTATCAGTAGTATAGAAGAAATAGCTTGACAGCAGGTCTTCGGTTGAAATTAGCCTTCACAGTATCACAGCAATAAGAAGAACTAGGAAAAGAACTGAAGTAAATTCATTAAAAAAAATATAATAATAATAATATGCCTTGTTCAACAAATGTAAAAGGAATTTCATGTAGGGAACACTTTATTTTATAATACTTTTAATATTTTTTTGGTAATTCTACCTGTCCAACTATAATAAAGAATTTAGCCTAAGTATTTTAATTCAATCTAGTCACTTTAACTAAGTTTATGTTCTAATTATGTTTACAAATCGTTTCCACTATTTATTTATTGTCTTTATCAGATTTGTTTCTCTTTAAATCATTTTACCAGTCGTGTTATATATATTCTTTTCTGTTTTATGTTAATAATCTAACTTCAACATAATTATTACCCATCAACATTTAGAAAACTCAGTTGATTCGTAGGGTGGCGATGGAATTACTGGAGACTGGTGGCTGGTTTGTTGCTACCTGGGAAGTCCTATAGTGGGTACTATTTCCTCCACTAGACTATTACCAATACTACTTCAGACTCCTTAGATGTTTGGTTCAAGTGTGTTTGTGCTGTTTTTTTTAATTATGTGTGGATCTGCTTTTGTGAATGTATTTGCCTGCCTTGCTATTTGCTTTTTATCTGAATGTGTGTGGGCGCTTACCACCCTTCTTAAGTAATGTTTTACCAGCTATTCCCAGGAGTGGCAGGTCGCCAGTAGTGGAGGTTTAGTTGGTAGTGCACATGAATACATATACCTTTTTACTTTCTTTTGGAACCTGTTAGCGAGTCCGACACTGCTTCACCACTTGTAAATGACGTTCTTCCACCTCTTTATACAAAAAAAGAAAGAAAAAAAGAGACTCCTTAGATAGAATTTCTGCACATCTATATATTTATACTTTCTGAACTTTGATGAATAACAGTAAAGGTATTTTTAAGAATTGTTTTCCATCTTCAAGGTCTTTATGACAACTCTCATTTGCTTGTGCCATATTCGACTTTTCATTTCTTACATATTACGTTTAAACTTTGTAATTTTCCTACTTAAGTAAACAAATTCTTTCTATCTATGTGTCACGTCATCTGTAGCAATCAAAATGAAAACCATTGACAGATTTTATGCTTTTTTATATTACTTCATGCTTTTTGCTATATTTATTATATCCTTTATCCTCAGTTAACTGTTTTACATGTACTCTTCTCCTTGTTGTCCACCTTCTTTACATTTTATACGTCCTGACCACACCTAAATTACCAACTTAATTACTACATCTGGTTATTTTAATACTTGGTCCACCATGTTATTAATCTTACAAGATTTAATCAAAACTTTCTTTCCTTTCTTTAATATCTCTGTACTTAAAATTTTATAAAATGTAATTTATCAATCTAATTTTCAAAATCTTCCTGAAGTACCAATTTTCTTAGGAGTCTATTATTCTCCTCTTTTTGCTATTGTTTACGTTCCACTTTTATACAGTGCTACACTTAACATAAATATTTTGAAAAATGCTTTACTTATTTCTTAGGTCTATATCTAATGACTAGTTTTGATACTTAACTATAATTAGCTTAATACCTTTTTATTCATACATTGTTATTTTTTGTGTCAATAAAAAAGTATTAAAACCAAAAATAAGACCGTTTTAAACAAAACACAGATAATTTGATTCTGAATAAAATTTTATGAATAAAGTGTACAGAAACGAAATATAAACATAAGATTTTTGAAGTATTTAAAAAAAGAAACAAAACAAAATCTGGCAGATTTTAGTCATGTAATAAACAAAATAATAAAATTAAATATTTTAGAAAAATAATAACTACAAACAATACTTGTGTATTTGTTACTTAATTTCTAGAAATTTTTATTACTTTTGTAAAAAAAAAAATTATATATTAATTTTCATGTTATTTTAATATTATTTGGAGTCTTTGTTTAATATTTGTCAAAGAGTATAAGACAAAAAGAAATGTTATATATGTTTTTAACTTTGATTTTATTTTAAATTCAGTCTGTGTACTCAGAGTTTTGAAAATCTAAAAAGAAAGTAATGTTATAATTTTCTAAATAATTAATTTAATTTGATGAAAACGATTCATAGTTCAACTTAAAATAAAACTTTTTTTTTTCTTTTTTTTGTCTTCAGTCATTTGACTGGTTTGATGGAGCTCTCCAAGATTCCCTATCTAGTGCTAGTCGTTTCATTTCAATATACCCCCTACATCGTACATCCCTAACAATTTGTTTTACATATTCCAAACGTGGCCTGTCTACACAATTTTTTCCTTCTACCTGTCCTTCCAATATTAAAGAGACTATTCCAGGATGCCTTAGTATGTGGCCTATAAGTCTGTCTCTTCTTTTAACTATATTTTTTCAAATGTTTCTTTCTTCATCTATTTGCAACAACACCTCTTTATTTGTCAATTTAATCCACCCATCTGATTTTTAACATTTTTTTAACTATTATTTATATTAACATATTTATATAACATATTTTTAACAATTATAACTTTTTTTTATATTCCAGAGATTTTTATGGGTGGGAAGATTTATGCTTGTTTTAAATCTTTTCTGTAATTTTTTTTTTTATTGATGAAAATTTATGTTTTTTTGTATGCTACTTAAGAGTTCAGTAGATAGCTGAAATACTGATTTATTGAGTGGCTCGTGAATTACGACACAAATTTTCAGGTCATATTATATGGGTAAAAACAAAGAAGTAACACTTTGCTAGATTTTTTTCTATTTCTGTTTATCCTCTGGGACAAGTCAGGTATTACTTCAGAGGATGAATGAGGATGATATGAACGAGTGTAAATGAAATGTAGTCTTGTACAGTCTCAGGTCGACCATTTCTGAAATGTGTGGTTAATTGAAACCAAACCACCAAAGAACAGGTAGGCGTGGAGTCTTCCGCATTTACATGTGTGGTAGGAGGAGGTCGGATGATCCCTACTGCCCTTACTGTGGCGACCCGGATACCCCAGAACACGTGGTGTTCTGATGCCCGTAATGGGAAGAATATCGCTTAGTTTTCTGGAAGATTACCGGACCGCTCAGCGTGGAGAACATCATCGGCATCATGTTGCGAAGCCCCAAGAGTTTTGATACCATCGCAAGGTTCGTGGCGAGGGTTCTTCAGGAAAAGGACGGGGGGGGGTGGCTCGGGGATGAGGGGCAGCCCTCTGCGGAGCTTCCACGTTCGCACGTGCTTGCACGAATGGGCGGTAGCTATGAGGCACGGGGACTGTTGCACCCCTTAGCGAAAAAACCGAGTCCCGGCGGGGATGCCCCATTCGAGGTGTCTCCGTTAGAGGTATTGGCATAAAGATCGAGTCCCTTCTCCCGGAGCGGGGACCCAGAAACGGCTTAGAAACTGGTGGATCCTACTCAGGGGGTTTGAGGCGGGGCAAAGTAAGATCCGATCGGCGGGCCGAGACGTGGAGGCCCGTTAGAGTAGAGAACACTCCCCTGGGCTGTGTAATACTTAACTGTAGGATCAGGTCCGGGAGAGAATTTAAAAAAAAAGGTCTAAAGAACACCGGAATCCAAGATGTATTCAAATACTTATAAAAGAAACTGCCTTTACTAGGACTTGAACCTTAGAACTCTCGAAATCAGATGATTTGCGAAGACGCGTTTACCACTAGACCTACACGGTGGGTAACACTTTATCAGCTAGTGTAAGCTTTTTGCTCTGATTTGTGCACCTTGGATAATATTTAGTCAGACTCTACATCTTGTAGCCAAATTAGGTCTGATAGCTGTATTTTTGAGAAATTTGGGGTCGAAAAATACACTACTCTAAATTTACATAAAATAAGTTTGTTAAAAATGTGAAAGTTTTAAACAAAACTTTTAAATACTTTTATTCTGAATGAAATCGTATGATTGAAGTCTACAGAAAAGAAATATAAAAAAAAGAAAAGATTTTTGAAGTCTTTGAAAAAAAGAAATTATCAAAATCTGGCAGATTTTATTTAAGTATTAAACAAAATAATAAAATTAAATATTTTAAAATATTAAAATATAATATTTTATACGTTTGTACATAATATTTTTAATTATGTACAAACAGTAAAACCAATTTACAAACTAAATAAACTGCCGTAAATTCTTCCGCCACTGGGGATATAGAATTCTGCCTGATAACCAATGATTTTGGTGGCTTTCCGTATCTCAACATGGTTGTTTTGTATTAGGTATATCGCATTGAGAATCCTAATAATTAACTGTTTCTCTTGTATTAAACTTTTCTTCATATAATAATGATTTTAAATGGCGCTACAGATATACTCTAAAGGTCACACCGACCTTGGAGTGTAGTTGATAAGTCCAATCCACTTGGACTGCTAGAATATACAGTTCTTTGGCCGGGCCAATTTTTTCAAATTTTCAGGTCCGATTTCGTATTAAACCACTAAATTTATCTCTTATTTTGGGTCCCAAAAATTACAACCTGGTTTAATTTTACCTAAGGCGAACAAATCAGGTCGAAGCCCACACTAGCTAGCGAAGCGTTACTAAATTATTTATATGAATTTTCTTATTTATTTTCATGACTAAACATGAAAGTTTGTTAAAATTCTTCTCTATAATTTCATATTTCACCGATCACAAATTATGGTAATAGCATTTTATATCACTCAAAATGATGTTACTATTTATTGTAATAATTTTAGTGACATTAAAAATCATATATTAGTGACGTATTTTTATATAATTTTTTTAGGATTGATATTCTGCTGTTTTATATAGTTTTATCATCCCTAGGTTTCTTTCTTACTGCAGAATCTCGTGTGATTGAATATATTAATCAAAACATTATTCAAACAGCGAGTGGTAGACTCACAGTAAATGAAATATTAATATAATTTAAAAAAAAAAATCACTCTTACAGAGACAATAAATTAACGTAAAGATTAAGCGTATAATAAACATTTTAATATTCAAGTTAAGATACATGAATAATAAATACGAGTAAATACACGAAAATGAACATGCTTTATTCATTTTCTGTAGGAAGAGAGAGTTGATTTATTTTAATTTATTTTAGATTATCTTGTTAGTTAAATTTACCATGCTTTCTTAAAATCATTCTCTCACGAATTTTGTTTATTCTTTTTATCATTTTTATAAAATACTCTTGAATGATGTAAACACATTATCTTTTGTTATACACGCAGTCTGTCTATTATGAAATAACTTAACTATAGAATCGCGTGAATTACTGAAATTCTTGTCGTTCCATATAATTTTTTTCTTCTTCTTTGTTTGGAATTTATACGAAAAAATATTTGATTTTATTTTTATTTTCTTTTGTTGTTTAACAGATTAAAAGTTTCCTTTATTATATTGTGTAAGTTTAATTAATGTTATACTTAGCTGTTTAATTTGTTTACAGCGTTAGGAATTTCAACTTAATTAAAAAATATTGCATTTAAAAAAAGATATATAACGTATATCTGCTTCTAAAAATAATTATGTCGAGTTTCAATATAGAACCCCCAACACACATCCCCCAAAATTCTTCAACAAAAGGATTTATATATATATATTTTAAATGAAGTTTGCTTTAAAATTAAAATGTGAGGAAATTTATTTAGGATATTAAGAACAGTAAAATGAGAAGAAGAAATATGCTACATAGATTTAAATCATAAGGTAACAGAGAGAGAAAGGGAGCGAGAAGACGAACAGATCTAAAATATAGACATCAATGTCTTAATTATAGTAGAATGAAAAAACTTGGATAATGTAAGAAATATATGTACATAAGAAATTATTTACAGTGCAAAAAAGCTGACAACACAATAGTAGGATTTTCCCATCCCGCGGGCTAAAGCCGCGTTCCGAAAAAGTTCTACAACAGTAGATTGTTTCTGTTGTACGGCTTAGCCATACATACAAACAAAACTTATTTTAAAATGTTTGTCATTTTATTTAAATATATTTTATGGTTTATCTAATTCAATGATTCTAACTAAAGTGCGCACGCATACATATATATTAATTCGAGCAGGTGTGGTGGTACGAGCGTGCATTAACTAAACTAATGTAATTTCACGACTTACATAGATTAAATTTCGCTTCTACAGTCGGCAGACTTGTGTAGCCGTGAGACTTAAAGCACCAGATACCGAGTCGACCGGGTGATCGAGTCCGAGACCCATCCACACCGAGTTACCTTTTTTACACTTTAAGTATTATTAATTTCTTTAATTCTACCGCTCACGTGTGACGTCACAACATAGCTGACGACTGCAACAGCCTTTTTTTGGGTTTGAGGTGCGATTTTGATATTTTTTTCAAATATTCTTAGTTTTTAATTGCTAAAACATGAGCGTAAGAAAGATACGATCTTCATTAGGCGAAATCTCGAGATACTGAGGGTGAACTTCCTCTACAGCCTCACCCCTTTGACCTTTTAGGTTGAAACTCTAATCTCATCAATGGCACATGCACAAAGGTAATCTTACCAAGTTCGGTGAAAATCGGTTCAGTAATTCTGGAAATATGAGGTGATTTAGAAAGCGAAACCGAACATCACACATACATACGAACATCCGGAAAAATTTATCCGTTTTTTTTTTTTGGTTTTTGGGTTCCTTCAGTGTCAAAACTTCAAGTCCGGTGAAAACTGCATAAACCCAATTTGGACCGATTTTAATACTTTCCCTTCTAAACCTATAGCTCTGCTATAGAACAAAAAAGAAAATTAAAAATAGTGGAGGAAACTGAGTTGAGTAAGAATTGGTTGTGATCGTAAAGCAAATTAATGAAAGAAAATAGGCAAAGAATTATTAATTTTGGAGAGATAAGCAAGGTTAGTGAAAAAAGGTAGCCCTAAGGATCGGTGGTAAAATAAATAAAAATCTAATGTGGGCAACACATGACTTCCTTAAACGCCTATTAAATTACATTTATACATTTTTTAAAATGAAAAGTACATAAAATTTTATTAATAACTTCTGATATTTTTTCATGTTTTTTTTATTTTTATTATTATTATTGTTAGTTATCGTAAAAATTTGTTTACAATTAGAGGTTAAAATTATAAATAAATCAATATATTTAAATTAAAAAAAGGTAAAAAAAAAGGAGTGAAGTCTGATTCGATGATTCGAACCGATGTGCCTTCCCCTAAGATCCAAATAATTCATTATTAAAATTTTATTTGGCTACAAATCTGGAACCAATGAAAATAAGTACCACTTGTGATATATCGTTGAAAATCTCTTAATCAGGATTACCGCAGTTAAGAAAAAGTCCAAAATCCTATTTTTTGGGGGATTTTGGGCTTTTTTGGACAGTTTTGTTTCAGTCGATTGCAAACAAAATGGGAGGTGCACAACTAGATGTTACAACAGTTCTAAATCTAATATTTCAACATTCTACGTCTACGAAATACATACATACATTCGTACGTACAGATGTCAAACCGAAACTAGTCAAAATGGATTGAGGAATGGTCAAAATGAATATTTACGTTGAAATCTGGAAGCCGAAATTATTCGGATCACAATACTTCTTTCACTTCGTACAAGTAAATATAAAAGGATGTAAAAAGTATTGCTGAAGTAGAGAAGAGATTTGCTGAAGAAGTTTGGAGAGATAAATCATTTTTTCCATATTCTGAGCCTTAGAATGAACAATAACGCAAGTATACAGGGGAAAGTATTACCCTACTATTTTCAGATCCTGAAGATTAGTCTCTTACTGCTGAATCTTTGTTTTTAGCAGGGCAGGGTAGTTTACCTTTAATGATTATATACATTAGATTTTTTTTATTTAAAAGTGGACGAATTTTTTATTGCATTCCGACTGTTTTAAATGATGGATCTTTGAATATCTTTCTGGAGATACCATTGGGAGAAATGCAAAAAACCTGTGGTTTTCTCCTGACACAATTCCCTTTAGTCCGTCCTGTGGAGTTCTTTCGGTGCTAGTACTTTTCAATTTGCCAGGGCTGCGTCTAGTGAGACCCAATTTTGATTGAGTAGAATGTTTACCAATGATTGGCTTGTTGCTAACTTCTACATCTTCTGCATGCAGACATCTTCAACATACAGAGGACGATACACAGTCCTCTGCATCAGTAATGCTAGTACTACTTCAGGTACCTTTGGTAGAACTGCTGCGCGCTTATGAGTTTGCGCTTCCTTAACTTTAAAAATTGATAGGTTCTATTGTATTATTCCGTGGATACAGGAGTAGTAGCTTCTGTAAATATTAGTGTTCTCAAATACCGTCAGAATATTTCTATTACATAAAAGCAACTTAACACATACGTAATTTACCATGGTTGGATTTGCCCAATTCATTATTAATGTAGCGCTAGTAACAGATGTATGAGTAGTGACTTCACTCGTTACTTATAGGAAAAATATGATACTAGCATAATGAATGTAATGTCAAGATATATATTTTACGCCACTTTCTTGCGGAAACTTACGTATACATTTTTCGGTAGAAATTCTTCGCAATTATCGGCTGTGTCCTCTGTTATTCTAATGGAAGGCCAAATATTTAATTTCACATTTGAAACCGACCCCTTTGTATGCTATTTTTTAACCGAACTTTGTATACTCTTTGGTGGGAATTTGGCTTCCGAAATTTTTCTGCGAATATTTCACGCGTTTCTTGAAAATATGCAAAAAGTATATAAATTTCACTATTTAAAAACTCTTTTCTCGATTGAATAAGGCATTGTTAAAAAAAAAAAAAAATGCAAATGAAAAGAACGAAATTATACTGCATTGAAACATAAACAGTTTACAAATGATGAGAGTAGTAACATATAAAATTAATCTGGCGCCAGTAGTTGATAGGGGTGGTAGCAGCATTAAATGTGACACTCAAATAACTGTTCGAACCAGCTCGGCACCGTTTTAAGTTGCTCACTCGGGTTGAATTAAGGAAGTTATATTCACAAAATTCATCTAATAGGTTTAGCAAAATACAGTTTCGTTTCATACAGAAATGCATAGCATTGATTTTTTTAATTTGAAAAATATTTTTTAAGGTATTTATAACAATTTTATATGCTTTGTTTCACTAAATAAATTGAAATATATTAATTTTTTTTTTGTTCATTATATAAAATTAATTATAATTTTTGATTTGAAGTTGAATAATTAGTTTAAAATTTTGTTTTAAAACAAGTTAAATAAGCTTTCATCACTTTGAGTCATTTATGTGACATGTTATTTTGCAAGTACGTGCTTTTCTAAGAGGAAAGTAGCTAAAAGTTTTGTTATTGGCGGCTTCTATCACGTATTACTATACTTTTAATAACATACTACTTAGATATATGTAGGCTATATTGGGCACATCTGGCTTTACTTTCTCTAAATTTCTGTTTTATTCATATTTTCTTCAAACCATCATCAACATTTCTCTTCCCATATTTGTTACATTTACATCAAAATTTACTCTCATATTTATTTCCAGATTGCTATAAGCAAATAGTTATTACTTAACTTAGTAAGATAAGTTTTAAATTCATGTGGTTTATTCTACAACAAAAGTGTAATTTCAACGTATTTGAATATAAAGTTTTATTGTCCAACTTTAAACTTTAGTCACTAGGGTATTCAAATACAAAACTACAATCTAAAATATAATATCTAATTTTGGTAGTTTATTAATTCCAGTTTATGTAATTATTTATTTTTTCAGTTAATTTTTGGACCATGTTTACATAATTTAGCTTTTTTCTTTTCCTAAAACTTCCTCATTATCTCTACTTTTTCTTTCATATTTCTTCGTTTCAGTTGAGATTTTTTTTTGCTTTCATTTTTCTTGAAATTTTATGAATCAACAAATTTGGTAGATATATTTTTTTTTAACATAAAAAATTTCTTTTTTACTTTTAGTTCTTCCAGATGATTTTCGTTCTGTTTGAACAGATTTATTTTCGTCTTTTTTTCATTAATAAAATTAAAAATTTCGTTGTCAACTATTATTTGTTCATTCTATACAATTGCCCATAACATTTTACCCTTCTTTTCCCGATTGTTGTTTCAATGTTATCTATTTCTTAATATAAACTCCTGATTTTTTTCACCGTACATTCTATCCATAAATTTCGGACCGTATATTTTTCTGAAGATTCTTTTTCCTTTTCGATTTCTATTTCTTGCTAGAGAAATTTTGTAATGTTTCTGTGTACCATATAATATTTCTGGAAGGATTTCTCATTCCTGAACTTCTTCCATCAACTTTGTGGATTTTTGGATGATGTTAACAAACATCGTGAACACCGCATGCCATGATTATAGGTCTCCAACATAGTCTCAATTATTTTCTCTCCGGCATGTTTCTCTATACTGCTGAAACTGATCGCACACTCCCCAGAGATAACAACTTCCCCGCACACAGGTATGCCTGAAAAACCCCGTGACTGGCAAGGAACTGAATCAAACTCCTATCAGTTTCCTGTGTTTAAGATACAGTTAATTCTGAAGGTCAGGCATCAGTCTATACGACTAATTTTCCTTCTTCGACTGATCACATCTCTTCTGCCACCTGCGGAAAAACGATGCCTCATCCGCCTTATCCACTCCTCGTATATTTTTTCCATCTTCTGAACGAGGAGAATCAGGGATGCAAGTCCAACCACTGGGACTCACATCCCTGGTTGTTCGGTGGAATCGCCCGAGATGGTCCTGTAACCGCAGCATACCTTATGAGAGACATCTTTTTGAAACCGGGTAAGAAATGTCCAGGTTCTTCCCCTTTCCAGTGAGTGTATGGTTAGTACTACCAGAAATTGAACTAGTTTTATTTTATCGCTGACCACCTCACTCAGGGTAAAGACTCAAAATAAAACTGCCTTATATTTATGGTATTAAGTTCAGATTTTCTTAATAATTCTTTTTTGTCTCTCCGATAGCAATTGGTAATGTTTATAATATAATTATAAAAAATATATAATAACGAAATATAATATAATAAAATACGAATATAATTAAACAAATATAATAAATTATATAATATAATTATAAATTATAATTATGTAAGTATAATTGCTATGTTTGAATTTTTGAAGAACAGTTTTAAATACAGACATATACTGTTGTTCATTCCACAGTCACTTATTTTTAATTTTTAAAAAAGCAGGTGTAACTTCAGATAATAATAACAAAGCAAATAGACACTAAATAAAATAGCTTTCTTCGTGACAAGGTTTCTTAGTTTAAACAAACTCTTCTGTTTACACTCCTTTTTGCTCAATTTAACTTCTTCGATTTGCTTTCTAAGCTTCCTTACCTTAAAATAAAGCAAAAAAAATGTTCACTAATAATATAGTTTTGAAATAGAGAAAGATGAAAATGTGATTCTTTGAATCAAATAATCTTTCTCGCTTCTGTTATATTTAACAAGTTATAAATTGTTGAAAACAATGTCTGTTTAAACAATTCATTGATATATATTTTTTTCAATTTACACTTTGTAATTTAAATAGTTTATTATTCCTTCTGTAAGTGTGATTGAATTAAATATAAATTTACTGGATTTTGAATAATCAAAAATGAAATATTAATAACTATTTAATTAATTCGAAATATTAATTCTATTATTTTAAACTTATTAATATAATAAGTAATAATAATATTACAATTTATAAGACTTATTTATAAATGCAATACTGTTTATAAACATGTAGAAGAATGAAAAAGTCGAATTGACTGTTGATATCTTGGGTCAGTTGAAAGAAAACAACCAATTACTATTAAAGTTTGAAAGATCCCTATAAATTGCTTATATTATCTTGAAGCACAAACCTGTTTGTCATCTTTACTGTAGTGGAGATAGCAACGCTATAAATGCACCAATAAAAATTACATATCTGTTATCCACGGGTGGTCATCCATGATATATCATATTTGGTGACCATTTAAAAAAAATGGCTCGAGTATAAATGTACACTATTATTATTATTTTTTTTTCTCCAATACTTTACATTTATACGTGTACATTTTCATAAACACAAGTCTAAATGTTTTAATTATGTGCATATATATATATATATATATATATATATATATATACAGTTAATTATAGTTGTCTATTACCTTATAGCTCTAGAGATGTGCTGCAAGAAGGAAAGTATGGCAATCAGTCACAAAATGGGGGTATTGATTTTTTGCAAGACTGCTCAAAAAGGAGTGTAATGTACATACATGAGAGTACATACATAACGTATGTATGTACTCGTATGTTTGTTCCATCATAGCAACTCAACGGGGCTTAACCGATTTAAATGTATTACCCCGCGTATGAATCCTTAGGTTACTGGAATCGTCATAGGCTATATAAATAAATATGTACAAAATTGTCACCCGCACGCTCTTTAATTATCCTCTATTAGTAATTATTCTATATTAAAGATCAATGGTTGTGTCAGCAAAGTTTTTTTTTTTTGGCAGTCATGTTAGTTAATTTTTAATATTTATTCATTTTTTGCATTTCTCGACGTTTTAAGTTCCAGGAACTACAAAAACAAAGAAAAGGGGATAGATAATGCTCATATGTATGTACATATATAGACCTGTTTGAAATTTAATAACATTTTGATTGGATTAACCGATCTTGATGAAATTTTGTAAAAACGTACGTGCATATGAGGCAATTTTTTGGTCAAATTTGGGGTCTCCAGAAGGTAAGGTAGATAGTATTTTTGAGTCAATTTTCTCAAAATTTTACAAACATGATCCCAGCTCAGTACAAGTATGCATGCTTATCTTGTCATTTTTTTTTTAAATTTCCCCAAAAATTCCTCCTTCACTGTAATAAAAAAAATCTTTCTATTATTTATATCACATTTTTTAACTGGTTTTTTTTTTAATGTTTTCCTAGGCGCAGTAGAAGGAAGGTAGATACAAGTGAACAAAGAAAAAATACTTTGGGAAAAATTTTAGGGGTGGGGATTGAATAAAAATATCAATATATCGATTTTTTGAAATTTTAAAATGTTTATTTTCATGTTTCGTTATTTTTCCGCTATATAAGAATAAATAACTAAATGCCAGGAATGATTACAACTTTGTTATTAGCTGTTTTTATTTTCTCCCAATGAATGAAGGGAATTGTTATTTTTCTGTTACAAATTAATTTAGTAAGCATTTGGCAATGTTCGTATTAATACATTTGTATAAATTAAATTTCCACTTACCAGCAGTTTAAAAAGTGTAATTCCTAGTGCTTTAATAATAGTCGCAAACATATTGAAAACATGACGTTACTGTCTTATTGACGTACGAATTAATTTTATTCTTGACGACTGACTATTATGAACATAACAGTTAAATTTAAAAACGATTATCGATTTGAATTTAAATTAAAATCTTATGGAAAATCCCTGAAGATGAAGTAGCAGCTCCGAAAGTACTAGGATTTACACTTTTTAAATTGTTGGTAAGTGAAAATTTAATTTATGCAATTTTCTATTACAGCTGGATCAAGATCTATTAATAAGCTATCTTCATAATTTTGGAAATAATTCAAACGGAAAACAGAAAGGATTTTTAAAGAGTATTTCCGCAGTTTTTAGGTCCTTATTTGCACCTAAATTCTTGCACGTATCAGATATTTGTTATAGATACAGAAAATACATTGAATTTTAATATTTAACGTATAAAAAATTAGTCGCTCATTCGTTAATAATTTTAGTGATGGTTTAAGGTAAATTGTAATATAGAAGAAATTATTTCTCTAATACTGTTAAATAAATATTCCTAACAAATTTAAATAATGCATAAAATCTATATTGATATAATAATTTTAAAAATCTATCTGCACTACCCATTTCATCTTTCTTATGGTTTAAGTTCAAAAAAATGTATTAAAACGGTACCTTATTGCCTAAGGGGAACATATCTTTAAGGTTTAAATGTAACAATTATTCCAATTGTGGTACCCCGTACCGTGTTTCTTATAAACATTAAGAGAACTGTTTGTCAGCAATGACTTTTTGTTATGATAGTCTTTTTTTTTATTTATTAAATTAAAAAAAAAAAAAAAAAAAAAAAAAAAAAAAATATTACTTAAATTCATTAAATTCATCATTAGGGCATAAATCATGAAATTATTTCAATGGAAGATCTTTTACTAAATTTTTCTTACCTTTACGGAAGATCTTCTTAGGAATAATTACGTTCAATTTTAGTTTCATAGTTATTCTAGAAATAGAAAAATTTAAGATGAGTAAGTAAATGAGAGATTTGTCTTTTTTAAGTAGTTTTTTTTTATCTACACTGTGGTAGGGATATCAACATAATTAGAAATGCAGATTTAAAAATTGCGTATCTCTTTTTCATAGATGGTTATTCGATGTAGTGATACTTTTTTTTCTTTTTCTTAAACTCCCCCAAGACCACCGGCTTCCACCGTTAGAAAATACCCGTAAATGTATTGATACTTGGCGATTGCTAATTTATACCTTTCATATGTATAAAAACCTTAATATATAAAGATATAAACCTTTTTTGTATTATGTTTGTTTGCCTTCTTGTTTTATATATTACTGTTTTTTTTTTTGTTTCAGGTAAGAAACATTTAAATACATTTTATAATTTAAATGTATTTGCTTCTTAAAATTCTAAATGAAATGTTTAATTAAGGTGAGTAAAATAATAACATTAGCGTATAATTGTGTAATTTTTAATTAAAATGTCACTTTAATTTATATTTTTAATAGTTTGAAAAACTGAGAAAAGTATGCTTTTGTTTATGTGGAAAATATTCATCGTCATATAATTAATTAAACGTTTTTGTATAAAACATTATATATCATGAATGGAGTTTATAAATCCATTTTAAATAAACGACATTCTAACAAAAACACACGATCAGTAAATCTCATGCACAAACGCGCGCGCGAATGATACACAAGCTAGCTCATTTTCTACTTGTAATTTTGTTACTATACAATGTGAATAGAATTTCCTGTTTAAATATTAAAGGTTTATGAAATTGTTTTCGAAATTTACATTACACTATGAATTGCTCTTTTCCAGAAATTAATTTTCACTTTATTTTGTATAGTTAATAAGTTATTCTTCAATTTATATGTACTAAAAGCATTACACTGCGATTTTAATTATTTTTCTAAATAATTAATTTATCTGCGGTACGTCTGTATATCAAAATTCTTATATAATAGATGAAAGGGATACTCTCTGTTAGAAAAACATTTTTTTTTTATATTTCATACGAAAAATATATCAGTAAGAGATAGACTAGGTTGCTGTTAACATTCTTTATTACTCGACTACTAAAAAAGGGATGTAAAATATATAGGCTGTATGTATAAATGTGTGTTTGTTTCACCGTAGCAGCTCAACGACTGAACCGATTTAGATATATAACCCCCCGTTGAAATCCTTTGTTACCGGAAATGTCATAGGCTATATATATTTATTTAAATAAGTTTTAAAAAATTATACTATATACATATATTATATACAAAATTGTCACTCGGCCACCCGTTAAATATCCTATATTAGTAATATATTTAGTAATGATCCTATATTAAAGAGAACTGTTTGTCAGCAATGTTTTTTTTGGCAGTCTCGTTTTTTTTAATTTTTATCATTTATTAAATTTATTATTTAAAAAAAAAATTGCCGAAATATTCATCGTTAGGGCATAAATCTTGAAATTATTTCAATAGAAGATCTTTTACTAAATAAACAACTTTCTTTTTTATTTCAACGTTTTTTCCCCCAATTTAATTTACAATTTAATTCATATGTAACAAAAAATTTAATATCTTACCATAACAAAATTTTACAGTACGAGTATTCAATATTTAAAGAGATAAATAGCTGTGGAAGTAAAACAAGTTCGTAAGAGGGTTATGATACTTTCAGAACAGTAAGTTAGTAATCCTATGATGGCTCTTGATCAGATGTAATACTATTTTATATAAAAAATATAGTATCCACTTACCAACAATTGTATTAATTATCCAAGAGCTTTCGCATTATTCTTCCATCGTCAGGGATTATTGATTAATTATAAATTTTATAGTTCTGAATATAATTTTTTTATAATTGAGAATTAGAACGAAGAAAAAAATAAAATTATTGTATTCATAACAGTTGATTGTCAAATGTTAAAATAAGTTATGTGTTAAAAGAAAGTGTCTTGACAGCAAGATGTTCCCAACTGTTGCGAATTATAAATTGAATTAGTTAGCCAGCCTAATAATTATTAATATTACATAATTTTAATTTTTATCTTCTTCTAATTTTCACTTATAAAAAGATTTATATGCACAACTATAAAATTCATAATTAATCAATAATTCCTGATGATGAAGGAATAATCCGAAAGCGCTTGAATAATTCTCACAATTGTTGGTAAGTGGATACTACATTTTTTATATAAATTGTATAAATACCAATGGTGCCACATGTTAAGAAAATTAAACTTAATGTTATATTGATAATAACTTCAAAATCTCATTTTACTATGACAAATCTTGAAGTTTGTGAATTAGTTGAATATCGTGCAGTGATCCATTTTTTTGCTTTCCAAAGGGATAAAACCGTTTAATATCTATTCTCTCATGATCAAATAGGTTATATGAACCGCAGAAATGTTTCAAACACGGTTGAACTTCAGCAACTGACGAGCACCGTTTTGGATGTCCGATTGAAGTTTCAGATCCAGCGTTTGAGAATCGCATAGACTCTCTTATCCAAGGAGGCAGAACGACGAGTTATAGCTAGGATTACAGCTGAAAAGTTACAATTAAGTGTCGTTACAGTTCGTAACATTGTCACTAACAAGTTCAAGTATGGTAAAATAGTCGCCGGATGAGAGCCAAGAGAGTGGACAGATCACCGTAAGGAGACAAGACTTCGCATGTGTACAGAGGTACACCACGATTTCTGGTGTACAACGGTATCACCAGAAAGATAATACCGTTGTTTTCATAGAAAGTAATAGAAGTTTTTCGTTGTAAAATTCCAGCAAATAAAATTATGTCCTATATACTCTGGTGTACCACAAGGAAGTATTATTGGACCCATTTTATATTGTTTGTATTCTTCTGGCTGACCCATTATAAATAGAACCGTCTCAGCAGCATTTTCATTTAAAATTCTTATATCTTAAATTCGTTCGAGAGTTGTAAAAGAAATGCCAAACAGCGAACGTTTATGTTACTTTTTGTATCGTTGAGAACAGTAATACAACCAATTCTTTTTTTTTAAATCCTCATTCTCCCATTTCAGATAGTGAAATATTTCTAAATTCAAATTGTATGATGATTAACTTTGATAAATCGGGAGAAATTAACACATAAACTAGGTGACTAAATTGTGTTTAAAAAAAAAAATCACATCTTTTTCTTTACCATAAAATCTTTAAACCAATTTAGATCTTATGAGTTTAATTGAAAGGAACAATTACAAGTTCAGAATTTGAAATTTTACAATTGTTTTATCCCAAACTATATGACAAGGTCGCCATATTATGGGTAAATTAACTTTCAAATATGTTATTAGATGATGAAATTTAGATTGCCTATCGGGCTTAACTAATTCCACAAAATAACCATAAAAAATCGTTTATTTATTACCCATATAAAAAATTGTACACAAAAAAGTTATTGAATAAAATAAGGATTTAACAAGTTTTTTTTGCCGATCTATTCTTTATTCGTTAGAGGTAAAGAATTTATACGTAGACTGAACACGTATAATACAAAATTTAGTAGTTATTTTATTTCTATTAGTATTTTTATTTTTTATTTATTTTTTTATTTTTTTTATTTTAGTAAGTAAAAAGTGATAGAAGAGTTCAATTTCATAACTGTCTTTTGTAAAATCCCCTTTCTTTCAGTTCATTGGACCTAGTGGACAGTAGACTTATAGTCCAATTACAACAAAATACTTAAGAAAAAGAATTGTACGGAAAATTTATTTGTTACATCCAGATAGTTTCTTTGTATTTTATTTTAGTTTAATAAAACCACGTGGAAGTAGAAAAAAAATTATAAATCAATAAAAATATTGCTTCGGTTTACGCGTTCTTATATTTTATTTTTACAACTCTTATTTGCTATTTTTTTACTGATCGGTTATTTTTTCTTCTGTTATCTTTTTTCTTTGTCATATTCAAGTGGTCAACCAAGAAAAGTCGGGATGTGGGATGTCTTATATATATATTTTTTTCTTTTGTTAAGAAAAGAGAGATTTATTTGAATTTTTTTTCTGTTATTCTATTGATTTTTTAATTTCATTTATATCAATCTATTTGTACTAATCCATTAAATCTTTACTGATTAGTATAAAGTTTAAAACTTTGCCTTATATTAACGATAAAATAACCAGTATGTATTTTAATTATTTAGAAACATATTTTCATAAAATAAATAAAATTACCCTCTTGTTAGTGGTTGTTTTTGAAGTTATACTTCTTTTGGTGCGTTAGGAGAAACTGATCAGAGTGTATTTTCAGCAAGTTACGGAAGTTGCGCGCGCCGATGTAACACACCAAGAAAGTTAGTTTTTATTGAGTCGTTATAAATATATATATATATATACATGGAGTTCTGAAGACGGATGTTTTAAACTGTGAATGTTAATAAAACTTTATTTATATTGCAGCGTATATTTATTTTATTTTTTTTTGTGAAAATTGTGTATCATGATTTGAGGCTATATTAACGTTGAGGTTATATGAATGTTAACTTCATCCTCGTAAGTTCTAGACCATTAGTTTTACTTTTTATACGAGGAATTAGATTTAACTATGAGTAATGACCTAATAGTTTCTACAACACAGTTTTACTATCGATGCCGTTTTTTCGCGATATTTAGAAAACGTTTCAACAAAACTATTTGTATCATATTTTTCATATCATAATCCGCTGATAACCTTCGTGCCTATTCAATTGTCATCCGAAGAATTAATGGAACTAAACTAATCGAAATATTTATTCGATGAACTTTGTTTCTTTTTAAACTGTATAAAATAAATATTATGTAATTTAATTTGTTATTTATTCAAACTTTTATTCATTGTATTTAATGTCGTCTATCTATCGTTTCAATCAGTTCAAATTTGTTTGAATGCGTAAAAAAATTCTTTTTTTATTCACATAAAAGTACAACTTCTTACGTGCGTACAAAATTACACACCCCCTTTTTTTTACAGGTTCATTGTAAAATTATATAAAATTTAATTTTTTAAATTGTCGCGCAACAATTTTCGGCGTTTTCAAACGAATAGTTTTACAGTTTCTTCTTTTGTATTCCAAGTAATTCAGGAGTGGCTATTTAAAAAAAAAAAATTAAAACTTAAAATCATAGAATTGATAAATTGTGTATACAAATAATTACAATAATTGTAAAAATTTCTGTTATGGATGATGATAGTATGTTATTAATAATAAATATTACTTTAAAATTACTGGCACATTAACTGATGTGGATAGGAATCAGAGCTGCAATCATCGCGTAACAACAATCACTACTATCTGTTATTAAAGAACTCTGTAAGAATTATTCCGCTTTTTTTTTTTTTGTCTTCAGTCATTTGACTGGTTTGATGCAGCTCTCCAAGATTCCCTATCTAGTGCTAGTCGTTTCATTTCAGTATACCCTCTACATCCTACATCCCTAACAATTTGTTTTACATATTCCAAACGTGGCCTGCCTACACAATTTTTCCCTTCTACCTGTCCTTCCAATATTAAAGCGACTATTCCAGGATGCCTTAGTATGTGGCCTATAAGTCTGTCTCTTCTTTTAACTATATTTTTCCAAATGCTTCTTTCTTCATCTATTTGCCGCAATACCTCTTCATTTGTCACTTTATCCACCCATCTGATTTTTAACATTCTCCTATAGCACCGCATCTCAAAAGCTTCTAATCTTTTCTTCTCAGATACTCCGATTGTCCAAGTTTCACTTCCATATAAAGCGACACTCCAAACATACTCTTTCAAAAATCTTTTCCTGACATTTAAATTAATTTTTGATGTAAACAAATTATATTTCTTACTGAAGGCTCGTTTCGCTTGTGCTATTCGGCATTTTATATCGCTCCTGCTTCGTCCATCTTTAGTAATTTTACTTCCCAAATAACAAAATTCTTCTACCTCCATAATCTTTTCTCCTCCTATTTTCACATTCAGCGGTCCATCTTTGTTATTTCTACTACATTTCATTACTTTTGTTTTGTTCTTGTTTATTTTCATGCGATAGTTCTTGCGTAGGACTTCATCTATGCCGTTCATTGTTTCTTCTAAATCCTTTTTACTCTCGGCTAGAATTACTATATCATCAGCAAATCATAGCATCTTTATCTTTTCACCTTGTACTGTTACTCGGAATCTAAATTGTTCTTTAACATCATTAACTGCTAGTTCCATGTAAAGATTAAAAGGTAACGGAGATAGGGAACATCCTTGTCGGACTCCCTTTCTTATTATGGCTTCTTTCTTATGTTCTTCAATTGTTACTGTTGCTGTTTGGTTCCTGTACATGTTAGCAATTGTTCTTCTATCTCTGTATTTGAACCCTAATTTTTTTAAAATGCTGAACTTTTTATTCCAGTCTACGTTATCGAATGCCTTTTCTAGGTCTATAAACGCCAAGTATGTTGGTTTGTTCTGCCAAAAGTTATTCAGAGTCACCAAACTTATATAGTGAATTAATGATCTCAAATAAAAATCTATCACGTAGATAATGTTTAATAATTAAAATATTGGCTGAAAAATTTCAAAGTTTAGCGTGAATAAAGTTAGTTATTCGGCAATTAATATGACATATTTCTGTAAAATTTTATTTTTTGTTTCACAGTTGTGCAAAATAATATTACAATAAAATTAAGGTTATTTTTGTGAGGTTTTTTTATAGAATATTTCAAAACGTAATAAAATTTTAGAATAAAATAACACCTGTGATTTGTTTAGCGTCATTATAAAACGAGTTTTAAATTCATCGTCGAAAAAGTTGCGAGATTGTAATAAAATGTTTTTAATGTTTCATAATTACAAACGATTTATACCTTTGAATTTTTTATGGTTAGTAAAACAATACTGTTTAGATTTATAAAAGCAACATTGTTATTTTTTATTACTATATTGTACTTTTTATCTACCTTGTTATTTATAAAAAATTAATAATATTTCTCCTCGGGCTTCAATTTCGTTATTTTATTTTACTTTTGAAAAATACTATTTTATATAATGTTTCATTATTTGTAAAATTTTAAAGAATATACTTGTGATTGAAATACACTAGATGATTTTCAGTTAAAACAGAAAATGTATCTTTTCAATGAGAATTAAAATTGATTTTTGAGAATACAAATTTCTATCATTTGAGTTATTTTTGTTGTGATATTCAGTTTCAACAATTACTTCTGTTTTTATTTTACGATACCTTTTAATACGCAATATTATTTTATGCCATTTGACAAAAAATATTTGTTTTTTTATTACAGCTTATGTTAGATAAAATATATTACATATATACTGATAATCAATATTCCTTCCATTATTACACTACTGGCCAGAAAGGAGTATAATTTGTTTAGTATGTATGCATATATGCAAATTTGTTCCACAGTAGCAGCTCAATGCTTAAACCGATTTGGATGTATGACCCCGGATTCGAATCCTTACGTTACTGGGAGTGTCATAGATTATATAAATATATGTATGTTTGAATAAAAAAAAAAAAATAGAAAAAATACTATCTACAAAATTGTAACCCGCAAGTTCTTTAATTAACCTATTTTGGTAATTATCCTACATTAAAGAACAATTTTTTTTTTGGTAGTTTTTTAATTTTTTATGTTTTATCTTTGTAATTTTTATTTTATTTTTTTGTTTAATTTGTAGAAAATATATTTTACTACAAGAAAAAACATCTCAATACAACCCGTTTCCAGAATATTTCGTCCATCAATTTGGTAAATGATCTTTCCACAAGCTTTCTGTAAGTAGATCATAAATATTGAAAGAGTACGGAATTTTATTGTTAGAAGGAAAAACATTTTAAATGTGGTGTAAAAATATTGTGAATAGTTATTTAGGAAATAATAATAAGAAATTGTTTGAAAAAAAAAATTACTTAATTTGAAAAAAAACTTTTAATGTGCTGTACAATTTTAATATAAAGCTTGGAAATCGGTACCTCCGTTTCTATAAATACGTTACGTGGAAAGATAGAGGGTGTTAAACATATATAATTAAATAATAGGTTTTTTTTATGGATATATCATATTTGCGTTATACCTAAATCTTCATCCTGACCCCGTAGGAGAACTCCCGCCTCGTGATGATCCCGGTCGCAAGACCACCCCGTCCGTTTCAAGCTCTAATATAGGCTTCGCCGGAGGTGGTCTTTTCGACCGTCTAAACTTGATAACAACACTATTATCAGTTTGATCTCTGTCAAGATGCCACTGATGCAAATGTCTCGGCAGACATTTCCAGCAGTCTATTTACACAACCTATTATTGCCTTCGTATGGCATCTTCCAACCACAACCACCTACCTTAACTTACAACCCTCAACTATCAAATTAACATATTCGCGTAACCGCGATCTCCGCGCCTTCCTCTAACATTAAAGCTTTCACACAAAACATTTTCCTTTAACTACCTTCAATTAGGCTATGTGCTCAAATAATTACTTGATTGAGATTTTAACACCAAAAATACTATCCTCGTACCAACAACACAAGTGTTGATGGCAACGACAATTTTGTCTTACAATTTAGTATAATAAAGTACTACTGACTTAGTTAAAAATCAAGAAACAAATTCACAAATATAATTTTCAGCTCTCCTGAGAATTTCTATTTCCTCTGGTCCGCTTTCAGAAGCGAGGTCAATGCCTGCACCCTCCCGCATCGCAGTTCCATCACAGAGTTCTTCACATATACATCTTATCCTAACAGCGAATATCTAAACTAACCGAGGCTCGATGCCAAAACGCCTATCTTGGCGAAGTAAGTACTCAGGTGGGCTCCTAGCCATCCGGATTCCTATTTTATCTATAAACAGTGTCAGACTCCATCAGCCATCCTCCACAGGGCTAAGAATCTAAGGAAGTTCCTACTACCTTGTACTCCTAAGTTTCATTCGTAATTCTATTACCCTGCGGACACTTTAGATAGCGTTTTTCCTACTTCTGAGACGCATCTTGAAGAACTTTGATTGCTAAAATAACTGTATAACACATTCAGCTCATTCTGCGTACAATCACACTTTTGCAGTTGAAATAGGTTCGAGGACCACCTCAAATTGCAAACACAAAGGATTAAAAATCAAGGATTTTTAGATTAAAAATCCTTGATAAATCAAAAAAAATACCTATGACACACTCAGACTTACTAGAAGAAACAATACTTATAACCTTAAGATTAGTTAATCAGCGATGTGAATTTTAATATTACTCGTACTTCTACATCTTCACAATCTCAAATAGCCTATACCCATATACCCGACCTTAACATAAAATGTAGAAACAATATTAAATTCACACCGCTGAATAACTCGCTGTGAACATTTTTTTTGTTGTTTTTTTAATAATTTTATTTATCTTCATTTTTGGTGTTTCCAAAACTTTAGCATTTAATATAATACTAGTCATCTAAATGGTACTGGTATGAGTTAAAGACTTTGTGCTATTTAAATATTATTGAATGTTAATGTACATGCATATAACGCATATGTATGTAAGCTGCGATGCATTCCCCTGCTTCCTTTTGCAGAGCATGTTTTTCGCTTACATCTCAAAAAATATGAATTTTTCGATAAAATCACAAAAGGTAAAAAGTATTTATTTGTTATTGTTCTACGGATTACCATCATGAAAATTTGAAAATAGCTAATTTTTAAATCTTGTCCCAAAGTGTAACGCCCTTTCACCATCTATGTAACATTTAAGATAGCTATGTTACTTCCAGATCGAAGACCTATTATTGCCAAAAGTTGGTTGTAATTCGCCACGGAGATCAGATAATAAAAAAAATTATTATTTTTAACTAATTTTATTTAAATAAAAATAATAAATACAAGAAATAATAGTAAAGCGAATATGTGAAATTCATTTATAAATAAAATGTATGTATTATAAAAATTACATTTGAATGATCTTGTTTGAAGCTGTATGTATAATTAATATTACATACTCAGGTTCATGCAGAATATACAAGAATTATATATTCTGTGTAGACGTAGTCTAAAAATGTATGTACTTTTAAAATTGAATGATTGATGTGGTTTTTAGTTAAATCCTGTCTACGGCAATTTTATTTTTCTTTATTAGATCAAAATTACATATATTTTGGAGTAATTGTAAAAAATAAAAACAGCATCGGTTATAACTTTCCCGGAAAAACAACCGAAATATAAAATCTGTCTATCACTCATGTCATTGAGAACCTAAATGTAAAAAAATTTAAAAGTATCAGTGCCTCATGTCATAATGTCATATTTTCAGACTTTTAGTCCACTTAATCCTGAGTTATTAACCCTCATATTTTTCAGATTTTGAAGTTTCATAACCCTTCGTTCAAAAAACAAAAAGTGATTTTTGACTCTGTTATCGTATTCTCTCCTTATTGTAATATATTGATATAGTAACAAGAAATGACAGATCATATAACTGGCATTAGCCCAATTATATCTTCTTAAAATGAATACATAGAATTCTCTCTAAAGCATTTACAGAAAAATAATAGTTAAAAATAAATATTATTTGTTGACGCGTTTCGGAACCACTCCATTACCAAAACTTCTTGTACTGAGACGTTTAAATTTCTGTTAATGTTATGTAATTCTGTTTAGTGAACGCCCCTCCCTATATTTGACGATATGCCTTATCTGACATTCTTCTTGTTCATTTGTTTTTAATGGTTATAATTATCTTTTAATTCTATTATCTATTTCCTGTTTTCAATAAATCGAGGTTCTTGAAAAGGACATCCGCTTGATTGTTGATCTGTTAATTTATGATCGTTAATATTGTTACTTTTTAATTTAAATATTTCTATATTTTCTATAATAGTGTTCATTCTAATTCCATCTGATGTATCAACTCTGGTATATCCAATAATTGGTGAACGGAGTCCATATCTACGCAGCATACTCAGGGTACCTTCTCATGTAGGTGTAATAGAGTTTTTAATTACTTCAGTATCCTGAAAATAATTAATGTAAACCCCATTGGGCTGTTAGAATCATTTAAAACAAACTGAAGATGCTCGGCAAAACTAAAACTTCTATCAAATATAATTCCCAAATCTTTAACAGACCCAGCCAGACACAGGCAATATGTAATCACCAATGACGTAAAATGGTACAACTAAAATAATGACCTCTGCCTAGACGAAACCAACACTTTACATTTCTTTTATTTAAATTTAATTTGTTTTTATCACCTAACCAATAAATTATTCAAATTATATTGAATAAATACAGAATTAGTATCGTTTCTCACAACATGATACATTTTTACATCATTGTCTTAAATAAAACATTTACATAAAGAAATCACATCAAAGAAGATATTGGAAAATAATAGAAAAACATAACGGCTCAAAATAGATTCTTGAGGAACCCTACAAGTATTACAATAATCTTGTAGATTATTAAAATACTTGATGTTAATCATGATATATGTTTGCGTTAACTTAAATACTGCACTTCTATATACGAGGGTTATTTTTTTTTCAAGGTCCGATCGGTCGCGAAAAAAAACGCGCAAAAATTGGATGAACCTTTGCGAATATGTGTTGCGCAGCGTCTCTAGTATGGCCTTCAATCACGCCGCGTCACTTCGTTTAGTTCTGAACACGTAACTAGCACGTAAACTTGTTTACAACAATAGCATCTCCCGCCAAGTGTGAAGTGCGTGCGGTAATTCGATTTCTTCAGGTTGAGGGGTGTAATGCAGCTGAAATTCATCGACGAATAAGTAATGTGTACGGTGAAACTTCAATGAGTGACAGCAAAGTGCGACAATGGTGCAGGAACTTTTAAGCAGGACGTACAGATGTTCATGGCGGTCATGGCGGTTCAGGCGGTCAGGGAAGGAGGCGAGGGTCAACCGATGATCTCGTTGAGAGAGTGGATGAGGAAATACGAGAAAATCGTCGGTTCACAATTTCTGTATTGAGTGATTCGTTTCCTGAAATTTCAAGGTCAGCTCTCTACACCATCATGAGTGAGAGAGACTTCAGTACCGCAAACTATGTGCGAGATGGGATCCCAAGATGCTGTCTGACCATCACAAAACAATGAGAATGGACGCCTCCCTAAGATTTCTCCAGCGCTACCACAACGAAGGAGTAGATTTTTTGAACAAAATTGTCACAGGGGACGAGACATAGGTCCATTTCCCAACTGAAGAAACAACAGAACAAAAGAGCTGCATCCAAACAGTGGATGCATTCTCATTCTCCCAGTAAACCAAAAGTTCAAGCGAACCTTCTCCAACAGAAAGTTGGAGAATGAGAATGAGATACTGTGTTCTGGGACCGGAATGGAGTTCTCTTGATGGAATTCATGGAACGTGGCACGACCATCACTGCAGCCTCATACTGCGTGACTTTTACGAAGGGCAATTCAGAACTTGACTTTTACGAACGTCTACGAAGGGCAATTCAGAATAAGTGGGGAGGAATGTTGTCATCAGGCATTGTCTTTCTCCATGAAAATTCTCGGCCGCACACTGCAGCTGTAACAAAGAAGCTCCTGCAACGTTTTCGTTGGGAAGTGTTTGATCACCCACTATACAGCCCGGACATGGCTCCATCCGATTTTCACCTCTTTGCTTGCATGAAACGCTGGCTAGAAGGACAACATTTTGGCACAGACATAGAGCTGCAGACCGCCGTAGAAACACGGCTGAAAACATAGGCGACTCCGTTCTATGACGACGGTATTGGAAAGTTGGAACCACGCTACGACAAATGTCTAAATCGGAGTGTTGACTATGTAGAGAAATAGCGTAACTATGTAAGTACTTGTTACAAAAAAAAATTGTTATTTTCACCGTGGTTTTAATTTCGTGACCGATCGGACCTTGAAAAAAATAATAACCATTGATTTACACTGTAAGTACTAAAAAATTTAAAAAAAAGTCTAAAATAAAAAAAAAATTTAGAAACTAAAATAATTCATAGTTGATTGCCTCGGATTCATGAGATGAATGCCTCGGAAAAAATCCAAACCCACATCGATGCAATTACATCTACACACACGTCCGGGACGAGCAAACGATGTTTGCTTTGCTGAAGTCTTGTGCCGTTCAACCAGAGTTAGTCACTTCGGCTCTTGGCAGGGATTGCCCCATGAATGAGGATATCGGAGCTCTTATTACTACTTGCGAGGCATGGGATGTCGGTATCGTGGGTCCGGCAGGACCTGACTCCCAGCTTATGTTAAATCTGTCGGAGGTGGTTGACTGGGGTAATCCAGGGAGGATCACTGGTCCGCCCCTCCGATCGCACCTTGCGACATATTTCGGGATTTACATTTTGTCACGATTTCTGTAACAAAGGGTCTACATAAAATCTCTTGTTCTGAAGAGCCTTTGTCTTTGTAAGTGAAGCGAAGGAAATGTGTTGAAAAGACGAATTGAATCAAGTTTCGACCAAAAAATAGTACAGCATTACCAAAATATTTAGTCATAAAAAGGAAAGAAGAAAAGGAACGGAAAGGATTATTTATTCACTAATTGTGACAAGATTAGTGCACTCGTGAAATCGGTCGAGGAATCAGAAACCTGCAGAAGGACCAGTTATGGAGACACGGAGGGGTGTTATGGGATTGTTTTTTGAAACTGTCAACGACCTACAATCGTCACAGCTTCTCAAAGCCAAGAAGATTGGACTTTCAGACATTGAGTTTGTACTGCAAGGTATGTTCAATACTTCTAGGAGAGTAATTTTGTAAAGGGATTTGCTCACAACCTAACAGAAGTCAAAACTGTAAGCGAACTCTATAAACAAGGATGTACTGCATGTCAGTATCTCCTTGTATTGTTCGTCGTGAGCACACGACGAACCATAGAAGTTGTACCCTCTAGTTCAGGTCGTATGTCTTAAAGTTTAATAATCCCAAGTGTCCCGAAAAAATAAAGGCTGGCTTTCATAAAATAGATGTTCATCCATTCAGTTCAACTCAATCGAGGTGTATTGGATATCAGAAATTTGAAAATCCAACGGCACGATACATTAGGAAACAGATCTGTCATTGTATTGACCCACTACATCCGGATGACCCGAGCAAGATCCGCCGGTTTGTGTCAACTACATGGGTCATCGTTCTGCGTGATCGCGAATTTGTCCGATTTGTAAGTTGGAAGTAGCAATCCAAGAGGTAAAGACCATTCAAAAGATCAGCTACTTTTGAAGCTAGAAAAATCGTGCTCAACAGATCACAGAAGATTACGTCTTTTACTACTCAGGTTGCTGCAGCTCCAGCAGTTACCTTTAAACCAAATGACGTAATCTCTGAATCTACACCAGCTCTAGCAAAAATGGTCATACGTGTCATTAATGACAAACTGAATAGTCAACCAATTACAGAATATAGTTAAGTCGACGCAGAAAAAAATCAGATGTCTCCAAATAAAATTATTACATTACCGATGAACATACCAATCAAAAGGTAAAGGAAAGTGAAGCTAACCCGCAAAATAAGTCTGAATATGGTGCGCTGACTAAAAATTTAATGAGAGAAAATTTTGGCTCATTACCTATTCAGGGAACAAAGAAGACGACGTGAAGATAGTTGGAGAAGAGAATGATGGACAAGCGTTAGTGGAGTTCCCCACTAATAAAATAAATAAACCCCGCTAATAAGTAAAGCTCGAAGACCTCTAAAAGAGAGGGATAGCTCTTTAGTCGCCTCAAACCTTTTAACGGGGAATGCATCAAGCTTAAACTCAGATTTACTGCTCACTGCACTATCTTTCTCTTGGTATCATCTGATGTAGGCATCTTCGTGATTTACTGCGGAGAATTGGATGATTCCATCTCTAAAGGCTCAAAGATCCTGGATACAGAGGTAATGTAGGATTGAGAAAAGAAAGTAAAAAAGGATGGCTAAGGATAAATCTAAACGACAGATTGTATAGTTGTAGTTTTTGACGAATATTTATTAAGGATGATTTAATAACATCCTTTTTCTTTTTTATTTAATTATATTTTCACAAATATATCAACATTTCTTTAGAAATGGATGTACGTTTCTAATTTTTTAAGGGGTAAGGGTTGTATTCACCATCGTCATCTTGTGTCTCTTTTTTGGAGTTTTAATATCCTATTGGAAGTCTATTTCTGAATGATTTGTCTGACAAGATTATTCTTCTGACTTGGTAGATAATTATTTTTTCAGGGAGGGAAAATTTTTAATTTTTTTTTTGTTTGGGAGAAAAGGCTAATGACCATAAAAAGTAAAATAAATTTTTCGCTCCTGATAATTAATATTGATATTATGTACAATTTATTATAATGTCAGAAAAATAAAGAATTTACAAAGTAATTAAAGCTAAATGATAATTAATGAAGGTCAGTCCAGAACTTTAAAAATACTTCGTATAAATTTAAAATGAATATTTATCAGCTAATCTGTCTGTATTAGCTATAAAATTAATCAAAAATTATTGTTCGGATGAATATATCATGATTTCTGCATGGAGTTATGTTTTTATGACTAATGTTAATGCATGTTATGTTTGGCTATTCGTTTTGTAATTAATTATAACTTCAAACTAAAAGTACATTAATACATCACTTTAATTTATGTATTATTTATTTTGTAAATTATAAAATAATTACATATTACAGTTCTATTACTATATTTCATAATCTAGTAATCGTCAAATGAGTCCTCTTTTCGTAAATCTTGTATTAAATAAAATCAAATTAAGCGTGAATATTTTCAACTAATATAAATATAAATTAATATAGCCTACTAATTATGAATTTTATTCTAACAACCATTATTAGTTTTATAAAGTAATTTATCCCCACAAAGAACAGGATTTACCCTCAGTTTTTTCAGTTGTCGGAGTTTCATAACCTGCACATTGCCTTTTAATATTAGTTTCTTCTTTTTTTTGCAATTCTTCATTCAATTCTTCCCGTGAAAATTTTGTATATATAGAGCGTCTAGAAATATTTCTGATAATTTTTTAGAATTTTACTACTCTAATAAGAATAATGAAAAACATGTCTTATAAAACGAATATTTGCCAACCTCCATGGCGGAGTGATAGCGTCTCGGCCTTTTATTCTAAAGTCCTGAACTCAAATCTCGGTCAGGAATGGGATTTTTCATACGCTACAAACTTCTATTTCAGTTTGTTCTTTTGAA
This sequence comes from Lycorma delicatula, assembly GCF_047948215.1. NCBI lineage: Eukaryota > Metazoa > Arthropoda > Insecta > Hemiptera > Fulgoridae > Lycorma > Lycorma delicatula. Next base: position 40,364,537 of record NC_134464.1, read on the forward strand.
GATTCTACCAAAAATTTCTTTACTTTCGATTCATCTTAAGTTCTGTCCATTTAAAATATTATTAGCCGATCTAAACTACTATTTTTATGTACAGAATGGCGCACAGTAAGTTCACACATTTGAATTTTGGATTGTATATTTATTTTTAAATTTAATATGATTACAACTTTATATATATCAAATACGGAGTTTGTGGAAAGTTCTTTTATTGCATGACATGTTCTATATGGCCGCCGTTACGCCTAACAACTTCCTTAAGGCGAGTGTGTACTTCTCAGATGACCCTGCGGTACACATCTCTTGAATCTTTTCACACAACTGAAATGAACGTAACATTTGTAAGAAATGTCCATTTCCATAAGATTTGTAGGTCGTAATGGGAAAGGTTTCTCTTTTAAATATTCTTATAAAAAAAAGTCACAAGGAATTAATTCCGGGCTTAAATGAGGCCACAAAATAAACCTCCATTGTGGTGGCTCGGATATCGATTTGAAATTAAGCGATTACCAAAATCTAACACAAAAGTCAAGTGCATCGTCCGGATATCTTGAATGTCTAAGTTTATAGAACAGTCAATTTGTTTCTCTTTTCTCTTTTAAATATTCTTATAAAAAAAAGTCACAAGGAATTAATTCCGGGCTTAAATGAGGCCACAAAATAAACCTCCATTGTGGTGGCTCGGATATCGATTTGAAATTAAGCGATTACCAAAATCTAACACAAACATATTTAAAAAAATTTAACACAATATTGGCGATGTGATGGGTTGTACCATCTTGCATAAATCATTGAATATCTATACTCAGTCGCAAGCAATTTGGATAGAAGATCATTCCTTAACATATCCAAATAGCATTGAGAATTAATTGTATCTTCGAGAAACACTGGCCCGTGTAGTCCGTGGCTCGATAAATCTACCCAAACGGTTACTTTAGGTCCATGTTGTTTTTCATGCACGATTTGTGATGCTGCTGTCGTCCAAGAGCGGACATTTCGTTTTTTAACAGTACCATCAATATGAAAATAACCCTCGTCTCAAAACGAACTGTTGAACAGTTCTTTCCATTCCGACCACTGTGCAGACTCCAATCATTTTAATTTTTTTAGATTGTGTTAACTTATATAGAACATCCCAAGGACGTTTTACATCTCATAGTAATAAGCCTGACTTCGTTGGGATGCCATCGATGCAAATGCCTCCGTAGACATTTGCATCGGTGATTTAATAACTCAGCATATTGCCCGGTGTATGCATCGTCCGGATATCTTGAATGTCTAAGTTTATAGAACAGTCAATTTGTTTCTCTTTTCTCTTTTAAATATTCTTATAAAAAAAAGTCACAAGGAATTAATTCCGGGCTTAAATGAGGCCACAAAATAAACCTCCATTGTGGTGGCTCGGATATCGATTTGAAATTAAGCGATTACCAAAATCTAACACAAACATATTTAAAAAAATTTAACACAATATTGGCGATGTGATGGGTTGTACCATCTTGCATAAATCATTGAATATCTATACTCAGTCGCAAGCAATTTGGATAGAAGATCATTCCTTAACATATCCAAATAGCATTGAGAATTAATTGTATCTTCGAGAAACACTGGCCCGTGTAGTCCGTGGCTCGATAAATCTACCCAAACGGTTACTTTAGGTCCATGTTGTTTTTCATGCACGATTTGTGATGCTGCTGTCGTCCAAGAGCGAACATTTCGTTTTTTAACAGTACCATCAATATGAAAATAACCCTCGTCTCAAAACGAACTGTTGAACAGTTCTTTCCATTCCGACCACTGTGCAGACTCCAATCATTTTAATTTTTTTAGATTGTGTTAACTTATATAGAACATCCCAACCCCGCAGGGCAAGACACCCGCCTAGTGACGTTCCGGTCGCCACACTCCACCCGTTCCTTGCCCTGCTGGGCTTTAACGGGAGTCGTATATCGCCCTCTGACGTTTTACATCTCATAGTAATAAGCCTGACTTCGTTGGGATGCCATCGATGCAAATGCCTCCGTAGACATTTGCATCGGTGATTTAATAACTCAGCATATTGCCCGGTGTATGCATCGTCCGGATATCTTGAATGTCTAAGTTTATAGAACAGTCAATTTGTATGAAAACAGCTTGAGATCCCCTGCCTAGATACTATAGCAGCTTGAGATCCTTTGCACTGAACGACTAGATATTTCCATTTCTCATGAAGGTCGCCGTGTTGACTTTTCTGGACTACGTTGCATGACATCTCGAAGTATTTTGATATTTTCCGTAAAACGAACGGGTGATGCTTTAAGTTGCTTCTATTCTTTTATGCTGCTTTATTCCTTAAATTTACGGTATAAAAGGAGAGTGGTGTTACTTGCTGGAATCCATCGAGTGTTAAAATGAGCTAGAAATTGTCTCTGAGTCACTGAAACACTGTGATTCAGCATAAAAAAGCATTATTTTAAGGCGATGCGAATTACATCGACGACCGTGATCGGCCATAACTCAATAATAACTGATGTGTTGCGGAATCAGTAAAAACTAGGCGACATCTACTGGTATTTCGGGAAATAGCAATTACGCATACGCAATATGAAACATCAGGTAAAAAACATTTACATATAAATCGACTTTATAAATGTGTCAATTTATCATGCGCCACTTCTATTTTGTGTGATCCTTATTTGGAGTGTTTTTTCGAAATTAAAAAAAAAAAAAATGTTTAAATTTAATTTTAATATACCATTCTTTTATTCTTGGTTTATCATGAAACCTTTCTTGTTATTTACTCGTAAAAGTTAAAAATCAAACAAGTAGTAATACAAAAATCTACTGTATATTTTGATAAAGGATAGATCCTTTCGATTAGAGCTTATCCTAATTACTCTTTCAATTAATTTATTATTTCAAAGAAGAATAGTAAAATTCTATTTATTAAATTTTAAAATAAAATATAATAATGTTGCAATAGATGGATTATCTTTTTGTATTAGTTTTCTTCACGAACATGTGTATCGGTTTTTGCGTCAGTACGTGTGCAGAGAAAGGGACAGCTTGCTTGGTTTGTTGCAAGTATAAGAACTTCACTGATTAGATTTTAGGAGTTGCCTTCACTCATGGAAAACTAACTTTGTTACTGAAAAACATAGTCCCTTTCTTATGTGATTGTCTCCCTAAAGTACAAATGAACGCAAGGCAACATCCTGCCGTTCGTCCAAAGTGGTATAGAGTATAACAAAATATAATTGTGTACTTCCACCTCTATTATAGAACTAATTAACGTTCATTTTTATGATATATATATATATATATATATATATATATATATATATATATATATATATATTTAATCATTTTACTAATAATAATGATTTTCTCTTCTCAATTTAACATCTACGTTTTATGTGTATTAATATTAGTTTATATGGTGATTAAAATGTTTGTTACTCCCATTTTTTATTCTTGTCCACTTAGTTTTTAAATATCCATCAATTACGAAGTATTCTAAAAATTAATTTTAGAAAAATCTATAAAATGAAACATACAAAATACTGTTTAAAGACTATCTTAGTTACGAATATTAGTTACGTTACAACGAGTAATTTATGTAGAATATACAATTAGTTTACATTGAGATTTAATAAATATCACGGGAGTATGTATATATATATATATATATATATATATATATATATATATATATAACCTGTATATATATGTATACCTGTATATATATATATATATATGTATACCTGTATATATGTATATATATATATATATATATATATATATATATATACACGTACAAAATTTCTATCCTGACCCTAGGGAGTGTTTGCTAACTCATCATTTCTGATCCTAGAACTACTTCTATCCTTTGGGACTAAGGAAAACCAGCTTTTCCGTAATTTCCCAGACGGTCTAAAACCAAAAAAAAAAAAACTAAATAGGGTAAAATTAGTCAAGATGACTCTTTATATAATGTAAAGAAATTTAATCATTTTTTGGTTTATATGCAACTATGATGTTATTGATAAATTATTGAAATATTTATTTCAATCTTAGTTCAAAAACGTTTTGTTTTTCTTATCTAAATAAATTCATCCAAAGATTTGATGAAAATGAATTTTAATTTATAATTAGGTTAGATACATGAAGAATATGATGTCCATTTGTTATTTGTTTTAAGTTATACAATTCTTTTTTTAAGGCTCAATGTAAATCATAAATATATTTACCCTCAGGCTGGTCCTTGCCCCATATCTAGCCTCATTTTTCTATATTTCCATCTTAATTTTTGAGTTCCTGGTAGGTTCTCATAACATTTAGAATGTATGTAATCTTTCCTCTTTTCTTTGCACCTTATAGTGATGTTTCTAGCCTTGATTTAATTATCCCTTTTCCATTTATATATATTCTACCCTATCAACCTTTCTATTCTCAGTTGATTCTGAAGCTTCTTTTATCTTTATGTTTCCTTCTTACTTCATTTTTTCACCCTGTATCTATTTTGTACAATCTTCTTTATGTTTAAATTTTAATTGCTTCTAGATTTTTTTTAATCTTTAGCACCTATGTTCGAGCGCAAGTAGATTTCAAACATAATACTTCATAAGATCCTTCTTTAAGTTAAACTTCATTTTGCAAACTGGTCGTCATAGTATAAAGTTAGCCATGTCTGTTATGTAAGAAGGTACAGTTGTTAAAAATATTAGTGGCTGGAAGGAGACGGTTTAGGCATCCTGATAATTAATTATTTGTTTAAATTAAATATTGTCTTCGACTCTTGTCGGTTCATTGATTAATTTATTGTTATAATAGTATATACTGAATTTTTTTAGGATACTGGTATACTCAGTATATACTCAGAAAATTATCGGGATTATTTGTGTTTATTTTCTTATATTTGTCTATGTCTAGTATATGACTAACTTTATACTATGATGACCAGTTATGATTTTAACATTTATAAATTTACATTCCACGTAATTTAATTTAAACGATCTGAAATTGAAGAATAACTTTTCCTGAGGATGGTCGAATGACCGAAAGTGCTAGAAAAGAGACCGTGGACAAATTGTTGGTAAGGATGAATTTTATTTATTTATTTATGTATAAGTAATATTATATACCAACTGTGCCATGTTTAAAAAAGTTGTTATATATTATTTGAAAAATTCGGAAATGGTGTGGTTATCTTTTACAAAATAGAATTTAAATTATTTAAATTTTTAAACACAAAAAAATGATAAGATGTAAAATATAATATCATTTCAATTTAAATATAACTGCTTAAAAATATTATTAACTGATTTATAATAATTTTCACGGGTAACCTTTCTTAAAATTTAATAAGAATTGTATTAAAATAATCATTCGGTTAGGTTCCGCTGATTTTTAAGCAAATATCGATTTATATATAAATTTATTCGTAAAATAATTTATTCAGAATTATTTAAGGTAACATAAAATTTCCATCTAGATAAGGAAAATATATTTATTTCAAACAATCGATGAAATTATTTTCTTTTTATTAATGTAAAATATTTATTTATTTTACTACAGATGATCTTTTTTTAATATATTTAACTAATAACTACTTTTTAATATACTTTATATACGGTGTATAAATTTGGATTACTTAAAAAGTTGTCAAAAACTCATTTTATACTTTTAAACTGTATAAAATGGATGGTTCTTGTACTCAAGATAGTCTCGTTCAGTAGAATAAATAAAAAAAATAGAAGAAAATATACTAATCTACATATATTCTGATATTCATTCATCTGTGTTATAATAAAAATGCAAATCTATTCTTGCAGCAGTTTGCTAAAGACATTTCTCTCACAGTTGATCTCTCACTCTCTCTCTCTCTCCCAGATCTTCTTTTCATGCCCACTCTTTCGCTATCCCATTTTCTTTAACCATCTCCTCATCGTAATGTATATATATATAGGATATAACCGTTTCTAGTCACTCCCGTACACTTAGTGATTTTCATTCAAAGTTTTTTTGAGTTTTCATATTATGTTACAAAAACTTTACTCATCCATCTCTACATATTTATTTAATGCATTATATTATATGTTTTATGCTTTAAAAAAAAAGTCACAATGTTCTTTTTTTAAAAATCTAAACTATATTTCTTTTTAAGAAATAGAAAAGTGCAAGATTTTAACTTAAATTTTTTTTATAGTTTATAATTTGTTTTAACCTTCGGTACCACCGTTAGGTATTTCATCAGAGAATGAGATGATTTTTTTTTGTCAAACCAGGATTCGAACCCAGGACCTTTGGATGAAAGGCCAAAACGCTATCACTCGCGCCACGGAGGCCGGCTAAGTTTGTAACTGATATATACATTCATTACTCTTCCACTGAATATATAAGGAAAAAGTGGTGGTGATTATGTCAAAAATTGGTATCCGGTTTTTTTTGCCAATTTTTACATTCTGTGGTTCAGCTAGTTCATCTAGATCAAACGTACATATTTACGTATGTGTTTCGCACTGCTTTTGGCCTAATGGAATGACCAAATTGATTTTCTATAAATTTGCCTCAAATATTTCTATAAATGAAGGATTATCATGTTAATTTTTTCCAAAATTCGTTAAGGGGTGGGAGAAAATCGCGAAAAAATTATTTCCATTTTCTTCAGAGGCATTTTAGAAAGAAAACCTAATATTAATACGTAATTGTTACCTACATTGGATTTATAAATAATCCAACAATTTTGACTTTATTGTATAAAGTAAAGGAAATATTGTGATCGTTGTTAAAATTCTGTTTCAAAATTTCAACGGAAATATGAATTTTGATCATCCTTGAATCCATTTAAAATAGTTTCGGCGTGACGTCTGTACATACGTATGTATCTCGCATAACTCAAAAAACGATTAGCCATAGAATTTTAAAATTTTGGATTTATGACTGTTGTAACATATAGTTGTGCACCTTCTCTTTTGATTTCAAGCGACTGAACCAAAAGTGTCCAAAAAAGCCCAAAATCCAAAAAAAAACGTTGGATTTTGAACTTTTTTTAACTGCAGTAATAAGCCTTCATTGAGTGCTTTTTTAACGATATATCATAAGTGGTGCTTATTTTCACTGGTTCCTGAATAACAGCCAAATGAAATTTTAATTAATGAAATATTTGGATCTTAGGGGAAGGCACATCGCTTGGAATCAGACTTCATCTTTTTTTATATTTTTTATAATTTAAATATATTGATTTATTAATACTGTATACCGCTCATTTTAAAAAAAACATTTACGATGAATAATAATTTAATAACAGAAATAAAAATACGAAAAAGTATCAGAAGTTTTTAATGAAATAAAATTTTATGTACTTTTAATTTACAAAAATGTGTATGTAATATAATAGGTGTACAAGGAAGTATGCGGCACACACATCAAATGTTTTAAACAAATATTATTTCATTTTTCATAAGAATATTTATTTGTGAGACATTAATGCTTACAGTATATTTAATTTTTGAAGTAGACAATATAATCGGGTATATTTTTGTATTATAGATGATATGAAAATATTCAGTTATTCTTCTTTAAAATCGTCAATCTAACTTATCCACCACTAATTCAAATAAAATCCGTCCTGGTTGTGTAACCAACATTATCATTATGAACCTGATAGGATCTTATTTAAACCCAAAATGGGTTTAAATGGAGAAAAAAACAGATCAGTGACATAGGAAAATTATTAATGATGATATATAAAAATGTGCTAAATTAGAGGCAAATAATCTTATTCAACTTTATGGCCGTATATGTGCAGTAGACGCCTATTTCATTCAAAATCAGTAACCCGACTTCAATCCCGAAATGTGAGTCAAAAATTAGAATTCGTTTAATTGAAATTAAAATCATGCACAAAGAAAAAGACTAATCTTCAGAGGAATGATTTTAACTTACGAAAATTGTTTTATTATTTTAAAGGCACGAAGAAAGCCACTTGATGACGATAAACAATTTTTCTATAAATTTTTTCACGTACAAAATCTCTTGATGTCGTGCCCAAACTTTAGAAACTATTGGACGTATAAAGGTAAAAAGAAAAAAAATATTTATAAAAACAAACTTTCCATTTCGCTTCATTGATAATTTGTCTGTGTTTTAGTGAATTAGGTAGATTTCATGAGAAAAGCTACCTATTGTAATGGGTACCATGATTCGACTTGCAGAAAATTTCGACATATCTTCGCGTTTCACATCCCCCAGATGCCAAAACCACCGTGAGTCCAAAAGTTTATATATACGTTTATATAAATATATATATGAGTATATATATATATATATACGCGTATATATATATTTTTTTCACTCTCTTGTGGACACGATAACTGCCGTAATTTTGCGCCAATCACTTTTAAATTGATACATAAAATATAACGATCCAAAATCTCGGTCGAAGTTGTTAATGGTCAAAATCGGACCATGAGAGTGGAAGTGGTGGAAGGTTTTTTGAAAAAACAAAATATCGTTGTAACTTTCTTATTAAGTAAAATATCAAATTCATTTAAAGTTCCTACTATTTGGATAAGAGCCTAAAAATTATCTAAGTAAAGTTTTTGGATATCACCAACCATTGGCCCAGGGGGTAAAAAGAGTTGGATTTCGAAGACAAAAAATTATATCTCCCTTAATAAGAACAGTAACGAATCGTTTTAAAGTGGTCGTCAGTCTTCTAAACATTATCCAAAACGTTTCTCTGAAGCAATTTTTGATATGACCCACCCTTACGGAAAGACATGAGCAAAAGACAAAAAAAAAGAAAAAAGAAAATATTCCTGTAACTTTCTTATTAAGTAAATCTAATTTGTTTAATGTTCCTACTATTCTTTGGATGTGGGCCAGTGGGTGGAAACAAATGTAAGAAGATGAGGCTTGTCATATGCTAAAAATGTGAAACGTTTTTCGCAGGCAACCATTATCGTATTGACTAAATTTGATGTTTTTCTTTACTTTAACGAGGAAATCTTTTCTATCCTCTACTTAGCACCGGTGAAATCTACCTCCGATTACCGGCGTGCCGAAAGGAATTTTTTCATATATTTTTTTTGCTGATATCCAAAGAATTTGCAAATCGCAACTGTACCTGGTCAAGTTTACATATATGTGTATAAAATCTTAACCGACTTTAATAATACTTAGGGGGGTGATGTAAACCTATTAGGAATACAGCCTTATTGATTTTTAAACAGATCGTTTCACAGAAATCCAAGGTAGAGTAAATAAAATGGGGTTTTTGAATAATTTTTTCTTTCTATTGGGCGCAGTTTTTTACATCCCTTTTATTTTCTTAAAAATTAATTATTTTAAGAGATAAAAATGTCTTGATGTTGCTTCATACGAAGCCTACCTTTTTTTATGTTGTCGTAGGTAATATTGAAATAAATTATAATATATACTAAGTTAAATAATTATTTCCCACTTGAATAATTTTTTGATTAAGTAGTCATATCCTAACCGAGAAACTTAATTACTTTTACAATAGAAACAAAATTTGTAGAACTCGCTGATGCGGCAGGTTAGATTTTATAAGGACTAAGAGAGGGACTAACTTTTATTTACGTTTTGGAACCTCTTGAACACGATTTTGAAGCTAAATAAATTTAGTTTAATTTAATAAATTTATTTAATAAAGTTAGAGCCAAAAAATGGAGTTTTTGGGTACGTTTTTATAATTAGCTAAAAACCGGAAATTCACCCTTATGACCCGCGATAGAGTTTTTTTTTTTATAATAATGCTCTTTATCGTATAAAATTACCACTTCTTGTAATCTTTCTTCATTATTACACACTTTACCCACTTTTGTTGTCATCTTATTTATCGCGCAACTTTTCCATTTTCTACCTTTCATAACTTGCAAAATTTTCAAGTTGCTCGAAGTTCATGCTCATCCATTTCAAACTGTTCTAAAGGGACATCGTTTACCTTTTAGTTAGACATATATTTATACAAATATTCCCATCCACCTTTTAAATATATCTCCTCTCATTTAAATACTGCTGCTATCTATTGGCATTTTCTTTAGTGACTGTACCATTCAACTCATGTTATTTTTCAATATTTTACATATTAATTCATACGATAACTTTTTATTTTTAATTTTCTTTATCTTAGAATTCTTTCTGCAAATCATAGAATCTTAGAATTCTTGCTTTGCTTTTTGTGTTACCCTTTTTACTTCATTGTTGATATTTCTTTAAGCCACCTCTTACCTTCGCAGATCTTTTTTCTCTCATATTTTCTTTATAGTTTTTCTGGTAACTCAAGTCTTCTTTACCTCTATATTCTGCTTTCCTTACCGGTAGGAATTTTATATTATGCTGCTATTTGTATTGCATCATTCGTTGGTTTTTTTTTTTAAAGAATAAAATCTCTGAGTACAATTCCCATTGCTTAAAAATGTGATTTTTGATATTTCAATATCCCAAATATCTCCTGTTTTTACAACAAAAAAAAAAATGGGGAAAATTTGTTTCCCTCCCTTCATAAAAAATCATATTTTAATTTATTTAAAATTATGACCATTTTTATTTTATCAACATTTTAGATTTTTTTTTTTTTTAATTTTGTATTGCTACTTTTGGGCTAATTTTTTAATGTTATTTTATCTAATTCTCTCCTTGGAGTAAGGGAGCCTCCAAAATCAAAATTTGTTTTTGAAATCCCGAATTATCAATGTCTAAAACTTATTTTTCTAAGCATTAATCACAAAAAAGCCCCATTTAAAACGGGGAATATAATTTTTTGTTTAAATTTTAAAGATAATTACTGTATGTATAAATAAATTCATTAATGAAAATTTAAAATTAAAATTTGTGTGGTCAAATCTGAAAGGAATGGTTAAAATAGCTGGGATCAGCGTCATATCTTGGTGAAGCTTGTGTTATGAAAATTTTAGCTTTAAAAGGTTTTTTAATAGTCCAACCAAATTACTCTTAGAGAAAAAAAATGTTTACCTGGTAAAGAAGCTTATAATAAACTTAAAAAAAATAATAAATGCGTGAGCGGAGATGGTGTGGGATAATAGGGGGTTGGGGGTTGAAAAAACTTTTCCAATACAAATCAGGCAAAAATCCACAAGTTTTGTAGAAGTCACTATTTAACATAATCTCAAATTTCAAACAAAAATTCGAAAAATATCTTGTTTTTTTTCGTTTTCAATTTTTCATTTCCACAAAAATAATATAATTTTCATGAAACTTGGTGAAAATAAACCTTTAACGTCAACTTTCGCAGGAAATCGCAATAATGCCATTTTTCACCTCTTTTTAACCCCCCAAATCAACCCTTCATCACTACCGCAAAGTTTCTATATTTTTTACGTTTATTATAAGCCCCTTTACCATTTCCACTTGTCCAGGTGATATTTTTTTCCTCTAAATGAGTTATTTCGATCGGTGTATTAAAGAAAGAAGAAATTTGTGACATTAATTTTATTTTCAAAATTGTTCAAAAATTAAAAATATATATTTCTCTCAAAATGTTCAAATTTCTTCATTTGGTTTTTCGATCAAAACTTTGGATATATATATTTATATATATAAAACCTTTTATTTGTCGAGAAAGTTTAGCAGCTTCTTTTTTTCTCAATTTTTTTTTTAATTTCCTCACAAAAACAATTTTGTATTTTTTTGCTTATTTTTGAAGATATTTAACTAAAGATTTCTCGAAAAGTTTCAGTCAACGATATTAAGACCAATTAGTTTTAATAACGACTATTGTAAAATTTCATCTAAAACCAAACATTTTGAGTTTCCAAAAATTACGTTCGCATAAATGCACCTACTGTACTTCTTTGATTAAAAATGGAGAAAATTTTTCTTCCTGAAACTTTAAAACGAATTATTTTTTAGGGTATGTTTATTTGAAGTTCCTTTCATTATTTTAACCAGAAGAATATACGGGACTTCCTGGAACACTCTGCATATATATATATTTTTATTGTGTGGGCTCATTTTGAATTGGTTTGCTTGGCATTTCTCCCGCCACCACCCCATTCGGTCGTTCTAAAGCATACGACCAAATGTCTGGCACAAACAATTACTGACCCTCGAACAGTTTAGCGAACAGTATCCTAAATAGCTCCTAGAGCTTACCTAACAGGGTGAGCGGACTAAGCGCAGTGCTATACACCACCGGCTTGCGTGTCCCAACCGCTCACTTGTATATTTACTAAAATGGGTAGGCGCACCCTGTCAGCTACTAAAAGTATATATGATATCCATAAATTAAAATTTATTTCGTGTAGAGAGCAATTCGCTGCCATGCCTAGGTTGCTGAATGCCAGTAAGTACCTATTCACCATATTAAACCGCTTGGGCCTTAATTGGCTGGTGGTCAACCATATATATCTCTAGGTTAGCTTCCCACAGCAGTGTGGTAGGAATCTTTTCCCTCAGGTAAACTAATGATGTCGGTTGAACAAAGCAACTGCATCAAGGAACTCCCACATGGTTCGTGAGTGCGCGCATGCGTACACGTGTTTGCTTGTGCCAAATAGGAGCCATTCAGTTCCTTGAGGTTAAAGCACTGATTCTCAATCTTTTTTGCCCACCGCCCACTTTTTTAATAGTACAATACAAAGAAATTTTTTTATTTTCCATAAATATCTATAAAAACACTATAAGTTGTGCAAATTTGAGATTTTTTCCATCAACCACATCAAAGTTAATGGAAGCCAAAATTTGAATTTTTTTTTAAATTAGTTTTCAAAAATTCATAAAATTTAGAGGTAAGTAGTATATCATTAATTTTATTTATGGTAAAACTGCTAACATACACTGACATATAAAAAAATAATTCAAACTGGGTATACTATCCCTGCCTCTTAAAAAAAATTACCTGAAATGAAATTTCACCGTTTTTCATGTTCAACTTTATTGATGATAATTTTCTCATAGAAAAAAGAGAGATAGGTAAATAAACCACTGTGACAATCTTTTTACCTTGAGAAAATATAAATATTTTTGTTTCATCTTTCCAGGACTTACAATTTTTTAGTTACGATTTTTTTCCGTAAACCTTTACAATCACAAAAATCGGTGTGCGCACCGAAACAAAAATGGACGCCACAGTTAAACTGCTTAAATAAAAAAAAATTAAAAGATAGTTTTAAGGTCCTGATACATGTAGGAAACAATTGGGTAGGTTTCAATTTTTTTTGAATTGGTTAAGCACCTTATGTTTTGTTTTTGGGACACTTCAAATACATTGACCCATTTGTGAGTTGAACTTTTTAAATTTTTAATGAGAGCAATTAAAACGCGGATTTCATTTTTTTTAGATATTCTTCTGATTTTTTTTTAATTTCATAATTTTTGAAATCTGAAGTATATTGTGAAAAGTAGAGTATTTAAGCCTTAATTTTTTTTTTATTCGTCTCTAAGCCTCTTGGTTACAAAGTTAAAGTAATTTGAATACAGTCATTTTTTATCGTAAAATATATAGGTGTCTCTTTAATTCTTTGTACTAGTGTAGTAAGTATTTAATTTTAGTTTGTAATATCAGGAAAACATAATTTTTGCCTTTTTTTAATCAGCATCTCCTTCTTAGACCGCCTAAACGACCCCAATTTTCTGTGGGCCTTCTACCGTCCCTCCTGAAGGCCTCCAGCGCCCACAAAGGGGTGTTATCGTCCACTTTGAGAACGAATGCTTTAAAGTAATTTGTAGTTCTTAAAAGTTTAGGAGATCCTTCTTTATATCTATGATTTTTTTATTAAAAGATAAACCGTAAGCATTCTCGTATCAGTGAATTTATCAAAATATGTTGTTAAAAAGCGCTTCAATCATTATATCTTCCCACAGAATTTTGTTATATCAACCGTGTGTTTGTTATTTTTATTTTTATCAAAAGGTATTCGTTATTTATTAATTTAACACCAGTACGATACGAAGTGAATTGAATGGAATATTACACGTGCTCTTCCAGAACTATAAGACTAGAACTTTTCCAGAATGAAATCATTCTTGTTGTATATTCCCTTTCTGAATAAAATGTAAAGCAGTAAAATGGCAGACCTTCCTTCCATTTCGCAAATTACACACTTATATTTACTTCGTCTTATCTGTATATGGATCATTTTCGTTTCCTTTCTATACTTATTCCTTTTTTATATGCTAAAGAATTTTATGTACGTAGATATACACAAGTGCTCCGGCATACATATAATTTTATATATATATATATATATATTATTATTATTAAAATTTTTTTCAAAAATTGAAATAAAAATCGTCTACCTTTTACTAAAAGTATATAGAAAGCATCTTTTGTGTAAATTTTTATATCTTTTGTTGTAAATTACAGATTTATTTGTAAGATTAAATTTTTAATTTATCTATTCTGTAAAGAATTTTTAATGAATGCTTCAGTTTAGTTTATATTTTTACAGACTAATTAATCAACTCTTAGTGAAATCATAATAGCAATTTTCCGGAATATTGCTGATAAGTATTACACTACTAAGAAAAGATTTTATCTCATTTCATTCAGCAGCAATTAGAGCGAAATTTTTCATATTTTTATCATCAAATTTAACAAAAAAATGTCATTTTAATTTAAAAAAAAAGTGTAAAGTTGAAATAGATATACTGATTTTTCTTTTTCCATTTAAAAAAAAAAAAAAAAAAAATTAAAACGTTTTTCTTTAAAAAAAATTAAACAAATCAATTCGTACTAAAAAGTAAAAAATAACTTTTTTTCTAGATAATTACTATTAAAAAAAAAATATTACTTTTAAAAAGATTTTCTATTTATAAATGACTGAAAAGAATAGCGTGGGGTGCGCTCCTTATAAAACGACTTTATTATTTGTGCGAACCCGATGCTTTTTTATTTTAGTCATGCATAAATTAAATCTTTTTTAAAAGTATTTCTGGAAAGTAATGTTTTTAACAGCAATATTCTTGGAAACGAAATTATTTTTTACGTTTTAGTAAGAAATTGTTTTTGTTTTTGATATTATTTTTTTTAAGAAATGCATGTTTTTAAACATTTTTATGTTCTACTTTTTAGTCATAACTAAATAAAATTATTAAATTTTATGTATATATATATATATATATATATATATATCTTAATTATTTTACCAATTATTTAAAACTGGCCACCGACCTCCGTAGCGCGAGTAGTAACGTCTCGACCTTACATTCGGAGATCCCAGGTTCGATTCCTGGTTAGCCATGACATTTTCACACGCTACAAAATTGTCATTTCATCTTATCCGCTGAAGCAATACTTAATAGTGCGATGGTCCCACAGCTTAAAACAGTTATTTATAACTAAATCAGATGAATAACGTACGTAATTTTTTTTTTTAAATTTACACTTGTCACATTAAAATCCGCTTCAAAAATCACCTGATCTATTCATACTGAATTGATAGTCAAAATCAATCGCATCGAAAGCTACATCTTATCGATTCAGCTCTCTTCCCTTTCACAAGTTGTTCCCGTTATATAACAACTTAAATCTAAGGAAAATATAAAGTTATATGAAATTATTAATGGAATATTGTATTGTCATTCCATTTACGTCGCTCTGTAAAATTTCACCATTGTATGACGTCGTGAAATGAGTCTAATTAAGGTTGTAAGATTTCAGGACACAGTTGAACCATTGTATGTTAAAGAAAATCATGTAAAAAAAGAAGGTGATAATATTTTCATCCGTTGAATATATTTATTATTGAAATAAATAATTATTTAAATTTTTGGTTTTTACTTACAGAGGTATACACATTTATTACGTATTACCGGTTATTTTTGTAGCGTATATTAGAATACCGTAAATTAATAATAATTTATAAATAGTTGTAGTGCATTTTATTATTGTATGTTACAGTATTTTGCTCAGCTTTTTCATTGCAAATGTTTTGCAATAAAAAATTCTCACTTTGGTTTTACGCGTAATAATATTTTTATTTTTTTTTTTTGGTATTTTATACATCATATCAAAAATCAAGGGCTGCCAAAAAATGTCTACAATTTTCCAAAATTATCAACTTCTTGATCTTAAATACAGAAAAGATGTTTTGATATTATTTAACTTCTTGTTTTCGCCGTTATTGGAAGGGGTTGTAAGATTTAAAAAAAAAAAATTACAAGCAGATTTGTTAAGCTTAATAACCTGTATAAAAATACTTTTAGAAAGGTTTTTAAGGTTTATTCCCCTACTCGAAAAATATAATTTATTTTTTTTTTGACTCTCATTGTGCTCAATAAACTCATACTTGTGAGAATAACAATGATAAATAAAAATGATTAAAGTCTGTTGAGTTTGTAAAAACTATTAGTGTGTTTTATTTCTTATGTCAGTCAGGACTTGTTTATATATATATATATATATATATATATATATATATATATATTATTGGTATCAGTATTATTTAATCCCTGAATTACTTCTTGTGTTTTAGAAATCTTATACTAGATGTTAGTTACTGAAAAACATTTCTTAACCCTGAATGTAACATTAACAAAAACTACATAAATTAATGCTTATTGGAATTACAGTACCCCTGGAATATTAGAGATTCGGTTTGGTTGACCACAGGAATACTAAGCCCTGAAATAAATTTACTGGTCCACATATTCTGCCGTTTGACGCTCGGTTTTCCCTTTACGGGTTGAGTTAACCACAGCTATACCAGCCTACTTCCCGGCTCCTATGTTGGATTTTAACTACTTACACGAACCTTTTATCATCCTTAAGTTATATGTTTTCTTATTTCTTCAGTATAACATGTGTTAATATTTTACTTTTGTAGTTATCTTTGATGTTTTTTTTAAGAATTTTGTGTATGATAATTGGTAGTAAATCTTTTACTTTCTTAATAATCGCTTAGAGATTATTTAAGATTTATATATAACTTAAAATCATTGAAAAAATCTTTTTTAAAAATTAATTGTATAAAAAGAAAATTTTATATAATTCACTATTCGTTTTTTAATATATAAAAGTCAAAAGCCATATGCAATTTGTACTATTTTTTTTGTCTTCAGTCATTTGACTGGTTTGATACAGCTCTCCAAGATTCCCTATCTAGTGCTAGTCGTTTCATTTCGGTAATACCTCTTACATCCTACGTCCCTAACAATTTGTTTTACATATTCCAAACGTTGCCTGCCTGTATAATTTTTCTCTTTTACCTGTCCCTCCAATATTAAAGCGACTATTCCAGGATTCCTCTTAATATGTGGCCTATAACTCTGTCTCTTCTTTGAACTATATTTATCCAAATGCTTCTTTCTTCATCGAAGTGCTTCAAGTTTTGTAAGAAAAATATTTTGATAAAATTCTCTAGTAAAATTTTTAAATTTTATTTCGGCCAAACCCTCTCCCATTTTTTACAATATTTGAAAAATGTAATTTAATATATCCTCCGGAAAACAGCATCTTCCTGCCAAGTTTGAAGAAAATTGGTTTACGGAGTCCGGAGTTATTAAGCTTCAAACAGGCTAACCAATACATTACATTATTTTAATATATTAAAAAATATACATGCATTTAATAATTCACTTATAAACAAAATTATTTAAGGCTTATAGATAACGTTAAAATTATTTTTTTACATTCTAATATAAAAAGTAGGGATAAATATTTTGATCCAAATTTTTTTAATCATTTTTGATGTTGATACTTTGAATTTTTGACACTTTCCTTTTAGTATAAATAAACTAATTATGAGCCGGAAAAGAAAAAATCGGGAAATGGAGAAAATATACCGAATAATTAAACGGATCTTGAACAAAAAATGCCTTTAACACAAAAATAAGTTATTATAGCGTTATAATTAAGCTTGAAAATCATATGTATCAGAGCATTTAAAACGATACATTAAAAGAGAAAAATAGGACAAAACAAAAGTAGAAACTATATCTGAAGAATAAATAACGATTCCGGAAAAAAACATTCCCAGTTGATAATTTATTAAAATAAGTGTTTTCCTGACATTCATGAATCAACAAAAATATACTGACAAAAAGATTATTTACATTTTTTTTATAATATAAAAATACAATTAATTTGATTCTCAGAAGTCAGAAAATAAAGAAAATAGAAAGGATAGAAGAAACCATTAGAGCGAAATTTTTAGGAAAAATCCATATACTTCATAGTTTCTATCCAAAAAATAAAAAAAAATGAATTAAAATCAAACGATTGAAAGAAAGAAAGAAAGAAAGAAAGAAAGAAAGAAAATCTCAGTGAAATGAAGTAATTGTGGAAAACTAAAAAACAACAGAAAAAGGCGAAATGAACGAAGTTAATGGTCAAATAATAAAAAAAAATAAAAATAACGAAGTTTATGCAACTCATTTAAAATTTACTGAATAATTAAACGGATTTTGAACAAAAATTACTTTTCTGGCTATAGCCATAACAGGAAAGTTCGATTAAAAAAATTCTTAAAAAATTGTCTTTTTTTAAGATTTGTACCTTAATGAGGCATTTTAAAAAATAAAAAAAAAGATTAATAAAGAAGATTAACAAAAGATTAAAAAAGATAAATTAATCTGCGGAAAAAAAATTTTTCAATGCTCCCACAAAATTTATTTTTGTCAAACGGACGTTTGTACGTATGACCTGTATTTTTTTTATAATTTTTGACCTCGTTGACCGATTTTTTTAAAATTTAATAGACAGGTATTATTACTTTCAGAGGAAAGAATCCGTTACATTTTTGCAAAAATTGGAAAAGGGGTGGTGTGTTTTGACCAAAATAAAATTTAAAATTTCACACTGGGATTTTAGTATTTTTCATCAAGATCACAAATTACAAAAAAAAAAAATAATATTCACCCGCTCCCCAAAAAATGAATTTATTATTTTTTGTTTTATATAACTATATCTTGCTTCAGAAAAGGAGTTAATGGGAATTTTTTGAATTTATATTTTCGACATCAGTAGGACTTTAAACCACTATAAAGGTTTTTTATCTTTTCCACTCCAATGGAAAAATAGTACAAAAATAGATTTTTAATTAAATTTGTTTAATCTATTTAAAATTTAAATCCATCTCCAAACTTATCCATTATATTTAAAATATAAAAATTTTAAATTTTTGCTGAATGT
Source organism: Lycorma delicatula (assembly GCF_047948215.1). Taxonomy (NCBI): domain Eukaryota; kingdom Metazoa; phylum Arthropoda; class Insecta; order Hemiptera; family Fulgoridae; genus Lycorma; species Lycorma delicatula. The sequence goes on from NC_134464.1 coordinate 40,383,633, forward strand.
AAAATTTAAAAAATATAAACTGTAAACTGCGTGTGAACTGTAAAAAAATCCTAAAAGTCATTGCCGAAGAGAAAATTAATAATTTTGAAGAAATGACAAATTTTGAAAAATCCTTAGATGAATTCCAGCAAGAATTATTACAAGTAGGTAAGAAACAACTGATTGACATAAAACCAAAGGGCATTCTCTATTCACTTGCTGTATTTTTAGTTACTGTATATGTTTGGAAAAATAACAAAAACACCGAGCTTCATCCTTTAAATTTCCTTAGGGTCCTCCACAAGTATTGAAATAATCCTTTTTTTTCTATTTATTTATTTTTGTATAAAAATATTATAAATAATTTTTTTTTGTATAAAAATTAATAAAAAATAATAATTCATAATTTTTTTATTGTTTTTCAATAAAAAGGGATTATTTTATTATAAAGATACAAATAGCATTTAAAGTGATTTAATTACGTAACTTGACCGACGTAGCGGATGATTTATACAATTGATCACAAGCTTTTTTCATATGTTTATATTTTTAATTAATTGGGAATTAATCTGTTTTTTTTTTTTCTGTGATGAATCTTATATTACGCTTTGCGTTAATCTATTTTGGCAAATGTTGAGACAGTTCCTTTTAGGTATATTTCATAAGAAAACTACTTATTGTAATGGGTACCATCATTCGACTTCCGGAAAATTTTGACATATCTTCGCGTTTCACATCCCCAGACCGCAAAACTACACAATCAGCTCAAAAGTTTATGTATACATATATATGTATTTATATATTTCAATTTCTTGTGGACACGATAACTGCCGTCATTTTGCGCTAATCATTTTCAAATTCTTACTTAAAAATAACTCGTCCCAAATTCTCGGTCGAGTTCGTTGACGGCGAATATCGGACAATGGAGTTGGTAAAGTAGGAGGCTTATTCGAAAAAAAAAATATCGCTATAACTTTCTTATTAAGTAAAATATCAAATTCGTTAAAAAATTCCTGCTATTCGTTAGATAAGTCCCTAAAACATATCTAAGTAAATTTTTTTTATATATCACCAGCCATTGGATCAGGGAGTGGAAAAAATGGGATTTCGAAGATAGAATCATACCTCCCGTAATAGGCACAGTTTTTAATGGTTTTAAAGTGGTCTTTAGTCCTCTCAACATTACCTAAAAATTGTTTGAAACAATTTTTGATATGACCAACCCTTACAGCAAGGTATGACCAAAATGTTGCTGGAATTGTATGAAGAAGGGGCTTATCCTATACTAAACATGTGAAATTTTTTCACATGGAATCATTGTGGTATTGAATAAATTTGAAGTTTTTCCTAACTTTAAGGTGGAAATCTTTTATATCCTCTACGTAGCATTGGTGAAATCTACCTCCGCCTTCCGGCGTGCCGAAAGGGATTTTTTTTATTCGTGGTGTAATACTGTACTCGTTAATGAATATATTTACTGCGTTTTTATATACTGATCAGGATAAAATATTATTTACTTCTTATTTTATGGAGGAAGATATTTAAATTTTCTAATTAAATCAATAAAATTCTGTGTATATTTTAATTTCATTATCTTACAATATTTAGATTTTTTGATAATAAAAGTGTAACCTGTAAGCGTGAAGCACAGTTGAGAATAAACACAGTAATTGATTAAATTACCAATAAAATCCTAACAATTTAATTAAAAAACGTTGAGGAATTTTGTAATATTATCGTGAAGTGGAAGGAAAACGTGTAGGCACATTTTAGTATGATAATTTTTTGTGAAAATTGACAATTCAGCGGTCTGATAAATCCATAAAATTTCGCTGACGTATAAACCTGTCATTTTTTTCCACTTACCTATCTATCTACTTATTTATCTATACGTTACGCCAGATCATACCAGTTTTGGTCATTCCGGTTTCTCTGACATTCCTACCTCTATAACGTAACTCAACCTACTCACTCGTGTTATATGGTTTGTTGCCACCATCAGCGAAATGAAATGTCCGCTTCAAAATCTATACTATCCAATATCATGTATTATAACGGGAGAACAATATTACAGCCTACCTTACGCTAGACATATGATGTGTACGGATCGATAATCACATATCGTATAATATTAGAGGGATTCTGATGAAAATGCCGTTGTTCAATTAATTTAGTCATTTTATTCCCCTGTTACACATTAAACCTCAGATTTATCTATTATAATATTTTCATTATTATAATCCTTTATTAAATTGATTAGTAATAATTTTATCTGGCGTTACATTGAAATTTATTACAGAAATACTGATGGGTGGTTTTTTAATGCGTTTGACAATCTGGTATTAACGTGATGATTTTCCATTTGAAATTAGAAAATAAAACAGATTAAGCCAAATACAAAAAAAAAAGTTCTATATTGATTTGATATGATAGATATATCTCCAATATTATTATATAGAAACATTTAAGATGAGTACAATAATTCCTCACTTATTGCGATTAATTGGTTCCACAGTAATTTTGTGTTAAACGATTTGCATATTACGACACTCACATTATATATAAAAAACGGGGTTAGGTTCTGAAGCCTTTTTACTTCCTTTTACGAATGTAAAGAAAGGATTGTGATCGCGAAAAATTTCGGTTTTCAGATTTCAACAGAAATTACCATTTTGACCATCCCTGAATCCATTTTTTGACTAGTTTTGGCGTGATGTCACTACGTACGTACGTATGTACGTATTTATATTGCATAAATTAAAAACAGTTACCCGTAGGCTGTGGAAATTTTGGATTTAGGACTGATGTAACATGCAGTTGTGTACCTCCATTTTTGATTGCAATTGACTTAAACAAAAGTATCCAAAAAAGCCCAAAATCCAAATAAAATTGATTTTGGACTTTTTTTTAACTGCAGTAAGAAGCCCTCATTGAGGGCTTTTCAATGATATATAATAAAAGGTACTTATTTTCATTGGTTCCAGAGTTATAATCAGTTTATTAATGTAATATTTGAGTTTTACAAGGGGAAGGCACATCGGTTCAAATCCGACATCATCTCCCTTTTTTTAACCCTTTTTTTTATTTATATATATTGGTTTATTAGTAATTATTAACTCTGTTTATTAAAAAAATTACAATAAATAATAATTCAATAATAAAAAAATATGAAGATATCAGAAGTTATTAATGAAGTAAATTACCTTTCATTTAAAAAAAAAAATATGTAAATATAATTTAATAGGCGTACAAGGAAGTCAGTCATATGCTGTGCACATCAGATTTTTTGTGTTACAGAAACAAAATAAAATATGCAATAATTTTTTTTTTAAATTTAAATTAGATAATTCATGTAACTCAAAATAATTATAAAACCTTTATATGAAATTATAAAAATTAAAAATTTTACTTGCATTACATTACAAGTACAAATAGAATACAAACATACATACTACAAATTTAGCTAATTTACTTTTTATTCAAATAGAATAAAAAGTATTTTTAATCTTCATCACTGTCTTCGAGAAAAAAGAAATCATCTTTATTTAGCAGTGGCGAAATATTTTCGTTATTTAAAATCTCTTTATTGTCATTTGTAGGATTATCATATTTGCCGATTTAGTGTTCTTGAAATATACCGCTGTGCAGAAATTTTTTATTAAGTTCATAATATGGTACTAAACAGATAATATCCAGTTGCCTTGCAAACTTTCCAGAGTGCTCTAGTGACGAGTTATTTTCCATAAAAAAAATTGTATATATCTATGTGCTGAAAGATAATTCTTCTAATATAATTTGGTAAATTCATAGTAATCTGTCAACAATGGAACTTTTACATATAGAAACCTGTAATAATCTGTTATATGTGTTGTACACTTATGAAATTTATTATACATACACATTTATTTAACCTTTGCACTCAATTCCCTGTAGGCGAATATAAAATGTTTTTCCACAACTCGGCTTGTTTCTATACGGGGATAACGAAATATTATATTGGCCAATATTGTATTGTATTTATTTTAATTGTTAATGAATCTTGATTATTGGTTCGAGTTTCTGTTTGGTCAAAAAAATGCGTAGAGCGCAAAGGATTAATTCTACATAAAAAAAATTTGACAACAGAATTTTAATACTTTGTGTGGTATTGGTTATTTATTTTTATAATGTGTAAAAACAATTATACATGAAATAGTTACTTAAGATATTTTAGTTGGGGTGGTAGTAATTTATGATGAATTTTTATTGTAAAGTTACTATTATATGTTTAAATAAATAACAGCAATATTTTTAATTACAAAAATTTATTTTTTATATTATTTCCTTGCAAAATCACCTCTCAGGAATATTTTTTGATTTTTCTAAGTTTACTATGTTAAAAGAAAACTAAAAAAATGCAATAAAAATGTACAACCAATAATGTACCTAAGATTTCACTTTTGGTGGTGAGGGGTGATTTTACTGAGATTTTATTGTACTATTATTATTAATTTTATGGCCCGTCGGTATTAATATATAAATTATTTATATAAAAGTTTCCACTTACCAGCAATCTTTAATAGTAATGTTCGGGCGCTTTAGGATTATTAATTCATCCTCAGGAACAATGATGTGTTATACATGATAAATATTTACTTCACATATTATCAATTTTACTAAATTGAATTTTTATAAAAATATAAATATAAAAATTGATCGTCAAATGGTAAAATAAAGTTAACGTTATCCGCCATGTCATTATGAAGGCCTCAGTTGTTATGTTTATTAGTATGAAGCAGTATAACCAACTTAAAAATCAAAATTGTTGTTTAATATTTGTTTGAATATTACATAATTTTCAAATTTCGTTTGTTCATTTATCAAAGTTTTATTATTTAGATATATATAATATTTTTCTATAATATTTGTTTTATGAAAATTATTGGAACATTCATGAATATTAATAAAATTATCAATTAATAAAGTTGTTAACGCTACCTGAATACGCCGAACAGTATTGTTGACAATAGATACCGTAGATAGCTCACCGGGCTGGCCTAATGGTTAACTTGTCATCGCAAATCAGCTAATTTCGTAGTCAAGAGTTTTAAGGTTCAAGGATTTGAATAATAAATTGTGGATACCGTTGTTCTTTGATGGTTGGGTTTCAATTAACCACACATTTCAGAAATGGTTGACCTAAAACTGTACAAGAATACACTTCATTTGCATTCATGCATATCATCCTCATTCATCCACTGAAGTAATACCTTACTGTGGTTCCGGAGGCTAAAAAGAAACCGCAGATAAAGAAACGTGAACGTTCAAACTTGCAGCATAAGAATGAAGCACGCTTCTAATTTGCTGAAATTTTTTCGATCTGAAATTGAGCATAACTTAAGAACGACTCAACTAATCTTCATCTGGTTTTCATCTGCACATTTTTTGATACACTACTATAGTATATTTAAATATCAATGAAATTTATCTAATAGTAATAGTAATTTTGAAGATTTTTGGGCCAATAAATAAATATATAAAGAAACTACAATTAAAGTGAATGGTATTTTCGTATTCTATATATACCTTAAAATGTAAAAAAAATCATTTTCACCCCAACTTTTACGGTAATACTGTACTTTCCTCAGAAAAGTCTATTAAAAAGAAAAAATAATTAACTAATGTTTTCGTAGTAATTTTAAAAATAAATATCTTTTTCACTATTTTTTTTGTGAATATTTGTTTTTGTTCTTATCATTTTTCAACTTATTCAAAAATAAGTTTACATTACAATATTTTAATCCGATTCGATATCCAGTATGGGTTTTCGTTTAAATATTATTAAGAGAATTATTTATTCATGATAACAATAAATTTCAAGTTTTATTAATTAATTATATATTATTGATCTATTTAAATTATTTTCTTTAAATTAAATAATTTATTAGTCTTTAATACCGTAAAATATTAAAATTTGTTATTATTAGTTCACTGTGTCTGTTTATTAAAATACATATCGAATTTATAATCTTTATAATTATCATAATTATTAATACTTGCTGAATATATGTTATTTAAGCAGAGCCAGTATTCATCACAATGCAAGTTCTACAATATATGTATTTTGCATTAAATTATATGATTTGGTTGTTTAACTTAAGCAATGCAAGTTAATATCATTATGAGTTATATAATAAATTTAGGAGGTTACGAATTTTATTGTTCCATTTGATTTAATCTATTACTTTAAATATCAACTAGATAATTTTTATTTAATTTAACAATTAGTAATACGTTAATTAATTATGAATATATAATTAATTATTTTTAAATGTTTCATTGTTGTGGTATTTTATATAAATCAATGTTATTTAGAGTGTATTTATGAACTTAGGTGACCTTCAATTTGATTTATAATTTAGTTAAAATACAATTTGAATAATCGGGGTTTTTGTGTAACGGAAAGAATTCAGGGGGACAGTGCAAATAAGAGCAAAATGTAGGAAGGATTCAAGAGTTTTTTCAACAAAGTCTCAATCCATTCGTCGTCCTAGTCGACAACGTGCGATCAGATAAATATGACTGTCCCCTCCCTCCCATCCTACTTGAGCCAGACCTACAGTTAAGTATAACAGAACCTAGGGGAGTGTCCTATACTTTAACAAGCCTCCCCGTTTACCGACTTAACATTCGGCATGACAGGTCGGCCCGCCGGTCGTATCTTATTTTGCGCCTGCTTCAAACCTCTGGAGCTCTGGAGTAGGATCCATCAGGTCCGGTTATACCATCCCTGTCCCCACTCATGGAGCCGTTACTCGGTCTATTAGCCAACCCTATAACGGGGACACCCCGAGTGGATAAAACGAATGGAGCATCCCCACCAGGACTCTGTCTTCTTCGCTGGAGGTTCAAGAGTCCCTCGTGCCTTATCACTACCGCCAATCCGTGGAAGCACGAGCGAACGGCATCTCAGCATAGAACTGCTCCTTATCCCTGAGGAATGACTGTTTGTCGTGTGCTAAGACGACGTTTACATTTCAGGCTGTTCCGATTATAACTGGTATAAGCTTTTCGTGTAGGTGACAAAAGTAAACGTAATGATTTTTTTTTAATGTGCTGTTACTCGATATGATGGCAATAGGTTATTTTTGCAGTTAATTTTAATTGATGAAGCAAAATTTCATTTAGCGCTAAAGTTCCATATTACAGTATTTAAATATGTCTACTTGAGAATCCGTGCGAGAAAGTACAGTAGGAGAAAGATTCACCAATTAAGATAGAGGTTTTTGTGCGGTTTCATTTATAAAATCTGGAGGTCCCGGGTTCAAATCGCGTCAGGCATGGAATTTTTGATATGCGTTAAAATTCCATTTCCGTATTCCATGCATATGCTTAAAGCTTACGCGTATGTCGCGATATCATAAAAAAAAGAAAAAAAATGTTGTCCCTTTCTTATTTGAAGAAGACACAGTAAAAGAACATTCTTATCCTGAAATGCTTCAGGACTGGCTTTTTCCACAACTAAATAAAGACTCTAAACACTCATTTTTTTCAGCAAGATAGGGCCTCGCTGCATTAGAACAACCGAGTTCGTCGGTTTCTAAATTAAAGATTATTCTGATTCTGGATAGGGCGTACGAGAGCGCAAGAGTTGGCTCTACACTCTTAGTCCCCAAGATGCCTTGACGTTACACCTAGTGACTTTGGGGACTTTGCTTTATGGACTGAAACAAAGAGTTTGTGTTCCACCATGTCCTGTTGATTTGGATGAGCTGAAAACAACTGTTCACAGCAGTAGTTATTTCTGCAACAGAAGATTGTCTCCAACGCGTTGCGCAAGAATTCAGATAGCCTTGATGTTATTCATGTAGAAGATAGAGGGTATGTAGAACATTTATAACTTTCGAAGTGAAATTTTAAACGTGTTTGGATAGCATGAAATTTATCTAGTAATTTTAACAGATTTTTATCTGTTTTAGATGTGTCTCTTTTAAATCGGATCATTTTTTTGATGCACGCTGAACATATAGGTATTTCTGCGTCTATATAATTTACAAAATCATTTGTATAGGCTGTTATACTCTGAAAGGAGACCCAAGAAGTTTTTTAAAGCTAAAAATATAATAAAAAATTCATATAAACGTACGTATGGAAATGCTATTTCTGAGTTTTGACTGTCGAAAGATTTCAACCTAAGTTTTAATCCGTAGACAATATAATAGATTTGCAATTTCTCGGTATCCGTAACTCGAAAACAATGATTTTCTGGACCTACTTTTGTATGATTGTATTTTTATTTTTAGTCTTAGAATATTTCAAAATAGTGTCCTTACCTGTTAGAACAATCAGTATATGGTTCCGTCTATAACGGAGAATGGCTTCACTGAATTTTATGAAATTGATATCAAATAAAGTTGATAAAAATTAAATAAATAAATTGATAAAAATAAATAAAATTAAAAAAAAAACTGATAAATCAAAGATATTTTTAACTTTTTATTTGAAATATCAAATAAAGTTTCTGTCGATACCTTTACAACTAACCCTAACTGGCAGTTAGTAAAAATACAAAATTAAATATGATATCGTTGTTGTTAGGCTAATAGTACACACACACACACACACACACACACACACACAAATCTCTACACACACACACACTATTATATAAAGTAGAAAAGGGTTTTTTTTGATCGGGATAAACATAAAAAACTATTCGATCAATCGCAATCAAATTTTCACTCATGTTTCTTGGCATAACTGAGAAGATTATTAAATATATTTCATCTCGAAAAATTTCTCTTTAAATAACTCTTAATTTTTTTTATTATAACTTCTTAATTTTAAAATCTCTTAATTTCTCTTAATATATATAATATTAAGAAAATAACAGAATTAAATTTATGTTAAATAAAATAATATTAAATAAATTTAAAAAGTTTCTGTTTAATAATAATGGGCTTCCTGTGGGGACTGCGTGTGAAGCTAGAGTGGTGAGGTATGTATATATATATATATATATATATATATATATATATATAAAAGGGATGTTCAGAAAGTAAGTTACACCCGCTCTGTGAAACAAACACGTATTTTGTAAGACATTGTTTTTTTTTTTTTATTGAACAAAATACTACATATTTTTATCTATTTTTCGACATAATCACAAAGCTTTTCTAAACATTTCTCATACCTTGTGATAAGTTTTTCAGTTTCACTCTTTTAAAAATTTCGTCCCATTTCCTTCAACCATTTAAGGACCGGTCCTTCAGTTCATTATTAGTGAAATGCTTCCTTCCCAGGTCTCGCTTGAGAGGACCAAACATGTGGTAGTCGCAGGGTACTAGGTCAGGACTGTAAAACAGATGAGACTACGCTCCCACTTGAATTTTTGCAGTAACTCCTTTATCATATGAGCTGAATGAGGAGTATCGTTGTCGTTATCTGAATGCTATAATTGTTATTTATCAGTATTATTCTCACAACTATGAGGATAACGGACAGTGAGTGGGTCGAGGAGGCGGAGCAATCTGGGTAGGCTGGAATGGTGACCGAAGCGAACTCTGCGGGTATTCCAGGGCAACATGGGAATGGCGAGCGAAGCTAACTCTGCGGTCCTGCGGGGCCCAAGGAGCCCCTGATTTGGCTTTTGGGTCCGCCTGGACCGACCTAGGCCCCGATGGTCCAGGTTTTGGCTAGACTGGCCGTCTAGTATATATTACAATTAGTGGAATAGGTCTATAAAGATGTACATATAGATTTATAGATCTATAAAAATCCCGGTTTTTTTTTTATTTCTAGATCGTAAGACATCCATTATTTCTAAATATTCTCCTTAGTTTCAATTTCATTATTTAGAATTAAGGTCTTTTTTTTCAGTATCTGATTATAAATTGGGGTTCCAAAAACAACCACATCCAGTAATCAGTTACCTCATGAATTAGCGTTTTAAAAGTTTATTGGTAGAAAAATATCTCAAAAACAATTTACGTAAATTCCTATGTCGGTTATTTTTCATGCCAGTCGTTTACCGTGCTTTTATCAACGCTTCATTAATCATCATTTTTTAATATCAGTAATAAATTTATCTAATGTCTTTATTTACGGGGTCTAATACTTTATTTTTTTGTTCCGTAGTCTGATCAATAAATTTATGTTTTTCACCATTTATGTTGATCAAAATTAAATTTCAACTTAAAACTAACCAGATAAAAAGAACAAAATTAACCACTTATTTTTTTTGAAAAAGACAGTTACTAAAATATCAGTTTCTAATTTACATTAAAAAATGAGAATGTGTTCTTTATTCGTCTCATGTACTATTTATCAAATTTTAGAAACTCAGTTGAGTTGCTGAATGGGGATAGATTGTGACTGCTAATGGGGATATACAATTAGTAGTTCCAAACCTAATTTAGACAGCCCAGATATAGTTGATGCGTAACTACATGTTTAGGCTTTATAAATTTTTAGGCATCTTTTATTTATTTCTTTTTGTACATTCATAAAGTTATATTATAATTATTAATTTTTTATCTGAAATATGAATAAGCAAATAAGAATTTTATTGAAATCTTTTATAATAGAAAATTTATTTTATATTATTATTACAAAAATAATAGGAAAATATTATTATTAAATTGGTTTCTTCGATCGTTCCATTTTAGCTACCATTCAGAAATGATAATGGCTACGTAAATAATTTAAAAATATTATTTATTTTTCGCTATCATATTTATAGGGTAATTTTATATATAGATAAAATGAAGTATGAGTGAAATCATTCACTCATGTAAGATATTTTTGCTTGAAGATCGAAGAAAGAATCTTTTATAAAAATTCTGATATGAAAAACTTATAAATTTTCTCACATTTTAGAGTCGTAGTTTACAACGGATTATGTTTAATGTTTTTACATTACACTCTAAAGTTTTCTCTTCTTTCCTTTTCATATATTTATCAAGAAGCAACTTAAGAAAAAAGGAAGTTTTCCCTTCCTATTTTTATCAAGAAACAACTCAAGAAGTAAAAAACAAAAACTGATGTGGAAAACAGATGACTTCCTTGTATGGCTATTAAATTACATTTACACATTTTTTTTTTTTTAAATGAAAAGTTCAGAAAATGTTATATCATTAAAAACGTCTGATATTTTTTAATTTTTTTATTATTGAATTATTATTCATCGTAATTTTTTTTTTACAATGAGAGGTTAATTAATAAATCAATATATTTCAATTAAAAAAAAAAAATAGTTGAATTTTGATTCGAACCGAAATGCCTTTGTTAAGGTCTAAATATTTTATTAATTAAAATCTTATTTGGCTATAACTCTGAAACCAATGAAAATAAGTACCACTTACGATACATCTTGAAAAGATCTCAATGAGGGCTTATTATTGTATTTAAGAAAAAGTCCAAATATATAATTTTTTTGGATTTTCGGCTTTGTTGGAGACTTTTGGTTCAGTCGATTGCAATCAAAAGGAGAGGTGCACAACTAGATGTTACAATAGTCCTAAATCCAAAATTTGAACATTCTACAGCTATTCGTTTTTGAGTTACGCGTGAGACATACGTACAAGCATATATACGTACGTACAGACGTCACACTGAAACTTGTCAAAAGGGATATTTTGATTGAAATCTGGAAACCGAAATTTTTCGGATTTTTCCTTTACTTCAAACAAGGAAGTAAAAACGCATTAAAAAATTTAAAAAAAGAATTTTATAAAGTTCTTTTTTAGATTTCATGTTTTTGAAGTCTGCTTTGTATTATAGTTTTTTTTCCTGTGGTTAAGGGAGTAATCCTATTTACGTTCAAAGTGTAGTTCTCGCTAACAAGTTCCGCAGATGTTACAGCGTATGTAGCCTGCGCCCTATCGACTAAACCTCCACCTAACCAGCTACCCTCTTGAGGCCGGAAACCGCATTTAAGGATTTGCCCCACGAGGTGCCTTACAGCTCAGTGTGTTCAGAGTCCCCGTGCATCATCACTGTCGCCCATCCGTGCATGCACCAACGAACGCCAGCTCTGCAGAGGGCTGTCTATCCTCCCTTCGTTTTCAAGTCCGGTATCCTGCACCTCACTTCTTGAGGTATTCGCTAGTCTTCTGTATTTTGCTGGACGGTCCGCATGTTATTATCGGGGAGTCTCGCCTCCTCATTTGAGCTGACTCAGCCATAGCACACTAGACATGGTTGCATCCCGTTACTTCTCACTACAGAATGTAGTTTGGTTTTGTTGTTACTATTGAATTCCAAACGTCAAAACTTTAAAAGGATTGAAAAGAATCTTTTTTTAGTGGGGTTTTTTAAAAAAAAATTTTTTTTTAAATTTCATTTTATGTAGAAAATAGTATTAATTTTTACGCAAGAATAATATGTTTTTTTATGAAAATAATCTTTAATATTTTTAAGCAAATAAAATTTTATATTATTTGATATTTTTTTTTTAAGCAGTAATGTTTCATCATTATATATTATAATCTGTGGATGAATTTTACTTTGAGATCTGATGTGTATTATGAATGTGTTTTATGATATTTAATCAAGCACAAAAACTAAGCTTTGAACTTCAGTTATTTAAATACTATTTTGTTTTTTCATACACTAAATTTAGCCTATTTATATGAAATATAAAAAAAAAAATCTAAAATTAAAAAAAAAAAAGATCACATTACTATATTTTTAGTGTGCTTCGAGAAATCTGCGTTAAAAAACAAAATATGGAATTGACAAATAGACTCATTTTATGTTTGCCGTAATATATATTTGTTACATGGATAACACATATAAAAGTTATAAATGAAACTTGTACAGAATTTATTTGAGTTAAACGCTGTGAATTACCTACACAGAAACTAAATACAAACATAAGAATTTCGAAGTTTATTTTTAAAAAATTAACAAAACATAAATAAAAGAATTTCTGGGAGTTATATATTTTTATAAAATGTTTCGGGTAATATTTATAATTAAATTAATTAGAATCACAGTAATTACATTTTGGCTTCATTTCACCGAAGCCGCAGAAATCAGGGTGAAATCTTTTGCCACTTAACTTGCTAACGAAGCGTCTCCTATTCACTGTTTAGATTAGATGAACTTTCTTCTTTATTTTCTCCAGTAGAACATGTTCTGAAAGTATATTACATTCCTCTGTATTTAATTTGTGGATGAAATTAACTTCTAAATCTGTTAAGTAAAGATTCTTAATCAAGCACAATAATTGAGAACGGTATAATTAAAGAATTTCGAGATTATCAGTCGGTATTTATTACTAGTTTTTTTTTTCTTATAATTTTATTAATTAATGATATACACAAAGTGTTTCTAAAATTGTGGACTGGCTATACTTTTACTTGTAAAACTAAACAAAAAATATTCTTAGGAAAAAAGCCAATTTCTCTCCTTCGTACCCCTCCGGTCCACTATTTTGTTATTTTTATATAAAAATGTATATCTTAAGTTCGGATACACAAATAACATTAATATTTGGTAAGTGTCTTGGTAATAAATTTTTTAAATTAGCAAAAAATCAGAAATTAAATACCTTCGCAAATTACAAAATGGCGTTCATGTTTATTTTGCAATCTGTTAAATCTCCGTAAATATTACTTTTATCAAAGCTTATATTATTTTCTGAAATATTAAGCCTTTTATTTTTAACAAAATGACATTTTATTTTTTTTAAATCGGTTAAGAAATAGTCGAGTCATAGCAGAAAATTTCTGTTGTAATTTTGTGTCTGTTTTCAAGTCCACATTACGTTCAATTCGATTAAATATTAATTTATTTTATTAATTGTTAATACTAGTATTGTAAATTAGTATCAGATTAAGTAATTAATAATTTTCTCACAATAAAATTTAATATTAAATAACAATAAAACAAATGATATTAATTTTTCACTTTTGAACAATTTTACACAGCGACTATTGTTGTTGATCATGTTACCAATGTAAAAATGAAGTTCTTTCAACAGGAATGGTGGTCAAACAATCACACCCAGCGTATTTGGAGCGACAAGAATCCTCATGGTACCTTCCAAAATAGTCATCAACAAAGATTTTACGTGAACATGTGGGCAGGTATCTTTTGGGTCCTGTCATTCTACCATTCGTTTAAATAGAGGAAATTATCTTGCTCATTTAACCAAAAATTTTCCACATTTTTTGAAGACTTACCTCTACAATTAAGAGGAAATATGTGATTTCACCACGATGGAACTCCAGCACATTTCAGTCAGTTGATACCAGATTTCCTCGATGAAACTTTCCATGAAAAATGGATAGGCCGAGGAGAGCCAATGCCCTTGCCTACCCGATCACCTTTTTTTTTCTCCCTTCTCTCCCCAACCGGATATCCAATTAAGTATACTCAGTTGGGGAGAGTGTCCATATACTCTAAGGAGGCGTTCCCCGCCCACCGGTTGTGCACCCGGCACGGCAGGTTAGCCTCTCCGGTCTCGGATCTTTTTTTTTATTTTTTATTTTCAGTGCCTGCCTCTAATTCCCCGTTTCGAAGGCGAGGTCCGGCTATGCCGTCTCCCACCCCCTCCACGGGGAACCGGGACTCGGTCATGATGCCTGCCTCTAACCGACGATGCCGGCCCCAGAATCTCCGAAGAGCCCCGGTACCAACACCGCCGGCCGGGACTCGGTTTTTTTCTTTACCTTCCCCACTCACAGTATCCCCAGGAGTTCCATCCCCATCATTGGAACCCGCACACCTCAGCATACGGGCCCTCCGAGGATGGACTGTCCTCCCTACCCTACACAGTGCCTAAAGTCCTTGAAGTCTCGCGTCTTCCTGTTTCGTTCGGAGAACCACTGCAGCGAATTTTGCGAACCAATCCCAGTTATTATTGTTACTAGTTAGCCAACTCACTAGATTTTCCACATTTAAGTTGTTTATTATTATTTCTTGTCTTAATTTCTCCCATCTTCGGCACGTGAAAACCGTGTGTTCTTCGGTATCTACCTCTTGGCAATAGATACATTGAGGGCTTGTACGTTTACCAAATCTGTATAGATACTGGCCGAAGGACCCGTGACCGGTCATTATCTGCGTCGTGTAAAAATTCATGTTTCCTTTTTCCTTGTTTAGCCAGTTATCTAAATTAGGTATCAATTGTCTAGTCCATGTCCCAGTCTGCAATCCAGCCCATTCATTCTGCCATTCACTCACAATGATGTTTTCCACCTCACTATTCAGCATTACTGCTGTTCTCAATCTTCGCATTTTTATTAATAATTCTATGGGTGGCACGTCCGCCAGAACACACAACGCACCATATGAAATTGTTCGATATCCTGCTACTGTTCTTATTAGTGCTAGACGGTGTATGCTCCTCAGTTTTCGCATGTTCCTCTGTACATTTATTGCCTCTCCCCAAATTGGGGTAGCGTACAGCATCGATGACATTACCGCAGAAGTTATCAACCTCACAACCGATGTTTTGGGTGCGTTATTGTTATTGAACAATCCCCTCAGTGCTCTGGTGGTGGGAGCAATCCTTTTGCATATCATTTCTACATGTGCACTAAACCTGAGGCTCTTCTCCAACACAACCCCCAAGTATTTATTATTTCTTATTAACTTCTTGTATGCTCTCCCCTCTTATTTCCACATTTACATTCCTAATTCTTCTCCGGCCCGAGAACAGAATGCATTGGGATTTTGCCGTAGATATCTGCAGCTGATTGTCCCTTAGCCCATTCATCAATCTGGATCAAGACTCTATTGACTTTATTCTCTAAATTGTTTATATCCCCCTCTTCTACCATGATTGCTACGTCGTCTGCATACCCGACGATAGTTACACCCTCCGGATAGTGTAACCTGAATACTTGGTCGTAAAAAATGTTCCAAAGCTCTACTTAAACTCTCTTCACGGTCTACCTGTGGGTCCATTTGAAATATATGATTGTTTATTCAACTCAACATTGAAGATCTTCAACAAAGGACCCAAAATGAGTTTCAACAAGTTAGGAATACTCTCGGAATTTTTTAACGGTTAAGACAAACTCTCAGAAAAAAAACTGGAGACTTGTGTAATTTCTAATGGTGGACACTTTGAACATCTCTTATAACTTTTAACAATTGTTAACTGTTTAAGTACACATAATGTTCTACAATAATTAACGTAAGATTATCACAGGTAGTTGTTTTATTTTTTTAATTACTAGGACTATTATTGTGAAAAAATTATTACCTAATTTGATATTAATTTACAATACCAGAATTAACAGTAAATAAAACATTTAATATTTAATCGAATTGCACGTAAAGTGGACATGAAAACAGACCACAAAATTACACCATCAATATTCTGCCATAACTCGGCTATTTGTTAAGCGATTTAAAAAAATAAAATATCATTTTTTTCAAAATAAAATGCTTAATATTTTAGCAATAACATCGACTTTGATAAAACTAATATTTACGGAGATATAACGGATTGAACATTTAACATAGCCGCCATTTTGTAACTTGCAAAAATATGTAATTCCTGAGTTTTTGCTCATTTTAAAAGTTTATTACCAAGAAGCTTACCAAATATTAATGTGATTCGTCTATCCGAACTTGAGATATAAATTTTTATATAAAAATAACAAAATGGCGGACAGGGGGAGAACATAGGAGAAACTGCTAATTTTCCTAACGATAATTTTCGTTCAGTTTTGCAAGTAGAATCCGATAAAGTATAGCCAGCCCACCGTTTTAGAAACAGTCTGCATATATAAACTGGAAAGTTTTTGTCACTAAAAATTAAAATAAGTGATTTTTCTACGTTTTAAATTTTTTTCTTTAAATTGACAGATTAGTATACTAAAGATTACTTTAGTAATAATGTTCTTGATAAAAGGTGGGAAAAATACAAAATTATATATTATATATTTAGAAGACATACCAATTTTTTTGCAATTTATGTTTAAAATTCTAATCACGTTTTTTAACTTATGAAGTTTTATATATATATATATATATATACACGAGGTGTGACAATAAAGTAATGAGGCTGATTTTTCTTTGCAAGATGTGGCAACCCTGCAGCTTGCGTAGACACGCCATCTTTGACCTTGGTCTATAAGCTACTTCTAGTCCAAGCGGCACATTGATTCAACTGCTCAGTCGTGAGTTGTGCTGTAATAAGTGAACTCGTGTTTGTGTCTCTCGTCACAGAAATGAAACCGCAAAATATTGCGCAACGGTATGCCATTTCTTTTTGCGTTAAATTGGGTGAAAACGCGACGACAACTTATGGTAAGCTTCAGAAGGCTTTTGGAGAGGAAGTTATGTCAAGAGCTCATGTTTCGGTGGCAAATTTTTAGTGAAGGCAGAACGAATGTTGAAGATGAAGACCGCAGTGGATTACATCAACCTCACGGACAGATGTCAACTTGACCTGGGTGCGTGAAATCGTACGATCTGATCGAAGATTATCCGTGAAAATGATTGCAGAAGAACTCAACATCAATCGAGAAACGGTTCGTTTAATATTACCTGAAGATCTTGGTATGAGAAAGATTTGTGCAAAAATGGTCCGCCAAAATCTCACACAACAACAGCGAGAAACACGGAAAAATGTGGCATCTGTTAGAGCAAACGGAAATCAATCCAGATTTGTTGAGCCGTGTTATTTATCACTGGTGATGAAGGTTGGTTTTTTCAATACGATCCAGAGACAAAACACCAAAGTTCGCAGTGGTGCTCAAAGGGATCACCCAGACCAAAAAAAGCTCGCATGTCAAAGTGAAAACTGAAATGCAAGCTTGTGTGCTTCTTGGATTCCAAGGGAATTGTTCATAAAGAGTGGGTGCCTCCTGGACAAACAGTTAACCAATATTTCTACAAAGAATTTTAGAAAGACTCGTAAACGAGTTCTTCGTGTCCGTGCCAACATTGCTGATAATTGGATTCTGCATCACGATAATGCGCCATCCCATACTGCTCTGTCAGTACAGCAGTTTTTAACCTCAAAACAAATTTCAGTACTACCACAGCCAGCTTATTCACCAGATATCGCTCCGTGCGACTTTTTCTATTTCCAAGAGTCAAAATGGCGGTCAAGGGACACCATTTTCAAACAATACAAGATGTCCAAAAAGCTGTGATGAGGGTCTTGGAGGATATTACAGGAGATGAGTTCCAGAAATGTTACCATCAATGGCAGAAGCGCTGGAATAAGTGTGTGCAATCAGAGGGGAACTACTTTGAAGGAGACAACATTAAACATGACTAAAACGGTAAGCAACATTTTTTTCACATCAGTCTCATTACTTTATTGTCGCACCTCGTTATATGCCTGATTTAATATATTTACATATATACTCGTGTGTATATATATATATATATATATAATATAAATTGTAGTTTATAAACCTACTATAAAGGAATCATGTTTAGCTAATTTTATTCAGTAGAGTTAAAAAACTAACTCATTTAAAATGCAAAAAATTTGCGTTATATAATTTATTTGAGTCCGTCATGGTATATTAAATTTAACATATTTTGTAATTATTTTCCCCGTTGATTTCTCTAAGGGAAAAGATAATTAAATACAACATATGGTTTTAAATTTTTTACAATGGTTGTATATTTTTGTGTCTTAACATTTCGTTTAAGTTTTTGTTTGTCTTTGTTTTTAATATTTTATTTTGTTTTTAAATTTCAATTTAAGTTTTTATTTTGTCCTAATTTTTTTATATTACTAGGTTTTGTGTTTATATTTCATGTTTTGATTTCCGGGAGTTTTTATTTTATTTATAATTAAATTTTTATTTTTTAATTGTGTATTTATAAAATTTAGTTTTTCAAAGCACATTCATCGTGTTAGGGCGATGATAATGCAACAGCGTTTTTCGCCCCGCTAAAAGAAAAAAATGAGTGAATTGGCTCTTCATTAATTCAATGTATTATTACATTTCGTCATACTAAGTAGACTGAAAAATGTCATTCATATTTAACTCTTCATTCTGATTCACTGCAGAATTTTAAGCGTAGATCGTTACTTTCATTGAAAGCATGATTGTTAAATTATTATTTTTATTTCCTTATTATTTTTTCTGTATGTTAATAAGTTGTGTTTATTTATATTCAAACAGTTTTGGAATAATAACAGTAATAATAAAATATATACTAGTAAATAGATCAAATTTGTTTGTATATAGAGAAAAAAAACCTTTAAAAATGTTAAATATTTATATATAATATAAACAAAAAATATTCCAAATTAAATTCATTTTGAAATGAGTAAATAGTATTAACTTTAAGAGATTTATCGATGGATTATCTTATAGGCTATACTCGAAGTTTGTTTAGTCGTTGTTAGAAGGGAGCAGAGATGTGCTGCTACGGGGGATGTAAGCGAAGTGTCCAATATATATGATCATTAATCGAGTCTCAACGACACGAAGTAAAGGACGTGAAGGTAGGTAGGTGGTAGTTGGAGGTTTAGAAATTGGAGGAAGGGTTAGCGGTGGACGTGCAGGAAGAACCGAATGGACAATCGGGAGAAGTGTAGAGGGTGGTTTCGCTTCAGATATAGGGGTGAAGTGACGAGGAATGAGTATAAAGGGGGTACTTGTGATGGACGGAGTAAAGTAGTCGTCAGTATGAGGAGTCGAGTGTACAGTTATTGATTGTAACAGAGATGAGGTAACATCCAACCTGCTTCTCATAGCCTTACAACCTAAGTTGCCATTAAGTTAAGAGTCGGTCCAAGATGATAATAACATATTTAATTTCAAATTATCTGGGTTTTTTTTACTATGTATACAAAGCCTAAGAAATACTTATGAGGGGTACTGATTGAAACATTATAAAATAATATCCGGTTCCCGTTCTTTTTTAGAAGCATAGACTACTGGATAATCTTTAACACACGATCGACTTAAATTATGCACAAAAAAGTGGTTAGAAAATCTATTTCCATTAATTCCTAACAAAAATATTCGACTGTTTCGGATTAATGAGTTTCTTAATTACTCGATGAATGTGTCTAAGGTGGGAATACTTTATAAAGAGTAAATAAAATGCCATGATATTTATACAATCTGTAATAAATAAAACTCCAATTTTGTTTTTGTAATTATATTACAAAACATATTCTATAATCCCTGAAATAATATAAAAATTAAAAGTATTTATTTTTTATGCAATATTAAAGTGAAGCCCATAATTTATAATTTAATAATTTACTTCTAGGTTTCACGTAAATTAAACCCACACCAAAAGAACCATTTTTATCACAGAAACTTTATTCAAATCTACTAAACTTAAAATAATTCCTAAACTTAAAACTTTAAAATAAAATTAATTAAATAACTTTTTCCACTATATAATACCTTTTTTTATATTAAACACTCATTTCATATTAACTATACTAGTTGCATTTTATCTTTATCAATAAATTTAAAGTGTAATAATTCAGCTCATAAACACAGTAAAACATGAATGGGGTCTTATTTTAAACCCCCAATTGAATTTTTTTCACATATTCAATTTCAATCCAATACTAAAAAGGATTAAACAATTTTTAAAACAAAATTCATAATTAACAATGGTGAACGTAGAAATAAACCCGAAGCGCATTTATTTATGTGAAATATTTTGTTTATGTTATGTTCCTGTATCAGTCTTTGTCAAACACATCCGGGGTTTTTTTGTATAATTGACGAAGCTTAGAAAATAGTAATAAAATATGTTAAATTGTAAAGAATTATATTTTTACTTTTCTAGTGAATATAGTTAGAATAGCTAATTAAAGAGAAGTTATGGTGATCGTATCAAAATTTGTGATATCGCGTTTTTTTTTTTACAAATTTAACGTTTTAGAGTCCAACTTGTTCATCTTTTTCTTTCTTTTTCCTGTTTAGTCTTCGGGAATAACCGTTAGATATTACTTAAAAAGATGAATGAGGATGATATGTGTGAGTGTAAATGAAGTGTAGTCTTGTACAATCTCAGTTTGACCACTCCTGAGATATGTGGTTAATTGAAACACAACTACCAAAGAACACCGGTATCTACAATATAGTATTCAAATCTGTATATAAGTAACTGCCTCCACCAGGACTTGAACGCTGGAACTCTCGACTGCCAAATCAGCTGATTTATGAAGACGCATTCACCACTAGACCGACCCGGTGCGTTCCAACTAGTTCATCTAGACCAGCGCTTCCCAACCTGTGAGTCGTGGTGATGTGAAAAGGTGTAGCGAAATTAACCTGCAACTTGACACGTAAACAATAATTAAATCATTTTATGAGAAAAAATCATTTATACATATTTTATATTTATTTATAAGTACACATGCAAAGAAAATAAATCGATGAGATGATTGCATTTTCTTTTCATTTATGTTTCTCCATACGTGGATCTATGCAAGAAACATACAAAAACGGTTCGTTTTCAAGTGATAAAAGACGATTCCTACATTTAGGTTTTAGCGCAACCATAGACGAATAACTCTTTTCGCAGAGGTAAGACAAGGCGAAAGAGATTAATATTTTCAATGTTTCTGTGAGTAAAATTCCACCATATTGACTTCGACAAGCAAGTCAAAACGCACCTAAAACTTCAGATTTGAATTGTACTGGGTGGCGGACGAAATAATTGTTTACGTTAATAATTATTGTGTTTTATGTTAGCAGAACTGAAAATACATATGCTAAACATACGCCAAACATATTATGTTTGACTTAAAGACTGTGCTGTTTTTTAATTAAACGAAAAGTGTGGTACATACACAAAGACGGTTTCGTGCACATTTTCAAACTTGGAATTCACACTCATTTAAAACGATACGTAGACTACGAAAAAAATCCTGCTCCTTAATCCTGAGGATGTTTGTTGCCAAGGCGGATACAGACTCCCATTACCTGACTCTTCCCAAAATGTATTCAACCATGTTTTCAGGAGTCAAATTCCATTCCTCGGGTAAAGTCCTGAATGTTGTCCATCTCTCGCAGTAGAAAAACACGTATTCTGGCGAGTTTTCCACACCACAGTACATAAAATGTGGGACTCTCCTCCCAAATCTGGCTAAATAAGAGCCAAACTTCCTCCGAAAGGAGCTGGTTAAAAAAATAAGACATCTTCCCATGACTCCTCCGGACCCTAGGTTCCAGCCTGAGGATAAGGCGTCTTGCCCAGGCCCCTTTGAGTGAGTCATCTTAGGACGCTGCCATTCCTCCATAAGGATTTGATCCGAAGCCTGCCTGGTTATCCCCTCATAATCCTCGCAACATGTTTAATACGGAGGGGGATCGGGGGTACTTCCGCAGTCACACAGTCCGCGTTCCCAAACACGGTCGGATACGCCGTCGCGACCCCGATCGTCAGTCTTCTCTGAAAGTACTGGAATAATCCCGTATACCTCTTGAACTGGAGGATAGAACTCCAGGCTGGAGCAGCATATTTCAGTGCAGATGCGGCAACTGATGAGAGGAGACGTCTTGTGTCCGTTGTAGGGCCCCCTTTAATTGGTATGTGTTTCGGTGAAGCCGACAAAGATCTTTCTGCCTTAGCCACCAAAAAAGAGATCCTAGGACCGAATTTTGAGGGATACCACCATGTATGTTAAAGGAAACCCGACCCTCCTCCGTATCAGCCAACAATGTGCGATCATCCAAATAATTATTTATGACCGAGAGCAGGTATCCGTCCAGGCCTCTTTCCCTCAACGCATCCATAATAGTCCTCTAAGGGATGCTATTTGAACGCGTTGTGAACGTCATGAAATATAAGGAGAGAGATTTGCCTCTTCTGCCAGGTACCCGGTGCTTTGTACTTCGCCCAACGCACTACATGGTTAATAACCCGCATTGCTGTAACCTAACAGCTGATTTAGTTCTCTAAATTTGTAATACATTTTTTAAATTTCAGGGTTTTTATGATTTACTGTATTAAGTAATTTATGGCCGAAAAAAATTTAAGTAAATTTCAGAACATAAATATTGTGATAATTAAATAAAATAATATCAGTTGACCTAGCTATTTAATCTGCAGTAGTATTGAAAATTATTATTTAATGTGTATTATTATTTATTATTGAGAGGCTGTGTTTGCGCCATTAATTACAACATTAACTCCTTAAAATTTGTGGTTGGATATACTTCTGGTGGTAATTAATAACACTCCGTTTAGCGTGTCATTGTTGTGAACAGTGTCGCTAATTTAGTTGAATATTTCATTAATTTCGATAAAATTTAAGTTCTTACATGAAACTGTACATTTAGATGAATGAAAAAAAATTGTAGAAACCACTTCACTCCCTAGTTTCGTTGATAGCCTGTTATGGAATATTTATATCCTTCAAGAGTGATTAATTATAATCTTATATTTGGATGTTTAGAAAAAGTTTATTTTAATATGCAGCAGAACATAGATTAATTATTTGCAACAAACTTATATAAAAAATGCTCGGTAACATGTATAGGGCAACCATATCCTAATAGAATGCATGAAGTACGAATCGGCTGTAACAAATCCCTTTCGGCACGCCGGAGGGCGGAGGTAGATTTCACCGGTGCTGAGTAGGGTATAAAAAAGATTTCCATTTAGTTACGAAAAAAATTTTAATCAATACGAAAATCGTTGCACCTGGAAAAAATTTTCACACGTTTAGCAAACGACAAGCACCATCTTCTTATAATTACAGCAATACTTTGGTCATTCCTTGCCGTAAGGGTAGGTCATATTATAAATTGTTTTTGACAGAAGTTTTAGGTAATGTTTACAGGAATAATGTTCACATTAAACCGATTCGATATTCCTATTAAGTAAGGTATGATATTTTTTGTCTTCGTAACCCCATTTTTTCCATCCCTGGGCCAACGGTTGGTGATATCAAAAAAGTTTACTTACATAAGATTTAGACCGTTATTCAAAGAACAGTAGAAACTTTGAACGAATTCGATATTTTACTTAATAAGAAAGTTATGGTGATATTTTTTTTATCAAATAGCCCCCTATTTCCACCCCCATGGTCCGATTTTGCGCAATATTACAGCAGTTTTGTCCACAACAAAGGGAAATATATATGTATACATAAACTTTCTAACTGACGGTGGTTTTGGGAGTCTGAGGGATATGAAAGGCGAAGATATGTCAAAATTTTCCGGAAGTCGAATCATGGTACCCATTACAATAGGTAGGTTTCTTATGAAATCTACGTAAAAGCAGTATAAATATTTTAGCGATGGGGAATGAATTTTAAGGAAACGTATTGTAAAAAATAATCATCTATAAGTTAAGATTAACAAATTTGCGAAAGTAATTTTTTTTTTCTAAATCTATCACCCTTTTCAATAAAAGCTAAAATAATAGGTATAAAGTTTTTAAAAACTTTTTTCACTTTATGTTCAGGTTTATATTGTTTAAAAAATGTAAGCGTATTTTTAGAGTTCAGGATATAAAGTATAACGTTCAAAAATATTTTGAAGAATATTTAAAGCGAAGGAAAATAGAGCAAAGAACAAAAAAAAAATTAATTTTAAGAGGAGCAGGTTATTTAAAAAAAAAAAATAATAATTATTTATATATGCATTTTAAGAAACAAATTTGCTTTAATAAAGTTTTTTTTTAATGTTTCTGAAATAAATCGAAATTTTTTTTTCGCGATAACGAATTTGGAAAAAATCATTTATTATCTTACCCCACGTATAAAAATACTTGAGCCAATATGAAGAAAATAGCTTTGGTTATACCTGAGATGTAAGACAAAAAGCAGTGCAACACACTTATGTACATACATACATACGTTCTTTTGTCTAGATGAACTAGTTGGATCCTAAAACGTAAAGATTTGCAAAAAACCGATACGCCATTTTTGATATGATTGCAATACTTTCCTCTTTAATATAGTTATTCTAGCTATGTACGCTGGGAAAGTAATTTGTATACATAAATATAAAGAGCATATACCACAATTTAATTACTTATTTCCTTTTTCTTTGTATTTTAATAGAGATATAAGAGTTTTTCATTCGGGAATTCCTTGCAGGCATATATTTTATGTAAACCTAATGATGTTTCATTATTTACCAAGTTAGAAACCCAATGGAAATTTTAAAGAGTAATTTTGTTTTATTAAAGAATCATCGATTTTATAACGAATCTGATTATCTTTTACTAAGAATATTATCATATATACACTAAAAAAACGTTGAATTATTTTATAATGTATTATTAAAATATTAATGAAATCATATACTTATCTCCAAACAAATCTAATTTTTCATTAATATAAAGGGAAACTTATGAAGTGTAAAGACTTATTTCATGAAATATTTTACTATATAAAATGGGGTTATACTGTAAGGTAAAAAGGAAAATTTTAAATGTCACTTAATACATGAAATCTGCTTAAATTTAACATCATCGTAGTCAGCAGCTAGGCTTTACTTAGTCGACTGAGGTTTGAATCGTATCCAGGCTTGATAATGCTTTAAAATCAGATGATTAATTACACCACTACCTTGTCCCAAGGTAGTTACTGAGAAGAAGGAAATTGAAAGATGGATACTGAGGTGGTAATGATGATGATGATGATGATGATGGAGGTGGCTGCTTCTTGTATAGTATTTCCATCAACTTTTGATGCCAAACTTGGGTGAGTGTAAAATTGTGGTTTAAGCGATGAGCTGAGCGCTGTAAATAGGGTAGACAAACATAATATTCAGTTACTACTATTACTGTTACTAACAAATTTTATTATTTATTATTCTTCTTTAAGAAATTAAAAAAAAAAAATATGATAGTTTTATTTTTATTTATTTTTATTTGGAACGTTTATTAAAGAAAATTATTTTTTTATTTCATAATGTAATATAATTTATCTGTAATAAAGAGAGGTTTTTTTAACCTTGGACAGATTTTAAGATTTTTTTTACAATTTTATCGTAAAGGAATGATTTTTTATCACATTTTAATCTTATTTTCGCGTTCTGGGGTCGTTCAATGATTAAATAGACAAATGGATCAGCAGAAAATCCACGTAATAAAATAAAATTAGACTATTTCATCTTCTTTGTCAGAAGTTGGCAGGACTTCTGACATAGAAAATATCAGCTTTTAGAAAAGAATCTCACCGATATTATAATCTCTTTTGTATGTTTCATAATGTCGACTCAACAGCTTTTAAGTTTTGAACGTGTAAAACAGGTCGAGATTTACTTGCGGATGTTAACAGAGTTTGGTATAAAATATTATTTACCGTGCTATTATTTATAAGTGACTCGACCAAGCTTGACTCCGGAACATGTGATAGAATTTATCTTGAAAGAAACTAGATATGGAACTGGTATCAAGGGAAATAGAAGAGAGAACCGGAATACTGACTGACTGAGCTGGGTATTTGATAGGATTTCCACTGTGCCGCCAGCGGAATGATAGTTTCTGAGAAAAGTCCTATGAGAGAGGCAGAAGAACATAACCGGTGGACGAAAGGATGAAGGACAGCTCACTGCTGAGCTGGCGCTGGTCCGCGCTTGCGTGGATCGGCGACGGTGATGACGCACGGGGACTCTGAATCTCCTGACTCCGAAGGCACCCGCCGGGACCAAGTTAGGCTTCAATGCCGGTCTGGTTCCGGACGGGGGAAGTTAGTGAGGGAGATTAGGTTTCCCGTAGGGCGGAAGGAACACATACGAACTTAACAACACCTTTTTGAACCTGTGGCGAATCCGACTCTGCCTCTTATGAGGCGTACGTAACTGGTATTCCCCCTGCTCAAAAAAAAAAAAAAAAAAAAAAAAAACAAATTGAGAGTCACAGATTTTTATCGAACAGAATAATGGTGTATGTTTCGACTGACGATTTGAAAAATCTCTATAATGGTCTTATTCACAAGACCTGAGTCACAGACATATGGATAGTTTTTAAATCTTTAGTACAAATTTTTGCATAGTTTATTTTATAATCGAGGATTACACACGTGTTCAAGATGGGTTTTGAGATAATTGATTGAAAATCACATAAAAAACTTAAACAGTGATTTTACGAGGAAAGAACTGCTTTTTATGATTGGATAATAACTTGTAGTGATGGATTCATCATTTTAAGCCGGAATCAAAGCGTCAGAGATTGGAATGGAACATCAGCGTTCACCCTTTTCGGAAAACTTTTAAACTTTATGTATCAACCGGTAAACTGATGCAAACTATGTTTTGGAATTACTAAGGTCACCCAATTTATTATGATTTTTTCAACGTAACAGATTACTATTGTGGTACGTTAAAAAATAAAATTAATCACTCAATGAGAAGAAAACGTACGGATTTCTTTCTCAAAAGGTATAATTCTTATGTATGATAACACACGCTCATAAGACACGGGAAGATATTCAAAAATGGGTTGATATTGCTACATCTTCTTTCTTCATTCTTTTTCCTGTTTAGCATCTGGTAATTACCTTTTAGATAATACTTCAGAGGATGATTTGTATGAGTGTAAATGAAGTGTAGTTTTGTACAGTCTCAGTTCAACCATTCCTGAGATGTATGATTAATTGAAACCCAACCACCAAAGAACACCGGTATCCACGATCTAGTATTCAAATCCGTATAAAAATAACTGACTTTACTAGGACTTGAACGCTGGAACTCTCGACTTCCAAATCGACTGGTTTGGGAAGACGCGTTCACCACTAGACCAAGCCTGTGGGTTAGATGTTGTTACATCTGCTTTACAGTTCCAATATCACGCAATTAGATTGTTTTTGTATATCCTCTCGAAGAGATTTGGCGTGGCGCTAAGTTTAGCAACAATAAATGGATTTAGACTGCGGTTCCATAATTGTTCAAATACCAAAGGAACAATTCATTACTACTGGAATAAGATAGCTCCCAAGAAATTGAGACAAAAGCCTGACTTTAGCTGGGGATTATGTTGAAAAATAGCGTTAGTTTCATTGAACCAATAATAATTTTTCTATAGTAATTTGTCTCTAATTATTATCGAACGACTGTGTACGTATATTATATACTAGCCATCCCCGTCGTATCGTCCGCGGTATATGGTTATTTGCGTTTCCCGTCGCGGGCAGGAGATGTTCAGCCGATCAAGATGCTCTGTTGCCTAGACCTCCTTTCATTAAACTCATCATTCTTTTGAGAATAACACTAATAAAAAATACAATTAAAGCCTGTTTTATTTTTAAAAATATCAAAGTATTGTAATTTCTTCAGAGCAACAGTTTGATTGATCAGTGCAGGACCCACCGGGTTGGTCTGGTGGTGAACTTGTCATCGCAGATCAGCTGATATCGAAGTCGAGCGTTTGAATGTTAAAATCCTAGTATAGGCAATTACTTTATACCGATTTAAATACTAAATCGTGAATACCGGTGTTCTTTGGTGGTTGGGTTTCGATTAACCACACATCACAGGAATGATCTACTTGATATTGCACAATATTACACTTCATTTACATTCATAAATATCATCCTCTGAAGTAATACCTTATGGTGGTTTCGGAGGTTAAATAGAAAAAAAAGAGGAGAACGTAAGAAATGGTTTTTAGATATCCCGTCGCGACTTTGCTCGGGAAATACATAATCAGAATTACAGATACTTTATCGTAATACTTTATCAAGTTTATAAGGTTCATTTTTTTTTAAATAGGTATATTTCCTTAATTGAACAATGAAATAAAATTAACCCTTATTTAATATTTAAATTGCTTGAAAGAAAAAAAGAATTATTTCATGCTAAGTTTTTTTTAATTTTTGAAACATATTTGTTTGATTCTGTTTTTTTGTAAGGGTGTGACACAGTCAAAGTATTAGTCTTTGTGCGTAATTTATCTTATCTAGTACATGTACTCAACATGAAAATATAAAATTGTCATAAAGTTTTAATTATTTTCCTACATTTAATCTTATGGAAAACAATAAAATATAATCGAGAATTAAATAATTATATATTCAAACATAAATTCGTTTGAAAATTTATTTTATAACTTAATATAAAATTATATATTGAACTAGAAAGACAGAGTGAGGAAGTGCATGGCATAATAAATTAACTCTTATTCAGTAAAATAAATAACAATGAATACAATAAATTGTTAGAGTAGTAAAGTTGTAATAATAAAATACCCTTTAACTAAATGCATCGGAAATTTCTAATATTCTTGTCTTTTAAATTATTTAAAAAAAGGAATCGTAAATATTTTTAAATGTCATTTAGAAAAAATTAATAAAAAGAGACGAGAATAAATATTTCATTGTCCTAGTTTTTATTTGCTTACTTATTTTATTTGTATTTATATTGTTTAATGAAATATGAAGTAAAATAAATTCCTGGAAAATATATCATTATTTTTGGACCATTTCTACTCTACTTGTATTGGTAGAATATATGTGCAAAATCTGTACGACTTTAACAATTTTCAGGATTCATTTAACAAATTTTTATATCTGTTTTATTTTTTATAATTATTTATTTTATTATTCGATTAAATATTTATTACCACGTTTTTGTAATATGTTAATTATTCCTCAATCACCACCTCGAGTTTCATCTGGACGAATGGCTTACCTGGAAACACCATCTTTAATATACAAATGAAGCAAATAAATCTATAATTTCATTCATTATAAGTCGCCCATCTATATAAAATAAAAGATACTATTGTGTGTAAATCAAATAATCCATTTAGAGAATGAGTAACCTCAGATTTTTGCTTATGCTAAAAAAAATAATTTTAAATAGATCCAGAGCTTTTCTCTAGTCAAAATGTTTCAGTATATTAACCAGTGCTACTTCTCTAATCATATGTATTATTAATTTAAAAAATTCTTTCGTAAGCGAATTACTTTTAAGGCTTCATTCTAAATCGAATGTCCATAAGGATCAACCGGTTAAATATCTAGCAAATCCACCGATTTTAATCTGAAAATTAAAATTAATATGGAGCAAAGATTATCTCAATTTTTAAGTTGATTACTTAAGAAAGCTACTTACTGTAATGGGTATCATGATTCGACTTCCGAAAAATTTCAATATATCTTCGCGTTTCAGATACCCCAGACCCCAAAACAACCGTCAGTTGAAAAGGCTTTATATATACATATTTCTTTCACTTTCCTGTGGACACGTAATTGTGGACACATAACACTGTGGACATGTAACAACCGTAATTTTTCGCCAAACACTTTCAAATTGATACATAAAATATAACAACTCAGTATCTCGGTCTAGTTGGTTAATGGGCAAAATCAGACCATGGGAGTGGAAATGGGGGGGCTTTGTCGATAAAACAAAATATTGCTACAACTTTCTTATTAAGTAAAATATCGAACTCGTTTAAAGTTTCTACTCTTCTTTGGATTTTTTTTTTTGGTCTTCAGTCATTTGACTGGTTTGATGCAGCTCTCCAAGATTCCCTATCTAGTGCTAGTCGTTTCATTTCAGTATACCCTCTACATCCTACATCCCCAACAATTTGTTTTACATACTCCAAACGTGGCCTGCCTACACAATTTTTCCCTTCTACCTGTCCTTCCAATATTAAAGCGACTATTCCAGGATGCCTTAGTATGTGGCCTATAAGTCTGTCTCTTCTTTTAACTATATTTTTCCAAATGCTTCTTTCTTCATCTATTTGCCGCAATACCTCTTCATTTGTCACTTTATCCACCCATCTGATTTTTAACATTCTCCTATAGCACCACATTTCAAAAGCTTCTATTCTTTTCTTCTCAGATATTCCGATTGTCCAAGTTTCACTTCCATATAAAGCGACACTCCAAACATACACTTTCAAAAATCTTTTCCTGACATTTAAATTAATTTTTGATGTAAACAAATTATATTTCTTACTGAAGGCTCGTTTAGCTTGTGCTATTCGGCATTTTATATCGCTCCTGCTTCGTCCATCTTTAGTAATTTTACTTCCCAAATAACAAAATTCTTCTACCTCCATAATCTTTTCTCCTCCTATTTTCACATTCAGTGGTCCATCTTTGTTATTTCTACTACATTTCATTACTTTTGTTTTGTTCTTGTTTATTTTCATGCGATAGTTTCTTGCGTAGGACTTCATCTATGCCGTTCATTGTTTCTTCTAAATCCTTTTTACTCTCGGCTAGAATTACTATATCATCAGCAAATCGTAGCATCTTTATCTTTTCACCTTGTACTGTTACTCCGAATCTAAATTGTTCTTTCACATCATTAACTGCTAGTTCCATGTAAAGATTAAAAAGTAACGGAGATAGGGAACATCCTTGTCGGACTCCCTTTCTTATTAGGGCTTCTTTCTTATGTTCTTCAATTGTTATTGTTGCTGTTTGGTTCCTGTACATGTTAGCAATTGTTCTTCTATCTCTGTATTTGAACCCTAATTTTTTTAAAACGCTGAACATTATATTCCAATCTACGTTATCGAAAGCCTTTTCTAGGTCTATAAACGCCAAGTATGTTGGTTTGTTTTTCTTTAATCCTCCTTCTACTATTAATCTGAGGCCTAAAATTGCTTCCCTTGTCCCTATACTTTTTCTGAAACCAAATTGGTCTTCTCCTAACACTTCTTCCACTCTCCTCTCAATTCTTCTGTATAAAATTCTAGTTAAGATTTTTGATGCATGACTAGTTAAACTAATTGTTCTATATTCTTCACATTTATCTGCCCCTGATTTCTTTGGTATCATTACTTTAACACTTTTTTTGAAGTCTGACGGAAATTCCCCTTTTTCATAAATATTACACACCAGTTTGTATAATCTATCAATCGCCTCCTCCCCTGCACTGCGCAGTAATTCTACAGGTATTCCGTCTATTCCAGGAGCCTTTCTGCCATTTAAATCTTTTAATGCTCTCTTAAATTCAGATCTCAGTATTGTTTCTCCCATTTCATCCTCCTCAACTTCCTCTTCTTCCTCTATAAAACCATTTTCTAATTCATTTCCTCCGTATAACTCTTCAATATATTCCACCCATCTATCGACTTTACCTTTCGTATTATATATAGGTGTACCATCTTTGTTTAACACATTATTAGATTTTAATTTATGTACCCCAAAATTTTCCTTAACTTTCCTGTATGCTCCGTCTATTTTACCAATGTTCATTTCTCTTTCCACTTCTGAACACTTTTCTTTAATCCACTCTTCTTTCGCCAGTTTGCACTTCCTGTTTATAGCATTTCTTAATTGCCGATAGTTCCTTTTACTTTCTTCATCACTAGCATTCTTATATTTTCTACGTTCATCCATCAGCTGCAATATATCGTCTGAAACCCAAGGTTTTCTACCAGTTCTCTTTATTCCGCCTAAGTTTGCTTCTGCTGATTTAAGAATTTCCTTTTTAACATTCTCCCATTCTTCTTCTACATTTTCTATCTTATCTTTTTTATTCAGACCTCTTGCGATGTCCTCCTCAAAAATCTTCTTTACCTCCTCTTCCTCAAGCTTCTCTAAATTCCACCGATTCATCTGACACCTTTTCTTCAGGTTTTTAAACCCCAATCTACATTTTATTATCACCAAATTATGGTCGCTATCAATGTCTGCTCCAGGGTAAGTTTTACAGTCCACGAGTTGATTTCTAAATCTTTGCTTAACCATGATATAATCTATCTGATACCTTGCAGTATCGCCTGCCTTTTTCCAAGTGTATATTCTTCTATTATGATTTTTAAATTGGGTGTTGGCAATTACTAAATTATACTTCGTGCAAAACTCTGTAAGTCGGTCCCCTCTTTCATTCCTTTTGCCCAGCCCGTATTCACCCACTATATTTCCTTCCTTGCCTTTTCCAATGCTTGCATTCCAATCTCCAACTATTATTAAATTTTCATCTCCTTTTACGTGTTTAATTGCTTCATCAATCTCTTCGTATACACATTCTACCTCATCATCATCATGGGCGCTTGTAGGCATATAGACGTTAACAATCGTTGTCAGTTTAGGTTTTGAATTTATCCTTATTACAATGACTCTATCGCTATGCGTCTTGAAATACTCCACTCTCCTCCCTATTTTCTTGTTCATCACGAAACCTACTCCTGCTTGCCCATTATTTGACGCTGAGTTAATTACTCTAAAGTCACCCGACCAAAAGTCGCCTTCCTCTTCCCACCGAACCTCACTAATTCCTACTATATCCACGTTTACCCTATCCATTTCCCTTTTTAAATTTTCTAGCCTACCAACCTTTTTTAAGCTTCTAACATTCCACGCTCTGACTCGTAGAATGTTATTTTTTACTTTTCTGGTGACCCCTTCCTTAGTAGTCCCCACCCGGAGATCCGAACGGGGGACTATTTTACCTCCGGAATATTTTACCAAGGAAGGCGCCTCCATTATTGCTTTTGAAAATGCAGAGCCACATTTTCTTGGAAAAAAAAACAGCTGTAGTTTTCCATTGCTTTCAGCTGCGCAGTACTCAGAGGACTGAGTGATGTTGATATGGCCGTTTAAGTCATTGTGACTTACGCCCCTAACAACTACTGAAAGAGCTGCTGCCCTCTTTCAGGAATCATTCCTTAGTCTGGCTCTCAACAGATACCTCTCCGATATGGTTGCACCTTCGATCCAGCTACTCTGTATCCCTGAGCACTCAAGCCCCCTCACCAACGGCAAGGTCTCATGATTCATAGAGGAGGATTCCTCTTTGGATAAGGACCTAAAACTTATCTAAGTAAAATCTTTTGATATCATCAACCATTCGCCCAGGGGATGGAAAAAATGGGGTTTTGAAGACAAAAAATCATACCTCCCTTCATACGCACAGCATCGAATCGGTTTAAAGTGGTCGTTAGTCCTCTAAACATTAACAAAAATTTTTGTGTGCAACAAATTTTAATATGACCAAACCTTACGGCAAGGGATGACCAAAATCTTGCTAGAATAGTAAGAAGATGGGGCTTGTCGTATGCTAAACGTATGAAACGTTTTTTTCATATGCAACTATTGTTGTATTGAGTATATTTAAAGGTTTTCTTAACTTTAAAGTGGAAGTCTTTTTCATCCCCTACTTAGCACCAGGGAAACCTACCTCCGCCTTCCGGCATTCCGAAAGGAAATTTTTTATTTTTTTTATTGTTGTAGGAGGGTAAATCTTTTATGGGCACCAATGTGGTCTTATACCCCATAGTTGTGTGGGACTCTTTCTTTTTTTTTATTGCTACTATTGAATTATTTATTGAATTTCTTTTGTAAGAGGTTAATAATTATTAATAAATAATATATTTAAATTAAAAAAAAGGAAATTAAGTAGGATTGAACCGATGTGCCTTCCTCTTGTAAGATCCAAGTTTTTCATTAATTAAAAATTTGTTTGGCTATAATTTTGAAACCAATGAAAATAAGTACCACTTATAATACACCGTTGAAAAGCTCTCAGTGACAGTTTATTACTGCAGTTAAAAAAAAGTCCAAAATCCAATTTTTTTTAATTTTGCACACTTTTAGTCCAGTCGATTGCATCAAAAGGGGAGGTGCACAAATAAATACTACAACAGTCCTACATCCAAAATTGCAACATCCTACTGGTAATCGATTTTGAGTTGTGCGAGATACGTACGTATATACAGACGTCACGCCGAAACTATTCAAAAATGGATATTTCCGTTGAAATATGAAAACCAAAATTTTTCGTGATCTCAATACTTCCTTTACTTTGGATAAGGAATTAAAAACAGTATTTACTAAAATTCTTATTGAGATAAGGAAGATGAAATTTCATGAAAGAACTTACAGTAAAAGTTATATTTTCATGGCATTTGTTATTTATTTTTATATAATGGAAAAGTAGTAATCATATATGAAAAATAGGTTCAAATAATCGATATTTTATATGCTCCCTCACCCCCAATATTACCTCCTAAGAATGGTTTTTAACTTTATACGTTTACTACGTTAATGCAAGAAATTAAAAAAAAAAACTTTCCACTGAAACATGTACAACCAATAAAAAGTTACAAAATTTTTCTTTTTCGGAGAGTCAGGATGAATTACGATGAAATATTATTCGAAATTTAAGTAAAATTTAAATTGGTTTAAAAAAGAAAAAATGACATTTTTAAACTTTGATCGGCTTTCACCCCCTACCCACAACATTATCTCCAAAGTGTGTACTTTGGGCCACTTTCACTACTCTTATGCTAAGGAAAACAAAAAAAAAAGTGCAATAAATAAAAAGATAGCTTTTTCTATTTTTGTGGAAGGGGAAATTTTTAAGGGAAAACCTTTTTATAAATGGAAAAAAAAGAATGCGCATGAACGCATATGTTTAACATAAAGGGAGGTTACGTTTGTCAAAATTGACCCCAAAAATTATCTCCCCGCCGAAGATATTGACCCCCAAAATTTTACCAACAAATTAATCCATATACCTATATACAAAATTTCATCAAAATCGGTTAGTTTAGTCAAAGGTTATTAAGCTTCAAACTCACCAACATACATATGTAGTATGTACGTACATAAAATTACCCCGTATCTAGTATATACGTACATAACATTACCCCTATGTTCTTTTTTTTGTTTTTTTTGGGAGCTTTGGCTCATGAAACGTCGTGAACTTCAAACAAATTTTTTTATATCCTATTTTTTGACTGATTGTTTTACTTCCCTGTAGCATAGCTCTAAAGGTTTGATAATGCCAAGGAAGTAACAGAATAGTAGAATATTTTAATACACTTAAAGATTTTGATCCTTTTACTTTTCTCTGTTTTTGTTACTTTTTTTTTACTATTGTATAAGCAGATTAAAAATAAAAAAACCTTTTTCAATCTTTTGCACTTTCTTTATTTTGTTTTTCAACTATAGTAAAACTAATTACTGTCTGATAAATTAATTATATACATTTTCTATTAAGAGAATTTAATACTGATGATATTTAAGTCAAATATTTTATCCAACAGTTTTCTTTTTTTTAAGTAGAGGATAATGATGAAAATAAATTTAAAAAAAGAATGAATTACATCGATTTAAATTAGGAGCATAATATCTAAACCTCTAGTTAACATTAGGTTATTGTTTCTACCAAGCTGTTGCACTGGTTCACCTGAGACAATAACATGATATACAATACCCTATTGTTTCCACTATTAACAAGTTAAATATAACGAATACGTATCGACGGGGGTGTTGAGAGGGATGCTGTTGTTAGTCTGGTGTGAGGTTAGGGTCGTTGTATGTTCAAAATAAGCATATGACAACAGAGGATTCGATTACACTACATTTTTTGAACGACAATAATCTTATAATACGCCAGATTAATTTAGAAAATTGCTGTTCAATAAATTGAGTTATGGAGTTTTGTGTTATTATTATTTAAACTGTGTTCTATGTATAAATAATCGCAAGTTGGATTTCATTTATTTTCATACAAAAAAAAAGGATTGAAGATTTATTTCTGTTCAAAATTAATTCCTTTGTAATTTTTTTTCTCTTCTTGGTCATATATACTATTCGTAGCAATACATCCAGCAATCCTTTTCTAGAGATTAGTTGTTTCGTTTTATTACGTTAATTTTTAATGAATTTTAACCATTTAAGTTTAAATATTGTTAAAGTCTTTGCAGTGTGTTGTTCAGGTTTACGTACTACTGCTAATCAACTGGATGTAGTATCCCACCAATAGTAATTATTTTCTGTGTCCAACATAGTAAAAGTTTTGTTTGTCTTATTAAGCGATAAACATTTTTTATTTCACATTGTTTAAACGTCGACTGTTGAATAAGTCGTTAGCATTGTTTGACATGGTTCTATCTGCATTCACTAAAGTTCTGAGAAAAACGTATTCACTAAAGTTCTGAGAAAAACGTATTCAAAGTTTTAACTGGTCATAACTGCTTTGTTTACAGATATATATCCCTTTGTTTTAGTTGCTAATTTTACATATCCTTATTGTCTATTCAGGCAAATTTTCAGCTAGTACTTACCTGTACAAGAGATATGACATGTTATGTTTTGCAGTTAAAACCTTGTCAAAGCCAAAGTTGTTATTACGAAAGTTAACAAGGTTGTAAGTGCCTTAAGAACTTTGTCAAATTAACATTATTTATTTTTGTTTAAAAACTTAAAGGTTGTAAGAACATGAAATAAAATACAAGTTAATTCTGATATACTTAAATAATTACAAAAGTGTTTTTAATTTTTATAATGTTTTAAAAAGTGTGTTTTATGTATTTATAAAAATGACATCATTCGTATAAAACCTTCATGTACAGACTTTTCTTTATTATTCCTGTTTAACCTCCGGTAACTACCGTTTAGATAATTATTCAGAGGATGAATGAGGATGATATGTATGAGTGTAAATGAAGTGTATTGTAGTCTTGTACATTCTCAGTTCGACCATTCCTGAGATGTGAAACCCAACCACCAAAGAACACCGGTATCCACTATCTAGTATTCAAATCCGTGTAAAAATAACTGGCTTTACTAGGACTTGAACGCTGGAACTCTCGATTTCCAAATCAGCTGATTTGGGAAGACGCGTTCACCACTATACGAACCCGATAGGTTCATGTACAAACTACATCTACTATATCAAACATATAAATATAAAGAAAGACTAAGTAAAAAAATAGAATTAAGGTTACAACATAGTCACAACAAAATAGCTTCCTTTGCTTTTAACTTTAATAATACTACATAAAACTGACAAAATACAATAAAAATTACATTATTTACAGACTAACTCTACTGCATCAAATGCATATTTTAAAGAAAGACTTAAAACTTAGTTTAGACAGACTGCAAGTATAAACAATAAAATACATGATCCAGGATACTTACATAAAATGATTATCTTGATATTAATTTTTATTAACTTAAAATTAAAATAATAACGGATTTAAAAAAATGACATCAGTTAACAAATTAACTTCATCCTGTCAAATGTGTAACTGATGTATAGTATAGTTTTGCAGTGGTATGAAAGGAAATGCAGCTTTCAAAAAGAAGGATATAACTTCTTTTTAGTTCTAAAATCTCATTTATACGCTTCAGTACTTTGCGTTCAACTTGTAGGACATTTAAACAACTTATAGATTTTACCTTGCCCTCCTTAAATTTTCTTCATGTTGTTTGAATCAACTTTATGTTAGCAGCATTTTCTGGTCCATACATACCATATGCTGTTTTGAAATAAACCTCATGAAATGTTCTGGTAAATCTCAAATATGCCACTTGAGAATACGGTACGGTCTTTATACTTCAATAAGTTGGCAGTGCTTATAAAATCCTTAAAACCTTTTGGCTGCATCTAAATAGCATGATATTGGTTTTGCAGGTTCATCTATTTTAAAATTCTAATTATTTCTATAAGAGAGTAAAAATCATTTTTTCTCATAGCTTTTTCTATCATGCTGTGTACATTGTCTACCTCTTATACACACGAACGTTCATGTAACAGATATTTCAAGGTTACTGATGACATTCTGGTGTTCTCTCTGAAAGTGTAAGGCTAAATTAGATGAAACAGAATTTCTGTGGTATACATGAGCTGATCAAGTAATTAATTCATTGAAATCATTCTCATCAGCAACATCATCTAGAATCTTACAAAAATCACCGGCAATATTATTGCCTGATCGACCGGCCATATTTTCAGTCCATAAAGCACCCTACACGTTTTTAATTACAGTGTAGTAGGCGGTTAGGTTATAAGGAGTAGGCCGAGTGCCTGGAGGGCTCCTGCGAGTATGCGGGGGTCACCTTGGCGCGTTGAGGCCGTGGACACACCGTTCCCGGTCCCTGAGCGTGTTGCCCTCATCACTGAAGCAATAACTGATGGCTGTTATTGGTAGTATTTGAGTTGAGTGCATGTTTTGCTAGGCGTGTGTAAGTGTATGTGCGCGGCGAGTGCATGTGGTTGATGGCGCCTCTTTCAAGAGTGTTTTTCGTGCTTGGAATTACTTTCCATTTGAGTTCTTGCGATATCTGTGTCTGTGCATTGGCAGGGTATGCATTCGTGTGTGCGAGCGTGTGGTATGTGTGTGTGTTTGTATGTGTTTGAGGAGGTTTCATGTGCCTGTGGGAGTGTTTGTGCTTGGTTGGAACTGTGTTTGATATCTTTTTGTGATGTGCTGTGTTTTGTGATGCGCTTGATGATATGGCTTTGTGGTGATCGATTGTGGGTGTGGGGAGTGTTAACCCACCCATCTGAA
Organism: Lycorma delicatula; assembly: GCF_047948215.1. Lineage (NCBI taxonomy): Eukaryota > Metazoa > Arthropoda > Insecta > Hemiptera > Fulgoridae > Lycorma > Lycorma delicatula. Next base: position 40,422,729 of record NC_134464.1, read on the forward strand.
GTAATGCTCTACTAGCTGTTTCAGGAGTGGAGGTTTAGTCGGTGGTGCGCAGGTGTACATACGCACTTAATAGCATCCCGACACTGATTAGGCGCTCCTCCACCTCTAAAAAAAAATGGCGTTTAGGTTAACGCATCGAGTTTTCTTGAATAAAACAGTGAACTAATATCTGAATGGGGAGTTAAAATAACATTTTGCAAAAATAATAATAATGCAGGTAGATCTTTACAATTTTTCTTTTGTTTCCTAACCTCCCGCGTTTCATATTTTAGTGTCTGTTGAATTTCATAATCATGCTTTAACTCTTCAGATAATTTCTGGGTTTTTTCTTCGGTGATTGATCGGTAATTTCTGGGGTCATGAAATCGGAATGAGAAAATAAAATAAAATGTTTTCTTCTACAATTACCTAGTTGTTATTAATATACAAAGGGGAGAAAAATTAAATGTTGCGAAAATTAGTCATGGTTGGTTAATGCTTAATATTCGAATTAATTTATATACACAATGGAAAAAAGATAAATATTTTTTTTAGATGTGGTTAATATACAAGGAAAAAATAATTAATTGTATAAATAATGTTGTCTAATAGATATTGAGCCTTTGGTGGCCAAAAGTGAGATTACATTTATAGTTGTCAAATAACATCATGAGATTACATAAACACCATTTTCTTCGATGACCTTCTGCAATTTTTCCGGCAGCATAATCTGTTGCTATGGTTTCTAATCAAAAAATTTTGACATGTGATTTTCACAGGCCTCTTTTGAAACTAACTTATCACCATTCAGGGAGTTCTGCAGAGACCGAAACAAATTACAAAGTGACTGTGTCAGGTCCAGCCTAAACGGTGAATGCATTAAAACCTCTCGATCATGTTCTCTCAATTTCTGACGGTTCGAAAGATGTATACGGTCTGGCGATGTCAGCTTCTTATATAACACCATTTCTGTTGGCCAGTTTAGGCCGTTTCTTTTGAATTGCTAGGTGAAATCAACTAATTGTCGATAGTGCAGGTATGATTTTATCGCTCTGTCTTGCGGCACAGCTTGTGATGCACGATGCCCTTCCAATCACACCAAAATAATCTATCTAGTCGACAAAGTGAGGTTTGCTACAAATTGTGGAGCTTCTCCTCCCTTTGACTACGATCTTTTTCACCCATTGTTGTCGTTATCCACTTTTCATCACCTTTGGTCAATCGCTTCCGAAATGGCTCAATTTCGATAGGTTTCAGTTGAGATTCGCAGATAGAAATTCGATCCAGTAAATTTTTATTTCAGTTCATGTGGCACCCAAAAATCGAGCTTTTTTTGTAGCCAGCTTTCTCCAAATGGTTTAACATTATTTCATAATTGACGTTTTGGTCATTGGCAAAGTCATGGCTGCTTACATGTCGGACTTCCTCGGGTTTTACCAGAATATGCTAAAACTATCTCGTGCAAAAGGCGCAATATTTTTTAGAGTACCTATTATTTAGACTACGAAAAACCACTTTAACCAATTCCATTTGAGATAGATATTATGTTTGGTTTTATTTTGTATACATTTATATATATATATATATATATATAATAATTAATAGCTTACATTATTAACAACATGGAAAATATTATTGTTGCACTAAATGTTGTGCGCTTAAGCACATGCTGCGCAGTAATATATTTAGCTATTGCAATCAATAGAATAAGGAAAATTTATGTAATACTTTTAATCAGAGTCGAAAAGGCGATGAGACAATTGAGTCGCTCAACTGATCGATAATTTATCGAGAACGAAGAAACGATACGTGCTTTTTAATGATGGATATGATTGATAGACACATAGGAGTGACATTAATTACGCGCGGTCACACATTTTGTGAAGAATATGCCAGAAAATATTTGTGAAATAAGAAGCTATATCCTTTTTGTCACGGCCGAGTTATGTATTTATTAACATTTATTTTAATAAATCTATTAATGGCCCTTTGCTGGGTCGCTCTAAACCTCCGTGCAGTAATGTGTAACTACTGTTTGAAAAAATAAAGAGAGAGTAAGTTGATAAAGAAAATAAACAATATATATATGAAAATATCATCCTCTGAATTCCCTATCCTAACCATAAGGTTAATGACATACACACCGGATTTTACCGAAGCGTTTATCGAGTCTAACACCGGGTTGTTGGGTAATTTCATTGCTTTTACCTCACGAAATTACAAAAATAATAATTACGAAATTAGGCTGCGGGCCGACCGGCGGTTTACCATCCGAAAGTCAACAGATTCGGGTAATCATCCAGACTACCGCCACTGTTTTGTAGCCATTTTAAAGCTTTAAGCGATATAGAAGTATCTTTAAACGACTCGTTAAACAAATTAATGGGACATAAACTGCATAAACCTATTTGCTAAACGCATCGGTCAAAACTGCTGGGTACGTTATTAGCCTAAGGTATGTCTGTACTGTTTCCTACAAAATTATCAATGTTGGTGGCGAATGGAGGAGGTTTGAATACAATAATAAAAACATTAATAAATTATTTATTATAATATTTAATGTTTAGATAGCTCGTGATAAATTTACATAGAACGTGTTAAATTAGCATAATACATAATTAAGTTAAATAATTATTCAGTAGCATATTATAAAATATCTATTATTATTATTATTATTATTATTATGACAGTACATAAGAAATAAAAAAATGAGGTCAGCAATAACCATATATTTGAAATGTAGCTGTTAAATAATTTATACATTACACTTACATTAAAGAATACTATTTAACTTATAGCCAAGAAAAAGCTTTCCTAACATTTATGTAATTTCGTTTCTCACTCAACTTATATTCTTTATTAAATTGACTAAACATTTAAATCCGTTACGTTAGGAAAAATAAAATAACCATTCCAATGGAATTCTCTGTCCCGTATAAATTTGCTTAAGAACTCTAAAATTTTATCCAGTGGCTGTAAAAAAAATCCCATCATGAAGCTAAGTTGCTTATCAGGTAGATCCAGGCTTCAAAATCCCTTCAAATATATTCACCCGCATAGAAAATAATAAATTTGTTAAAGACATCACAGGTAAAGAATATAAATATTTATTAAAGTAAAAAAAAAATTGTTTTACGCAATTGTATTATGTGCGCGCGCGTGTTTGTAGGTCCACATAAGTACAGGCCTTTTTTTTTTCGGATGGGTTAGTAGTAAGAGTGTGTATGCATTTTAGAAATAAAATAAATTTTATCAGTATTTCTTGGATAAATATTAGGCCATAGCAATTTAGATAAAAGGTTATTGTACATTATAAAGTTTTACCCTACAAATATTATATTCGGTAATGTATTACAACACCCATTTAAATATTGATGATAAACTTTGTAAAAGTTTATATATATTATATAAATAAATGTGTGCTGTTGATGGATATATTCAATATTTGTTTTTATCTTAAAAAAATAAAAAATAAAAAATAACAAATATATTTAATATTATATAAATTGGTGGAATATTTATTTATACCGTTTAAGTAAACCTTACTTATATTAAGTAGATTTTATAAGAATTCTATACCTTGTAATGGGTACGAAATTCCACTTCCAAAAATTTCGACTTAATTGTATTTCCCTTTCTTGTAACATTAACTGCCGTAATTTTGCGCCAATCACATTCAAATTGATACGTAAAATACAACTATCCAAAATCTCGGTCAGGTTCGTTAATGGGAAAAATCGGACCAGGGGGTGAAAATCGGGTGTACTTTTTTGAAAAAAAAAATATCGCTATAACTTTCTTATTAAGTAAAATATCGAATTTGTCTAAAGTTCCTATTATTGTTTGGGTAAGGACCTAAAATATATCTAAGTAAGGTTTTTTGACAAAAGTTTTAGGTAATTTTTAGAGGACTAGCAACCATTTTAAACCGATTCTATACTCTGCCTGTTAAGGGAGGTAGGTATGAATTGTTTGTCTTTGAAACCCCATTTTTCCACCCCCTGGGCCGGTGGTTGGTGATATCAGAAAACCAACCACCGGCCCAGGGGGTGGAAAAAATGGGGTTTCAAAGACAAAAAATTCATACCTCCCTTAACAGGCACAGTATAGAATAGGTTGAAAGTGGTTGCTAGTCTTCTAAAAATTACCTAAAACTTTTGTCAAAAGTTTTTTATTTTTACTACTTTACTCATGAAAACTAAATTATTTATTATTGTAACGTAATTAATTATTTATTATTAACGTAATTTTATTGCATGAACATGTAATTCTTGCTTTATCATTTTATTAAAATTATTTATAATATTTTTAATATGATACTAAATTGATTAAAAATTATATTTATAATTTTATAAATTATATTTAGACGTACTTCAGTATATTTTGTTCATTAAATGAGTATAGGTAATATGGGGTATGCTATAGATCAGCGTTTCTCAACCTGGGGGTTGCGACCCCCACGGAGGTCGCTGAGATGTATAAGTAGGGTTGCGAAATTAGCCTACAACTTTACATGTAAACAATAATGAAATCATTTCATGAGGAAAAAATCATCTATTATACAAATTTTACTTAGATTTATAAGTACAAGTAAAAAGAAAAAAAATTAATGAGTTACTATCGTTTGTTTTTTATTTAAAAATTTATCTCTACGTGGGTTTATTCTTGGAAATACACAAAAGCAACTTGTTTTCAAATAATAAAAGAGGATTCCTATATTTAGTTTTTAACGCAAACATAAACAAAAAAACCCTTTTCACAGAGGTTAGACGTGGCGAAAGGGATTAATATCTTCAGAGCTTCTGTAGCTAAATTTCGATAATAACTTCGACAAACAAGCCAAAACGTATCTAAATTTTCAGATGAAGATATATTGTAGTTCTAAGAACGTTTTATCGGCAGATATTTCGATAATCTAATTGTAAATTTAGCAGCTTCAACAACCATTTCACTAAATGGATTCAGTACCCATCTCTTCGGGAAATCACTTTTATATTCCGGGATATACTCGGCCAAATAATTTTTTTTACGTTCGAACATTACGTTTTCTCAGCGAATATTATGCAAACAGACCAAATTACAAGTTTGGACCTGTAAATTGCTCATGTTTATTCACTTCAAACAAGCATGTTCATACCCGTCGCTATCAACACAGCTAAGTAGTTTTAATTAGGTTTCAGTGGATTGGTGTAGGGGGTCGCGAAATATTCATTATTTATTTACATTTACATTTTAGGGGTCGTGGAGCTAAAATGGTTGAGAATAGCTGCTATAGATATACCTGTGTACATTCAAAATGATAAATGGTAATGTTCAATTTCATATGTTTTAAATAACTTTCTGTTTTCTTAGCATAATAATTAAGAAATTGGAAATACTGGTCACTAATATTAATAAAAAAAAACATTTTTGTTAATTTACAAAAAATATTTTGATTATCTTATCACAAATTTAAATTACATTAATTAATTGCAAAATTTATTTTTCTTTACCAATTCACGGGTAGACTATGTAGTAGCCTATTCCGCAGGACTCATCTTTTTAGAAGTTTTACTCTGTTTATTCTTCCATCCGATCTACTGTGTATGTTTGATAATTTTAGCTGGTAGGGTCTGATATTCTAATAATATGAGTACATATTACACAGTGTAGGTTACTACAGATCTCGTTTTTGCAGACTGTATAAAAGAAATTTCTCCGTTATGACCCAGTATTTACTGCTATATACGTAACAACACAAGTGAGACTAGTGTTTTATAAAATTCATCCCTTCTACTGGATGCAAATCTTAACCGATTTCGAGGAAACGTCCGTGGGGGGGGGGGGGTGATGTTTACCTATTGGGAATAGAGTCCTATTGATTTTTAAGGGAATCAATTAACAGGAACCGAAGTTAGATCAAAAAAATAACTTTTTGTTATTTTATTTGGATCTTCTCTGTTATCTTTCTCTACTGAATTAAATCATGCACTTTAATTAATCCTTTCATTAAACAACTGTTCCATTAACACGTTCGCTGCGTTACGGCGTATATATGTGCTTTAATAGAGAGTTGCTCTGTACTTATCATCGTTTGCGTAATTCCAGTACAGTGCTGAACGGTAAGTTTTTTTTAACTTAACTCTTATGCTGTACAGGCCTCATTGTTGCCGTATTATACTTGACGGCTGTGTGTGCATTTAATGTGCCGTAGATGAATGGTCGAACTGAAAAAGTAGAAAACTACACTTATACACATTTACACTCATACATATAAAATTTACACTCATACATATCATCCTCATTCATCCTCTGAAGAATTATCTAAACGGTAGTTACCGGAGGCTAAACGGGAAAAAGAAAGGAAGGTAATGAATATCTTCTTTCTCTTTATAATTAAAAATATTTTTTTAAATGATTTTATAGTCTACAATATCTTTCAGAAAACATGTGAACTAACTCTAGTTGAATCAGTTCTTTTATACATATTCTTACTCAGCGTCTATTCGTAATATTAGGTGTAATTTTGCTGTATTGTTCCGTGACATCATCATTTCTTTTATTAAAATATGATAAATTTTTTTTATTGTAATTTATAATGATATATAATTAATTTATAATACAGTAAAACCTCCCCAAAACGGAATCTGACGAGGCCGAGTACGAAATCCGTTTTGAAGAGGTTTCCGTTTTGCAGAGTTTTTTAAAAATCGAGCTTATTTATCGTGAGTTCCTGTACGATGAATTATACAAATGTAAAATGAAGTTAGACAAGTATAAACGTTTGGAATAATCCGGAAATTATACTGCATACAGAGAACATTAACCACCAATTTTCAAAACTTGTTCAGTTACACTAAAAATGTTTTTTTTTGTTTATTTTTATAAGTTAGTAATTCTTCATTTATAAATTACATTTAATTAGAAGACATATAACATGATCTAACTCTGCAAATGATCTAATTCTCTAAATAAAGTTATTTTCTAAAATAATCAGGTTCAGTTTTGTTCCAATAACACCCCTGGAACTTTCGTTTTCAATAATTATACACTTCATTTCAATTGTAGATTTTAGTAATAAAAGTAAAGAGAAAAAAATCACTTATCGTAAAACAAAACATGATTTAACACTAATTCTAAAATAAAATCATTGTCTAAAATAACCAAGTACAGTTCTGATTCAATAATTTACGCTTAGAACTTTCGTTTTCTAGCTGTTAACATTTTCTGTCGCAAATCATCGCTTTTTATACGAATCGCAAATTCTTCCAACTGTGCAACTATACCCAATGCTTTTCCGAAACTATTAATTTTGTTTCCTGTGTCCTCCCCTTGTTTGGAGTTGAAGCCAATAATGTGACTGTGTATAATTAGATAAACAGTTACAAGTACTGTATTATAATAATAATCTACTGGATTTATAATTTGCAAATCGTGGGAATATACAATCTGTTTTTTTAAATTTCCTTTCCGTTTTATGAGACAAGAATAATATGTAACATTAAAAGTAAAATCTAAGTTTCCTTTCGTTTTCTGTATTGCGGAGGTTTCCCTCTTGAAGAGATTAATTTCTATAAAAATATATCGGGACTTCAGAAACGTTTTGAGGAGGTTTCCTTTTTTTGGAGGTTCCATTTTGTAGAGGTTTCACTGTATTAAATCAGTAAAAATGAAAAATAAAATTAATAATTTCAGACTATATAAATAATAAAATAGCATTCGATATTTATGAATTTTTTTAAATTCATTAAAATGAATTTAATTAATTAAATTTAATTAACATGAAAAAAGCTTTTTTTAAGCTTTCTTCACAATGACATCATCACGAAATAATTTATGTTGAAAAAGTAATTAAGTAATAAATAAATAAATTTATTTATTAATTATTTTGATGATGTTTATAAGCAAGCGTATAAATATTTTATGTGAAGCGACGCAGACGCAAATATCCGGTAATAAATGTTATGCTTCGTCCAATGTTTATTTTATTAAAATATACATTTGAATGGATTTTTTTTAAAGAAAAATATTTCAACATATAGGTCATTCAGGAATAATATGATGACAAACCAAAACAGTGAGTAATGGATTAGAAGACGCAATGTAATTAATTTAATTTATAAATAAAAACTAGCATTTATAAGATTAAGCAGTAATATGAATTATGTATTGAATAATTTATTGAACTAGTGATAAAAATATATGAAAAAGAAATAAAATTATCAGAAAGAGATTAAAAAACTATGCGATATGCGGTACGGCACAAATGTATACCAAATGAAAATCCAAAGTCAAACAGTCCAGCATATAGATTAAGACCCACCGGGTTGTTTTAGTGGTGAACGCGTCTTCCCAAATCAGCTGATTTGGAAGTCGAGAGTTCCAGCGTTCAAGTCCTAGTAAAGGCAGTTGTTACTCTTGTACGGAGTTGAATACTAGATCGTGGATACCGGTGTTCTTTGGTGGTTGGGCTTCAATTAACCACACATCTCAGGAATGGTCGAACTGTGACTGTATGACTACTTCATTTACACTCATACCTATTACCTATATTCATCCTCTGAAGTAATACCTGAATGGTAATTCCCGGAGGCTAAACGAAAAAAAAAACATATAGAGTTAAAGCGTATAAAAACTACACACACAGTATATGACCTCAGGACGGGAATATGCGCTGTAACGCATAGTTGGTAATTGCTATACGACATCATAGTTGCCCGTACAGAAAGATGGTTAAGTTTCCTATTTTATTTGCTGCAGTGAACGTGATAAAGTAGACATCAAATATTTAGCTATTTATTTTGAAATATATTGTATAACAAACATTATTTTTAAAATTATAACAATATTATATTCAAAAAACGTAAAATAATTCTTAATATTTAAAATAAAATTATACAATATCTCTTACTAATAAAATTAGTAAGAGATATTGTTTTAAAAATCTTTGGTAAAACGTACTTTCAATAAGACTGTGTGTGTTGCAATCTAGCGTATTTGATTTATATTTAAATGGAGCTGTAGTTTTCTTGAATACATTAGTTTTAAGTAAGTGCATGATTTAATCTAGTGGTGGAAAATAACGGAGACTATATTTTTTTGACCTTAAAATCTGTGTAACTTAAGAACGACTCAATAAATCTTCACTTGTACAATTTCAAATACACTACTCTTGCATATCTTCAATTCATTTCAATGAAATTGAGGAAGCAGCTTTGGATATTTTCGAGCCACAAAATTTTATACGTAGGCTTATAGATATAAGAAATTGAAGTGAAATGTATTTTCGTACTCCTCATTGCTCAAAACATAAAGCAAATAATTTTTTACCCCCGCTTCCAACATTCGACCGAAAGTAAAGTTTGTACAGAAAAAAGCAATTCTATATAAAAAAAAAAAACTAATTTCGTTGTAGTTCATTAGTTTCTCAATAATTCAAATTGTGATCCGGTATGAAGGAAACTGGTTGATTTCAAAAAATCAGCTATGAAGTTTTAATGGTCTGGATACATGATACTAAGAGAACATGAAATTCAAAAACAGCAAAAGCTAGCTAAAACACCGTAAGCAATACTCTTTCCCAAAATCATTACAGCAGTGCAACATCCTTTTTTCCTAACCAAAATTGGAAATCTGTCCGCTCTTCTAACCCACTTTCTGTGACAGATGTTTTCCCATCAGCTTTAATATTTTTTAATACAATTAATTTAATATCTGTATTTTTTCTCTGTTTCAGGTGAGTTTAATTTTATATTTTTATATATAATTATAAGGTACGTACTTAAATTTTTTACGTTTGTATTCTCTAAGGTAGGCATGTATTAAGTTTAGTTTTGATTGTTTTATTTGCATAATTTTATCAGTCTCAAATATTTGATTCGTAAATAAAATTACGTGAGTTATTCACATTTATTTATTATATCTAAACAAGTAGAGAGATTTCTAGAATGATATTTAAGTTTAGCTATCTCGTGGTTTTCATAACATAAATATTAAAATTCTTTTGGGAGATGAAATTACTGATGTTATAGAAATTGTATTTAGTTGAATTTTTACCACTAAACTTTACATCTGCAAACTCAACGTTGCAACTATTCAATTATCATAACGAAATAAATATTTATAATTTTATTTTTTTTATATTTGATTTCAATAAAATTATTAAATTTGAGTTAATTGTGTAAATCATTTCAGTTGTTTACGTTTATATTTTTACACCACAATAGGTCACATCGGTAGATTTCTTCTGGTTCAGCCAGATAGGTGCAAAATAAACCTGTTTCCTCTGATATTTTATATACATTTTTTATTTTTTTGTTTTTAGTTTATATTGTTTTTATGTTTTTTACTGAAACTAATTATTGAATTTATTTTAACCATTATTAAAAATTACCAACTTTTTAATTCATATTTATGTTAACACAACTAGGTGAATGTATACAATTACTGCTCCATCTCAAATTTAGATGAGATATGGAAGACCTTATTTAGAACCTAAGTTATTTATTACAAGTAAAATTATCTATCGGAAACGCCTTTCGCTTGAGCTACTTTCCTCGTAAATTACAAAGGACCATTACTGAAATTTCGTTATTTTGAACCTCTTGTATACATTATATACAGACTAAATAATTAATTTCAGTACAATTAAATTAAAGATAAGGTTAGATTTGCTTAAGGTATGGGTTTTCGTAAATGTGCAATGTAAATTATTTTGCTTAAGTAAAATAAGTTGAGGTTAACATGCCGGCCTCCGTGGTGAGAATGGTAGCATCTTGACTATTCATCCGAAGGCCCCGGGTTCGAATCCCGGTCAGGCTTGGCATTTTCACTGACGCTACAAATCTTTCATCTCATCCTTTAAAGCAGTACTTAATGGTAGTCCTGGAGGTTAAATAAAAATAAAAAATAAAAAAATAAAAGAAAAGTGAGGTTAAGATGTTTAAATTTAACTCACCGGGTTGGTCTAGTGGTGAACGCGTCTTCTCAAATCAGCTGATTTGGAAGTCGAGAGTTCCAGCGTTCAAGTTCTAGTAAAGTCAGTTATTTTTATACGGATTTGAATACTAGATCGTGGATACCGGTGTTCTTCGGTGGTTGGGTTTCAATTAACCACACATCTCTGGAATGGTCGAACTGAGACTGACAAGACTACATTTCATTTGCACTCATACATATCATCCTCATTCATCCTCTGAAGTAATATCTGACGGTGATTCCCGGAGGCTAAACAGGAAAAAAATGAAGGTTAGGTTAGTTTTAAATAATATGTAAGTAGATATCAAATTTACAAAAAAATTTAAAGTGATTTTTATTTGATGAACAATGAAATTCATAATCAATGTCTTCCACTAAATCATAATCTTAAACAAATTTAACTTTTGTTTTTAACTTAATTTCATTGAAATCAATTATTTATTTCGCAAATAATGTATACTACACTTGCACAGTCAAAATAACTAAGTTTTAGGTGCTGGTCGTTTGTAACTTACAAGAGAAGTAACTCGGGCGAAAGGCATTTCCAACGAATGGTTTCATGATTAATTTACATACTAAATAAAATATATTCCAAATTTTATCAAAATCAGAGATAAGATAGTAATTGCATACAAAAAAAAAAAATTGAGCAATTAATTATATAAATCAGATGATTTACATATTTAGACTTAAAAAAAATGTTCTTTCATTATAAAAATTATAATCGTTTATTTTACCATATTATCTTTTCATTATAAAAATGTTTGAATAATGTTCTACTGGAATATAAAACAAGAATCGGTGTCTACGCCCTTATCGTTTCTAAGTACCACTTCATCTTGTATGGCAATCGATGCTCATCGGTGTGGAGTGTTTCCGACACCGACACATAAATTTGTTACAAATCGACAAATTGTTTTCGAAGTTTTTTTTCTCTAGTCACATTTAAAACATCTTACTCGACTGCAAGCGGATGCTTAAGGGTATATTTATTCTTAAGGTTTAGAATACAGAAAATTCTTATTTTATTGATTTCATCAGATTAAGCTCAGTTAGACCGAATGACATAAAGTTATTTTAATATAATTAAAAAAAAAAAAAAATGTTCGTGAAATATTCTTTTAAATAATTATTTTAAAGATTACTATTATTTTATTTTAATTTTTTTTTTTCAATTTATTTAGTAAAAATATTTACTCAATGGAAACGATAGCTTACTCTAGCCACTCATTAGGTTTCCATGTATTTATTACTTGAACATTGAAACTACTGTTTTTTTTTTTTTGTTGAAGTATTTGCAGAATTATTATACAATAATTATTATTTACTCCACCCATTGAAGATAGTGACTCTAAACTTTTAGGAACACATAGCTTCATATTTACGAATCCGTACAAAATTTCAAAATTCGATTTAGCCAGTCAAAATTTATTAAGCTTCAAACACACTAACACAACACGCACGTACGAACTTTACCCACACACACATTTTGTTTTTTGGGGGTCCTGGATCATGAAACGTCGAGAAATGAAAAAAAAAACCGTCTCCATTTTTTAGACTGTTTAACATACTTTTATTCTTACAGAAAATCTTTATAGCTATGATGCCAGGAAAGTAAAATTAATAATCAATTTTTTTTTAAACATAAAAAATTTAATTTTTTTTAAATTTGTTTTTAAATTACATACGTTAAAAACAAAAAACAGCAAAATCTTAAAATTAATATTTTTATATTTCTAATTATAAACGCTACGTTTATTGATAATTTCAATTCATTTTTATAAAATAAAGTAGAAATAGCAGAAGAATAATTGAACATCCTAAAGAAAGCGGAAGAAACAGGACACGGATATCTTTTGAAAAAAAGAAGAAAAGAAACACAGTGGAACACGCGAATAACTATCTCACTTGTAACGAGAACTTGGTTGTAACGAACAAAATTACGGGATTGGTTTGATTACTGTCATTAATGACAAATTAACTTGCTTTTAGTGAGGTATCGACGGATCATAAACTTGGATGTAACGAGCATTTTCAATTTTGAAAATACTTTAATTAAAAAACGTTAAGTAACAACCAAATAATCTCAACGTAAGGGAAATTCCATTTCTTCATGTACGAAATATACATTTACGATTTATACGTAAAGATTTTGACATTTTATGTTAGGCTTGTTCAGGTCGAGTCTGAAGGGTGAACAAAAGTTTTGTAACAGGACGTGTACAGTACAAGTTCCATTGCGGCATTACAAAGACTGTTAGTTATTTTAATTACTCCGGTTTCTCTGTAAAATTCCAGGAAACACTAGGGCCAAATGATCCGTCAAAACCGCCCAAACAGGTTCATCGAACTCTATAGCACAATTTAAACGATTTAAGTGAAATTCTGAAGAGGGTCATGGTTAAAGATAAATTTTGCCTGTCCTACCCCCACTGGTAAATTCAGTAGTCATAATTTTCATTTTAAAAATATAGTACTGTCCCATAGTCAGTTAAACAAACGGTATTGCGTTAAAGTGATCGATCGGATACCCAGTAGGCAAATACATTACAATAATACTGTAGTCGCGTCAGTGAATGCGTTTTCATTTTAGTGTTTCTTGCTAAAAAAAAACCGTACAGAGTATTTTAAAAAAAGTGTACTTTATTAACTCCGGTTTATTTGTAATTAACTCAATAGATGACTGCGCAATTGCCAATGATGACGTACATACTACAGAAATTCCGACTGATGAAGACATTATTACTGAGGTAACTCAGTGCAGGTGATAGCGAAGCTGAAACTGAAAACGAAGATGTATCTATTACTCTCCTAGTCGTATCAATTATTGTTGCCAAAGAAAGTTTTAAACAATTAACGGAGTTTAGCGAGACCAATATTCTAAGTGATGAATTTGTGGAGTACTTGAATAAACTACAAAACTGTTTTGATGATTATATGTATAAGATTATTAAACAAACAAAAATAAACGATTATTTTAAGGCTAATTAGTTTGTATGCGCAATTAAATTTTGACATATTCTGTAAGAATGAAGAAGAAATAGAATAGAATGATTTTTTAGATTTAATACGTAAAGTTTGTACGTAAAAACGTGACATAGAAATTTTTGTGCGGTGTTCATTTGTTACTTTCCACAATGATTTTGGTTTTTTTTTCTACACACTTATTACCAATTTTTTTTTTTTTTTTTTGCTAATTCATTGAAGGCTAACGGTTATAGTTAAAAGCAAAACGTATTAGCGTCTAAAAATTGTATTAAATATAAATTTTATTTGTTAGTCTAACACAGAACACATAGATATTTTATTTTAAAACAGCTTCTTTTTAGGTATACAGTATATTTTTTGTATTATAATAGATAATGGCGTAAAAGTTTACGGTTACCAGGTGGCAAATCGGAAACCCACCGGGTTGGTCCAGTGGTGAACGCGTCTTCCCAAATCAACTGATTTGGAAGTCGAGAGTTCCAGCGTTCAAGTCCTAGTAAAGCCAGTTATTTTTACACGGATTTGAATACTAGATCGTGGATACCGGTGTTCTTTGGTGGTTGGGTTTCAATTAACCACACAACTCAGGAACGGTCGAGCTGAGAATGTACAAGACTACACTTCATTTACACTCATACATATCATCCTCATTCATCCTCTGAAGAATTATCGAAACAGTAGTTACCTGAGGCTAAACATGAAAATAAAGGTGGCAAATCGGAAGTACCGAGCACTCAGTGGCAACAAGCATATTTGATTGGCCCCTTGAACCACGTTATAACCAAGATTTACTGTTCTTAGTAACATATAATTATCTCCCAAATATCTGTTCTTAGATCAAAATTTTTAAAAGCCAAGAAAACAGTGAAATTCAAGTATCTAGGTAAAATAATTCGATCAAACGAAATTGATAAAGAAGCAAAAAAAAAGTAAGGATCAGCATAATGCAGAAAACCTACGCCTTGACAAAGTGTGTATACAATAAAAAATTTCTGGTGCAGATGCATAACACTAAATCGTGGGGAGGAGAAATAGAGAGAAAAAAATTAGCGACAAAAAAGATATTTGGATCAGGATTGGAAAATATGGAAGACTAATGAACTATACCTGATAACATATATTCATAGATTCCGAATAAAACGAAAACTAGCCATTTATGGTCATTTAACAAAAATAAAAAAATAAAAACCTAGAGGACTTTTGATAAATGAACTGGAGACAAAAATAAGGTCAGATAGTTCAAAAAATTAAAGAACATCTAGATTTGTAGGTATAAAACATATAGACAGAGAACAGAAATATATTTAGAAAACAGATTAAAAAACTATGAATGGATCCAGGAAAGAAATAAGTGAGTATAAAGCAGAAAAGTGAAAGAAACAACAAAGATTGAAAAGAAAGGAAATTTGAAAGAACAAAGACTGATAATTAAATGTAGTCTTAGTGACCGATAAATAAAAGGTTGCAATTTGGTATTTAATATAATTTGTTTTTTTAATACAAATTTATATTAGTTAAAATTTAGCTGTACTGTATAACTATAAGGAAAAAAAACAAAATTAATAAACATCCATCAGTTCTTTCTAATATATATTTTTATTTATTAGATGATATATCCATTAAATTTTATTAAATAAGTTGATGTTAACGGAAAAAATAACAATTACGTAATAGATATTAGAATAGCAGCTTCATTTAACTTGCATGCAAACAGTATAAATAAATATACATTAAATATAACGGTAATAAATAGCTCTAAACAGACTGGGCGGTGGCTGAATAAACATCTTAAAACCGGCTTATATTGGCTATATTTTAAATTGCACTTTGTGTATAAATGAATTTAACTGTATTTGCATGCTAGCATTATACATTTACTCCCATTTAAGTTGGGTCAAATTAATAATAATAATAATAATAGTTTTATAAAAACAATAATAATAAATCATAATTTAATATTATTAAAGGTATACTTGTTATGATTATATTATATATAATATAATCATTATATATCAGAAAATACCTCAAATCCAATTAATATTTAACAATTTAATGATTTTTATTAGTCCATTTGTATTTCCCTATCAATTTCACATTTAATCAGGTTTAATTATTTACTTCATAAAGATGGAAACACTCCTCAATTCATAATGTATTTATGTTTTTTATTTCCGGGCGAATACAGCGAGAATAATTATATTGAAGATTAAAGTATGATAATTATGTCAAAATTGGGTTATCGGGATTTTTGAAATTTGTACGTTTTATAGTCCAATTATTTCTAGACCATAAAAACGTATGTATACTTATGAAACTAAGTGTGACACTGCTTTCGCCCTTATGTGTTAGGATTGATGAAAACGATTTTCTTCTTTGTTCAAATATTTCTATATATGGAGCATTGAACATATATATATTTTTTTTCGTTAAAGGTAGATGAAAAAAGTTTCTTTTTGCTTGATGATATCGCCACATAAAATTGAAGCTTCAATTTTCTTCAGAGGCACTTTTAGAGAAAACTGTATTAAAGAAAATTTGTTATCCAAAATACTTAGAAAATAATGTATCACAAAGTTTTCCACGTACTTTCATAACCTATTCAACTCGTGAAAATACTGGAAGAAGTACATATAAACATATGACCTAAGGTGCTTCGTTTGCGAGTTACGGATAGTGAAAGATTTAGCTCGGATTTCATCTATCCCGGTGAAATAAGGGATGTCAAATTTTTGACAAAAATTAAGAAGCAGAATTAGAGTTTTCTTATGCTTTCTGACTTGAAAAATCTAATAAAATACGTCCCAGAACGGTATCTTTAATAGTTTTTGAGAAATCTGGGGTGAAAACTAATAAGTTTGGAGTAAAAATACCTGTTTTATTATTATATAAAACAGGTATTGTACATAACAGAGTTAAATTACAATAACTTTGTTAAATTATATTAAATACTTTCTGATAAGTAAGTACTGTTTTGTACATAACAGAGTTAAATTACAATAACTTTGTTAAATTATATTAAATACTTTCTGTATGTACTGTTTCTAAATAAACTTCGAATTTTTCTGACTTTTCTTTGTTTTTACCACTTATCTATATTAAATTTAAAAAAAAGATACTTGATGTAAGTAATTCATTGTATGAATATACGAGCATTTAGACTTGATTATATAAATAATAAAGCAGAATCAAAAACATTGGGATAGTTGGCATCACCAGAAAAATATTTTGAGTTGTATATACGAGTATAAAACAAAACATCCGAGTTTGAACTATTTGTAATTTAATATAAAAATTATATTAAATAAAGATTAAATCATATTTAACAAAGAAGGCTTTTATAAATTTTGCTTTATTAACGCATCAAATAATTAAATTCTTACTAAAAAGTAAAAAAAAAAATGTTTTCTTGAAAATAACTTTTAAAAATTTTCTATTTATGTATGACTGAAAACAAAAGGGTTGGGGTGCCCTTTAATTATAGTCGTATATGGAGCGCGCCTCACGCTTTTCTTTTAACACGATTGACCAAAGAGGAGTGTAACGTATTTAGAGTATATATATGTTTGTATGTATGTATGTTTGTTCCACTGTAGCAACTCAACAGCTGAATCGATTTAGATGTATGACCCCGCGTTGGAATCCTTACGTTACCCGGAGTTTCATAGGCTACAATAATAAGTTTATTAATATATATATATATATACACGAGAACAAGTCAATTATTATCGGCAATTTAGTTATATTGTTGTTTATGTTGGTATTACTGTCGTGTTGCGTAGATGACACATGCGTGGTTTAGTTATTGTTATGTCTGCGCAGGTTTGATGATGCATGGTTAGTTCCATTATCGTTGCCCTACCGTTAATCATGGCTTTCTATTTGCACCAAAGAAGAGCAACGTTCAGTGACCCGTTTTTTGTGGTCGGAAGGTGAATCAGGGGCAGAAATTCATCGAAGACTTTCGATACAGTACGAGAGCAGTATGTTGCCGCAACGGAGTGTCTACGAATGGATTGAAAAATTTTAAAATGATTGCAGAAGTATTAAGCTCGACGGAGCTGGACGACCTTTTACCGCCAAAAAATGAGGAAAACATGGAGCATGCACGAGACATGGTTTTCTTAGACAGACGAGTAACTAACTATTCAAGAAGTCGGACACATTGTTTACAAATTAGTCACGGTTCTGCCTACGAAATCATCCACAACAGACTTGGGTTTCATAAAGTCTGTGCAAGGTGGGTCACAAAACAACTTACACAGTTCCATAAACAAACGCGCTTGGATATCTGCCAAAAAACATTAGGATCGCTATGGTAACGAACGGGACATCTTCTTAGACAGAATCATCACTGTTGACAAAATACGGATCCATCATTACGAACCGAAGAGTAAGCGGCAGATTATGGAATAGAAAAATCCAATTCGCCCTGGAAAAAAGTTCAAGACCCAACCGTCCGCAGAAAAACTGATGCTTATAGTTCTTGGGACTCACAAGGCCCAGTAGTGGAACATTTTGAGGAAAGGGGCACGACAACAAACAGTGCGCGTTACAGTAAGATGCTTACTGCCAAGATGAAGCCTGCAATTCGAAGCAAATGCCAAGGTGTGTTGTTGCATGACAATGCCGTTCCTCATACTGCTGCCCACACTACTGAAACGCTCCAGAAACTCAACTTTGAAGTACTGGCTCATCCTCCGTATAGTCCTGATATTGCCCCTTCTGAGTACCACTTGTTTGATTCACTCAAAGGAGCTGTCGATTTACCTCGGACAAAACAGTGAAAGAGGCGGTGCATTCCTTGCTCGCAGCTCAACCGAAAACCTTCTTTTATGAGGGCATCATGAAGCCTGTGCAACGATGGACCAAGTGCGTTGAAATACAAGGGGACTATGTTGAAAAATGATGTACATGTAAGTTTTCTATTTGTATTGCAATAAAATTTATAACTACATTGCGGATAATAATTGACTTACCCTCGTATATATACACGTAGTAGTGGAGATTTGCCGGTTGTAGTATAACTTTTAATGAATTGAATTAATGAACTGCAAACTGTGAGACTCTTATCATTGTGTTAAATATCTTTCTATTTCTGTTTAGCCTCCGGACGTAAGGTATTACTTCAGAGGATGAGTAAGGATGATATGTATGAATGTAAATGAGTGCAGTAATGTATAGACTCAAGTCGATCATTCCTGAGATATGTGGTCAATTGAAACCCAACCACCAAAGAACACCGGTATCCACGATCTAGTATTCAAATCCATATAAAAGTAACTGCTTTTACTAGGATTTGAATCTTTAAACTCTTGACTTGAAATCAGCTGATTTGCGATGACGAGTTCACCACTAGACCAATTCGGTGGGTTCTGAGTTATGTATCGATTAGTTTCAACTCAATGATTCAAATCAGTCAATTAATAATACCAAAAAATAGTAGAATTGAATATACGTTAAATGAATTAAAATAATTTTTAAAAAAATTCTGTTTAATCATAATAGGGGCGGGACTTTCCGTGGGAGACTTCGAGCTAGTTTAGAGTGATGAGGTGATACGAACACCTTGTGCGAGGCTAGAATAATCAACATCAACTGGTAACAAACTAGCGCTGTTTTGGGGGATGCAATGGGATGCTCTTATAATATTTCCACAAATAATCGTTCGATTATCAAAATTCAAACGGGGTATTTGTTAGTAGATTGAAGACTAAAATTTGCTTGCAACAGATATACTCTCGATCTAACAGATCACGGTTAATCGGAAATGTATTGCAATCAATCTTAAAAATTTTCAAAATTCAAACAGGGTATTTACTAATATAATATAAAATCATGACGAAGCCAAACCACTACAAAGATATCAAGGTTTATCAGCAATGTTTTTTTAATTGGCAGACATGTTTTTTTAACTTTAAATATTTATTCCTTGTTAATTATGCATAAACAGATAATCTTTTTGAAAATATATTTTTTTTTAAAGTAACTTTCTTGAAAAAAAAATTATGTTTTACTATTTAGTATGAATTTCTTTATTGTTTTTAAAAAAGCATGTTTTAAAAAAATTTTTTAAAAATTGTTTTTACCATTATTTTATTTCGAATTCCTTGTACGAAGGGAAGGAAGTATTGCGATTCAAAAAAACTTCATTTTTCATATTTCAACGGAAATATCCATTTTGACCATCACTGAATCGATTTTCACCAGTTTCGGAGTGACGTCATATGTATGTATATATCTCGCGTAACTCAAAATCGACTTGCCGTAGGAGGTTGAAATTTTGGATTTAGGACTGTTGTAATATCTAGTTGTGCATCTTCCCTTTTGGTTGCAATCGATTGAACCATAAGTGTCGGAAAAGCCTAAAAACCAAAACATTTAAATTTTGGACTTTTTCTTAACTGCAGTAATAAACCCTCATTGAAAGCTTTTCAACGATATATCTATCATAAGTGGTACTTATTTTCATTGGTTCCAGAGTTATAGCCAAATTAAATTTTAATTAATGAAATATTTGGATCTTATAATGGAATGGCACATCTGTTAGAATCAGACTTCATCTCCTTTTTTTCTTTTTAACTTTTTTCTAATTTAAATATATTGATTTCGTAATAATTAAATAGTTAATGCAAAAGTTTTTAACAAAATAAATTTTTATGTACTTTTCATTTAAAAAAAAAAATGTGTGTAATTTATAAAAAAGCGTACAAGGAAGTCATGGGGTGATCGCATCAGTTTTTTTTTTTTAATTATTATTTGATCTGACAAGTAAGTTTTTATTTGTAGTCGTTTTATTCTTTAGCAAACGGAAAAATATTTATATGCAGTTTTATTCTATATTATAATTTGGAGAAGTAGTTTCCATTTTTATAAATGATACCAGTTATATATAACTAAATAGATGATTAGCGTACATAGATTTTAGAAGATAAATTGATATTAGTTATATTAAAATCTACTTCAATATTTTGCCTGATCAACTCATATTAATCGACAGTCAAAGTCAATTGAATTGATAGATACATCTTATCGATTCATCTACCTTTTTCTGCACAACGACATTATAATCAGAGTGTGCCTTCTCTTTTAGTCTTGCATAAATAGAACAATTTTTCAAATCAAATTTTTTATTTTGTTTTATATTTTTTTTTTTGAAGAAAACATTATTTTAAAATTAATTTTTTTCTTATATAAATTTGTTTTTAATTTAATGATAACAATATGAGAAAAGTTAAAATAACTTTCTTGTTTCAAATAGTTTTTCAGGTTAAATTGCATTACTCCAAAATTTTACTTAATAAAACATAAATTTTCATATACTTTGATGTAAGAATTCCTGTATCCTTTTTCATAAAACTTATCTATGAATTCTCATTAATTTTCTATTCGTGCAGAGAACGAATGAACCTCGAAAGTTCAACGTATAAGTAAATTATTCTACCAACTGAACTACCTACGAAATTTTGATTAAATTTCACAAGAATAGGTCTGTGCAAGTCTTCTTAAAGTACCTATTCCAATAATATGGCAAGCGTATTAATATTTCAGTGAAAATTCTAGAAGTTTGCCTTGTTTTTTGATTAAAAATAACTTCTATTTTTATTATCTGTTATAAAATTTCATTATTAATAAATATTACGATCAGAATATCCAACAAGTTTTAGTGACGTGTAATGTATTTGTTAAAAAAAATTTGCAATATTTTCTTACAAAAGTTTACTTATAACCAATCCACTGCATAATTTCTCAGTAATTTGTGGTGTATTAATTTTGAACTTAAAACAATTTTTTGTTTTGATGTAGCTTTCAATTTTTCGAACAATACTAAGGAATAAATTAGAAAATTTCTTTATTTTATTAGTAGATTTATCGAATTTATATTTCTCCAACCAATTTTCCAGCTACTGCAGAATCTAGAAGTGTGTGTATAGGCAAATGCAATTACTGCTGCTTCCGGCTTGCCAAGCGGCTTGACGTTGTTGCAATATAAGGGTAAATGTAGTTTGGAATAAATTCAGGTCAACCGTTTCTAAGATGTTGTTTAATTGAAACCCAACCACCAAGAACACCGGTATCCATAGTCTGGTATTCAAATCCCTGTAAGACGAATTATTTATACCTTAATCTTAAACCTCTTCAAACCTTAAAACTGTCGGATTCGAAAATCAGCTGTTTTTGCAATGACGAATTTAAACCATTAGACTGATATTTAAAATCTATATATATTTTTAAATTCTTTGGAAAAAATTTACCAATTTTTCAGAGTTATAGTGTCTTGGTCTTTCATTCGGAATCCCAGCTTTGAGTTCCGGTAAAGCATGGCGTTTTTCACACGATACAGAATTACATTTACATATTCCCAGCACAAATTTTAAAAGGTTATCTAGTTATTTACTGCGTTAATTTATTATTTAAAAAAAAATAGTTAAGAAATGACGATCTCAGTAAAATTATTCTATACTTTGTTATGATCTAATTTGTTTTATGTTAATCATATTAATGATTTCGGAGATAAGTAGTAAGGACTTTCAATTAGAAATTTGATATCAGCCATATAAAATTAAAGGTTTAAATATTGGAAATTATAAAATAAAAAAACTTTATGGGAAATTAACTGATTTAAATATTCCAATTAAAAATAATTTACGTAAATCATACAGGTAAACAAGTGATAAAAAGTTAAAATCAAAAAACAGAAACATAGATTAAAAAGACAGACGATATAAAAATGTTAAAATATATAAATAATTAAAAAACATGACTGCCAAAAGATCATTGTTCTTTATTCATAATACTAATATAGGATAATTAAACAGCGAGTGGGTGACAATTTTGTACATAGTATAATTTTTTTTAAATGTTTCAAATTTACTTAAACACTAGCAGACACGACAATGCTACATTTGAGTATACATACATATACATATATAGATTAAATGAAACAATTGAAAGTTTGATAAAACATTAACAAAATGAACATTACGGAACTTCACAAAATTTAACCTTTCCCTTTTACCCTTTTTCCCTTACTATCACCCTTCCCTTCTCCATTACCCCTTTCCAGTTTTTATTTTTCCACATAACCTTTCCTTTTCCCATTACCCCCATTCACCTTTTCCATCCCATTTTCCATTCATTCCACGATTTATTTTAGATTATTTCTCCTTCCCCTCTCCCTATTTCCCTTTTCCCCTTTTCATTTCCTCTTTTCCGTTTTTCCTTTTCCCCGTTTTACCTTTTTTCTTTCTTACATTTTCCCCTTCTTTTCATTTTACCTTCTTCCCTTTTGCCTTTTTTAATTTTTCCCTTTCTCCCAGCACGTAAATCGGTACAATAGGTTTTTGGTCCATAACATATCGGAAACATTGAAATGAAGTCGTAAAATATTTAGTATAGCGTGTGTTGCTTTACGTCCAACAGATAACGCTCTTTTTGAAAAAAAAAACATGTTTTTACCTGTCATAGGTGTGACATCTTAGGTATATAAACATTAGGTATTAAACACGCGGGTATTTGAATGCAACGTTGTGTCAAAATTTCAAAGCAATGTAAAGAAGTTTTGGAGATATACGATGTTGAACAAACGAACATTTACATTTTTATTTATATAGATAAACGTATTTATATCACTTAAGACATTCCCGGTTACGTAAGGATTCGAACGCGGGATTATACCTCCAAATCGGTTCGGCAGTTGAGCTGTTATGGTGGAACAAACAAAAACATGCATACATCGTAAATTCATTTTATTCCTTTTTTGGCAGTTATATAAATAAAAATTGTAAATAGTTAGATCAAAATTTCATTTCTACGAAGTCAGTATGGCCTAAAATAGGAAGAATTCCGACTGAACAGTATAAATATTAATTTACACTTGTAAAGTCAAAAATATATTATAAAATATACTATATACTACAGAAAAATATACTATAATTATAAAATTTACTACACTGAAAAAAAAAAAAAAATCCCTTTCTGCACGAAGACGGAGGTAGCTTTCACCGGTGCTAAGTAAGGGATAAAAAAGATTTCCACCTTAAAGTTACGAAAAAATCAAATTTACTCAATACGACAATGGTTGCTTGTGAAAAAAGTTACACATTTTTATCATACAAGCCCCATCTTCTTACAACTCCAGCAAGATTTTGGGCATCCTTGCCGTAAGGGTTGGTCAAATCAAAAATTGTTTCAGAAAAACGTTTTAGGTAATGTTTAGAGGACTAACGACCACTTTAATCCGATTTGATACTGTGCCTATTACGGGAGGTATGATTTTTTTGTCTTCAAAACCCCATGTTTTCTATCCCCTGGGACTGTGGTTGGTGATATCAAAACACTTTATTTACATACATTTTAGGCCCTTATCCAAAGAATATTAGGAAATTTAAACGAATTCTATATTTAACTTAATATAAAGTTATAGCGATATTTTGTTTTTTTCAGAAAAGCCTCTTTATTTCCACCCCCATAGTCCGATTTTGGTCATTAACGAATTCGACCGAGATTTTGGGACGAGTTATTTTTAAGAAACAATTTGAAAGGGGTTGGCATAAAATTACGGCAGTTATCGTGTCCACAAGAAAGTGAAATATATTCGTGAAGTAATCCGGATTACAATATGTAGTTTTCTTATGAAATTTACCCAAAACGTAAAAAGACTAAAGACTAAATTAATTCATCATTTTGTATGTTGCGGTGGTCGTTTTGAATAGATTCATTCTTCTTTTGATGCTTCTCTTCATTCACAGAAACTGGTCGATCACTTCTATATTCATCCTCAATATAGAAGGTCGAACCAATTACTTTATCAGCTTTTGATACAAGAAATTTTACTGCCCACCTACTCACAGTACTTCGATCGATATAAACATCATTATAAACTAGACGACGATGAATATCGTTAGCGTTTAATTTTTTCCGCTACTAAAATTCAATCACTGCACGTTGTTTTAGATTCGTTAGAAGGCGCGCTCGACTCTATAAAAATGATGACTGATAGAAAATAAGAGGGTGTGGGTCAAGGAATAAAAGTAGAAGATGGCAGCACCTGTCACTTTGTTGGATATTTTGTTCTTTGTTACGTTCCATTGAATTTTTTCAGCCCAATTGCTCCATTTTTTTTTTTCAGTGCGTTTGTTAAAGTCCACTTTCTCTCTGGTTATACAGATAGTAACATTTGCATTACCTATAAAAAAAGTCAACGATATTCTTTTACTTTTCATTCAGTCTTTTGGTTTTTATAAAATGACGTTTTTATTTTCTATCGTTTATCCACCGCACACGTTATTTTTTTAATCATTCTTCCTTTTTTTAATTTAAAGAATAAAAATTAAATCATATTTAAACATTTAAATTTTATTATACAAAATATAGTTATATTATTTTTTTCTTAACCTGAATAACAATGGATAATTAATAAAATGCAATTACTGTGTTCCTATATATTACAGCTGTGATATGATTTTGGTAAACATATCGTCTGTTTTGGTAAGGTATAATTTATTTTAAAAAGACTATATAATTGATATATATAGTATGTATATAAATGAAAAAAAAAAATAGTATTTTTTTATTTTTTATTTTTTTGAAATTTATTTGAGATATTAAATTTTCATAGCAATTAAAATTAATTTGATACAACATAATAGATATACACATAGTGCTGATGTTTGGCTTACCGAAATATATTTGACAGTTTGAGAACCAACCGGACAAGTTAACATTTTAACGTCACTGTTGGTTTCTCATTAACAACATATCCTGTCCTACTGGTGGTACAAACATGTTACTGCATTAACAGGAATGAATCTAATTATTTGCAAGCCCAGATTTCATTTAAAGCTCCACAACTTATCAAGAATTTTCTGTATTAATATACCACTAAATTATTTAAATAAAAGCTTATTTAATTGTTAGTTGTATTTTTTTCGAAAAAAAAGTGGTGACTTTTCAAACGTTTATTCCGAAGATTCTGGGTTTCAAACCCGGTAAGGCAAGTCGTTTTTTATGCAATAAAAATATCTCAATCCCACGTACATGCCTTAAGCGTATGTGGTGAATTATTAAAAAAAAAAAAAAGAAGAAGAAAGTATATATATATATATATATATATATATATATATATATATATATGTTGTCTTCGACGGCACGTATTTCATAACGTTTTGGTGGTTCTGAAAAGGGCCGTTTTTTGTGTTAGCTCTGAGAAGAGCTGGAAGCTGGTCTCCGGCGGGAGTTGCTGCTCCTCCATTTTCCCTCAGCGGCAGTTGGGTCCGCACTACAGCGTAGCAGTGGTTTCCCCCAGAGCCCCGCAATGTCGGGTCGGCGTTGGTCGTTCATCGCCGGCGCAGCCGAGGCGATTCTCCCCGAGCGATTCCACGCTGGGCCGGCCATCTCGATTTCCCCCCGAGGGGAGAAGATCCCGCCATCGTAGCGTGTCCGGTCGCAACACCACCCCCTCCGTTCCTTGCCAGTACGC
This sequence comes from Lycorma delicatula, assembly GCF_047948215.1. Classification (NCBI taxonomy): domain Eukaryota; kingdom Metazoa; phylum Arthropoda; class Insecta; order Hemiptera; family Fulgoridae; genus Lycorma; species Lycorma delicatula. The sequence goes on from NC_134464.1 coordinate 40,449,130, forward strand.
TGGGTCGGCCACGGGGATTGAGCTGGATCTGGAGCGGGAAGATAGCGTTGGCATCCAGCGTCTTCCTCGGCGGGGATGTTGGCATCCGCCGGAAGGTCCCACGTTGAGCCGGCCGGGGAACTTCTTCTGTCTTCTTTCATTTTCTTCTTCTTAGTCTTCTGCAGGTGGTGGTCGACGATGAATTGAAAATTTTCTCTCGTGCAAACTTTTTTATAGGAGCCTGAGAGTCGTGGGGCCGCAGCGCAGCTATGGTGGGAGAACTGCGCGGCGGTCGGGATGCTTGTATCAGCGCGTCCTTATAATGTGCGCCAGCTCATATTGAGTTGCTACAGTGTTCATCTGCTGATATTAAATTAGGCATATATGTGGTAACAACATATATATATATATATATATATATATATATATATATATATGTATTTGGATTAAGAGCAGAAGAGCAGAAGATAAAGAGGATTTGTATGTGGTATTTAATACAAATTGGGATTTTCCGCTAGTGATCGGTATATTCTGGTGCTAAACTAAGGAGGAAGGACATACACATAAACCCACATGCAAATGCCCTTTAGTAGGGTAGGAAAATAACATAAATGTATATATATATATATATATGTGTGTGTGTGTGTGTGTGTGTGTTTATGTTGCTACCACATATATGCCTAATTTAATATCTGCGGACGAACACTGTGGCAACTCAATGTGAGCTGGCGCACAGTATACGGATGTGCTGATACAAGGATCATAACATGAATTTTCTTGCATAACTCGTCTTTTTGTTAACCGAATTTTAAACATAAAATGTCATCTTGTTCAAAGGTTTAATATTTTAGCAAATAACATAAATTTTGATAAAATTAATAATTACAGAGATATAACGAATTTAGAAATAAACATGGCCACCATTTTGTACTTTGCAAAGGTATTTAATTCCTGACTTTTTTCTAATTTTAAAACTTTATTACCAAGACGCTTACCAAACATTAATTTGATTCCATTATTTGACCTTGATATATAAATTTTTATATAAAAAGAACACAATTGCTGATAGGGGGAAAAGAAGGAGAAATTACCATTATTCCTAAGGATATTTTTTGTTTAATATTACAAGTAGAATCCGAAAAAAGTATAGTAGGCTCACCATTTTAGAAACACTGTGTGAAACACTGTGTATATATATATATATATATATATATATATATATATATAACAGAGAAACTTTCAGGACAAGTTCTAGAGGTGGAAATAATGTTTCATATAAACATAGGTCTAGAAACGTTTCATTTTCGAATTACGGCTAGCGAAAAATTTCGCCGGGATTTCAGCTCTTCCAAAAAACGAAGCCCTACTGTTATTTTTGGGTTCTGTTACTAGATTACTGCATTTGGGATCATATGAAAACGAAATACTAACAAAACGTGGGGACATATACCAACAAAAATTAATATTAAAGAATAGTTATTCACTAAAATACGAAATGCTGTTGAATTTATACGAAACGATCCGGAAAGCCACCGGAAATATTTTACGTCGGGCAGAATGCTGTGTACATTGTGAAGGAGAGAATTTCGAACAATTATTGTAACTGAAGTTTTTTAATTCTGTTGTCATTCTACTTATTATTTCATGTATTTTATTTTTTTGCTATGTTAAGATTAATGTTTGTTAGGTACAGAAAGAATAATACAATTTTTTTTTCTATTTTTCGTCTGTTTTACTTTAATAAAAAACAGATTTTTAAAAGTTTTTATTTACTTTTTATTGACTCCATTTACATTAATTTTCTAAAATTAAATTCTCTATTGTACTCTAAGCTATTGTACTACAGGCCTAAAACAGAAGCTTGTTTTTCGACATTGAAGTTATTTGAAAACGAAGAAATTTATATTTTCATTCAGAAAGAAGCAAGACAGTAATGTTCAGTCATTCTCCTTTGTTTTTACATTTTTAAATAGTAGAGGCTATATTATAATTGAACAAAAAATTTTGGGTTGGTGAAAAACATAAAAATTCGCCAATGAATAGCAATGTTTTTAAATTGAATCAAAAATGGTTTATAAGAGATATTTAATAACATGAACTTATTGTTAGGTGAGAAAATCACTTTGAAAATAAATAAAATTTAAACTGTCACATTTTATTACGTTTGGCAGAAAGTGGATATTAAAGCATTAAACAAAAATATAAGAGTATTCAATTTCAGAAACAGAAGAAAAGACTGTTATGTAGGAAGTAAAACAAAAAAGATAAGGTAAATAATATTGGCATGATTGTAGTCTATTTAAAAAATAAATCTAATAATAAAATATAAATCGAGGAAATAAAAATAAATTTTTGAAAATATTTGTGTGATATTTAGAAATTTATGGTTTTATAATATGGACAACTGTTGGTTGCTATTTACGGCAATGAAACATGGATTTTGAATGAACTTTCACGCTAAGGATGCCTGGGGGCCTTATTGTAATGTAGAGCTGTTCACATATATAACGGTTGTTTACTGTCTGGTGGTTGCACACTAAGGCTAATAACTGAAATATCTGTAACGTAAAGGTGAAATCTCGTAATCATACTATACTGATATATACATCTAATTCATACGTCAGTTTGTTTGTTACTCAACCACGCAAAGACTACTAAACCGATTTCCATGAATCTTTTATTTTTTTGTAGAGAAACATATCAAAAGGCCATTAAACATAAAAGACTACAGAAAATCCGTTATCATATTTTTTTTTTTTTTTTTAAATTATGAGGTTATGCAATTTTTTTTTAATTTATCAGTTTGTGAAACATGTCAATGTCTTCTTCATTCAATGAGTACTACTGTACCAATGAATTTTTGTGATTGAAATTTAAAAAACCTCAAGTTGAATTTCAAGTAGCATCCAGAGCTGCCGAGACCGAAGATCAAACAAATGAGCATCGAAGGGTTCAAGTTCAAATGAAAAATACGGGTGCGAAGCGACGCAGGTAGCCGCTAATCCCTTATAAAATACAATTGGAAAAATATACTATACCAAAAATAGAATAACTTTCAAGACAATTTTAGTCATCGACATCAACGATTTTGCAGAAAAGTTAAAAATAAAAGAAGTATTTACTGGAATGAAAAAAAAATAATAATATTTAGTAATCTGGAACAATTAAATTATTTTTAATTTTTTTGTATATTGGTTTTGCAATATAGTGTTTTAGAAGAATATTGAAAATCAGGAGGGTTGGTAAGAGATTGGATGGAAAGAATTTCTAATATAATTATTTAAAAAAAGGCTATGAAAAATATAATTTTGTAGATCATGGGTTAAGTACCCAGTATATTTTGTGATTATACAAACAAAAAAAAAAAAAAAAAAAAAACAAATTCGCAACGAGATATAAATACTAGAATACATACAACAAAAACCATTTAATGCTTACGATGTGGAAAATATCGTGATTTTAAAAATTTATGTAGAATAGAAAAAAGTGAATAATGCATTAAACCAGTGGAATTAATAGTATAATTATGATAAAAATATAAATTTGTGATTATTCCTGTAAAACAGGAATTAAGTAAGAGTCATTATAAAATTTCTATGTTTTTCTTTATCTTTTTATTATTCTCAAAATGCTCTGTAATAATGGTAATTTAACATAGATTCTTCTTGTTAAATTATATTAAGAAGTTTATTGAAAAAAATTCGAACCATTGATAAATTTGCACAAATATCGGTATAATTATTATATGGTAACCAGATATTAAATTCTATTCAACATGTTTAGCTAATAGATATTAGCGAGAATTTTATTGCTGTCATTTCATTTTCATCGTGTTTCTAGCTATGGGCTATTATAAATTGATGACCAACGTTTGTAAACTGAAATATATCCAATAAAATTTATGTATATGTTTTATATTAATAATAACAATAATAATTATGCCAAGGCCTATATACGATTACCAATAATTTATGACTATCGTTTATTACACTCATTTATTACTTTTATGATATATATTTATGGATGATTATTATTATACTACCTCCATCTGTTGCATATATTCCTGAAGTTAGTTTTAAAGGAAATCTTCTTTATAAATATCTTATATTTGAGTAGAATTAAAGCTTTTTCTGTTTTATATATGTTTCTAGTCATCTAATAAAACACACCGTATAATGGTTTTTTATTATAAAAAAAGCAGACAAGAAAATTGTAATACTTTCTTGGCATTGTTTATTTGGTTTTGATTTTTTCCGTTAAGGTTTTAGAGGTATGGACTACTGTTGTCATTAGCCTCTTTCCACATCAAAAAATAAAAAATTCTTTCCTTCCCGATGAACCACTACCAACACAGTCAGGACAAGCTTTTGTCAAAAAAGATCATCATCTAAAATTAAACTTGTCAAAAATTTATGAAAATCCCAAAAAGAAACACAAAATGACAAGGGTGTAAAGGACCCTTGCCACTTAAATACACAAAAAATTTCTAACGAAACGTTATCGATTCCGTCAAAACATTACTAAGTCACACAGTTATTAAAAAGTCATCCTTTCATCAGATCCGTCATAATCTCGTAAAATTCTTTAATTCTCATTTCCAATCACATAGGTTTATCGTTTCTTTCTTCTTTTTCCATTTACCTGAAATCCTCAGGTTTTACTTTACTTCAGGCTTTACATTTCCCGATGGTATTTTCCATATTTCGATTTGTATTGTCGGTACATTTTGCTCACATTCTGTCACATTTTGAGTGATCGAAGGCTCATTCCTAAGTTTTTTATTTGAACACGGGACACATGGTTTCTTTTACGTTGGTTTTTGACTAATTTCCCAGTGGTCGATTCTACAATTTTTCATTGATTATAAATTCAATCGTACTAGCCAGAACTGGTGCCAGTTGCAAAACTACGTCGTCTGGTTTATACAGAGCTGCAGCAACATGTGCATAGGACGCAAACCTTGGCGTTCTGTTTTGTACGATTTTCCTTGCGTTATATTAGCTAACTTTTTGTATTCTTAACCTCTTGAATAGCTGCTTCTTGCTTGTAGATAGGAAAATTACGAGATCTCGCTAAATGATGCTCACGGCAATTGACATATACATGATCCCCTTACCCATGGGACAACCCCTTGCCAAGGGCCGAAGTGACTGACTCTCTCTGTGCGATGCAAGACTTCGGCAGAACTAAGCTTACAGCAGTCCACACTCTCTCTACATGTCTCCACAACCGGGAAGAGGGATGAACATTCGCCTATCTGCATTCCGCCCGCCCAGCGTCGGCAATTCAGAAGATGGTCATATCCCCCGATACTGCTGCAAACAGCAATATCGAGAAGCACAACGGCAACCAGCGGGGCCAGCTCGAGACCGCCAGTCCCGTACTCCAGAGGGGAGCTCTTGTGGAAGACCATCGACCCATTGGTCGACAAAAATGAAGATACCGAAGTACCATACCATTATGTTTTCTATGTTAAATGGAAGAAACTAAAAATAAGCCACTGAAAAATGTGTAATCAATAAAAAGTTATCAAAGGCTAATTTTTTTTTTTTGGGGAGAATTATGATGAAATTCTTTTGTAATGTTACGATTAAAAGTATAAATAACCCAAAAAAGGTTTTTAAAAGATTCCAAAAATCAAAATTTATCGGCCCCTCTACCCCCAATATTGCATGGAAGGTACTTTTTGGTGGCCACTATTCTTAGGAAAGCATTAAAAAAAATGTGCTATAAATAAAAAGATAGTTTTTTTTCGATTTTGGGGGGAAGGTGTTGTTCTTCCTTGTTGTTCTAGGGGCATCAATAGTAGTACTTTGAGATCGTCGCACGCAATCCACATATGATGGTCGTATATAATTTTATCGAGAACGAATTCAAATTATCGTAACCCTCTTTAAAATGAACAGAATGTTCGAAGTTTATTGATGGATAAGAAACCCTATCATGAAGAAGGACAATTTTCAACCTTCTTTTAGACGAATCTGAATTGTCTCCAATCTGTACTTTCGTATGGAATACTAAATTGAGTTAAACACGTACATCAGTGCAGAAGACCAGTTCTCCTTCTTCCGAAAAATATGGAAGAAAATCCTTTTCTCTGTAACTGAACCAGGAAAATCAGGTGCCACCTGCTAGCAGGTTCTTCTTTTTAAGCCTCGAACTAAGCAATTCTGAATTTTCTTTGGTCAGATTTAAGTCTCGAATCAAATCGTTTAGTTCAGACTGTGAATAAAGCTTTGTTGCACAGCTATCTCCGGGTTTGAACTCCTCGATATTATCTTCATTTAAATCACTTGTGGAATCGTCTATTTCAGGTAAATTATCTGGTGGAATTGGTACTGGTACCTCTTGAACATGAGGAACCGGGCTTAATGTAAAAGGCATATTTGGATATACAATTTGTTTTTTTATTCAGATTGAATCCGTGAACACCAGTCAAACAACAGTAACACTCATTGGTGTGATTTCGTGGTTCTCGTCGCAATATTGGAATTCCAAATCTGAACGCTTCTTGTTCACCCTTTGACCACCTAAGTATAAGTACTTCAAAACATATGTGGTAAATAGTGGGGGTGCCCAAATTTTGTTTGATCTTCTATTTTCATTCCCAAATACGTGAGATACACTTGTCGATCAAAACTTGTCTTTCCACCATTAACTCACCACAAATGTAAAAAAAGAATCTGCAGAATTTTTGCAGCCTCTCGAAGTCATTTTTAAAATGGAATGTTTCTTTATGGCCTGGAAATATATTTTTCACCGACAAACACGCGTTTGATCACGGAAGACAGAAAAACTATTTAAGCACGCTGATGGTTGAAACAGAACTAGCTGCTCGGTGTAAGAGTAGCAAGGATAGCTGTCAATAAACATGTTACATCTTCTTAAGTCTTGTCACAACCTGTCGGCCTAGTTCTCTCACCGTCTCGTTATCTTCAACATTACCGCGCCACCTCATCAGCCTACACAATTGTTTATTAATATATTATATTAATTTATTATGAAAAACCGATTTATGTTTATTTTATAATATCAAATTTCACGATTTTTCAACTTTTTAAAAATTTTGAAATAGCGATTTGCGAAAAATTCTGACGTGATGGAAAAATGGAGATTATTTTTTGACAGCGCTAAAAAAAAACTGAATAAATTATCAAAGGTTAAAAAACATTTAGCCAAATTTTTTCAAGCTTGTTACCTACCATAATTTCCTTCTTACAGTACAGTTGTAGTTCTCTGATGCCAGGAAAGTAAAAAAAATTTAAACACAAAACTTTTTAATATTTCTAAAGCCTAAATCATATTGATGTAAATATATTTTTATAATATAAATATTTTAACATTTCAGTTGAATTGACTAGACAGACTATTATTACAATTATAATTTAATTACTACTATTGTTTTAGAAACATTCGAGTATTTGAATACTAATGACCAGTTATATAATTTTCATTGGATTTATTTTTTGTTATTTTGAGTTCTGTCATGATAATAATAATCATGCAAATTTAATTTCTTATAATAAAAACTTGCTATTTTTACCACTACATATTTATTTATGATTTACTTACAAAATATTTAATAATTGTATTAGTTAATTTTGATAATAGAATAAACAGCTAAGACATATTATTTAAACTACTTATTTATCCTACATGAACTTTAAAGATTTACTAGATTATTTTATTAAGCTAAAGTTAAACTATTTCTTCAACAGAGATATCGATTTTAAGTTATCTGCTGTAAATAGTTGTTACTACTATATTGCGGTACAGTATCGGTAAACAAACTTCATTTTGTAGCACATCACTTGAAACCTCTCTAGTATGCAATTACTAATAAGCACGTTAGAAATGCGCCGGTAAGAGTCCGTAGAACTGGACGGGAAGGCGAAGTCAACGAACTATGTTTACAGTTCTAAACATGAACTAACCTAAAAGTGAAGTGAAAATGGAGAAAAAAAATTAAATAACCATGAAAACATTATATTTAAGTTCAATTAAATTTTTAGTAAAGAATACTTTGTAAACATACCTCGAGTTTTGTTAAACAATGTTGTTTTTTATTTCATTTTATGAATCGCAGATCTCGAATATTGTCACTTTTTCCTCAAAAAGGTGGGTTTACAAATCTCACCACCAGGTATCAGTACTTGATAGCAGTAGGTAGCGTACAAAAACTTGATAATGTACTTGAAATAATAAAACTTTTTAAAAGAATACAGCTTGTTTTAAGGGTAAATGATGTTAAGTAAATGAAAGTATTGAAGATGAAACAATTTTTTTAATTTCCATCACTACTTTAAAAGAAATAAACAAAATTATTAGTTTACAAGAGACTCTGCTAGTTTTACTAAAAAAAAATGAATAAATAAAACAAAAATAAATTCGATTGGTAAAATCTAATTTAACGATAAAAATCTAGGGTTACACTTACAAAGTAATAAGTGCAATATTACATCACAGATTTTCGATTCGTAAAGTTCATTATACTAGTTTTATTATAAAAGGAGAAATATGATATACAGCAAATGATATGACTATCAACGAAAAAAAAAAATAGGCCGTGAAATTCGATTTCTTTGTTCTAAGGTAATACATTTTAATAATAAATCTATAAGAAAATAATAAATAATTCATTAAAAAAAAAATAAAAGAATAATTTAACAAAACGCAATGATAGAAAAAAAAAATTACAAAGAAATTGTAAACCATAGAGTAAGAGTCTCGCAGATATTTCTTCCGCTCAAAAAACAAATATTTCTGTAATATAAATAAAACTGTTTTTAACAAAACGATAGTGATATCAAAAAAGGTAAAACGTTACATTTCTATTATCAAGATTTGTTATTAATTTAGAAGTTTCTTTAAAAAAATTACATGTTAAATATACGTAATAGACAATAGATATACAATAATAACAATAAACAATGTTTAAGCGTTCCTTATAATAAGCAAAAAATATAATTTTTTTTTACAAAACTCTTACAGGCTCGATTTCATTTTTATGTAATATATATCACATTTAGAGAAATACGAGTAAAACAATTATTATGATTGTTCGTTTTTTAATAAATGAAATCTATATAAATGAAAATTTTTATTTTTGTTTATTATATGGAACGCTTAAACATTGTTTATTATCTATAATTATATATCTGTTGTCTATTACATATATTTAACTTTTTCTTTTTTTTTTTAAAGAAAATTCTAAAGTAATAACAGATTTTGATTATAGAAATGTAATGTCTTACTTTTTCTGATATCAGTATCGTTTTATTAAAAACATTTTTTTTTTATATTAGAGAAATTTTCGTTTATTGAGCGAAAGAAATGATATCTGCGAGACTCTAAAGTTACAATTTAAAATTTCATTGTAATATTTTTAAATAAATTAACTTACACAACGTAAAGATATGTAGCTAAAGGATTATTTCAATATTGATAAATCGATTATTGTATCTGTTTGATAGTATTTCTCTGCATAAACTAATCGATCACTTTTTTTCATTATACATAATCACCTTTGAAAGCCGAATATTGTTTGACTTATAGTCGATATGATGTTATTAATATCCTCTTGTTGTAGTAAATTAAATTTCGATTTATCGATTGGTATTTTTTAATTACAATTGTTATGATAATTATAAAAATCTAATGTGAGCAACACATGACTTCTTTTTACGCCTATTAAATTACATATACAGATTTTTAAAAGTACATAAAATTTTATTTCATTAATAACTGCTGATATTTTTTCATATTTTTTTATTATTATTATTGAATTATTATTTATCGTACAATTTTTTACAATTAAAAAATTATTAATAAATCAATATATTTAAATTAAAAAAAAAAAGGTTAAGAATAAAAAGAACAAGAAGTCGGATTTGAAGCGACGTGGGCTTATACACAAATAAAATTAAAATTATATTTGTGTATAACTCTGGAATCAATGAAAATAAGTACCACTTATTACTACAGTTAAGAAAAAGTCCAAAATTCAAATGTCAAAAAGTCAGATGTTACAACTGCCCTTAACTGTTGTAACTAGATGTTACAACTGTCCTAAATGCAAAATTTCAACATCCTACGACTAATCCTTTTTGAATTATGCGAGATACGTACGTACGTACAGACGTCACACCGAAGCTAGTCAAAATGGATTCAGGGATGGTCAAAATGGATATTTCCGTTGAAATCTGAAAACCGAAAATTTTCGCGATTGCAATACTTCCTTTACTTCGTACAAGGAAGTAAAAATCAATCTTTTGACTATTTGAGAAAAAAAGTTGTGAAGTCGGATTTGTGCAGTAGAAATGTGCGGCTTACTGTCGCACGAGCAGTCGCATCGAAAAAAGAAAAACATAAAAACCACCTTTGAAATAAATAGAAACTGTTTGTCGGATTAGATTTTTTTTGTATTTATTTGGAGTCCTTAATCTTGGATTTCAAAGAAATTAACTACTTATATATATATAAGTATAGATTATCTTTATGGCTATATAAAATACTTTAATTTTGTAAACTATTTGGACAGAAATTTAAGTTTTAAACGAGAAAATAATTTTCAAAAAATTACTGAAAATAAAACAACTTTAGAAATAATTTTTATTAGTGGCTACTATTTTTAAAAACTATTTAATGAGTTAAATTTTTAACTATTCAATATTGATACAACGTTCAATTTTGATCAAAAGAATCCATAAAAAATAAAATAAAATTATGAAAATAAATCTTGTATTGTTTCACAAATGGTTGTACACTTTACAAATATGTTATGAATTATCTATGACCAACCGGAAGTATGTTACAGTAGTGAAAATTTTCAGGATTACTTGTCAAAGAATAGAAAGTTCAGTTAAAATGCACGATGAGGATGAATTGCTGCATCGACGTCCGGATTTCTGCGATCAACGCGGTACTCTTGTCCTGTCGTTATACTATCCCTTCTGGTTATTGTTAGCAGTAACAATACTACTCCAAACACCATTGCAAGAGCTACTGCTTTTTTTTTCATGTTTTAACGCGTTATAAATTTCAACAAGTTATTTTAGCCTTCTTTTGGGAAGATATTTATAGGTTAAAACCATTTCGAACCGTTATATTTTTACGTTAGCGGTTTCACAATACTGTCACTAAACATCATACTGTTGTTTGATTCTACTCGTAATTCCAGCATGGTGTTTAATGTAATTAAAAGCTACATTCATTACATGAAAAAAAGATGCGACTATCAAGAAAACTCTAATTAAGAAAACTGCGCTTAGATATCTATAAATTTTCATAAAATTATATTAATAAATAAAAATAATACAAATTTAAAAAACTATATTTCACATCTCCTGAATAATTTTTTTTATCGTTACATTTTTGGGAATATATATGTGGTGAATCACATTTTTGGTGGTACTGTTTTGTATATTTAATGTTAAAACATATAAAGACACGTAACACCAGTTTATCAATCGGTAATATTCAATAGAGGCAACCATCTTGAGATAATCTGAGTATCCCATCACTCCACCCGTTTCTAAGCTATAGACTTTTGTCGACAGTCCGCATACTACACCCTTACTGAAGCAGTCGTTAATCAACTCTTGGCCTGTGCTTGATGATGTACTCCTCTGTTTAATCCATTGAATATACCTCTCTTCTCTTCTAATCAGGATTTGTCTCTGACATAATCAGGAAATTAAACACATAGATGATGTAGATACTTTTGATATATGAGTTTGAGGCTATTTAGATTAATGTTAATATTAATTTTTCCTTCTTCTTTTTCTAAAAATCCCCATTTTTTTCTTTAATTGTAAATGTAATTGAGGAGTTTTCACAATAATGTGGAATTGGAGAAGTGGATTTTGTTAGCTAGGTAGAATTAAAATATGGATCATATTGATAGTTGTATTTAGTAAAAATCAAAATTTTAACATTTTACTTTTCGTAAAACTACTATCTAATTCATAAAAAACACAAATTTATAAATTTTTTTGAACATCATCATTTTTAATAAATTGTCAAACCTATAAAAATTTTACGATAAAATCAAATTAAAAAATCTGATCTGGGTACTACATGACTTCTTTGTACGCCTATTAAATTACATATACACTTTTTTTTTTTATGAAAAGTACGAAAAATTTCATTAATAACTGATATTTTTTTGTTATTATTGAATTATCGTAATTTTTTTCATAATCAGAGGTTAACAATGATTAATAAATCAATATATTTAAATTTAAAAAAAAGTTAAAAAAAAGAAAAGGAAGTGAAGTCTGATTCGAACCGACGTGCCTTCCCCTTCTAAGATCCAAAAATCTCATTAATTAAAATTTCATTTGTCTCTAACACTGGAATTAATGATTGGACAGCTCTCAATAAAACTTTTGATTTTATTTGAAATACGGTCTGTGCACTTAGAGTTTTGAAAATCTAAAAAGAAAGAAGTGTTATAATTTTCTAAATAATTAATTTCATTAGATGAAAACGATTCATAGTTCAACTTAAAATAAAATTCTTTTTTTTTCTTTTTTTGTCTTCAGTCATTTTACTGGTTTGATGCAGCTCTCCAAGATTCAGTATCTAGTGCTAGTCGTTTCATTTCGGTATACTCCAGTACATCCTACATCCCTAACAATTTGTTTACATATTCCAAACGTGGCCTGCCTACACAATTTTTTCCTTCTACCTGTCCTTCCAATATTAAAGCGACTATTCCAGGATGCTTTAATATGTGGCCTATAAGGCTGTCTTTTCGTTTAGTTATATTTTTTCCAAATGCTTCTTTCTTCATCTATTTGCCGCAACACCTCTTCATTTGTCACTTTATCCACTCATTTGATTTTTAACATTCTCATATAGCACCACATTTCAAAAGCTTCTAATCTTTTCTTCTCAGATTCTCCGATCGTCCAAGTTTCACTTCCATATAAAGCGACGCTCCAAACATATACTTTCAAAAATCTTTTCGTGACATTTAAATTAATTTTTGATGTAAACAAATTATATTTCTGACTGAAGGCTCGTTACGCCTATGGTATTCGGCATTTTATATCTCTCCTGCTTCGTCCATCTTTAGTAATTCTACTTCCCAAATAACAAATTTAAAAAAAAAAATTCACACAATATATATTATACACACAGTATATATATATATATATATATATATATATATATATATATATATAGTAAACAGAGTCGATCAACATTTTACTTACTTTTATAAAACCTTGTTTGCTTAATTTAAAATTTTAATTTCATTTAATGCGTTTCTCTGAATTACGTTGGCTTACATTTTTTATGTGCTGGTCATTTTATCGGATGGTAGTATTAATAAAATAAAATGTTTTATTGATATTTTACTGATATCCGTGGTTGAGTAGTTAAATTAGTACTCGGCGCGGGGTTCGTGCTTCCGCGAACTCGGTTAGGTAGTTCAGAGGGCAACGATGTAGGACATTCCAAGATATCCGGACGAGGCCTACAGCGAAGGCAAAAGCTGAGTTTAAGAATCACCGATGTAGATGTCTACCGAGGCATTTACATAGCTGGCATCCCAACGAGGCCTGGATTATTACTGTGAGATGTAAAAAGTTAGAGGGCGAATGACGACTCCCATTAAAGCCCACGAGGCTTACGAACGGGGGGTGGTGTGGCGACCGGAAGCATCACAAGGCGGGCCTCTTCCCCTACGGGGTTGGATTGTTGGAGTAGTTAAGTCTTAGTCTTATTTTATACGGAAGGTTTTTCCTACCTGCACTGGTCAAACTTGTCATTTTTCATATGATAAAAAAATGTAATTCTTCTTTTCTCATAAAAAATATTATGTGGTAATAATGTAATATGGTATGTTTATGTGGTATATAATGTAATAATTATTTAAAATAAGAAAACAGTTGACGACCTTACTTTAGGATTTACTTTATGGATTGAAATTATAATTTCAATCTGTTTTTGTCACTGTTAATTAACACAGAACTTATATTATTATTCAATATTGCTATATAAAAATAAATTTGTATTAAATTTAGTCATCATTAAGTAAAAGATTTTTTCTTTTAATTAAAATCTTTTTTGAATTTATTTATTAAAATTTTCCTTTTGAGTTATATTATTTTTAATAACAAAACGTATCATGTTTAATTGTTACTGTGTTGATTATTATAATCTTTTTAAAAATATTAAAAAATCTGTTTTAATCATTTTCACTACCTCAAAGGGATAGTTTTCTTTTTTAATTAATGACTATGACATTTTGTAATCTATTCAGTTTAATAATTATTCCAATTTTTTTTTTTTTTTTTATAAGTTCGGTATATTGCCGTTGTTATTTTATTAACTTTTTGTGTTGGACATGTCTATGGAATTATTATAATAAAAAGTTTTTCATTTCCACAAATCTTTTGTCGGGAGTAATAAACGAGTTTTAAGACGTATTACTTAATTACTCCTGTTATAATGTTAAATATATTTATACTATTTTGGTACCACTCATAAAATTACCCCTTTTTGGATATATATAGAAAAAAATTGTATAATAAATAAAATTATAAAATCTGCAAGTTCTATTTTCAATAATAATATCAATCTGTCGTATAAATCATGCTTCATTACTTTAATAATTTTTTATACTACATACTTCTTATATTTCAGTCTTCAACTTCACTTGTTTTTTAGGATTTATTTCAGCTCCAGATAATTTAAATTTGAATAGATTTCTCCTTACGAAACTTTTTATTGTACCAAAAATGTATCTTTTGTTAACAGTTTTTAGATATATATTTACTTTTGACAATCTATAAAATCTAAGATTTTATAAACTTACCTCAAAAAGGTTCTTTTAATTGTTTAAAAAGATTCGTAACAGGCTGCTTTTTAGAATCTAAAAATATTAAACAATCATTATCTCTTATTAAATTGTTTTAAATATAAATTCTCCCCCATCATTTTTATTTGTAAAACTTTCTTCACAGAGTTTGCTTTTCCCCTAAGGGGAAAAAATTTCTTGTAACTTTTTTCGGTTGTTATGATTGCTTTTTCCATAAATTTTTATTATATACAAAAGTAGTATGTTTTAAGTAGTTCAATAATTATTCCTTACTACCAGTTATTTTAATTAACATATTTATTTTTTTTAAATATTCACCTTTCTAATTTAGACTGGATCTGGATTTTCGTAATTCTTTTTTATTATGTAAATGGTAAATTCTTTGAAACTACTTGGTAGTTTTGTATGGGGAGGTGAAAATACTAACTCTTAGAAAAAACTGTTTTGAATTATACTATCCTATTTTTAATTTTATTAAAAATGTAAAAAGGTTTTTAAATTTCTTCGATTAAGTTTATATTATTAAACAAGACGAAACAATAATACCATGAATTTAAAGTGTACAGGAATTTAAGTTAATTTGTAATCAAAAAAATAAATAACTATTATAATTTAAAAAAGAGCGTTGTAATTCAGACTGTTTAAAATTTACAAAATTATGATATTCTTAAATTACATTTAAAACAGTAAATTACATTGTAACATAAATACATTACTTAAATATTACGTTTAAAACAGTAAAAATACTACATATTGTTAATTTTCGAAACAAAATAAATTTTTAATGCAATACGACCTGTGTATACTTCAACGAAAAACTTTTTAATGCCATGTAACACATTCTTATTACATAGATTATAAGCTGAGATAAAACATATCTATTCCAGACTTTATCCCATTTCTATATATATATATATATATATATATATATATATATATATATATATATATATATTATATTCAATATTAATATTAATGTACTGCGATCTAGTGTAGAACGCTTGACCACCATTTGTCCATTCTGCGCCAATAGCAGCTAAAAAATAAAAATGTGAACACATTCAACAATCTCACGCACCATCCTTTCTTATGGAGAATGATAAAGTTTTAAGGTCCAGAACTTGTAGCTCTACAATCCTCACCGTTTTCTATGAGGTTTACGGACAAGTGATTAAAGCGGTCCTTTAGCCGAAGTTCATTTTGAAAAAAGTTGTATTTCTTCCTTGACGTACCGTACACCCAATTATTTATGGATTTCACTGTTTTTTAGCAAACCACGTCGCCTGAGCTATACACTTCGGTAATTTTGTTCTGATTTCAACATTTTATTTGCTTGCCGTGCCCCATAGGTAGACGCCATATATACATATTGGTATAAAAATTCCTGAGTATAAAAGTAGCTTATTAG
The DNA here is from genome assembly GCF_047948215.1 of Lycorma delicatula. Lineage (NCBI taxonomy): Eukaryota > Metazoa > Arthropoda > Insecta > Hemiptera > Fulgoridae > Lycorma > Lycorma delicatula. The sequence goes on from NC_134464.1 coordinate 40,465,347, forward strand.
ATAAAGATAACTCAGACCTCCTCCCCTACAACCAGTACATTTCTTTGAACTTCATGTTAAGTTGCTTTCTCTTCTCCCTCACATGAACCTTCCACGTCAAAGGACATCCAGGTGAAGACCCAGGTACCTTAGACTTACACTATGTGGAATTAAAATAACTTATCCGTGGGCAGTCTCCTCTCCTCATTGCGAATACTACATGGCTACACCGTAAATATCAATATTAATAATATTGTATTCAATATACATTACTTCAATATACATACATATATATTTATTACTAAAAAGTAATTTATTTCGTAAGAGTAAGATCATCTTCAATTATATTTACAGGAACATATAAAAAATTGTACACTATGTTAATGCTCCAATAGTTGAGGAAAATTTTGTATAAAATTCATTTTCTTTGTACATCACGTAGATTAAAATATTGTACAATAAAAGTATTCCTAATATTAGATATTTATGTACTACTCTATATAGTTAATTAATGTTATATACATAATAATTTTAATTTACTCTAAAACCTATGTAATTAATTTATAACATTTACCTTAATTATTTTATTGTGTTTTATGTGTTACGCTACATATATGTAAAATATTTATATGTAAATTACCTTTATGAATTTATGTAAAATGTACTTTCCTTGTTCAATCTCTCTTCTGTGTATAAATACGTTACACTTCTCTTAGCATTAATATACATACATATATATATATATATATGTATGTATATTATATATATATATATATATATATATATATATATATATATATATGCATTTATACAGAAATTCATGGATCTAACTAATTTACTGTTCTTCTCTATAAATTCTGCATATTGTTGTTATCACGAGTAATTCAAGTAAAAGGTGTTTTAGACACGAAATATCATCGTGCTTGTTTCTTCTTCATATGTATCCACACACATACACACACACACACACACACACACACACACACACACACACACACACACACACACACACACACACACACACACACACACATACACATTAGCCTATTTATTCTCTACATTTATAATTTTCACAGTCACTCTTTACACAAAACATAGGCCTCAATTCATTCATTTAACGTTGTTTGCATTCATTGTTTCTATTTTAATGTACAAATTATTCACACACAAAACAAATTATTCTATGTAAAACTTTTGTACGTATGCATACGTACGGATAAACATTGGTGAAGTGTTACATTTCATTACAGTTATCTATGTATGTTAGTAACTATCAGTACAAGCAAATTAAATTGACGTAGTTGCTGTTGTACATTGATTTAATTTTCGTTACATTGTATATCATTTGTATAATCACCGTTTGGTGTCGTATAGATTTTAAAATATAATGAAATAGCTCTTATTTTAATCTAAAATAAAATAAATTAATATATTTCCTATCTATTTTGATTTAAATACTGTTGTTATACGTTTCGAAAGTTAAACTTTTTTTATTAATTTTTCTTTGTGTATTTTATTAAAATTCTCAATGAAATTTTATTTTAAATATAAAATTATTAACCGTAAAGTATTAACTAATATTAAGTATTAATAATATATAACTTTTAACTATTGTTAAAATTTATTCCAGAAATTACATCTCATCAACCAGCGTAAAAAAATAAAATAATAATAAATTATCGTTATTGCTGGAAGAAGGACCCCCTCAACATTCTTTTATTCTACATTTGTCCTAACAGAGAAAAAAGTAGAAAGAAAAAGATTAATTAAAGAATTATATATGAGACAAACAGCGCAATGAAAGTGTACGGTAAGAATATGACTGGTTTGGTCTAGGTTGAGGTGTTAGGCAAGGATGCTGCCTCTCGCCGAAATTGTTCAACATCTATTTTGAATATATAATAATGAATTTATATAATAATATTTAGAAAAAAGAAAAGAAGAAATAACTATAGGAGGATGAAAAATAAGAATCATAATGTTTACCAATGATAAATATGGAAATTCTCGCTGCATGCGCTTCAAAAACTGTTAACTGCCCTGAAGGAAGGAGTAAAGGGCATGAAATGAAAATTAATATAAGAAAAACTAAAATAATGGAAATAAACAATAATAACAATTTAGAGGTAAGGTAAATGACGGACGAATATAAAAAATAAAAATATATTTCGGGACTATGATGACAGGAATGAAAAAGCTCAATTGAAATAAAAGGATAATTTCATAAGCTGTAGGAAAGGAAACCTTCAGTAAAAAGATTAAATTAGTATGTAGGAAAACTCTGGATTAGAGGTAAGTAAGAGGTTTAATGCTGTGTATGGAATGTCTTGTATGGAAGTGAAACATGGACGATGAGAAAGAAGAATAAAGGACTGGATCGAGGTTGTTAAGATGTAGATTAATGAAAAAAGTAAGGTGAACAGATAAATGAGAAATAAAAAAGTAATGAATAGATTTAAAGTAGGTAGAAAACTTATGCGTGAATTACACAAAATAAAAGGACACTGGTTATAATACGTGGTTATTGAAAATGAAATCTTTACAACTGCATCGAAAGAGTTTTGACAGCTGATCAGCAAACTAACAGAAAAGAGGCGTTAAACATTTACTTGTGAGACGTTATATAATTTAGTTTATTTAAATTAAATTAAATTTTAAAATACGAGGGATATCTCTAAAGTAAAGACCGCTTGGAAATTTCTTTCCTTAATGTTGGCGAACCTGTGTCATTCATGACCACACTAGTAATGTACACACTGCATTATTGTCTTTAAGTTGTCGCGTTGTAGTCTTTGATTACGTGTGAGTTATTACGTCATAAAATTAATAGGAAAATCGATGGTACCGCCGACTGTTAAATACGCGGAGTCATACGTTTTTAAACGTATGCCGGCTGAAATTCATAGGAAGTTGGTTACTGTGTACGATTATAATGTAATATATGAAAGAAACATCTGAAAATGGTGTGAAAGGTTTAGAAATAACAGAATTAATGTGGATGATGAAGTACGTTCGGGGAGGCCCTCGATAATCACCGAGGACTTGTTGAAACGCGTAGATAACGAAATCAGAAAAGTTCATCGCTCAACGATTTTCGACCTGACCCTTCTTGTTCCTGATGAGGAGCTGTTATCGGTCGCGTTGTTCATTACCGTTTAGGCTTCAGAAAGGTTTGTGCACGTTGGGTGCCACACGTTTTGATGCGCTAACAGAAAAAAGCGATGAGTTCCTTAAATTCAGTTGTTACTGGCGATGAAACATGGTTTTCGTATTATATGCCAAAGAGAAACTGGCAGTCAAGTGAATCAGCTCAATCACCAACGTCATCCTCAATCACCAACCAGACCAACAAAAGTCAAGCCACAGGGACGCAAACTGATGGCCACAGACGTTTGGGATCGGTTTGGCATACCGCTGATTGATTTCATGCCGCATTGAACGACTATAAATGTAGAAGCCTACTACGAAACTCTCTCTCTCTCTCTCTCTCTCTCTGTAAGTTATGGCGCGCCATTTAAAATCGGTGACGTAGCCGGCTGACCGAAGGCGTCGTACTGCAGCACGAAATGCACGACCACATGTTGCGGGTCCGATACGTGATTTATGGAGAACATTTGCATAGTAAATTTACGATCGCCCACGATATAGTCCGGACTTAGCTCCTTCTGATTAGGATTTGTTGGGGAAATTGAAAGAATTTTGTGTGGTAAGCGATTCGCGGGTGACGATGAACTTAAAAATGCTCTTAATCACTGGCTACATGGACTGATGGCAGAAGAATATGACGAGAGTATATTGAAGCTGGTGTATCGCTACGGTAAATGTCTTTTCATGTGGCGATTATATAGAAAAGTAGTTTAAGATATGTAATTTAAGGAAAATAAAAAATATTTTAAAGTTTTCAGAATAATATTTTTTTACAATTAATCAGTCTTTACTTTAGAGATAACCTCTCGTATGGTTTTTATTTTTCTAATAAAATATATGTAAATTTTTTTCATTTGTTTGTGTGCGTCTATTTCAATTATAGATATATTTTTCTTCTGTTTTTGAAATGACATAGCGGGCTTCAGCAGCCGATCATTAGACCGTTTGAAAAGGCCGGCCGGCGTATGAAAAGATGCCATGCCTGATCGGTATTCGATCCCGGTACATTCAAATGAAACGCCTACACGCTACATATTCAGCCACGAAGGTCGACAATTTAAAAATTTTCGCATTTATTTGAAGAGAAAAAACATAATTAAAAGAATTTATTTAATTAATTGAAAGAAAACAATAGTGATCATTGATAATTCAATAGAAATGGGCTTCTTGAAGATCGAAAGCAATGAAGGTGACAGTGATGTAAGTTGAAGTGACAGGAAGGAGAGTGGGCGTGTCAAAGTTTATTATTATTGTTATAAGGGGCGGTATTGAATAGAGGGATTAAGAGCTTGAGGTTTGAGTGAGGAATATAGAAAGAGATGAGGCGGCTAGGTTAAGTGGCTGAAGAGGCAAACTAATTATAGAACCTGCCAAAGTATTGGTTCTCATCATTTTTGCTTCGGAATCAATCCATAACGATGGTCCTTGCATATTTATAGCACTATTATAACTGACAACATTCAAACCCGATGGCCGTGTCACACCAGACCGGGTTTATCTTAATATTGTCTATAATTTTAATATTATTTACCGGTAAACTTCTTTTGTTTAATTTTAACTTTTTATTTTTTTATCGCTTAAATCATAAGTTTTATTTTAATGATTATTATCTTCTATCGGAGAGAATATGAAGTTTTTTTACGAATATTAATCTCAAAACTGTAACATACCGGCTTTTGGATCACAGATTGATATTATCCATTTTGAAAAAAAAAATATGTTACTTTTTCGGTGAATATAACGAACTTATTTTTAATTTAATTATAAAATCTAGTTAAACGATAATTTCTAAGTATTTTATATTCAACAAAAAAATCACCAAAATATTTACGATATAATTTTTATTATTATTATCTTTTATCATCTCGTAGGATCACTTTAGTCAGTCCATTATCCAAGTCTCTTTAATTGGACTGTTTGGGCCTTGCTGTCTTCCAAGTATTTTTTCGTACGTTCCGATCTTTGTATCCTTTCTAGTGTTAAAAATGTTTATGTTGTGAGTTTTCTTCTTGAGTGTGAAGCGAATGTTTTTGTTCTTGATTTTCTTGTTTAATTTTAATCTCATCTGTGGCACCTTATGATGTAAGGTAATTTCTTTTAGATCCTCTCATTTCCCTGATTCATCTGCATACTGTCTTGGTGTTTTTCGAGTCGAGATTGTACTGTACTTGCTATTTCACAAGTCTTGAACCTTGCATCCTCATGATGTGTCCGAAGAATCCTAGTCTCCTCTTATGCATGATATCAGTGATTGATTCTAACTCTTCTGTTGAGTATAATCCACCACTGCTCGTCTTTGTAGTATTGTTGATGCAGGTTCTTCCAATTCTTAATTAGATTTCTGGAGTCTATCTGTCTTTGATTGTTCGTTCAGGTGGAAAAGTGTTTCTGCTGCATAAGTAGCTTCTGGTTTTACAACTGTGTTGTAATGTCTTATTTTTGAGTTTTTATTGATAGACATCTTTTATTTTAAGTGAACCAGGTTAATTTTTGAGCTTTAGATAGCTTGTTCGTTCTTATTTAGATCGAGAATTTTTTTGGATTATGATCATCGTTATTATTTCTCCGATGTATTTAATTTGAGTTACTATTTTGTTTTTATTACCGTTTATTTCTTTTAATCGTGTCGGTTTTTGGAGTAAAATTTATGTGTTTTCGAATGATATTTTGAGACCAATATTATTTGCAATATTTTATGTTTAATATCTGTGATTGATTTTCGTCTATGTTTGCTAAAAGTACCAAGTCGTTGGCGAAACTAAGACAATTTGTTTTCATTTTTCGGCCTATTTTTACTTTTGGAAGACATTCCTTTTTTTGGGCCATTATTCCCTCATTACCATTTACAGAGCGCAGCTGAATAATAGCGGTGAGAGCCCATCGCCTTGGCACAGACCTGTTTTGAACTGAAATGGTTCCTAGAGCTCGCCTCTGAATTTTTTCGACTTAGTGTTTGTGGGTCAATTTTATGATATTTATTAATTTGGTATGTGGTTCGAGGTGTCTTAGAATTTTTGATAGGGTTCTATAAAAACTGTGGTTGCAGTCATAACCTTTCTTAAAAATCTACAATTCTTTTTATATTACTGGACATTGTTCACAAATTTATTATTTACCAAAAATTAATCAGTGTATATTAAAATAATAAAATATTCTCTCTACCCAAAAATGTAACCCCTTTTTAGTTGAAAAATCTATGCAGTTCTTTCTTAGTAGCTTATTGACGTCCTTAAACGAAATGTAGAAGTATTGTGATAGCAAAAAATTTCAGTTTTCAGATTTCTATGGATATATCCATTTTGGCCATCTGTGAATCCACTTTGACTAGTTACGGCGTGACGTCTGTACCTACGTACGTATATATCTCGCATAACTCAAAAACGATTAGACGTAGTATGTTGAAATTTTGGATTTAGGACTGTTGTAACATCTAGTTGTGCACCTCCCCTTTTGATTGCAATCGATTGAATCAAAAGTGTCCAATAAAGCCCAAGATCCAAAAAAAATTGGATTTTTCACTTTTTCTTAACTGCAGTAATAAGCCTTTAATGAGAGCTTTTCAACAATATATTATGAGTCAAACTTATTTTCATTGGTTCCAGAGTTTAACCCAAATAAATCTTTAATTAATGAAATAATTGAATCTTACAAGAGGAGGAGGGTACATTGGCTCAGTTCGATTTCATTTCCGTTTTTTATTAATTTTTTTTTATTAAAATATATTGATTTATTGATAATTATTAATCTTAGATTGTAAAAAAATGTTAACAATAATTCAATAATGACAATAAAAAAAAACATGAAAAAAATCAGAAATTTTTAATGAAATAAAATTTTATGTACTTTTCTTTTTTTTTTTCTTTAAAAAAGTATGTATTTAATTTAATAGGCGTACAAAGAAGTCATGCGGTTTCCACATTAGATTTTTAATTATTTAATTTTATCGTTTCTAAAAAAATTAATATAAAGTAAATTAAACATTATAAATCTTTTTTTCCTAATTCGTACGTTGCAATCTGTTCAAGTAGTGAACCATAAGCAAACCCACCGGGTTGGTCTAATGGTGAACGCACCTTCAAAAATCAGCTGATTTGGAAGTCGAGAATTCCAGCGTTCAAGTCCTACTAAAGTCATATATTTTTACTTGGATTTGAATACTTGATCGTGAATGCCGGTGTTCTTTGGTAGTTGGGTTTCAGTTAACCATACATCTCAGGAATGCTAGAACTGAGACTGTACAAGACTACACTTTATTTACACTCAAACACATCATCCTCATTCATCCTCTGAAGTATTATCTGAATGGTAATACCGGAGACTAAACAGGAAAAAGAAAGAAAAGTGAACCACAAGCAATCTCCCCTACGACCCATTGAGATGAGAATGATATATATATATATATATATATATATATATATATGACTTGTAAATGAGGTGTAGTCTTGTACAGACTCAGGCCGACCATCCCTGAGACGTGTGGTTAGTTGAACTTCAAATCACCTGAGTACATCTAATATTCAAATCCGTATAAATTCAGTTAACTTTTAATAGGATTTGAGCGTCAGAATCTTTGACATTAAAAATTAGCTGTTAAAGAACTGATTTGCGACGATTTAACCATTAGACCCACTCGGTAGGATTTTATAAAATTTAGCCTAACTATTTTTAAATGTTAAACATTTTTTCCAGGAAGGAATTTTGTAGAAAAAAAAAATTTCTTTATCTTCAACCTACTAGCTTGGTATTTATTACGTTAATTTATTTATTAATTTTTTTTTTATGACAGGCCTAATTTATTCTTTGTAAATATAATTTTTTCAGCTGGAGGTAATGAAATAAGATAGCATAAATACGATGAGCCCCTTGATGTAACTTACTGCACTATAAATATAAATTAGAGAAACTATATTAAATAACATTTTTAAAATCAGTGTAAATAATGCTTATGTAACATGAATCACGAAATGTGTAACAAATTTTCCGGACATGTTCTGTCCTGAAAAATAGTTTTTGTGGTGTGATACTATTTTATTCACAACGAAATTCTCTTCAAATTTTGTTCAAAACTTTACAATTTAATTACCCATTTAACTATGTCATTTTACGCAAAACATTAAAGTAGTGTGGTTTTCGACCTCAACGTTTTTTCTTTTATCCCAAATTTCTTGAAAAAACTAAATATATATACTTCTGAGATCTACTTTTTTTTCAACTTTTAAGGTTTTTAAGTTTCATAAATAACCACAAAATTATCCCATAATTTGGATTTCCAGAGTTACTATATACCTTAATTTCACTAAAACCGCAGAAATCAGGGCGAAATTTTTCGTCAGCCGACACTTCGCTAACAAAGCATTTCCGAACCTATGTTTTCATGAACTATCTTCTTTATTTTTACTAGTAGAATACGTTCTGAAAGTATATTTCATTCTTCTTCATGAACTACTCTGTTCATTGATGGAAGATATACATGACTTTTTTTTTTTTTAATTTTTACTTTTTTCTTCATAGTAACTGTTACATATGTAAAACACCTATGTTACGAGAATCACCAATCATTGTCAATCGATAGACAAAGCCGTTGCTTGATGAAAATAAAAAAAAAACAGATTTGTATGTTTTTTTTTATAATCGGAGCATTTTTCTGAGAGCAATAATATTCATTGTACAGCCAGTCCCCGTGGTGAAAATACTGAAGCTATTATTGCTGAAAAATTTTAATTTTGATTGAATCAACACATTCATTCACCAAGAGGGCGATAACGCTCTCTTGTGAGCGCTGGAGTCCTTCAGGGGGGCGGTACAAAGTCCACAGAAATTTGAGAGCGTTCAGGCGGTCTAGAAAGGCGATAGCAAAGAAATGGTCTAGAAAAAAAAAAGGCAAAAATTATGTTTTCCTGATATTTCAAACTAAAGTTAAACACCTACTACACTAGTACAAAAGTTACAAATAATAATTGCAATTTATGTTTTTAAGAGCGCATCTTTTAATCAGAAATTGCAATTATTATTTTTAACACTTGGTAGGTTTAACTGTTTTGGAGGGACAAGAAACCTTTTGATTCTCAATGTTGGTAGTGAGCGAAAAAATTTGAGAATCAATGATTTAACATTGATTCGGGTCACGAGGTGAAGACAACAATTTAATTTTTTAATTAATCATAATAAGCTTGGCCTGGGATTTTTCTTGAGAATAGGAAGAATTTATATTTTATATTAGGGTTATGTACAATTTTTTGGATTATATCATCTTACATAAGTATATCTTAATAGATAACTTTTTGCGACAGGGAGATTAATGTTGGCTGTATTTATATGTTTTTATTTGTGAATGATAAGGTATTTTTATGAGAAGATAAGAACAAAACAGACACTATGGGAAGGTAATAGCTAGTACAGTGCTTTGGGTCTGGAAATTAGTGAGGGCAAAACTCAATATTTTATGATAAATGGAAAAGCTTCGTATTTGGATACAAGGCAAGATGGTAATAAGTGGCTTTACTTTAGGATGACAGTCTCGTTTGATTGTTAAAGCGATTATGATATTAATCGGCTAATAGATAATGGAAAGATTATAACTAGAAAATTATATTCCGTGTTATGGTCCGTTGGGATTTTCTATAGGGTTAAAAAATAGACTTTCAAGACAACGGTGGAGAATTGTATAACCTGTGAAGTTAACCTTGATTAGTAAACGATAATATGAAGGACAGGTTATCTTAATTAGAGATGGATTTTTGGAGAAAATGCTGCAGGTTAACGTTGAAAAACTGGATAAGAATCGAAATTAAATGGAGATCAAAAGAAAAAGGATTGTATAATCCGATATATTAGATAACATCCAAGAGAAACAGCTGCATTGGCGTGATTATTTAAGAAGGATGTGTCCCAGCAGATTACTTACAAAGTTTTCGAGTGGATGCTAGTTTAAAGGCAAATGAGAAGAAGAACCGTTCTGGATTTCCTGCCAAGAAAACAGTTATTTCTTGCCAGCAAATTTTGTTAGCCGTAACGAATAGACGAGGAAGATACAGTCATCAGTGGCTTGTAGAATGGAAGACGGCCATTGTTTTAATTATATCCGACTATAAGATAAAGTATATAAATTAAGATAAATACAAATTTCTTAACATTTACTTTTAATGACAAAGCATTGAATATCGTGTTATTCAAATTTAAATCAAAGTAAATGCATCAAACTTCTTACTTCATTAAAATTGTCTTACAGATTTAGAACCAAATCATTTGGAATTTCGTTAAATCTCTGTAACTTGCGTTACATATGGGTTGCTGTAATAATATCATAAGGTTGACCTGACATCTATGGCGTTTTCTGAAGGGGGAGGGGTTTTTCTCCGTAAGTGTGAATTCCACATTACCATGCGGTTCGAGATTACACAGTGCTTAAAAATGGTTTGTACTCTTCGGACGAAAACAAAGATGTAATTTGCTTTATGTCTTAATTCATCTTATTTAATATTTACTAGCGGATATTGATACATTTAATTTTACCTTGCAAGTCACAGAAAATTTATAACATTTAAAGAATTATATTTTCAAAACTGTAGTAAAATTTCCAAGTTGTATTTGATCTTTCTGGGAAAAAGGAAGGCTGTTTAAGAATTTCTTTGTACAAACAATTTTTTCACAATACTGAAAATCTTTACAGTAATCAACATATATTTTTATACTTAATTGTAATTTTTATACTAAAGTATAATTTCCTAGTTAGGCTTTTATTGTAAGCAATTTATTTCAATTTTATTTTTTGAGGTAAATCTTAAATTAATAATTTAAATTTTTTTCTTAATTTAATAATTTAAATTTTTAGGAATGACATTTAAAATTTAAATGTCTCTGTTTTATAGGATACTAATTTTAATTGTTAAATCTCGATATTTTGTTGTAGTAAACAAAATTTTTAAAAATTGCAGGTTTATCTAAAAATACATAAATAAAAATGTAAATATTCGTTTGTTCTAAATCTCTGAAAGTTTTTCACGATTGCTTTGAAATTTTTAATCAATGTTGCTTAGAATACGCGCGTTTTTTTATATACCAACTATTTATATAACTAAGATGTCACCCTTGTGACAGGTAAAAAACATGTTTTTTTTAAAAAACCGCCCTATCTGTTGGACGTAAAAGCCACACACGCTATACTAGATATTTTACGATTCCATTTCAGTGTTTTCGATATGTGTGTTTGCTATAGACTAAAAAACTGCTGGACCGATTTACACGCGTGGAAAGAGGAACAAAGGGAAAAATTGGAACAGAGAAAGAGGGAAAGATGGGAAAAGAGAATGGAACGGGAAAAAGAGAGAAATGAAAAGGGGAAATGGGGAAAGAGAAATGGGAAAAGGAAAGGGAAAGAGTGGAAATGAGGGAAAGGTAAAGGGACTACGGTAAAAATGGAAATGGGAAAAAGAAAAATAGGAAATGGAAAACGGGGAAAGAGGGGGAAAGAAAAGGAGGAAAGAAAAAAGAGAGAAAGGGAAAAAGAGAAAGGTTAAATTTTGTGAAATTCCGTAATGTTAATTTTGTTAATGTTTTATCAAACTTTCATTTGTGTTCACTTAATCTATGTATGTTAAGTTCGTTTGTGTACGGCTTCAAAAACTCAAAATGTTCTGCACCGATTGAGCTCTAATTTTAGCACGATATATAACCCGCATCAAAGATTGTTTTCATCTATTTTAATAAATCTATCTATCTATTTTTAATTTGGAACTGTAAACAAAGGAAAACCAATCAGATCAATGCAAGATGGCCGCTGTCAAACACAACGACCAATCACAAAGAGCCCGTATGGCCGTTGTTAATCTAAACAAAATCACATGATTAAGTAACAAATTTCTTTGAATTATATTTAACAGCTAAAACATTTGTATTTTATTAAAAAAGAAACCACCAAAACAAAAAGAAAAGCCACCAAGAAGGATGACTTACAGTAAATAAATTAAAACGCCCAACTTTCTTATAGCCCAGGTAGACTTAAGACTATGCAAACAAAAAAAGTCGAAATAACCAAATACACAGAAAATAATATCCCTACATAATGACCAAAAAATCCTTTGTTAGGTTATTTTTTTACACATATATGACCAAACAATCGTTTTTTGGTCATTTAGCGTTCTTTGCTATGTAAAAGCAAAGAACAAAATTCACAAATAGTAACACTGAAACCACACAACTAAGTATTCGTTTTTTTTTTGTTTTTTCTAACCTCCGAAACCACCTTTAGATGATGATATGAATGATTTATAGCGTAGAAAATGCCATGCCTGACCGGGATTCCAACTCGGAACCACCGGATTAAAGTCCGAGACGTTACCACTCGCGCTTTAATCCGAACCGCTCTAGATAAAGAATATGAAATACTTTTTAAAACATAAATTTAATTACTAATTAATTTAACTTTGGTTGAAAATTATACTTTACCTAGTACTATTTATTTTTCACTTATCATCATAAAACTATTGTATAGCTGACGACAAATGGTCTGATATATTGCAATAAAAAAAAAAGCATTATTGTTATGTATTATTCCTATTTACCCTTTTACCCTTTCTCCCTTTTCCTCTTTTTTCTTTTTCCCTTTCCTTTCCCCTTTTCCCCCTCTTTCTCCGGTTTCCTTTTTTTGTTTTCATTTTTCCCATTTTAATTTTTACCATAGTCCATTTTCCTTTCCCCCTTTCTCCTTTCCATTTTCTTTTCCCGTTATTCCTTTTCTCCTTCTTCCCTTTTACCTTTTTCAGTTTTTCCCTTTCTTCCTTTTGCCATGCGCGTAAATCGGTCCAGTAGTTTTTTAATATATAGCGAACACACATATCAGAAACATTGAAATGGAATCGTAAAATATGAATAATGTATAAATATGAATTATGCATTATTCTTACTACATAGAGGTAACATTGTACAGTAGTGAGGATATATGGTATTAGCTTTGATATTCGGCTGTGATTTTTTAATTTAAAGTAATTTCAATAAATAATTAAAAAAATAACATTTTTTTTGTTAATTAGTGTTTAAATTTTAACTTGTTTTAAAAAAATTTTCTTAATCTTTTACCGGTTATTTGCATAATGTAATATCTTACCGTGTAGTCGAATCACTCAGCACCCTACCCTAACACACACACACACACACACACACACACACACACACACACACACACATACAAAATGTGAGTAGAGAACACTGAGATGTTCTGGAATGGGTGAAAGGTTTATCTTAGTTGTCAATAACGTTAAGTGGAATAGTGGTGTGGAGAATGTACAACCACTTATTCTAGTACAGTAGTATAGTTGTAATAGTAGTAATAATAATAATAATAATAATAATAATAATAGTGGATGACGTACTAGTATTAAAGCTTACTGTTGGTGGTGGCGTTATCACAACAATCACTACTTGAATCTAAAGCAACTTGCTTAATAAGCTGCTAAACTGTGTAGCCTATCTTATCTATAAAGTACGATTTGCAAGTCAAGTTAACTGTTAAACACTCTATGCTGATCGACTCTTATTGGCTCTTCAACTTTACTTACACTCATCACATATTAATCTGCTTAAATAGAGACAATCGATTTTACACTTTGTGGTACATCGTTTTAACAACTTTCAAATAGATTAAACTGGTTGAAGGAAACAGATTTTTCTTTCTCGTCTGTTTTAAAATACAGTAGAAAAAAGAGTATTGATATCTGTCAGAAACTATATTCTACAACTTATTTAATTTGTATTTCTTGATATTTTGAGGTAATCAGAGAAAAAAATACATAAAAACTTGGATAAAAAATTATTTATTTATTAATATCTTTGTTTATTTTATTAAATATTTTAGGATATATTTGTTCTATTTCTATATAGCTGAGTTATAACTGGGAAGATATTTATTTAGCCAGGGCTATTCCTGTAAGAGGGATTTTTAAATGAAAATTTTATCGGCATAGAATTTTTACACATTATAATACTTAATAATAATTTTTTAACACAGCATTATAAGAAAAATAATTGGAAGAAATGATCTCTGAAAGATTTTTCATATAAGATACTTCTTTTAGGTAGATTTCATAAGAAAGCTACCTATTATAATGGGTACCATGATTCAATTTCTGGAAAATTTCGACATATCTTCGCGTTTCACATCCCCCAGACACCAAAACCACCGTTACTTCAAAAGCTTATTTATATATATACATATATATATATTTCACTTTTTTGTGGTCACGATAACTGCCTTAATTTTCCGTCAATAACTTTCAAATTGATGCATAAAATATAACGACCTAAAATCTCGGTCGAGTTAATTGGAAAAATCGGACCATGAGGGTAAAAATGGGGAGCTTTTTCGAAAAATCAAAATATCGCTATAACTTTCTTATTAATTAAATATAGATTCATTTAAAGTTTTTACTATTCTTTTTATAAGGACCTAAAACTTACCTAAGTAAAGCTTTTTTGATAACAACCATTGCTCTAGAGGGTGGAAAAAATGCTGTTTCGAAGACAAAAAAAAATCATACCTCCCTTAATAGGCACAGTATCGAATCGGTTTAAAGTGGTCGTTAGTCCTCTAAACATTATCAAAAACCTTTGTCTGAAATAATATTTGATATGACCAATCCTTACGGCAAGGGATGACCAAAATATTGCTGGAATTGTAAGAAGGTGGGGGCTTATCGTATGCTAAACATGTGAAAACGTTTTTCACATGCAACCATCGTATTAAGTAAATTTGAAGTTTTTCTTAACTTTAAGGTGGAAATCTTTTTTATCTTTTTTAGAACAGGTGAAATCTACCTCTTCCTTCCGGCGTGCCGAAAGGAATTTTTTTAAATATTTTAAAAAGAAAATATTTTCGATAAATTTTTCTACATTACAAGAACCGTTCGGAGAGTTGTCGGGCTAACAAAGAAAAACACAATATTTTTCAATTTTTTTTTTTTTTTTTGATGTAGTCACTTTGTAATTCAATAATATTTAAATTAATAATATCTATTTATATTAATTAAATCTACTTTTTAAAACCATCAATTTAATGCGATTTGTCGAACCCCACAAAATCAGCAGTTGTTTCTGCTTTAAACTTATCATTTGAAGTGAGTCTTTATCCTGCAAGACATTTCTTCAGGATTGTGAAGAGAAATAATCGAGGTTTGGTGATTACGACACACGTGGAAATAATTTGAAGCGTAAGATTTATGCAGCAGCAGATATGTTGTCATAATGAAAGAGTACTTTCTTTTTATATATATGTTTATGTTTAGCCTGAATAGCACCCTTCAATCATCCCAGTAATGAAGTGTAATACTTTCCGGTGATAGTCCTGTTAATTTTCCCGGTACTCTATGAGTAACATCCTAAAAAATCCTACAAAACTCTAGCCTTAACTTTTTCTCTAGGTGGAATCGTTTCTTGTAGTGCACTTTCAGCTGCTCTCTCCGATGGTTTAGTGTTTCTCATGCAATGGTGAACTCACGTTTAATTTATTTTTATGAAAAATCAAAGATGCTGAGCAGATCGTGTTTGAATAAACATTCATGATAGGAAACGGAATTTGTTTGCTTTGCTTGACCGCCACAAACAAGCAACTAATTAAACGCATGCTTCTGATATTTCTCAACATGCCATCTAAAGGATCATACTTGACAAATATCATAATCATTTGGCTATACTTGCGTCATCTCTGTGTTAAGTCGAGTGATCTCTGTGGTTGTTTTCCGAACTACCATAGTAATTAATAAGCTGATTTAAAAATATGATGTATTTTTTTTTTAATTTGTTATTATCAGGAAAAGAAAAGTTTTCGGCACTTTTCTGTTGAGTTACGGAAAGATATACGCCTAACCAAAGAAATAGGTGTTACAAAAACTTTATTTTGTTTCTTTTAATGTTCAATCTACTTGAGTCTACATTTTTTAAATTTATTTCTAAACCGGCACTTATTGTCATATCCACTAGAATTCTAATAACTGTTACTCTAGTTGGTATCATATAATTAATAAAACTACTCTTATCGATTGCTAACAACGGGTATTTCCAAAAAAAATCATTTAAAAATCTACTAATGAGTCTTATAATTAATTGAAAATAAAAATAATATTAAACACTATCAAACTAGTATGGAAATATTGTGTTATGCTGTAATAAATTTAAATTATTTTCATCGATGAAATAAATTCAATATACATACATATTTGCAGCTTTGTAAACGTTTACTATTTGGATTAGTAAACATTACTCATATGAGTATTAATCGTGGTAAATTCATATTTATTTTGCTCTGGCTTTATTGGTTAATTATACTTATAACTATCGTAATTTTAATTTTTTTTTCAAAATACTCCTTTAATGTAATCATAAATACGTACTTATATTTAATAGTTTTTAAAAAGGATTAGCTCACTGATTCGCAAAAGTTTTCTACCTAGGGACGAAACATTATGTCTTAGGAAGCATGAAGTCAATCGCCGGTGGAGAACTTCCCTCAATCAGAGCGTCAATTTAGGTTTGTAATCTGTTAATCTTAACATCCATTTACTTAAGTAATTTTTTATATTTAATCTTTTTATTATTAATTCTATCGTTTATTTCTTACATTTATATACCTATTTTATAAATAATAAAAGTTTATTTTTTTATGTTACTTCTTTTTATATAACTATAAAATGCTGCCGAATGCAATTTTCAAAATGATTTAGTAATATACAATACATTTAGAATAAAAGATAGATAATATGATGAAATTATTGTTTTTAAGGAATAATTTTAAATATAAAAATACATTCATCGCCGTTATTAAAATATTCATTTTTCCCCGTATATTCAACCATCGTATAATGTTTTGAAATAAACCCTTTTTACATAGTCGTTAAACTCTAGGATCTGATTTGTAAGTTCCAAGAAAATCACTGCGAGATTTTGTAAGGATATATTTCCTTCTCTCTTTTACACTAACTTTCTGCCCCCCTTATTTAATAAGGGAAAAAATTGAAACACAGATTTAGTCAATTACTTTTCAAAATGACTTCTGCTTTCAGGAGTAAGTGAAAAATTTAACTGTGCCTAGATATTTTGGCTTCTTTAATCCTTACATCATTAAGTCTATCTAATCCTCAACTCCTACATCCTTAGGTCATTGGAGATGCTTCATAAAATTTCAAATATTGTAATATTTACTACTTCATTATCTTCTTCTTAAAGAAAAAATCTGATGTGAACACCACATAACTTCCTTCTACGCCTATTAAATTACATATACGCATTTTTTCTGCACTTCATTTAAACTTATTTCATTTGAAATTGAAATACGATCCTCCAATTCTTTAATAAAAGTGGATAGTTATACAATTGTTAAAATATTAGTATTTATTAACATCAAATATTTATATAATTATTAATTCAACAATCTTACCTGAAATATTAAGTTAGAGTAAAAATCCTTTGAATACTCATTAGATAAATCGTTTACCAAATAATCCAATAATAAAAACTGATTATTCTACACCGTAAGGTTAAAATGAATATTTGTAACCAGTATACAGGCGTTCACCAAACGGAATAGTTTAATTATTATTAATTTTTTTATTTATACGACACACCATAAATCTGAAATATGCACCAAAAATCTTGTGCATATTACGAACAAGTAAAAAAAGATGTTCAACAATCACTTTAAATTGAATATAATTACAAAATTTATTTTATTTTTCTGTCAGATAGTTAAATAAATTGATTTTTATAAAAATAAATATAAAAATTTTTATAAGAATTTGGTAAGAGAACCCAAAACACGATTCTAAATTATAATTTTCAATTAATATTAAAAAAAATCAGATGTTTCACCAATTCTATTATTTTTATTTTATTTTTTTTTACTTCTAAATTTATTTCACCAATAATTTGTTTTTCTTTTTTTTATTATCAGTGAATTATTATTTATTGTAAATTTTCTTTACGATCGCGGGTTAGTAATTATTAAATCAATATATTTAAATTAAAAAAAGAAAAGTTAAAAATAAATAAATAAAAAAAAGGTTAAAATAAACAAAACGTTTACCATAATTAAGTCTGATTTGAACCGATGTGTCTTCCCTTTAAGATTCAAATATTTCATCAATTAATATTTTTATTTTTATTTCGATTGCAATCAAAAGGGAAGTCAATCTAAATCCAAAATTTCAAACATCCTACGGCTAATCGTTTTTGAATTATACGAGATACATACGTACATACAGACGTCACGCCAAAACTAATCAAAATGGATTCAGGGATGGTCAAAATGGATATTTCCGTTGAAATATGATAACCGAAATGTTTTTTCAATCACCATACTTCCTTTACTTCGTGCAAAGAAGTATTAAAAAAAAAAATTAAAAAAGAAAAAAAGGAGATGAATCTGAAGACCGAAATTTTTTGTGTTCAAAGTACTTCCTTTACTTACAAGGACGTAAAAAACTTTATGTTACCTTAGTTGTTTGCAACCTCTTACATGAAATAATTTAAAAAAATAATATTTATAAACAATTATATTCTGGTGCACGATGCCACATAATTTTCTAGACTATTTAATAAATATGTAGCTTATTATATTCACCAATAATTATCAGATGTTCAATTAGGACCCAACAATAGAATAATGTTTGGAGATATAATCGAGAAGGCGTTACCATTAAAATATTAGTAAAACGTTTAGGCCTCAAACTCTGAACTAACAGCATAGACAGGCTACATGTTTACTGTTTATACTATTCAGACATACATCACATTAAAAAAACGACCTTATCAAATGTCTAGCATATAAGGATATATACAAAGAAAAACTCATCACTAAATTTCAAAGTAGAAATAAAAATTAAAATAAATAAAAAATCATCACAGAAATGTACATCAAAAAATGATCCCATAACAAACCACACAAATTTAAAAATTATGAATGATATGTAATCATTTGGAACCAGTCTTATATAGATTGGAAATCATTAAATTTGACCAAAAATTTAGTGGTATTTCTTAATTATTTGACTGTATAGTTTTTTCTTCACCCTACCCCTCTGAGCCAGATCCACAACAAAGTAAAACCGAGCCCAGGGGGTTGTCTACTCAAACGGGCCTTCCCGTTCACCGGCCATAAATCTAGTCCAAGTCAGCCTGCCGGTTAGATCTTTTCATTGCCTGCCTCTAATTCCTTGGGCGGAATATCCAAGTCCGATTATGTCGTTACTGGACCCCACCACAGAAGCCAGGACTCGGTCTTGACGCCATTGCTTTTAGTGAGAGCACTCTGTGTAGGGCACTCACACCGGGCCTCGGTCTTTTTCGCAAAAGTATGAGGGAGTCCCAGTAACTCATTACTGGCTCCCATCCGTGCAAGCACAAACGAACGGCAGCTCTGCAGGGGGTTGTCCCTCAACCCCTTGCCACCCAACCTTTGTGCTGGAGTATCCGTGTCACAAAGTCAGTGTATACGACGGCATAGTTTGTTGTATTATATTGAACTGTTTTAAGAAGTTTCTTCGTTGTAAGAAAAATAATAATTAATTCTCCTTTTTATGGAATATTAATGAATAAAATAACAAAAATTGTTATAATAGCAATATTCAGAGAAAAGTAACATTACAAAAAAAAATAAAAAGTTACAAAGGCTGTTACATATCACATGCATATTTTTTTAATTTGTTTTACATGACAAAGAAAAATAATAGGATTTATGATACTAAAACAAGTTACATATAAAGATGAGTTGGATATTTTTGTTATAAAAATGTCATTTTTACAAAAATATGGAAATTTTAATACAGATGTTATTATTATTAGAAAGACTATTTTATATTAAAACAAACCAGCATCGGAAGAAAATCGATTCAATCATTTTTTAATGCATATTAATATAATTTTAAAAAACGCTTTACTAATAAAAACATTATAAAATTTTGAGACATATTTTTTTGTGGTTTGAATATTGATCAAAAACTTTTTGATAATACTGTTCCTTTTTTAATTATTCTTCTAAAAACAAAATTATTCTTTAAAAAAAAAAATATTTCTGTTATTAAAACAACATATTGATTTTTTAATATTTTTTAAAATATTTTTATTAAAGAAAAAAATAGCAGAGACGAAAACATGAAATCTCTATATTGACGAGTTATGTTTTTTTGTTTTTTTTTTTTTACAACTAAAAATTCCATCGAACGGTATAGAATCAATTCATTCAAAACATAGCGAACAAAGATTCATTCTTGGGATTTAAATATTTGACAGAATAAACGAAGAGATATATAATTTACATATTACTAAAAACATATGAATTATAGAGGATATACTACCCCAACAAATTATCTTTGTTATTTTACAGAGTACCATAAAATATCTGTTTTTAAATTAAACATTACTAACAGATTTATATTTATTATTATCTGTAACCAGTAGAATTAAATATTAAAATTAAGTAACATTATAACTTAACCAATTTGAAATTACTGAATTTATATTACAAAGTTTATACAATTTTTTTTGTTAATGGGCTCTTTAATTTAAGAGTACGCAGATTGCGCTGATCCAGAGCCCCAAAGCTGGTTCCAGCCTTTCAGATTTTACATAATTTTACATTCTATAGTGATGTTTATTTACAACGTCATTAACAGAATAGCATTAACAAAATAATGTTCTGGTTAATCATATTTTTAATTTAGAAATACTTGTAATTTATTTTACAATTTTTATAAATTTTATTTTGTATGTATCAAAATTTGTTCTTAGTTCATTTTAAAAATTACACGTCATCATAAAAATTAAAAAAAAAGGTTTTATCTTTAATTGAATTGAATTTTTTTATAAATTAACAATATTATACTGAATCACTTGTTAATTTATGGACCTACATTTCAAGTTAAGGTAAATATTTACCTGAACTTGAAATGTAGAGTATTCGATAATTTAAATACTTCGATTAACATGAAATGTAGGTATGTCGATAAAAGTATATTGTACTTTTATCGAATACTGGGGCCACTAATTATTTCTTTATATCGGGGCCCATTTATTTCTTTTTAAAAATATATAAATGCTATTTAAACAAATACCTCGAACGGAAATGATAAGGATAATTTTTCTTATCACAATGACGTAAATTCAACATTATATTTTTTTATCTAATGTATTAGAACCGGTTACCAGAGTTAGTAACCTGTGAATTTATCGTTAAATTTGTATATTTTTGCTATCAAATTCAACATGAATTTGCCGACTAGAGTACACGATACCATTGAGGGTTTTAAACTAAGTTGCATTCTACTGGAAACCGGAACATGTTGCAACGGACACATTATGCGTTTTTACGATGCTGACGGTGTTGTAAGGCGTTGCAACATACATACTTGCCAGTTAAAAAACAATATTTGTGTTGGTACGTAGCTGAAAAATTCGAACCTCAGCTTCGTGATCGTCAGACGTTTTCTAGATAGTTGGGCGTTCTAACTATCAAGTGTTGCTCGATGTCGTCGTGAATCATGTGTGATTCTGAGTACAGTAGTTGATCTAAATAATCTCATCAGAGAAGTGTATTTCGACTATATTGAACAGCATAGCAAAAGTAAAATTGAGAGAAACAATATAGTCGTCAAAATCGATGAGATGTTTTTCTCGAGGAGCATATTGTACTCGGATTCCTGGTGTTCATATCAGACGGTTACACTGGAAACGGATGGGTTCCGCCATTTTACTCGAATTATCATTTTGAGGTACCGTTTCGTTAATCCTTATATTGGTACTCATAGTAAAACCATTGAACATTTCTGGGGATCGCTGAAATGGACGAATAAAAAGCACAGGGGAATTAATTGTCAGGTATCACAGGAATCCTAGTTCTTCAAATTCATGTTGCATGATAAGGGACAAAAACTTGTTCCAAAAATTACTCGATGCAAAAGAGACAACTGGCCGTCAGTAATTGCCATATAACAGTCATTAAGTTAATTTTTCATGACGTTTAAATAAAAATAATTCAGTAGGCCGCAAATTAACAATGAATTAATAAATTCGTTCGAAAACGCTATATTTAAAGGGAATTAGCGGTGACGCCGGTAATCGAAAAAAATACATTTTATTTAAAATTCTTTAACCCTCGAAGCGGTAAGTGTCGATTAAATCGACAGGTATATGGCCCATAAATTGCAACTGTCGATTTTGCCGACAGATGATCCCGTTCGTGTTTTGAATTACAGTTTAGCCAATCTTCTTACCTGTACTATCATTTTAAACAAAACTTCTCTTCTTTCTCGTAGTATTATTTATTTTTGTTGCAAGCGCTTTAGCTATATTCTACAGCGACGAAAATCGAGGTAGCATTTGTGTGTTTGCTATCATTGTTTACATTGCTGTGTTGTGTTTGTAATTCTTTCTTGTGTTTATATTTAAAATATGTTGTTTATTGCTAGTTATAGGTATGAATTTTTGATAAAAAAGGTCTCATAAAAGTTCTGTGATACGAGTATTATAAACAAATCCTATGTTTCGAACAAAACATACTTAAACTCTGCAGCGGTCATTCATAACGCGTAATATTGTGTTTGTGATATTGTAATATTGGGCTTTTTGATGTGTAAGTAGTGTTTTAATGATTATTTATAATTTGTAGTTAGAGATTAGGTAGTAATGTATAAATAATGAGATTTATGTGAAAATAAACTTTCTCAATGAGAAGAAGAAACTAGTCATTTTTGGCGAGTGTACTTACATTATACTTTTTTATATTTTCATTTCTGCTGCATGTAAAATAATGAAATTAAAACAGTTTTTCTTAGAACAAAATGTTCTATTATTTGTACATCTCACAATAAGTATAATTATTTGCTTATTTGAGAAACATGTTCAGTAAAGAAACAGATTTTCCTGTTAGAGATTATATTCCTCATTTTTTATTTTACTAAATTATTACTTTACATTAATGATCAAAACTATTAACTTAGCATCAATGTTCTTTGAGAATTTCTGTTTATTTTGGTATATAATAGGTCAGATTAGGGTAAATATCATTAAGGTCCCATAAGTTTAGGAAAAAGGCTATATATTGTGCCAAATTACTTGTCATTTTAGAAGTCATGTATTCACCGCTTCGAGGGTTAAATTTACTTCAAGAATTTTTTTAAAAGTATTCAAAAAATTAGAACACTAAAAATTAATTTGTTAATTTTTAAGTAAAATTAAAAATAAATATTAACATTAATGTAGCTAGTTATAAATACAGAATAGCTTGATTAATCCACTCAGCTATCACACCTTTTATGGTATTTACTGCTTTGGTAATGCTATTGAAGAAAGATAATGTCCATTTATTAATATAAAATCAATCTCTCCTTCTCCCAATCATTCTCTCTCTCACTTTCTCTAAAACAGCAGTTTTCATTTCTGGATAATGTTTTTCCATAAATGATAATAAATTATCATTTATTACCCGGAAGGAAACTCATAGTCAAAATTCAATATCCAAAACGAAGTGGATTCCTATTTGAAAGAAGAAAGAATTCTTTCAGCGGTATGTCTCTTTCATACTTTTTTCTATCCTTTGAAATAGATAGCGGTCTGCGTCGTACGCGAGATGCAGATTGGGGTAGTAAGTGAACTGTAGATCACGGATTGAACCGCGTCTGCAACTGTTTTTTCACATTTATATCTTCAGTCAATGATAAAATTAGGATCAGTTCGTAAAACTACTTAAGGTAAAATGTTTATCACAGGGTACAATATTTACATCAAAGTAAAAAATAAAAAAATATGTAATTAAATAATAATTAATTAAATTATATAAATATAATTAATTATTATTATAATAATCCCATTAATTAAATAATTATTAATTTCAGCTGCCGTTGTGCTCCGACTATAATTTTCAGGTGATTCAGTTCTTAAGATTACTGTTTATACCGTTTTGAATGAAAAAAGACAACATCGCTGTTTAAAATCACATTTTCAAAAAATTTGATGAGATATACGGAATTTGAATATATTGAAATTTCATATTTTGATAACAATCCGTAGATAAAATGTAGAACTTCCATTTCAAGATGTTGAATCGGTAGTGGCACAGTGAAGTGTTCTTGGTCCCTTGCTTTTCTTATTATTCATTAATAATAATAATCATCCTAAAATTCCAGGTTTATTGTTACTCTTTTTATGTAATAGGTATATATAATAGGTAATACAAATAGATCTATGTTAAAAAAGATAATTATTTAAAAGTACTTGAAAATTTTAGCTTTAAAAGTGTTTAAAAAAACTCACTGGGTAGTTGTAACTATTTAAAATTAAATATGAATAAAACCGTTTTGTTGAACTTCTCTTGTGTCGTAAAATTGCTAATCATGTGGGTATAATTTCTGTTAACATCATTATTATATTTCTTTTGCCGATGGTGCGAAAATTCTATATGTTTAATAGTAGAAAAATTCTCTTAGTATGATTAAAATGATTTAATTTGCAATAAAATTAATCTTTTCTGTTATGATTTTAAGAGTTTTAAGAAAACTATAATCTTATCATAATTAAATATTTACTTGCCTTATCAATATTCTTATTTCAATTAAATATCTTTTGGGATTTCCTCAAAAATTTAGAACGCGATTTCGTGATATAAATATGAGATTGTTAGATCATTATTTTGCAAACAAATATAATTCATTTATATCGATAATTATTAAATTAAAAATATCTTAAATGTTTTAATTTTATGAATACATAATTTTTACTTAAAACAAGTTACTTGTTAAAAAATAACAGTAACCATATCAGAGAAACTATACAAGAGAGTTGTTTCGCCTTAACTGAATACATTGCTTTAGCTTACATTAACCTTATAATTCTTCAGTTACCACTTATAATAAATTACCTAACTATTTAAAAGATCTTCCCACCAATTTATTTAAAATAGAATTAAACTGTTTTCTTTTTCAGAAATAATATTATTCTTCCGCTGAATTTTTAAATAATAGTAACAAAATTAAAAAAAAAAGAATTTTCTGCATCCCATTCAATGTGTACATTAATCTATTCAAATGTTTTTATTATATTTAGAACTTTTAATTATTTTTGTTTATTTGATTAATATTTTCACATATTTAATTTACTATCGTTTCTTGTATTCTTAATTTTAAGTAAAAATATCTAATTTATTCACGATTTTTATTTTATAATAAATTGTGTACTTTTAATCGCCTTTGAACAAGGATTTTCCACGATTTTTTCTTATCTGTCCAGGCAAGTGTTAAAAAAATTCTTTATATTATCTATAAAATTGCTGTTAAGTTTTTGTGTTTTTTTTTTTTTTGTTATGCAAGAGCATTCATTAACAGCTGATCCTTGAGGAATCTAAACTTTCGCATGCATTTTTTGTCATGTCTTTGTTGTTTACTACATCGTTTTTCTATGATAGTATTTAGAAATTTTTTGTTTTAATTTTAGTATTATTATGTTAATGTATTATTTACATTTTTTCCGAAGTATGCGATTTGCCGTAAAAATTGTGAAAAAAAAGAAAGGATTTTAAGTAAGGTCAGAGACGAACATTGTGTTGTGAACGTTGGGTGTGAAAGACGTCATTTCAAAATTGTATTTTTTAACTTAAAATATTAAACAGATTTTTTTCTTACAAGTTTCTGGTATAATTATAAATTTAACAAACTTTAAATAGTGTAGATGTGCTTCATTATTATTATTATTTTTTTTCTCTATTTTTCGTAACCACTACTCAATCCAGACCATCAGATCCTCTCAGAACAGTTGCATATATACCCAATCCTGACTTTATATTGAAAATATATTAAATAATATTTACCTATCAGAATAAAACATTTATTTAATAATATTTATAAAATAAAATTACGTCACAAAGTGTGACGAAATAAGGGGGACTACTATATAGTAGTCCCCCTGTTAACCAATATACTCAAGACCGACGGATTAAGCTAAAAAGTCGATTAAACCGAAGAATTTTTTTTTATGAATAAGAAATATATAATTAACCCTATTAAAATTAAAAAGTAAAAGATGATGGCTACTACCCCTTGATCTATAGGTTGGGTCAAGGATGTTACATTAGGGGATAGAAATTGAGCCCTAATGTTGTCTTCTGCAAGCTCGTCGGAAGAAGGATGATACGAAGCATCGTCTTGGAATAGCACAGTTTTTTCAGGTAAATCTAGTTTTCTTAATTGTTTTACTCTTCGAAGGAATTCGTGATGAAACCGTTCTTTCATCACTGTACTTTTTTGTGCTGTATAGTACACGGGCAACGTCTTTTTATTAATTTTTTAAGCACTGTCGGATTTTTAGACTTGCCTACTAGAAAAAGTGGAATTTTATGAGTCCAATTTGTATTACAGCATACGGATATAGTTATCCGGTCATTTGAAATTTTATGTCTTGGAGCAGCGTGTTCATCCTGAACGGCAATCGTTTATTTGGTAGTTACATAATATACGAGCCCCGTAAAATTGAAAATTAAATTTTTCCACAGCGGTATCTGTAGATAATTTTTCGCCAGATGTACGACTCCGTGGCGCTTTTTCCAACGATGTAACAATTCTTCACTTGCTGTAAAAGAGTTTAAGTTTAAAGACTGCTGTTTAAGAGTCGGTAAATAGTGCTGCTGCCAGAACCGTTTGCTGAATCGATTTTTCTATTCAAAATAATGACTTTTTTTTTTAACAGAGGTCCGCTGATACGTGTGCCACGTTCTCTTTCTTAAAGGAATCGCATCCACAGCGCCCTAGTCTAATAAATCTAACAGATTTTTTTTAAGGTACACCTAAACTGACGAGCCATCTGGCTGCCTTGCTGCGTACAATATGCTTCAATTTGTGAACGGTTTTATTTCCAATCTTTAACCATTGTTTTAACACCTAAATTTAATGCCCATAATTTTACCGATTGACCTTTATCTAATTGTTCTAACGCTTTCAGTTTAGTTTTGATCGAAACTACGAAAGTTTTCTTTTGCTGCTCTTATCTGTACGTACAGGTAAAAAGTAAACACTATAATTTGGAATGTTAAAGGTTACCTAAAACTACAATGATGAGCAGCTATCGGTAAGTAAGAAACTCACTACGCTATACTTAATAGACGAAGATAAAAACGAGTCTTACAAATTATTGTACTGTACTGAATTTAAACTAAAATTTAATGTATGTGAACAAAATACTCTGAGCAGTGTATGTCCGTTACAAATAATTTTTCACTCAATCGAGACCACTTCATATCACACCATTAAAAACGCAACCGGTGTGATGATTTTATGAGACTTCATTTCAAGATTATAACGCAGTTACGAAATCATCACGTTTTTAAATAAAACCGCTTAATTCGTCGATGTTATGAAATTTATGTGTGAATTGATTTGTAATGTGTGTTTTGTAGTTATTGTAAATTATTTTTTTTATATTTAAGCCAGTTGTAGAAATGTACGCGTCAGACATGTGCCATACAGTAGTATAGAAAGTCTAACCCACCGGGTTAGTCTAGTGGTGAACGCGTCTACGCATATCAGCTGATTTCAAAATCGAGA
This sequence comes from Lycorma delicatula, assembly GCF_047948215.1. Taxonomy (NCBI): domain Eukaryota; kingdom Metazoa; phylum Arthropoda; class Insecta; order Hemiptera; family Fulgoridae; genus Lycorma; species Lycorma delicatula. The sequence goes on from NC_134464.1 coordinate 40,493,039, forward strand.
ATTCCAACGTTCAAAGCCAAGTAAACGCAGTTACTTTTATACGGATTTGAATACTAGATCGCAGATACCGGTGGTTGGGTTTCAGTTAACCACAATTTCAGAAACGATCGACCTGAGACTGTAAAAGACTACACTTCATTTACACTCATGCATATTATCCTCATTCATCATCTGATCTAATACCTGACGGTGATTCCCGGAGGGTAAACAGAAAAAATGTTTTAAGCCTACTACGTGTGTTCAGTATTTTACGTATCCTAAACATATTTCCTTTGCATGCAGATCTAATTATAGTATTATTGCACATAACTAATACAGTACTGCGAATAACTAATTAGATTAAATCGTATTAACGAAATTTTACGTAAAAAATAAGTTAAAAATTTAATAATTTTATAAAAAAAATTATAAGGGAGTCGTTAATCCGTAGAGTCGGTTAAACGGGGGACGGATAAGAGGGGGACTACTGCATTTTTGTGATATTGAGTATAACAAACAATAACTTCGTAATTTTAAATTGATATTTGTAAACATTCTTATCATTTCTTTTTTAAATTAATGAGAAGGCAAAGCAATTCAATGTTTTAAATGTTTTAGATAAAAAATCTGAGGTGGGTACCACATGACTTCCTTGTACGCCTATTAAATTACTTATATATATATATATTTTTTTTTTTAAAGAAAAGTACGTAAAATTTTATTTCATTAATAACTTCTGATATTTTTTATATTTATATATTTTTTTAAATTATTATTTATGTATTTTTTTTTTACAATCAGTGGTTAATAATTATTAATAAATCTATATATTTAAATGAAAAAAAAGGAGATGAAGTCTGATTCGAATCGATCTGCCTTCCCCTTGTAAGATTCAAATATTTCATAAATTAAAATTTCATTTGTCTATAACTCTGGAACTAAAGAAAATATGCACCACTTATGACATATTTTGAAAAGCTCATAACGAGGGTTATTACTGCAGTTAAGAAAAATTCCAAATTAAAATATTTTTGGATTTTGGGCTTTGGGCTTTTTAAAAATTCCAAATTTAAATATTTTTGGATTTTGGGCTTTTTAAACACTTTTGGTGTAGTCGATTGTAAACAATTCTAAATCCAAAATTTCAACATCTTACAACTAATTGTTTTTTTAGTTGCGTGAGATATATATGAACGTAAATCCCAACCCCGTAGAGGAAGACACCCGCCTAGTGACGTTCCGGTCGCCACACCAACACCCCCGCTCCTTGCCCTGTTGGGCTTTAACGGGAATCGTCTATAGCCCTCTGACTGTTTACATCTCATAGTAATAAGCCTGATCTCGTTGGAATGTCCCCGATGTAAATGCTTCGGTAGACATTTGCATCAGTGATTTAATAACTCAGCTTATTGCCTTCGCTGAAGGCCTCGTCCGGACATCTTGAATGTCCTACATCGTATCCCTGTGAACTAGCTAACCGAGCTTGCAGAAGCGCGAAACCCGCACCTAGTTCCTCTTATTATGAGCCAATTTCGTGAATGTCTCGTAATTCGTGGCAAAATGAACACACATACCACCAAACATGTTGATCAGCTAGTTTAATAAACCCCATAGGTTAAATTACGTAGTCCGGTCTGCTGCACTAGGGAAAGACGGACAGACCTCCTACTCCACTCTGTTCTGACATTCACCACAATAAACCATCGTCAAGATGCCGCTATAGCTCACGGCTGCATGGTGTCCCATGCCCTTCGGCAGTGCAGCCGCATCCCGCCGACAATGTCGTTTGCTCATTCAAATCTGCTCTCGTCAAAACGCCGTTACATCTCACGGCTGCATGGCATCCCATACCCTATATGAACATACAGACGTCACGCCGAAACTAGTCAAAATGGAATCAAGGATGGTCAAAATGAATATTTCCGTTGATATCTGGAAACCGAAATTTTTCGCGATCACAATACTTCCTTTATTTCGTACAAGGAAGTAAAAAGGAAAGTTAGAAAAATACTAAAAGTGATAATTTCAGAATTTCTTAAATTAATATATTTCTTTAGAAGATTTTACGTAATTTCTTAGTAATTTTAATTGAACATCAAAAAGAAGAGGCAGGAGTTAAAGTTGCTTTTTCTCAAAGTAATGTTGTTCATTAAATAATCATTCCTAATGCAAACAGAATGAATTTGTTAATTATCGGAAAGCTTCGGTGATTACTGTTGTACTATATTATTTGTGAAGATATTTTGGAAATAGGCCAGGCAGACTGTGTTTTTTAATGTAAGTGTGTGTGTGTATGAGGGGGGACGCGCGTGCACGAGTATAGTTAAACCAATTTTGCTGTTGATACATTTGTTCTACAAACACGTAGCAATAGTTATGTTCACAGATCGCATAGACTGTATTCTACAAGTATGACCCAATTTCTTCACGTTATAATAATGTTATTTAAAAATAGATTCACGTATTTGCATAGTGACAACTTTTGGAATTAGACATCGTTATATGATATTTTATAGGTATACTTAATATATTTATGACGTTTTGTAGTAAGTTTATAGGGTAGTAAAACAGTGTTTGTTATCACCATACCTACTGTATAAGTGGGTACATTAAATCCATTTCCTTTTTTATTTTTCTGAAGTGTGAATCCATTATTATTAATAATTAACAACAGTTTTAATTTATTCATTAATCATTAATCAATAATAACATCTTTATAAATAAATCTGAAGCTAAAAATTTAATTTACTACAACAAAAAACGCCCAAGATTTTAGAGCGAGTATGGACTGTATTTTGAAATGATGGTTGAGATGATAACTAAAACATATTCTTCTTGAATTGTTAAATTTTAATTTGTAAATAAAAGTCACGTTAGAATGTTGAATATATTACACATTAGTCAAAATTATACAATTGATCGTTAGCAATAAACACTATAAGCCACATTAGACTTTAGAGTACAAAATAAAACTATTCTAATATTAAAACTATAATATTAGTGCAAGCAACTAAAAAAAAAAATAAATAAATCTTAGATAAATATTTTTTAGTGGATTTTTTTTTAATTTTCTTCCATTTAACATAGTAAACGTAGAAAAAAAATTCTTAGAAGGTGATTTTGAAGATGGAGGGGCAGGAAAGAAAATACCGATGTTCGGAATTATTATTTTTTTTTTTTAAATATATTTTGAAAATTTTAAAATAAAACTTCATAGATCACCCGCCAAAAAAAAAAATAAATCTTAAGTAATTTTTTTATGTATAATTATTATTCCACTACTTAAAATTAAATAACCAGTATCAGAAAAGTATTAGAACATTATTGTAAGTTTTTTTACCTTCTCGTACGAAGGAAAGGAAGTATAGTGATCACGAAAAATTTCGGTTTTCAATATTTCAATGAAAATATCCATTTTGACCATTCCTGAATGCATTTTGTCTAGTTTCAGCGTGACTTTTCTACTTACATATGAACGTATGTATCTCACATAACTCAAAAACGATTAGCCGTAGGATGTTGAAATTTTGGATTTAGGACGACTGTTGTAACATATTGCTGTTCACCTCATTTTTTCATTGTAATCGACTAGTTCAAAAGTCCAGAAAAGCTCAAAATCCAAATCCTAAAATTTTGAAATTGGAATTTTTCTTAACTGTAGTAGTAGTAAGCTCTCGTTGAGAGCTTTTCAATGATATAAGTGGTACTTATTTTCAATGATTCCAGAATTATAGCCAATTTTTTATTAATAAAATATTCGGATATTAGAAGGGGAAGGCACATCGGTTCGAGTCAGACTTCATCGCCTTTTAATTAACTTTTTTTTAATTTAAATATTTTGATTTATTAATAATTATTAACTTCTAATTGTAAAAAAAAATTACGATTAATAATAATTCAATAACACAAATAAATAAAAAAAATTAAATATGAAAAAATATCAGAAAGTATTAATGAAATAAAATTTTATATACTTTTCTTTTTAAAAAAATCATATCAGATTTTTATATATTTAAAAAAACAATATGTTGTTTATTATTAAAAATGTTCCGGGAGATCAAAAAAATAATCAAAAATGTTCATGTGAACAGGCTTTTGTCCAGATTAAATTTTTAATTAACATTCCAGTCACAGGAAATTTACACCGCTTAATGTGAGGCGTAGAAATGCTGATGGAATGTGTATTTATAGATTTTTGCATAATTACGTTGATGATGATATTTCGACTTTAGGACAGAGAACACCTTCTGTGCCTATTAGAATATATAAAATTTTTAAGCACACAGTAAGGGAATGTCTCATCACCATTTTAGAGATGTGTCGAGACCAAAATGACATATCTTTAAAAATTGAATTTTCTAATGAATGAATGCCAAAATTTAAAAGACATCTGCATAAATGATAGTGTGATAAAAATGTGATATATATATATATATAAATGTAATTTCTATAGCTTATTTGTATTCACGTTTATCATATCAATGATGTTTCTCTGAATAATTGTTCTACGTTTAATATTCATCTTAATTATGAAGACTGTGGTAACTGGATAAGAAATAAAACTGAATTTTTATACATGTTAATAATTTTTGAATAAGTGCTCTGTACTAATACTTTAGGCTGTTCTATTGAGCTTGTCTCTTTCCTGATTTTTGATTAACACTTGTGAGATGAGATGGCAGGATGTGGAAGTGTGCAAAAAAATAGAAAAACAGTTATTATTATTAAATTATTTTCAATTCAATTAATGAAGAAAGTGAAATACGATTCTTAACACCTTTACCTCATAAATCATAATTAGATAAAATACATTTTTATAGCTCTATTGATGATAAAAATACGAGAGTAAGTCAATTATTATCCGCAATTTAGTTATATTTTTGTTTATGATGGTAGTACTGTCGTGTTGCGTAGATGACGCTTGCGAAGTTTAATTGTTGTTATGTCTGTGCAGGTTTGATGCTGCTAGGTTAGTTTCATTAACCCACCGGGTTGGTCTAGTGGGGAACGCGTCTTCCCAAATCAACTGATTTGGAAGCCGAGAGTTCCAGCGTTCAAGTCCTAGTAAATCCAGTTATTTTTACACGGATTTGAATAATAGATCATGGATACCGGTGTTCTTTGGTGGTTGGGTTTCAATTAACCACACATCTCAGGAATGGTCGAACTGAGAATGTACAAGACTACACTTTATTTACACTCATTACATATCATCCTCATTCATCCTCTGAAGAATTATCTAAACGGTAGTTACCGGAGGCTAAACAGGAAAAAGAAAGAAAAAGGTTAGTTCCATTATCGCTGCCCTTCCGTTAACCATGGCTGCTCCGATTTCTGTTTGCACCAAAGAAGAGCAACGTTCAGTGATCCATTTTTTGTGGTCAGAAGGTCGGAAATGAAAGAGAAAAACAAGGAGATTGGGCACGTGTTGTAAATGGAATAGATATTTATTCGACGTAGCGGATTTCCAAAGAATTCGGAAAATTCAAATTCCAATGAATCTGGAAATTCTTTCGATCTACAACAAATTTCTAGAAATGGCAACTGGGCCTGGTCAAATATTCAAACGAGGTGTCATGGGGAGAGAAACCAACTTCTCATTACGTTTTGAAGTCTTCTGAACACGATTCTGCAATGTCTGTTATATACATATCCTTTGTAACAATAACTCTGTGGAGCAGCAAGGGGCCACTGGTACACTTCAGTATATCACTAATACTATATACTATATCACTAGTAGTTAAGTAATAGTAAGAAAGTAGATTTCTTTAAAAATATACCTCAGATTTTTGGATTATTTGTGCATATCTAGGGAACAAGTTTGCTTTAAAATTTTTTTCCCTAAAATACCTCCAAAGAAAATCGAAGTTAGTGTTTATGATTTTCCCAACTCCTTAACGAATTTTGAAAAACTATTTGATTATTGCCCCATATATATAGAAATATTTGAGACAAATTTTAAGGAAATCGGTTTTTTGCAGACTGAAAGTTAAGGCTAAAAGCACTGTGACACACACATACGTACGCACATGCATAGGTGCATATTTTTTTTGTTCTTGATGAAATAACTGGACTCTAAAACATAAATATTTTGAAAAAAGACCCGATACCAAATTTTTTACATGATCACATACACCCACCTTTAATATAACTACTTTACCTATATTCACCGGAAAAGTAAATTTTTAATAACTGTTTCAGTTATTAAAAACCATAATTTATTACTCATAAAACAGGAATACTTATACAAGTGTTTCTGAAGATGGTGAACAAGCGGAAAGGACTGATTAAAGATATTAAAGAAAATAAAAATGTGTATTATAATTTATATAATATAATGTATATTTTAATAAGTATTAATTTGATATGGAATGAAAACAGATAGAGAAAAAATTAAGAATTGGAAGTAAAAGAGGATTTAGTAGTAAGGTCAAGTGAAGAAAATTAAAAAAAAAATTCCTTTCCGCCCGCCGGAAGGCGGTGGTAGAGTTCAACGGTGCTAAGTAGGGGATAAAAAAGATTTCCACCTTAAAGTTAAAAAAACTTCAAATTTAATCAATACGACAATGGTTGCATACAACCATTGGGTTGGTCATATCAAAAATTGTTTCAGACTTAAGTTTTTGGTATATTTAGAGGACTAAAGACTATTTTAAACAGATTAAATACTGTGTTTAATAATGGAGGTATGATATTTTTGTCTTCGAATCCCTTTTTTTCTGTATCCTGGGCTAATGAATGCTGATAACATAAAGGTTTACGTAGATACGTTTTAGGCCCTTATCCAAAGAATAGTACGAATTTGAACAAAGAACTTTAAACGAATTTGATATTTTACTTAATAAGAAAAGTTAGAGCGTTATTTTTTTTTCGAAAAAGCCCCCCTATTTCCACCCCTATGGTCCGATTTTGCCCATTAACAAACTCGACCGAGATTTTGGGTCGAGTTTGTTTATCAGATTTATGTATCAATTTGAAAGTGATTGGCGAAAAATTACGGCAGTTATCGTGTCCACAAGAAAGTGAAATATATATAAACTTTTGAACTGACGGTGGTTTTGGGGTCTGGAGGATGTCAAACGCGATATGTCGATATGATATGTCGAAATTTTCTAGAAGTCGAATTTAAAAAAAAAATGTACAAAATTTACAGATATGTAGGGATTATAGCGATAGAGAACTTGACAACTACAATGGAAATAAAAGGAATGGTAGGGATGACAAAGGAAGCCTTTAGTAAGAAAGAATTACTATGTAGTAAAAGTTTGAGATTAGCATTAAGGAAAAGATTAGCTATATATTATGTACGGAGTCTCTTGTTTTGTGGAAGTGGAGCACTGACGATGAGGATGAGGGAGTGGAACTGGGTTGTGAATTTTGATGGAAAAGGATGGAGAAAAAGATGGAGTGATAAAGTGTGGAATGAAGCCGTAACGAAAAGGATTCTGAAAGAAAGTTTTTTTTGGATAGTTTACAAAATAAAAGGAAACCGATTAGATCATTACACAAAAAGAAAACTTTAAAACCGCATCGGAAGAGTTAACAGAAGCAGGAAGAAAGCTAGGTAGAAGAATGAGGTTAAAAGATGAAGTGAAGATTGGAAACTACAAGGCGATGAAGTAGATAACTTTTGACAGAAATGAGTGAAGACAGCTTTGGCATAAGAGATCTGCCACCAATCAGAAAACTAGCTTATGATGACTTCTGTATCAAGAATCTTTTTCTCTATTAAATAAACTACAAATAAGTGTTTTGTAGGAAAAATTAAAAACTATTTAATGTATCCTGTTAAAACCAAATACTAGAAGGTTTTTTTTAGTAGAACAAGTACAACTCCCGCAGATCCCAGGTTCGAATTGCGGTCAGGAGTAGCATTTTTCATGCTACAAATTTCCATTTTCATATTCCCACGTGCAAGCTTCTTTTCGGTGAAGTATCAAAGAGTAGTTTTTTTACACTAAATTTATTAATTTCAATGATGATTAATTATCCTTTTTTACTTACCGTAATTTATTTTTCTAAGTCGAATTGAAAAAAAAAGAAGATATATTTAAAATTTGTTAATTATTAAAAAAATATTTGTTAAGAAACATATTTCAAAAACAATAATGGTTTAAGAATTATCATATCCGCCATTTTGAATTTTGATAATATAATATAGTTTTGGGAGAGTGACAATACAAAATTTGATTAAAAAAATAACGTTTCCTGGAATATGTTTATACGATCCTTTTTTCCTTTTCTTGTATTTATTGAAGCAACCCACTACCGTAATATTAGACCCTTTTTTCTATATACCCTGCACAACACAAACGTATAAAATATGGATTTAATAATAACGTAATAAACAAAAGCTTTAGTAATGAAAACATAAACAAAAGTTGCTATGACCGGGCAATAATAATCTATTAGGTTCTTCGTCTAGGGATAAAATATTGAACTATATTAAACCGTTAAAAAAAATTTATATATTTTTAAAATAAAAACAAACGGCCATACGTAAAATTATACTCGCTTTATGAAAAACGAAGTTTTTAATTTATAAAAAATGTCAAGTGTGATTGGGATTCGAACTCAGAACTTTCCCGGTTCGAAGAGAGTAAATTGAAGTGTAAAATACTTAATTCTCTCTACCCTCCTAAATTACGTATAATAGTTTACCTCATGTTATAATAATTTAAAAGTAAATGTTTTCATTGTATTGATTATAATACTTTCGATATTTATACTTTCTTTTTCTGTTTAGCTCCGAAACTACCGTCAGTTATTACTTCAGGAATGATTGAGGATTATATATAAGAAGTAAATGAACTGTAGTCTTGTACAGTCTTTAGTCGACCATTCCAGAGATGTGTGGTATTAATTGTGTAATTTCATTTCATTTGCCGCCTCCGTAGCTCGAGTAATAGCGTCTCGACCTCTTATCCGGAGATCCCGAGCTCGAATCCCGGTCAGATATGGCATTTTCACACACGCTGCAAATTATTCATCTCATCCTCTGAAGCAATACCTAATGTTATACCCGTAGGTTAAAAATAAGAAAAAAAAACAATAAAAAATTTCATTTTATTTATATAATTTACTTTAAAATACTGGAAGAAATTGGCTTTCTGAATTATTCCCAAAAATTTCTACCAATTAAAACCAATATATCCCTTTAAATTATTAATCATTAAAATTGTTTATTTCACTTCGCTTAATTTGGGTATTTTTAAAATGATGATTTTTGGGTTATAACCCATTTTTTTATCAATAATAAATTTAATCAAGAGTAGTGATTTAAAAATTAAAAAAACTGGCATGATCGTTGTGATCAGCTGGATAAGAAAATGTGTGCTTAATAATAATAAAAAATGGGTCATTAATACTTTGAGGTTGAATTGATACATATTTTTTACAAAATAAAATACATTAAATATATTGAGCCTGTACGGGCGATAATTCTTTAAAGAAGAATATTATCCGACGCATTACATTAGAAGTATTCCGCATTTATATTCGCTTGATGATTACAGTAATTTTTCCTCTCCGCAGAAGTTAATTTTAAACCATTTTAACGAGATTATTTTTTGTATAACAAAACATCCTTGTTGGAATAAAGGTTATTTTTAATAACAGCGTTATTCTTTTTCCATTTTATAAATATAACTTTTTTTTTGTCTTCAGTCATTTGACTGGTTTGATGCAGCTCTCCAAGATTCCCTATCTAGTGCTAGTCGTTTCATTTCAGTATACCCTCCACATCCTACATCCCTAACAATTTGTTTTACATATTCCAAACGTGGCCTGCCTACACAATTTTTCCCTTCTACCTGTCCTTCCAATATTAAATCGACTATTCCAGGATGCCTTAGTATGTGGCCTATAAGTTTGTCTCTTCTTTTAACTATATTTTTCCAAATGCTTCTTTCTTCATCTATTTGCCGCAATACCTCTTCATTTGTCACTTTACCCACCCATCTGATTTTTAACATTCTCCTATAGCACCACATTTCAAAAGCTTCTAATCTTTTCTTCTCAGATACTCCGATTGTCCAAGTTTCACTTCCATATAAAGCGACACTCCAAACATACACTTTCAAAAATCTTTTCCTGACGTTCAAATTAATTTTTGATGTAAACAAATTATATTTCTTACTGAAAGCTCGTTTAGGATGTGCTATTCGGCATTTTATATCGCTCCTGCTTCGTCCATCTTTAGTAATTCTACTTCCCAAATAATAAAATTCTTCAACCTCCATAATCTTTTCTCCTCCTATTTTCACATTCAGTGGTCTATCTTTGTTATTTCTACTACATTTCATTACTTTTGTTTTGTTCTTGTTTATTTTCATGCGATAGTTCTTGCGTAGGACTTCATCTATGCCGTTCATTGTTTCTTCTAAATCCTTTTTACTCTCGGCTAGAATTACTATATCATCAGCAAATCGTAGCATCTTTATCTTTTCACCTTGTACTGTTACTCCGAATCTAAATTGTTCTTTAACATCATTAACTGCTAGTGCCATGTAAAGATTAAAAAGTAACGGAGACAGGGAACATCCTTGTCGTACTCCCTTTCTTATTACGGCTTCTTTCTTATGTTCTTCAATTGTTACTGTTGCTGTTTGGTTCCTGTACAATGTTAGCAATTGTTCTTCTATCTCTGTATATGAGCCCTAATTTTTTTTAAATCCTGAACATTTTATTCCAGTCTACGTTATCGAATGCCTTTTCTAGTTCTATAAACGCCAAGTATGTTGGTTTGTTTTTCTTTAATCTTCCTTCTACTATTAATCTGAGGCCTAAAATTGCTTCCCTTGTCCCTATACTTTTTCTGAAACCAAATTGGTCTTCTCCTAAAACTTCCTCTACTCTCCTCTCAATTCTTCTGTATAGAATTCTAGTTAAGATTTTTGATGCATGACTAGTTAAACTAATTGTTCTGTATTCTTCACATTTATCTGCCCCTGCTTTCTTTGATATCATAACTATAACACTTTTTTTGAAGTCTGATGGAAATTCCCCATTTTTATAAATATTACACACCAGTTTGTATAATCTATCAATCGCTTCCTCACCTGCACTGCGCAGTAATTCTACAGGTATTCCGTCTATTCCAGGAGCCTTTCTGCCATTTAAATCTTTTAATGCTCTCTTAAATTCAGATCTCAGTATTGTTTCTCCCATTTCATCCTCTTCAACTTCCTCTTCTTCCTCTATAACACCATTTTCTAATTCATTTCATGTGTTTAACACATTATTAGATTTTAATTTATTTACCCCAAAATTGTCCTTAACTTTCCTGTATGCTCCGTCTATTTTACCAATGTTCATTTCTCTTTCCACTTCTGAACACTTTTCTTTAATCCACTCTTCTTTCGCCAGTTTGCACTTCCTGTTTATAGCATTTCTTAATTGCCGATAGTTCCTTTTACTTTCTTCATCACTAGCATTCTTGTATTTTCTACGTTCATCCATCAGCTGCAATATATCGTCTGAAACCCAAGGTTTTCTACCAGTTCTCTTTATCCCGCCTAAGTTTGCTTCTGCTGATTTAAGAATTTCCTTTTTAACATTCGCCCATTCTTCTTCTACATTTTCTACCTTATCTTTTTTACTCAGACCTCTTGCGATGTCCTCCTCAAAAATCTTCTTTACCTCCTCTTCCTCAAGCTTCTCTAAATTCTACCGATTCATCTGACACCTGTTCTTCAGGTTTTTAAACCCCAATCTATATTTCATTATCTCCAAATTACGGTCGCTTGTTATATAAATATAACAATCTATTTAAATATAAAAATATAGTGATTGAGATTTTTATTACTTGGAAAATAGCTTCTAATTAAAAACCATTGATAAATAAATTTTAAAACAGGACGAGGATGGTAAGAAAAAGTTAATTGTTAAACAGTTGTTAGGTTATTTTTGCCTTTTCAAGTCAAAACTTGTATTATTATAGTCTTTTTTTATAGCTATTTTTTTATTTTTACTAAAAAAAGAGTTATAAAATTTCAAATATGTCTGTATCGATATAGCGCGACTAGCATAATAACAAGTGTATGAAAAATAGGGGTATATGACACTCATATTAATTAAAAAATAAACTACATTATTCTTAATTAATAAAGGGTAGTAATAGTAAAACTGTAAATTTAATTTGTTCACTATAACTAAACGTTTAATTAATATGTGTGTTATTTATTTGATGAAAAATATTATTAAACATTTAAAAAATATTTAGTTAAATTGAACAATTTATACCAAAACATTTATGAATTAAAAAATGTTAAAAATATATAACGGTATAATTTAAATAAAGTACTAAGTTATGACAAATTTAATGAATTATTAACTTTTAATTAAAAGTTGTGTTTACCAAATTTTTAATCAATTTGTAATCAACATTTTATTTCCTGACATCATACGAGTAACTCAAAAGCTAAGTTGCAGGAAGGAAAGTATGGTAATCAGTCTAAAGATTGAAAATATTTTTTTTTTCATTTCTTGTCGTTTCACGACCCAGGGACCCCCACCAAAAAAACAAAAAAATACGACTGGGTAATCCTTGTAGGTTGTATGAGTGCTGGCATGTTTGAAATTTAATAACTTTTGATTGGATAACCGGTTTTGATGTAATTTGCTACAGAGGTTCTTGAATGTGGGCCAATTTGTTGGTAAATTTTTGGTGGCCAATATCTGTAGGGGGTGGGATAGATAATTTCTTTGGGTCGAGTTTCTCAAAATTTTAAAAACATAACCCCAGTTTATATTAAATTCAGCACATGCGGCCGTGGTTACCTTACCATATAAACAAAAATTTCTCTCAAAATTCTACTTCTCCACCAAAATCGAAAAAAGTTTTAGTTTTATTTATAACGATTTTAATTTATGTTTTCATAGACACAGTAGTAGGAAAATGACCTAAAATAAATGTATTGTGGATAGAAAAGCCGATAAAATTTAAAAAATATCAATTTTTGAAATTGAAAATGTTTTAAAATTTATGGTTATTTAAACTTTTAATAATATTACAATAAAATTTCATTATAATTCACCCCACCCCAAAACAAGAAATAATGAGTAACTTTTTATTGATTGTACATTTTTCAGTGAAATTTATTTTAGTTTCTTCAATTTAACATAGTAAACGTAGGAAAATCAAAAGGATTCTTCGGACGTAATTTTTGGGCTTGGGGAAGCAGAAAAAAAAATATTGATTTTGAATTATTTCATGCATTATCGTTTTTCCACTATATAAGATTGCAAAATACCAAATTGCAGATCAGATTGCAGTTATAAAAATAGAAAAATAATGAAAGGTTCAGATAAGATATTATTTTATTAAATAAAATGATCAGCACCGATATGAGAATCTTATAAAACAAAGATAAGAAGGTTACAAATTATAAAACTTAAATAATCCTTTCCGTAGTTCTTATATGAACCAGAGATATTCAAGCCAAAATGATGGAAACTGCAGGAGTAAGACTTTTGCAGTATTAAAAGATTTTTTTACTATGAGATCACCAAAGAAATTAAAACAGTCGTAAATAAATGAAGGTGGAAACTGTGCTTTAAGTGATTAAAAAATGTAATAGAATCCGAAAGAAACGATATGTGTAAACTGTGCCACAGGAATGATTCCCTTGTAAACTATGGGAATTATAAAGCAGCGAGTTTTGGTCAACGGATTTTCGAGGTGCAACGCAGAAGTTTTAAGAAATAATGTTTAATATTCCTCACTCTAAAATTTACTGGATTAAAATTTGGAATTTTAATCAGTTAATAATTTTTAACGTATAATATACAAAAAGTAAAAAAAATAAAAATGATGAAAACTACCCTTCCTCTTACTTTAATTATTCCCAAAATTTATTGCCGTCAATACTCCATTTATAGACTTTTTTTGAACCATTTTCATAAAATTTATATTTAACCAGTCCGGATATATTATTCAAAATACAGGTCAACACATTACGTATATATTTATATACATCTTCTGGAAATTTCTATAACTTTTATTTCTGTTTTTTTTTTTTTTTTTGGAATGGGGGAGTCTTGAATCATTGAATTTTTAAAAACCTGAATACCTTAAATTTTGGCCGACAATACTTTCCCTTTATAGCTGTACTTCTTATGCTTCAACAGCAATGCTTGGAAAAAAAAATATTAATTTGTTATTTTTCAGTATATTTTTATTGTGTAACTTGAAACCTTACACTATGACGCAAGTTTAATGCTTGAACTATAAAATGGACTTGTTTTCTTTGAAGGTATTGATGATTATAATAGAACGGGGGCTTTTGGTAAATAGAGTAAGTTTATTGTCACTAGTAGTACTGAAAATTAACTGCTCTTTGTGGAATTTGGTATCGATTTTCAGAAGTGTTTTTAAGGTTGATGATGAAGGTACTGGAAACGCATTACTCAATTTTCCTAACACTTGGTACGGTATAATAGATATACCTTTTTTTTTTCAATTCCCCTCCGCTGAACCGGATCCACAACTAAGTATAACTCAGCCCAGAGGAGTGTCCTTTGACCCTAACGGCTGCAAGGCTGCCGTCTCCCCAGCCAGCCACCTATCTTGCCAGCCAGATTTTATATGTCACATCCCGAACCAAGTCATCCTACATTCTAACATATCTGGAAGGTAGTAAAAAAAAAAAAACGCTTCACTCCTCAATTTCCCTAATAATTGATATGGTATAATAGTTAAACCTGAAAATATTATCCGGAACGATCAATTTAATTCACATCAAGGGTTGGATTCAAACCTCTTATTTTTGACAACATAAACACGCAAATAATGACAATAGAATTATATTAAAATTAGATATTTATATATGTTAATTTATATTACATTTTTTCTTTAATAAAATATGATACTACTCACTGTTATATACTACACAAAATTATTTTAATCGTTACCAAAATCACACGACTATATTTACTTTACTGAGAACGTCATACTTTACTTTTTTTAGTACTCGTTATGGTGTCATCAGCAAAAAGAAACAACCAATTGGCATATAAGAATCTTTAAATAAGGTATATAAAGGAAATGATATCGTTAAACTAAATACTTGTGTATACTTCTTAAAATGTCCAACTAAACGTGTTTATTTATTTTACATTTATATCAAACACTTATTTTTTATCAACAGCTTTATTACAATTTGATGCCCAATCTTAATCAATTTATTTATTTTTTTTATGACGTTGATAAGATGAATTTTATAGAATTTGAAAAGTCGATAAGCGATTCAAACCAAGATCCTTCTAGATGGAGATTGAAAACAGTGCTATTCGAAATTAAAATCAGGGCGTGGCTCTAATAAATACCAGTTTTAATTACACTAATTGGTTTTAAAATAATTCTAACTAAAATTTAAAATAAAATTTTGTATGTTAGGTTTTATATGACTTTAATAGTCACTTTTATGTTAAATATTTCAGTTAAACCTGGCGGATCAAATATCGAGAAAGATATTTTTACCGATTTAGTTAACTTTGAAAGGTTTTTAAAATTTCATATATGATGCAAATTGGTTTTATATTTAATAAAAATACATACACATCATCAAAATACAAAAAAGTCTCTCTCTCTCTCTCTCTTTGTGTAAGTGTGTGTGTGTGTGTGTGTGTGTGTGTGTACAATATATCATACCTCTAGACTCTAGAGCTATGATGCCAGTAATGCAAAAAAATAATTAAATCTTCTTTTTCTTTGGACTACTTATTTATTTGTGGAATAAAGCTACAATTTTTTCTGTTGAAAAAATATAAAAAATTTGGGACTCATAAAATAAAGCATTATTATCACGCAAGCATCTTAAATTTTTTTCAGGAAATAAATCATTTTTATATTGAAAAAAAGAAACACTAAAGAAGTTATGTTACATTAATTTTTTGTTATTGAAAAAATTCTGTAGATTAGTGTATGATACAGAGATCGATAAAATGTTATACGTCATGAAAACAATTAAAACTGATCCTTTGATTCATTTATAACTGTAATTTCCAAATATATAGGTAAACAGGAAAAAATTTGAAAAAAAAGTTGTAAAATAGTTTGTAGAAAAAAATAAATTGTATTCTCGATAATTCAAGGTAGATTATGAGGAGGTGGTTACGATGTCAGTTGTGATATTTAGGGATGTATGTATGTGTGGGTAGGAATGTTTTTCTTTATTTGACTAGACGGTATATTAAATTTAAGCTTGTCCTAATATTTATGACAAAAATTAAAAAGTAGGGGGTTGTAATTTAGATCGTATGATTCATAAAACTTTCAGTGTTCAATACATTACATAATAATTTACCTTGTTTAAATTAAAATTCTATTTGACGTGAAAACAGTTTAATAGGAAAATGGTTTGTTTACCCATCTGTCTCCACACACGAATTTATTCACTTACGTACATTGACACGTATACACGCACACACTTATAGAAAATTAATTATCACAAGCTGCTAACTGTGGTATTAGCTCATGATATTTTGATCACAGCTTTATTATACACCATTATGACAATATACGCTGTTATATAATGACGCCCAATATGTTCCTATGAAAACAATCAATTTGTTTGTTAATCAGTTAAACAGTAGCTTTATATTGTAATTAATGTTGTATGAATTTTCATTAATAAAAACTTTCCTTGTTAAATTATTTTATATCAAAAGATTTATTTTCAAAAATAATTGAATATGTTTTTGCAAATAATGTTCCGAAATTCATTAGAATAACACTTCTGTAGTTGTGTAGTTATCGATAGCGCTGTAAATTAATAGCCCTCGCCACACTTGAAAAAGTTAAGAAATCAATTAATATGTAAGCAGATAATATATTCTACCTACCTGTTGTCTTCATATTTTTTAAAAAATTTAATGTATTTAAAAACTTGTTATTGTTTGAGTATGTTAGATCTGTTTTGTGTGCTGTATAAAATGTTCAAGTTGTAATTAATTTATTTTTGTATCTATTTTTTGAACGAGGTGATTAAGAAAATTGATTCTATTTTTAGTAAGATACCCGGAGGAGGGAATCAGAGATACTATCAGGCTACTAAGGATGATTGAAGAGATATTTAGAGAGAGGGAAAAAGAAAGTCTTTCTGAATCAGTATGTGTTTCATAAATTCACAGAAGGCATTTGATAGAAGGCAAATGGGAAAACATGATAAGAGATTAAGATAAAAATAGAATGGATACAGAGAAATAAACTACAAATTTAATAAATAAAAGAAATAATGCATGAGGAGTTTGGCTTTCATAAATTTCATTTTAAAGATGAATCATAATAGAATTCCCAAGAAATGCGTCCTCTTTTATGTAGAAAGATTAACTACAAGCGTTTATTGTGATAAAGTTAATAAAGATTTAAACAAAACAAGAGTAGAAATTTCAGACCAAAAAATCAAGAATTAATGAAGAAAAACATAAATCATTTTCGGAAAGAAGGATATCTTTTACGATACAAAAAGTGTTCATGAAGAGGTTATCAAACAAAAAAAAATTAAAATGTGTTACAAAACTCTTACCGGCGCCCGATTTCATTTATTAAACAACGAATAATACATAACACATTTACAGAAATTCTTATGGTTATTCGTTGTTTAAAAAATGAAATCGGGCCGGTAACAATTTTGTAACAAATTTTAATTTTTTTTCTTTTATACGGAACGTTTAAACATTGTTTATTATCCATTATTATCTATTACCTATATTTAACATGTATTTTTTTTAAAAGAAAATTTTAAATAAACAGATTTTGAAAACAGAAATTTAGTGTCTTACCTTTTTTGATGTTAGTATCATTTTGTTAAAAATACAGTTTTATTTATATTACAGAAATTTTTGTATTTTGAGCGGAAGAAATGATATTTTCGAGGCTCCTACCGTACGTTTTACAACTTAATTGTAATTTATTTTGAATATCACTGCGTTTTATTGGATTATTCTTTTATTTTTTTTTGAATTACTGATTGTTTTCTTATGAATTTATTATTAAAATTTATTGCCTTTCTAGAACAAAAAATATACATTTTTTGAATTTCTCGGTCAATTTTTTTTTGTTGATAGTCATATTCAACATTCACTTCATACCATATTTTTCCTTTGTTAATAAAACTTCGTAAACCTTTACGAATCGAAGATCCGTAATGTAATATTGCACTATTTACTTTATAAGTAATAAGTGTAATACTTATTACTTCATCGAATTTATTTCTTTTTGTATATTTATTCGTTTTTTTTAAAAAAACTTTTTTAATAAAGTATAATCTCTTGTAAACTAATACTTTTATTATTTTTTTTTAAAGCAGTGATGGGAATTAAAAAAATTGTTTCATCTTCAGTAGTTTCATTTACATAAGAGCATTTACTATTAAAACAAGCTGTAGTATATTTTCTTCTAAGTTTTATTATTTTATGTAAATTATCAAGTTTTTGTATACTACCTAGTACTGTCAAGTACTGCTACCTAGCAGCGCGATTCGTAAAGGTAATAAAAAAATTAATAAAATGACATATTCGAGTTCCACGGTTCATCAAATAGAAAAAAAAAGTTGTCTAACAAAATTCGAGGTATTTTTTGAAAGTATTCATTATTAAAAGTCTAATTGAACTGAAATATAATGTTTTCACGCTTATTTTATTTTATCCCCATTTTCATTTTACTGTTAGGTTAGGTTATGTTTAGTTCAGTGACTGCGTTGCCTCTTACCGACGAAGTTATAACGAACTCTGTGATAAAAGATTGGTCCCATAACTTTATTTTTAGTAGTGTTCGAGAAATTTAGGAAAAAAAAACAAAAAGTGGGCTCGAAAACATACTTTTCTACAGAGAATTATACAGAATTCACACTGTGGTAGAATTTATATAAATCAACCCTGTTGAAATACGGTAAACCACCAAACACATTTTTCTTCGGCAGAGTATTGTAACCATTGTGGTGGAGTGGTGGAGGACATTTTCAGCAGTTTATTTCATTGTTTGTCAGTTGGTTTTATTGTTTGTGTTTCAAGTAAATTTTTTTTTACATATTTAATTCTTTTTTTTTAAATATTGAAAATGTTGTTTTGTTAATTAACCTAGTTAAAATCTGCCACATTTTATTATGTTTCTTATTTAATAACATTCGAAATTCTTAATTTTGTGAAGAGTTTATTATACCAAAATCAAATTTTCTACAAGTTTTGTTTACTTTTATATGATAATTACCCATTTTATAAAGTTATTTTATGCCGAACATAATAATAGTGTGTTTTCGATTTCAATCTTTGGTATTTTATCCTAGATTTTTCTAAAACGTTCTTTCATAAATAATAATAATAATGATAAATATAATAATAATTTTTTTGGAAAACATTATATATATATATTTAAAAATGCGGATTCACTCTTTAGGATTGTAATATATTTCAAATGTGAAACATACATTTAAAAGGATGCATGTTTTAATTAAATAGCATAAAATAATACTTTAAATATTACATTAAATAAGGTAAATGATAATTAAAATAAATAAGAAGTAAGTAGAACATTAAAGGTGAATAATTTCAACATAATTGCGTCGTTTTAGCTTTAATAACAATTCACTACATCTACTGAAACCTGTTGAGAAGTTGGCTATGAGAAGGTAACTGGTGAAATGTGATGGTAATCAACTGTACTAAGAGTACAGTCCGGTAAATAAAAACAATTACTTTACTAAAATGGGTATAATGAATGGCGGATTTGACTAAATCAATTACACGTTAAGTAATTGATTAATAAAACATTTAACTTTTAAATTACATCTTATTTTTTTAAATTAATGTTAAAATATGTACGTACGTACATGTATCTTGCATATCTCAAAATCGATTAGCAGTAGAATGTTGAAATTTTGGATTTAGGACTGTTGTAACATCTAATTGTGAACCTCCCCTTTTGATTGCAATCGACTTGACCAATAATGTCCAAAGAAGCCGAAAATCCATAATATATGGATTTTGGACTTTTTCTTAAGGCCAGTAATAAGCCCTCATTAAGAGCTTTTCAACGATGTATCATAAAGGGGCTCTTATTTTCATTGGTTCGAGACTTACAGCCAAATAAAATTTCAATTAATGAAATATTTTGATCTTACAAGGGGACGACACATCGGTTCGAATCCGACTTTTTTCCTTTTTTTTAAAAGTTTAAATATACTGATTTATTAATAATTAATTAGTTATTAACTTATGATTATAAAAAAAAAAAGTTACAATAAATAATTCTGTAGTAACAATTATAAAATAATAATATGAAAGAAATCAAAAATGATTAGTGAAATAAAATTTTATGTACTGTCATTAAAAAAAAAAATGTGTATATATAATTTAATATGCGTACAAGGAAGTCATGTGTTGTTCACATCAATTTTTTTTTTTTTTGGGCGAACCATAATGCCGGTATTCCACGCTCTGGCGTTTTCTTCTTGGTCGTAATGTAGTTACATCTCTCATCACAATATTGAAAAGAAAGTCATTTCCCTCTTCACGATAATGTTTTCAAAAGGGTTCACAATATTCCTTTCGTTATTGTTTGTTCTTTACTATGAGTTAGAGGAGCACCCAACACGAATATATTTTATGATATCCCGGTCCTGTAGGAATCTGTCCTACTCGTTCTTTATACATGCCTATCTGAATGGGCATGCGTTGTGTGATGAGGGTCATTTTGAATCGATTCATCCATCTCCTACTTCTCATCGATCACAGAAACTGGTAGACCAGCTTCTAATGCAGGAAATTTTATTTTCTATCTACTTACAGTACTTCGATCAACATTTTTATCATCGTAAAAATGCTTTTAGACAGCAAGTGAATATCACTTTATTCACTTTCTCCGCTGTTAGGAATTCAACCATTGCACGTACTTTAGATGCGTTGACTTAGTTGCGGTATTCAACTCTATAATAATGATGAGCATCAAAACATTAAAAGGCGTGGGTTAAAAGTTTTTTTAAAGATAACATTAGAGGAATGTGATATTACAAGATAACGCATCACCCGTCGGTTTGGTGCGAAATTTTGTTCTTCCATTATCTTTCACTAAGGTTTAAATTTCAGCCTCCTTGTGTGTACATATATATAAGAATCTCTCCTAGGTTTTTAAAGTGGTTAGTGATATTTATCTTTCTTTATTTGGGCCCTATTATTTTTGGGTGAATAACTTGTTGTTTGTGATGATTTCCAACCTGGTAAAGGATATCTGTAGGCCTTCCTATTGGAGTATTCTTGTTAACTATTCTATTTGTGTTACTATATAATTATTTGTGCTTCGATTTACCTAAATGTTCCAGTTTGTCAACAATCTCTTTTTTTACTTTTATTATTTTTTTTTAAAAGTCTTCTCATATCTCAAAAAAGGTTTTAAGGTAATGGTGGCCATTTTATATATATATATATATATATATATATACATTTTCTATATATTTTTGTATACAATTTTTTATATTTTTTTTATTTTTTTATTTTACTTTTAAGGCCGTAAAGGACCACTTTAATCAGAATAATTCAAGTCTTTTTTGCCAATCTTTTGGCCTTTAAGTTCTTAACTTTTACTTTCTCCCAATATTTAGTTATTCTTAATGATCTTGCTTTACGATCCTCTTCTGAATAAACCCTTTTTGTATAATTAAAAGTACTTACTTTAAAGTTGGTATTCGGATCTTTAATAACAAATTTTAATTTTTCGGATTTATTAAGTAAATCTTCGTAAGTCAAATTTAATTCTTGCATGTCTTCTTTAATTTCTTTGATCCATAATGGCGGATTTTTTAAAGACCAAAATCGATCGATAATTCTTTTAGTAATCCTATACTGCGGTAATCTTAACAAGTGTGCACAGAAAGAAATTCGCTTCTTTTTCATAGTATCAATTAAGGATTCCAAGTTTTCGTACAGAAATTTATTAGGCAATAATCTGTACTGATTTTCGTGTTTATATTTTTTGTTTATGCAGGTTCTAATAATCCTGCGTTCAACTTTAAGCAAGGGTTCAGTCCTATTTTTCTGATTTATTATAAATAGAGTCTCGCTCACGGAAGTTATTACTGGTTTAACCACAGTTTCGTAATGTCTAATTTTAGCGTTAATAGAGAGCGATTTTTTGTTGTAAGTATTTTTGGTTACTTGTAGCACTTTAAATAATTTATTAAATTAAGTCTTTCAGTCTAATTTTGTTTTTCGTTACAATTACAAGTAATGATCTCTCCAAGGTATTTAAATTTTTCTACAAGTTCTAATTTGTTTCCAGTAATATTTCAGAATTAATAGATAAAGGATCTATATTATATATATACAATTTATATATATATATATATATATATATATTTTATTATTGAAGCTGATGATAATATTGCTTTAAGATTGTTTTACTTAGGAATCTGACTACGGATCCAATATTTTTTTTTTTTAACATTATATTTGTGTAATTCACTCGTATTTTAAAGCGGTATTTTAAATGGATACGTTAAGAAAATAATCAGATGCAAACGATCCTTGTATGTAATCGTTTAAAATTCTCTGATATTTTAATGATTCTAAAATAGTGTGCATATTCACATTTTATGTACTTGGTACTTAAACTGTTTGCTATGTTATTATTATTATTATCCGTATTAGATACACATCTACACCCGTTTCCATGGTAACGGACTATTACATTTTTCCTTCTTTAGCACATATCTGTTAAAAGCGTGTTTAGTTCATATACGTATATATATGATTTCAAGAATGATGAAAGTGGAAAAACTAGTAGACGTAAAATGTTAAAAGGGTGTATCAATGTTTTTAATAAAGACAAGGAAGAATAAATCTGGAATTGTCCAAGGTCAATCTTCTGATACAATTATTCCTTTTCAATTAAAGCTTTATTACTATATATTTCAAAAAAATCTGTTTTAATTCTTTCTCTTTCATGTGATATCTTTTATCGTTAAAGAAATGTACTGTTCATTTGTTTTCATAGCTTATTGTCCTTAATTCGTCAATGGATTTAATAATCATTATAATTTATTTTTAAAGAAAAAGGAATTTTTTTTATTTGTTCTAGATAAATTTTTTTACAATAATAAAATTAAAATTCCACAATTTTTTTTGTAGAGTAATTTCACCTTTTTTTTTCAATAATGCGATTGGTTTTTATAATTTTTTTTTTTAAATATTGTAGAAGTTAGACCTGGAGTACGTTTTTCCCCCAGGTTATTTAGTGGAATATTATATGAACAATTTTAACATTTTTATAATTCTTTTTTCACATAGTTTTGTTTTTCTTTTTATGTGAGAAAACGCCATCTTATAACCAAATAAATATCACTTCTCTCTAGTTACTTTTCTCTTCCATGCGTTCTCATTTTTTCAGTATGCCTCCGTTTTTCCTTATCTGTACAATTTCAAGCTGTCTTTTTATCTGCCAGAAGATTTTTTTTATATTGTAAAATATTTTTTAGAAGTTATTTCTATCGCAAAAGTCCTCCATTTTCAAATATATACTTAGGAAATCCTCTTCCATCTGTTTCAGGTAATTCGATTGGCTTGTCATAATCCAAAACTTGTCAAAAATCTGTTTATTTAACCCGTTTGAATCCATCTTGAATATATGTCCCAAGAAATCTTTTTTTCTTAACGCTGTTTCTAGTTTTTCTTGATTTTGCTAAATTTTCTCATTAGATTTTAGTTGTATCTTTCCTTGTTACTTTTAGTTTATGAATTTCCTTATTAAGATTCTTTCAATCTTGAGAAATTTTTTGTAGTTGTTTAGATCTAATGTTTCAGTGCCGTATAAGATTTCCGATCTTATTTTTTTTTTTTGTCTTCAGTCATTTGACTGGTTTGATGCAGCTCTCCAAGATTCCCTATCTAGTGCTAGTCGTTTCATTTCAGTATACCCTCTACATCCTACATCCCCAACAATTTGTTTTACATACTCCAAACGTGGCCTGCCTACACAATTTTTCCCTTCTACCTGTCCTTCCAATATTAAAGCGACTATTCCAGGATGCCTTAGTATGTGGCCTATAAGTCTGTCTCTTCTTTTAACTATATTTTTCCAAATGCTTCTTTCTTCATCTATTTGCCGCAATACCTCTTCATTTGTCACTTTATCCACCCATCTGATTTTTAACATTCTCCTATAGCACCACATTTCAAAAGCTTCTATTCTTTTCTTCTCAGATATTCCGATTGTCCAAGTTTCACTTCCATATAAAGCGACACTCCAAACATACACTTTCAAAAATCTTTTCCTGACATTTAAATTAATTTTTGATGTAAACAAATTATATTTCTTACTGAAGGCTCGTTTAGCTTGTGCTATTCGGCATTTTATATCGCTCCTGCTTCGTCCATCTTTAGTAATTTTACTTCCCAAATAACAAAATTCTTCTACCTCCATAATCTTTTCTCCTCCTATTTTCACATTCAGTGGTCCATCTTTGTTATTTCTACTACATTTCATTACTTTTGTTTTGTTCTTGTTTATTTTCATGCGATAGTTCTTGCGTAGGACTTCATCTATGCCGTTCATTGTTTCTTCTAAATCCTTTTTACTCTCGGCTAGAATTACTGTATCATCAGCAAATCGTAGCATCTTTATCTTTTCACCTTGTACTGTTACTCCGAATCTAAATTGTTCTTTCACATCATTAACTGCTAGTTCCATGTAAAGATTAAAAAGTAACGGAGATAGGGAACATCCTTGTCGGACTCCCTTTCTTCTTAGGGCTTCTTTCTTATGTTCTTCAATTGTTATTGTTGCTGTTTGGTTCCTGTACATGTTAGCAATTGTTCTTCTATAAAATGTTTTAATTTCACGATTTTTTTTTAGAGATTTTTGATTTTATAGATGTCTTTAGTGGTAAATCTAAGTAGTTTCTTTATATTTTATTTTTACCTATTGTGCTTATAATCTCTCCTAGGTTCTTGAAGTGGTTAGTGATATTTATCTTTCATTATTTGTACCGTATTATTTTTGTATGAATGATTTGATGTTTGTGATGATTTCCGTCCTGGAAAAGGATATTTGTAGGCCTTCTTATTTGGGGTATTCTTGTTAACTATTCTATTTGTGTTTCTGTCTCTTTCTTTTATTTAGCTAAATTATCAAGTTTGTCAACAGTCTCTTTTTTTTACTTTTACTAATTTTTTTTTGAGACTATAATAGGGCCACCATTTTTAAAAACGTAAATCTTAATGTAGAATAAAAATTCATAAAGTTTAAGTTAAAAAATTTGTCTGTTTTCGTACTGCGCGAGAACCAATAGCTCGATTGATTGAAAATTTGCAGGATATATTTGTGTTATCCAGGGAAGGTTTTAGAGCATAAATCGAGGCATTAGCTCTCTTGCGTCGGAATTTGTGAAATAAAAATATTTATTAAATAAAAACGATTAATCCTTTTACTTCATTATCATATTTCTATCACATTGTCAACAGAAATAAGTTATGAATTTTTCGTCATCGAAGATGTGTGTATTTTAGGTACCATAATTACTACTATTCCCTTTTTTTCAGGTTTCTGATAAAAAACTTTGTGATTTATCAGTATTTTTCTTACAACCATTACGATAACAAAAACTGCGAGGATCTGACTAGTCAGGAATGGCGAGCGAAGCGAGCTCTGTTGCCCAGAGGTAGATCCCGAGGAGCTCCTGTGTCGGCTTTGGGGTTCTTCTGAGTTAACCTGGGCCCCGGTGATCCAGAATTAGATCTTCTATATAAAGTCCCCCTCGGAAAATACGTAATCAGAATTAACAGCATAAACTACCATCACACCGTTACCAAATATAAAAAAAAGAGTGATTCAATAGCGGTAGCGAAAAATGGCAAAATATGTATAAAAAAAAAATAATAATAATTTATGTTTTTTTAAAAAATACTGAATACCAAGAATTGAAAATTGTTTTTAGATATTTGTCTGAAGAGTATTTGCAAACCCTAATAAAGTGAATCTCTCGTTTAGTATAATCTGAAATTGCGAAAAATTTCGATCATTGTTAAAAATTTTCAAACTTTCATCATCTTTTTCAACATTGAATTTCAAAATATCTAGAAATTAATTTTTAGATATTCTTATGAGGATCACACACACGAATAATCATCAAGTTAATATCTTCATTCAGGAGAATGTTAAAAATCAGATGGGTGGCAAATGAAGAGGTGTTGCGGCAAATAGGTGAAGAAAGAAGCATTTGGAAAAATATAGTTAAAAGAAGAGACAAACTTATAGGCCACATATTAAGGCATCCTAGAATAGTCGCTTTAATATTGGAGAGACAGGTAGAAGGAAAAAATTGTTTAAGCAGGTAACGTTTGGAATACGTAAAACAAATTGTTAGGGATGTAGGATGTAGGGGCTATACCGAAATGAAACGACTAACACTAGATAGGGAATCTTGGAGAGCTGCATCAAATTACTGAAGACAAAAAAAAATCTTCATTTGTTACCGATAAATTCAGAAAATAGTAAATTTCATTGTAATGTCATTTTAATTCTTTTTACTCGGAATTTCAGATAATCCTTCATTAGTGTACACGTATACCGTAAGAAGATGCGTATACAAATTCTAATCAATTTATCTTCATTAGTTTTCTCTGGACATTGATTATTAATCACTCACGACATTTTTCGTATATACAGATTTAGTTTATTTTATAAATACATTAATTTACACAGATTTAATATTTTCTATTTTTCTCAAATATGATCTTATAGCACTGAAGATTAAGTAGTACATTTAACTGGTATCACACTATTTTAGCTTTGATTCATTTTATCGGCGCACTCATATTATATATAAGTTTTCATTGTGTTTGATTTTATTAAAGAAATTACTTATAACATGACCGTAATTCAATGTTGGAACTAGGATTTAAAATAAGATATCCATTATTGATGATTCATTAAAATTGATTTACTTTCATTCTGGTTTTATAACTTCATTTCGGATAGGTTCTTTTGCTTTTTCTTACACCAATTTTTTTCTCCATTTAATATTTTTATACTTAAAATAATTTTATAAATATATGTACCCGTAATATTTTAATTAAAGT
This sequence comes from Lycorma delicatula, assembly GCF_047948215.1. Classification (NCBI taxonomy): domain Eukaryota; kingdom Metazoa; phylum Arthropoda; class Insecta; order Hemiptera; family Fulgoridae; genus Lycorma; species Lycorma delicatula. Next base: position 40,520,087 of record NC_134464.1, read on the forward strand.
ATAATATTCATTGTTTCTATTGCTGGATCAATACATCCGGACACCAGGTGGTACTTGACAAGGAAATACATTTTCTTTAAAGGGCGGGTCGGAATGAACTCGGAAATGGAAACCCCTGATGTGAAATAGTATGGGACAGGCGGTGGTCTAAGCTTCATACCGGTAATGTATTGGCTATTTACTCGTACATTTACAATACAATTTTACAAATAAAATTTCCTGACTTAACTTCTGTAACATATATCTACATCAAACCTATATTTAAATTAAAATGTTTTTTTTTTATTTTTTATATAAATAAATTTACTACGTTTTTTTTTTTAAATTTGCATTTGGGAAACTTTAGTAAAACTACAATAAATCTTCCTTTAGAGATAGGCAGTATATGTTGTTTCATTGAAACCTTATGAAAGTTCTCTTGTAAATTTATATATTCTTATTTAATTGTTAAAATTAAAATAAGTGATATATTTTTTTGTTGTTGTATGTTTTTTCTGGATGGCATGGAAGAGTAAAGGAATAATTTTTTTTTAAATTTACTGGATAAACTTATTTATACAGTGGTAGTCCAATGTAGCCTCAAAAGTTAAAAAAAACAAAAAAAACCACTTATTTCAACCCCCAATAAAAATCATAGTAAAATATTAATTGAAAATTTATCAAGAATTCATCTAACTATTAAGCCATTCACGATATATTAACAGAAAATAATTGATGGATGTTTTATTTAATAAAATTTCATAAAATCATTTTAAAAATTGCTTCAATTCTTTTGAAATGGGTGCGGTTCTTCTTATTTTTATGAAAGTGTAGGCATTAACAACTATGGTCGTTAATCTGGTAGAAATTGGTAGCCTATAAAAAGATGGCATGTCTGATCGGGATTCAAATCCGGGAATTTCACACTAAATTCCAGACGCTACCTACTTTTTGGTTCGTCATTTTTTATAGTCAAATTTTATTAATGTTATTTATTCGCTGAAGATGCATTTAAAAATAAATTTAAAAAAAAATTTAAAAAAATTGAATTGTAAATTTAAAAATATTTAGTAAAAACATTTTATTTTTACAAAGTATGGTGATTGCAAAAATCTCGGTTTTCTGGTTTCAACGGAAATATCCATTTTGACCATCTTTAAATCCATTTTGACTAGTTTCGGCGTGATGTCTGTACGCCCGTACGTATGTATCTTGCATAACTAAAAATCGATTAGCCGTAGAACTTTAAAATTTTGGATTTAGAACTGTTGTAACATCTAGTTGTGCACCTCCCTTTTGATTGCAATCGACTGAACCAATGGTGTCCAAAAAATCCCGAAATCCAAACAAATTTGAATTTTGGACTTTTTCTTAACTGTTGTAATAAGCCCTCAATGAGAGATTTTCAACGATTTATTATAAGTGTTACTTATTTTCATTAGTTCCAAAGTTATAGCCAAATAAAATTTTAATTAATAAAATATTTGAATGTTAGTTAGGAGTGGACACATCGGTTCGAATCAGACTTCATCTCCTTTTTGTTAAAATTTAAATATACTGATTTAATAATTATTAACCTCTGATTGTAAACAATTTTTACGATAAGTAATTATCCAATAATGACAAAGAAAAAAAATATCAGAAGATTTTAATGAAATAAAATTTTATGTACTTTTCATTTTAACAAAAATGTGTAAATGTTATTTAATAGGCGTACAAGGAGGTCATTTGTGGAAGTCGGAGGCAGATTTCACCGGTACTAAGTAGGGGACAAAAAATATTTCCACCTTAAAGTTAAGAAAAACTTCAAACTTACTCAAAAGACAATGGTTGCATGTGAAAAAAGTTTCACATGTTTAGCATACGACAAGCCCTATCTTCTTACAATTCCAGTAACATTTTGGTCATCCCTTGCCATATGTGTTGGTCATATCTAAAATTGTTAAGACTAACGTTTTAAGAAATGTTTAGAGGACTAACGACCACTTTAATCCGATTCGATACTGTGCCTATTAAGGACGGTTAATTTTTGTCTTTGAAACCCCATTTTTTCTACCCCATGGGCCAATGGTTGATAATATCAAAAGACTTTACTTAGATATATTTTAGGCCCTTATCCAAATAAAAGTAGGAACTTCGATATTTTACTTAATATGAAAGTTATAGTGATATTTTTTTTTTTTTTTTTTCGAAAAAGCCCTCCTATTTCCAACCACATGGTGCAATTTTTCTCATTAACGAACCCGACCGAGATTTTGGGTCGTTATATTTTATGTATCAATTATGTAATTTCAATATCAACGATACGTATAAATAATATTGCTGCTGATTTGGAAAATGAAAAAGAAAAAAAAAATAGTTGCATATCTGCACGCCAGTGAACAATTAACATGACCATGTTAAAGCATGAGTCAGTTCATGTTTTGTTTAAGGATTCTCTAAGTGATGTCAGTTTTATTCTACGAATATTTTTAATAATATTGGTATTGATAAGGAATTCGTTTTTCTGTGTATTTATTCTTTCATTTTAATACCAGGGCTCTTTAGACTCTGTAAGTTTTGCCAGTGTCTGTAATATATGTGAGTGCCAACATTTTTTGTGTTTTTTAATAAAATTAAGGGCCCTTTACAGCCTTACATATGACGAACCTGATGGTGATTTAAACCTTATTTTAAAGAATGTGACAAGAGCTAATGACCGTAGAAGTCGATGCCCTCACCCTTCCCACTAAAAATATATTTCATCATAATTCACCTCCCACCAAGAAAGAAATCTCTGGTAACTTTTTATTGGTTGTACATTTTTCAGTGGAATTTCTTTTAATTTCATCCATTTAACGAAATAAATGTAGAGAATAAAAAAATTCTTTGAAGGTGGAGGCACAGAAAAGAATAAAAAAATACCAATTTATTGAATTGTTTAATCTTTTTTTTGGTTTATTTAAAACATATAATGATGATTTTTACAATAAAACGTCATCGTAAATTACTGTCATCTCGAAAAAGTAGTCGTAAGTAATTTTTTTCATGTATCGTTATTTTTCCATTATATAAGAATAAATAACTGGAAAAATGTCAGGAAATTATTACAACTTTGTTAACAGTATTTTATTGTTATCGAGTCGTTATTTAGTCGAATTATTTGACCAGTAAGCTCGTAACGTAACCGAAAGAATGTAAACTAACACATAACCTATATTTAGACCGGATAAAAAAATCTGTATACTACAGGTTATAGTGGAGAAGATAACAGAGAAGAAGAAAAATAATCTGTTTATCTTGTTTAATTTCACTTTGAAATAGCTGTTTTAAATTTTATCTGTTAAGATTAAATAGAATTAAGGTTATATTTACCTTCAATATTATCATAAATGTGGAATTTAACAGCAATTATAACATTTATTTAACAGCAATTAGTTTGCATACTATAACGACATCAATGTAAGAATAGATTTATTTAAATTTTTTTGTATATATAATAAAATACTTTATGACGATTTAAAGGCATATAATAAAATTATTATATACATAGCTGCATTAAAGATCTAATTTATTAAAGGATAAGAACAGATTTATAGCTAAAAATTATATAAAACAATAAAATTCTAGATAGCGGTTGTATTTATTCATTTTGCCTATAAGAGATATAATAGAAAGTGGCAGAATTATGACTCGTAAGTACAGTCAGTGCAACTGTGAATAATTCGGCAGTATATACCGCAGAAATGTATTATCTCTCTGTTGGACGTATATCAAATCGAGCTCAACCACAACAACCGATACCAATTAACTCATGCTCATAACATCACGATTCCGTTCCGTATGAACGATATGTAACAGTAAAATTATATTTAAAAAATTATATAATAATTAATTAAAAACTAATTTAATAATTTATAAAATAAAAAGGAGTTGAAAGATGTTAAGAAAAATCTATGGCCCAAAACTCGAAGGTAATATTTATATTTTAAGAAAATCAAAAGAAATTTACCAAAATTTTGAAAAAAAAAATACACAACATGAGAAAAAAAGACTCAAATTTTATGGTAATTTGCATAAATTAGATGTAACTAGGCTAAGAAAACATGTATTTAACTTTTTCGTAAAAAGAAAACGAATAGGATTTAAAGAAAATGAAAAATAATTAAAATAATGAAATATTTCCAAAATAAATAATTTTTGAGGGATAATCTTTCAGAAGAAAAATGGATGAATCTTAATTTTCATAGAAACATAGTGTATAAACCGAAGAATGGTGACAAAGAAGAAAGAAGTCAAGAATATGTATGAATGATTCTTAGAAGGCCTGATCCCAATAAATAAGAATCATCAAGATGAATTTCTATGTGATTTAAACTAATGTTGTCGTTAAATAATGGCCGTATGTATAGATTTCATAAATGAAAAATCCTTTACCGAATTGGTTTTATTTTACCAAAGAGTAGAGACCATTAGATCTAGTCGCAGACGAGGTTGTGGCGAGATGTTTGGGTGTGCTAAAGAGCCAGGCGAAGGGGGAAACTTGAAAAGTGGCAGGTTAAGTGATTTAGGTGGACCAAGCAAGCGTCTTATTCCGCAAATTGTTGGAAAGGTACGGTGAGTTAACATTTTAAATAACCCAAGTGTCATCCCCACTGAATGTGAAAATAGGAGGAGAAAAGATTATGGAGGTAGAAGAATTTTGTTATTTGGGAAGTAAAATTACTAAAGATGGACGAAGCAGGAGCGATATAAAATGCCGAATAGCACAAGCTAAACGAGCCTTCAGTAAGAAATATAATTTGTTTACATCAAAAATTAATTTAAATATCAGGAAAAGATTTTTGAAAGTGTATGTTTGGAGTGTCGCTTTATATGGAAGTGAAACTTGGACAATCGGAGTATCTGACAAGAAAAGATTAGAAGCTTTTGAAATGTGGTGCTACAGGAGAATGTTAAAAATCAGATGGGTGGATAAAGTGACAAATGAAGAGGTATTGCGGCAAATAGATGAAGAAAGAAGCATTTGGAAAAATATAGTTAAAAGAAGAGACAGACTTGTAGGCCACATACTAAGGCATCCTGGAATAGTCGCTTTAATATTGGAAGGACAGGTAGAAGGGAAAAATTGTGTAGGCAGGCCACGTTTGGAGTATGTAAAACAAATTGTTGGGGATGTAGGATGTAGAGGATATACTGAAATGAAACGACTAGCACTAGATAGGGAATCTTGGAGAGCTGCATCAAACCAGTCAAATGACTGAAGACAAAAAAAAAAGTGTCATCCGGCCACTTTTCTTTTAATAACTATCTTTATGAGCGGAAAAGAAAGAGGTCAGACGCTTGTTTGTACTGCGGGCAGAGTGATACAGTGGAGCATATAGTGTTCCATTGTCAGTTGGGAAAAGCCGAGACGTGAGGTGATCACCGCCTGAAATAGAGACGCCTATTAGAGAAGCTATTAAAAGAAAGCAAAAAACACATCACGCTTTTAAGAAACATCTAACATTAGAAAATCTAATTGCATTTAAAAATACAGAGTGTATGCAAAAATACTTATGATAGATTCTAAAAAACGATCCTGGCAGCAATACGTGTCATCCATTAATAGAACTATGACTACATCAGACTTTTGGAAGAAAGTGAAGGCTTTCAAAGAAAGTGTAGGCGTGCAAACTTTGGTCCTACAACTTGCCTTCAATATGAAGATAGGTCAGAGATATTCCAAAAAAATTGCAGAGTTACTTGCCAATCATTTCGAATAAACCAGTTTAACGGCTACCTACGATGAATATTTTAGAACGTAAAAAACAGAAGGTGAGGGTTTGCTGAATTTCAGAACTGAAATGACTAATTCATACAGTGTACCTCTCGAAATAGAAGAAATTATGAAGCGTTGGAGAAAGCAGGCAACACAGCAGCTGGTACGGATGAAATTCATTGTGTCTGTCATGATCAGGCATCTGAATACCACTGCAAAACGTAGATTGTTAGAACTATATAATCAGATATGGCGGGATGGAATGTACTCTTAGCAGTGGGAAAAAGCACATATTTTTCCCGTTCCAAAGAAAGACAAAAATCTGACAGATCCCAATAGTTTCCGTCCAATTTCTTTGACATGCGCTATGAGAAAAATATTTGAAAGTATGATACAATCGACTCGTTTGGATTTTAGAAAAAGAAAACATTTTATCCTCACATCAAGCAGGTTTCCGGCAATACCACTCAACTACTGACCAAATGATTAATTTATAGAATATCATATATAACAGCTTCACCTCAAGAAAACATAGTGTCGGAGTCTTCTTTGACCTGCAGAAGGCATTCGATATGACCTGGTGTTATGGAATAATGTTTCAATTACATGAATGGGGCATTCGCGGCAATCTGCCGGTATTATTCAGCAACTCTATGAATGACCGTACGTGTTAATTTTCAAGTACATGTTAATAATGAATAGTCATCAGAAAAAAGATTGGAAAATGGCATACCACAAGGCTCGCCGTTGAGCGGTACCTTGTTCACGATCTCCATTAATAAACTACTATTAGCCATTTCACCAGAAATCAACAAAAGTGTCTATGTCGATGATCTGGCAATTGTGTATGTCAGCAGCACTACAGCTACGGTGAAGTTAAATTGCAACGTGCGATAAACGCCCTCAATGAAGTTGCGAGGAATAACGGTTTCAATTTTTCACTAGAGAAAACGTGTTGTGTACACTTCTGTAGGAAGAGAATTTCTCACTGAAGTCCTTTCCTGACCATCGATGATCATCCAGTTCAATGTAAGGATAATGCACGATGTTTAGGTCTACTACTAGATAAGTTCCTTACATGAGGATTACATATGCAGGATTTGAGTGACAGATGTAAGAATGCCTTAAACATTATTAAATGTTTATCTAAACATAAATTGGGGCTCAGATAAAGAAATACTACTGATACTATATAAAGCTTGGTCCAATCAAAGCTCGACTACAGATGTATTGTACATTCATTCGCTAAAAAACCACATTTAAGAAAGTTAGACGTAATACAAAACAGCGGAATAAGATATCCCACTGACTCTTTCCGTACAAGTCTGGTGACTAGTCTAATGTCGGCAGCCCGAGAATGTTATTACATTATTAAAGAAAGATCCTGTTGCTAAGATATACGGCAAATATATGGGCTTTTTCTACCATTTAAATGATAAAACATTTAAAATCATCCTTTGGCTGCATTATAGGAGCATCGTGCTACCTATTCCAACATCGTGATACCGTACAGCCGGTGTACGGTATCACGAATTGATAAGAAAATATGAAATTGCTTTACCAAAGACATTAGCTATTTCTACAAGAGAAATACCGCCACGGTTCTTATCAGCGGTAAACAAAAGATTGGATGTCTCCTGTCGAAAGATAAAAGAGAAACCAGCAGTAATCATCCAACAGGAATTTTTATCAGCCGTCATTAGCTACGAAGAATACATAAAAATTTATACTGATGGTTCTAAAACCGAACACGGAGTTGGATGCTCCATATATTTAAATGGAGAAGCCCATTCTTGGAAATTGCCAGATATGGCAAGTGTTTATACGGCAGAACTTATTGCCATACAGCATACTCTTCGCTACTCGGAACATTTCTGCGAAGAGAGAGTGCTTATATATCCGACTCGTTAAGTGAAGTTACTGCAATTCGGAATAAGAACATTAAGGATGACCTTATTACAAAAATCATGTCCATTTTGTTCATTTTAAATCGACGAGGAGAGCGATGTGTATTTGTATGGACTTCAGGACACGCTGGTATTGCAGGAAACGAAAACGCAGAACGGAAAGATTCTCTGATAACTTGGATATAATTCCTGTTCGACGAGAGGGAGATGTTAAAAATTACCAAACTAATACAATAACAGACAGTTGGAATAGTAATGTAGATGATTTAATATGAAATTAAACGCAATTAAAACTTCTCCGTATAAACGGAAAAGCGACGTGAAGCTAACTGGGCGAATTCAATTGGCGGTGACCAGACTCAGAATCGGTCACTCGTAAATAACAAATTCATATTTGTTAACCGGTGAAAAAATACCACTGTCCAGGGTTTGTAAAAAAGTATCTAATGGAAGAGTGTACCACATATGAAGAACTCAACAAGAGATTCGGCCTGATGTCTGGAAATTTAGAAATTGTAGCTAATGTATTAAAAAAATGATATTAATGAAATTTATAATAATTAATATAAAAATTAAATATTATAAACGTAAATTATGCGATCACCGTGGCTGTTTATGTAGCTTCTCGATATCCCGGGTTTGAATCCCGATCAGGCATGGAATTTTTTCATACGCTGTAATTTCCACCGGGCTAATGAACATAAGCTGTTGATGTCCACTCATTCATAACAAAAAATAAACAAACGTAAATTTATTTCCTTTTGTTAAAGTATGTATAATAATAACATTAAAATACCGTAACATTAATACGTGAAAAGGAGTTTCCTGTTTGCAGGAAATTTTCGTTGTTAAAAATAGTTTTTAAATATTCCTAAGGATTTTTATTATATTTAATGTTTGGGTATAGTTATACAAATTTTATATTATTTAAGTAGAAGAAAAGTTTATAATTAATGTAAAGGATGTACATTTAGATTTTTTTTTATTGTCTAAATCCATTAAGAGATGGATACATACTCATATTTAAATACGCCTAAATTACGTAAGGATGGAAATATTACTACATTTTAGAATTGAATAAAATGTTAAAAGGCGAGCGCGTACCAGACCCTAATTGTATAAATTAAATGTAAAATATTGCTCATTCATATTTGAACTAAGAAATAGAGATATTTTGTAGAAAGGGTAGGGCAAAAGTTAAACTAGGAGGAGAAAGGAGAGAGCGTTAGAACATAAATTCCTGTGTAGATTACCCAGAAGTAATTTAAAACATGGTATGTTCTACGTAGAGGCCGTAGAGCTTTAGTCGTTCGCCTTCCTGTTTGCATTTCTCTCAACCTCTCCGCTTGGAGCAAACCATTCATCTGGAGGATTGCACAAATCCGCCTGGAGGGAGGGGCTGTTCTTAGATAAAACTTCCTATATACATATACGTAATAATTGACGTTATCCTTAGGGCTACTGCAAGGGTAGCCCTCGTACCGTTCTTATCATCGCATAGCGAAATTCCTGACGCTTCAGATAGCCTATAGACACATTGCTTCGTTATTTTAACTCTCTACAGAAACTAATTTTATTCCACTTTAAAATAACCTCTTAGGTTACCGAACAACCATCTTCTCGTTCATTAAACAAACTTATTTTCCTTGGAGTTAATGAAATGTAAAATCTTATTACATAACGTTACATCCACCTATTTTAATAGATTATTTTCTATTAGGTTTTTGGATGATTTTTAGTTACCACATAATCCGGAAGAGATGCATTCTTCCATTTAAATAATTTGATTATACCTGTACGAGGCATCGATTACAGTTGGCCAAAGGAATCAAAAGAAAAAATCATAATAGAAAAGGTTAATTTTAGATTAAATTTAATTTCATTCTATCTTTAATTAATTTTACGTGTATTGAAAAGTTTTTATTTTTTATATTATTTCTATTTGTATGAATTAATACTGTGAAATAAATTAAGATTTGTGAATAGTTTTCAAAATTAATAGCATTCCAATATCTTTATTTATCATTTTCTATCTCCTTTTCCATTTAATAATTTTAAGTAAATAGAAAACATTTTTACCATTTAATAGCGATTATTTCTATTAAGCATTCATCTTTTTATGTAAGAGCGGGAATCAACAGATATGGTCATTAGCCCAGTGGAAATTGGTACCATATGAAAAGATGGCCATGCTTGACCGAGATTCGAACCCAGGAACTCCACTCGAAATACCGAGATGCTACCTACTCAGCCACGAAGGTCGGCTCTATTAAACTTATTGAAAGAAAAGTATCAAAATCTTTTCAAATATTACGTTTCTTTTTTTTTAAATTTATTCTTGTGCACGTTTTATAGCTGAAAAATTACTTTCAAGTATATTAGTTTTTTATTTCTCTTTTTAATTATTACCTAGGTTTTTCTTCTGAATATTACAGAATAATTTAATAAATTTTTTGTTGTCTTTATTATTTTTTTTAAATGTTCTATGAATCGTTCTACAAATACAGAAGGTGATATTAAAATATGAAAAGAGCTTCATATTTCAAAGCAGATATAGAAACGAGTTAGAATCTACATATTCGTAGTTACAAGATTACCACTTCTTGGTGGTTTATAAATCCTTTTTCTGCCATTTTGGGTCAACCATATTAAATCAAACTTTGTTTTTTAAGTAGATAAGTGGGCATATGAAACATGATTTTAATGTAAAATTTACATGAAAAATTATGGCGAAAACCGTATCTAGATAAATAGCTTTGTTTTCGAGTTATAAAAAATAGAAGATGCAAAAATGGAAATGTCAGGGTAGTAATAAAACGAGGTGAAACTCCCCGTAATCAGTTTTTTATTTCGTTTTACCTATAGAATTATATTCAATAACAATGTTTTAACAGTTAATATTTGAATTAATAGCCCAAACACTAATAATAAGTCTTCTCAATAATAATTAACACTAATTGAAAAAAAGAATTATATTAATAATAATAATAACAGCCCTAAACGTTATAATAATAACAGTCTTAAACGTAACAAAAATGCAGGCTATGACTACTATGTCCGACACCAAAAAAAACAAACCAACACGGAAATAACCACCTCCTCTACATGGACGAAATTAAACTATACGCAACCACAGAGACACAGATAAAAGGAATCCTCAAAACCATAGAAGCATTCGCCTCAGACATGTATAAGGAGTTCAAAATATGAACTCCTCTTTTCGGGGTGAAAAGTAAACTGTAAACAATGAAAACCTGATGAGTCGCAAAAATGCAACTCAAAAACTAATTCCGAAACCGGCTTATTAAATTTCTAGAAAAAAACTTCTTTCTTTTTCCTGTTAAGCCTCTGGTAATTACCGTTCAAATAATACTTCAGAGGATGAGTAAGGATGATATGTATGAGTGTGAATGAAGTGTAGTCTTGTACAGTCTCAGTTCGATCAATCTTAAGATGTGAGGCTAAGTAAACCCAACCACCAAAGAATACCAGTATCCACGATCTAGTATTTAAACCCGTGTAAAAATATCTGACTTTACTAGGACTTGAACGCCGGTCAACTTCCAAATCAGTTGATCTGGGAAAACGCGTTTACCACTAGACCAACCCGGTGTGTTCTAAAAACAAAACTAAATTCCAAAAACCTCACCGAAGTCAACTACACATTTGCTATACCCGTCCTCACGTACTCCTGTGGCATCATCAAATGGTCACACTCAGGTGTAGAAAACACTCACATCCTCATCTGCTCGGAACTCACTAACACAGGATGTAACATCCCAACACACGTAAAGAAAAACTCTCCGTAGATGGAAAAGAAGGGTGGTGAGTAATCATAGACACACAGTCATTAAACACAAAACGAAGTGCAGACACTCAAAAATTTATTTCATACGAAGCAAACCAGCCTACATTCAGCGGCAGTAAAAGCAAATGAAACAATGAACACACCGTTATGTCGACATTTTCTGGAAGTCGAATCATGTTACCCATTACAATAGGTAGCTTTCTTATGAAATCTACCTAAAATAGGTTTATCCCCATCCTTTTCCGAGCGACTTAAAATTTCAGTTCTGTACTCTTATACATTACTATCACTGTACCGAATTTCAAGTTTTACGATGCCGTAACAAAAAGTTACAATTTAAAAATGCTCGTAATCTACACCAAACAGTGGTGTAATCATCCCAAATCCAGTAAATTTGCTCGTTTACAAACCCAACAAGCCAAATATAAGGTTCATCTGGGAAGATTTTTTTTTTTGTGAAAATTTTATCTACTTCGAGTTTGTGAAGAGTTTTAAAAGCAAAACATCAACGTAAAAAATGATCCCATGTTTTAATTTTTAAGTTACTTGATTCTTATACGAGTGTATACCAAGATATTTACGTTAACTTCGCCATGTTCATTTTGAAAAAGTTCCAGTTCTTGTGAATGTTGTGAAACCGATAAATTTCGATTTTCACAAACACTGCTACTTACAGCAGCAATATTCTCTTGAATCCTTGCATTTCTTTTGTGAATTGGTGTTTCATTATAAAAGAGAAAAAAAATTCTTTTCAAATTTTTTAATCAAACTATGGTGCATTGTTTGGCCGATTATGTGTACCATAAATATTGCGATGCCCATGATAATTGTCTGTAATCGATTCTATATTTTGATAATAAATTTTTTAAATTTGTTAATGTTATTGAGGCATGTAGCGTTCCATGATGATTTGTCATGAACTATTGAAAACAAATGATGCATCAAAGATTAAAAATCAATTTTGCCACCAAAATTTGTAAAATTTTGAGGTCAGTTTGAAAGACCACTTATAAGAAAATATTTTTACATATAATTTTTAACATTTACCACGATAACTAAAAATAATTAATAAATTATCTTCATTTTAATCAAATCCACATAGTTTAACTTCTCTTAACGCTTATTGAAATGTTATACTATTTATAGGAATATCCAATCACCCTCTTGACAAATTTTACATTTTAATAAACAAAATCACGAATTTTTTATCTAATGATTAACTTAAGTTTATATATTTTATTAATTAAAGAATTGCATCTTCTTTTCTCACAACTGCATAAAAGGAGTGTAATGTATTTAGGTTGCATGTACATATGTTTTTTCCACCGTAGCAGTTCAACAGCTGAACTGATTTACATGTATGACCTCGCGTTGGAATTCGTACGTTACCGGGAATGTTATAGGCTGTTTAAATTAGTATCATTAGTGTTATAGGGAGTAGGCATAAGCTATTTATATATTATTTATATTATAAATAATTTTTTTAAAAATGAAAACAAAATTATACTATATACAAATTTGTCACTCGCAACCTCAATCATTTTTTATTTGTCCTATATTAGTATATTCTATATTAAAAAGCAATGTGTGTCAGCAATGTTCATTTTTTGAAGTCGTATTTTTTAATTTGTAATATTTATTTCTTTATCAAAATTTCGTTAATTTATTGAGAATGGATCTTATTTATTTATTATTTCCTTATACAAAGTAAAGGAAGTACTGTGATCGCGAAAAATTTCGGTTTCCAGATTTCAATGGAAGTATCCATTTTGATCATCCCTAAATACATTTTGACTAGTTTCGGCGCTACGTCTGTGCGTACGTACATATCTTGGCATAACTCAAAAACGATTAGCCGTAGGATGTTGAAATTTTGGATTTAGGACTATTGTAACATCTAATTATGCACTTCCACTTTTGATTGCAATCTACTGAACCAAAATAGTCCAAAAAAGCCCAAAATCCAATAAGGTTTGGATTTTGGACTTTTGTTAACTGCAGTAATGAGCTCTCATTTAGAGCTTTTCAACGATATATCATAAGTATTACTTATTTTCATTGGTTCCAGAGTTTTGCCAAATAAAATTTTAATTAATGAAATATTTGGTCTTACAAGGGGAAGGTACATCGGCTCCAATCAGTCTTTATCTCCTGTTTTTTAACTTTTTTTTTTTTTAATTTAAATATATTGATTTATTAATAATTTACTAACCTTTCATTGTAAAAAAAAATTACGATGAATAATAATTCAATAACGAAAAATAAGTATCTTTTTTTTTCATTGGAGAAAAATAGAAATCATTTAAAACATTTTTAGAAAAGTATTTGCTCGAGAAAAGTATTTGAGATCTTTATTCTCTAGGCGAATTTTTTTTGTATTCTCGCTGGAGAGGCATTTTAGTAAAAAATTACACTTTAAAAAAAATTAAAAGATAATAAAATATGAAACATATTTTACGAAAGGTACTTTGAAAACTTACCCGAATGGTAAACCTGAACGCCAAAAAACTGTATACTATCGCTTCATAGATTTTACATACCTGAATAGTATAAGTACGATAAATTAATTTAAAAGCATTATTATAATTTCACATATTTCTTAAATCTAAAAGTAAGAATTTCTTTTTAAAATTATTATTTTGGTATAACCGATAAAACATCTAAACGGGACGATTTCTAGCAGAAATATCGTTTACAACTAAAGAAAATAAATTTCTGAACTGAATAGTATGTTATTCAAACGGGTTATTGGTTGTAGCTTACGTATTCAGAAGATCCTTTTAATTCCCCAAGGTACAGTTCCCACTCAAGACGTCCCTGATCGCACATATCTACCTGATCAGGAAATTATATTATTCCTTTAAACTTGTAAAAGGATTACCTTTTATGATTCTCAGATTTTTTTTTTAATGATATTTTTTAAATGGCTTTTCGATAATAATTAAAATTTTTCATTATGCTTTTCTACCGAATGAAATACTAAATTTATTAATTTACATCAATTATTCAATTCTTTGGTATATTATAATATTTTAAATTCAACTTGCCGTACATATTTTTTTGATTGATTTTAGTATTTTTTTAATAACTCTATATTTTATTTTTAGATTTTTCCTAAGCCACCTTTCTCTCTCACGGAGCATTCAGAAATCACATTTTTGGAAGTATTCGACTGGATCTTATTAAGTTCATCTGATGTATATTAAAATTAAAAATTAGATTTAAATCTTTATTCTTGTTTGTGATAAAATTCCATACCTGACAGGAATTCAAACTTTAGTATATGAAAGGCTGAAATATTACCATTTTCCCGTAGGAATTGGCATTGTACAAATTCTACACGTACACAAAGGAGTGTACATTAACATTATGAAATAACGATGTGCAAAATGAGAAGACCCCCATTTCCCTATTCATTTCCCCGGTTCCCCTTCCCCCTTCCCATTTTCTTCCCTGTTTCTATTTTCCTTGTTTCCATTTTCCCTTTTTCTTTCTCGTCTTTCCCCTTATATTTCTCTCATTTCCCCCTTTCATTTCCTTTTCCCGTTTTTCCTTTTTCTCGTTTTCCCCTTTTTGTTTTCCCTTCTTCCCTTTTTAACTTTTTAGATTTTCCCTTTTCCGATTTTTCCCTTTTCTACCTTTTTTCTCGCGCGTAAATAGGTTCAGTAGTTTTTTAGTCTATAGCGGACACTCATATCGGAAACACTGAAATGGAATCTTAAAATATTTAGTATAGCGTGTGTTGCTTTTACGTCCAACAGATAGCGGTTTTAAAAAAAAAAATGTTTTTACCTATCACAGGTGTGACATCTTAGGTATATAAATTAGTAGGTATTTAAAAACATGCGGGTATTCAAATGCAACGTTGTGTCAAAATTTCAAAGCAATTGGTGAAGAATTTCTGAGATTTAAAATTTGAACAAACGAACATTTGCATTTTTATTTATATAGATAAACTAAAATTATCTGTGTGCACGTTGGGTGTAATTAAACTAAATTACTTCTGTTTATTATCTTTATTTAATATATTAACAAGATAACTGCGTTCTATATAAATTATGTTTATATTTTATTAGATGACGTTACACTTGTAGCATTTTTCAAATTATATTAATATACGAGACATTATGTTGTATGTAAGTTGCATGGTGTTTTTAATTGCAGTTCGTTATTATAAATGAGGTTATGCATAATAGATAAATGGATAATTTTACAACACGTTGTATCTACAAGTTTTTTAATTAAATTACTAGTCACGAACTTATTGGTTATTTTTTTTTTTAATTCAATTTATGTTTATGGACTTCGATTTTGTGGTATTAATTAATTATTTTTTAATTATACTTTATTTTATATTATTTTTCTGGAACGTATAGTTTTCAATATTAATTCATCGTGCTCATAAACAGTTTTACTATTTAAAATATACAAGTTTTTATATAGCTTACTTTAATTAATACTTATTTCTTCGAAAGTACTATAGAAATATAACATCTAGTCTTTCTATCATTAGTCGATTCAGAAGGAGAAGAGGTGGGAGAAATACCAATGAGACAACAATAAATAATATTTAAATTCTATTTGTACTTTCCCGATTATACCTTTATTGATGATATATAGCAGCAATAAATCTATCGGGATAGCTTACAGGCAGATTATAGGCAGTAATATAAACATAGGGAAGGTGTACAGACTGATATTAAAGTATGCAAATGGTTTCTTATTTCTAAAGTGAGGAATACTAGAATATGTATATCTAAGATGTAAGAAATATCACGATCCTCATAACTCCATATTCTTTGTTTTTTGGTTTTTAATGAATCCAGACAGGCCAATATACACATACTATCATGAAGGAAACATTTAAATCGTCTACACTATTGAAGTTGTCTGATAAAGATAGATTCTGTAAGTTATTTTACTAAACGGAATTCAAGAGACTGAATATTTTTTACTGGATTAATTGATTTTGATGAAATTTGGCACAGAAGCTGGTGTGTGTGTGTGTATAAATATATACGAGCTGCGACAATAAAGTAATGAGACTGATTTTTCTTTAACTAAAACGGTAAGCAACATTTTTTTCACATCAGTCTCATTACTTTATTGTCGCACCTCGTATGTATATATATATATATATATATATATATATATACATAAAAACCAGTTTGTACACTAATTGTACATATGGGCAATTAATTGGTAAAATTTGGGATCGATATCTCAAAAGGGTTTGGTACATAGGTTTTTGGGGTCAATTTTCTCGAAAGTTAGAAAATATAATTCCACTTTATATTAAGCGGAATGCTTAATACAAATTGCTTAATAATTAGCAAAAAAAATAATTTACTAATAATAATTTAAAATAATACAAATATATAAAATATTTTATATATTATATTAATATATTTACAAATATAATAAAATATAATATAATAATTTACAAATTGCTTAATGCTTAGTATGTGCATGAATGCTTATCTTACAATTTTTAAAACGATTTTCCCCAAAATTTTCCCTTCATCAAAAATTCAAAAAAATGACTTAATTTGGCTAGTTTTTTATGATTTTTAACATTCCCGTCTAGCGCTATAGCAGAGCTGTAACTATAAAAGGGAGAGTATTGTAATCGGTCCAATTTGGGCGTAAGCATTTTGGGCGTAAACCGGATTTTGACACCTAAGGAATCGTAAAAACTAAAAAATTTATGGAAATTTTCCGGGTGTTAATGTTTGCAGATACGTGTGTATGTTTCGTATCGCACTCTAAATCACCTTTTTTTCTCTTTATTCATTTGACTGGTTAGATGCAGCTCTTCAAAATTCCCTATCTTACACTAGTCGTTTCATTTCGGTATACCCCCTACATCCTACATCCCTAACAATTTGTATCACATATTCCAAACGTTGCCTGTCTGTACAATTTTTTCCTTCTACTTGTCCCTCCAATATTAAACGACTATTCCAGGATGCCTTAATATATGGCCTATAAGTCCTATAACATTTTCCTGTAGCACCAAATTTCAAAAGCTTCTAATCTTTTCTTGTCAGGTACTCCGATCGTCAAAGTTGCACTTCCATATAAAGCGAAGCTCCAAACATATACTTTCAAAAATCTTTTCCTGACGTTTAAATTAATTTTCTATGTAAACAAATTACATTTCTGACTGAAGGCTCGTTTCGCCTTTGCTATTTGGCATTTTATATCGCTCCTGCTTCGTCCATCCTTAGTAATTCTACTTCCCAAATAACAAAATTCTTCTACCTCCATAATCTTTTCTTTTCCTATTTTTACATTTAGTGGTCCATCTTCGTTATTTCTACTACATTTCATTACTTTCGTTTTGTTCTTGTTTATTTTCATGCGGTAGTTCTAGCGTAGGAATTCATCCATGCCGTTCATTGTTCCTTCTAAATCCTTTTTACTCTCAGCTCGAATTACTACATCATTAGCAAATCGTAGCATCTTATCTTTTCACCTTGTACTGTTACTCCGGATCTAAATTATTCTTTTAACATCGTTAACTGCTAAGTTCTATGTAAAGATTAAAAAGTAACGGTGATAGGGAACATCCTTGTCGGACTCCCTTTCTTATTACGGCTTCTTTCTTATGTTCTTCAATTATTACTGTTGTTTGGTTCCTGTAAATGTTAGCAATCGTTCTTCTATCCCTGTATTTGAACCTTAATTTTTTTTCAAATGGTGAACATTTTATTCCAGTCTACGTTATCGAATGCCTTTTCTAGGTCTATAAATTCCAAGTATGTTGGTTTGTTTTTCTTTAATCTTCTGTCTACTATTAATCTGAGCCATAAAATTGCTTCTATACTTTTCCTGAAACCAAATTGGTCTTCTCCTAACACTTTTTCCACTCTCATCTCAGTTCTTCTGTACAGAATTCTAGTTAAGTTTTTTGATGCATGTCTAGTTATCATAGAGTTAAAACTACTCGACCGATTTTGATCAAACTCTTGTCAGATTACTTCTATATATGAGGGATTAATGTTATTAAATTTTTAACTTAAAAGGTCATGGGGATTAGGCTATAAAACAAGGTCACCCTCAGTATCTCGAGATTTCGCCAAATTAAAGTCTTATTTTTCTTAGGCACATTTATTCAAAACCCAGGAAATTGAACGAGTGTGGGTGTCAGCAAAATGGCCGAACAAAAATAATAGGGGCACAGCTCGCCACTATTTAGATTCGATTCGTATCTGGCTGAATACATGTAACGATCGGCGGTCTGTGGCAACGTATGTGATATCGTCAAGTTTTGGGACTCTGTTCAAACACAAAAGTAGTTGTAAAATTTCGAACATTTTGTATAATATAAATAATACTATATAAATAATAATATACATGTTTAAACATCATACTTCTTTCTGAAAACAGGTGGCTTCCATTAATTCAGAAAGTATCAAAGTTCTTTGAAGGTGATTTTGGATTTTGGATTTGGGGGAGCAGAAAAAAATAAAAATTTTCTGATGTTCTTGAATTAATTTTTTTTTTTTGTTTAATCATAAAATAATAATTTTATTTTAAATACAATCATAAATTATCCCACCCCAAAAAAAAAATTTTCAGTTATCATTATTTTTCCACTATATAAGAATTCATAACCAATGCCGGGATATTTATTACATTTTTTTTATATAATTATTTTTGTATATAATATTATTATATATTATAATTATTTATTATTTATATAATATATAATTATTATTATAAATTATAATTAATACTTTTTTTTTATAATAAATCTTTTATATAATTATTATGGAAATCTGACTGCTTTGAGAGGATCATGTATGCTTTCTCTTAAATTGTAATCCTTGTTAATGTAATTTTGTTTACAACGATCTCAAACATACAAAATCAATACTTAGTAAATATTTTTTAGCTTAAAAGAATCTTTGAGATAAATACGTACAAAACAATTTTTTATTCTTCTTTTATAAATTTATATTTATAAATATGTAATTTATGATTTTCAAAAAAAAAAATATCACCTAATAATTAATCACACATCCTACAAAAAAAAAATTATAGCCTGTACGACTTTTAAAAATAATTTATGCTATATATATATTTTTTTTTTCCCTACATTAAACTATATTATAGTTTTATGTTGTTTGCTTAGAAAATCTTAAATAAACTATTCCTAAAACAGTGTCATTTATTTAACCTTAATAGCCGTTTTAAATTAATAAAAACAATATTTAATATTGATAAGTGTATTGCAACACAACTTAAAAACAATTTATTTTGCTTTGTTTAATGCACTTTTAGAAAATGAAAATTTACAGTTTGATAAAAATAACATTTTTTAACACTTTTATCGAAAAACTGTAAATATATTGTATATTAGTTATCTACTTATATATAATAAAAATCAATTTAAAAAATAAATCAGAATTTAGGTTTTTTTCTGTACATTCACTGTTCCAAAAAGTTTTTATTTAATTTATATTTCTATTTTTTTTATTATTTTTTAAAATCATTTTAAGTATATCGAATTAATAAACTAACAAATTAATAAAAATAATTACATTTTATGATGTTTTATTAGATGATTTTTTTGTACAAATTAAAAGCTAAACCATTTTCTCTACATTTAAAAGGAATTAGACAATATAAAAATTGAATTTAAGAAATGGAGTAGTAAAAGCCAAAAAGGAACTGCGTGTCATTATATTTGTGTCTTTGTGCGTATGTATTTGTATTTTACATGGTATAAATATAGTCTAAGACTGTAACAACGGTGAATATCTTTATAACATCTGATTGTTAACGGTTTCAGTGATTTAAGTCCTTAAGGGTAAAGGACACTGACAATGGTTTTAGTCTACTCTTCTAGTTATTAACGTACAATTCCCGAGGGAACATAAAATACCTGGACTGATTATCTCTAGTATTGATTTTCCTGTTGTTTCCCATTGTTATTATGGTTCGTAACGTATTTTGAGACGTGAATTTGTGTAACGCATATTTATATTTTTCTGGATTAAAATTTGTTCCCGATTTCTTTTTTATACGTTATTTTTTTGATTTGGTAAAAGTGTTCTCTATGATTTATTCAAACAAAAAACAGTATATATCACGGTAATCCAGGAAAGGGATAAATACTTTTAAAAATCCTACAATTAATATATATTTTTTAATGCTAATAATAGTTATAAAATGTAAGATTACTGTGAATTGATTGACATATATAATTTAAAAACAAGAAATAAACAATTTTGTAAAAATAAGCAAACTTTTTGTAGCTATAAGTTAAGATACAACTTCCATATGTGTAAAAACATTTACTTTAGTTTTGCCAATATACTTGCATTAATAACTTAAAATAGTAAAAACTGATAATCTGTAATTAAAAAATCTTGAAACAAAAATTAAAAACTCATAAATTTTTGACAATATCATGAATTTCTCTCGTAAAAAAAGTACTGCAGATGTTTTATAATTACTAAAATAAGGTATAAAGTAATCACACAATTTCACGCTGTAAAGTATTCAACATCCATACGAAGCATAATTATTCATTAAGAAGAAATATAATCTTTTTTATCATAGTAGTAATATTTTTTAAATTTTTTTTAAGAATTGCTTGTTATCCTTAGAAAAAAAATATTTTTTTTGGACGGTATCCAATTCTCAATTTAGCTATACGATCTTTCCACAACGGTCGTAAACCTTATATTCAATGGAAAGAGGAACCCTATTTGTGTTAACAGTACAATGATAATATACTTATTTTGTTGGGTTTCGGAGTGATGTAGGTGATTAGCCTTCCGTTTGGGGATTTGATCAAAATTTATTTAAAAAACATTTAAATCAATTTATATCAGTTATATAATTTAAAACTAACGGCACCTTAATATTATCATCATTATGTTATTGGGTTTTTATTTATTTATTTATTAGATCCTGGTTTTTTGATAATTAGTAACAAGCTAGTAACATTAGTGTGTAACAAGGTACATAGAATATACGCGCTCATTACATGAACAAGGTACACAAGCTGCTTACGGGCCTAAAATTAATAAACCTCCATTAGATACCTGGAATTTTCTTGAATATCGATATGAATCAAAAAGTAAACTCTGGTATCAATAAATTAATAACCTGAAAAAATTAAACATAAATCAGTACAACTAAATAAGTAAAAAAAAAATCATTAAGATAACGAAGTGATTTTTAGAAAATAACACAAACTAAACAGTCTAAAATAATGTAGGAAGCCTATTTTAATAACATATATTACATTAATAATAATAATTTTTTTTTTGTACAATATAATAGCAAAGCCTTGTTATATCGCACAGTAAAAACAAGGGATACAAATTATATTACACTTACACTTCCAAACTACCGAATAATTCCGAAATTGATCTGAAGTTAATTCGATATAACCTTAAGATTGACTCAATGTTAATAAAATGACAGCTTACACATAGTATAAATCTTAAGTTTTTCCTAGCTTTTCATGTCATGACATCTACATTCTTTGTAAACAATAATTCTCATCAAAATTTATGCGTATATCAACAGTTACCTTTACCGTCCTGACACTAGAATTGCTAATTTCATACTACTTTCATATTACTTTTGAGCCAATCCCCAAAAAATAGCGTTGCGGACGATATTTAGAGCACCGTGGTTCGTCAGAAACGCCACTCATCGCCACGATACGGAACTACAAACCGTATCCGAGGTGAGAGTGGCGCAGGCGCGCAAACTGTTCGGGAGTGCGGCCATTTCCGAACACGACCATCCTCGGGACATCTGCCAAGAGGACCCTAATCCGCAGGGTATAAGAAAACTGCCTCATGCCTTATTAGATGAACCATAGTGAAGAGGCGGTATGGGGGTCGAAAAATGATAAGCCAGGCTTAGGAGCCTCTACATCGCTTAAGCTGTAAATGGAAACCGCGCGAAAATTCCGGCCGCGAAATTGACCGTTATCACAATTAAATTTTATTAAAACTATAAAAACCTACACCTCAGACCGTCCCACTAAGGTACCACAATTTAATTCAGTTAGCACATGCAACTCCTTCCGAAAAAGGGAACGCATTGCTCCCTCCAAATAACTAGGGCCCGGTAGGCGTCTTTATGCTAGCTCCTAAGGTGCTTGTACCGAAAGGGCTTCAGCGGAAGGACTGAAGGGGAATCCCGTCGGTAGTACGAGGCTCAAAAGCTTAGTCTCCCACGATCAGACCCAGTAAATAAATTTCACGCTGGTCCATACGGATGAAAACGCAAATTACCCAATCTGTCCATAAATAAAACTTAAAATTTATAACCGTCACTAAGTAGCCCATGAAACTCACCCGGTAATAGAAAGAGTTGTATCTTCCTATTATGTCCTTTGCTATTTGTCCCTTGCTGTTGAGCAAGGGACATTGGCCAGGCTCTGCGATCTGTAGGAAAAATATTGACACCCGCCATTCTTGCGTTGCGTTCCCTAGAGCAAATCCCTAGTTAAAATAATCATGGAGGTTCTCTCAAAGTTCAAGGGCAAACTGTTCATTACATTCATATAAAAATAATAATAATACCACCAGGGGCTTTCGAGAAGTTTTCAGGGAATTAAAAAATGACTATGATATTTGTCAAGATGATCAATCATTTACATGAGGGTAACGAAATTTTAGACTTCTGCATTTAGTTGTTTTTTCTGATAATAGAGTAAAGAAAGAATTTGAAATATGGATAAAATTGAACTTCGGATTGTTGTAAAGTAGTTTGGTTTAAAGGTTTAACCCCGATAGACTTATAAAGAGGTAGATTACACTTGAAAAGATTCTTCGCGTTCAATTTCAACGCTACATTACTGGAATGAAGTTAAACGTAGTACATCCATTCAAGATGATGATTGCTTGGTGCTTGGGAGCTCACCTGCGAAATCATCACAAAAATCCATGATGAAGTTAAGCGAGCTTACTAACAGTACAAATTCTTAGCCACTATATTTTTTTCGTGATGTTTGATGAGAAAAAGCTTTCCGTTGGATTGTTGCAACGTTTGTAAACGCATTCAGCTGAATACTTATCAAGGGTTTAAACTTATTTAAACGCGATTCTGCTAAATTTTTTCCATGTTTTGTAATAGAAGATATAGATAGTGTATATATTTATATGTATGCACTATAGAAATCAAACAGATTTCAACAGTGATAGAGAGGATATGAAAATTCGTCAACTAAGCAAAAACGGTTGCATCTGCAGGAAAATTCATGATGGGTTTTTTTTTTAGATTCTCGTAGTGTGGTGTTCATACACATGGTTGGATGAAAAGCATTAACGTGCTTTCACATGCGCCGTATTCATCGGATTTGGCTCTCATCAATTACTTCTTCTTTTCAAAACTGAAGAAATGATCGCTGAACGAATATTCACTAAAAAAGATGAAGTCGAAGCTGAGACAACCACTTATTTTCCTGAGTTTTGCAAATGGCATTATAATGAGGGTATTAAAAATACCAGTCTTCGTAAAATTGTGTCGAACTGCATGTTGACTAGTTGAAAAATTACGAAAACTTTTGTGTTTTCTGTCAGGCCGATACCTTCCGAACGTCTCTCATAATAATAATAATAATAATCTTTCATCAAGAGGTTCTGGGTTCGAATCCCGGTTAGGCACGGCAATTTTCATACGCTACAAATTTCCATTCGAGCTAAATGATTATAGCCGTCGATGCCCGCACATCTTATTAAATAATAATAATAATAATAATACTGATAATAATAATGAACTCTGGTATTTATAAAATAATAA
Organism: Lycorma delicatula; assembly: GCF_047948215.1. NCBI lineage: Eukaryota > Metazoa > Arthropoda > Insecta > Hemiptera > Fulgoridae > Lycorma > Lycorma delicatula. The sequence goes on from NC_134464.1 coordinate 40,544,301, forward strand.
ATGAATATGATGAAAAGTTTTACTTAGTTTAAAATAATAATAATTAGTGATATAGGTTTTTAACGAAGAATTTCAAATTATTATTTTAGTAATTAAAGCCGAATGAGATATGTCGTTTCAGTTTTCTCATTCTGTTGTTAAAACATTAAAACCTTAATTTTTGTAATGTCTCTAAGTCATTTGTCATTTTTACATATATATCGATATTATCAGGCAAATTTATATATTGTCTAGCTATGAGAAAATATTATATTTTTTTACAATTTTTAAGACATTAGTTTTAAATATGAATACACAAAGTCCATTTCATTAATTCATTTTTTTTTTTCATTTCATACTAATAATGATTGATGTATTTTCTAAAATTTAATTTGTTAAAACAAACTGAAATTTTATCTAGATTTAAAAAAAAAAAGTAATATTTTTAATGACTTTTTCATTTATGTCTTTTAATAAATGAATGTGTTCAATTTAAATGAATTATATATACATATATATATAAAACAAAAAGTAATTTTATATAAAAATAATTATTATAAAAACTGATTTTAAATTAAATTTAAAAAATTAAAAAAAGGTAAAAATAAAAAGATAAAACACTGAACGTAATTTTTTATCGTATTGTGATTGTGATCTGTTAGCCCATGACCAAAATTAAACTTACTGGATTGGCATTATCGTAAACATTAATTGATGGCAATCTAAGATGCAGCCTTATTGCAATCTGAAAAGCCTTATTGCTATTGGCAATAAGGTTCATAGTTGACTGCTGGTCGCAGTGGTTAGTGTGAGTTAGTAGTGGTGTACCTTGAGTTGTTTTCAATTCGGTTGTAGCTTATCTGTAGTGGATGGCATAGACAATTGTAACTGACATCGACTGATAATATTGTTTATTGTTATTCAAGTGATAAACTTTTGATATTGGAATTAATTTAAATAATTTCGGTTGTTGTTATCTCTTGATAAGATAGACTGCTGTAGCTTAGTTTATCAAGCTATCATTTATATATATATATATATATATATTTTTTTTTTCCCCTAATTACCGAAATTGTCCCCTAAGTACAATTTCGAGACATGCGACGTCGTAGCTCCCTCCCATCTGGGGATACAGCCTCACAAGGGGCTGGACCCTCGAAGGGAGCAACTGGAAGGAGAGAGAGTGGCACAGTGGACACTGAAGGTATGGATACTACGGTGAGCACCCAGGAAAAGAATAAATGGAGGGAAACCGAGGGCAGAGTAGCCAAAAGACCTAGAGCGGGTTCTTCGGAGGAGGAAGAAACCCCTCCTACTCATGAGGAAATTACCTACAAATTAGGTAATGCAATCACACAACTGAGACACATGACTGGCAAGGGGAGTCAAACTGCAATCAAAGCCCATGAAAGGGAACTTAAAGAAATATATGAAGACTTACAAAGACTGTGTGAAGAGAAAGCGGAGACATGTAATCAGACCACTCAGACTGAAGGTCATTATAACAGCGAGATGTCGGATATTTTGGATGTTGATCTATCAGACTAGCAATTGATAGAGAGACTGCCCTGCAGATGGTCAAGGTGGGTGATGAACAGGATCACTCAGGTTAACGCAGCAAAACCTGGAGAGGGTAGTTGTCACTTTGTAGACTTGAATGGAATAAGACCAAACAGCATATATGCAGGAGAAACGCCTGGTGCAATGTTTCTTCAGGAATCAACGATACTCGAAGACAGTAAGGTCACAACTAATGGTACAAGATACACAGTCATCTATGACTCCAGTTGCGGGGATAAGGAAATGGCGTCACACGTTCTTAAGGCACTAAGAAGAGTAGTGGGTAACTCTGAGTCTTCAGTTTTCGTGATACCAAATGGCCCTCCAGGCATTTTGATTAGGAAAATAGTAATATATATTTTAAGGAAGGGGAAGACCGTACCAAGGATGGTCCTCCCCAATCCAAGTGACAATGCGAGACCAAGATCCAGATCGGCGTCTGTAAGGCGAGGAACCCCACCGGTCGCCGAGAGTAAAACCATTGTTGTACAAGGACAAGGGAAAACACACGCTGATCTATTAAAAACTATGAAAGAGAAAGTTAAAGTAGAGGTGGCTGGAGAAATTCTTTCTATAAGAAAGGTTAGAGATGAACAGCTAGAAGTTAGGGTAAGTGGAGTACAGAAGGCAGGGGAGTTTTCTGCAATGCTGAAGGATAGAGCAGGGGATCTTCAGGTCGATATACGTAACAAGGGAGACCGTAGAACAGTTGTACACATTAAGGACATGCTTGGAGATACTACGGAAGGTGAGCTAAAAGAGGCAATTGAGAAGGTCCTAGGAACGGGTGAGAGATTTCAAATAACATCTATGAGAGACGCATACGGTAGTACCAAAAATGCTACAATAATTACTACTCAACGCAGCGCAACAAAGTTAATAACAGCAAGACTGAGAGTAGGATGGGTTTGCTGTAGGGAATATATCCGCATCAAAAACGAAAAATGTTACCGGTGCTGGAGCATGGGGCACGGTAGAAGAGAATGCAGGGGCCCTGACCGCACCAACTTATGTTTCAACTGTGGTAATACGGGGCATTTCATCAAAGACTGTAGGCAAGCAATGAAGTGTCTCGATTGCAGAAGTACAGAACACAGAACCGGGAGTGTGAGCTGCAATAAACATAATGATTAAAATATTATTAAGTAATAATAATAGAAGCCTACTATCAGGAGACCTGACGCTGGAAATAGCCACAAGATACAATGTCGACTTTCTGGTGTCTACGGAGCCTAATGTGTATTCGGCTGCCAGAGGTCAATGGATACCCGACAGGAATGGGGCTGTGGCCATCAGAAGAATACTCGATAGAGTGGATTATAACTTGTACAGCAGAGAAGACGGAATAATAGCTATTGAATTAAGTGACACGATTATTGTGGGTACATACATCAGCCCCAATTGCACTATAGAGTTTTATCAAAACCAGATATTTAACCTACAGCAGATCATGACCAGATCGCGGAAAAGAGTGGTAGTGCTTGGAGATTTTAATTGTAAAACTACTGTAGCGGGTGCCAATTCTACAAATGCTAGAGGTAGAATTCTCGACGACTTGTTGGAGGTTACGGGTGCGTGCTGTATAAATGATGGGGCTCCTACATACAGCGCAAGAGGTCACCAATCAGCAGATACCGTCGAGTTTGCTGTCCTTACCGAAGAAACCGGTAGTGATCACAAGGCCGTATTGGTTAACATCAGAGATTGTCCAAGGCAGGTAAGGCAGGATAATATTATCTCTAGATTAACGGATTTCCTGATACACCGGGTGTCAAATAATGCGGCAAATAGGATTAGGAACTGTGAAAACATAGAACCGGAGAAATTTCAAGAAATAATCAAAGAGGAAATTGCTAACATACCGCAGTCCGGTAATAGATATCACCCGGTGTACTGGTGGACCAGAGAAATCGAAGACCAAATGAAAATCATGCAGCGTCACAAAAGAACTGCTCAGAGGTTGCGAGCAAGGAATAGTAACGATGAAGAAAGTCGACGTGCTGCCCAATACTATAGTCAGGCCAGGAAAAAGCTTAACTTTCTCATTAAGCAATCTAAGAGGAATAAATGGCAAGAGCTCTGTAACGAACTTGATACTGACCCTTGGGGGAAAGCTTTTAAGATAATTACCAAAAGGCTAGGTAGACAGGTGCCAACGTTGAGTAAGGAGGAAGCGGAACGACAAGTTAGGATTCTTTTCCCTAGACCTGAAAATCTGAATAGGGAAACAATTGTTTGTGAAGGTGGGAGATTCACAGAACAAGAGGTAATAGAGGCCATTAAAAAGTTGAAAAACCGGAAAAGTCCAGGGCCGGATGGCATACCTGCGGCCATCATCAAGACTATAGCAGGAATAATACCTGGGAAATTGTGGATCTGGCTAGTTATGGTCTACAAAACTGTAATTTTCCTGGCTGCTGGAAGCAGCCAGGACGGTTTTTATACCCAAGGCGGGGGTAAATAATGGATATAGGCCGATTATTCTTATTAATAATATGGGAAAGGTGGTTGAGAGGCTGATAGAAGGCAGGCTTAGGGCAGAGCTTGAGGAAAAGAGCTCTCTACATCCACAACAATATGGATTCAGAAAAGGCCGATCTATCATAAATGCCTTAGAGAAAGTTAAAAATTGGGCTTTAAATAGCAGGAGCGGTACCTGGAGGACCAGGAAAATCCCCCTAGTGATAATGCTGGACATTAGGAACGCGTTCGGATCAGTACCCTGGTCATCTATAATTGATGCATTGCATGAGATGCGAATAAGAGAATATCTAATAAATCAATTTAATCACTGTCTACATCAAAGGTTTCTTGAGATCAAAACTTTGGAAGGTAAGGCAGTTTTGCAGATGTTTGGTGGCGTTCCTCAAGGTTCTGTGCTGGGCCCAACCTTGTGGAACATTTTTTATGACGCAGTCTTCAGACTGAATTATCCTGATGGAGTTACTGCAATTGGCTATGCTGATGACATAGCAATCCTCGTTGAGGATAGGGATGTAGATAACTTAGAACGCAAAGCCAATCTGGCATTAGGAATTATAGATGAATGGTTACAAAAAAGCCAACTACAGATAGCTCCAGGGAAGTCCAGTTGTATTGCCCTTTCCGTCAGAAGACCTATTAGAGGTATAAATTTGAATATCAGAGGAGAGCCAATTATGCAAGTCAATGAGGCAAAATATCTGGGAGTCATACTCGATAAAAATTTGAGATTTAGCAGACACATCGATATGATATGTAGTAGGGTCACTCCAATGGTCAAAGCTCTGAGAGGACTCTTCCAGAACCATGGAACACCAAAAATAGAAACTAGGAAATTAATAACTGCTGCAACAACATCAATGATATAATACGCGGCCCCGGTTTGGGGACATACAATTAGTATTAAACGGAATAAAGGAAAATTGAGAAGCGCGCATAGACTTGCACTGTTGAGGGTGGCCGCTAGTTACAGAACGGTGTCCTATGACGCGCTTTTCTTATTACAGAGGTTCTACCAATAGACCTGCAGATTAAAAGCAGGATGCTTAGATATGAGGGACTACCACAAGACGAGATAGCGGCTCAATTGGAGCAAGAATGGCAGTTGGAATGGTCACGCTCAAGAGTCGGGGATTGGACTAAAAGACTAATCCCTGATATAGGTAGGTTGTATGGAAGTAGACGCGGAAACGTTGACTTCTATATGACACAGTTATTATCGGGGCATGGATCTTTCGGGCAGTACCTAGCCAGAATTGGAAAAAGGGACACACCACAATGTGTTTATTGTGAGGAAACAGATAATGCGGAGTACACTATAGTTGTATGTCCAAATGGGCTGAAAACAGGAGGGTAATTATAACAAATCGATTAACACCGGATAATCTAATTAATTGGATGGTACAAAATCAAGAGAACTGGGACTGGTTCAGAAGGTTTGCTGGAGAGATCCTGAGAACTAAGGAAGAAGAGGGCGGTAGACTGTGATTAAGTTAAGTAGGGAAGGGTGGACAGTCTCTCCGTGGAGGGCCCGTATGCCCTGGTATGCGGGTTCCTACGAAGGGGGAGAACTCCCGGGGAGATGGGAATAAAAGAAAAGACCGAGTCCCGGCTGGCGGTGTTTCTCCCTGCGGGCGTCTAGGCGCTTTGTGGCGTGGGTACCGTCGGTTAGAGGCATAGGCGTAAAGACCGAGACCCGGTTCCCTGCGGCGGGGCTGGGGGACGGCATCGCCGGACCTTGGCCCTAACGCGGGGAATTAGAGGCAGGCAAAAAATAAAACAAAAGATCCAAGACCGGGGGGGCCAACCTGCCGTGCCGGATGTAAAGCCGGTGGGTGGGGGACGCCCCCTTTGAGTAGAAGGACACTCTCCCCGACTGAGTATACTTAAATGGATATCCGGTCGGGGAGAGTAGGGAAACAAAAAAAAAATAAAAAAAAAAAAAAATTGAAAAAAAATAAATATCTAAGATGCATTACCTTTTTTTTGTTTGTTTGTTTTATGAGCAAGTTGTTTGAAAGGAAAAAGATAAATTATGTAAAAAATTAATATACGATTGAACGTTTTACTATTGTAACGAGAAAAACACAGTACTGTATAAGAATATAAGGACGATTTCAGTGACTAAGGTTATGATTAAAGATGGAGTAAAATGATAGAAAATAAGGTATCTTACGCGTAGCCTTTGAGACAGACAGAATAGAAATGATAGATGACGTCAAGAGTTGGCTACGTTAGGTGTGGAAGGGATCATGTATTAAATCCAACAGCGTTGGTTTGGTGAAGGAAACTTCCCCTTCACCGGTATTCCCTGCTTCCCTTTCAAACCAATATACTAGCTGCTATGTTTAAAGGAAATTTTTTGAAAAATCGTTATATTTATCTTAGTTTTTCAACCGTATATCAAGGAATCTTAATGCAAAATTTCATATTAATTAGAAAACGAAATATGCTAGCAAAGTAACAAAACGATTGAATGAAAACAGGGCCATATTTTCCTTGGTAAATAAATAAATGATGACAAGGATGTTTTTAAACTTTATCACTGTTTTCGTTGAGATATTTAACTTTATATTTCCTTCGATAAAATTACAGAATTTATTATTATTGTTGTCATTTTTATTATTATCATCATCATCATCGTCACAGCCATATAGCCGTAAAGTGTATAGTCATAAGCATCTGCTTAATCTTACATTTTTGTATATGTTTATTTACCTTAAATAAAGTGAGTATTTATAATAATGGTATAATTATAATTAACCACAATAATAATCATTTCAAATATTATTAAAAATTTCAATCATATCTTATGATATTACAAAAAAATGATTCATCCACAATTGTTTGATAAAAAAAGAATTTTTTAAAGAGAATTTACAGACATCCTATTTTTAAAGAATGTAAGTAAATTTTCATTAATCGAATATGTTTTTGGTCATAATGACAATTCAATTAGAGAAAATAATTATTTAGAAAAAAATATAATTGAAGGGGTGAAGTAGTCTTGATGAATATTTTTTTTAAATTCTTATTTTTTAAATTTTAGAAGGGGGAATCCCCGTACTAATTACCCCTACTCCTTTAATAAAAATTAAAAAGATGTCCTCTTCCCATGGATAATTAATGCTTCATTTATTTAAAAAATAATAAACCCTTGAAAGACATTTTCCATGGTGGAGCGGTTTCATTTTAACCGGCGGGTACCTAGCACGAATCAGGCACAGCATTTTTTCATACGAATAATTGTGAGTTTATGAGTTAAATAAATAACTAACAAATAAAGAGAAACTGTAATGAGATTAAAAAAGATCCTCAGGACCGGGAAAAATGGAGGGTGTTGTTAAATTTGAATTCTTTTGGAAGGTAGGCATTTATTTTATTTCATTCTTTTTAACTGCTTCCCTGTTCCAGATTATCTCCGGTAGGATCAAAGTAATACGTTTCAATTTTTTCCTGTAAAGAAATCACTCTTCCTCATATACATTTTCAAGGTTTTATTTTCAGCCCTCTAATATCATTGACTTAAACAACCATTATTCTTATTCGAGATCGTGAGTAAAGTAATGAGACCAGTTTTTTTGCAGCAAAAGTGGCAACGCTGTAAAGTTACTAGTAAAAATACATGAACAGCTGATTTATATTAAGTATTAATATTTTATGTATATTGTTGCTTCGTGAGAAGAAAACAAACTTTTCGTGAAACGAATTTTTTATTGTGCGTTACGAAAATGAGTGATACTCATGATGTTTTGTGTTTAACTCTGTGAGAATGCTACTAAAACATTTTCAAAATTGAAAAGGGCATATGGAGATGACGCTCTGTCACGAACTCAAGTTTGTAGGTGATTCAGATAGCCGGGAATCAGTTGTGGACGATCCACGCTCAGGAAGAACATTTACGTCAAAAAGTGACTATATTGTTCAGTATATCAGACACTTTTTTAGTTTTTGTCTGCAGGATAGACTTTAAATTAATATGTTTACCAAAAAATTCTTGAAAGACTGCGGAAAAGAGTTGCCTGCGTGAGATCAGCCGTGAAAGACAACTGGATGTTACATCATGACATTGCAACTTCGCACACTGCACTATCAATTAATGAGTTTTTTGGCAAAAAAAAAACATTCCTGTAGTTCCTCAACCATATTCACCTGAATTGAGTCCGTGGGATTTTTTTCCTGTTCCCGAATTTAAAAAAAACAACTCAAAGGACACCATTTTGGAATAGTAAAAAACGAAAAATGTTACCGACCACCCGAAGGATATTTGGTTTTCTGAGTTCCAACACTGCTATGAAGAGTAGGAAAACCATTTGAAACGGTTGCCTGGTTTCCCAAGGGAAATATTTCGAAGGTGATAGAGTCCATGTATAATTGGATTGTAAATAAAAAATTTTTCTGAACCAGTCTCATTACTTTACATCACACCTCGTATATCAAAGCATTAATTTTATTTAATTTTTTAGTATTTTACTTGATACATTAATTTTTTTAGATTTTTTATGTAAATATGGTGATTCCATTGCATTATTAGACAGATAGGGCTAATTAATAACGAAACTTTAAAAAATAGAAGAGTTTCTCTATATTTATCACCGGATCTTGACGTTTAGATACCAAAAACTGGATAGTAATTTTCCGGATGTTAATGTTCTTAAGTACGTGTGTATGTTAGGTGTCGCAATATAAATCACCTTATATCTCCAGAACTACTGGACCGATTCTGATCAAACCTGCTCAGATTACTTCTATATATGGAGCATTGATGCCAATTAATTTTCAACATAAAAGATCAAAGTGATGAGGCTCTAGAGCAAGGTCATCCTCTCAATTTCGAGATTTTTCCTAATTAGGTCTTATTTTTCTTACATTTGTTAACAAAAAATATTTGCAAAAAAAAGGTTTTAAAAAATCGCATCCCTACCCTAAAATTTACTCTAAACTAGTGTGTCTAAGTGAGTATACTGTGTCAATAGTACCCCTATCACCATAAGGAGCGCTATTGTAGCATTGACGTGCTAAATTAAGTTGTGCGTGTGAATCATGGTAAAACAATTTTTTGAAATGTTTTTTGATAACTTTATAAAAATAAAATTAATGAATTTTTACAAAAATAACATTAATTTTACAGAGTTATTTATTCTTTTAATTATGGTTTTTATTTTATGGTGTGTAAAAACTTATAAAGCTGTCGTATCTGGGGAATAGGCTTTTATACCGATAATCATATACAAATCTTTTAAAATCAATAGCTGATCCATTATTTTTTTATTTTTTTTTTTTTTGTCTTCAGTCATTTGACTGGTTTGATGCAGCTCTCCAAGATTCCCTATGTAGTGCTAGTTATTTCATTTCAGTATACCCTCTACATCCTACATCCCCAACAATTTGTTTTACATACTCCAAACGTGGCCTGCCTACACAATTTTTCCCTTCTACCTGTCCTTCCAATATTAAAGCGACTATTCCAGGATGCCTTAGTATGTGGCCTATAAGTCTGTCTCTTCTTTTAACTATATTTTTCCAAATGCTTCTTTCTTCATCTATTTGCCGCAATACCTCTTCATTTGTCACTTTATCCACCCATCTGATTTTTAACATTCTCCTATAGCACCACATTTCAAAAGCTTCTAATCTTTTCTTCTCAGATACTCCGATTGTCCAAGTTTCACTTCCATATAAAGCGACACTCCAAACATACACTTTCAAAAATCTTTTCCTGAGATTTAAATTAATTTTTGATGTAAACAAATTATATTTCTTACTGAAGGCTCGTTTAGCTTGTGCTATTCGGCATTTTATATCGCTCCTGCTTCGTCCATCTTTAGTATAACAAAATTCAAATTAATAACAAATAACAAAATTCTTCTACCTCCATAATCTTTTCTCCTCCTACTTTCACATTCAGCGGTCCATTATTAATTAGCGATATTTTCCACATATTTTTGTTGATAAATTTCAGTATTCATTTTCTTTTTAAATAATTTTTACTTTTTTCAAAGTGAATTCTTTACTCGAGTAGTAATAAGTTTTCGATTATTCTCCCTGGAAAAAATTATTAAAGGCAAACACATAAATTTAATATAAATTAAACATTTTGAAAAAATATCAGTACATGATATAAATATAAATAATATTTACAATCTGCTTCCAAACACAAAATTAAAATAATTGAATTAAGTAAAATGAAATTTCTATCAGTTTATTTTGTACAATTTTGTCGTATTAAGTTGAGAAATGTATTTTTAAAATTATAAGGAGTAATTAGTTGATTAATAAAGAAAATTTAATGAGTTTTACGGTATTAAAAAACTAAGTTATGTTTAACAAGATTCTTTAAGTAATCATATCTCCTCTATAATTAGACAACCAGACTTCCAGAGAAAATGAGAGAGAATATTAAAGAGAATAGAGTAAAATAATGTAAAAAGAGAAGGGTGTCAAAGACAGAGATAGAAGTACATGAAATAATCTCTTCCTTAACATTTTCATTTGACCGTCGTTGAAGTAAACACAGTTTTTCTTCATGTGTGTGTGGGTGCTTTGTATGTATTTTAGGTGTTATCGCGTATGAAAAATGATCGTAAAGGACAAAACAGAGATGTTACGTTTTTTTTTAAAGGGTTGATGGTTACGGGAAATGAGAAAGGGGTAAGTTAGGAAAAGACAAGAGATATTTATAAAGCAGTAAAAAGCACTGAAGGCTCCTGTGTTGTGTGTGTTTTACTCTCTTGGCTACAGCTATATAACTGTGCTCTGTTCAAAGAAAATAACAACCAGTTTTGATATATCATATTACATAAAAAATATATATATATAAATTTATATTTTTTATGTAAAAAAATAAATGGAACAACGTGACATTTCTTTTGGGCTGTCTACCAAAACGATTAAACATTCTGAATAAACAGCTCAAAGCTGCTGTATTTATTTAACATGCTGTAATAGGCTAAATTTATTGTAGAATTTTTCTTTTGCAGAATTAACTGATATTTTTGAAATACCGAATTTTTTTTACTTCTTTAATAACGAATTATGTGTTTATATTAGGTGTTACGTTAAAATATTTTATTTCATTGTAAAGTTCTTTTATAATATTCCATAAAATAACAAATTTCTCTCGTTTTTATCGGTAAAGTGATGTAATAGTAATAATAATAATTTCGTTTTTAGTGTGGGGAGGGAGGTGGAAATGCATTTACGCACGGAGTGTCGGACTTGCACTTGGGGTATTATCCAACCGCCATCAGCAGACTACCGACTAAAACCACTCTCCCTTTCTACTAGGACTCGACCCGGAACCGTTTAACACATTACTTCAGGCCGAGTTCTCTATCCTAGCCTGACAGAGTCGCTTCTTTTTTACGCTTATCCAGGTGACTTTTCTTGGTCGGCAGAATACTGCCGACGAATTGGGCCACACTCTCTCAGCTGCTCAGCACACGGAGCATCATCGCAATCACGTTGTGGGGGCTCAGTCCTCTGAGATCCGCTTATAGTGTCCCTCAATCTGCCGCCCACCAAACACATCTGAAAAAGGTGTACTCGTTGTTGTCCCGCACACCGGGGCAATAGGAAGCAGTCGGGAGACGGCACTTTCCCTATGACATGGAGATAAGCGCGCAAGTACCCGTGACCCATTAAAAATTGGGTCACATAGTATTCTAACTCTCCATGCCGCTGCTCTGATCAGAGGTCTGATCAGAGGTATATGCCATCCGGTCCATGGTCCCAGGTTTCTTGCCATGCGAGAAACGTGCGAGTCCGTTCCTCCATGGCGATGGTATTCTCGGTTTTCACGTGCCTGTCGCCTCCTGTAGGCCGCCTGGCGTTCCCTTGCCAAATGAGCGATGGGTATGACACCGGTGACCAGCAGTACGGCAGGATCGGAAACCTTCCGATATGCGGAAGTGACGCAAGGCCCCGCGGTGCGTTGAATCTGCGCGAGCCGCTACCTGTTTGTTTCCAATCTTAATGCCTAGGCCCACACTTCCGCCCCGTTTAATACGACGGAAAGTACCGTGGACATCAGCAGTTGCCATCTGTTGGCCTTTGGTCCGCTGACATTAGCCATGAGCCACTGATAGCGGATATGGTTTTCGCAGCTTTGACGGCGGTTCTCTGAAGCTTCTCAGCAAAACTGAGTTTCCGGCCAGTCATCATACCGAGGTACTTTTCGGGACCGGTTTTCTCTCGATAACCTCGTTCCCGACTCGAATAATAATAATTCTGGTGACCCCAGAGCCACCTAGCGGATCTATTTTCTGCAAAAATATTTATTTTCACGTGACTAATATATATTCTTATTGTGAGCCATCTCGGTTCATAAATACAATTTTATTAAATATCTCACCTCAGCCCCACCTAGCGGGTCCATTTTTTTGCAAAAATATTATTTTCACGTAATTAATAAATATATATATATTATTCAATATATATATATATATTGAATAATATATATATTTATGGTCCGATTTGGCTCATATTCATGAGCCAAATCGGACCATAAATACAGTTTTCTGAAATATCGCTACCCCAGCGCTACCTAGCGTATCCAGTTTTTGTATTAAAAATATTACTTTTCATGTAAATAATAGATATTCAGAATAGGAACAAAATCAGAGCATAAATACAATTTTTATTAAATACCTTGACCCCTGAGCCACCTGGCGGGTCCAAATTAATTCATAAACCTTCTCGGGCGTGCGCACAACAACCCACGAAAATTTCATTGCAATCGGATAACCGTTTAGGAACGCATACGCGACAAACAATCAAACATTAATTTATATATATATATAAGATTTTAATTTTTGATATAATATTTTACCCACCCATCTTGTTTTATTTTTTTTTCTATTCTACGTTTTTTTATTATGTATGTTTTTTCCTTTTTCACTTTCTTTGCCTTCGGTTGAAAATTTGTTATATAAAATTACACCTTTACTATGAATTTCGATATTTTATGGATAATAAGATTGCATTAAATTGGAAAAAGTTGTGTTTACTGCTATAAAAAGAATAAATAAAACTTCTTGTTATGAAAAAATCATTTTTTAAAACAATACAATTTGTGGTTGTTGTGTACTATTAAATGGATATTCTCTATTCAAGGGATTCCAGGAATTTAAAACAAAATTATTTAAAATTTTCAGGCAGTAAAAGGAAGAAATATTAAAATACTGATTGTTTGAAAGTGGGTGAGCGGCCTGTTTAATTTGTTAGTGAAATAAAATAGTAAATATTCCAATCAGTTTTTCACCCACACAAGTATGCACATCAAATTTAAAAAAAAAAAAAAACACATTTTTACAAGGGATAACTACATATTCTACGTTCATTTTTAAATATTTTAAAACTTGATGTAATTTTATGATGCATTTTGATATTTTATAAATGTTAGGCGTGCACAAAAGTGGAAAAAGTATGTGTGAAATGTTGAAGCAGCATGTAGATGACAAATTCTCGTGCCAACATTTGAGGGTTTGTATTGCGATTCTCGTACAAACAAACGAGCAAAGAGGGTGAAGTTTGGAGTAAGTGAGTGGGTTTAGTGGATGTGATGAAGAGGAGCGCGGTAAGGGATGGTTAGGAAGACAGATGCTTCGTTTAGTATCTCTGTTCGTTCCTTCTGTACAGAATCCAGCGAGGGTCTTCGTCAACGTTCTTATGAATAATTGAAACATCTCTAGTGTTACTATTATTTCTCTTATTACTTTCACTACTGTTATTATTATTATTACTGGTTTGTGCTCATACGAGTATTAATTTTAATAAACGCTTCTATTCTATTCTGCTTGTTTTTTTCTTCGTTTGGCACTATTTTCAAAAATAACTTGGCGTAAAACTTGTTTTCTTTATTGGCACAAAAACCAAACAATATATTTAAAAAAAGTCTTTTTAACTCTTATTTTAATCTTTAACTGGTGAAACAATAAATATTGCTTTCTATTTTTGTTTACATTTAAAAATATTCAAAAAGAAATGTGTTTGTAATAGTAAACAGTGGTTCAAACAAAAATTACCAACGAATCTATATGTTTTAAGTTAAATATTTATGTTATTATTATTTTTAATAAAACTATTATTTTTACAGTCATATCCACCCTTATACAAATATATATTTTTGCCTCTTTTCATGTCAGTTGATCAGGTCTGATGTGTTTTGTTTTTTTTGTTTTAAAATAATTTCTATTTGTTTCAATACTCGTATTTTAACATTTATTCCTGCATTCTAGTGGAGTTTTGCAATTACTTCCTTTTTATATTATACTTTTATATCTTTTTTTTATATTTATATAAAAATAAGTAATAATAAATAATTTATTTTTTATATAACATTATATATATATTCTTTTTTTCTATTACATGTTTTTTTTTACATAAAAATTTTTTTATTATTCAAGAAAACGGATTTTTTTCTCATTACTATGCTCAAAAGAATTGGATGTAAAAGCTTAATACGAGTATTTGGAAAAAAATAAAAAAATTCCTTTCGGCACGCTGGAAGACGGAGCTAGATTTCAACGAGCAAAATAGTAGTAGGCGAACTCGGGTTGTACAAGCTCGTATCAAACATTACTTTCCATGTTTTACGGACACTACGTTTCCTCATTAGACTACAAGCTATTGCTAAGTATATCCAGACTTCCTTATGATTCCTGCGCTTATTAAGGGAGCTATGATTTCTTTTTGTCCTTGAAACCTCATTTTTTTCACCCCTTGGCCGTTATCCAAAGAATAACTTTAAACGAATTCGATATTTTACTTAACAAGAAATTTAATGCGATATTTTGTTTTTACTGTTTTGTTTTTTTTTTTTGGTTATCCCTTGCCGTAAGGGTTGCTCTTATCAAAAATTGTTACAGATAAAATCTTTAGATAATATTTAGCGGACTAACCAACACTTTAAATCAACTTTAAATTGCACCGAAATTACCCACCCGCTTCTCAAAAAATCGAATATACCTAACGTTTTATTTATTACATAATTTTTAATAATTTTTTAATATCTTCCTTGGTATAGTAGTAGTACAAGTGACCCCAAAAAATAATTTGTGGCAATATTGGTGGTGGGGGACTGATCAAAGTTTAAAGAAATAAATCTTATAAAACTTTTAAAACTTTTTTGTTTAAATTTTTAATTTTACTATTACAATAAAATTTCATAATTAACCCCCACCCACATAAAAAGAAATCGTTGGTAACCTATTTTTGGTTTCATATTTGTTAGTGGATATTTTTTCTAAATTTCTTCCATTTAACATAGCGTTTGAATAAAAACCACCTTGGGGGCATACGTTGGTTAGGTGTATTTATTCCGGTTATTATTTTGCTGGTTCATTTAGAAGTAAATAAAATACATTGTTCAAATATGTTTAAAGAATATATTTTCGTAAGATAAAACGATCATAATATGTTTCATATTTTAATTTAATTTGTTTTACATTGTTGAAGAATGTATAATTTACTGTATGTACATGTTGACTGTATGAAGGGTAAATTTGGACTTAACAATATTATAATTAGATATATTGTTACATTATTAATATAAAATATCAGCTGTTAACAAGACCAATTGAATTATAATAAATTATATACTTTACATGAAGAAGGCATAATAAGGTTTCCTTATTTATAAAATTATAAGGAGGAACTGATAAATGAGTCTGAGCAATAGTAAATGTAGAAATATCAAACAAGCTCCGTGGCGCGAGTGGTAGCATCTACGCCTTTTATTCAGAGGTCCTGGATTTGAATCCCTGTCGGGGATGTTTTTTTGTACGCTACAAAATCCATATCCCACGAACAAGCTTCAAGCTTATGTGGCGACAAAAAAAAATTCTTGGCAGATGATTTTTGTGGTCGGGGAGAAGAAAGAAATAAACATTACCGATTTTTTAAAATAATTATTTTTAGTTTATTTAAACATATATTGATAATTTTACTGTAAAACTTGATCATAAATTACTTCCCACCACAAATAAAATCTTAGGTAACGTTTTTCATGTGTAATTATTTTTCCATTATATAAAATAAATAGCTTGTGCCAGGAAAATATTACAACCTTTATTATCAGATTTTTTTACTAGAAAATAATAAGAATATTAGATTTTTGAACACTAAACTTGTATCATTTTTTTTTTTTTGAATATAGTCATCTGTATCTTCCTTTATTCTGTTCTGCTTATTAGAAATAATAATATTAAATAGTATTACAAGTTAAAATAATATCTGAAGCATTTATTGTCGTGGAAACAAGAAAATAATTGTAAAAATGGATTAATGGAAATATTAATTTCTAAACTACGATTACGTGTATGATATTCTGTACTTGTAAGAATGAGTTTAAAATTCAAATTTTCTTGGTATTTTTTTTTTTTTTAAATGGATTTGAATGTTAGACTGTGCATACTTTCTTTATTTATTTCTTTTCTGTTTAGCCTCCAGAACCACTGTATGGTATTACTTCAGAGGATGATATGTATGAATGTAAATGAAACGTGGTCTTGTACAACCTCAGGACAACCACTCCTAACCCACCAGGTTGGTCTAGTGGTGAACGCAT
Source organism: Lycorma delicatula (assembly GCF_047948215.1). Classification (NCBI taxonomy): domain Eukaryota; kingdom Metazoa; phylum Arthropoda; class Insecta; order Hemiptera; family Fulgoridae; genus Lycorma; species Lycorma delicatula. The sequence continues at coordinate 40,560,889 of NC_134464.1, forward strand.
CTTCCTAAATCAGCTTATTTGGAAGTCGAAAGTTCTACCGTTCAATTTCTAGTAAAGTCAGTTATTTTTACACGGATTTGAATACTAGATCGTGGATACCGGTGTTCTTTGTTGGTTGGGCTTCAATTAACCACACATCTCAGGAATGGTGGAACCGAAACTGTACAAGACTGTACTTCATTTACACTCATACATATCATCCTCTGAAGAAATATCTGAACGGTAATTCCCGGAGGCTAAACAGGAAAAAAGAAAGAAAGAAATAACAACCACTCTTGAGACGTGTATTTAATTGAAACCCAACCACCAAAAAAAAAACCGTTACTTACGATCTAGTATTCAAAGATTGTGGATATCGGTGTTCATTGGTTGTTGGGTTTCAATTAACCACACGTCTCTGGAGTGGTCGACCTAAGTCTGTTCCAGATTACATGTTTACCAGTACATTTACATTTACATTGTACTATATCTGCAGCTATGTCAGACCTGTAAAATCTATAGTGATATTTGCATTTGTTTATATGTATAAGCATATGTCTGTACACATTCAGATGCGGCAGTAGCTGGGAAACTGGTTTTAGAAAAGAAACAACCTTAAACAAGCGGCTGTTCACTCATAGTTTTGCCTGTCTCCAATGGGTATCTAGCTTTTTAGATATTCTTTATTAGTAAATCATAAAATGAATCTATAATAAGCCGTTTTAAAACTAGTAGAAAAATTTATCTTCGTTTCAATACGTTTTTTTTTTTTGTATAATTTAACATACTCTCTTTCGTTTTTTCTTTGAAACCACTCGTTGTTTACCCATTTCTTTTCTCTCTTCTATTTTCTTCTTCTTTTCATCAAGTATTACGGCTGTGATTCTTCGTCGAAAAATTGCGTTATATTACAGCAATCTTGTTAAATACTTCACTGCAAATATATTGAACTATGTAAATATTGATTAAATTATCACTTTTAAATAAAATATTTAAAACAAACATTTTAAATAAAAGATGATTTATTTAGTTTTATATGTATAAAATTTATTTTCCATGTTTGTATTTTGCTAAAAAAATTTATTTTTCGTGTTTCTTTTGTTGTTTATTTACATTAATAGTAGTTTGTAATTGTTGAAACTGTTTATTTTGGTTTTAAAAGAGCCAACTTGACGTAATATTACGTTCGAATTTTATATATTTTTCTACCTTATACGAGTATTAAGTACATCTGATGTGACAAAATTACATTTTAACATTTTCTTTTTATTCCAGTTTTAAAATAATACCTTTTTTCTTCCAACAGATGTTAAAATCTTATACCTTTTTTTTCTTTTGGTATACTCTGGCTTTCTTGAAAGGATAAAATTTAAATTATTCAAGCAAACGTAAGATTTGTCTGTCTTCTTTTCTTTTAGTTAAATCTTCAAACTTACATTAAAAAAAAAAAAAAACGTAACGGCCTACTTTTCAGTATTGTAAATGTACATATAATTAATTATAAACACAAAAAGTTTTGTAAATATCTTTAAGCTTATATATTTCGTATAATTATTGTTACGACTTGTATTTCCTTCTTTTTTCCTAGTTTTAATTGAATATTTATCCTCTTCTGTATTATTCATTCTTACGTCAGTTTTAAAATAATATAATTTGCCCTGATCGTTGTAAAATTAAACATTTTCTGAGCAAATTTCCCTGAATATACGTGGGTTATTATTTTTCAAGGTCCGATCGGTCACGAAATTAAAATCACAGTGAAAATAAAAAAAATTATATTTTTGACAAGTACTTACATAATTACGCTATTTCTCTACATAGTTGCCACTCCAATTTGTCGTAGCGTGGCACCAACTTTCCATTAGCCTCGTCATAGAACGGAACCGACAGTGTTTCAGCCATGTTTCTACGCTGGTCTGCAACTCGATGTTTGTGCCAAAATGTTGTCCTCCTAGCCAGCGTTTCATGTGATCCATGAGGTGAAAATCGGATGAGCAAAGTCCGGGCTGTATGGTGGATGATCAAACACTTCCCAACGAAAACGCTGCAGGAACTTCATTGTTACAGCTGCAGTGTGCGGCCGAGGATTGTCATGAAGAAAAACAATGCCTGATGACAACATTCCTCTCCGCTTATTCTGATTCACATATCATACAGCCCGGACTTGGCTCCATCCGATTTTCACCTCTTTGATTACATGAAACGCTGGCTAGGAGGACAAAATTTGGCACAGATATCGAGCTGCAGACCAGCGTAGAAACACAGCTGAAAACACAGGCGGCACCGTTATATGTCAAGGGTATTGGAAAATTGGTACGATAGATGTTTAAATCGGAATGGCGACTACGTAGAGAAATAGCGTAAATATGTAAGTACTTGTTACAAATAAAACATTTTTGTTTTCACTGTGGTTTTAATTTCGTGACCGATCGGACCTTGAAAAAAAATAACCCTCCTAATTCTTATCATTATCGGGCACACAATTCCACCCAATAGTATTCTTTGTTTTTTAACCAATCATAAGGTGAAAGTAATTCTTATCATTATCAGGCACAAAATTCCACCCAATCGTATTCTTTGTTTTTTAACCAATCATAAAGTAAGAGTAATTCTTATCATTATCAGGCACGAAATTCCAAACAATCGTATTCGTTGTTTTTTAACCAATCACAAGGTGAGAATAATTCTTACCATTATCAGACACAAAATTCCACCCAATCGTATTCGTTGTTTTTTAACCAATCATAAGGTGAGAGTTCGAGGATGATTTTTTTTCACGGTCCGATCGGTCACAAAATTAAAACCCCAGTGAAAATAATTTTTTTTTTTTTGTCTTCAGTCATTTGACTGGTTTGATGCAGCTCTCCAAGATTCCCTATCTAGTGCTGGTCGTTTCATTTCAGTATACCCTCTACAACCTACATCCCTAACAATTTGTTTTATATATTCCAAACGTGGCCTGCCTACACAATTTTTTCCTTCTACCTGTCCTTCCAATATCAAAGCGACTATTCCAGGATGCCTTAGTATGTGGCCTATAAGTCTGTCTCTTCTTTTAACTATATTTTTCCAAATGCTTCTTTCTTCATCTATTTGCCGCAATACCTCTTCATTTGTCACTTTATCCACCCATCTGATTTTTAACATTCTCCTATAGCACCACATTTCAAAAGCTTCTAACCTTTTCTTCTCAGATACTCTGATTGTCCAAGTTTCACTTCCATATAAAGCGACACTCCAAACATACACTTTCAAAAATCTTTTCCTGACATTTAAATTAATTTTTGATGTAAACAAATTATATTTGTTTTATATTCAATTCGGCATTTTATATTGCTCCTGCTTCGTCCATCTTTAGTAATTCTACTTCCCAAATAACAAAATTCTTCTACCTCCATAATCTTTTCTCCTCCTATTTTCACATTCAGTGGTCTATCTTTGTTATTTCTACTACATTTCATTACTTCTGTTTTGTTCTTGTTTATTTTCATACACAATGCCTGATGACAACATTCCTCTCTGCTTATTCTTATTCACCCACCATATAGCCCTGGAGAGGAGATAAAACTTATGAACTCAAAAAAAAAAGAAAAACGTTCTACCCGCAGAATGTAACGTAGTTTTAATACGTTTATGGTACTGTGGAGGAAAAGGTGGACAAAACAGGGCGTCGTAGATGGGTAGCTAATAAAAACCGGTGAATAAAAGAGCAAACCATAACCACTTGCACGTGAGCTGAGTTTTCTAAATGCTTACGAACAATAGGACTACTGACTTACGACCAAGTAATAGGTCCATATTTTTATTTAAATTGTTTCTTTATTGTGTTTTTATTTTATTCTCTCTCATATTTTGCTTATTTTGAAGGCTACGTGAAAAGTAATTGCTATTACGTAAGAAATTTGTATTTTTTCATGGGCAAGTGAGAACAAATAACAAAATACTTTTAATTTTAATTTTTAAGTTTGTTTTCAACATTTTATTCTAGTCTAGTCTTCATATTCTTCAATTTCAACAATGTAGATATGGTTAACAGCAACCAATTCTATTTTCTTAAACCTGTAATACATGTTCGTATTTCATCTACCGAGTATTTTCTCTTAAACATTCTATTTTCCTAGATATTTATGAAATTATATATATATATATCTTCACACTTTTTATCTTATTTCTACGTACATTTATAAATAATGGTCAAGTACTCTTTTAACATCTCAACAAACACTTTAAGAGAACGGGAAACAATAATATTTATTCAAAAAGTGCCAAAATTCTACTATAAAAATCTTCATTATAAGTCACAACTCATGGAAAATTCTCAATTCTCAAAATTCGTATATCATATATCTAATAACATCTTTATTTACCTCACCATCCAGCCTTCGTAGTCTACCAGTATTATGTTGCTTATACCTGAGTGCCAGAGGTGCATTTGTATACGAATAAGGGGCTGATATAATCGATTTTAAATTAAATTTCACCCACCCGTTGGTAATATAAACCTTCTATTAGAAATTTGTTTAATCGGATTTATTGTTCATAGATAGGTACATCTGAAAGCCACTGATATCGGGGTTCAGGGATGGAGTAATTGTAAAATTCCTGATTGAATTCATCAGCATTTTATTTACCGAAATGAAAGTTCATTTATTAAAGCTATATTTAGAAAATTAAGTATAAAATTATTGATTAGAATTAACAGTTCTTTTCTTTGATAAATTTAAAATGATTTGTTGAATGAATTTTGGTAGGGCGGATATCTGTGCTGGGAAAATACTTAAACTTGTTTTCTCTTTCTGTGGTGTCTTTAATTCGTCTATTTATTATTGTGTATTTAATTCCTCCTCTCTTCTCTAGGATTTGTCTTGGATCTTATTAATGGTGTGGGGTACTCCAGAATAACGGTGTTCATAGTATCTGTTTGGTTTGCTAGTAGCAGCAAACCAAAAATTTAACTAAAAATTTACTGTCGATGTATTCACAGATGGAGCAAAACTCATGTTGCATAAATTAAAAATATTAATTTTTTTTAATTTATACAATTTTTTTCTTGTTGTAAAAAATACACATCGACAAGGGTACAACTGTTGTACCTAAAAGAATTGGAAAGTATGTAAAAGTAGAAAAATTGTAAACGAATTAAAATCACAAATCATTTTCAGGTATTTACCATATAAAATAGGGTATGTATCAAATAAACAAACAGCTTACATGAATATTTATTTAGGATATTGGTTGTGAAGAGTGCACAGATATTTTGTTGTTTTATGGGATTTTTTTTTAATGCTTTGATATTTTTATTTTTTATTCAGATTTTTATCGGTTCGTTAGATAACATATGGACTCAGGGAAAGAGATATATAGATATTTTCAAAGAAAAAAAAAGCTTGAATCATTCATACATATGACTGTTGAATATTAAATTCGGTTAAGTCGTAGCTATACACTCATTTCCGTTCTGTTTTTATTTTTTGTCATTTAATATTTTTCTTTTCTTTGATATTAAAGTATATGTACATATATTTGTTTTTAAAATCATAGATTCAGTAGAATAAATAAATAGTAAAACTCACATCAACTCAATGTATAATTCTCTCTACATGAAACTCAGTAATACAGATACGGTTCATTTTTAATATATTTATTCAAATCTTATTAACAGGAATACTTTTTTAATTCACTTTAATACTTTATAATTGATAGCTAAGTAGAAAAAAACGATCCTAATACAGATAGATATTCATAAAATATTTCGTTAAATATCAAATTATATTTGTTAAACCTTTCATGCAGTTTTTTTTTATAAAAAAAAAACTTATTGAAATGTAATATAATCGTTAATTTTAATGTAACGAATGTTTTGTATGGGAAGCTTACATTGATATATAAATCAAATAGATGTTAAAAATAATCTATTTATAAATAGTTATCTATGAATAAAATGCTTTGCTAAAACGTCATTGAAATAAAATTTTAAACAAAATTACGCTCAAAAAATTTTAAATAAAGCCGTTGAATTAAAATCGACGTTTTTATTAAATATTGTAAATATATTCATAAAAAGGACAAAAATAAACATTTTATTCTTATCGGAACAAAAATATATTATTAGATTGCGTCAATATAAATTATATATATTAAAAAAAAATGATAAGAAAAAAAAAATTTGTTTAAAATCGATTATTATTATTTAAATAAAAACACTTGAAATAATATTAAGGTAAATTAATTAAATATAAAAAATTAGGCGAATACCTGCGTGTTCGCACGGATATTTGACGTGCAGCTGGATCTCTTCGTTGCCCATTTAAACTTCAGTTACGGCAGTTCTAGATGCTGTGTGAAGTTCAGCTTGCAGTTTTTTTTTAAGCTTAACACTGAGCTAGTAACAACAATAATGAAGTGGAAAACGGGTGAGAAGGAGATAACCAGATAAAAGGGTCGCTCACACTCACAACAGGGTAAATAACAAAACAGTTGTGCACCATTTTTCCATTTTGATTGTTAACAACTTCGGAAATAAGAACAATACCTGAACAAAACAAATTGTAGCAAATTTTATGGGTTTTCAGAAAATCATATTCCACTTTGGTTGATTTCCTTACAATTTTCGAAATATTCACGAAAACCGCTAAGTTTCCCATTAGAATTTTCCTTAAGGGTATGGATAGTTTTTTTCAAAATAAAATGAAGATAGTATTCTTCCTCTTGTTTATAAATTGCGTGCAAAATTACATCAAGATAACAATAAAATTGTAGATCTGTATAAATGACAAACGGACACAGAAAATCTTATATATATATATACATAAGAAAAAAAATCGCAATTCAGAAAGAGTTATTGAAACGTTTTTTGAGCACATATTGTCATCGTGCACGTTGAACGAAACGCAGATAAATCGTATTTTTTTACTTCCTTGTACGAAATAAAGGAAGCATTGTGAACGCAAAATATGTCGGTTTTCTGATTTCAACAGAGATATTCATTTTGACCATCTCTGAATTCATCTTGACTAGTTTGGACGTGACGTCTGTACGTACATACGTATATATCGCGCGTAACTCAAAAACGATTAACCGGAGATTTTTTAAATTTTGGATTTAGGATTGTTGTAACATCTATTTGTGCACATCTCCTTTTGATTGAAATCGACTTAACCAAAAGTGTCGAAAAAAAGCCCAAAATCCAAAAAAATTGGATTTTGAAATTTTTCTTAACTGCAGTAATAAGCCCTCATTGAGAGCGCTATTCAACGGTATATCATAAATGGCACTTAATTTCATTGGTTCCAGAGTTATAGTCAAACGAAATTTTAATTAATGAAATATTTGGATCTTATAAGGGGAAGGCACATCGGTTCGAATCCGACTTCATATACATATAATTTTTTTAACTTTTTTTAAAATTTAAATATGTTTATTTATTAATGATTATTAACTTCTGATTGTAAACAAATTTTTACGATATATAATAATTCAATAATAACGATAAAAAAAGATCTAAAAATATCAGAAGTTATTAATGAAATCAAATTTTACGTACTTTTCGTTTTAAAAATAATATGTATATGTAATTTAATAGGCGTACAAGGAAGTCATGTGATGTCCACATCAGATTTTTTGTTTTTTTGTTAGTGTAATTTTTTGAAAGTATATGTTTGGATCGTAGCTTTATATAGAAGTGAAACTTGAACGATCGGAGTACCTGAGAGGAAAAGATTAGAAGCTTTTGAAATGTGATGCTACAGGAAAATGTTAAAAATTAGACGGGTGGATAAAGTGACAAATGAAGTGTTGCGGCAAATCGATAAAGAAAGAAGCATTTGGAAAAGTATCGTTAAAAGAAGAGACAGACTTATAGGCAACATATTAAAGCATCCTGAAATAATCGCTTTAATATTGGAGGGACTGGTAGAAGGAAAATATTGTGCAGGCAGGCAACATTTAGAATATTTAAAACACATTGTTAGGATGTAGGGGGTATACTGAAATGAAACGACTAGCACAAATAGGGAATTTTGGAGAGCTGCATCAAACCACGTCAAATGACTGAAGACAAAAAAAATTTTTTTTTTCATAAGGGAATAAAAAGCAAAAATTCAACTCTAATTGTGATTAGATTAATTTTGTATTACCTTGTTATTAAATGGGTAAAATATTGAAAGAGATTCTTGAATAACTTCTAACAATATACTAATTTTTTCATTTGTTAGTATATATACACAGTAATCTTTACAAGCCTTACTGAAGACATCGGATTAATACAATAATGTTTTAATGGTGGTTGAGGGTTAAAATCGCTAATAGGTTTTTAGCTGTCTCTTTTTTTTTTGACTTAATGACTAGTAAATAAAGATTAGGTTGTTGTTTTCCAGGTTGATGTTTGAAAATGTTTTTGAGTTATCTGTTGTGATTTTTCGTTGTTAGTTATTAGGTTATATTTAAAAAAAATTATAAAAAAAATTGTCGGGTGGTTTGAAGATGGCATTTTTATTCTGCATGCGCCGCTCGCACACTTAGAATAGGTAGAAATAAAAAACAATCGTAGTTATACTTCAGGTTGACAAGACATAATATGTACAATTTTCTTCCTTTCTTTTCTAGCAGCTTGACTGACAGCCAAGAGTGCTGCTTCTGTACCTACCTACAAATGCACACACAGTATTTGACATCTTTTACTTTTTTATTTTCATCATTTTTTTTTTACTTTTTTTTGTGCACATAACTTGTCATTTTTTTTTTTACTGTTAAAATACCACAAAAAAAGGATATGAATATATTTCCTTTTAGAAATCTTAACATGTACTTCTATAATTTATATTGAAAAGACAAAAAAAACAAGGAAAATAACGTTTTTAACTTTTATTTTCTCATTTAACTGAATGTATTATTTGTATGAATTTATGTAATCGATTAAAAATTCGATTTTAAACTTCGTTTTTAGGTACCCAGAAAATTTATTCTCATAATCATATTTATTCATTTGTCAATGTGTCTATGTGCTGAATTATTACAGAATGAAAGGTTTAAACCTTTCATTCTGTTTTGAACCAATAATCTCAGTGGTTTTTTAATTTTTTATCTGATATAGACACCACATGACTTCCTTGTATACCTATTAAATTACATATACACACTTTATTTTTAAATGAAAATACATAAAATTTTATTTCATTAATAACTTCTGATATTTTTTAATATATTTTTTTATTGAGATTGTTGAATTATTATTTATTTTAACAATTTTTTTTACAATCAGAGGTTAATAATTATTAATAAATCAATATATTTAAATTAAAAATATCTAAAAAAAAAGTAGATGAAGTCGGCTTCGAACCGTAAGAATGATGAATTGGATGTTCCTTCCCCTTGTAAGATCCAAATATTTCATTAATTAACTTTTTTTTTTGGTTATAACTCTGGAACCAATTAAAATCAGTACCACGTATGATATATCGTTGAAGAGATCTCAATGAGAGTTGATTACTGCATTTAAGAAAACTTTTTTTATTTTGGGGTTTTATAGACACTTTTTTCCAGTCGATTGCAATCAAAAGGGAGGTGCACAACTAGATCTTTCAACAGTCCTAAATCCAAAATTTCAACATTCTAAATCGTTTTTGAGTTATGCGATATACATGCGTACGTACGTACGTACAGACGTCACGCCGAAACTACTCAATATGGATTCATGGATGGGCAAAAAGGATATTTCCATTGAAATTTTTCGCTATCACAATACTTCCTTTACTTCGTACAAGGAAGTAATAATTTTTTTTATTAGGGGTAGTTTACCCTCCCACAAAATCACTCAAAAACTAGTAGGAAAATTTATTTTCCTACAAAAAATGGCTTTAACAATTTATTAGAAGTTTTGCCCGCATAATAATCTTTTAAGTTGATGTAATTTGATATTAGCATGTTGGCTAGGATTAATCTTTATTGTATCATTCCAGTAGTAGAAAAAAGTCTTGCAATTTTCATAATGATATTAAAATCCAATTATTAAGTAAATTCAATGTTATTGTAGGAAAAAAGCTTTAAACAAAACTATTTAATTAAAAAAAAATAATAAATTCCAACTAATAAATCATCACACCAGGATAAAATACAGAGCGATTCATAATGTTTTTCGGACTTTTGAAAATTCATTAACAAAAAACTATTTCACTCATAAGAATAAAACAAGTACTGTACGAAAGAGTACTTCAAATAGCTTTTTACCACATATACTATACAGTTAGTAAACCATTTGCTCGCTAGGCGTCGACAGTAGAGAAAATGGCTGCCACGGGAAGCGAGAAGTCGTTTTGTGTGTTAGAATTTCACTTGTCAAAGTCAGTAATTTTTGTGCAACGTGCGTTTCGGTTGAAATTTCATAAGGAGCCACCAAGTGACAATTCAATTCGTGCATGGTATAAACAATTCAGTGAAACTGGTTGCTTGTGCAAGCGAAAATCAACTGGTCATCCGTCAACCTCAGAAGTTAATGTCGAACGTGTGCGTGCAAGTTTCATTCGCAGCTCGTCAAAATCGACTGCGGCTGCAGGCAGAGAATTAGGAATTCCGAAAATAACAGTGTGGAGAGTTCTCAGTAAACGTATCATCTTCAATTAATCCAGCGTCTTTCTGATGGAGATAAAACACGTAGGCTCGATTTTTCTTTACAGTTCCAGGAAAAGATGTTAGATGAAGATTTTGTAAACAAGATAATTTTCAGCGATGAAGCTACTTTCCATATTAGCGGCAAACTAAACCGTCATAAAGTGAGAGTTTGGGTAACTGAAAACCCACACGCTTATGTGGAACGCATTCGGGATTCTCCAAAAGTAAACTTTTTTGTGCGATCTCTCGTGAAGCAGTGTAAGGGCGGTTTTTTTTTATGGAAACGTCAGTAACCGGCATGACATACCTGGATATGTTACAATTATGTCTTATGCCTCAGCTTCTCAACGACTTCATTTTCCAGCAAGATGGTTGTTCTGCCCGTTTTCAAAACGAGGTTCGACAGTACCTTAACACAACATTACCTCGGCGCTGAGTAGAACGTGCGTCTGAAGAAGACCAACACATTATACTGTGGCCACCAAGATCACCAGACCTCAGCCATGTGATTTCTTTCTCTGGGGTTACGTGTAAGATAAGGTGTTACCCACCAATGCCGCACGATATCGCTGAGCTAGAGAATCTCATAACAATGCAATAAACTTATCGAAAATGACATGTTAGAACGAGTTCGGCAAAAGCTAGACTTTCATGTTGATGTGTGCCGTGTCACCAGAGAAGCACATATTGAACATTTATAGATTTTACTAAAAACTGTTGAAGTCCGTGCATCACGTCGTACAACTTTCATTTAGATAAGTGAAATACTTTTTTTGTACTGAATTTTTGTAACTCCTAAGAACATTATGAAACGCCCTGTACAAAACACCAGGAAAATAGGAGGGGAAATTAATTTTATCAATCATAGATAATTTTCATTAATTTATTAGGGTATATTTAACGATAATTATAATAATATGCATAATCTCTTAATAGAACTTTACTGTTGCTCATATCATGGATTACACAGTTTGAAATTTATTATATTGTTCTTTATCTCTTACGGAAAGTTTGAAAGTTTGGTAGAAAGTGTAAGTTAAGTACTCAATATGACACTAAGGACCCTTTCAATTACTTAGTCCTTCAATCTTACTTTAATGATAAACATTCATCATATGAAATTCTGTTTTCTTGAAAGAGTTTTTGAGTTTCCTAGATAAAATTTAAAAATCACTATCATTAACTAATTTCGTTATTCTTTTAGAAAGCAATGTGAAATATCGTTCTTTGTACACTTAAAATAGAAAATAAACTTATTAATTATATTTGTTCTTATTATTTTAGAGTATGTCTTGAAAAACAAAATGAAAACTAAACGATTAGTAATTTTTCCTTTCCCGGCTATAGCTGTATTAAGGCTTTTGTATCATAGCTATAAATGGAAAGCATCGTTAGAAATCGGCGTTCTTATAATTTTTTTTAAAATGTCAACACGTATCAAGATCCCCTTTGTCCATATAATACAATTAAATTAATACAAATTTCCGTAACATTTATTTACGTACGTGTGTTAATATTTTGATTAATATCTCTGTACTGATACGTTAAAAACTTTTCAAAAATGGTTCAAAAAGCTTGTATACATGGAATATTTTTAGCACTAAATTTTGGACAAAATTAAAATAAAGGGTAGGATGGTTTTCATCATTTTTAGTTTATTTTTACTTTTTGTATAGTGATCATAGGAAATTGAGTTTTAGTACGATAAAAGTTATTTAAAATGCCAATGTTTTATTTCAGTAGGTTTTAGGGGTGTGTAGATATTCAACATTATTTTATTTTTTTTCTAATGGTCTAATGCCACGTAATTACCTATGACCGTTTGTGGTAAATACAAATCTGCTTAAATTTTTACCGATGACCGAACAAAATTAAATTTAATGAAACTGTTTTTACTTTTTAAATCTTCATTAACGATTTACTAGACGTTTTGCCCGCATAATAATCTTTTTAGTTGATGTATTTTGATATAATCATGTTGGCTAGGATTAAGTCTTTACTGTATCATCCTACTAGTAGTAAAAAGTCTTGCAATTTTCATAATGATATTAAAATCCAATTATTAAGTAAGTTCAATGTTATTATAGGAAAAAAAGCCAATAAACAAAACTATTTTAATTTAAAAAAATAATAAATTCCAACTAATAAATTATCACACCAGGATAAAATAAAAAACACCAGGAAAAACTTCTGCTTTGTTTTACTTTTATGTCCAGAATAGTTAGAAGAATTTCCTATACGTAATGTACTTCAATACAAAAAAATAATAATAATGATAATGCTTGCGCAGTTCTGCAGAAGACCAATTTTTCGTTAGTTTATTTTGTATAATTTTTTTATGTAAATTTTTATGCAAGAAATATACAAAAGATAAATGAAAAAAATAGAAAGCAGTATAATATTTTTAATTTTATTTAATATTGAAATATTTTCTGTTTATAAGTAAGCTAAATTAAAATAACCATAATTTGATGAAATGATTAAAAATCAAGTGTAGACTCTACACAAAAGCATCAAGATTAAACCCACTCACAACTCTTGACTCGCTGCATAAGCGGGTATGAAAAATAGACAAATATAAACTTAACATAACCTCAAATTGAGATTACGTTGTCTGTTGTCGACCTTAAATTTGATGTAACTAAAGAACAACTCGAACAAATCTTCATTTGATTTTCGCATATACAACTTCAGATAAGACTACTACAACATATCAAAATTTCAGTGAAATTAATTTAGTAGTTTTGGAAATTTTAAAGCAGCTGAATTTTATATTGTTTTCTTTTAGATTTTTCGAACCAAACATTTTTATATATGAATGGTGTTTTTGTAATCCTCATACCTCAAAACGTAAAGAAAATTCATTTTCTCTCTCATTACATCATGTGACCTAAAAACACACCTCAGATTGAGGTTATCATGTCTGTTGACTTTAAATTAAGGATAACTCAGGAACGACTCAACCAATCTTCATAGAACTTTCACATGCACAACTTCAGATTGACTTCTGCAGCATGTATAAATGTTAATGATATTGATCCAGTATTTCTGGAGATTTTTGTGTGTGTATATATATATGGTGTTTCAGTTTCCCCGCTCCAGGCGATTTATCGCAAAATATGCACAATACAAAAAAACAAACTAAATAAACGTTACTGAGATTGGAGAGGAGCACCTCATGGTGACCTTTAATTTGAACTTGACAGTAATTTTAAGAATAATACGATTTTTCAAATGGAATGACCTATGTTTGACCCCAGCCAATGAAATGAGCAGAAAAGTTTACATTGGAATATTTAGTCACACATATGACCTTGGACTTTTCTCGAAGGTCATACGGCTAATCAATCATCAGAGGATAGTCTTATACTAGTGATAGTGTTATATGAGTTACACGTTTTTGAAGGTCATATAATATTCCTGGAATATATATATAATCCCGGCAATTAATCTCGCAAACTATGGGAAACAGCATAAAAATTACTTCACACTGTCTCTGATGGTTACCCGTATGACCCTCAAAATAGTCAAGGTCATATGTGTGATTATTTTTTCCAATTTAAAAATTTTCTGTTCTGTTCATTAGTGAGGTGAAAAATATATTTCATTTGAAAAAATCGTGTTAACCTAGATATAAGTTTAAGATCAAGATCAAATTCAAGGTCACTATGAGATTTCCCTTCCAATCTGAGTAAATTTTGTTAGGTAATTTTTTTTGTGTCGCCCTCCGTGGCTCGAGTGGTAGCGTCTCAGCCGGAGATTCCGGGTTCGAGTCCCGGTCAAGCGTAGTGTTTTCACACACGCTTCAAATCATTCATCTCATCCTCTGAAGCAATACCTAGCGGTTGAGCTGGGGGTTAGAAAAAAAAACTGTAATTTTTTGTAATCGTCTGGGGCGATTAAAATGAAACACTCTATATATTTATAAATTAAATTTAAGTGAATGGTATTTTTGAACTCTTCATACCTCAAAACGTAATTTAAATTTCACCCCCTAATCACACCGTACATCGAAAGTAATATTTTTTTCTTCGAAAAGTCGGTAAAAAATTATTTTTAATTTTCTCCTTCCAGATGTCCGAATAGAATCGGTGCTTGTAATTCATGCTACACGTCGTTTTTAAGATTTAAAAGCACAGATTGTATTCTGACTGTAAATAGAAAATACTTACAAGTCTTCTTTTTAGATTAAGAAACGTAGATCGAGAAATTCTTCTTATGTCAGTCTAATTAATAAAATGTATATGTTTTATTAAACATTTTAGAGAACATGAACTAAACCAATTTCTGTACGAAATTTTTTTTTTATCGCAGGGTCTTTACCAATGTATGAATAAGAGTACATTTTTGAGAATAAACAAATCAATTAGGTTTAAATAAACATAGAATTATTCAGATAAATTTTTGATTTATATAAAAGCAACACAAAGAAAAAAAAATTTAATTGAAAAAAATATAAGATAAAATGTCGTGCATTAAACCATAAACAATTATCTATTTCCCATTATAAGAATTAAAAATATCTGTAAATTAGCAAAAAAAATTGGTAACAGTTTGAGTTTATTGTTGTTAAAAGCTATACTTATCAATTGTATTTTTACAAAACAAATAAAAGATAGAAACAAAAAAATAACTAAACTTTTAATGGTAAAACACTTCATCAAAAACATCTGTTGTACAAAATGTTTCGTGGGTTAATCAATAGCTTTTTTCTTTTTTTCTCCGAGATAAAAGTATGTTATATGACAGCGTTAATTACAGTTTTAGTTGAAAGAAAAAAAAAAACATTTTACCTTGTTTTTCTATTTACATTATTAATACAATTTTATTTTTTAATATTCTAAATTAAGATAATTTTTTTTAAATGGCTATTGTAAACGATTTACATTTGAGTGATGTAACCAGAAAATAAATAATAAATAAAATAAAACTAATAAAACAATTATAAAATTCGTTAGCTTGTCATTAATAATTTACGAAAAAATATCTTTCAAACTAAAAAATATGTCACTCATATTAAGAAAATTTTGATTATAGAAAATGAGACTATTGTCGATGTAGGTTTAAAAGTTACTAACATTACAATAGGGTGTGTGTGTGTGTGTGTGTGTGTGTGTGTGTGTGTGTGTGTGTGTGTGTGTGTGTGTGTGTGTGTGTGTGTGCGTGTGTGTGTGTGTGTGTGTGTGTGCGCGTGAAATAGTGAAAGAAAATGAATATCTTATTTTGAAGCATTATAAGTTTACAATAATCATCGATTCTGTAAAACTTCATCACTACGTAAACATTTATAACGTTGAATTGAAATTTCGTTCAACATTTCATTATTCACAATTAGTTAATTGTTATAAATGTAGACGGAAAAAACCTAATAGTTTTTTTTTGGATGGGGGGAGGGTGGCTGGATAAATTAATTAATCGCTGAAACATTGAAAAGCTAGTACATGGGAATATGGAAATGGAATTTTTTAGCTTATGAAAAATGCCAGAGCTGACCGGGATTAGATCCCGGACCTTCGGATGAAAGGCTGAGATACAACTACTCCACCACAGAGATCATACTAATTATTAAACCACGGAGATTATACTTAATTTATAGAGTTGGGCCGTTTATTTCTGGCAACTGAACGTAGCTGTATAAATCGTACAATTACACCCTCCAAAACAAGGATTACGCATGAGTTTTCACCAAGGACAAAAGCAAAGACAGCTACAGAGTCGGTACAGTCATAGTCACAATTATTGATAAGACCTTTTCATAAACGATTTTCTAGGGTCCATATTTACAATTTAAAATAAATAGAATACACTTATGTTATATAATACACAATTATGCGGTAACTCGCTTCTCACACTTGTGCTGATTGTACAACCAGTGACTTGGCCAGCATGAACCTAGTTACGGAAGGAAATGCGCACGCACTACTATTGCTAGTTTCTAACAAACGTCATAAAGCAAACTGTTTGTAGCCTCGCGCCGGGTGTCCGTTTAAAATCGAGTTGTCAATAACGAATGATATATATAAACTACTTGCAGGTTAAAATCTTTGGCATTTAGAGATAAATTAAAAAAATAAAACAAATTTGGGGTATAACAAAAGCCCAAAAAAGTAAAAAAATATTTTTTTTCTACATAGATGGTTGGGAGTGATTTCGCTCGCCCGACCATCTAGCCAGACTGTAAACTCTGGGGCTACAGAGCCTACCCCAGAGCCGAAGAACTCGCTTCGCTCGCCATTCCCATCTAACCAGAGAGCTCTGCGTCCTTGACCCTGCGTCCTCAATTGTTCACCCTTTCCTGTGCCAGAACCCCCACAATGTTCATTACCTTCATAGTTGTGAAAATAGTAACGATAAATAAAAATTAAACCACTCAGATTTTATAGAAACCTGAAAAAGAAACTGAATTACAAAAGATAAATAAAGTACTTCACATCTGTGACGATGTGAAAATTCGTGACTTGTTTTCATGGTGACAGAAATATGATAATGAAGTAAAAGGTTTGACGATTTTTTTTTTCTTCAAAGAAAAGCTTTAAAACTTTACCCCGAATACGGGGTGGGGCCCCGAACTATGGCATAAAACCTATCCTGGTATAACATGAATATATCCTCCAAAATTGAAAGCAATCGGTTGCTTCTCGTGTGGTGTAAGAATAAACAGACAAATATTCGGCATTATATTATACGAGGTGTGGCTATGAGGCTTTATATTTATAATACGAAGTGTGGCTATTGAATAACGAGACTAATGTTGCTACAGAAGAACTGCGCATGCGCCAAATTCATACGACCAAACAGCTATGTAGCGTGAAGCCTTTTCTTTCGATTGTTGTCACTCCAGTTTCTGTAGACAAATTAGTCTGGGCGTGGCATTTGATTTAATAACATCTGTTTTTTTTTGGTTTTGCCGAAAAAGTGATAAGTGTTTTATTAGAGCAAATAATTGTGAAATTTCATATGAAACTAGGAAAAACCGCTACTGAAATTTAGCTTTTATTAAAAAAAGTATGTGGCAATGAATTTTTATCACGTACGCGGATTTTTGAGTGATTTAACGTTTCTAATGTGGTCGAGAAGAAGTTGATCTTCGCCCGAGTCACCTTTCCACGTCAAAAAGGGATATAAATATTGTAAAAATTGGTAATCTGATCCAATCTGACCGTCTGTTAACTATTCGTGCTATTGCTGAAACTGTAGGAATTGACAAAGAATGCGTAACACAAATTTTACATAATTTATTATAACATGCAATAAGCGTGCGCGAAAATGGTGCCTAACATTCTCACGATCGAAGAAAAAGAAGCACGTGAAAATGTTAGTTCTGACATTTTGAATGTAATTGAAAATTATAAAAACTTCTTGGAAAGAATGATAATATGTGATGAATCTTGGTTTTTCACTTATAATCCAAAAACTAAGCGTCAGTCCGTGCATTGGTAGGGATGAGCAAATCAAAATTCAAAGCTATGATGATTGTTTTTTTTTCGATTTTCATGGGATTGGGTACTTTCACTGGGTTCCTGAAGTTCAAAGAATCAAGATTACTACTTTGAAGTTCTTGCTTAACTTTCTGATCAAAGTATTAATCAGTATTACTATCTTGAGATCCATGCTCAACTCCGTGAAAAAATACGAAAAAAACGACCCGAATTGTGGAAGAAAAAGTCATGGGTTCTTCATCAGGACAACGCACCGGCTCACACTGCATTGTCTATCAAGATGTTTTTAGCTAAGTATAACATCCCAGTGTTAGATTATCCTCCTTATTCGGCTGACCTGGAACCATGTGACTTTTATTTGTTCCAAGGGCAAAAAATCTGCATTAAAAAGAACAAGATTTAAGATCATTAAAGCTGTGAAAAAACAAGCGGCACGTGTCATGAAAGAGCTCACAGAAAAATAGTTCAGCACTGTTTCGAACAATGTAAAATTCGCATGGAGCGTTGTAGGGGTAGTGGATGGGTGGATATTGAAGTTGATAATAACTAAATATGTATAAATTTAAAATAAAATATTTTACAGTAATAGCCTCGTTATTTAATAGTCACACCGCGTATATATAAAAGAAAAAAGATTATGATTCGATAACTACATATTTCTATAAGCTGCTTCTCTTCATATAGGCAAGTTTTTTTAAACAAAAGTGTAAAATACAGTGTTAGAAAATATTAAAAAAATATTTTTGTTCATATTAACAATTTTCTAAAATAATTAAATTAATATTAAAAAAAAGTAATTCATATATATATATCTATTAAAATAAATTGTATTTTATACTTTTTGGTTTACAAAATCAACGTCGCGTAAATGAAAAGAAGTTCATGAAAAAATGCTTAAGTTATAAAGCTGTTTCTTGATAAAAATAAGATAAGATGTTTAACACAAGAGAAATATTATAGACAAACTGAAACCTTATGTGAACTAGGGCAGTTTGGAATTTAGGAATTTGTATTATTTATTTATTCTAAATTCTGCTAAATATATGTCTTGATGTTTGGCATGATTTTTACGTTTTAAGTAATTATAGTTACCTGTAACTAACAATACAGTACTTGGGTGTGATGAAAGTAAAAATTAAAAAAATAAATCCAGTATGAATACAACAAATTTTTTGTTAAAAAACTTCTTTCCCTGAAGTTATGTAAAAAACTTTAAAACAAGCTCATAAAACGAAATTCCCTCACGAAATAAAAAATAATCATCAAAATAGCTTCATTTAATGAAAATTGAGGCCTGAACCCACATGCACATGGGTCACATATGAACGTACTAATTTGGGTACACTTGTCACTACAGAAGACTAAAAGAGAAGAAATTAGATCGGACCATACATCACGTAGGTGGATATACTCACAAGTATCGTATATACACACACAGAGAGAGAGAGAGGGAGTGAGTGACGGGCGTGCGCTTCTGTTTATCGTAATGGAAAAATGCGTGTCGTAAACATCCTGAATATTCGACTTGTAATAAACAATTTGAACTGATTAAATAACGGTGCGCAAACTTGGTATGTTGATAAAATGTAAGTTATTCTTACTTTTCAATTATCCTCTTGTCTTAAATTAACTCTTCTTTAATTGTTAGATCATTTTTTTAATGCTAGAGTTTATAAAGTAAAAAAGAAAATAAATAAAAAATTCAAATAAATACTACTAAACAAACTACTGAGTAAACCAACAAATATTAAAAACAAATGATTACTCCAAAGCTAATAAATGAACTGGACAAAGATAGTATTTATTTATATTATCCATCCCCCAAAGAGATATGACATCAGTAAAATGTGGATAAAAACGGTTACGTATTTAGCAAACATTATACTTGAAAAATAAACTGTTATTGGTTTTATGTAAACGTATTTTAAAAATAAAGTTACATAAACGTATTTTTATTTTTAATATAAAATATCCAGAAAAAAATTGAAAAAAAAGAAATCCAGAAAAAATGTAGAAACTATCTTTATTATTGAAATATATATGAATTATTTAAAATTATTCTAATTATAAAAAGTAATATAGCAGTGGGTGTAAAAATGTCGTAAATATCAAATTTTATATTTTTTCTTTTCATCAAAATCATCCACCTTAAAGGATATGTTAAATCAATTACTTCTTTTATTTTCTGGATTTTTCTGTAGTAGCAGAAAGATTTCATTCTTTCATACATGTCTTTCTTTTTTTTCCTCTGTTTAATATTTTCATCGCATTTTGACTTGGGTTTCTTCTGGAATCACTGGTTTTCATTTTTATAATATCTTCCTTAGTTTGTTTTTATCTTTAACGGGTTTTTCTTTTTTGCTTACTTTTGCTAGATCTTCTGAATCTGTTTGAATCATTTGCTCTTTGTTTGTGTATGAAAAAAGAATTCAAAAATTTGTTTTGTGAATCTGTTGTATTTATTCTGGAAAGATGACTATTTAAAGCTAATTCCCTTTTTTCATTGCGTTTGAAAGACTTACAATTTATTAAGCAATTAGCATTATTGGGAATTAGTTTAAGTTTATATTTTTGGAATTTTGGAACCAATATTTTCCTAATGATTTTTCTTTTCTTTCGTTTTTATTTCCTTGTACGTAGTAAAGGAAGCATTGTGATCGCGAAATATTTCGGTTTCCAGATTTCAACAGAAATATCCATTTTGACCGTCCGTGAATCCATTTTGACTAGTTTCGGCGTGACATCTGTACGTACGTATATATCTCGCATAACTCAAAAACGATTAGCCGTAGTATGTTGAAAGTTTGGATTTAGGACTGTTGTAACATCTAGTTTTGAACCTCCCCTTTTGATTGCAATTGACTGAACCAAAGGTGTCCGAAAAAGCCAAAACAATTTGGAATTTAGATTTTTTTTTAACTGCGGGAATAAACCCTGTTTAATTAAATAAATGAAACTTTAAATAATGAAATATTTTGATCTTATAACACGAAGGCACGTCGGTTCGAATCAGACTTCATTTTCCTGGTTTTTTTTTTAATTTAAATAAATTGATTTATTAATAATTATTAACCTCCGATTGTAAAAATTGTAAAAAAAATTACAATCACAAATAACAATAAAAAAAACACTATGTAATTTAATAGACGTACAAGTTAAGTTACGTGGTGTCTACATTAGATTTGGTGAAACATCTGATTATTCGATTTTATTTCCATTTTGTTGATGGCTACATGAAAATAATTTAAAAAAGCATAGTATTAGATAGATATAAGAATTACATTTAGTTATAGTTTAATAAAGGGGCTTTTACGGTATCCTAATATTTCAGGTAAGATTGTCGAATTAATAATTGCATAATTATTTGATGTTAATAAAAATTAATATTTTAGGAATTGTGTAACTGTCCGCTTTATTAAAGAATTGGGGGATCGCGTCTCACTTTCAAATTAAATAAGGTTAAATGAAGTAAGGCTTTCGATAACGTAGACTGGAATAAAATGTTCATTTTAAAAAAATTAGGGTTCAAATACAGAGATAGAAGAACAATTGCTAACATGTACAGGAACCAAACAGCAACAATAACAATTGAAGAACATAAGAAAGAAGCCGTAATAAGAAAGGGAGTCCGACAAGGATGTTCCCTATCGCCGTTACTTTTTAATCTTTACATGGAACTAGCAGTTAATGATGTTAAAGAACAATTTAGATTCGGAGTAACAGTACAAGGTGAAAAGATAAAGATCCTACGATTTGCTGATGATATAGTAATTCTAGCCGAGAGTAAAAAGGATTTAGAAGAAACAATGAACGGCATAGATGAAGTCCTACGCAAAAACTATCGCATGAAAATAAACAAGAACAAAACAAAAGTAATGAAATGTAGTAGAAATAACAAAGATGGACCACTGAATGTGAAAATAGGAGGAGAAAAGATTATGGAGGTAGAAGAATTTTGTTATTTGGGAAGTAAAATCACTAAAGATGGACGAAGCAGGAGCGATATAAAATGCCGAATAGCACAAGCTAAACGACCCTTCAGTAAGAAATATAATTTGTTTACATCAAAAATGAATTTAAATGTCAGGAAAAGATTTTTGAAAGTGTATGTTTGGAGTGTCGCTTTATATGGAAGTGAAACTTGGACAATCGGAGTATCTGAGAAGAAAAGATTAGAAGCTTTTGAAATGTGGTGCTATAGGAGAATGTTAAAAATCAGATGGGTGGATAAAGTGACAAATGAAGAGGTATTGCGGCAAATAGATGAAGAAAGTAGCATTTGGAAAAATATAGTTAAAAGAAGAGACAGACTTATAGGCCACATACTAAGGCATCCTGGAATAGTTGCTTTAATATTGGAAGGACAGGTAGAAGGGAAAAATTGTGTAGGCAGGCCACGTTTGGAGTATGTAAAACAAATTGTTGGGGATGTAGGATGTAGAGGGTATACTGAAATGAAACGACTAGCACTAGATAGGGAATCTTGGAAAGCTGCATCAAACCAGTCAAATGACTGAAGACAAAAAAAAAAAAAAAAAAAAATGAAGTACAGCAACAAATGTGTATATTTAATTTAATAGACTACAAGGAAGTTATGTGGTGTCCACATCAGATTTTTATTTTATCCATTATTGCTAAGTTATTTATTAAAATATATATTGCTATATTTATTTTAATTTTGTTATAAAACTGTTGAATAAAAATATAGATATTTATATATAGAATATAATATATATATATTCACTTTATATAGGTAGAAAGTGTTTTTGTAAATATTACAAAATACCATAAAATATGAAAATAAAATTTCATAACCGATGAAAAATATTTTAAAGAAAGGATGTGTAAATACATATATAATTAATCAAGAACCGACAAACCAGGCTTAGGGGCCTCCATATCGCATGAGCTACAAACGGAATAGCGCGTCAGAGGCGTTTCCGGGGTCGCTAGTGAACGGTTTTCGCGAGTTATGCGGTCTCAAGACATTAAAATCCTGCTAGCCTATGAAGCGTTAGCACCGAAAGGACTTCAGTGGACGGTCTGAAGGGGAATTACGTCGGGAGGACAGGTTGCCTAGCCTTCCGCGGTCGGCCCATAAAATGGGTTCGATAACGCTGGTTTAACAACGGATTGGAATGCAATTAAATCCATCCTTAAAATACTAAATAATAATCAAAACTTGAAAAATTAGACCCGCCATTTAAAATAAACCTTTTAAAAAACACGACCGATTAGAATCATCCAGCAGCAAGGGACTCTGTCCAGGTTCTGCGATTTGTAGGGAGAAATAAACTCCCGCCAACTTTGCATTCCATTCCATTCCAATTAATCAAGATTTGACTCTCATCGTACTTTTCTACTGACTTGTAATTGGTAATGAAAGAAATCCGGTATTTTATTGCAATGAACCCGCATTAGCAGAAAATGAATAATTTTTAAAGATAATAAATCTATTTTATTATCAATATACCAGTTCTAGATTTTAGCTTAGATTAATCTAAAGAGAATTTAAGAAAAAGTTTTAATTTAATTCCGTTTAAATAGTCTTAATAGAAAGTCAATAACAATAAAAGTTTAAGTACTTTAACTTTTGTAACTTTAAATAAAAAATGGATTATAAAAAAGTATTTTAATTAGGCCGAAATTTTATTACTCTTAAATAGTTTCGAACAATCAAGTCGGGATTATAAATTTTCGACTGCTATATAAGAATGTTTAAAAGATAATTATTTGTTATATTTTTAACACAGGTTTTCTTATAAGAATTAAAAAAAAAATTGATTTTATATCATCAGCTTTATTTTCCAAATTATTGCGGAATTCAGTTTGATCATATTCCAAATTTTACTAATCCCTGTATTATTTCTGACCATATAAGTTTTACTTTATTGCTATAATTTCAATGTATAAGATATAATTTAAGCAGTGAACTGAAATTTTATCCGTTTTAAAACGGATGACGTAGGTGGAAGGTACCTCATATATTATGATCTTATTTTATAACATAAATCAAGTTTTAGCTTTAAAGCATGTGCTTTCTATTGATTTTCCACCTTTATCGTTAAATATATTCACTTCTTATAACAGCATAATGAATTTATTCTCATTTTATGTTCATTCTTTTCTTAAATTCTTCTAATGAAAGTAAATTTTTAATTTTCAAAAGTAATAATTAAAAAAAAATAATTGTTTATTAGGTTATAGTACAATCCGTTTAAAATATATTATAAAAATAATTTTTATATTTAAATTTCTCCTTTGTTGTGAGTGAAAAGATAAGTAATCCCATTATGTTACGCATACGCACGCACCCACCCAACAGACACACACACACCCAACAGACACACACACACACACACACACACACACACACACACACACACACACACACAGAGTGAGAGAGAGAGAGAGTGATGCACAGACACCACAACCCATAAACAAAAATGTCTGCGGATTCTTCTTTGAAAATCTGTTAGACATTGTTACATAATGACATAAATGATTTAATTCCATTCGCATATTTAAATGTTTATTGCTGTTCAAATGCAATCGCCCGTTAAAGCCTAACAGGGCAAGGAACGGTAGTGGGTGTGGCGACCGGAACGTCACTAAGCGGGTGTCTTCTATTACGGGGTTGGGAAGTTCAAATGCAATAAAGCAAAAGTTAATTGTTTAAATAAGCTCTTAGTATTACCAACTTATGAAATAAATTATTTCAAACAAATTTAGGCAAAAATAATTTTTAATTAGCTGTAAAGATTTCTAATTAATTCTTTTATTTGGTTTTTCATCTTTATTAATTTTTAGTATCTGTAGAATTATTCATACCATTTTATTCAGAATCAATTTCTCTAAAAGTTTTATTTAAAACGTTTATATTTTTTTACCCATTTATGTTTATTACATAACCCATTTATTTTATGGTTTTTAAACTAAAAAATCGAATAAAATAGATTCCAAAACCGACACCCGCCGGGTTGGTCTAGTGGTGAACGCGTCATCGCAAATCACCTGATTTCGCATTCGAGATTTCCAACGTTCAAATCCTAGTAAAGGCAGTTACTTTTATACGGATTTAAATACTAGATCACGTATACCGGTGTTCTTTGTTAGTTAGGTTTCAATTAACCGAACATTTCAGGAATGGTCAACCTGAGACTCTACAAGACTGCATTTACACTCATACATATCATCCTCTGAAGTAATCCTGACGGTGGTTTTGGAGGATAAACAGAAAAAAGTGGTCCCAGAACCGTATCTACAATAATTTTACAGAAATCTGGGGTTAAAACCAATAAATTTCGGTAAAACCCCTGTTTTTTATGTTAAATAGATAATAAACACATAAAACGTTTAAATAAAAATAATGGAGAATTTAATTTGAACGGAAATATTTGAAATATTTCGCAAAATTTTATTATTTTTTTATTAATATGAAAAGATATAAAATAACTAAATATTGTTTTATGTATTTTTTCACTGCTTTTATGTTTAGTTCCTATTTGTTTATACCTAATTTAAAACATTCGACTGAAATATAGATTAACGATTAAAAATTATTAAATCTGAAAATTCTCTTTAACTCGATTTAGCTGTTGATGCGTGCGTGATGCTCTCAAATATTGTGAACAAAAAGTAATAATTAAATTGTTAAATTTTCTTTTATTTTTTTTTTAATATGTGTAAAATTATAATGAATATTAAAAAAAGATATTTTTAGTAATAATTTATTTTACAACTGAAATTTAATTTTGTATAGTGGTATTTAATTTACGCAGTAAAATATAAAGAGATAAATAAAAAATTACGAGATGTTAAGAGTATAGTGTAAAATTTATAATTGCTTCAGTCGAAACGTAATGAGAGTTGCGTAAATGCTTTATATAATGTTTTTATTAAATAATATTGTGCACACAAATTATTGAAGATGTAGCATAAAAGAGTGTGTCTGTACATGGCCGCCTTGAAATAAACAACTATGTTAAACTGTTTGGTGAGCGGTGTAGTGGGGGAGAGACATCGAATTGTGGTGTGCGTTGCGTTGTCTTCAGTGACCGGTACTACGTGCTTGTTATGTGTTTGTAGCGTTGTTATTATGTATTGTATACAGTAAATGATTATTATTAAAAGATGTGTTCATTTATTATAACAAATGTTTTTTGGTAAATACTGTTATTGTACTTTGTATATATATATATATATATATTTTTTATTCAAGTTAAGTTATCAACGATTATATTGCTAAAAAGTAACCTAATTTCTTTACCTCATTTCATTTCAAATTGTTGAAAATGCTTCAGTAACACTTCATCAACTAAAAATTATGTAACTAAGGTAAAGTTAAAATTGTTCTATCATGAAGTAATTTTATTTTAATTAGTTTTTTGTTGTGTATTTTTGCTCCAACACCTTCATTTTACAATAATAACTTATTTTTCTACCAGTTAAATTACAATGTGTAATCTACGTATGAGCTTACCCTTCTTGTTAGAAATGAAAAGGTTTAACCTAATATTAAAACAAAGAGTTCCTTTGTTTTAATTAGAAGCAGGCATTCTCATGCAATGTGATTTGACATTCTGCTTGTAGACTACATTATTAAATTTATTTGTTGTACGACAAATACGAATTATTTATATTTGGTCTTAAATTATATTTATTTGGCTACCTCCCAAATATGAGCAACTAAATAACGAATTGTTTTACATTAGTACTTAATCCTTGAAAGGTAGTGTTTCTTAATAAATCACTCCAAACAGTGGGAACACAAAACAACGGACGATAAAACAGTAAATATTATTTGCGTAAAAATTAATTTTTTTGTAAATAAAAATGTTATATCTGTATACCGCATAATGTTTAGTAACATATAAATTCATTAATCAAACTAGTTATATATTTTGTTTTCTGTTATTAATTTATCTTTTATCTTTTCATCTTATTTATACATTTTTTTAAATTATATAAGAGACAGAAAAATATGTGGAATTACAAGCTAAATTATTATGCATTTTTGTAGTTATTCATCAATTTTCTTTATTTTTCCAGTTAAGCCTCCAGCTAATACCGTTTAGGTATTACTTCGGATGAGTGAGGATGATATGCATAAGTGTAAATGAAGTGTAGTTTTGTAGTCTCAGTTCGACCATACCTGAGATGTATGGTTAATTGAAACCCAACCACCAATGAACACCGGTATCCACGATCTAGTATTCAAATCAGTAGAAAAGTAACTGCTTTTACTTCATCGCTGGAACTCTCAATTTCCAAATCAGCTGATTTGGGAAGACGCGTTCACCACTAGACCAACCCAGTGAGTTAGTTATCAAACAAGCGCTGATTTTGTGTAAAAAAAAAAACTAAATTCACTAATTTAAAATTAAAATATTTCCTTATAGTAGGCCATCTAAATTTTCTCCGTTAACAGTCGGCCACTAAATTAAATTTCTAACTAATAGAATTAATTAAATAAATTACTTAAGCTTAATTAAGTATTTATTATTAACATTTTTCTAAGCTGAGGATCAATATGACACGACATCAATAAGAATTTCATCGTAGACGTCTTCGTTGGCTCTACGTTAATTCATACAAATAAAAATGTAATACTGCTCTATGGGTGCCACACTTTTTCTTCCTGTGTTAAGTTAGAGAGTCAATAAAATGACACGCGTGATGAGTGCAAGATAATTTTAATTATTCAGAAAATTATGATTTATTTCCAATTTTTGTACCTTAAATCTTTATTTAAGGACAGTAAATAATAAAGTTATTTTTAAAAATCCAATGTTGACCTGATTAAAAAGGTATTGTCACAAATTTGCTTGTATTTATGACGCTTTCCTTTTTAAAAATTCAGTGTCGCATATCATTCGCATAATGCAATTTCATTTCCGTATTATTTCCACAGATTTGAGGGTTGTGCAAAATTTCTTTATTTTTAAAATATCCTATCGCATTTTTATTATTTTAAACTTTATCGAAAAAAATGAAGATTCAGTGTTTACTAAATTGTTTGGTGATTGATTATAAAACGATTTTCGGAGTAGTAATATATTGGCCTTTCATCCGGGAGTCCCGGGTTCGTGTTTCAATCATTTTCCATACTCTAAGAAATTTCATTTCCATATTCCCACGTACAATTGTGAAGTAATTCATCTAGACAAAAACAAAAGAAAAAAAATATTAGGTTACATCTAAATGCAAAATGTATTGTACTTAAAATTAGTAATTTTCAAAGGTTGACGAATAACGGAAAAGAAGTTAAACGAAGCCTGATTTCTGATATAAAAAGTATCAAAAGAAATTATATCGAATACCTAATGACTTTAATTAATAACCTTAGTTATTGATAAGAAATATATGTTTGAAAATAAGTAGATTTTTTAAATCAATATCCAAAACTTTATAAAACTCTTAAAAGCGGAATGAATTTTCGATAAACGATTACATCATGGTGATTCAATTTTTCGTAGCTGTAAACGAGCTATTGGAATTAGATTTAAAAAAAATTCCTTTCAGCACGCCGGAAGACGGAGGTAGATTTCAACGGGGCAAAATAGTGGTAGGCGAACTCGGGTTGTACGAGCTCGTATCAAATATTACTTTCCATGTTTTACGGACACTACGTTTCCTCAGTAAACTACTAGCTATTGCTAAATATATCAAGACTTCCTTATGATTCCTGTGCCTATTAAGGGAGCTACGATTTTTTTTCTCCTTGAAATTCCATTTTTTCCACCCCTTGGCTCTTATCCAAAGAATAGTAGGAACTTTAAACGAATTCGATATGTTACTTAATAAGAAATTTACAGCGATATTTTGTTTTGGTTATCCCTTGCCGTAAGGGTTGGTCTTATTAAAAATTGTTACAGACAAAATTTTTAGATAATATTTAGCGGACTAACGACACTTTAAACCGATTCGATACCGTAAAGGAGATATGATTATTTTTTTCTTCGAAACCCCATTTTTCCACCCCCTGGGCTAATGGTTTGTGATATCGAAAACCTTTAAAGTTTTAGGCCCTTAGTCAAAGAATAGTAAGAAGTAATTTTTCTTAATAAGAAAAATATAGCGATTTTTTCTTCAAAAAAGCTCCCTTTTTTTCACCCCCACGGTCCTATTTTGGTCATTAACGAACTCGACCGAGATTTTGGATCGTTATATATTTTTATGTATAAATTTGAAAGTAATTGGCGCAAAATTACGGCAGAAAAAAAGTGTCCACAAAAGTGAATTATATGTATATTTGCAAATGTATATACAAACTTTTAGACTGACGGTAGTTTTAGGGTCTGGGGGATGTGAAACGCGAAAATATGTAGAGATTTTCCGGAAGTCGAATCATGATACCAATTACAATAGCTTTCTTATGAAAACTACCTTAAAAGAAAAACCTGATTTTGAGATGGTACAATTTTTAATTTTTGATTTAGTTAAAATTATTTCTAATAAAAATATACATTTATTTAAAAATTATATATAATTATATATATATATATATTTTTTTTTTTTTGTTAAATTTACTTATTTTAATAAAAATCGTGTTTTTTACTTTAAGAATCTCCATAAACATTTTTATTGATAAATAAAAAATAAATAAATAAACCTAACATGTTATACATTTTTTAACATAAAAAAATTACATGAAAATTAATTTAAATAATTTGTCATTAAGTCGCTTAACAATTTTTATTTCTTACTCATCTCGAAAAATAATAAAGTTGTGTTACAAAAAAATGTTACGTTACAAAGTTATTATTAATTTATTCATAATCACATTCATCAACTATCTTTCTTTTTTCCAACATATTTTGTTCTTTTTTTAAGCTTCCCGGACCACCATTTTTTTAAGCCTCCGACTTTAAATGGCAATTTTGTAGCGTGTGAAAATGCCATGCCTGACCAGCATTCAAACCCAGGATGAATGCCGAGATTCTACCTCTCTCTCAGTACAGAGACCGGCTTACATTACTACAGAGACCAGCGAAGAGTATTCTTTGCATTCTCCAATAACTAGGGTCTCATCAGGCACATTCCTTCTTGACCTAAAGACACTAACACCGACAGGCCTGTAGTAAAGAACTAAGTTTTAAATGTGCTTGGAAAAAATGCAAATACATCTCTACTCTGCCAAGGATAACCAAAATAATGATTTCAAATTGATCAGTAAGGATCGGAACGTAATCCACAATTGCGTCCATAAACAAAACAAATATAAAACCTATATTAAACAAACAAATACCTGCCGGATAATAAGAAAGATCCAGCAGCAAGGGACTATGTCCAGGCTCTGTGATGATTAGGGGGATATGTATCCCCCGTTATCCCTACGTTGTTGTTCCGTTCCTTTTCGTTTTCAAGTGATGCTGTTGTAGGTTTTCAAGGTCCTTTTTTTTAAATTCTTGGATCTGTAAAATGGCTATATTAATAAAATTGATATTGCCACGAATTCACCTTTTATTTTGATGATATTTTGAATGTTTCTTAATTACGACCTAAGTTATTCGTTACTATTGAAATTATTCGTCGGAAACGCCTTTCACACAATTATATCCTTCTAAGTTACACATTACTTGCACCCAAAATTTCCTTATTTTGCACTATTAATATTTAGAACACAATATTTTCTAACTAAATTTGTTTCAGTTAAGATAAGTTTGATTTCCTTATGTTTAAGTTTAGTAGACATTTTGAATTGTGATTTCATCAGGTAAAATGACGGTAAGTTTCTGTAAAATTTATTAATTATTAATAATCCAGCCGGTCCTAACTTAACCTTAATTTTGATTTAAACTAAACTCAATTAAATTTCGCTTAAAACAATTTATTTATTCCGTAAAAAAATGTCTCTTGCGTATTGTCAAAAACCGATTAAGCTTAATCTAACTTAATTTAGTCTCAAGTGTATCTAACTTCATTCTCAACTTAATTTCACTAGAACTTAATTATTTAGTTGGTAAATAATGTATATTACACTTGTACTGAATTTTGAATTTTTGGTGAGAGTGCTGTGCAGCTTATGAAGGATGTAAATCGGGTGAAAAGCGTTTCCGACGATTATTTTCAATTGTAACGAATAACTTAGGTTCTAAAATAAGTTATATTCTTAAGTTTAAAGAAATCAAAAGCGAGTTCGTAACTGTATTCCTTGACATTAACTTAAAGCAGAAATTTGGATTATTAATTGAAAGAATGGAGAAAATCAGTTCTATTTGCATCGATCTAGGAAAAAAGGAAAATTCAATTGGATACTGAATAAGTTAACGTTTCCATTCTAGAGTTAAATAACGCGTAAAAATGTGTGCAATTCAATTGTTATTTTTAATACCTTTAATTTGTGTTGAATTAAAATGAACCAAATGACTGAATAATAAATATGGTACACGCTTAATTTTACGTAGAATATTCCGTTATTATTCTAAAACAATACAGCTGGAATTGACATTTCATGCAAAACGATAGTAAATGAATAATTTTGCTGTACTGTTGTACTTCACCCGTATATTGTACAACTATTCAATGTTTCGTTGTCTTGCGTGTTAATTATTCATGTCCACTTATTCACAGAACGTTGTAAAATAACTATAGGGATATAGATTAAACGTTTTCAAAACTATAATTTAATTTGGCCAATCCACAAATCTCTGTGATTTGAGTTGTACCGTTTCAACCTTTTATCCGAAGGTTCCAGGGTCG
This sequence comes from Lycorma delicatula, assembly GCF_047948215.1. Classification (NCBI taxonomy): domain Eukaryota; kingdom Metazoa; phylum Arthropoda; class Insecta; order Hemiptera; family Fulgoridae; genus Lycorma; species Lycorma delicatula. Next base: position 40,592,616 of record NC_134464.1, read on the forward strand.
ATTCCCATGAGTCATGATATTTTTCACTCGCTAAAAAATGTATTATTAACTGATATTATTCATCAGCCTGTTGCCTGGTAAATAAATATTTATATAAAATATTTTTCTCCCCCTCTAAACTACAGGCACCTAAAAACAATGTTGATATTTTCTGACTACCAGTTACGTACGTTATTCGGAAATTTTACTGAATTAAATTAAACAATGAAGTTTTGTTAAAGTTTTTTCAGACTTATTTTAAAATAAATAACTCTAAATTAAATTAAAATTTGATGTTATAATCAGAAAAAATATCCATATTTTCAAATAAAAACAAAATATTTATTTACAAAATACTCTGTGTAAAATTAACATTTAGGTTTTATCATTTATAAATATAACAATTTATATATATATTACTAGCAGACCCGGCAATGCTTCGCTACTGCTAGATTTGAGTGAGTGTGTATGTATGTATATATATATATATATATATATATATAGATTAAATGAACCTCTCCCTTTTCCCTTTTACTCCCTTTCACTTTTTCCCTTTCCCCCTTTCCTTTTTCCGTTTTAATTTTCCACTTTTCCCCGTTTCCTTTTCCCATTTTTATTTTTACCATGTTCCCTTTCCCTTTCAATACCATTTTTTTCTTCTCCTTACACAAATTTTTCTTTTCCTTATTTCCTTTCCCCCCTTTCCCCTTTTTTTCTCCTACCCCCTTTTCATTTCCTTTTACCGTTTCTCCTTTTTACCCATTTTCCCATTCTTTCCTTTTTACCTTCTTCCGTTTACCTTTTTCGGTTTCCCCTTTCTCCCTTTTTCCCCGCGCGTAAACTGGTCCAGTAGGTTTTAGTTTATAGCGGACACACATATCGGAAACATTGAAATGGAATCGTAAAATATTCAGTATAACGTTTGTTGCTTTTATGTCCAATAGATAGAGCTGTTTTAAAAAAAAAGCATGTATTTATCTGTCACTGGTATGTAAATAGTATGTATATAAAAACACGCGTGTATTCGAATGCAACAATGTATCAAAATTTCAAAGCAATCGGTGAAGAACTTTCGGAGATTTAAGATTTTGAACAAATGAACATTTACCTTTTTATTTATATAAATATAGAATTATATTATAGTATATACATATATGTAATTTATTTTGTCAAATTGTCATATGATTTAGAAAAGTAAGTATTGCTGATATATTTTTATTATTATTACTATTATTATTATCGTGATGAATTATAAAGTAAATTTAAAAACCCCTATATGTTCTAATAAAAATATAATCCTAATTAAGATTTTTTCTCGTAAAAGTTTGTTTATTATCGAGTTAAAATATGCTACATTTTGATATGTTTTCTTTTTAATAAACTTAGCAATTTTTACTCAGAATCAAATTCTCTTAAAAGTTCTTTTAAACTTTTATGTGCTTATTACCCAGTTTAGCAAATTTATTTTACGCCAAAGAGTTTTTGTTTTCCGTCCCCAATCGTTTACTTTTTCTCTCAGATTTCTCAAAAAATACTAAAAATATAAAGTTCTTGAACCTATTTCTTTTTTTTCTTTTTCAGGTCATTTTTCTTATAAAGTCACAAAATTTACTCATTAATTATGGGCTCCAAGAATTTTCAGTCTAGATTCATTTTATCGAAGTCGCTGAGATAAAGTAGTTAAACACTCTTTAACTACGCTTTCCTGAAGCTATATTTATATGAACTGACTTCTTTATTTTAACCGATAGAACATATCTTGAAAGTTTGTTACATTCTTCGTCAGTTACTCTGGTTAAGTAACATAGAATATATAAGTATTATTTAATTTTTAAATAACAATTTCTGTCTTAGTATCTATTTCGTCAGAAATATCGATAAACGAAAATCCATTTGCAATTTGGGCGTTTTATCAAAAACATCCAAATTGGACATGGACAACGGAACGGATTAGTTAGTATTGATATACTTTTGTAATCCTTTTTGCATGTTTTACACGGGCGTAAATATGAAATAAATAAGAAAAGATTACTTTTTGAGCTTTTTTTTTAAGAATAATTTAAGTAATGTAAAATAAAAATTAAGTTAGAAAAAATTTGTTGAGATATAATATAATATTTCTTTGGTTTTTTTGCTTTTATTTCGTAGCGAGATAAAAAAGAATGAAACTCATCGGCAAAGATATAGTGTGCCAATTATAGATTTTTTTTTACGTCTATGTTATTCAAAATGTTTTTAATTTAACAATTTTTGTTGTGATACTAATTTAAGATAATGTTACAGTTAATTATAAGAACTCTGTGTCATTTATTTTTATGTATATTTACAAAATTTTGTATTTTATCAAATTATGAATCTTTGTTATTACCATTTTAAAGATAGGCTCGCCTTGACAAGAAAATGGTTAAAAAATACCTATATACCTATTATGTAGTGGATATCACTTAAAGCGGACTAAATTGAATTGTCACGGAATAAATACATTAAATTATTCGGTGACAGCTATAGGTTTGCTCGAGTATGGAATTTCGAATCGAGCTATTACGAGTGAATGATGATACAAGTAATAAAGGAAATTGAATCAACTTTGGTTAGTTACAGATGGCTTTAGTTAATAAAAACTGAAAAATCTCTATTTTATCACAGTAATTATGTTTTATTACTCGTTATTTAGTTTACAGATAAAATTGTATAAATTTATGCAGTCTCATTATTTTCGTCGGGTTTTATCCAGATCACAACATGATACAGGAGCCCCCTGGACTCGAGTAGGATTATTTAAAATTCGTCAACAGTATTTTCAAAATTGTACTTCGATGATCCCGAATGTTTTATTACTTTTTAATTCAACACCTATTTAGCTTTGCGTTAATATTTTTTCTGTTCAGCATGTTAAATTTAGTAAATACGTCATGATAATTTTCCATTTAAATTCATTTTATTGCCGTTTCTACATTTATTCTTTAAGCGTGACGCTTTATATTCGTTGATATGAATGTCATTTAGTTCAGATTCTCTTTACAACAGTCTTTAAACGTGAAGGGTAAATTGTCTACTATCACTTCAGCCACTTTTTAAATTAGCCTATAGCAGTTCCTCTTACTTCATAAGTTTTTTCGCTTTTGTTTCATTTAGGTAATCTTAATTTAATTAACTTCAACCCACCGGGTTGGCCTAGTGGTGCACCGGCTCATAGGTACAGAAGAAGTATTTCTTTATACTTTTTTCTTACGAATTTTATAAAACTGATAAAAATTGGGTACCGTATTTTATTTTTAAATGAAACTAAATAGTATTTTATCTCATTATCATTATGTTTTAATAGTTATTCGGCTTCTATAATTGCCACTCTGCAGTAAATTTATTTTTTCTCTAAGTATAGTGAAATTAAGTAACAAAAAAAATTAAAACTCGCAGGGTAATTAAATTAAAATTAAATTTTTGTTTCCAATCTAATATGATGTCTTTTTTAATAGGACGATGATGTTTGTAGATAATAACACAGGACACTGTTTACTTCTTAAAATAATCTAATAAATTTGTATATTTCTTAACTATTTTAGATTTCACTTAATAAAACCTTTCTAAAACTTGTGTACCTTCAAAAATTGTATGAAATAAGATTTTTATTAAATCAAAAGAAAGATTTAATAGAATTATAAGTTGTAGGAAAGAAATACGAGATGTGATTGTAAGTTTTAAGACAGGCACTGTCTCTGCTTAATAGTAAGGGATATGTTTGCTTGCGGGTGTGTAAAGGAAAGCTTGTTTTGTTCTTGAAATATCCTTAAAAGATCACCGCGAAAATTTATTCCAGTAGAGAGTGACATACTGATGAATGAAGAAGTTTTTTCGGTTCTCGGCGGATTATTGATTTGCAAAATAAAAACACGGAAAAACGAGTATGTGTCAAATTTTGTTTGAAAACCTGGAAATCGGCTTCGGAGACTTAAAAATTATTAAAAACAGCTTTAGGGGATAAATATGTATTACGTGTGAAGATATTTTTTTAATATCAAATATAATCTTTTAGTAACTTAGTTTCTTACACCACCTTTAATGTTACTACAAAACTGTCATTACATCTTTTATTTGGCTACTTGTGGAAAGAGTAATAGTTAATTTTCTGTTCTTTTTACAACATTTAATTGTTGAGTTATTATTTTTTTCTTTTTTCAAAAGATAAAGAGTAAAATGTAGAATAGAGGTTGGAAAATAAGAGTAGAGAAATTGTTGGACATGGTGGCATTAGAACGTGGTCTACCTCTTGAATTAGGTTAACCGACTGCTCTTCACCCTCGCTTTTCCTCATCTATCTCATCACCCCCTTAACCCTTAAACTCTCCTCTCTTCCTTAAACTCCCATCGCTAAAGTAATTCGGTTATAACATTGGGAAAAATGCAAAACGAAACTGATCCAATTGGTCTCAACCAATTATTAGAGAGTGTTTCATTGATTTTGAATTATCTGACTGTCGTCTTTTACATAATTATTTTCTATTCCTCTTTTTCACATATCACGCGTCTTTTTTCTCAATATTCCTACAACATTATTTTGTGAAATATCACATTTTAAGTGAAATAAATTTTTCTGTTTCATTTTTTTTAATACTACGTATATTATTTAAATAAAATGAAAGAGGATTCTCAATTCTTTATTGGATTCTACATCGGGCATATTTAAAAATTAAAAACATTGTTACCGATATATTTTTTAGCAAATATCCAAAGAATTCATAGAAATCGCTACTGTGCCCCATCAAATTTTCTAAGGGGTGTCAAAGGGACGGGGACCAACTTTTTTACGTTTTTGAGGCTCCTGAACACGATCTTGCAATGTTTGTGTATACATAGCTATGTATTAAGTTTTTGTAACATGACACTGTTAGTAAAATACAATTATTGTATATAATATAAACTGCTTACGAATATCTTATTTGTTTCTCTCGAACGATTTTGGCTCTTCTGGCATCTTCAGGAGGAATTATAATTTATGATTAAAATATATAAAATTATAAAACTTATTTAATTAAATTTTATTTATAACAATTGATCGTCATTTTGTTAAAGTTCGTCAAAAGTAAGCGTTTTAAATTTACTAGACGGACGTAGTCACTTTGACTTAAAATATTAACTTTTGACGAACTTTAACAAAATGACGATCAATTGTTATTTATATAATTAAATTATGTAAATTTTATGATTTTATAGATTTTAATCATAAATTGTAATATCTCCTGAAGATGACAGAATAGACGAAAGCGCTCGAGGGAAACAAATAATTTTGTAACAAGACCGGTATAGCGGGCCTGAGTAAGGGATTCTTACTAATTATTTTGAAAGTAATAATTTGCAGAATCCAGAAAGGGACAAAAAAGAGTAAAAATTAACTGGAATAATATCGAATGATTTATTTTGGACTTTGTTTTATTGTAATCTGTATTTATTACTTACTATTGACATTACTATCACTATTTGATGTATAATAATTTTGATTGTTTTCTTTGTTAATTACCTTATGTATTTTTGTCTGTTTTTATATCATGCTTACTGTTTTGATTATGTTATATTTCAACTCGTGTAATAATCGTTTACTACTATTATCCTGACTATTATTGTTGTTGTAATTACTATATTAATATTTGTGTTCATTAATTGTTTTATTATTGTCACTTATTATTGTTATTATTATTATTAATTAGCCTGGTTGTAATTTGAACATCATAAATCAATAACTATAATTATATAAACACTGTAAATTGTCAACAACCTCCTTATATCCTGATCGAGCTGCGCGAAACTACCGCTACGCGTCAATGTATTGGTTAGCAATTTATATTATATGCAATATGTATGTATAAGATTTTTTCGTCCATTCTACCGGACAGAAATCTTAACCGATTTTGACGAAAATTGGTGTGTTGATTTAAACCTATTTGGAATAGAACTCTATTGATTTTTAAGCTAATCGGTTCACAGGAATCGGAGTTTGAGGCATAAAACACTGGGATTTTGGGTATGTTTTCAAGGTTTTCTTGTTTTAACTTGTTAGACGTGTTAGAAAGCCAAAATTATATTTTTGAAACCACCACTAAATGTGAGCTGGTTTTGCAATGATTCAAATTCAAAGTGTTTGAAACCAAGGTGATATTTTTGCGGGCACTGCCAGGTGTAAGCTAGTTTTGCTGTAATGCTTCAGTTTTGTAATAGTCCAAAATGTGATCTGATTTGAATGAAACGGGGGTTGACACAAAAAAAAGATAACTAAAAAGATTTTATCTTTTTGTGACTTTTTTGGGTCAATTTAAACCTTTTATTTTTAGTAAGGACGGTTCTAAAACCACAAAAATTATGTATGGGTAACAGTATCAAAGTGGTTGTTCTCAAGAAACAGTGCTAAGCCATTGATGCAGTTACAACTCGACAACTATATGAAAAGGAGGAATAAATAACATAAGTAAACAAGTATAATGTATTTACTACAATAGACACTTACTTCGCAGTATTATAAAAGAGCATATTTTAATAAAATATCATGAAATACAAAAAAATACACCGTAAGCAATATTATTTTCAAAAATAACAGTACACCTTTCTTGCTTTCTTAACTAAAACCGGAAATCTGACCTATTGAAGCGTTTACTGTGACAGATTTTTATTTTTTATGTTATAGTTTCTAAGTAAAGTTAAAAATATATTTATTTTTTTTTGACAATATTTATACAAGAGGAGGAGAAATGAGAAATGTTCGATTGCTAATTAATATTGCTTTGCTCTACTATGATGTGCTATTCATACCATTGTAATATATAATACAAGTAAACAGAAAGTGATTTACTTCAAACACAGTCAATTGATTGTTGTATCAATTAGTTTTAGTTTACCATTAAACCTTGTACTGTTACTGCACATATTGTTTGTTTCTACTATATAACAATTATGGAATTATAAGGAGTGATATTTACTGTAGATTGTGAAACTGTTATATAAATAATTTAAAATTGCTGTTAAAAAAAATGTATTTTGATTAACGAATATCTATCGTCTATCCGAACTTGAGATATTAGAATATATACTTGAGATAGATTTGCCGTCCTGTGATTGAGCAATGATTAAATTACAAAAAAAATAAATAAATACAATGAAATAGAAAGTTTTTTTAGCTTTTTGTAGCGAAAAGTTTTTCAAAATTTGAGTCTTTTCTGTTATGAACTTTGCACCCTTATGCATTATTTATGAATTATTTTTTTTGTTTTTTCCATATATTCGTTAGATTAAGAAGCTATTACCATCCGAACACAATACTACTACTTTTTCATCCGAGCACTGCGATTTACAGTCAAATAGAACAGCTTTTTTTCCTTTTTTCCTGTTTAGCCTCCGGGAATCACCGTCAGGTATTACTTCAGAGGATGAATGATGATTAAGTATATGAGTGTAAGTGAAGTATAATCTTATACAGTCTCAGGGCTAATATTTCTGAGATGTGTGGTTAATTGAAACCCAACCACCAAAGAACAACAGTATTAGCTAGTATTCAAACCGTATAAAAATAAGTGCCTTTACTAGGATTTGAACGTTGGAACTCTCGACTTCGAAACCAACTGATTTGGGAAGACATGTTCACTACTAGACCAACCGGGTGGGTTAAGTAGAACAATTTTTGGGTCATATAGTATTCACTCAAAAATAATGCTGGTTTTCCAGCGTGCAGTTCCATGGCAACTAACGAACCATCGCTTTAACTTCACAAAGAAGTACCTAATAATAAAATATTAAGTGAAAGTTTACATTTTTTTAATGCATACTTTGCACTTTTTTATAATCAGCTCATCCAAAAGCAGAATTGCCGTACGCAGTAGATAAATCTATAAATTATGTTTTTAAACTATGCTATCCGCTTTTCTAACTAAAACTTCCCTAAACAAAACATAATAACGGAACATTATTTTGTAGAGAAATTAATTTTTTTTGCTCAGAACAACAGATAAGTTAAGATACATGGTTAATCATCTTCGTATTTCAAATCGTTTTTATTTCTGAATGTTGTTTGAATACCGAAAATGCTGCATTCCGTCAGTTTCCATACGGAAATAAATATTTCGAAGTATATTTTTTTATCGAATATGAAAAAAAATGTTGTGAAATATCGGAATAATGTTGTGATTATCGGAATTAAAAATATTTCTAAGAAATCATATTGTTTTTTATAATATTTCCAGTCATAGTTATTTTCTACCTTGATTCTTGTTGATGTATTCCTTTAACTTATGTTCTGTTGTCGAATCAGAATTACGCTGGTACATATTAAGATTGTATATTACTATAATAATTCATCATACAATAAAACAACTGAAAAAAAAAAAATGTTAGCGAAATGATGCGAAGTAATTAAAATAAAATATTTCAATCATCTATTAACACCTCTCCAGAAGTATCTATAGGTTTTTAATTTCCAATAAAATTTTGATTCCAAATGATTTTATGAAAGCTGTTTTGGTTAAGAAAGGTAATCATTGTAAAACCTAATTCCTTTATTACATTTTAATCAACTATTTTTCTTACGGAACCTTCGTTTTCTCTTTAGCCTCCGGAACCACCGTAATGTATTAATTCAGAAGATGATGTGTATGAATGTAAATGAAGTATAGTCTTGTACAGTCTCAGGTTGACCATTCCTGAGAAGTGTGGTTAATTGAAATCCAACCACCAAAGAACACCGGTATGCACGATCTAGTATTCGAATCCGTATAAAAGTAACTGCCTTTACTAAGATTTGAAGCTTAGAACTGTCGAATTCGAAATCAGCTGATTTGTGAAGGCGAGTTCACCACTAAACCAACCCAGTAGGTTACACTTTAATCAATTGTTTTCTTCAATCTATGCACTGCATATCTTTTACAGTCGTAAAAGTAAACCGAGATAACAGTATCCTAAGTGTCATTTTGATGGTGTTTTGTATGAATTGGATTCATTAATTTGGAATGGAATTATATTTTCGCAAGTAGGTTCAGGTATATCTTTTTACAAAAGTTAGTCGATTGAATTTCCATACATTATTTTTTCATTATTTTCAAGAATAATTATGCAGAATGTAGAGGAGTTACTTAATTTTTTTTTTATCAGTCTGCGTATAAAAGTAATAATTTTACTTCGTAATTTTCCATCAGCCTAAGAAGTAAGTTGACCCACCGGGTTGGTCTAATGGTGAACGCATCTTCGCAAATCAGCTGATTTCGAAGTCGAGAATTCCAACGTTCAAATCCTAGTAGAAGCAGTTACTTTTATACGGATTTGAATATTATATCGTGGATACCGGTATTCTTAGGTGATTGGATTTAAATTAACCACACATCTCAGAAATGGTTGACCTGAAACTGTACAAGGCTAAACTTCACTTACAGACATACATAATATCCTCATTCATGTTCTGAAGTAATATTTGACGGTGATTCCCGGAGGCTAAACAGGAATCAAAATAGAAGTTGAAAGAAAAAGAACCTCAACAAGGACGATAAGATTTTTTTTAATGTAGTATGAAATGGGTAGTCATAATTACTCTCTTGACTCTTCTTGAAGGTTCTAAGGTTCGAGTCTTTGTAAAGGTAGTTGCTTAATATAGATTTGAATGTAAGACTTCTTCTTTTTCCCGGTTTTCCTTCGGGAATTACCGTTCAGGTACTACTTTAGAGGATGAATGAAGATGATATGTATGAGTGAAGTTTTGTACAGTCTCAGTTCGACCATTCGTGAGATGTGGGGTTAATTGAAACCCAACCACCAAAGAACACCGGTATCCACGATCTAGTATTCAAATCCGTATATAACTGCCCTTACTAGGACTTGAACGCTGGAACCTTTGACTTCCAAATCAGCTGATTTGTGAAGATGCGTTCACCACTAGATGCGTTCACAACCCGGTGGGTTTTCAATGTAAGATTTTTTTTTCTTCTCCTCCGGGCCTGATCCTGCAGTTAAGTATAAAAACAGCCAAGCGGAGTATCCTTTACTCTAACGAGCCTCCACGTCTCGGCCCGCCGGTCGGATCTCACTTTGTGCCTCCCTGAAATCCCCAGAGAAGGATCCACCAGGCTCGGCTATGCCGTCCCTGGGTTCCCAATCCGGGAGCCGGGACTAGGTCTTTATATCAATGCCTCTAACGGTGACACCCCGAGTGGGGCATTCCCACCGGGACTCAGTCTGTTTCGCTCGGGGGTGCGAGAACTCCCTGGTCTCATCGCTACCGCCCACTCGTGCAAGCACGTGCAAACGGCAGCTCCGTAGAGGCTGGTCCTCATCCCCGAGCCCTCCGATCATTCTCCTGAAGAACCCACGCCACGAACGCTGCGATTGTGTCAAAGCTCTTGAAGCTTCGCAACATGGTAGCGATGATGTTCTCCACGCTGAGCGGTCCGGTAATCGCCGAGCCAGCTAGACGGTAATCAACACACTGCGGACACCAGGACACCACGTGTTGTGGGGTATCCGGGTCGCAGAAGTCAGGGCAGTAGGGATCATCCGCCCTCCTCCTACCACCCTGGTAAGCGCGGAAGACCCCATGGCCAGTCAGGAATTACGTAAGCCAATAGTTCAGCTCACCAAACCTCCGATTGGCCTACGGCTTTATATCCGCGATAAGGCGGTGATTCCACCTGCCCTTGGTGGACGCATCCCACGTAGCTTGCCAATCCCGGAACATGGCCGCTTGTATGTCCCATTTGGGAACTCCCCGGTAGCCCAACACTCGAGCCTCTGCCAGCTGCTGAAGAGGTGGCGCCCCTTTATCACCACCACCGCCTATGTCGACACCGAGGCATATGTTGATGCCACCTTGAGGGCCATGCGGTGCTGTACTCCCTCTTGAATGTAAGACTGCGTTCCAGTAACCACACGTCCGGGAGTGGTTTATCTGAGTCTGTTACAGATTATATATTTACCGGTACATTTGCACTTACATTGCATTACAACTTCAGTTACGACAGACCTGGCAATCGATTGCATTCAACTGGACAGAAATTGTGCAAAAAAGCCCAAATTCTAAAAAAATTAGTTTTTTTTTTAGTTTTTCTTAACTGAAGTAATAAGCCCTCATTTAGCGATTTCAACTATATATCATAAGTGGTTCGTATTTTAATTGGTTTCAGAGTTATAGCCAAATAAAATTGTGATTAATGAAATATTTAGATGTTACAAGGGGAAGGCACATCGGTTCGAAATCAACTTCACGTTTTTTTTTTAATTTATATATGTTGATTTGTTGATAATTATTAACCTCTGATTGTAAAAAAAAAATTACAATAAATAATAATTCAATAATAACGATAAAAAAAATCAGAAGTTATTAATGAAATAAAATTGTATGTACTTTTCATTAAAAAAAAAGTGTATGTGTAATTTAATAGGTTTACAAGGAAGTTCTGTGGTCTCCACAACAGATTTTTTTCAATATCTCGAATTGCAAAAAAAATTTTCAGGAGGTAAAGGGAGTTTTTTTGGGTTTGTATTTTCTACATTAAGAGGCCTTAAAACCAATATAGAAACCTCTTGCCCATTCCACTCCAATAGTCTGTGATAACAAAATTATTCTTTTAATTAAAAAAAAATTGTTTAATTTTAAATCTAACTCCGTTATTCGTTGAATTTAAAGTGTAAAAAGTTTATTTTTTTGATAATCCATAGCTGTAGTATTTCTTAAAGAAATAAATTTGCCAAAAATTTCACCCTCTTCTTAAAAAGTAATATTGTTATTTACAATTATGGTTGTATATTTGTGTTTTTTAAATCTATTAACCCACTTAAAAATAATTTTCATAAAAATGAATTTTACCCGAATGCTTCCTCATGAGTTGGGAGCATCCAAAATGAAAAAAAAAACGTTTTTCGCAATATTTAATGCTCAAAACGTATTTTATTAAACAATTTAGCCACTAAAATAATTTAATACCTTTTATCTGATGGGAAGCTACCAAATGAGAAAAAATGTTGTTTAAAATTTTAATCATTAAAAAGGTTACGTGATGTATGATCCCCTAAATTTAAAAATAATTCGAAAACATTTTTCGAAATGTCAAAAATGAATTTCGTAACTAATCTGACAGCAAGAAAAGTTATGCAATTCATTAACGGCCTTTTGCTTTTAAAATAAGATTTCCCAATAATAATTTATGCTCATTTGTTTTTATCTATATATATCTACTAAACGTTAAAGAGAAATGAAAAGTCTTTTTATTTTATATATATAAAATATATATATATATATATGTATATAAAACAGTAAAGGTAAAGGAAGAATAAATTAATCGTTTACCGATATAATACTGGTTAGTTATTACGTGGTATAACAATTAATTATGAAAACAAAGCTTCCTTCATATTTAGAAAGCTTCAATTCAAGTTTATTTTCCTCTCTTTTCACCATTCTAGTTATCTTCTTTATACTCTTCTACTATTCCCTTACAATACTCTGTCTATCCTGTAATTTCCTATTTTATTATCCCTTGACGTCATATCTTCTGGAAATGATTTACAACGCTACAACACATTTCAATCTCTTCTTCAATTAAAATTTTCTCTTATATCTTTTACTAACATTTTCTGTAAACCACTTTAATTGTTTACTGTTGACGTGGCCTAAATTTTTAATTAATTAATTAATTAGTTACGTATGATATTGCTAAACCTTCACTTATTTGTGCTATATATTGTTATTTATTTAAAGAGGAAAATGGTTGTTTTGCTTCATCTGTATACGGATAAACCAGTCATGCAGATGAGTTTTTCATAATTTACAATCTGTTAACTGTAAAATTGTTCCCTGTATAAAAGGAATTAACATTATTTATTTATTATATGTATTATTGAGAAAAAGGATAATATATTATTATAGTTGAATCCAAATAGTATGAGAGCAGACCGGCCTCCTTGGCGTGAATGGTAGCATACTGGCATTTCATTCGGAAGTTTCGATTTCGAATTCCGGTAAGGCATGACATTTTCACCAGTTATAAAATTGCCATTTCATCTCATCCTTTATAGCAACACCTGACGATGATCCCGTCTCGGAGGCAAAAGAAGAAAACCTTATTTCTTTTACTGGAGAGACTGTAACAGAAGGAGTCAGAAGTAAGGGTTATTGCTATTGATCGGTTTTTGTAATTACTTCCAATGGGTTTGTGAAGAAGAGATTTCGTTTGATAAGTCAACGAATGGGTTGTCTTGGACATTATGCTTACGTTACTGGCTGTGATTCCTGAAGGAGCCTACCACTATTTCCCACTCAGATCTATTTTTTTTTCCCAATGGTTGTACGAAGGGAATTGCTATACAAACCTATGAGCGCTTCTTAAAGTACGAAATAAATCTTATAAGCTCTTTTTATGATTTTAATATAGATTATTTATCCATTTAATTTTCATTAAAGAATATTTTCTTTGTGTGTTTAAGAAGAAGTAAATGTGTTGTGATACTGTCTTTAACAACCGTGAAAATTTCTGTAATGTGCTCTAATGATATTGAAAAATTCTGGCGAGTCGTGTTCACGCTCATGAACGTTAAATACCTTTGGTTGATCTTTTTTTGTTCTACTGGCAGAATATCATTCATTCATTATAAAGGGTACATTATTATGATTTATAATGTAGCACAAACTTTAATGAATTGAATTCATTAAATGTGAATCGAGCGCCAAATATCAGTGTGTGAGCTGGGTTTGAACTGAATGATTCGAATCAATCGAGTGAATTATATTACAAAAATAATACAATCAAATTTACGTTAAATATAATAACAATATGAAATAACTTATAATGGGCTTTCCGTGAGGACTGCGTGTAAGGTTACAGTGGTGAGGTGATGAGAGTAACCGTGTGAGGCTAGACCAGTCATCACTATCAACTGGTAACAACTGGGGTGCCCCTCAGGCACTGTTTTGGGAGATGTAATGGGGGGCTCTCTTAATATCTACAAAAAATCGTCCGATTTTAAAAATCTAAACTGTGTATTTGTTAGTAGATGAAGACTTTCTTTCTTTAGCTTTCCTGTTTAGCCTACGGTAATTACCGTTCATATAATACTTCAGAGGATGAATGAGGATGATATGTATGAGTGTAAATGAAGTGTAGTCTTGTACAGTCTCAGTTCGAACGTTGCTGAGAAGTATAGTTAATTGAAACCCAACCACCAAAGAACACCGGTATCCATGATCTAGTATTCAAATCCGTATAAAAATAACTGACTTTACTAGGACTTGAACGCTGGAACTCTCGAATACGAAATCAGCTGATTTGTGAAGACGCGTCACCACTAGACCAACCCGGTGGGTTAGTAGATTGAAGGCTACCTCAGGTACACTGTCGATCTAATAGATCACGGTTATTATGAAATGTTATATCTTCGCAGCCAGTCTTCCCAATTTTCAAAATTCAAACGTGGTAATGCTTTCTTTTTCTGTTTAACTTCCGGAACCACCGTCAGATACTTTTTTTTCTTGTTTAACCTCTGGGACCACAGTTAGGTATTGCTTCAGAGGATGAGATGAATGATTTGTAGCGTTTGTGAAAAATGCCATGCCCGACTGGTATTCGAACCCGAGACCCACGGATGAAAAGCCCAGACGCTACCACTCACGACTATCAGATACTACTTCAGAGGATGAATGAGTATGATATGTATGATTGTAAATGAAATTATGTCTTATACAGTCTCAGATCGACCGTTTCTGAGATGTATAGTTAATTGAAACTCAACCACCAAAGAACACCGGTATCAACGATCTAGTATACAAATCCGTATAAAAATAACTGCCATTACTAGGATTTGAACCTTGGAACTCTCGATTTCTAAATCAGCTGATTTTTGAAGACACGTTCACTAAACCAACCTGGTGGGTTAGGGTAATGCTAGTACAATACAAATGACGTTGGAATCAAAACAGAAAAAAAAAAAAATTTATATACTCAGAAATGCTCTTTATTACACGACTACCCAAAATGGCGGGTAGTGTATTTAGGTTGTATGTATGTATGTTTTTTCCACCGTAGCGGCTCAACGATTGAACCGATTTAGATGATATATATGTTTAAATAAATTTAAAAAAATAGAAAAAAATAGTATACACAAATAATATATACAAATTTGTCTCCCACACGTATTTCAATTATCGTATATTGAAGAAGAATGATTTCTCTTAAAGTCATGTTTTTTACATTTTAATCTTTATCTGTTGTTTTATCTTTATATTTATTTTTAGTTGTTGTTAAATTCGATATATTTTTGTATTGCGTAGTCGGATATGTAATTTTATTAATTCTTCTATTCTAATTGATCCTTTTTTTTATTTTCAAAACGTGCAGTGTTTTAATTTAATTGGTGTACGTTGTGTTAAAATACTTTGAAAACAAGAATTAATTAATTTAACAAAAAATATTATTTTATCAAGAGTAAAATAAATATAACAGATAGGAACATCTAAATAATTTCAAAACAGAAAAAAAAGCAAATTAATCTCGGTTTCACTCTTGAAAACCAATGAAAACTGTAATATCCATGAAGTACGGATTCTGTTTAAATCTTCTAAGTGCTCATCACAACTGAAATATATTTTTAATATAGTTGAAATGTTTTCTTTTTGTTCGTGGAATAATTTTTTCGATATCTAAAAAAAATATATATATTAAATAACTTTGTTGCAATATCATAATTATAATTTTAGTTTAAACATAAATCCTTCATAAAAATAAACGATATTTCTTTGCTGAAGGTTTAAATATTGTAGGGCTATGTAACCGTAAATAATCATAATTAATAAAAGAAAACTTATAAAGATGAATGTATAACATAAAATATTGCAAAATTGAAATGTATTTCATTTCATCGTATTTATTATGATTACATTTTGATTTATATTATACTTGTCATTTTCCAACACAATCTATAAAAAAAATCATTACATTAGTAAAATCTGATTTGAAAAACTAAATAAAAATAATATTTTATAATTACTATTTAACCTAACTCAAATTTATCCTTCGTTTAAAACGTGAGAAAATAATTTAGGTAGTATACTGTATATTTATGCAATAACAAATCATTTTCCTTGTTCTTGGATATACAATTTTTTAGTTATTACAAAACTACTTAAAAGATTATACATTTTTATCCCGATAAAAAAATAATGTAAAAAAATAAAATGTAAATCTAAATAACATAATTTTTTTAAGCTGTATAAGAAAATGTAAATTGCAAATAAAAACACCCATTTTTATGAACTTATAACTAATGTTTTTGTAAAAACAAATTTAATTAAATGTTTCATTTCAAAACGAATAATGTGCAGTACAATAACTCTCGCATTTAAATAAATATCTAGCGCTATTTTATTTAGATTTCATAAGCTGCCTATTGTAATGGCTATCATGATTTAACATTCAGAAAATTTCTACATATCTTCGCGTTTCACATCCCACAGACGCCAAAACCACCGTCAGCTCAAACGCTTATATATATTTCACTTTTTTGGGGACATGATAACTGCCGTAATTTTGCGGCGCCAATCACTTTCAAATTGTTTCTTAAAATAACTCGTTCGAAATCTCGGTCGAGTTTGTTAACGGCCAAAATCGGACGATGGGGATGGAAATGGGATCTTTTTCGAAAAAAAATCGCTATAACTTTCTTATTAATCAAAATATCGAATTCGTTTAAAGTTCCTTCTATTTTTTGGATAAGTAACGATTTTTTTTATATCACCAATCATTGGCCCAGGGGGTTGAAAAAATGGGGTTTCAAAGGCAAAAAAGTTATATTTCCCTTAATAGGCACAGTATTGAATCGATTTAAGTGGTCGTTAGTCCTCTAAACATTGTATAAAACTTTTTTCTGAAACAATTTTTGATATGACCACTTATATAAAGGCTGCTGGAATTGTAAGAGATGGAGCTTGTCGTATGATAAACATGTGGATCTTTTTTTCACATGCAACCATTGTCGTATTGAGTACGTTTTTCTTAACTTTAAGGTGAAAATATTTTTTATCCCCTACTTAGCTCTGATGAAATCTACCTCCGGCTTCCGGCGTGCTGAAAGGGATTTTTTTTAATTGTATTCCTTGTTATAAATCTTTAAAAAATTGAAAAACAATTTTTACTAATAAAATATTTTCAGATTGTAATTATTTTTAAATTTGTATTAAAATAAATTGTTTAGCTGGAATACGAAGCGTGAATTAAGCAGAATAACAAATTATATAACTTATAACTTAATTGTTAGCAGTATTTTTCTCTTTTCAGCAGTAAATGTTATTTTAACGAATTTTTTTAAAATGTAATCCCCCCCATATCAACTAAATATTTTTTTACTTGATGAATAATTTCATCAAATAAATTTACAGAGAAGCTTGTATTGTATGTACGTGGTAGAATGTAGAAATGGAAATCTGTAGCGTTTAAAAAACGCCATGCCTGACTGGAATTCGAACCCGGGATCCCGGTTAAAAGTCGGAGCTTTTAACTATTTTTTTCTTTTTTTTTTATTAAAACGAATATGTTTTTTTCTTTAAAACAATTATTTCTTAAATAATGAATGATACCAGGAAAAAGTATCGATAAGTTACGTATCTTTCAGATTTCATAATAATAATGAGAAAAGATTTTGTTAATAAGCGTTAATAGAATATATCTTTAAATTTTTTTTACCCGTTTCACACAGGTGTAAATTGGACTTTCTTGAAAAAAAAATTAAAAACGGAAGAATTATTTCGTCAGGTTTTAAAGGACAAAAGGTCCTAAGCTAATGGAATAGGGGTTAATAGACAAGTATTTGAGAAATAAAATCCGATCCCCCTTAGAATTTTTTCATTTTTAAGAAACGAGTTATAATATTTCAAACTTGATCATACATCTAAATCGGTTCAGCTGTTGAGGTGCTATGGTGGAATAAACATACGTACGTACACCCTAAATACATTACACTGTTTCTTCGGTAGTCTTGTAAAAAATTATAGATTTATTACATTGCACTATTTTTTCTTCGTAAATATTTACAACTGATAAAATTTATTTATTATAAAAAGAAATATTATAATTAATTATGCATACTTCGTAGAATAAAAAAAAAAAACTAATTTTTGTTGTGGTGTTTTTAACTTGACATTGTACAAACGGAATGGAACGCAAGAATGGCGGAGTTTCAATATTTCTCCCTACAGATCGCAGAGCCTGGAGAATGTCCCTTGCTGCTGTATCTTTCTATTATCGGGCGGATTTCGTCGGTTATTTAGTGGCGTTTATAAATTTTAAGTTTTTTTATGGACGGATTTGGTAATTTTCGTTCCTATCCGTATGGACCATGGTGTAATTTATTTACTGGTTCTGACCGCGATAGACTAAGCTTTTGAGCCTAGTAATCCCGGCGTGATTCCCCTTCAGTCCATCCGCTGAAGTACCCTCGGTACCAACACCTATGGGCTAGTAGGAGTGCGCCTACCGGAGCTCTAGTTATTTGGAGGGGGAAATGCGCCCCGTTCTCCGGAGGGAGACGCATATGCTGACTACATGAAATTGTGGTCTCTTCGTGGGACGGTGTGTGGTGATATCTAGCTTTTTATAGTTTTAACAAAATTTAATTGCGAAAACGGTCACTTTCGCGGCCGGAATTTTTGTGCGGTTTCCATTTATAGGTTATGCAATATAGAGGCTCCTAATCCTGGTTTGTCATTTTTTGATTCTCGTACCGCCTCTTCACGGTGGTTCGTTTAATACGGCATGAGGCCGTTTTCTTATACCCTGTGGAGTACGGTCCTCTCGGCAGATGTCCCGGAGATGGCCGTGTTCGGACACGGCCGCTCTCCCAGTCTGCGTGCCTGCGCCACTCCCACCTTGCGGGAGTGCACACCTTACGGTGTGGACTCCCGCATCGTAGCGAAGAGTGACGTTTCTGACGAACCACGGTGCTCCAAATATCGTCCGTAACGCTATGTTTTGGACGGATTTTAATTTCTTTTGAAGCGTGGAGTTCAACAAAGCTCCCCATGCCAGGTAAGCATATGTTAGAATTGGCAGGACGCATAGCGGAAAAATGAGGAATTTGGTCGCCAGTGGATATGGGCTGGCACTGTTCAGTACTGGGTATAGTGAGGCCCTGACGGGGAATTGTAACAAGAGTCATAATTATGTTAAGTAAAAATGAAAATTAAATAAGTTAAATAAAACGTACACTGGGTGTTTCAATATAGGATAGATAACTCGTGTTATCCTTGCAATAATATATTAGTTATCCATGAAAACTGTAGTAACACTATTCCAAATGAACATTCCTATTATTATTACTGTTCTCTCAAATATTAATTCATTTATAATAAAATTACTATGTCTTACTTTTACTTACAGTACAGACACTAAGTAATATAATTTATTTACTCGTATTTTCGCAATTCTATGGCACATTTTAAAAAAAAATTTAAAGTTAGTTTTTTCGTCATTTTTGGGTCTAAAACTTTATTTACAAATTTATATTTTATGGTTTTTAACAAACCTTACATTACTGCGTTTAAACAAACTTGATAACTTACATCGTTTTTGCGTTATGGTTATTACAAAACTTTAATTTTAGTGAGCATTTTGAGGTGAACCCGACGGCTGATCAAGACCATTCGGTATTTTTGATAATCCTGTAACATTCCTTAATCTGAATTCGAAATGAAAATCCGAAATAAAACTAGTTCACACTTATACATATTGAATTCAATAATGAACTGTTCGTTGGTTGAAAAACTATAATTTAAACTCAAGCGGCAAGAAAATAATTAAATTTAATGTAAAGTAGATGCTACTAAATTATCCTCAGTAGCTGAACTAAATTTTTGAATCATATATAGTGATATAAATTGAACTATTATTAAAAATCTAGTGTGCACGTAAATCCAGTGTATAAACAAACACACATATATATATATATATATATATATATATATATATATATATATATATATATATAGAATGTTTCGAACTTATCTATGTATATTTACAAAACTGATATATGTTATTTTATCATTTTGATGGAAAACATTATTTCGACGGGTGATGCAAAACAATTTACTGGTCCGTACTGGCTAAACACTTACCAGTAAAATCTAGTGAATGAAGTGGTCTGTTTCATCACAGTTTAACATTATTCTGCTGTTCGCTTACGTGCTTTGGGAACAAATCTACTTCTGTATTTTTGAAATTATAGTTTTAATTTTTATTTTTTTTAATTTTTTAATTTTCCGGTAGTTTAAGACACCTAATACTACTGCTAATTCAGATGGAAAAATTTCTTTCCAAAATTTTATATTTCTATTTGATATTTTATTTCAATTTATTTTTAGTACTACTTTAAAAACTGCATAATTCGATTTACATCTGAAATTTTTGAATCTCTATCCGTCTTTGATTAATTTAAAAGGAAATATAGTCTAAAAATATTTGCTCTGAAAACAGAAATTAACAAAAAAATATTTTGTGAAAAAAATGAACGTATTACATCCACAAAAAGCCGCAAAAACCCTTTCTTAGATAAAAAATGTAAAATAAACACATATTTAATAAAACAAACGTATCTTGACGCTGTGTATTACAGTTGACTAAATGTTTAATATTCTTGTGTTATCAATTATGAGGATTAAACTAATAAGGAATAATTTTTTCCTATTACTAAAATAAAAAATACCGACTTTATACTGATCATTTGATAATAATAGATTATATAAATTTCGCTAGAAATCACTAGGTATGCTACAGAGTATTTAAAAGAACAAAAAAAAAACTTCCCTAATATTTGCTAGAATAGAAGAATGGGAAAACTAGTATTAACTTGATTGAAACACAGTTCCGATCAAGGAGTGGGAATCAATTGCGATTCGTGCCAATGTTTCAATCGTGACGCTGTCAATTGGGACAGCAGTCACAAAATAACCCAGTTAATTATAATATAAAAAAAGTAGTGATTAAAATCGATTTAATTACATGAAATAATGGTAAATAAAATGTGTGAAGATATTAAATAATGTAATAACTAAAAATAAATAAGATTACTACATTATAAGATTTCACTACATTATAGAAGAGAGATCCTTTTGTTAATATACGCAGCAAATATATGGGCTTTTCCTGCCCATATAAATAACAAACTTCTTAATAATCATCCTATGGCTGCGTTATACGAACATCGTGCTACCTATTCCAGACCAGCCGGAATTAGGTACCACGAATTAAGAAGAAAATACAAATTGCTATTCCGGAGACTCTAGCAATTTCCACAAGAGAAATACCGCCATGGTTCTTGCCAGCGGTAAATACAAGGTTGGATCTCTCTCAGGGAGAAATAAAAAAGAAACCAGCGGTGATCATCCAACAGGAAGTTTTGGGAACCGTCAGTAGTTATGAAGAATATATTAGAATTTATACTGACGGTTCTAAAACCGAACAGGGTGTTGGATGCTCCATATATGTAAATGGAGAAGCCCATTCTTGGAAACTGCCAGACATGGCCAGTGTTTATACGACAGAACTTACTGCCATTCAGCAAGTTCTTCGCTACGCAGAACAGTATTGCGAAGAGAGGGTGCTAATATGTTCCGATTCTCTAAGTGCACTTGTTGCAATTCGGAACAAAAACATTAGAGTGTCCTAATTTCAAACATCCTGTCCATTTGATATGTTCTAAACCAATGAGGACAGCGATGCGTATTTGTATGGACTCCAGGGCATGCTGGTATTACAGGTAATGAAAGCGCAGACGAAGCTGCCAGAAAGGCAACAGTCTGCAATGATTTGGATGCATTTCCTGTAAGAGTGGCGGATGTTAAAAACTGTCTAACGAACATAGTAAGAAACAAATGGAATACTGATTGGAGGAGTTTAAATTCAAAATTAAACTCAGT
The DNA here is from genome assembly GCF_047948215.1 of Lycorma delicatula. Lineage (NCBI taxonomy): Eukaryota > Metazoa > Arthropoda > Insecta > Hemiptera > Fulgoridae > Lycorma > Lycorma delicatula. Next base: position 40,614,511 of record NC_134464.1, read on the forward strand.
GAAAACTTCTCCATATAAATGGAAAAGCAACTTTAAGTTGACTCGCCGTGAACAAGTAGCTGTGCCCAGACTTAGAATCGGTCACACGCGATTGACAAATTCATATTTGTTAACCGGCGAAGAGAGACCAATGTGCGGTGTTTGCAATAAAACACTTACAATTAAGCATCTAATAGAATAGTGTACAATACATGAGGACCTCAGAAAGAGGTTCCGTCTAAGAAGTGACATTACTGCTGATCTGGATAATGGAAATGAAAAAAGATAGTTGCATTTTTACACGCCAGTAGACTTCTTAGAAGTCTGTAAAAGTTGAAAAATGTTTAAAGCCTTGTTAAAAAATCTCTAAGTGGAATTCTTTATGTATGTGGGAGTCTCGAAACGTGGCATGTGTAGTGACGGGAGGTAGCCGTCTTGCCTAGGCCATCCTGGCTTGTCTGCATTCAAGAGCAGTGAGTCAGCGTGTGTCCAATGATGGCACGGGGGACCCTCAAGAGTAAACTGAGGGCGAGAGGCTATGGGTAAGCGCAATGGATGCCTGTAGCCTGTTTATAAGGAGTCAACTGCCACGGCATCCTGGCGCGACTAATATACTGCTTCACGGCGGTTCTTGTCGCCCCGAGGGTGCTTAAACAAATTAATAAACGAGACAGGTAGAATAATGATATGGTATTGTATAGACATATATTTTTAATTACATGTTCATTGAGATTTTTATCTCAATTTTTAATATCGGAGCCCTTTACACCCCGTAAGTGTTGTGTTTGTCTTTGTTGTTTTAATGTTTCCGTGTAGATTGTGCTTTTAAATAAAATGTAAGGGCCCTTTACACCCTTACATATGACGATCCTGATGGTGATACTAACTTCTTTCTAAGAACGTGACGAGGACCTTAGTAGTCGATTCCCGTAAAAAATTCAAGAAAAAAAAAAGATTTCTGAAGGCTTAAATGGAAATTATTCTTTTAGAATATGGCCCCTTTTCAGAAACTGAAATATTCTGTTGAGATATTCGAAAAGATGTCTGGTTTGATATCGTTATTTACTTCGTTTTTTTTTTTGAAGAGCATGTTTAGCATTGGTTAGATCAATATAAACACACGAATAAGGTCCACATTTTACTTTGTTCCGTCTTCATGAATCATATTTATAGATTATGAAATAATCTGATAATTCATTTTTGTACCTTGAAAAACACCTGATTCTTTTTATGGAATCATAAGAGTATATTAAATTTCAGATGGGAATATATATTAGGATTAATAAATATTTAATAATAATGACAAGCTTTAACTTTTAATAAGAATTTTCAAAGCAGAATAGCCCAAGTTTATCATTCTATTTGAATTTGTGTTCTAACAAACACCCCAGACATTTTGCACTGAGAAACAAATGAAATAATTTCATTATCGTTAATGGGAATTTAATGCATGCAATTAAAAGTATCACGTCTACCTGAGATGAACAATGCAGTAGTTTTATCCGTAATTAATTCTAGATAGTTCTGCTTATCAGTGAAAATTTTTCAATTTTTTTACAAAATTTTATAGTTCTTTTAAATAATTAACAAGTTGTAGACACTTTACAGCTACATCATCTGGGAAGAAGGTAGATATAAGAAGGTAGATAAGATATAAGAAGGACATCTTATCATAGTTCTATTATTTTAATTGAAGAAAATCTGATGTGGACACCACATGACTTCCTAGAACGCCTATTAAATTACATATAAACATATTTTTAAAGTGAAAAGTACATAAAATGTACTTCATTCATTTGTTATTTCAATTATAACTTTTGATATTTTTTCATTAAAATTATTTTTTTTTTATTGTTATTATTATTTATTGTATTTTTTTACTTCAGAGGTTAATATTTATTAATAAATCAATATATTTAAATTTTAAAAAAAATGTTCAAAAAAAAGTCGAATTCGAACCGATGTGCCATTCCCCTTTTAAGATTCAAATATCTCATTAATTAAGATTTTACTTGGTTATAACTCTGGAACCAATACAAATAAGAACCACTTATGATATATCGTTGAAAGGCTCTTAATGAGGGCTTATTACTGCAGTTAAGAAATAGTCCAAAATATAATTTTTTTTGGATTTTGGGCTTTTTTTGACACTTTTGGTTTAGTCGACTGCAATCAAAAGGGAAGGTGTTACAACAGTTCTATAACCAAAATTTTAACATACTACGGCTAATCGTTTTTATGTTGTACGAGTTACATACGTACAGACGTCGCACCAAACTAGTCAAAATTGATTCAGGGATGGTCAGTATAGATATTTCCGTTGAAATCTGAAAACCGAAATTTTTCGCGATCATAATACTTCCTTTACTTCAGTACAAAGAAGTAAAAATCTGCTATTATGTGTACGCACGATAACTCTAGTAAATGACTTCATTATAATTTATTTAAAAATAAAACGTCATTATTTTAAAAATAAAAATAAAATTTATTAACAGCTTATATGAAATAACCATGAGCCTCTTGATAAATAACCATGTAAAAAACTGAGAAAAATTTAGTAACAATTTTAACTACGGCATTTAATTTAATTCAGCAAAGCAATAAATTTTTACTTTTTTCTTCTTTTTTATAAATGAACATTAAATCTGGTACGATATATGCCATTGAATTAGCATCGTCGTTTTTTATTTTTTATTAACTTCATTACGATATATTACAGTACTATATTATTTATGACAACAGGAAATATAAAAAAATAAAATACTGCATTTAAAAAAAAAATTATTCATCCGTTTTTTTTTTGGGGGTATTACTTAAATTCATTAATAATTCTGAATTGTTTTTATGAAAATTGTAATTAATCGCTTTTCTACGAATTAAATGATCAGCTTGTTCATTCATGCTCATAAATATATCTGCAACATGAGCGAAATTAACTTGTGGAAATATATTAAAAAAAAATCAAGCCAATAAACTATACGCAACATTTATTTATTGAAATGAGATATTCTCGTGACCTATTTATTATTATTATTGATAAAATAAATAAAATATTGTATTGCACTTCGAAATATTTTTCTCACGTAATTAAATAGTTTTTTCTTTAGACTGAGTAAAAATCGATATATCGGTTATTTTTTATAATTTTATTTCTTATTTTATTCTATTAAAGTTGAGATATTCACTCAACTGAAAAATTATTTTAGTTCTTTGCTTAAACACACACACACACACACACACACACACACACACACACACACACACACACACACACACACACACACACACACACACACACACACACACACACACACACACACACACACACACACACACACACACACACACACACACACATATATATATATATATATATATATATATATATATATAGGTTTTAAACACTCTTACATATTTGCCAATGATATTATGAGAGAAAGTTAAGTTTTTGCTACAAAGAATCCGGATAAACAGAATTCCAAATAATTGAGAAATCAAAAAAGGTTTATCATTCCTACTGGACGTTTCGTTCTAACGTTTAATGGGTATTGTTCTTAAAAATAAGGGGGAAATATAAAATAATTAAATAGAAGTAAATTTATTTTCTGACCGTAACTTGACATATCTCGGTATTTAATAGCTCAAATAGAATTTTTTTTCTTGATATATACTTATTTTCATTATTCTTTTGTAATTAGATAATTACTCTCGTCTTAAATTGTGTTTAGGTTGTTTAATTTTGCTGGAACATTTTTACCCTCTAGCCAAAACGCGTACTGTAGTAATTAGTTTAGCGAAAGGAAGATATATTTAGAGTAAGATTTACATTTGATTTTTTCCCCCCTTTAAAGGCTGTTTAATCCAGAGATATGGATTATGAATAAAAATGGATGTCGGGTTGTGGTGACACACATCCCTTCCACTTCCAGACTTATTGCAGTCAAGTTTGGGAGTAAGTTATTTTGTTTTTAGTTTTGGCTCATTTATGGGACAGCAGATTAAATAAAAAAGGAGTAAAACTGACAGGATAAAACTTAGGAAATAAGCCAAACAGCAAAATAATATTACAACAAAGTACAATTTTGGAATAGTCTCTTTTAAAATTTAAAACATATCGTATGGAATTGTTTCTCTTTAAATACAGTTTAAGAATATGCTTCGAACTGTTGGCTATATATTAGATTTTGTGTGACCATTAATATATATACATATAAAACAATGTGTGGTTGATTCATAGTCAACGCCCAGTAAAAAATACTAAAGATAAATTGATGAAAATTTCTATTCACGTTCTTACGAAATAAAAGTACACTAACGAAGGATTTTTTGAAAATAAGAGTTTAAAGGCTTAAATTGGAGTAAAAATGGAATTTACTATTTTTTTTAATTTCTCGTTAATATTGAAGATTCTTGTTTGTGTAATCTTCATACGAATATCTAAAAATTAATTTCTAGATTTTTCGAAATTCGGCCTTGAAAAGGGTGAAGAATATAAAAAGATTTTAAACAATTATTGTAAATTTTCCCCATTTCCGACTATACTGAATGAGATATCCAGTAAGTTTGGGTTTGCAAATTCTCTTCAAATGAATATCTACGTATAAAAATTTTTCGGTTTTTTTTAAATTTTGATTTTAAAAGGGGTGCGACGTTGTACGTTGCACTCTACATACGTCGTACATGATGTGTACGTCGCGTTGAACCACGTAGTGGTTCAATCACAACGCAGCCCCTGACACTGTTACCGTACGTGTGAAGCGACTGGATGTACCTGGTTTCGTTTACTTCACTAAAAAATCTGATGTGGACAACACATAATTTCCTTGTTCGCCTAGTAAATTACATTTACATATTATTTTTTTTTTTTTTTTAATGAAAGTAAATAAAATTTTATTTCATTAAAAACTTCTGATATTTTTTCGTATTTTTTTTTCTGTTATTAAATTATTATTCATCGTAAATGTTTTTTACAATGAGCGGTATACAGTATTAATAAATCAATATATTTAAATTATAAAAAATATAAAAAAAGATGAAGTCTGATTCGAAGCGATGTGCCTTTCCATTGTAACATCCAAATATTTCATTAATTAAAGTTTTATTTGGCTATAACCTTGGAACCAATGAAAATTAGTACCCCTTATGATATATCGTTGAGGACTTATTACTGCAGTTAAGATAAAGTCCAAATACTTTTGGATTTTGGGCTTTTTTGGACACTTTTGGTTCAGTCGATTGTAATCAAAAGGGGAGATGCACAATTAGATGTTACAACAATCCTAAATCCAAAATTTCAATATCCTACAGCTAATTGTTTTTTTAGTTACGTGAGATACATACGTACGTACATACATACATACATACATACGTCAGAACAGACATCACGCCGAAACTAGAAAAAATCTATTCAGGGATGGTCAAAATAGATATTTCCGTTGAAATCTGGAAACCGAAATTTTTCGCGATCACAATACATCCTTTACTTCGTACAAGGAAGTAAAAACATAAAATAAAAAATGGTTTACCGTGAGTGAAAAGCAAATAATCATATAGCAAGTCCCTACCCGCGACGGAAATGCTTGTCATCTAATAAATAGACTATTCTCAAAAGAATTATTTTATTTGCTACCGACTATTTTTTTCCTATTTTGTTGAACGTCTTTTTATGGAATTTTACCTTTCTTTTTATGCTCTTTCTAAGGACTTGATGTTTACTCGAACGAAGATTGTATTGTTTATCTCAATTTCCCATTGATTTTAACTTTGTTACGTACTGTTATTCTTATGTAGTGTAGATTCAGTTATCTTCTGGATGGGTGCATGTGTGACATATGTATACATACATATTTATACATACATATTATTTAAATGCAAATATGTATACATATTTGCATTTGTTTATATGTGTAGTATAAATATGCAATTTTATGTATTTTTTATGTACTTATTTATTTAAAATGTAAACATTTAAACGACTGCATTTTTGCGCTTTCTTTAATTTATTACAATTATTTTTTATTGTGTAGTTTTTCTAAATGTCTGCTTTTATTTTTATTATCTTTAGATTAATGTATTTTACTTGTTTTAATTTTGGAATTTTATTTGTATATTTAATCCACAAGCAATAATTTTATTAAACAGTTAATATCATATTTGTTATTTAGTCCAGCTGATTTATTATCTTTTTTTTTATGGCAGAGATGCAAAATTAACCTTATTTACCTCCCGTGTAAGGGGGGTGGTTATTATTTTATTATTGTTATAACAACAACGTTATTGCTATTTTTATGTCCTACGTGTCCATATTGAATTAATTATGAATTTTTTGGTATGAATGAAAGTCGAATATTCATTCTTCTTCTTTTTCATTTCCCCCTCGAACTTGGGTACGTTTGATCAATCACTTTTTTGTGTTCTGTGCCTTTCTTTTAGCACAGTATTGTTTCATTCTTTTTGATCTTTTTTCCTTTCTTCTTCGAAAAATTGGGTCTTTCGTTGGGTTTTGATTTTCGCTTGGAACCTCGTTGTCTTTTCCTAGATGACTTTTTTTGGTGGTTTTATCCAAGAGCATGCTGTTTGGGATTTGGAGTGATCTTAGATATCTTTTTCCGTTTTGTTGAATCCATCTGGTTTGTTTTTATTTTTTTTGTGGAAGTAATGAAAGATTTTTTTAGTCTGTTTGCGTTCATTCTGAGGATGTGTCCATAGAAGTCAATTTTTCTTTTTCGCATCGTATTTGACAATTCTTCTGTTTTTCTGTATAAGGTCTAGTTTTTGGTATAGACTAGTTTGTTGTTTTTGAATTTGAGGCCTTGGATTATTTTTAAGATTTTCTTTTCTTTGATCAAACTACGGCCTAATAGAAAGGTTTCTATTAGGCCGTAGTTTGTAATGGATAATGTTTCAACTGCATACAAAGTTTTAAAACTGCTTCCAGATTTATTACATATTTCTTGTGTTCTAGGGGTATTTAAACATTCTTTTGTTTCATATGTGTTTAGCTTGCCTAAGTAATTTGAATATGCATTACCTATTGGCATTGATTTGTGGTATATTATCAGCTGTTTTAGGTAGATTTCATAAGAAAGCTATCTATTGTAATGGGTACCATGATTTACTTCCGGAAAATTTTGACATATCTTCGCGATTCATATCCTCCAGACCCCAAAATCACTGTCAGCTCAAATTTTTTATACATATATATATTTTTTTTTTTCACTTTCTTGTGGACACGATAACTGTCGTAATTTTGGATCAATCACTTTTAAAATAACTCGTCCCAAAATCCCAATCGAGTTCGTTAGCGGTCAAAATCGGACCGTGGGAGTGGAAATGGGAAATGGGGGGGGGCTTTTTTGAAAATAAAATATTGCTATAACTTTCTTATTAAGTAAAAAATCCAATTCGTTTAAAATTTCTAAAGAGCCTAAAACTTATGAAAGTAAAGTTTTTTGATATCACCAATCATTGGTCCTGCGGGTGGAAAAAAATGAAGTTTTGAAAGCAAAAATTTCATGCTGTAATCGTCACAGTATCGAATCTGTTTAAAGAGGTCGTTAGCCCTCTACATATTACCTAAAACTTTTGTCTAAATCAAATTTTGATATGACCAACCCTTATGGCAAGGGATGACCAAAATATTGCTGGAATTGTAAGAATATGGGGCTTGTCGTATGCTAAACATATGAAAATTTTTTCACATGCAACCATTGTCGTATTGAGTAAATTTGAAATCTTTTTTATCCTCTACTTAGCACCGGTGAAGTCTACCTCCGCCTTTTGGCGTGCCGAAAGGGATTTTTTTTACTTTGATTTTAATCCAGTTTAGTAATTAGCAAGCAGAGGTTAATTTGAAAGTACACCAATAGGTAACTAATATTTTTATTACACTGTTTATCTTTTGTTAATTATATCGGATTCTGAAGAAGAAATGTTTTAACAACAATATATATTAAAGAAAATGAAGAACTTATGACTAATAACTTTTTGCCACAGAATTATATTGTTTAATGTACGCAATGTATTCTATCATTGATTTGAATCAATAACCCCAATTTTTTCTCACCCGTAGAAAAAATACGATACGCAACTCTATAATGGCCATTAATGCACTCTAGCGAAGTTTACGATACTCGACAAGGGTCGTAACTTACTTCATACTAGTATATTAATGGCTATTATTATAGGTTTATTACATAATGTACTTCTATAAAATAATCATAATACAATATTTATTGTAGAATAGGATAAAAGAAAAAATAAACTACTGGAAAATCAACATATCAATTTCTAAAAAAAAAACAATTCATCTTTATTCCAGTAGAAACATATCTGTTACATTTCAGGATTATTAAAGCGTGCTGAAATGATGGTCCCTTTGGTTTTCATAATAACTAACTAGTGTTACAACAGTAGTGAATTGTATATTATGAAACCACATTTTGTGTTGTTTCATTGTTGATGTGTACATTTCAACGGTTGATAAATTGGTCTGGCAGATGAGCGAGTGGTTGTTGTTGTTATTATTTGGATACAGGATGAGTTTAATGCATGTAAGTTTTGGTAGGATGAGAGGAGAATTCGTTTGTTTATTCCAAACAGGAGAGATTTAAATTTTTATTTTTAATTACCTGTTAAGAGTAAAATAACTAAAAAAATCTTTGATTGAAAATTATTATTATTTTACATATATTTTATTGATTTCACTAAAAGATATTCGTTTTTATATTTACTTTAACAAATGGTTGGTCATCGTGTTGATTTTTCATTCAAAATTTCTATTTTCATCATTCATTGTAACGATCCCATTTCATGTTTCTAATACAATTACGTTTTCTACTCGTATTTAATTGGTTTATACGATTGATTTTCCTTCCCATTTTCATCTCTTTTTCTCACTGTCTCTGTTTTGCCTATACAGTAACTTCATCACGTTCTACGAAGACTTTTCTAACGGTGGAAAATCAAATTATTATCCGAACATACCACTCTTGCAAATCCTATAGTAGATGAAATCTCATTTGTTTCTTATAAAAAAAAAAAAAATTCGATTGAACTTGAGATAAAATTCAAACGAATTATAATGAAATATTTTATATGAATAAATTTATTAGCAAATTAAATGAATTCTTGCGCAGTTTTGCGCAAGACGACCGAATTTTCATTATATTATTTTGTTTGCAAAGGTATCAAGTGATTCTAATTTAAATTTTACAAAAAATGAGAAAACGAAAAGAGAGAAATTTTTTTTTATATTAAAATATATTTTTATGAGTTTAAAAAAGTATAGTTTAAAAAGTCTTAGTTTATAAATATATATGTTCAAGTATTGTTTAAAATTTTGTTTTAGCATGTTATAAATCTTTTGATACTTTTTATCGGTAAATATTTAAAATATTTATCAAAAGAAATGGCAGCGTTCAAACTTGCAGCATCATAACGAACCGCGCTTCTAACTTGTCCCGCTAAATTTTTTTCGACCTTAAACTTGAGTATACCTTAGAAACGACCCGACCAATTTTCATCAAATGCTTACACCGCAACTTCAGATAGACTGCGGTAGCAAAAATAAATCTAGTACTTTTGAAAAATTTAAAGCTACATAATTTTACACATAGGCCTCTATATATATATATATATATATATATATATATAAATTATTTTAAATAATTTTTAATTTTAATAATTGTAATTATATATACGAGGTTTGTTCAAAAAGTAACGAGAATTTTTGTTTTATGGAAAGAATTTTATCTATTAGTCTACAGTAATATTATCCCCTTTCAAAATAGTCTCCACTAGATATTTTACACTTATGCCAGCGCTTTTCCCAATCTCCGAAACACTTCTGGAACTCAATCTTTGGAATAGTATTTAGCTCTTTCAGCTACTTGCTTTTAATCTCATCTATGCTTGCAAAATGACGGCCCTTTAAGATTCTCTTTATTTTTGGGAATATAAGAAAGTCACATGGTGATATGTCTGGTGATTATGGCGGCTGGGGTATCATTACAGTGTTGTTTTTTGGCTAAAAATTGACGAACAATCAATGAAGTTTGAGCAGGCACATTATCGTTGTGCAAAAGTCATGAATTGTTTCGCCACAAACCCGGGCGTTTTTTTCGGATTGCTTCACGGAAACGGCTTTGAACTTGTACTTAATACTCCTTGTTGATCGTTTGATCTTGTGGCAAGAACTCATGATGCACTATGCCGTTAAAATCTAAGAACACGGTGAGCATGACCTTCACATTTGACTGTACTTATCGAGCTTTTTCGGTATTTGTAAACCAGAATGCCTTCACTGGAAGGATTGAGCCTTAGTAAGGCATCATATCTATAAAGCCATATTTTATCACCTGTTATGACACGTTTCAGTAGTTCTGCATCGTTGTTGACTTCACTTAACGACTCATGTGCAACATAAATTCGCCGCTGTACTTGTTTGAAATTCAACAATTTTGGAATAAATTTTGCTGTCACACGTATCATCCCCAAAACATCCGAAAAAATTTCATGGCATGAGCCAACTGATATTTCAACATCATCAGCGACTTCTCTGATTGTGATTCGGCGATCATTCATAATCATTTTTTTCCACTTTTACCACATTTTCATCGGTTGTTGTGCTGGGGTGTTCGTCATCTTCAACGTCTTCACGATCAACGCTTATTCCACTCGTAAACCCTTGTTTTACTCATAGAAAACTCACCAAAAGCAATATGTAAAATTTTTAAAACATTGCTTCACTTTATTCTATTCTTATAATAAAATTTAATACAAATCCTCTGATACATTATTTATACAAATAAAAAATCGTCGATCGTACCAACACACGTGTTTTCCTTTTGACAGTTGACAACAGACAAAACATCTAATATGGGTAAAAATGTACAGACACTTTGCAGACATGTTTACCAATAGAACAACGAAAAAATCCCGAGAATCGGACTAATACAACCCGCGAAATTTCAAAATTTTCATTACTTTTTTTGAACACACCTTGTATATATAAGAACACTCCAGTTTAAGTAAATGGTATTTTCGTACTCATACCTCAAAAAGTAAGGAAATTAATTATTTTTCCCACTTCCACCATGTGACGTAAAAGTAATACTGTACTTCGATAAGTAGATAAAATTATATATATATATATATATATCCATTAAAAAAAATTAAATTTAAGAATTTTTCCTTAAGATAAACAATTACTATCGATAGTTTCGTGTTTTAATTTCACCCTTCCTTCTTTACCAAAATATTATTTTAAGATTTACAGTTTGATAAAAACTGATTTAAGAGTTATAAATTTTTTAATTGCATCTTTTACTCCAACAAAACATAATTTTTTTTAATTTTGAAATTTTTTTACTTGGTAACAAAAATAAAATCCCTTGTGTAAGTTTCCTTAGTACTGGTAACTTAGGTTAAATTTATTAACATTTTTTTTAACTAAAAGAAATAAAAATCTCGATTGTAGTTGGAATAACTTTCTCAGATATGAAGTTCACCCATGTTTCATTTAATCTAGAAATTTGCAGAAAATTTTATGTTGTTGATACCTACAGATTGTCCGATTCCTCATTTAAAAATATGGTACTACAGATATTGACTGGTATACTTCTTTATATGTACATCAGTCTATTATTTATTGTTAATTAAAAATGGTGGTAGAGAATTAAACTGCTGATCTCGGTGAGTGGAAGTATCGGCCTTTCAACCGGTTTCAAGCGCATCTTATATAAATTAGTATAACAACTATGGGGCACTTAATAGTTTTACTATTTTTTATTGAAATACAAATTAAATTAAATATTCTTATTCTATGAAAACTGTTGTTCAACTCCGAAACCGGTTGTTCAGAAATTCTTTTCTGCTATATACAAGGAGTAATTATAAAATTAATACATTAAAGATAGTCACATGTAATCGTTGCGATGCAAATGAATGATAATAGAAAAAATATGTACTCCAATTTTTTTTTAATAAAATTAAATATTTGTAATTTATTCCCATGAAACAATGAATAGATGTGTTGAATGTCTGTAATTACATTAAAAAATAAAAAGCCTGGTAGTAATTATTCTTATTGTATTCTGTTTTATTCTGGTTTGACACTTTTTAGCAGCCACCAATGAATGATAATGAAATGGATTTTTTGTAGCCTGTGAAAACAATACTATGTTTGACCGGGACTTGAACCCAAAACTCTGTTTCTAGTCCTTATAGGCTTTACCGGAGGTCGTCTTTTAGACCCAGTAATAATCGTGTAAACCTCATAAGCCTGATAACACATCACTGTCATTAGTTTGGCCTCTATCAGGATGCCACCGATGTAAATGCCTGCAATCATTTCCATCAGTGTATTTACACAACGTACAATCGCCTTCATATAACCTCTTTCAACCACGACTACCTACCACAACTTACAAACCTCAACTATCAAATTAACCGATTTGTGGGAGCGCGATCCCCGCGTCTTCCTCTAACATCAAAAGTTAATACAAAATCTCTTTCTACATCTAACTTAAACTAGACTATGCACTCCAATCATTACTCAATTGACTCTTTTTAAACACCAAAAATACTATCCTCATACCAACAAAACAAAGTGTTGATTGCAACAATGACAATTTTGTCCTAAAATGTAATTTACTCAAGTCCTCTTGATTTATTTAAAAATCAAGAAGCAGATTCACGAATTTAATAAGCCTCTAATGAAAACTTACCCTATCTCTCTCTGCTCTGGTTCGCATTCGTGAACGAAGTCAATGTCTACACTCTCTCTCACCGCAGCCCCATCACAAAGTTCTCCACATATGCATTACTATCCTATTAGCGAATATCAAAGCTAACTGGGGCTCAATGCCAAAACGCCTAACTTGGCGAAGTAAGCACCTAGGCTGGTTCCTATCCACCCGTGTTGCTATTCTATCTATACATTTATAACAGCATCAAAACCCTCAGCCATCCCCCGCAAGGCTAAAAATCTATGGAAGCCAACAACTATGTTCCATTTCCTTTTGGTTTACCAATATCCTTTCTGATCAAAACCAGAACTGATCCTCGTAGGCTTTTAGTTTCTTTTGTACGTTTAGCATCGTACTCGGGGTAGACATATAAGACATGGCGTACATCATTATCAATCGCATACAGTCGCGACACAAGGCTGAATTAACCAAACCAAATCCAGCTAACAACAAATTACACATCCTGACCCTATAGTGCAAGACACCCTTCATGTGTCGGTTTTGGTAGTCGCGCCAACCCCTCCGAATCTAGCCCTTATGGACTTTACCGGAGGTCGCCTTCACTACCTCGCAATGACATCTTTCAGTCAAGCTTCAGCCGGGATGCCACAGTTGCGAATTCCACAAGCGACATTCCCGTCGGTGTACTAATAACAAAACACATCTAGCCAAGTCTCAACCAAGACTGAATGTCTTTCTAAGAACAAAGGACAGAACTCTACCTGCCCGAAGGTAGAAATGAATTTGACACACAATGAATCATAAAACACAACACAAAAGCACTAAAAAAAAACATAACAATTACAATAAATAATGTAACATAAAACATAACTAACGAAAAACTAAAAAGAAAAATCTGTAACCAAACGAAAACAAAAACAGCAAAAGTTTAGCAAACCATAAAACAAAATAACAATAAAACCAAATATAAACACAAATAAGAAACTATAAGAGGAACATTACATCCGTTCAGCGTTCCTTTCTTTCGCCAAATGTGCAATAAAATTTTCTACGATCACCCATTCAGCCCGGATTTTCCAATTAACAAGAAGATCAAGTGTCGACCCAATAACATCTAGCCGACAAAAGGTCTCCGTGCACATTAAATCACACCTTTTTTTCTTGGTTCTTGATGAGGGGAGGAATGTCATTTACACACTGAGTCTTGGACTCGCTAAAAGGTTCCGAATGATTCCGAATGATGAGGTGCGTATAAATGCCTGCCTGTTACCAACTATACCTCCACTTCACCACCACCATCGCTGAGCCAGGTCTACAATTAACTAACACGCAGCCCCGTGAGGTGCTTTCGTGCGAGAGAGATCTAGAGTCCCCGTGCCTTAACACTGCCGCCCATCCACGCAAGCAAGCAAGGACGAACGACAGTACCGCAACGGGCTGTCCTTCACCTCCCCTCCCACAGCCTGATCCATGTCAGTCGGACCTGTTCCTCTCTTATCTGTCTTTAGTCTGCAGTATTCTTGAAATGAACTGTAAAAGTAGTGCTAACGTTCTTCTCGTTCTCATGCATGGTTCCGACGATGTCCTCCGCAGCCACGATATTCACTGCCTTCGCACACTCCCGGCGCTGACATTTCCATCTTACACACCAGAACACAAGGTGCTCCGGTGTATCCAGATGTTAGCACTATGTGTAGAAGGGATCTACAGCTCTCTTCTTTCCGTGAAGGTAAACCAGGAATTAAGTCATACCTAGCACATTCATACATCACATGATAAGCATCGTCCAATAATATGCATTACGGACACATACCAGAGTCCGCCAGGCCGAATTTCTGTAGTCTATCCCAAAAAGCGCCATACCCTGAAAGGAATTGCGTCAGATACTTATTCGGGTGTACCCAAGAGGCGTTCCGGAAATCAACAACATTAGGGGAAAGATCATACGTACAACGCCCACACTCTGTCTTATCCCATCTGGCCTGCTACAGGGCGACACCATGCTGTTTTATTCCCTTTATTTTTCTCCGAAAAGTCAATTCCCCTGACTTCATATCGGTTTCACGCCTATGATCATTAAGATCGCCACACGTGAAATGTACGGCAACCACCCGTTAGCGTTAGCAATATAAGGCGTTGAACCCGTAAGAAGATATCCCGATAGGTATTAAATATTGGCCTATCCGCCCAAAAAGGCGCAGCATATAAAATAATTGCCTCGCAGACGTCCTTATACAAGATACTCATAGTCATAAAATTGAGACCCAGTCAGGATTGACCATACGTCGAATTCCGAAGAAGGATTACAGGCCTTCCCTGCGATGTATTCAAGTACTCCTCAAATTGTAATTTTTCAAAAAGAAACACGTCGAGGTACTTTTGAACCTTAACATAGCTAATACGTCGGCCTGACAACGATACGTGGACTCACATCAATTGACCAGGATCTCCATAATGAAAATACGGACATGCAACATAGGGATGCAAGTTCTGGATATCCAAATGGACAACAACATGCAGTCTCCAAGGAGATAAAAAAACGTCCTTTCGTCGTTTATGTCCCATGGCCGTATATATAATTCCTCGGGGATCTTTGTTCTCCTGTTCATGCACAAAGTTATGCCAGAAATCCCTCTTCACTGTGATAACTTTGTGAAAATATCGAGATCTAAGATTTTTATATTCGCCAACAAGGACTGCCCGTCGTTCTGGATCACTCTCACGTTGAGATGCTCTTCGCGAAGATAGACAGCCTGTTTCGTAACAGTTAATTTCCTCCTCCATCATGAAGCGAGCCTCTCTTGACCGGAACTACGAGAAAATGAACACTCAGCGGCGTCAATGAAAGCCGCTGACAAACTCTCTGCCAGGTTTTCCAAGTCCAGAACATCCAGATCCCGATCTGGATACGAAGTCCAGAAAACACGAAGTCTGACGAAAGAAAATCAACAAACTCTTTTCAGTCCGCATGCTTATGCACGAAACGACCCTGCTCAACCAGTAAGTTACATTGGTAACGCTCACTCAAACCACCATTAATTTTACACACAATCAATCGATGATTGTTGAGCTAACGTCAGCCACCTTCCAGTTACAAAGATTGGCAGGAATAAACCTACCAACGGTAACGTCGATGTTCGTTCCACCAGAAAGCCGACTTTTGTCTACATTACCTGCATAGTTGGGCAACTAACAAGGTACGTTACATACCTGCAGATCATATTGGGCTGAAAAGCTCACAGTTCATTCGTCGCCATCATCGGTGAAGCCGGTATTCCAAAAAAAGTGACTTAGCGTTCACATCCACACAAATAAAGATTGGACTGGTACCAGAGAATCGTGGGATTTTATCTCAGACCGCAATATGACGATTAAGCAGGATCTTTATATTGAAAATACGAAATTGCAAAATACAGATGCAAGTTCTGAACATTCAAACGGTCAACAAACATGATGATCGTCAGAGCTGTTGAATTTAGACACGGTCAAGTTCCCTTCTTGATAGTACAGCAGACTTGCTATCAGAACCAAAATAAAATTTTTCCAACGAAAAAACCTGGCAGTTCACCGGACACAACATACGAATTCTGCAACAAGACAGCATCGAACCCCCTTCGTATAGCGATCTCTCAAAGTTCAATCTGTACAATGTAAGCACTCTGTGGATTTAATTGCCAAATTTTAACCATCTAATGATATTGAATTGTAATACATTGTGACTGATAACAATCACAATCCTTATTATTCACACAGTGCTTATGGTCCTTCCGAAGACGTCTGCAGTTAATAAAAGTCGGACTCTCCGACTTTTAGGATACTCTTCTCGATTTTACTTCATCCCCACAGTGCGAGCACACTACTACCACATGTTTACGTAATTTAGCTGTGTGTCCAAACTTGCAGCATTTGAAACAACGTTTACCTTTGCATATTCTTTGACCTTACACGAAAAGAATTCAATAAACAACCAACCCTCAGATACGAAACCTTTAAATAGTTCAGGACTTACCTCGAAGTCGCTCTGCCTCGCTCCTACCCGTTTTGAATAACAATCGACAATCAGACTTGAAGGCCACCTCAGCCATCAGAGTATTCTGCTTCCTTATGAGAGTAAATTAACTCCTCCTTAGATAGACGTCGAGCACTATCATCGTCGTCGAGCACCTTAGGATGCCTCTTCCTTTTAGGGGCGACAAGAACATAATGGCTCCATCTCTATTCCGATAACCTAGTATCAAAATTTTAATTTTAATTACTTAATTGGGGCTCGAACTTGCAACATTTGGATTAAATAAACTACTATTACAACCTATAATTAAACATTTTTCTAATTTATTGTAAATTTTAGTGGTAAGTTATTATTTTTTTTTAATGTCATTTGTACTGGTAATTTTTAATATCACAGTTTTGGATATATTTTTTTCTATATTAGCTTTGGAATCCACTTTCTAGGTAAAATATTTTATATATCAAATCAATCATGTGGATGGTGTTTTTCTTTCAAAAAATCTCATTCTCTTTTAAAATAAAGCTGAGAATTATTACTTTACAACTATATCTGTGATTTAGCCCACTATTATCATTTCTTAATACCAGGCTCTTAACAAATTAAATCAATATTTTTTAAGATGTATTTGTATAAATATTAAATTGAATTTCCTGAAATTATATTGTTGCACAAGTAGATTCATAATTAATATTTATTTTCATTTATCTCACAACACTCTTACGTTTACAGGAAATTTGGTGAAAACTTCATTAATTTTTTCTGAAGTTGTAGGAATTTATGAACCGTGAATTATTAATTACGGCGCAGTACCTCTTACATCACTAGATTTTCCTTCTGTTATCAATTTTTGTTACTTTAATTTTTTTTTTTTAAGTTAAGACTTTGTTTTATTATGAATATTTTTTATTCTATTTTCGTTTTGATACTTCGTTTATTTTTGTTTCATTACGAATATTATGTAAGATTTTAATTTCATTCAAATTTAAGTTGAAAATTAATTAATTCTGTCATCATTTTACGTCAGATAATATTTAAAAAAAAAAACGTAAAAAATAAGTAAAATAAAAGAAATATTTTATAAGAGTATGGAATATCATAATTAAAATGTGGTAATTAGATTTAAGGGGAGGAAATGAAGTTTCCTCCCCTTCATTTTGAAATTCAAAATAAATTATGTTACAACGAACATTAGTAAATCATATCAGGAATAAACGTAGACGTAATGAACTTGGCCTAATTAGTAGAAAATTGGTTTCATCACCAAGAAGGAACGATTTAAAGTAAACGGAAATAAAAATATTAATAGTCCAACCAACTTATACTTAAAAAAAATTGTTATCTGAACTTTTATTAGTGAAAATGGAAAAGGGGCTTATAATAGACGTAAAAAAAATAAATGCATGAACGGAGGTAATGGAGGAGAAATTTGAAGGGTTGAAAAACAAAACTTTGCAATACAAAAGATTTAGATCATGCAAAAATCTTCTACTTTTATACATGTCACTTTTTAACATAACCTCAAAATTTCCGAGAAAAATGCGAAAAAACCTTTTTTTTTATTTTTCCGCAAAAATATTATAATTTTGACGAAACTTGGTGAAAGTATACCTTTCTGTGTTTTAAATGACCTGAAATTTTTTTAACCTCAACTTTCGCCAGAAATCGCAATAATACCATTTTTCACCCTTTTTCAACCCCCCAAATTTAATATATTATTAATTGTAATATTACGTAATTATATTAATAATATAATAAAATTAATATTATATTAATTATAATTATAATATTAATATTTTTTACGTTTAATATAAGTCCTTTTACCATTTTCACTTATAAAAGTTCAGGTAACAATTTTTCCCCTTTAAATGAGTTATTTCGATAGTTCTATAGGATAAAGTAAAAAAACAGATTATATTACTCACAAATTTGAGTAGAGAAAAAATAATATACTTTATATATTTAAATAAAATGTCAGTTGTTATTTTATTAAATAACAGAATGATTTCTTTATTTTTATTTATTTATTCATGTAATATCAGGTTACAGAGTAACATGATGTCAGCAGTATTCTGAAGAGATGCTTAGGCATCTCGTTTATCCTATTCAGTTTTTAGATGTGAATAATTATTATTTTATAATCTTTAACTTATTTTAATTGCTTCATGTTAGAATTTTTTAACGTGAACTTTTTTTTTCTGTAATACCTAAATTAAAATCCATGTTAGGAATTCTACTTATGGAGTGAAATTTCTAGTATAGGGCTTTGTTTTGCTTTAGGCCATCATTTGATTTGCACTCCGTGACAAATGAAATATAAGAATTCTTTCTCTCGATATCTAAAAGGAACAGATAGATCTCAATATCTAATATTAATAAATAATAGTTTATGTTAAAAAATGAATAGTTGAACGTTAAAAAAATAGATGTATATTCCGATACTGGAACGTCTTCAAACCTGTCTTAGGAAAAAAAATTGTCTAATTTTTATAAGTCGCTGGTCACTAACACAGATATATGGAAGGTTTTTTTTGGAATGTCACGTATTTCCCCGTGGATTTGAAATGCGATTCTAAGTACTTCATTATTTACAAACATAGTTTAAAATAGACATGCCAAACTCACATACTTCGAATTAGAAATAGTTCCGCGTTCGTTTATTAACGAAATCTTTACATTTTACACGTTTCATGTATACATGCTAAGAATTCCGTTCCAGTTTAAATACTAAATTTTTGGCATGCATTATCTTTAACAGCTCTTCGTTTAGCTTCGTTTGTGTTGTAAGAAATTAAGTAATACTATGAATTCATTAAGCAGTAAGAAGATAAGAGGTTTTTTGCTATGGCATTTTTACAGTCAGATGGTGAACATTAAAAAGATGTAAATTAAAAGAAAAGGTTGAACAAACAATAATGTAGCCATACTAAATAATTATGGAAGGATAATCCTGAATATTTTAGAAATTTCTTGAGTATAAACAATGCTGTTTCTATGGATTTATTAGTTCAGCTGAACTGTTATTAAAAAGAAAAGAAATACCGAATTTTTAACACCAATTTCACAGTTGATTGTTCTACTTTAATAAAATTTTCCGGAAATAAACATATTTTTTCCTGATATATATATATATATATAATAATTGTATTAAAAATTAATAAATGTAATAAAAAATCCCTTTCGGCTCGCCGGAAGACAGAGATAGATTTCACCGGTACTAATATGCGGATGAAAAGGATTTCCACATTAAAGTTAAGAAAATCCTCAAATTTACTCAACACGGCAGTAGTTGCACGTGAAAAATTTTCACATGTTTAGCATACGACACCATATTGGTCATCCCTTGCCGTAATGATTAATCATATCAAAAATTGTTTCAGACAAAAGTTTTAGGTAATGTTTAGAGGACTATCGACCACTTTAAACCGATTCGATACAGTGCCTATTAAGGGGGGTATGATTTTTTTTTGGCTTCGAAACCCAATTTTTTCCACCAATTGGGCCAATGGTTGGTGATATCATAAAACTATTTTTACGTTTTAGCCCCTTATCAAAAAATAAATAAAAAAATAAAAAATAGTAGGAACTTTAAACGAATTCTATTTACTTAATAAGAAAGATATAGGGATATTTTGTTTTTTCGAAAAAGCCGCCCCATTCCACCTCCATGTTCCGTTTTGCCTATTAACGAAATCGACAGAGATTTTCGGTCGTTATATTTTATGTATCAATTTGAACGTGATTGGCGCAAAATAACGGCAGTTATCGTTCGACGGCTCGTTGTTATATCTAACCTTGTAGTATCCCTGAAAAGGGCCGTTTTATGCGTTAGTTCTGGCAAGAACTGTTGGGTCTGGACGCTGGTCTCCGGCGGAGTCAACTTGGCTGTAGGCGAGAAGTTGCCCTCTCAGCGGCAGTTGGGTCCCTACTACAGCGGGGCAGTGCTGGCTCCCACAGCCCCGCAGTCTCGGTCGTCTTTCGCCGGCGTGGCTAAGGTGGTTCTCCCCAAGCGATCCCACGGTGGGCCGGCTCCTGCTGTTGAGTCCGCCGGCCAGGGTGATTAAAGCCCGGCAAGCTAGAGCGGAAAGCTTGCGTCCACGTCCGCGTCCAGCGGCTCCCTCAGCGGGCCGACCAGGCCTGCTGCTCTGGCGGGGATGTAGGCATTTGTCGGGAGGTCCTACGTTGAGGCGGTCAGGGAATTTATTTCGTGTTCTTACATCTTCTTGGTCTTCTCCAGGTGGTGGTCGACGATGAATTGAAAATTCACTTTCGTACACGCTCTTTTATTGAGCATCGGAGTGGTGGGGCCGCAGCGCCGCTATGCAGGGAGATCTGCGCGGTCAGCTACGTATCGGGAGTGACGCTGTGCTAGCACGTACGTATACTGTACTTCTGCTGACATATGAGCTGCTGCCGTTTCCGTCTGCCTATATTAAGCATATGTGTAGTAACAATATGTATATATCCGTTAAATTTTGGTTCGAAAATTTACAAATATAAGAGATCAATTTCATTGAAATTTTACTGTAGTAGTGTACCTTATGTTATACGTGTGAAAAAGATTGGTTGAGTCTTTCTCCAGTTACGCTCAATTTAAGATCGACAGCAAACAACATAAACTCAATTTGAGATTATATTGGTGTATTTTTCATACGCGCATATGCAGTTAGTCATAGTGGTGAGGGAGTTTAAGATTGATGCTTGCGTGTAGGTTCTACTCGTTATTTTTAATAATTTCATCAAATTATGGTTATCGTAATTTAATTTCTCATAAAAAGAAAATAAATTTTAATATTAAATAAAATAAAAAATTATCCTCATTTAGTTTTCTCTTTTAATTTATGTTTTAATTCTTGCGTAAAATATTATACGAAATAAAATAACGAAAAGTTGGCCATCTTATTCAGACTTGCAAGAAGTGTAAAACTCAAATGTAACCGCAACAAATTTTATTTTAAATTGCGACTGGCTAAATAACAATTACCTGGTAGAAAGCGAGGTAAACTCACTAAATTTGTGTTTTATTTGTATACATTTTCACTATATTTTTGACCTAATGGTCTAACGAAGTAGGGATCTTTACTACAGCGCTTAACATAAAGAAAAGAAGAAATAAATAATAAGATTAAGCTTTAAAAAAAGTATATACATATTAAAGCAATCAATCAGGCATGTACAATTTATCTCCACCACCGAATTGAACTGTGTTACAACTATCCTAAGATAACTTTCAGATAATACAGTACGTTCTCGGGATTTTTTACGAAGGTAATTTATTTTATTTAATTATTTTTTAAATTTCTGTAGATAAAGAAATCATATGATTACATTGTCTCTCAAATCACATGTATATATACGTTTTTTTTTTTTTTTGTCTTCAGTCATTTGACTGGTTTGATGCAGCTCTCCAAGATTCCCTATCTAGTGCTAGTCGTTTCATTTCAGTATACCCTCTACATCCTACATCCCCAACAATTTGTTTTACATACTCCAAACGTGGCCTGCCTACACAATTTTTCCCTTCTACCTGTCCTTCCAATATTAAAGCGACTATTCCAGGATGCCTTAGTATGTGGCCTATAAGTCTGTCTCTTCTTTTAACTATATTTTTCCAAATGCTTCTTTCTTCGTCTATTTGCCGCAATACCTCTTCATTTGTCACTTTATCCACCCATCTGATTTTTAACATTCTCCTATAGCACCACATTTCAAAAGCTTCTAATCTTTTCTTCTCAGATACTCCGATCGTCCAAGTTTCACTTCCATATAAAGCGACACTCCAAACATACACTTTCAAAAATCTTTTCCTGACATTTAAATTAATTTTTGATGTAAACAAATTATATTTCTTACTGAAGGCTCGTTTAGCTTGTGCTATTCGGCATTTTATATCGCTCCTGCTTCGTCCATCTTTAGTAATTTTACTTCCCAAATAACAAAATTCTTCTACCTCCATAATCTTTTCTCCTCCTATTTTCACATTCAGCGGTCCATGTTTGTTATTTCTACTACATTTCATTACTTTTGTTTTGTTCTTGTTTATTTTCATGCGATAGTTCTTGCGTAGGACTTCATCTATGCCGTTCATTGTTTCTTCTAAATCCTTTTTACTCTCGGCTAGAATTACTATATCATCAGCAAATCGTAGCATCTTTATCTTTTCACCTTGTACTGTTACTCCGAATCTAAATTGTTCTTTAACATCATTAACTGCTAGTTCCATGTAAAGATTAAAAAGTAACGGAGATAGGGAACATCCTTGTCGGACTCCCTTTCTTATTAGGGCTTCTTTCTTATGTTCAATTGTTATTGTTGCTGTTTGGTTCCTGTACATGTTAGCAATTGTTCTTCTATCTCTGTATTTGAACCCTAATTTTTTTAAAATGCTGAACATTTTATTCCAGTCTACGTTATCAAAAGCCTTTTCTAGGTCTATAAACGCCAAGTATGTTGGTTTGTTTTTCTTTAATCTTCCTTCTACTATTAATCTGAGGCCTAAAATTGCTTCCCTTGTCCCTATACTTTTCCTGAAACCAAATTGGTCTTCTCCTAACACTCCTTCCACTCTCCTCTCAATTCTTCTGTATAAAATTCTAGTTAAGATTTTTGATGCATGACTAGTTAAACTAATTGTTCTGTATTCTTCACATTTATCTGCCCCTGCTTTCTTTGGTATATATATATACGTTAGTAATTATAATTTATTTTGGTAGACATTTTATTATTTTTATAAAATTACTTTCTTAAAATTATATTAATTTATAATTCTTTTTTAAGAAATGATAAAGGAAAACTGTATTAACAGAGGTCTATTGTTCTCAAGTGGTCAACTGAATTACTTTTATATAAAGGTCGAAAGACTATTATTTTTTTTTTTTATATATTTTTTTTATGTCACCGCTTTCAGTGATCTAACCATTCTTGATACCCATGGGATAAAACTGGGGTTTTAAGATACGAGACTCTTCCCAATAGCGTCGCACGAGTTACGATAAGCACACACCTTCACAAAGGTTATTTCCGTTGTGGGTTACTTTTTAACTTCAATAAAACCTCGAAACTACACAGTTATTAATATATATATATATATATATATATATATATATATATATATATATATATATATATTATAAAAAATACTCCTCATTCACTTGAGTAGATCAACAGGAGGATTTATCGTCTTTCATTATGTTTTTTAAGCCATTAATTAAAAAATTTAGTTGCATATACACTATTATGATTTGTTCCTTTTTATAGCTTTTTATTTGGTACCAGTTTCCTCCTTTTAGTTTTATAATGTTCTATAGCCGGCCGTTATAAAATATAATTAAAATATAACAGAAGGAAAGGATTTTTATTGGTTAAGAAATATCCCCTCCATTTTTTATACATTTAACGTTTTGTATTCCCCTGATCCAAGAGTAATAGTATAATGAGTACAAATTTTTGTATGATTGTGTGTGTATATATACTACATATATGAATGGTTAATTTAATCATGATATCTGATATGATAGCTTAGCTATTAGAGATTTAACTAGATTAAAAAAAAATTAATTTAGCTAAATAATGTTCACTTCGTTCAAAAATAATTTAAAAAATTACTTTTTAAGACCGTAGTATTAACAAATTAGTAAAAACCTTTCTTTTAAAAAACTCTACTCTTAAAAATAACTTTTTTAACGTTTTTAATACGTTGACTAGAATTTTTGGTACTCTTTCGTTTTACGTCCATCACTTTTTCAAATAAATATTACTTGAATATAGCATGTTTTAAAATAACTGATGAATAAAACATTAGAGAAACACACTAACATGGTGTTTTATACCGGACATTTTAAGCATATTAACATATTTTAAAATATTAACTTATTAGTCAAGGTTAGCGAGCAAAGCGTAGGTTTAAGTGAAATGTAGCAATAATTGATTGAAAAATGTAACTGAGAGAGGTGTCTGCACTGATCATTTATTAGAAAACCCAAAAAAAGGCAGGTGGCCGAGGAATGACGGTAGAAATAGACGAATCCTCATTTTCAAAAAGGAAGTACGCTGAATTCTTCGAAATTAGTGGGTATTTGGTGGTATTTGTAGAGAAACTGTAAATAAAATCTTTTTTTTATTATAAGCTCCCTCTTGCTAATCGGTTCAGCAATTAAGCATTCGCATTCACCATAGGGTGTCGTGGCAGCAGTCTCTGCCCTCCCTGACTTCTCCAAATATTGGAGTGTCCCACGGGGTCCTTTCAACACCATTGGAATGCACCGACCTCCTCTTCCGGGCAGCCTACACGCCCTTCGCTGAAAGACTCACCTTCCCGGCCCTAATCTATCCACACCAGACAAGTGTTGCACCCGCCTGATGCTATCGCGACCCCTTCACACCTTAAGGGTCCCTCATGTTATCATCGGGGAGCTCCGACTCACCAACTCTTGCATGTGGGTGGACCAAAACACCCTAGACATGAGGGGTGCCTTCCATGCCCTATACGTCGCCACGTTTCAATTTTTTTTCTTTTATATAAACATTATTTAACCAAACATAACGTACGCTCGCTGACCTTAATTAATTAACAGTAATGTTTTGATTATTTAAATAATAAAAACAATACTGATAATTAGTCAAGTTTAGCGAGCAAAGCGATCGTAGCTTAAATTTGGTTAGATTATATTTATAATTATTCGCAATAATAATTATTATAATTATAATATTATTATAATTATTTGCAATTTGTAATTATGTTAATATGGAAAAAGTTTAAAATGACCGGTATAAAACAGCATGTAAGTGGGTTTTACTCTAATGTATTACTGAGTTATAGGGTTACTACGGTATTTCTCTAACTATTCATATTATAAAACAAGCTATATTAAGTAATCTTTGAGTGAAAAAAATGCGAAAAAAGTTGGTGGGGGGAGTATAACGAAAAAATAACGATTTTTTAACTTAATTTTTTCTAGTTATTCATAGTTGTTTCTTAGTTTTGCTTACTGATATAACGAACCAAAATCATCTGAGATACAAGACGCACTAATCAGAATTGATTTCTCTTATTTTAATGATGTTCTTCATACAACTATTCCCTCCTGTAAATAGAATCAAGGTGTAACTTATTGAATGTAACTCATATTTCAGTGAGTTTCTCTGCGACCGTATTTTCAGCTGAATTGGAAAGGCAACGAGAATCCAATTTAATCTCATTTTCTCTATTAAGCTATTCTGAGATTGACTACGTCATTTTTTAGATTTTAAGAAATGACTTGTTGCTTGTGACACATCCCCTCTTAAAACCGTTATGAAATTTAAAAACTGAAACTAGAAATGAAACATAAAAATATGGCCTTAGTTTTTAATAGTTTATCTCGGTGATAAGTGTTAATTTTTAATGTTTTTAAATTGAAAGTAAATTTTTTTTCAATTGATCTAAATACTATCATTTGAGAATTATTTAAATACATGTTACAATTATTGACAGAACATATAAGTAAAGTTTTACGGCATTTTTATTTATAGCATTTTCTCAATACATATCTTGACTAGATGTCACTTGACATGATATCTAAAGCAAATTGTTTCTCTACCTTCGTTGAGAAGTGGTACTGTCTTCGTCTTTCATTCGAGAGGACTGAATTCAGGTCAGCTTGGCATTATTCATTTGGTTTGGTCCATTGAACCTGGAAATCTTTATTCAGATAGAAAGATACCTATGTTTGAATGATAAAACTATTTTACTATTTTTCAATATTAACGTTTGGAAGGGTAAAAATTGAAGTTGTAAGTGCAATTTACAACCGGAAAGTTCCGCTACATCTTTTCCAGAATTTCTAATAGAATCTTTTCCTCTTTTGCATCATTCATGTTTAAACTATTATAATATTTGTAATAGTAAAAAATAATCTTATAATATTTGTAAAAAAAATTGCGCGTAAATTAATTTAAGAAACCTACCTATAGTTTATATTTTTATCAGAAGAAATTCTTTTTTGCATGTGAATTCTCTAGATCTGTTCTGCTTTCTCCATCTGTTTCTGTTCAGAGGTAGTCTTTTAAATTCTATGAATTACTGCAACCTAAATCCTCAATTATCTTTTTTACTGATTCAATTTTGTTTTAATTTACAGCCTTATTCCATTATGCATCTCTATTACATAACTAAACTTCCTTATCTAAAATAACCAAGGTTATCCCAATCTCTGAGTGATAAACGTTTATGTGTTTCATGCAGAATATCCTAAGTTTGAATCCCGGAGTTAGAATCTTCTAGAAAAATGTAAATGTCTGGGGAAAGTAATCCAAAAACATAAAATGGACACAAAAACTAACAACACCAGAGGTAGAAAAATGGAATTAGCCTATCAATTGAGCAAGCATTTCTACAGTAAAACAATTTCCATAAAAACAATTAGATATTATAACAGTTATTAAGCCGGAAATGCAGCGGAATTTTATTCTTGACGAGGAAACAAGAAATAGAGGAATTGGAAAAGAAGGAAAGGAAAATTCTGAGCTGGATCTTGAGATGTAAAAAAAAAGGAGAGAAAGATGTGTAAAAAGGATACCAATATTAATAGAAAAAGGGTAATGTTTTATGGACATTAATCCAGGTGCAGAAGGACAGTTTAACAAAAAATATACGTGATGTCCTCGTATTTGAATATTTTGAATTTAACTCCAAAACAGTTAATAATTGATAAAGTAGTTAAAAAAAACAAATGGGCAATAAAAACGAGGAAAGCATTATGGAAAGGAAACTATTAGAGAACTAGTTAAGAAATTTAAAGTTTTCTAGGAGGTAGAAAAGAAAAAGAACAAGAATACCTGATCGGAAGAAATAAAGAAAGAATTTAGTGAAAGAATGAAAGAATATTGTAGGAAGAGAAAAGAAGAGAAGAAGAAATCGCAAAGTTATTTCATGAGGACCAAAGTTAATCAAAATCAGATATTAATGTATTCTAATAAAAGATCAGGAGGAGCTTTTTATAAATGCTTTATATATTTTATATATATATATATATATATATATATATATATATGGTTAGAAATGAAAGAAAAAATACTTTTTATTTTAATCGTAAAAACCTATCCTCCATCTTGCGTTTAGTTATCGTACAAAACTGTCGATGAGTGAGTGTTGATGGGTAAGATCAAACATTGATTTGTTTGGGAGGTGATTTGAGGTTATTTGTCTCTAAATCATCAAATCGTCATTATGATTTCTACTAAAGTCATTTTTAGATTGCATTCGTTTAATTTTTTGTTGACATTTTAACATTTGCTTTAGAAGTAATGTGTTTATGAACACATTACTGTCATACTTTCATTAAAAATGTAATGAAAGTATGACAGTGATTTGAAATAATTTCTTGTAAATAGAAGACATTATTTCAAATCAAGACTGTCATAAATTTCATTTCACGTTGAAATTTTGCTGTCTGACAAGTTGTTGGCCATATAACTTTTCTCAGTTGGTTTTGTTGAATTTAGATCTGCGAGTTATTAGAGAATATTGTTAATTTAACCTCTTGAACAAAGTACCCTTGTAATTTTGCTATAGAAATCCAATTATAAGTTTCTATAACTTTGCATAATAGATCTGTACCAAAATTATTCAGCTTTATTAAATAATTATTTTACTTTTATTTAATTTGAAAATATTTTTAATTTCTTATTTATAATATTATTAATATCATTCTAATTGAAATATACTTGTGGTAATTAAAAACTGTACCATAATTAGTAAACATTACAAAGTTCTAAAATGTTATAATTTCTTTGAAACGTTATATAAAGAAGATCTTTACGTTTTCCATAAAAAAAAGGTACAAGAATTTATAAGATATTTGAAGACTCATAACAATTTTAAAGTGTTTTTCAAATATTATTGTTTAACTTATTTATTTATTTTTTTTTACTCTTTTATAGAAGGTAAATTTTAAGGATAAGGTAAGCGTTTTAATTTTCTTCTAAATTTTAATGATCTGTAAGTATAGATTTCTAGATCTGTCTCATTTTCTTAAGATTTTTTGAAGCTTAATTATTTTGAATTAAAAATAAGTTTATTACTTCCACTTAAAATAGTAAATATTTTACGACGTATTTACAAAAATTTTAAATAAATTAAAATCAATTTTCTATATATAAATAAACATTACCATATTGTAAAAATCAACGTAATCAAACTAAAAACAAAACAACGTAAGTATTTATTGAAATAGACATTCTTGCTGTTTTAAATACGTCTCTATAAATTTACATAACTTTAGAAAGTAACATTTGATTTAAATAATGTAGCAGTTTGATCCTATCGGTAAAATTATATCCTTGATTTTATCTACGTTTTGTATTTTCGACGAGATCTCTACTCTATTAAACGTTTTAAAATTTAATTATAAAATACTAAAACTTCCCATAGAAAGTTTACAATTTCGGTTACTGATGTAAATGTGATTTAATTATTGGTAATATTTTTGTCATTTTATCATCGCCATATTTGATAGGTAGTATACATATATATCTATTACTTTAAAGAAAATAAAGTTTTAGGTAAAGGTTTAGATAATATTAACGTAAAAATATTATAATTTAATTTTCAACAGTAAAAAATTAAATTAACATTAAACATTATTTAGTAGAGTTTAAAATATTGTTACAACAATTGAAATTATCTGTTAAATTAATGCTGATGTCACGCTGTCGTACAGCGTACGACATCTGTACGATGTCACGCCAAAACTATCAAAATGGATTCAGCGATGGTCAAAATGGATATTTCCGTTGAAATTTGAAAACTGAAATTTTTTGAGATCACAATACTTCCTTTACTTCTTACATGGAATTAAAAATAATAAAATTCAAATAATGCAAATAGAAACACCAACACAAACACTCTAATTTAATGCTTTAAAAAAAAAAAAAAATTACTAAACAGTAATTGAAACAATATTATTTGTTACTTGATACGTTACAAATCAGATTCAATCAATGCGAACATATTAAATCCAGTAAAAAATAAAGAATCTTTTTAATTCTTACATTGAGTGTCTAAATGATTCATAAACGGACAGTATAAACTGCATACCTAAGTAGATGAATTTTTTTTGAGGGTACATTGCTTTTATATAGCGTAGGCACCAACTAAGGGAGAATTTTGGAAAACTCAATCTATAAATGATGAAAAAAGAGTGGACAAATTTTTTTTGAAGAAAAATTTACATCTCAGGAACCAAAATTACAGTTGTAAAAATTAGTATTTAGTTTTCTTTAAAAAAATGTTCGCATGTATTTCACCATTTTTCAAACCTCAAGTGTGGATAGTGGTAAAGGGGCTGGGAAAATTTTTAATGAAACTATATGAAGCTGAAGATATTAAATTCGTGAAAATTGCTTTATATAATTTTCTTTGAAAACAGAAACGTGTTTCTTTCACAGTTTTTCAAAATTCCAATTTGTGAGCAAGGGTAGACAAAACTTTTGTATGGTAATTCTAAATCTCAACAGTACATAATGAACAATTTAAATTATATTCAATTTATACAATAAATAATAAGTTCATAGTTGTTTATCTTACATGATTAAGAATCTTGAATGTAGTAAACATTTGATTTTTAATGATTAAATATATACAAAATACAGGGCCTTTCATAATGTTCTTCGGAGTTTCGAAAATTCATCAACAAAAAACTATTTCACTCATAAGAATAAAACAAGAACTGTACGAAAGAGTACTTCAAATAGGGTTTTCCACATATACTAGGCAGTTAGTAAACCATTTGCTCGCTAGGCGTCGACAGTAGAAAAAATGGTTGCCAAGGGAAGCGAAAAATCGTTTTGTGTGTTAGAATTTCACTTGTCAAATTCAGTAATTTCTGTGCAACTTGCGTTTCGGTTGAAATTTCATAAGGAGCCACTAAGTGACAATTCAATTCGTGCATGGTATAAACAATTCAGTGAAACTGGTTGCTTGTGCAAGAGAAAATCAACTAACTGGTCATCCGTCAACCTCAGAAGTCAATGTCGAACGTGTGCGTGCGTTTCATTCGCAGCTCGTCAAAATCGACTGCGGCTGCAGGCAGAGAATTAGGAATTCCGAAAACAACAGTGTTGGAGAGTTCTCCGTAAACGTTTATTATGCAAACCGTACCATATACGGATAAATCTACGGACCTACGGATAAATCGGCGAGATGATTCGCAACGGAGATAGTTAAAAATTATATTAAAAAATTATAATTAATATCATATTTATATTTTATAATATATATATTTATAAATATTATTAATAAAAAAATATATATATAGTTAAAATGTTTTTTTTATTTTTGTTATTGGCAAACCTCCAGCCCATCATTTTGGTTTAATTTATACATGAATTTCATATTTTGTGTGTGTGTATATATATATATATATATATATATATATATATATATATATATATGAATAACAAAAAGAAAAAAATTACAGAAAACTATTATCATATATTATCTATAAACTTTTCCAGGATGTCTGATGATGACTGTTTCGAAATGGCCATCTGGTTTTAGAATGTATGTAAACTTTTTGGAAACGAATCTTGAGCTAATTTGTGTTTTTTCAATCTAAGTATATTACATTTCTTTTTTTTCAGTTTTGATTCATCAACCCATAAAATAAGTACTCTTTTTATTTATTTCAATAGCCTAAATAATTTTTCTTTCTAGAAAATCGTTAATTTTCTTCAAACGTCCCCGCTGTTTACAATAAACTCTATTTTCTTCATAAATATTATCAAGAATTTGTTTTTGATTCATAGCTGTAACTACTTATTATGGTATTAGCAGACTTTTTTCTTCATGAAAATTCTCTTTGTTTTTCCAGTCTTACTTATTTCCCGCAATCGTACTTTTTTTAAAGTTATTTTCTATTTATTGTCTAACCTACCGTAATGTATAGTTCCTCATTTCTATTTTTTTTTTGTGTTTGCTTATTTCTCGTAAATTTCTTTACTTTGTATATACCTTTAAATTTAATAACTTTCTAGACAATTAATTGGGGTGCCGATCAGTCGTGTATGTTGCATTTTTACTATTGTTTAGTTCGTTCCCGTTTATACTATGGTTTTGTCGCCTACTCTTCAGCGCGCAATACCGTGCTTAAAAGCTGTACATCATGCTTTCCTTCGGCTTGCTAAAGATGCCTTTAGATCAAGCCCTGTCGTAACCAACCTTGTTAACTGCGGTGAGCCATCATTTTGAAGTAGACGGGATCAGATTTTGCATCTTATTTTACACGTCTTAAAGAACAGCCAAATCACCCGGCTTTTAACACAGTCCTTAGAAATCCTTATCTTTGAAGATATGAGAACCTCCCACGTTATACTGCACCTGTAGGAATTCGGGTACCCGGCGTTTACTAAACCTTATATAAATATTGACGCAATACGTGTTCGTATCATTCGTGGAGAATCAACCTTATTAATTTTATGTTTGACCTCAAGATATACAATAAATAGTCAACACCAGTCAAACATTTTTTCTGAAAATTTTCATCGTATTCTCTCTCAGACAAACCCAGACGCGATAGTATACACAGATGGATAGAAACAGTACAATATCGTTGTATGCGCATTTATTGTTAATTACCGGACCTACATGTTTGGTCCACCTGGTCTTACGAGTGTCTTTACTTGAACTATACCCTAAAGGCTTTAAATATCATTAACCCTAAGTATCGTCATATTCTTATTTATAGCGACTCGTGTAGTTGCCTGCAAACCTTAGAAAATTTTATTCCAGACATCTTATCGTCACCGATGTGCATAATGCAATTGCCGAATTGAGCCATCGCAACCCACAAGTTAGTTTCTACTGGATCTCTAGTCACGTGGGGATTCCGGGTACTGAACGTGCAGATTCCGCTGCTAAAGACGCATGTAGTCAATTATCCTTCACTACCCGTGTTACTACATCCGACTTTATTAATCATGTCAAATACGCACTTCGCGTGAGGTGGCAAGACGACTGGATTGCCACAGTCGACAACAAACTTTGCTATATCAAAGATAGTGTGTTGTCGTGGGATTCCTCCGACAGGAAAATTCGTTGGACAGGTACTCTGCTGATTGCGGATAGGACATACGAGAACTACTCACGGGTATCTGATGTTAGCAGAAAATGCACCGTTATGCATACAAGTGC
This sequence comes from Lycorma delicatula, assembly GCF_047948215.1. Classification (NCBI taxonomy): domain Eukaryota; kingdom Metazoa; phylum Arthropoda; class Insecta; order Hemiptera; family Fulgoridae; genus Lycorma; species Lycorma delicatula. Next base: position 40,647,374 of record NC_134464.1, read on the forward strand.
TGCTTGACTGTGCGCCACAGTTTCGTGGATTGCATACGTTTTGCGGCCTTGAGTCGTAAATTTAAATTGTCCAGGAATTTTCATCACGTCCTAGGCAATAATAAAGAAGTTTTGGATAGGGTATTTTTATTTTTCGGAAGTTATAGTGTTTTACTTACTTCTTAATAGTGTTCTTGAAATTTTATTTTTTGTACGGTAGTTTTATATTTTTGTATTTAACATTTTAGTTTAAGTTTTTTATTTTGTCTTTATTATTAGTATTTTAGTTTGAGTTTTAATTTTGTTGTTGTCTTATTAGATTTTATATTTTATTTTTATATCTCACCATTTTTTTCCGAGCGGTAATAACACGAGAATGTTTTTCGCCCAAAAAAATTTCCAAAAAACATTAATTAAATATTTCTTTTTGACATTTAATATTGTTTTTTTGTCAATATATTTACTTTTAAATTATTATGTCTTTTCTTTAAATTATTAAATGGTTCTTAATTTGACCTTTATTTCTCCTGAGGTTTCTTTTATTCGTTAACCAATGGGGAATAACTACTCCTATTACTTTGTGTAACTCCTTTCTTAAATATAGTTCGCTTCTCTTTGTCTTTTATTATTTCTACTTAATTCTTGCACAGATTTTAAATAACCTTTTTTTATTACTTCAAAAAAACTAAACCAGTGAAATAACTAATGTTTTAACCAATCTCTTTTATTCTCTTTATCTTTTTATTCCATTGGAATCGGGTTCTCTGTAAACTTTTCCTACCCGTTTTTATTTGCTGCCTTTCTTTTCATTTCCCCAATCGACACTCTTCTTTTCTTATTTAACTACTTCACACAGTCCAACCAACATGTTCTTCGTTTGCTTCTTGTCTTCAAATGCCCTTTCATCTCCTTCATTGAATTTCTTTTCCCTCTCATCCCATACATATGACCAAACCGCTGTGATCTTATCCTCTTCTTTTTTTTTTTTTCAAAGAGAACCTTGTTTTAAATCTGTAATTTCAGAATTCTTTTCCTTATCCCATTGTATGTTTTGTATAAAACTTCTTTAGTATTTCAAGTAATGTAGTTGTTGCTGAGCAAATTTCTGGTCCATCGGAATTTATATATATAAAATATAATAGACCTGTAGAGTTCTTTAATTAAGTTGTTTTTCTTAACTTTAAAATTGTGCTTCTTAAATTTGTTTTGTAAAGCAAAAACAAAGTTTATTTTGCTATTTAAAAGTTGAAATTTTTGGGAAAATCGTATCTCAGGTTAAAAATTTATCTATTGTTTATTATCGGATAAATCACCTTGTTTTCTTTTAATTTAATCGATTTTATTTGTTATCATATATTATCTCAAAATTAATTTTTTTTTAGAATTTCAAATGAATTTAACCATAGATGAAAAAATAAGATATAGACCGGCTATTGAATAAAGTTATGGATGTATTCTCAATACAAGTAAATGTGTGATTTTTTTTTTTTTTGAATGATCAAAAATTTTCTTTAATGGTTTTAGGTTTAAAATGAAATATATTAATTTTTTAATACTTACTAGGCTATAGCATTTATCTCTTTACCCAATATACAGCCACCTTGTGAGTTTTTGGTGGTTTCAGGAGAGGGATAAAAAACTATAAATTAAAGATGTAATTTTTTTATAGCCAATTTCAGATCAAAAGCACGAAAAAATTTTTTCATTAAAAAATAATGGTCGGCAAAAGTTTGAAGTAATACTACTTACCATTGATTAAAAAGAAAGTAAAAAAGGAAAATTAGAAACTTATTGGCAAACTATTTAAGGTTTTTATCTTGTTTGGAACGTCACTAATAATCAGCTTATACAGAGTGATACAGTAAAAAATGTAACAAACTTTCAGGACATGTTCTACTGGTGAAAATGAAAAAGAAATATTCTCTTATTCTGAAGGAAAATCTACCACAGTTTTATACGTTTTGTTTTTAATAAACTTTGAAATTCTTTCTTTGCATTTAATTTGCAGACTTTATTCTTAACATTTTACTCATAACCAAATTCTTTACAAGTTTTGTATAAAACTTTTATGCGTTTATTATCAATTTAACTAAGTTATTTAACGCCAAACATAAAGTAGTGTTTTTATAGATCCCAGTTTTTAGTCTTTTACCCCACATTTTTCAAAAATTATTAAAAATACAATTGCGGAATCTTTTTCTTCCATTTGGCAGGTATCGTATAAAAGCAGTAAAATTGTGAACTTCAGTTACAAGCTAGACTTTATATAATTACAATCTGGCTTAATTTTATCAAAGTTGCAGAAATCAGGGCCATCCTAACCTACACTCGCTAACGAAGCGTGTTCGTGCCTATGTTTATACAAACTTCCTTCTTCATTTTTTCTAATAGAACACGTTCTCTTTTTTTTCTGTTTAGCCTCTGAAAGCTTTCAGTGGATGAATGAAGATGATATGTTTGAATGTAAATGAAGTGTAATGCACAGTTTCAGATTGGCCATTCCGAAGACATGTGGTTAATTTAACCCAACCACCAAAGAACACCGGTATCCACGATCTAGTATTAAAATCCGTATAAAAAAAATTGACTTTACTAGAATTAGAACTTCACGTTTTTTGATTTCGAAATAGGGTGATTTGCGATGACGAGTTCACCACAAGATCATCTAGGTAGGTTAATAGAACATATCCTGAAATTTGTTACATCCTTCGTGAATCAGTCAATAATTACGTGTGTACCTAAAAGGCCTTTGGTTCCATAACTCTTTAAATTACACATAAATTAAATCCTGTGCTCATCCATGTTGTAATTTTCTCATAATACAGACTAATTAAATTACTTTGCACACATGTTTACAATATAAAAACCTGATGTGAAGACAACATGACTTCCTTGTATGCTTATTAATTACATGTACATATTTTTAAAAAAATTAAAAGTGCATAAAACTTTATTTCATTAATAACTTTTGAAATGTTTTAATTTTTTTTGTTTTTGAATTATTAATAAATCAGTATATTTAAATTAAAAAAAGGAGATGAAGTCTAGGTTTTCCTTTCGGCCAACCTTTTTTTCTCTTTTTTTCTATACTGCAAACAGCTTTGTGCTCGCAGATAACGTCATCGCCCGTATAGCTTCCCGCCTCCGAATCGGAGACAACAGAAGCCGCCGGCGACGATGGGCATGGATGTGCGCCAGTTGCAGGCGCCGATTGGGAGGCGGCAACCTGGCCGCCCCCCGACACGAGGGTAGCACCGGTCAGCGCCTGTGGAAGGGGGGGACACTCGCCTCCCCTGTGTGATTTTTGTGGCCTCTGTGGTTTAGAGGTCATCTAAGTTGCGGGAGGCTTGGCAGCCTCTATAACGCACTCTTTCTTCTTATCATGAAGGATCTCGCTGAGACGAACTTGACATTCTGGTTTGGCATCCGTTTTTTTTTCTACAGGAGCAACTTTTACAGATTTAACTTCAGCAGGCTTTACCACTATCTTTGACTTAACAAATTCTTTACTGCTGAAAGGGTTCATCTTGTTTTCGATGATCCCTTCAATCATGCTAGCCAAAGTAGGCGCAAGTTTACTTATAATTTGAGTCTCATCTACAGCAATTGGAGCAGAAGCAGGAACAGCAGCCGTAGCCTGAGCATAAGTTGTCGTTGCTCTAGGCTTGCGGGCGCTAACAATCCTCTTTGCTTCGATGTAGCTGACTTTCTGCAGGGTTTTAACTTCCTTCACAGCTACCTCGTCTTTGTAGACAGGACAATTCCTGGATCTACATGAGTGCTGTCCCTTGCAATTAATGCATGTAAGGGGCTCTTTAAACGGCTCTCCCTCATGCACCTCTTTGCCGCACACGCATATTAGCGTTCTCTCACATTTGATAGCGGTGTGGCCAAAGCGTTGGCACTTGAAGCATCGCATTGGCTGCGGGATAAATGCCCGCACATCCAATCGATGTATCCCCGCTCTTATCTTCTCCGGCAAGGTAGGCCGCTTAAATGTGAGAACATGGGAGGCTGAAGGTAGGACTTCACCATTCCTCCTCATGTTCAATCGGCGACACTCTATTACTCCTTGTGATGACAACTCCTCAACAATTTCTTGCTCCGAGCAATTTAGATGATCCCGACAGACGACCACACCCCTTGAGGTGTTGAGCGTACCTTGGGGATCGACACGTACAGGTAGTTCTCCAATCTTTTTAAGCCCTAGGATCTTTTGAGACTGGGCATCATATGCAGTCTCAACATGAAGTCCCGTGAAGGTCTTCCTTATTTCTTTAACAGGGCCTCCAGCGCATTTGATTATTTCCCGAGCAATGAGAAAAGGACTCACCCTCGAGAAATTTCCATCCTCCTTTGTAATGACCAAATATTTGGGTTTCGGTACATTACTACTCTTAAAATAAGCTTTTTGTAAGCTTTTTCTAGCCTCAATCTCAATCCTGCTTGATTCTGCACTCTTCCTCCGTTTCGCCTCAGGCGAAACGGCTGGTTACAAACGAGGGTGTTTACGTGAACCCTCTGCTACGTTGATTGTTCAGCTTGCATGAACGGTTGATCCCTTCTGTAGTAAGACTAGCCGCCGGGGTACACACCCACTCCAGGGCTACCAACCTGGAGGTCCGTTCCGGTACTCCGGTGGAACCGGCATATTTCTTGACAGAGAGCGGGTGCGCAGTCTCTGTACGGACTCCAGGCCCTTACACACCGAGGTTTTCAGGGCTCCCATGCCCCGAAATACATGGGCACCTTAACAACATGCTTGCCATCGCGGGGGGCATGTGGACAACGAAAGGCCTCCTTTATACCTGCAAATAACTTCGACCGTGGCCGCCACATCACCAGCTCTAAAGGTGGTATCAATCGATGTCCATAATCGTTAAAAGTTTCGTACCTGCAGGTGGCTGCGAAATCCAGTCCTGAAATTCGGCCTGTAGATGTATTTCGGCCGAAAAATAACATTACCGAGAACAATACTCGGAACCCCGTTAGCCAGCTATATGTAATTTACGTAAATACAGTTGTTGCCTAATTTTTTTTTGTTGATAGTAATATCATTCACTTCAAACTAACCTTCACGAATTGAAGATCGATGATGTAATGTTGCACTTATTATTCAGTAAGCGTATACTCGGTCTTGAACGCTGGAACTCTCGACTTCCAAATCGATTTACAAGTCGATTTGGGAAGACGCGTTCACTACTAAACCAACCCCGGTGGGTCAAAGTACTGCTACATAGAGGCGCGATTCGTAAACCCACCTTAATGATGAAAAGTGACATATTCGAATCCTGCGGTTCATCAAATGGAAGGAAATAAGGTTATCTAACAAAATTCGAGGTATTTTTTTCATATCTTATTTTACTTAAGTTTTATTTTGTTGAAATGGTTAGTAAATAAGTATAAGTTCGTAAAACTCAAAATGATTTTAAACGTTTATTACGAATGAGCTAATATTTTACGACTGTTTAGCAATAATATTATGTATTTAAAATTTTGTTACTTATTTAATAAATTTATATTAAAATATTTTACATTAAAAAAAAAAAAAAACATAAATTTTGTCAGATAAAAATTATAGTTTTACTCATTTTTTTTACTTAAAATATTAACTGTATAGTTAAAAATATATATAATTTAAAAACAAAATGTAAAAATACTGAGTAATAGGTTTTTTCTTTCCAAATCACTGTTTCTTCATTTCTAAAAAAAAAAAAAATATGAAAAGATTTCAGTATCTATATTTCAATAGATTTTATTGTTTCCTACTAAAAAAATTTACCGTAGTGGTTTAAATGTGTTATTGGAAAAGTTTTAAAATGAAATATTTCTACTTACTCAGTATCAGTTATGTTGTTGAAAGAAAGAAAAGTGAAGAAACGGAAAATTTAATAAGTGGCTTTTTTGATGAATGGTAGTCCCTACAGTATCTGTACCAGTGGAAAATAAAAAAGTAAATAAAATGGGTGAATGTAAAAAAATTTACAAAACTTACAAAAAAAATGTAATCCCTTTAAAATCCTGTTGAATTGAGAAAATAGAAAAGAAAATGTTTAAATACTTTACTGTCACCAAAATAAAATATTTATTGTTGTTATAAAAATAAAATGAAGAATATAACTTTCTTTTGTTGTTTATTTATAAATCTATAACTTACGTAGTATATATATATATATATATATATATATATATATATTCACACGTAGAAACACATATCAGTTTCACAAAGTTCATGGAATTATTATAGTGGAATATAGTGAGTATGCGCTGACTACGCTGACTAAGATTCAAAGTTATATTATCGTCTACTTTCTAGTTGTATGAATCTTTCTAACAATTTAACGTTATACAAAGTTTTTATTACGCTATTATTTTATTATTTTTATCTAACATTATCTTTGTTTTAGCTTTATTTCTTTACAAACTTACAACACAACATAACGATGTTATTTCTTTACATGTACTAAAAATTATATGGCCTCGTCTTTTAAAATTTATTAACTGTTCTCTTTGATATTTTATTTTTTATTCCATAATTCTGTTATAATTAAATAATAATAATAATAATAATAAATAATAATAATAATAAATAAATAAAGTTTATTAATTTTTTAAACAGATTTCTTTTTTATATTTAATACTTTTTAAACTATTAAATACTAGCCGGTATTTTGTTTCCACGTTGATATTTTAAGTAATTACTTAATTGCTACCTCATATATTTTCGGTTATTGTATAATATGTATTGATCGACACCGAACAAATAGAACCTAACTGTATTTATTAATTTATTATCAATTGCACACTAAAACAAAAACTAATTAAAACAATATCTACATATTCACAGTTTTGTATATAATGTTATAAACGTAAATAAAAGTAAAATAAAATAAAACAGTCGTTAACATAGGATTAATTAATTAGAAGATAAGAACAGTGGGACACGTCGGATAAAGGGAGGTGGACCTGGAGGCTCATTGCACTGATTGAATCGTACAAAGCAGAAGGCATGGGGAGCTGTATTACTACCTTACACAGCTCCTCAGTGGGCACGGCGATTTTGAAGCTTACCTGCACAGATTCCGCCTAGGTGCAGACCCTGGGTGTTTCTACTGCGGGGAAGTAGATATCCCAGAGCACACCTTCTTCGACTGTGGAAAGTGGGTGCCGCTACGGAGAGACCTCGGGGTCCTCCAACTGACACCAGACATACGCTGGAGTATGTGATCTTCCCAGATCACGTACTCCTGCTCCTTCTTCGAGAGAAGGAGCAGGATGGACACCTGAACAGATAGTGAGAAGAAGCTGGATGCAACTATGTCTAGGGTGCCGTGGCTGACTCAACTCAAATGAGGAGGCAAGGCTCCCCGATAATAACATGCGGACCGTCCAGCAGATCACAAAATACCATAGAAAACCTAAAAAAGTGAGATGAAGGATACCGGACTGGTGAGCGAAGAGAGGACAGACCGCCCTCTGCAGAGCTAGTGTTCGTTCGTGCTTGCATGGATGGGCGACAGTGAAGATAAACGAGGACTGTGAACTCACTGAACTCGAAGGCACCTCCTGGTGCTGACTAATGCTTAAATGCGGTTTCCGGCCTCGGAAGGGGGGCTGGTGAGATGGAGGTTTAGTTGATAGGCCGCAGGCTACATACGCCGGCATAATAGGTATGAACCCAGCAGAGGTCCTAGAGCACATGTTGAGGAGCGAAATAAATTGGAAGAGGTTACGGAATTTATAGTAGCAGTATTAACAGAGAAGGATATAGATGAAAGGCGACTAGGTTACTAGTGTAGAATAGGGTAGGGTGGACAGCCTCAGTGGTGAGAGACGGCACGCTGAGGTGTGTCGTTCTCAATGATCCACTGAGGACTCCAAGGGTTTAGATAGGTCCTGATGAAGAAGAAGAGTAAGAAAAGACCCGGTGCCACGTTACGGTTATTCGAGGTTTCCAAATGGGCAAACAGAAAATCACTCAAAAGAGCTGACACCGGCGAGCCGACCTGCCATGCCGGATGTTCAGCCGGTAGGCGGAGAGGCTCGTTAGAGTTTACCAGACACTCCCCTGGGTGGCGCAATACCAACCAGTCGGACCGGCCCAGGGGAGTAGAGTGGAAAGAAAAAAAAAAAGGCTACATACGCCGTAACATCTGCGGAACCTGTTAGCGAGCCCGACACTTTCAGTAAACTCCCCTAACGACAGGAAAAGAAATTAGAAGATAATACAATCTAAGATACATCGTGTATAATAAAAATAGAAAATATTCAAAAATATTTAAAATTTCACTTACCACGTCATAAATATTCTTCAGGTCTCCATCTGCTGTACGGATAACATGAAGATGATATCTGAAATCTAACGCAACGCGTTGCAGACTGTCTTCTGTTAGTTACTGCAGCTTTGATCCTGGTTTTCAATTTATTCAAATCAGCAGGTAATGATGGAACATAAAAATATCGTTTCATACATCTCCACGTGAAAAAGTCACAAGGTCTGGATATCTTGAGAGCCAAAAGTATATTTCCATTTCTTGGGCTCCCGTATGCCGTATACAGCGTCAAGGAAATATTTCTTTTAGAAACTGATGAACTCAGTTGTGCTGATATGGCAGGGCTCCTCCTCGCTGAAAAAATGAATTCTTCAACGTCTTCATTTAGTTGTGGAAAAAGGCAGTTCTGCAGTATCTCAAAATAGGAATCCCCTGTTTTTCCTTCAAAAAGAAAGGGTCATAAATTTTGTAAACGTAACCGCCTAAAAAATATTAACTTTTAGTGAATTTCAGTCTTCCTGTACAATATCGTGTGGGTTTTAAAGTCCTCATATTCATATATTGTGACGAAGAACTTTACCGCTTTAATGAAATATTACATTATCATTAAAATTTAACAGCGGTAAGATCATATTTCATATCAACTAAGTGCTCTTAGTTTTTATTTTCTTAGTTTATACTTTTCACGGAAATCTATACGTTTTCTTTTTACCACTTATACGAGGAGCTTGTAGCACTTGTAATCATTATGATCTGAAACGCCTCGTCGTCTTTAACACATGTCAAATAACAATATGAGGGATAGAAAGTCCTCGGCTAGCCCGAAAAATTCCATTTTTCGCGCTTCGCTGCAAAGCCTCTGGAATTGGTCGTACATATTTCTCTGGAAGTCTAGGGTCCGTGGATTCTTTCCCATACATAAAACTCCGGTTTTTACAATTGTGTATACCAGCAACGAATATTTTTAGCCAAAGATGGATCAATCCTAAAACTCATTAAAATACAGGTTGCATCGTTATACGGATCTTTCTAAATTTTAAAACGTACAACTTCTTCTGTTGCATAGACGCCAAGTTGTTGACGACTGTTATTACCGTTTGAATTCTAGTGCTGCAATCTGGCGGCCGATATTTGAATTATAGGACACGCACTTTCAAATGATGCAAATTAAATTCACACGTGGTCACACGTGGTTGCACAGGTGTATTGTTTTGAAATCGGGTGGTTATTCTTTTTATACAAGCTAAACAATAAAATTTAATTCTGAAATATATTATTCTTTAATTATTTTTTTTTAAATAAAATTTTAATTAAAAAACAAAAAGGAATGGTACAAATACATTAGTGAGTAGTACTAACGGTCAAAAGTACCGAAAACTTTAAACAATTGTGCAAAGTTGACAGAATAATTAACTTATATTTGAAAAAAATGTTTTTATACTACCTAAAAGTAAAATAAAATTATTTACAAATTAAATTTAAGTAATAAATTTGCAGTTGTAGGTTAAATTGTAATTTATAGAAACAATAATACTAGCTAAATAATGAAAGTAACTATATTTAATGACATTAATAATGATTAAAAGAAAATAAAATAGTACAAAAAAAAATAAAGAAAAATATTACTTCATGTCAGTATGTTAAATTGTGTGAAGTATTGTTGTTCCGGGTTAACAAAGTAATCACTTTTATAATTGAAATTTTTTGTTTTTTAAGCTTATTTTATTAAAAATTATTGACCATTAATAGTAACTCAGAATTTATTTATTGGGTTATTTTGGTTTGCGGACAGTAAAAAATTAGTTTTGGATGACCATTAATAGTTGGCCCCGTATGTTCATCCTACTGTTGCCTACTAACTATGAATCATCGGTAATATGTAAAGATTTAATTTATTAAAAGTATAGTCTTAAAATAGTTAAAATTTTTGTTTAGAGAAAATTTTTCAAAATGCTTTAAATATGGATAAAAATGACTAAAACCGCGGTTTTGAAAAGTAAGACTTGTTAAATGTGTCTACGAGTTAGTTATTCTTTCACGCAAAAGTATTCAACCGTTCGAGCTGAAATTTTGCTCAAATTTTATGTTGTGTATAAGTGGAAAGAACATAGGATATTGCCGTTTCGAAATTTTTCAGAACTATGGTAGCCGTTTTATGGTTCCAGTAACAACCAGATTTTGTTACCTTTATTTCTCCTTCTGTTCAGTCCCTGAAACCACCAATAAGGTATTACTTCAGAGGATGACATATATCAATGTAAGTGAAGTGTAGTCTTGTACAGTCTCAGGTAGACCATTACCTATCTAATTAACAATAAATATACAGATTATATACATGTTATTCTCCAACATTGGAGGCGATTAATCAAATTCACCGCATTTATAAAAAAAAAAATTAATCAAATTTTCAGCATTTTATAAATTGAGAGGGTCAACCAGAATGTTAAAAAAATATGTTAAATGCATGTATCAACGAAAACGATACAAATAAATGGTTTGCCTTTTGTTAAATATTTTTATAAAAATATTTTTATTTAAATTTCAACATCAATGCTAAACGCGATGAATTTTATTATTCGCTTACGTGGGATTACGAAGAGGATTTGAATTTTTTTTTTATTAGTATCTGTATTTTTATTGTTTAATGGTAGTTAGAAATCATTCTCATGTTACAAATACTTTCAGATAAAAGTCTAAAGAAAATTAGTAAGAAAATCTCATGTAAAAAAATATATGTTCCTGAATTAAATACAGCCTAAGCTCAGAAGTAGTAGTTCTTTAAGAGCGTTTTTCTACATTTAAAAAAAATTTTAATAAAGATACAGGTTTACCGCTTTATGTGTTTATTATGGGGTTTAAATATATATATAAAAATGAATGTTTGTCTGTCTGTATGTCTCGTATGCGTTCCTACACCATTCATCCAACTGTGATGAAACTTTGGTGAGTTGTTGTGCGCACGCCCGCGAAGGTTTCTGAATTAGTTTAGATCCGCTAGGTGGCGCTGGGATCGAGATATTTCGAAAAATTATATTTATGGTTTAATTTGGTTCATATTCAGAATATACATTAGATAGGTAAAGAGAAAGATTTTTGCTAAAACTATACACGCTAGGTGGCGCCGGGGTGTCGAGATACTTACGAAATAAACAACAGACCTTCTTCTTCAATATATACAAGTGTAAAAGGCAATGTTCGTATGTGTATTCGCTATAGACTAAAAAACCACTGGACCGATTTACGCGCGGGAAAAACGGTAAAAGGGAGAAAAGGAAAAAAGAGAAAAATGAGAAAATAAAATAGGAAAAAAGGGAAAATCAAAAATCGGAAAAGGTAAACTTGTAAATAGGAAAAAAGGGAAGTAGGGAGAAAGTGAAAAAGGGAATAAGGAAAAGGGGAAAGGGATATAGAGAAATTGGGAGGAAGGGGAAAATAGAAAATGGGAAATAAAGAAAAGGGAAGAAGGAAAAGGGGAATAGTGAAAAAGGGAAAAGGATGAAAAGGAAGAATGGGAAAAATTTTAAAAGGGACAAATGGAAAAACGGGGAAAATGAAAAGTTAAATTTTGTGATCTTCCGTAAAGTTCACTTTTTTAATGTTTTATCAAACTTTTAATTGTGTTAATTTAATCTATATGGAAACTCAAATTTAGCAATAGTGAAGCATTTCCGGGTTTGCTTGTTTTAAATAAAGATTATACAAATTTAAAAAATTAAAAAATAATTTTTTTTCTTTATTTTTCTAAAATTGAGGAATTCAAAGATTTGTTTTGTGAATTCATTCAAACGTCTGTCGTTACTTATTCTGAAGAGATGACTATAAAAGCTAATTCTTATTTTTCTCATTGTGTTTGAAAGTATATATTTTTTTATGTTTAATGGAAATTAGTTTATCTTTTTGGAATTTTGGATCTAAATTTTCCTAACGATTTTTCTTTTCTTCTTTTAACATATCCCTTATCTCTCTTTTATTCGTTCCATTTCAGCTGCATACATGGCTTTTACTTTTACAACTGTGTTGTAATGTTTAATTTAATCGTTCCAGTAGAGTGATTTTTTTTATTGTATGTGCTTTCAGTTCGTTGAAATGCGAGTTCTATTTTCTGTGTTTCGGATTCGTTGCGTGCTTTTCTCGTGCGGTTCAATTGACCAGTTCTCTTAGATATTAAAAATACTTGTATACTTTTATTCAATATTCTCACTATCAATTTCGAGATTTTTCATTTCATTCTTAATGTTGGTTAATGTTAATTTTAGTTTTTTCGCTGGAAAATGTGTTTATGTAAACCAAATATAAAGAATGCACTAATGATATTAAAAAAAAATCCTGTTCAACTCTTCAATTAATTCAATTTTACTGAAATCAGTGTAAAATTGAGTGTTTGTAAATGTTTGATTGGTTTAATGATTTAATTATTAATTTTTTTTTTTGAGGGGCATTCAAAACGTTATCTACCCAGGGGTGTAACGAGTTACATATTGAGATATGTTTGATATTATATGTAGTTCATAATATGTGTGTGCTATGACCTAATTGTGATTGAATTTCTTTTACACGTGTTGATGAGTAGTCGGAAGTTAGTAACCCGGCTATGGCAATGGATTTGCAGAAGTTGGAGCATCGTTCAGTAATAAAGTTGGTGATAATGCGTATTCTTCATAATACCAAGTGAAATATTGGTCCAAACAATTTAAGTTGGGTATGGAATCCATTCACAGCGGAAGATCTGTGGAAGCAACCACACCCAACAACTCCCAGAAAATGGACAGATTGGTTATGGATATTTACTACAGAATGTAGAGTGTCCGAAGGAACCATAATACTTCATTATCATTTACACATGAAAAAAGTCAGTTCCCAATGGATCCCACAAAACCTCACACCATATGAGAAGCAATTATATCGTATAATATCTTGCGCAGTTGAGTGCGGAGAACTTGCATTGTGTGAAAGGAATCTTACGGATTTTTTCAGCAGGTTGGTGACTGGTGGATGAATCATGGGTTCATTACTGGGATTTGAGATCAGACAAAAGTCTACGCAGTGGAAACAAAGGATCTCTAACACCCAAAAAATTCAAGACCCAGCCATCGGCTGGAAATATAACGGCCACAAATTTTTGGGATAGTGAGTGAATTTTGTTGATTGAATACGTGGAATACAAACAGATTATCATTGATAATGTCTAAACTGAGTATCTTCAGAAGCTACGGGTAACAACAAAGGAAAAACAACGTGGAAAGCTAACCAAAGGTATCTTGCTTTTGCATGACAATGCTCCAGTCCGCTCATCACACGTTACGAAGCAAACTTTAAGGGAGTGTGGATTTCAAGAACTTCCTCAACACTCCCTACATCTCGATTCCCCCCCAAGGGGGGAAGATGCCACCTCGTAGCGTGTCCGGTCGCTACACCACCCCCTCCGTTCCAAGCCAGTAGTGGCTTTAACGGAGGACATCTTCTCGCCCTCAAACTGATTGCGCACCACAGCTTTCAGTTCAGGCCCCGCAGAGATGCCACTGATGCAGATGCCCCGAGGGACATCTGCATCGGTAAAGTTCACCCCGACATAGTTTTTGTGTTAATGCCTTCAGAAAGAAGACAACGGACACCTGCAGCTACCACGTCGCCCTCAGGAACTAAGCTAGAAGCCTAACCTTCGGAATGAAGACCCCGCGCCTAGCAATAACTATTTATGAGCCAACTTACTGAATGTCTCAGATCCGAGAAACTACCACATCAACAAAACTTCCCACTAAAGTTTTACACAGCGAAATTTGGTCCTAGCTCCCTTAAAGAACCCCGCTTAATAACTCGATGAGTTCAAACTATCTGACTCCGCTTCGGTCTGCCGGGGAGAGGAGAACGAACGCCTACTCCCACGCAGCTCCATCGCGGAGTCCCGCGTGACATTCACCATCTTTCGTAACCGCCGCCGAAACGCCATTGCCTACCACCGAAGCGGCGCACAGCCACGTCCCGCCGACAGTGTCGTATGCTTAACACTCCCTACAGTCCGAATCTGGCCCCAAGTGATTTTTTCCTGTTAACCTCAAGAAAATCCTACGGGGTTTTCACGACGATGATAAAACTGATGATATCACCCTGTTTCAGGGTGTTATGAGGAGCAAAATAACAGTTTTTTTTTTTTTTACTCTGGCATAACTTCTGTGCAGGCTAAATAGAGCAAGTGTTTGGAAGTGCTAGGGACCTGTATATTGAAAAAAAAAAATGACACTACCTCTCCCCGCCGCTCATTCTAAGGTAGATAGATAACATTTTGAGTGCCCCTCATAAGTTTATTTTATTGCGGAACTGAACATTTTTATTTGTGTTTGACGTTACAAGTGTAAACTCTTATTCTGCATAATTATTTTATTGATTATTATTTAATAATATTTAGATAATTACTTTTTACAAATTATTTACAATTATTTTGATAAATATTACATGTTAGTTGCATTTCACTTAAGTTGATTTATTTAAACTTTTAATATAAAAACTGTATTAATCTTTTTTTCCATCCATGTATTACATCTAACGTGTATTATTAAGAAATAAAATTTTCTTTATATTTATTTATTTCGCGTAAGTTATAATTTATTAATCATAAATATAAATTGAAATAAATAACCCAATATGCCACATTAATGTGTTTTTTTAGAAAAAAGAGGCTATATTTATTTGACATTAATTTTGGTAATAGTATTTTATTGGTACTATAATGGACCAGTATCCTAACAGTATTTATTTATTAAAATCGTCTTCATCGGTTTTTTTTTTAAATTTTGAAACCTCTTTAACACAACTTAAAAAGAACCAGTCTTGGTTTTGTGTATGATTAAACTATAACCTTTTTTCAAGTTTTAATGTACAATCATTTCAGTTTTGATGGTTACAATGTTTAATTAAGAAATAAGTAAATTAA
The DNA here is from genome assembly GCF_047948215.1 of Lycorma delicatula. Classification (NCBI taxonomy): domain Eukaryota; kingdom Metazoa; phylum Arthropoda; class Insecta; order Hemiptera; family Fulgoridae; genus Lycorma; species Lycorma delicatula. The sequence goes on from NC_134464.1 coordinate 40,662,554, forward strand.
CGAATTATCTTATTTCCTTTAAATTATTATTGTTTTAATAAATAATGTAGGACATATGACCATATAGTATTATATTTCGTATAGAAATTGTACTATTTAAAATAAATGTTTTTTAATGTGTCCTCTTACACTTTTGTAAAATTTTTGGCACGAGAAAAAATTTATGAATATGTATACGGTGTGTGGGTGTGCGGGCACATGTTTACATACAACACTTATTACCTCGATTTTTTTTGTAATTCCAGAATTTTTTAATTTCTTTTAAATTTTTCATGAAATATAAACTAAAAAGTGATAAAAGAAAGGTTAGATGGAAATTTCGAATGGTGAGAGAGATGGTATTAAGGTTTAATTGATTAATTTTAAAGGGTTGTATTTTTTATTTAATCATACTATCTCTCCTCTCTCATTTCCCCTTTCAATTTTCACTCAGATCCATTTCCCAATTACCTAAACCCTACTCTGACCCCCCATTCCACCACTTTCAATCCATTCCTGTTGCCCTTGTGGTAGAACCTTAATGGATGAACGCCCAGAATCATTTAGATTCAAAGTGAGACATGCAAAATCTTGTTAACTGTTTGCCGTCAGCGATACAACGGGGCTATAACTACATGGATTTATCAATTCGTTGAACAAATTTCGATCTGGATAGCTTTTCGTTTACGAGTAGCCTACAAAAATATTATTTCTGAACTATCTTTAAAAAAAAATCGATTGCATTGAACATTTTTTATCAAGTTTATTTATTTTTATTTTCTTAAATAGATGTATTATCTATTTGTATTTTTCTTACGTGCGATATGATGGTTTTTTATGTACGGGCGCGCACGCACAAAAAAAACAGCGCGCGTGTGTATGTGTGTGTCTACGAAAGTATATTTGTTAAGAGATTTACTAGTTTTAATACAGAAATATTTATACACATATATACACAGAGTGGCCGGGAAATTCCCGTACCCACTAAAGTTAGAACTAAAATTTTGTAATAACTTATAAATGAAAAATCCGATATAAAAATGAATTATTTTATTTACTCACTTGATATATAGTATTAATTTTAATGGTCCAGTGGATCTTTGTGTTCGCCCTCACGTTCCAAGCACCATACTATAAGTCGCCACGTCCTGTGTGACATATGACAGAGCATTTCAGGTGTTACTTTACGGAAGGCGTCCCTCACAGCATCAAGCAGTTCTTCATTTCTGGTGTAGCGACGTGCAGATACGTGCCTTAATAATTCCCCATAATGAATTGTTTGATGTGGTGAAATCAGGACTTCGTTGTTGTCTTGATAACGGAGCTGATGACGCTGGAGTACCGTAGCCAATCCAGCGTCCAGGAAATTATTCATTCAGAAACGCGCGGACTGATAAAGCAAAATGTGCAGGTGCTTCATCCTGCTGCAAACATACTCGTTCCATGAGAACCTTCTCTTGAAGCTATGGCATTATCCATGCTTCCAACATCTCTAAATAAGTTTGTGCATTCACTGGCTCGAGAAAAAAACAAGGATCAAACAAATGATGAGCGTCATTCCAGCAAATATCATGACGTGCGGTAGATTCCTTTCCAATTCTGTCGCGTAATAAGGACTTTCCTTCGCCCAAAATAACACATTCAGTAAAAAGCACTTTTCCACGGTGCACTGCAGCGGGGAGTTTTTTTAATAAAGCCCGGCAGGATGCAGGGTGACGTTCCATGTCTGTATCTGACAGTTTAGTGATAAACATCGGACGAAACGGCCTAACTTTCAATTCCTTTTTCATATGGAATTGCATTGTCGTTCGCTGTATACGAAGTTCAGGTGACAGTTTACAAGTTGATTTCACTGGGGATTATTCGATTGAAACTGCAACAGCAACACATGTTTCTAACCGCGTTAACTACGTTCCCTACGCGGCCTATCTTTAACACTGCCTAATTCAAACGCACGTTTTTTTTCGCAAGCCAACATTGTTGCTTTTCGTGGCGGCGGCTTATTAAAGTGTTGCCGAAACATCACTAATTAGCCTCATTGTTTTTTTCGTACATTGTCGTTCATGAACCCACACTCTTGTCACTAACCGCTCCTCGACGCTGCAACTACTCGTGTTAGCCATCGTAGCACAAGTTTTTTAGTCAAGAGTCTGTGACGTTGTAAAAAGCTATTGCCAAACTACCAGAAAAAAATTATCGTGTGGTCTAAATACCTATCCTAACTCATATTTTTCGTTATCTTTAGGCGTACTTTGACTTCTTGGCCATTCTGTATATATATACAAAATATTTTATAAGTATTTATTTTAAAGATTTTACCAGTCAAAACTGTCATAAAGAACAGTCACAATGAAGATAAAGTAGAATGAAATTTGGGGTTAATTGAGAAGGCCAAATTAACATTCTTCCGACTTAAGAACGTGCTTTTGTCATCAGAACTTTAGTAGAGCCGGTGTAGAAGAATGCTCAAATCCTACGTATTCTTTGTCGTGTTGTACAGGGTTAAATCGTGGACACTCATTGAGGCACTCATTTAGAAAGACTAAAGCCTTTGGTGTCTTAAGATTGCATTGGTCGGACAGGGAAACAAAACCGGTTGAAAAAGGAACTAGAGATTGTGTGTACCGTCAAAATCCTGAAATTATCCTATTTTGGCCGTATTGTGGGACATCCAGATAAATACTCCCTGTTACATCTAGTTATCCAGAGAAAGATACCAGGACATCGTGGCCCAAGTAGACGGAGAACATCAAGGGTAAAGAATTTGAGAGAATGGTTTGGAAAGTCGTGTACATCTCTTTTTAATTCCCTTTACGAAGTAAAAAACGCATTGTGATCTCGAAAAATTTAGGTTTTCAGATTTTAACAGAAATATCCATTTTGACCATTCCTGAATCCATTTTGACTAGTTTCGGCGTGGTATTTGTACATGCGTATGTATCTCTCATAACTCAAAAACGATTGGCCGTAGGATGTTGAAACTTTGGATTTAGGACTGTTGTAACATGTAATTGTGCGCTACCCCTTTTCATGTACTCGACCAAACGTGTCCAAAAAGGCCAAAATTCAAAATGTTTTGACTTTGGACTTTTCCTTAACTGCAGTAATAAGCCCTCGTAGAAAGCTTTTCAACAATGTATCATAAGTGGTACTTATTTTTATTGGCTCCAGGGTTATAGCGAAATGAAATTTTAATTAATAAAATATTTGCATTTTAAAAGGGGTAGGCAGATCGGTTCAAATCAGACTTCATCTGTTTTTTTTTGTTATTTTAAATATATTGATTTATTAAACTCTGATTGTAAAAACAATTTTATGATAAATAATAGTTCTTCAATAATAACAATAAAAAAAAATATATATGAAAAAATAATCAGAATTTATTAATAAAATAAAATCTTATATACATTTCATTAAAAAAAAAGTGTATATGCAATTTAATAGGCGTACAAGGAAGTAATGTGGTGCCCACATCAGTTTTTTTTTTATATAGCAGTTGACACGTAAGGCACAAAACGAAGAGGAAGACCGTTTAAAATTTGTAATTTAAAATTTTTCAGCTTGACTCGGCACAATATTTCACCTTGTGTTAACGTGCTGATTTATAGAAATATCTTCTTTAAATCTAGTCTTGAATTTTTAGGGCTAAATAAATAAATGAGGCGAAGAGAAAAATTGAGATAATCAATTAATTTATCTAATTTTTCTTGTATTCGTTATAAATTTAACAAATTATTTTGAAGAGAGTGTTTATTATTCTAAAATAACTAATTTTAGACTTATGTATATAGATGGCTAATAACTACAGTTCATTAAGTTTGCCCTAGGACAGCTTATGAAACCCACCGGTCTAGTGGTTAACGCGTCTTCCCAAATCAGCTGATTTTGAAGTCGAGAGTTACAGCGTTCAAGTCCTAGTAAAGCCAGATATTTTTACATGGATTTGAATACTAGATCGTGGATACCGGTGTTCTTTGGTGGTTGGGTTTCAATTAACCACACATCTCAGGAATAGTCGAACTGAGAATGTACAAGACTACACTTCATTTACACTCACACATATCATTCTCATTCATCCTCTGAAGAATTATCTAAACGGTAGTTACCGGAGGCTAAACAGGAAAAAGAAAGAAAGAAAGAAAGGACAGCTTATGAAAGGAATCCTGAAGATTTCCTGATTGCCACTCCAGAATCAGTAGCATATGTTAGTTTGTTAAATCTTTGTTTATAATTTTGTCTCTAATTGGTGCTATGTTTTAGTGCCATACGCTAAATAAATAAATAAATACTACAGTTCATTTGGCTGATAAAATTATGTTTAAATTATGTACGATATACGAGCACATTATATTTGTTTTTAAACAGTATTTCAGTTATATTTTGGATTACCTGTTTATAATGTAATTCAATACTTCTAAGCTGCATTGGTCTCTGTATGAGCGAGTTTTGTTAGTTTAGGAAGCCTACAAATTCTGTTGACTAAATTTTTAAAATAAAACTAATCTTTGCTACAACAAATTTAAGTTTATTATTATAGTTCATATTTAAACAGATTTCATCATCAGCAATGATCCTTTACTTCTTCTAGACCATCTTATCTGATAATCCTTCTTTGCTAATTTAGGTCCTTTGAATCTAGGTAGATCATGATAACACTGATATTTTTTTGGTAATATTTTTACAATTTTTCATCAAGAACTTGCTGATAACCATAGGTTAAATGAATTCTTGGTATAATCTGATATGGATCGGGTAATTGTGAAAATGGTTAAGAGTATATAAATTCCTACTCAGCGGCAGCAGGCAGCTATGGAGTTAAAATGATTAACGAACAATAACGGCAATGATTATCGAGCAACGTAATCGTACCTAAAGGAAAAGTATAACTTGTCTGATATATTGCGATTTGCCATTTACTACTTTCCTTACGTCACTGAGATATCTTCTTTTTTTTTCATTAATGAAATTTCAGTTTTTACTTTTTTATAAAATCAAGGATGTTCCACGTATAACATTTATTATCGACTTCGTTTTCTTTTTTCCATCGAATTTATATGCGTTTGTTTTGTTAAAATTGTTCTGGGATTGATTCTAAACATATATCTATCCGTTGAACCTTTTCCTCTTTAACGGATTCCGCAATTGTTAATTATGTTTCAAAGTTTCTTTTGTTACTATTTTTTACATCCAGATTTTTTCCTGTGGCAATATCTTTGCGTTACTGTTTCTTAAAGAAAAGTGGGATACTTTGCGTTACTTTATTTACTGAACTGAATATGATTTGTAATCCATTATATAGTTTACCAACATATTCAGACATTCAAATTTATTGTTTTTTTTTTTTTTCTTATTTCCCCTACTCTCCCCGACCGGATATCCATTTAAGTGTACTCAGTCGGGGAGAGTGTCCTTTTACTCTAAGGGAGTGTCCCCCGCCCACGGGTTGTACACCCGGCACGGCAGGTTAGCTCCCCCGGTCTCGGATCTTTAATTTTATTTTATTCACCTGCCTCTAATCCCCCGCCTCGGAGACGGGGTATGGCTACGCCATCTCCCATCCCCTCAGCAGGGAACCGGGTCTCGGTCATTATGTCTTTGCCTCTAATCAACGGTACCGCCCCCACTAAGCGCCGAGGCACCCGCAGGAGCGGCACCGCCAACCGGGACTCGGTCTTTTATTTGTCCCACACTCCCCAGGAGTTCCCCCCCTTCTCAGGAACCCGCACACCACGGCGTACGGGCCCTCCACGGAGGGACTGTCCTCCCTACCCTAATTTCACAAACCCCTTCTTCTGTCCTCTTCTTCCTTGGTGCGTAAGATTTCCCCGGCAAACCTACGGAACCAATCCCAATTATCGTCACTATAGACCATCCAATTTAAGAGGTTTTCAGGTGTAAGTCCGTTGTCCGAAATTTCTCTTCTATTTGGAGCCCATCTTGGGCATACAAACACAGTGTGTTCCGCATCATCAGTCTCTGGGCAGTACACACATTGTGGGGTAAGTCTTTTTCCAATTCCAAACAGATAATGGCCGAACGAGCCATGCCCCGTCAACAGTTGTGTCGTATAAAAATCTACATTACCTATTCTATTACTAGTCCACATATTTATGTTGGGTAGTCCACATATGTGTAGTCCACATATTTATGTCCTACAAGATATCCTGTTTTATAAAAGTATAAAAAAATGCTAAAAAAATTTTATAAAAATGTTTTATAAAAGTATAAAAATTGCAGAAACTGGTGATCTAATTGATCTACTGGGACGGACACTTGCTAAAGAAACACTCTTGAGAATCAGGTCACCTAATTGAGGCCTTACCAAAAATTTTACTTAACTCTTTAGTCGAGATATGAGTGAATATTGTGGTCCTTCCTACATTATAAAATTGTAAGAAAAATGCTGAGAACACAAAAATTGCAATAACTCAAAGATGCTAATTCCTTCTCAACTCAAGTTGCAATAATCCTTCTTTGCTAATTTAGGTCCTTTGAATCTAGATAGATCATGATAACACTGATCTTTTTTTGATAATATTTTTATAATTTTTCATCAAGAAGATGCGATAACTTGGTACAATCGGGTAATTTTGAAAATGTTTAAGAGTATATAAATACTGGAACGGGTAATGACTTAAAACATTCAGGTAAACAAGCCAAAGGCTTGTTTAGGGCAGCCCCCCTAATAATATTTATAAAATAAAAATATAATCATATTAATATTTTAATTATTTCTTATATTCAAGTGGATTTGACAATGTTTCACTACTACCAGAATGTTTACCACAGTTCAAACCTCACCAATTTCACTGCTATATAATAATCATTAAAAAAAACTAGAAATAAATAACCTAAAACTTGTAATATAACTCTTAAACCTAAACTAAATTTAATATCGTTATATATGTCGTCCGCGAATTGAAAAATAAGGCTTATTTCAATGCGCCCGGCTAATTGGAAAATGGAAATATATACGAGTATTTGGATTATTGCTTGTTTACAAATAATCTAACCAAATTTAACCTGCGCTCGCTAAACTTCCTACGTATAGACGAGAGATATGGTCTATATCGATCTTGTCTGTCAGATAAGTACTATGTTATTAAATATTACGGAACTAATAACATGTAAACACTCCCGGGAGTGTTAAGAGTGGAAGGTTTTTAGTGAGAGATCCCCATACTCCCGTCAGTGCGGGCCTGACGGCGGCTGGCAGAGCTTTTTCCTTCCCCTACGGAAAATGCAAAAAAAAAAAAAAACGCTCCCGTGACAAATAATAATAAATTGTGAAATATTCAAGTAATCGGTTAAGTAGTTTTTGAGTTATAAGAGCACACACAAACCAAAGATGTATTTTACTCATTATAAAATATTTTACTAAAATCTGTATAATCATATTTATTGAAAGTCATAAAGCAACAAATTCGTTTAATATTTTTTTCAAGAATCAGTACTTTAAATATTATTTCTCTATACAGTAAGATTTATTATAAAATAATCTATTTTTTTAAGTTTTTGTATTCAGACTTTATGTTCGTTCGATTAGTTGATATTATAGCCGCCATCTTCCATGCTTTTACTTTGATCAGACATTTTATTTTGAAATAGGTAGGCAATGTTGTAAGTCTGTGATGAATAATACATAATAATTAATAGCGTAATTAGATAGTGTTTAGGCTTCTAATTCCAACATTAACTGTTTAAAGTCTGTTATTGTAAGTAATGTACAAGATAATGCGAAACAAAAAAGTTAATATGGAACGGTTTATCTCGTTTTATTACTATCAGGATTTTTCCGTTTTTGCAAATCTGATTGTATGTAACTCAAAAAACGAAGCTATTTATCGAAAAACATTTTTCACCATCATTTTTATTACAAAATTTTTCCTTTAAATCCGGTGTCATTTATCCATTTTCCTATTTAAAAAAATAAAATTGATTCAATTTGTTGGATTCAAGTTGTCGGACAAAAATTTCAAACACACCATAAAGTAGTAGTAATTTTGTAACTAAGTTGATCGGTACTTGTATCTACCTTTTTTTTAAAAAAAACCTCCGGGTCCGCAGTCAAGTAATTCTTTCCGCAGAGGATAAGTTTTTATGTAGCGTATGTGAAAAATGCCATGCCTGACCGGGATTCGAACCCAGGACCTCCGGGTATAAAATACCGAGACGCTACCACTCCCGCCACGGAGGCCGGCCCTTGTTTCTACCTCCTAGTTTCCCTCAGTTTTAATTTTTTAATATCAATCTGTATATCTCATTTTATTACTTTTGTTTTTAGTTATATTTATTTTCAAAGAAACAATTTTCATATAAATGTATTATAAAGTGTAATAATTATTATTATAAATCATAATTTTACGTTATTATTTTATGCTCTTATTGGGTGGGTATTGACAGTTAACCTGTTACTCAAGATAAAGAGTTTTCTATTAATAATTGTACTTAATTTACAGACAAAAAATATTTACAGAATATTTCTAAAATAGTAGGCCGGCTATACTTTTCGGATTCTACTGGACTAAACAAAAAATATCGTTAGGAAAAATGGCAATTTCTCCTTCGTTCTCCTCCGGCCTCAAGTCCCCCATTTTGTTATTTTATATAAAAATTTATATCTCAAGTTCAGATAGAAAAATCACATTAATATTTGGTAAGGACTTTGTAATAATGTTTTAAAATTACCAAAAACATCAGGCCCTAAATGTCTTTGCAAATAACAAAATGACGGCCTTGTTTATTTTTCAATCCGTTATATCTACGTAAAAATTAGTTTTATCAAAATGTATTTTATTATAAAATATTAAGCCTTTTATTATGAACAAAATGACATTTTATTTTTGAAAAACAAATAGCCCAGTTACGGCAGAAAATTGATGTAATTATGTGTCTGTTTTCATGTCCTCCACTTTACGTTCAAATCGATAAAATATTAACTGGTTTTATTTATTGTTAATTCTAGTATTGTAAATTAGTAACAAATTAACTAATAATTTTCTCACAATAATAGACCTAATAATTATGATACAAAATTACAACATAAATTTTCTCCCGTAATTCGATTATTTTTTAACCTATTTAAAAAAAATAATATTGTAACTTTGTTCAAAATAAAAGGCTTAATATTTTAAAAAATAACATAAATTTTGATAAAACTACTATTTATGGAGATATAACGGATTGAAAAATAAACATGGCCCGCCAGTTTGTAATTTGCAAAGGTATTTAAATCCTGATTTTCTGATAATTTTAAAACTTCCATTACTAAGGCGCTTACCAAATATTAAAGTGATTCGTCTATCCGAACTTTAGATGTAAACTTTTATATAAAAATAAAAAAATGGCGGACAGGAGGAGAACGAAGGATAAATTGCCATTTTTCTTAAGGTTATTTTTTGTTAGTTTTACAAGTAGAATCCGAAAATTATAGCCAGCCAACCATTTTAGAAACACTTATATATATATATATATATATATATATATATATATATATATATTTATATATATTTATATTATATATATATGTAAAGGTATATAAGGCAATATGGTTTTATTTCTTATTATTCCGTATATTTACATGTTTACATAAAATTTAAATTTCTATATTCGTTTGTATTTATCATGTTACCTACATGTCTTATTCATAATACTTTATTTGATATGAAGAACTTATTCGCAAGTAAACGACTAAGTAAATAGATTGCTTTTTGTAGTTTTATTGTTGCATATAATAATAAATAATACAAAAGAGGAATATTCATCTGATACATGCTATATTTTTAAAAGTTATATCCACCTCGGTTTTGGGAATGTTGTATGGGAGTGAAATATGTTGGCTACGTCAGTGGAACCATGTGTCACTCTGAAAACAGGAGACCAGTGAAAATGAGATTTTTACGTGCTGTGAAATGTTGTAACAGTAGGGATCAAATAAAAAATGAAATATTCGACGCCGGACATATTTGACAACCACTGACTGAATAATGCAGTGAAACAAGCATCAAAAAATTTTAGTGTACGAATTATAAAGGAAATAATAGTTGCTGGTTTCCATTATATAAACCACTGACACACGAATAAAATTATTATTTTTATTATTTGTAATGGGAAATGCATTATGATTAAGGAAAGAAGGCAAGAAAATAAATTACTTTTTTTTTTAGATTTAATTTACTAAACTAGTAATTAACTAAAATAATAGTCGCAAACATCTTATAAAGTTGACGTTACTGTCTTATTAACTTACAGAATTAATTTTATTTTTGACGACCGAATTTTATGACCATAACAGTTTAATTTAAAAACGATTATTGATTTGAATTTAAATTAATATCTTTTAGAAAATCCCTGAAGATGGAGTAACAGATCCGAAAGTACTAGGATTTACACTTTTTAAATTGTTGGTAAATGTAAATTTAATGTATATAATTTTTTTCTCGTTACTCTTTGATAACTTTAACTAGCATCAATTCATATTAAAAATATATACATAAATTTTACCTCTATTTATATATACATTCGTATATTTAAAATTTCTATTTCCTTTTTTGTTATCATTTGCCCAAATCGACAACAAAAATGAATTAAAATATGCTTTTGAATTAAATAAACATACATAATTCTGTGCATTTAATTTCATAAAACTTCAAAATAACGGCCAATATAAAAATCTTTGTAATTATTAGTTCAACGAAATTATGATTTTAAAGTAAAAAATGTTTTATTAAAAAAAAAAAAAGATTAGACATTTTTACTTATTTATGTATTATTGTACCATTATACCAAGTTACGACGGACATTAACCCATCGGGTTGGTCTAATGGTTAAACTCGTTATCGAAAATCAGCTGATTTCGAAGTCGAAAGTTCTAAGGTTCAAATCCTAGTAAAGGCACTTTTATACATATAAAATATAAATTAATATAATACAAATTAAATAATGTATAAAGACTTTATATAGATTTGAATATTTGATCGTGGATACCGGTGTTCTTTGGTAGTTGGGTTTCAATTAACTACACATCTCAAAAATGGGGGACCTGAGACTGTACAAGACTACACTTCATTTACACTCATACATAACATTCTTATTCATTCTCTGAAGTAACCCTGATGTTGGTTCCGGGAGCTAAACAGAAAAAGAAAACAGTTTTTAAAAAACGTTACGACGGACCAATTCAAATCAATTTTTCTCTTCTTTTTTTACATTATACCACATTTTAAGCTAAGTAATGCTTAACTAATCAAAATTTTATTCGAACTGAGAATTGCCAATATCCGTGGCAGAATGGTAGCGTCTAGGTCTTTCGTCCGGATGTCCTGGAATCGATTCCTGATCAGGCATGGTATTTTTTAAAAGCCTACGAAATTCCATGTCCATATTCTCTCTCACTTATAAGCTTCAAAAGATTCTGTGATAAATTATTCCATCAAACAAAAAAGAAATATGTATATACATTGATCTGTTCTCAACTAATTGAAATAATAGGTTTCAGAAGATAATTTCCTTGTTATCAAATAATTTATTAAAAAGTTGAAAGAATATCAAATTGGATTTTACATATCGTTTATCGATTATATTTTTTCCCCCTTTGAAATAATCCTTCCAATTTATTTCTATTCATAAAGATTATATGCCTCAGTTTATTTAAATATACCAACCGGGCTGGTCTAGTGGTGAACGCGTCTTCCCAAATCAGCTGATTTGGAAGTCGAGAATTCCGGCGTTCAAGTTCTAGTAAAGCCAGTTATTTTTACACGGATTTGAATACTAGAGCGTGGATACCGGTGTTGTTTGGTGGTTGGGTTTCAATTAACCACACATCTCAGGAATGGTCGAACTGAGAATGTACAAGACTACACTTTATTTACACTCATACATATCATCCTCATTGATCCTCTTAAGTATTATCTGAACGGTAGTTACCGGAGGCTAAACAGGAAAAAGAAAAGAAAGAAAGTTTATTTATATATAGTTAAAAATATATAATAATGGTTTTTCATAAATAATGTTGGAAAAACTCAGAAAATACATCAAACTTCCAAAATGAGTCAAATAATTTTCACTTATACATTTTTTTTATACAGCCATGATGAAAAGATGATATGACAGATTTCGTGGATGAAGATTGCTAGAGAACGTGACAAGTGGCGGAACCTGGGAGAGTCTATGCTAATTAGTAGGCCTAATTCGAAATTAATTTATATGTACTTGTAGAGTACAAAAAAATTGAAAAAGAAAAAAATTATTTAATTATGTATTACTAATTTAGCTATTTTGTTTTTTTTAAAAACCAAAATATTATAACTGCTTTGTTTTATTAACAATTTATTACTTATTAAAATTTACTAAAACAATAAAATCCTTTATTTAATTATTATACGAAGTTTCTAGAAAAACGTGTCTTATTATCCAACTTGCTAGACAGACGTGTTTACCAAACCCAAATTTTGAGCTGTCGTTTGGAAAAGCATAAAAAAAGGAATTATAAAATATTGAACAGATTAAGTTGTGCTTTCCAATCAATCAGTTAGTCGCAATCAGGATTATGATTTTTCGATTGTAAATTTATCAATTTTATTCTTAATAGGGATTTAAAATTTTCATGAAAACATTATTTTAATACATAATAAACAAATAAAAGTTAATTTACGTGATCTTTTCAAGAAATAATATAATTAATTAATCTATAATATATAAAACGGTGACCATCTGACAGCCTAAGAAATCTTCTGTATCCCAATAAGATTTTAAAAATCACCATATTATCTATACAATATGACTCAACTAGCTAAAAAATTCAACTAGCTAAAATAATTTTTTAAATATATTACGCAAAAGTTGTAAGTAAATACGCATAATATTTAGTTTAATATAATTAAACTAAATTCGAACCCGGGATTCGAACCCGGGACCTCCGGATGAGACATGTTTCTTAGATAATTAATACTTGACGCATTATCTGTAAACTATTGTACGTCTGTCACCGGCTGTTTCGTTCTAAAACTGCCCGCGTTGACATCCTCTTACAAAAGTCAATCGATGAGAAAACACTTCAGACGTTTCATTAAAAATAGTTTAATGAATCAATGAGAAACGGCGTGATCTTTGTTCTTGAGTCTCCATTTGAAAAACGTTTGCGGTTCAAATCAATTCGACGTTCCCAAATTACTTAGACAACTTACATTTCATGTATTTCCCGGATTTTAGACAGCTTCTGCGCATCTACTATATCAGGCTCTTAACTCGGAATTTTATGTATTATTACCATCAAATCTTTAAATCATTGTGAACGAACATGTTTTATTTCAAGGAAACGTTGCTTACTCTTACAAGAAATTTTTTTTGTAGACATGCCCATATTTTCGCTTCGAAAAGGTTGGTTTAACTAAAAAAGTTAAACCAACTTCAAAAAGAAAAAAAATAGTTTTCTCTTTGAGCCCTCAAGACAATTAAACTTGGAACTTATTATTTTGAAGTTGACGGCAAATTTTTAATTAAATAATTTCAAATAAATTTTGTAATCCATATTACGTGAGTTATTATTTCATTTAAAATTTGTCATCGATTTCTAAAAATAAATTTTAAAGATTGTACTAAGGGCAGATGGTATTACTTTTCAATGCAATATTTTTTCGTTACTTTTTTGGAGTCTGTTAATTTAATTTTTTTATTAAACCATGACATTATAATGTATTTACACATTGAGTTTGTTATTTTTAAAAATAAGTATTTGTTTTTTGTTTTATAAATTGTTTTTTACATTAAAATATGGTAATATTTTCTTTTTAAGAATGATTTAACAAAAGAGAAACAAAAATAAACATTGACTTTCTAAATTGGTTTATTTAAAATAATCCTTTATTTTATTAAACGTATTTGTTTAAAAATTTTCTTTTATGTTTTTATAGTTAACTAACCAAAAATAATTTTATTATCTTTCCTTTTTTGTTATAAGAAATAATATTTCTGTAATTATATTTGTTGGGAATGAAATTATTTTCATAAGTATATAAAAAAATAAATAAAATAACGTAACAAAACGTATTAAATGCTTTGTGATTTGACTAATAAAAGTAACGTGATAAAAAAGAATAAAATTACATTTATTTTTCCAGTTTTATGGTTTGAGCATAAACTGCTGTTTTTAGCCGTTAATATTATATTTACATATTATTACCTTACATTAATGTTTGTTCAAAGAAATAGTTTAAATATAGAGATTATTACATTGGTTTAGTAAATAAATATTATTTTATTTAACAAGAGATTATTAACTAAATAAATTATTATGACTAATCATTATTTATTTTTGTTCCCGCATAATTTGAACATTATTTACTTACTATGTTTAAATTTAATATAATTATTTTCACATTATTATTGCAATATCCAAATGTTATTACCGCTTCACCAGCTCATATTTATTTAAAATAAACATTTCTAATCGTATATAACTCAATGTAACCTTTATAAAACTAATGTATTTTATTGTATTAATCTTTACTCTTATTAGATAATTTAGATTAAAAGACTACCAGCTGCTCGAATATTCTAACTTTTCTCTTATTTCTGATCTTCCCAATTTTACTCATTAAATTTACTCATCTTCTATTCGTTCTCCATAAAAAGGATGTTGCGTGGGTTTGTTTGTTTGCTCTATTTGGTCACTCCAAAAAACAAAAAAAAAACAATTTTAATTTTAGTTACTATTGCGCAGAGCGGACAATGGTGGGGCTCCGGGCGGCGCGAGCAGCCCACGAACGATTTATACATCTCGAACGACACATCTAAAATTATATTTCTGTTTTGGAGATTGAAAAGGAAAACATTAGGGTTAGAGTTATGTTAAAAAATCACAACTCGAGATACAGCTAAAAATGTTCAGGATTTTGAAGATTTTCGTTGTAAAAGTTTTGTAGTTATTAATACGCTAAATTCATGAACGTTATTTAGTTACAATTGGCAAAAATATTTAACAAAATCATATGTAACAAAACATAAACCATGTAACATATTCGCGGAGGGCCGTAGGCCCACTTTTTTCTAGTACTTGAATCAATAAATTTTTTTTTTTAAATTCTACGCTAGAGATGGAAGTTATTTTTGAATGAAGTCTAATTTTTATCAGGACTCTTTAATTTCTTTAGATAATTCAATTTTTATTTAAGCAGATCCTTATTTAAGTAGATTAAAATTCCTATTTTCCTGCAGTCATATAATAAAAAATAAACGAAAATTAAAAAAAAGTCGTAACTTTTGTAATATCTATACTGACTGATTAACGAAGAATGTAACAAATTTTCAGTACAGTTCAAATCAGAGCGATTCAATTTTCAAAACTTCCGATTCAAATCAATCAGATTCAAAACTTGAATCGTATTCTTTATTATTTTAAAAGAAAATAATTAAATTGATTCTTTATTTTTGAAGAAAATTATAATTTTAATCTTTATTGAAGTCTGGTTGCGTGTGCGTGGGCGCACGCAACTGCGGAGAGTTAAATATTTTCAAATTAATATACCATCAGGGTTTAAAGTAAAACAATTTTCGGATGAATCCAATAGTGTCAAGTGTTTTCAACAAAATTTGTTGTTTTTAATTATTTAAAGTTATGGCGGTAAAAAATAATAACCTAAGATAATGTACGTATATGTTTATAAACAATTACTTTATAACGTAATTACTTCTTATTTGATAAAAATTAGCTATAATAAAATTATTTCATAAAAGTATTTATTTTCTTTAACCTGTATATCCTTTGTTATTTGAAAGGGAAAATGTATGAGTTTTTTTTTTTTTTAATTTAATCTACTTTCTTTTTCTCTTTTGTCTTCGGAACCACCGTAAGGTATTACTTCAGAGAATGAATGAATGCAAATGAAGTGTAGTCTTGTACAATATCAGGTCGACTATTCCTGAGATATGTGGTTTACTGAAATCAAACAACCAAAAAAAACACCGGTATCCGTGATCTAGAATTCTAATCCGTAAAAAAGTAACTGCCTTTGCTAGGATATGAACCTTAGAACTCTCGAGTTCGAAATCAGCTTATGTGCAATGATGAGTTCACCACTAGACCAACCCATTGTATGTAGAAATATCAAAATAACTTTTATTTATACATTTTTTTTCTAAATACCGTAATATAAGATTTACAACTAGTTATTTTTTTAGCTATTGTTTATTTTTTGAAATGTATTTATAATCCCTCTTCTGTGAATTCGAGAATAGAAAATGGTAAAATAATTTGACGATGGTTTCGATTGTTAAACAGTTATCTTTTGTAGACACTGAGGAATATATATTGTATTAAAATTTATTGTATTAACTAAAAACTTAAAATAATTAACATATTAATAGCAAAATAATTTTTTTTCCTGTTTAGCCTCCGGAAATTACCGTCAGGTATTAAGTCAAAAGATAAATGAGGATGATATGTATGAGTGTAAATGAACTGTAGTATTGTACAGTTTCAGGTCGACCATTCCTGAAATGTGTGGTTAATTGAAACCCAACCACCAAAGAAGCGGTATTCACGATCTAGTATTCAAAGCCGTATAAAAGTAACAGCCTTTACTAGGACTTGAACGCTGGAACTTTCGACTTCCATATCAGCTGATTTGGGAAGACGCGTTCGCAACTAGACCAACCCGGTGGTTCTACCTATTTACCTAATTAAATACAGCGGTTGAGTATGTTTATTACACGATTGCCCTAATGGGAGTGTAATGTATCTGCGATGTATATGCATGTATGTTTGTTCCACCGTAGCAGCTCAACGATTGGACCGATTTAGATGTATGACACTGCACTGGAATCCTTACATTACCGGGAATATCATAGGCTGTATAAATGTGTGTGTGTGTGTGTGTGTGTGTGTGTGTGTGTGTGTGTGTGTGTGTGTGTGTGTGTGTGTGTGTGTGTGTGTGTGTGTGTGTGTGTGTGTGTGTGTGTGTGTGTGTGTGTGTGTGTGTGTGTGTGTGTGTGTGTGTGTGTGTGTGCAAGTAATTCAAAAGTAAATGGAAATAATCTGAAACTTCTAGAGCTCAATAAAAGAAAAAACGTACCTACAAACATCTGTCTGAAAAGGCTTTGTTATCGAGTTAAGGCTAGCGAAACATTTCGCGCGGATTTTAATTCCCCCCAATGAAATTTTAATATATTAAGAATACAACTTGATGGTTTCTTATGTTTATTAACCTGAAAAAATGAATAAGTCTATGTAAAACAAAAAAAATAGCCTTTATTAATAACAAATTTAGCAAAAAAACATATAAAGTTGTAAAAATTAAAAACATCTATTTTATTACAATAAATTTAGACCTTTAAAAAATTAAAATTGTTTCAAAATCACTGTTTTATACTCGTTGTTTGCATTTTAGTAATCTGTACAAATAGAATGGTTGGACGCATGCCAGGGAAGGTTTCTGAATTAGTTTGGACCCGCTAGGTGGCGCTAGCATCGACATATTTCGAAAAATTTTATTATGGTCCGATTTGCCTCATATTCAGAATACATGTTACTTACATTGAAAGAATTACCTCTGCAAAAAATGAACCCGCTAGATGGCACTGGGGGTTGAGATATTTATGGACCGATTTGGTTCATATTCCGAATATGAATATTAGTTACGTGAAAATAAATATTTTTGTAAAAACTGTACCCGCTAGGTTGGGCCGGTGTCGAGATATTTACGAAACAAACAAATATACAAACAGACCTTTTTTATTCTATATATATATTATCTATATATACAAAAATCAATGTTTGTCTGTCTGTCTGTTCTAACTTAACTCGAGATATACCGGACAGATGTGTTAAAATTTTGCATACCTACACTTTGAAGCCCTGCGGTGAACATCGGCTAATTTTTTTGGACCTCCGACATAACGGTTGCGAGTTATCGGCGTTAAAGTTATTTTTTTTCCATTTTGACAACATTGGATTCATTTGCTCGCATACTTTAAATGTTAAATTTTATGTGATTTTAGATTGTTTTTTTCAATTCGATGCGGATTCGAGTTCCAATTTTGACGACACTTTGTCAATTATCACATTGAATTGAGAAATTCATAGTTTAGCAGTCAAGTGCTTGATGAAGAATGTTTTTGAAGCTACAATTTTGGTCGGAAAATTTAAAGGAGAGGACGTTTTATTGCCACGTATCCCATTGGATTCAAACGAGACTCCTTTCGAGTTCAGAAGCTTGCAGTTTTCCGTACGGATTGCTTTTGCTACGACAATTAACAAATCTCAAGGGCAATCGCTTCAAGTGTGTGGTGTCCATTTGCAAAATCCATGCTTTTCACACGGGCAACTGTATGTGGCTTGCTCGCGAATTGTTAACCCCACGGATCTTTTTGTGTACGCGCCCGAAGGAAAAACGAAAAATGTTGTGTATTTGAAAGCACTACAATAGTTAAGGAATATTTAATTGCTTTGTTATTAATGATTTTCTTAATTATAATCCTTAAGTATTATTATGGAATCCAAGTTATTCTTGATTATGTTTTTGTTATTTTTATAAATCTCCATTAAAAGTATCCGTGTAGCATTGAAAAAATTTAGAATTCGTAGTCTCTAATCCATCAGTTTTTCAAATTAGGGTATTTAAATTAAATATAAAACTATAAAAGCGTTTAAATTGAGTCCCAAAGTTTTCAGTTACAAAATTTAGGTTGAAAATTTATTACAAAGGATAGCTGAGTAAAAATGAACCCTAACTAAGAAAAGTATTTAATTTATTTAAAAGTGATTCATGTAAAAAAGTTATTTTTCCAGACTATATGCAACTTTAGAAGGGGTTTGCCCCCCGCAGTTAAAAAAAGTTAAAAATCACGTTGTTTTTTCCAAATTATCTACCGAAAATGTTTTCACAGTTGTTATATGTGAGTTATTTTTTGAGGGGGGGTTTGGGGGCCCAGCCCCCAGTCGGTAAATTAAAAAAAAAGGATTATCTGTTATCAGATAAGGTATCTAAATTGCAGGAATTTTTTTCTAAAAACATTAAGCTCTTAACTTGGAGTAAATTTGATAACGTCAAAAATTTTCCAGTTGAAAAAAGAACTTTGGAAACCTAGAAAACCAAAGCGGCGAGCGAAGCGAGGTCTGGCTGGGAGGTCCGGCGAAGGCGGGCCGAGCGGCTAGTATATATATATATATGCCTTTTATATTATATATATATATATATATATATATATATATATATATATATATATATATATATATATAATATAAAAGGCATGTTCGTATGTGTGTCCGCTAAAGACTAAAAAACTAATGGACCGATTTACGCGCGGGAAAAAGAAAAAATGGAAAACGGGGAAAGGCGTAAAGGTGGAAAGAGAAAAGGGGAAAGGGCAAAAAGGAAACTTGGAGAGGGGCGAGGGAGAAGTTGGAAAGTCAAAAGGGGAAGGAGAATAAGTGAAAGGTAAAATTGGTGAAGTTCAGTTTTTAATTTTTTTATCAAATTTTCAATTGTGTTCTCTCTCTCTCTCTCTCTATATATATATATATATATATATATATATATATATATAGCAATAGCGAAGCATTGCCGGGCCGGGTCTGCCAGTTTATTATACAATTGTATCAAAAGGAATGTAATGTATGTTTGTTCCGTCGTAGCTGAACCGATTTAGATATTTGGTCCCGCGTCGGAAACCATATATATATATATATATATATATAATTCTAAGAAAAATCAGATTATAGAAATATATATTTATTTTTTAATACCACGGTAATTAGGAAAGTCGATTGCAGAAGATGTTTATAAATATTTCATAAAATATATGCACATACTTCTTGGTTCCGTAATCATGGTAGGAAAATGTAATATATTGGTGTACCATTAACAACAGGTAATACCTTTATAAAATTAAACCAACATCTGCAGAAACATTTCCTTGAAGTTTATTTCTACTTCTTAACTTTGTATTCAATAACATTTTCTCAATAAAATTATCCAGCTTTTTAAATATATTGACCAACCTATTTCCAATGGTCCATTTATGAACGATGGCTTTAACTATTATAATATACCGGTTACTACACGAAATACTGAAGCCATAAATCATCAGGTGTCGTAAATTAATGGATGGACATCGACCGTTGATTTATATTATGTTATCTAGCATTAAGTGTCTGTTTATATACAGGATGAACTTCTAGTTTTAAAAATTTGCAACTAAATTTATTTTGGTTTAATATAAAAATAATAAGATAAGTATAAAGATGAATAAAATAAATAAATAACTGTAGTTGTTCTGTAGTAAGTGGAACTGGTTTATTAGAATTTATTTAATTTTTTTTAATTTTAGTACTTATAACTCTGTTTCGACATAATTTATACATCATAAAGGGTAAATAAAAAGTAGTAAACTAAATAAAAATATATTTTTTGAATTCTTTTATCTAAAGGTATACGCTATCTAAGAAAATCATTACGATTTATTTGAATTCCAAGTAGCGGATTGCTATAGATAATCTTTTGTGCTCATTCGTCAAATAACTTACTCCTTAATTTTTTGATGCTTTTTTCTACTCCTGTTTGTTCTGTACTAATCCTACTACCCAGTTATCTTTCTCATATATCCCAAGTTTATTATTCCTTTACAAATTTATACTTTATTACTTATATTTATTACTTAAATACATTCTATAAATTTATTACATGTATACAACTTTTTATTAACAAATTAACTGAAGAAGGATGTCCGAGTAAATTGTACACAATTTATTTTGTCTGAACATGATTATGCCACCAAGTTATCTTTCCTTTTTTCGCTTTATGACATCTTCCTTTCAGATTTAATCGATCTATCTAATTTTCAACATCCCCCTGTAGTATTACATTTTCACTGTCTTTGTTTATTTACTTTCTATTTTTCTTATTTTTTTACTACCTCGTACGAAGTAAAGGAAGTATTGTGATCGCGAAAAATTTCGGTTTTCAGATTCCAACGGAAATATCCATTTTGACTATCCTTGAATCTATTTGGACTAGTTTTGGCATGACGTCTGAACGTACGGTGTGTATCTCACGTTACTCTAAACTGATTAGCCGTAAAATATTGAAATTTTTGTTTTAGGACTTTTGTAACATCTAGTTGCGCATCTCTTTTAATTGTAATCGACTGAACCAAAAATGTCAAAAAAAGCCCAAAATCAAAAAAAATTTGATTTTGCAATTTTTCTTAACTGCAGTAATATGCCTTCATTGACAGATTGTCAACGATATATCATAAGTAGTACTTATTTTCATTGGTTCCAGAGTTATAGCGAAATAAAATTTTAATTAATGAAATATTTTGATTTTATAATAAGAAGGTAAATCGCCTCGAATGCTATTTTATTTCCTTTAATTTTAATTTAAATATATTGATTTATTAATAATTATGAATCTGTGAACGTAAGAAAAGTTTTACTATAAATAATAATTCAATAATAACAATAAAAAAGTCCTATAATGTTCACTTCAGATTTGTTGAAACATCGGATTATTTAATATTAATTGATGATATAATTTAGAATAGTATTATTTTTTTATTTATGCAATTTTTTTTGGCTACCTGGTAATAAATATCGCTATAAAATTTAGTAGTCGTCTCCTGTTTCGTTTTTGTTGTATTTTTTTAAAGAAATTTATTTAAAGAGTATTAAAGGGACTTTTACTCTAATCTAATATTTCAGGTAGATTTTTTAATTAATAATTGTATAAGTATGTGATGTTAATAATAATATTTTAGCGATTGTGTAACTGTCCACTTTTATTAAAGAATTGGAGGATCGTATTTCACTTTCAAATGAAATAAGTGTAAATGAAATGCAGTAAAAATGTGTATATGGAATTTCACAAGCGTACAAGGAAGTCATGTGATGTCCACATCAGATTTTTTTATATTTCGCTAACATAAAGCATTGCATTCAACAAAAAAAAAAAAAATTAAGAATATCTTTCACATACAAAATTTTATTTGATGCTAGCAAACTAGTTTTTTAATAGAGAAATTTTTTTTTCCTTGCTTGTATGAATTTGCTTTTTTGTCTTCATGTCTTCATAACTTGAAAAATCCTTCGTAATTTTACTTCCCAAATAACCAAACTTGTATTTCGCGTTTCATTTTATTTTTAATTCATATTTATCTTCTTTACTGTCATTATATTTATTATTTTTGTTTTATTTTTAAGTTGACGTTCTCTTATAAAACAATAAACCTCAACCATTCAGTATCTTTTTTTAACACGTTTTGGTAATAAAGATTAATTATAATATATAAAATAAACCTTTTTTTTTTCTTTTACACTATTACACTTTGTTAAATTTTGGGATTATTTACCACTGATAGTCCAAACTTAATAAGTATAAAATTAATAGAATTAAATAAATTAATTTCTTTAATAAAATAGTTTTAAAGAATCCACTCGCTTTAACTTTTGTATGTATGTGCGCGTGCGTATTTAAAGATCGTTATACAAAGATAATAATAATAATAATAATAATATATACATATATTATATAATATAAAAAACTTTCAGAGAATGTTCTGCTGGTAAAAATTAAAAAAAAATTCATGTAACATAGCTTTTCAAACACTTTGTTAGCAGTGTCCAGCTGGTAAAAAATATCCTGATATATGTGCTCCTTCGAAAAAGTTAAGCCAGACTGTAACTGTTGGACTCAAATTAAAGAATAAATTATTTTTATGTGAAATTTGATCTGAAAATTTTTTTTAAATATATCGGAAACGAACATTTTTATAACCACAAATAAGTTACAAGAGATATTGAATGTTAGAGATTTATTGTTAAAAGAACTTTAGTCTAATATTAAATAACAATAAAACAAAAGGTAATGAAATATAATGACAGAAAGTAAAATAAGCAGGAATCAAAAATGTAAGGGAACGCAATAATTAAAATAATTAACAGAAGGGGAATCGAAAAGGAAACTATTGAAAATTTTGTTTCGTTTAATACCTACTTATAATCTGCCACATTTTTATATGTTTTCTTTTTAATAAACTTCAAAATTCTTACCTTTGTATTTAGTTTCTGTAGATTTAATTCATACCATTTCACACAGAATCAAATTTTCTACAAGTTATATTTTAAACTTTGATCTGTTTATTACGCATTTAACAAAGTTATTTTAGGCCAAACCAAAAAATATATTTTTCGACTCCAATCTTTTGTCTTTAAACTTAATTTCTCCAAAACTACTAAAAATACATCTCTGAGGCCGTTTTTTCGTTTTATTAGGTTAGATTTAATAGAAAACAATTAAATTTACGCCTTAATTTGGAGCTAAAGTATTACAATCTGAGTTAATTTGACAGAAGACGCAGAAATAAGAGCGAGACCTTTTGTCAACCGATAATCGCTAACGAAGCGTTTTTGAATCTATGTCTGTAAGAATTTTCTTCTTTATATTCACCAGTAGAAAATGCCCGGAAAGATTTTTAAAATCTTCATGAATCATGAATATTCATATATATATATAAAAGCAGTGATCTTAGTACTTCAGTACCATGGCTTCAGAGTACGGTTTCGTGCAGCTTCAGTAACGGCTATCGGCGGCTAAGCACACTGGTAGAAAAAGTTGTGAAATTTGTGTATAGAGATTTTATATGACTACAGTGTATATATATATATATATATATAAAAACACACGCACGCACGCGTGCGCGCACACACATATGTGCAAGCGCAATAAAAGAGATTTATATGTTTTTATTGGTTATTTCATTGTTCTCTATCCCTAATATGTATGTTGCAATCTGTTCAACTTGAAAACAATAAGTAAGTCCATGCCATGAGAGGAGCATGAAACATATGATATAAAAATGTGTATAGTCTTGTACAGACTAAGGCCGACCATTCTTGAGATGCGTGGTTAATTAAATCCCAACCACAAAATTACACCAGTATCCATTGTTTAGTATTCAAAACCGTACAAAAGTAACTTATGTTTACTAGGATTTAAACTTCAGAACCTTTGAATTCGAAAATTATCTGTTAAACCAATCGTTTTCTGGGCAATTTTATCATTACACCATCCCGATGGGTTACTAATGGTTAACCGTATTGATATTATTCAAAATGGAACCGAGCTATGAAGCCCTGGTTATTGAAGTGCCGGATAATTTTCTCTCCCCTTAAAAAAAACATGTTCAATGTCTAACAATTTAATTTCTACTGATATTTAATTTTGAAAACATTTGGTTATTAATTTTATTCATATTATTGTCCTAACACATTAATTTTAACAAATGTCATTTATATTTCTTTGTTATAAGAATATTATTACTATATATATTTTCATGTATAATTATTTGTAAATGTAAATTTTTTAGTTATGATAATACAACCTCTTTTCCATTCATATTTCTTTGAAGTACACGAAGCTTAGTCTCTTGCAGTATTATTAAAATCAGATCATAAAGGGAAAGTATGTGTAATGAATAATAACTACTTTAACAGACGAAAATTTATTTAATTTTTTCCTGGATTGTGATACACATTTATATTTAATTAATTTTACCCTCTTTCCATCCTGCATCATTAATTTCGTGGTACGTATACACACTTGCATGTAAGCGAAAAACTTCAGTCATATCAATCAAGGTGAATTAATATACACAAATTTCATCACTTAACCGTTTTGTTACGCTAAAAAATATAATCTTGATAATACATGGGGGTTTTACAATTTTTTTTTTAAACTTTCCTAAAAAAAAGAAGCTATTTACAAGAGTTTTTATTCTTTGTTATTGAGAAACAAAATTTGTCATACTTTGACAAATTGTTTACTTCTTTAGATTAAGAAGTTTTTTTTTTGTTTCATAAGAAAAAATAAATTTATAAGATTAAAGAGTAGGCTTGAAAATGTTTACTCTTAAAGTTTATATAAGTAGATAAGTTTACAGTATATGTAAGCGAATAACTTTGGATCTGTTGTTTAACATCAAAAAGTTTTGTAAAAGCTGTCCTGTAAAATTACATAAAGCTTATGTAATCATAACTAATTTAATTAAGGTGTGTAATTTTGGTTGTCAGATCAATGTTAAACTTTTAAAAAAGTGAAAAATTGTTTTTTTTTAATTTAATAAAATTAATTCAATTTTTTTATCCACGTAGATTTTGTTCCTGTAAGATGTTTACATTTGAATCTTGTATAATTTTACTGTATTATCCAAGTCACTTTTCTTATATAATATAACCAGCAACGGTTAACAGCTGCTAATCACTGGTAGGGAGAAGTTTTGAAACTTATGTGTAGAGATTTTGTAATCTCTACACAAGCGCGCGCGCGCAACCACAATAAAAGAAATTTATATTTATGTTATTGATGATAGAATAATATTATAATTAACTACTTCCCTATGAATGATTTAATTTTTCGTGAATCATTTTGTATATGTGTGTATGAATATGTTTCTGTGCTGATATCATGTAGAATGTTTTTTTTTTGTAATGAATTAACTTACCACACCTTTTGTAGGTTATACTTGGGAAAATGGAAAGGGAATTTTATAGCGAATAAAAGATTACATGTGTGAACGGAATTCTAACACGAGACCACTCGATGAAAGGCCAAGACTCTAACAGTCGATCACGGAAATCGTCTAATTATTTCGTTGCGGTTGATTACAATCTTCGATATCTCTTAGGTGACACCCAAATACTCGTAGGATGTGGTCGTACGACCAGATACTTCCATTTTTTAGATATAGAGTTGTGTGAGCTTTTTACGGTCCGAATTAAGTCTCTGAGATCAGCTACAAAATCTCATCAAACTAGACCTCATCCTATCAGATCACTTGACAGTATATTTGTTCTCCTGATCGCTCCATTAAAATACAGTAATATTCTTCTCGAGTCATGTGATTTTTTAGTTCTTGTGATTAGAATCTAATTTATCGAAAATAAACAGTTTTAGGCCGAATTTATTAAAATGGAAAAAAATTGCACGTAAGTGAATTTTGAATTTTTCAAGCTTCTACTTTTTTGTAGTTAATTGTTCTAACTAGACGCTTTTCTACATTTTTATAAAACCTTTTCAAAAAGCTATAAGTGATAACTTATTTTGAAAATTCAATTTTTTATTTACACGCTTTGTTTTTTTACGCGGGCTTTGCCCTAAAAAAAAAAATTCTCCGAATAAAGCGATATTAATTGTAGAGCAATGTTCGTGGTGGATTAGGTACACATCCCATTAATGGTCTGTTGGTCTTCCTATTAATGTTTGGTGTATTCTGTAGAGAAGATCAAGCATGGATTAGCTTCTAAATTAGTGAAATAATTGTATCTAAACTTGTAAAAAAAATTTCACTGAACAGCTATTTTTTTGCTTTAATTGTTTTTATTCAAAAATTAATGTTTGAAATAATAATCCAAATAAACTTGTCTAAAATTTTAATTGTTGCTCAATTTATATATATATATATATATATATATATATACAAAACCTTACATACCGTTTATCCTTTAATATTTGTACATGATAGATTACACCTTGACTATGTTTGAAGAGTAAAGTTCGATTTAGTCAATATTTAGTGGTTTCAAAAGCTAGGCCAAAATCTCATCCCATATTCCTATATTATCAGATAACCTATATTAAACGATCCATAAATTTTCTCAACAAAAGGAAATTTTACGCGGTTAAGTATAGCTGATGTCAAATTTCATCAGTTATCAGTATTACGATATATATTTTCAGTCATAAATTATTTCATTTTTGATTATTTATGCGATTGTGTATTGTGTATGAATGATGTCCATTATTCTATTTAATTTTTATTAATAAATATATATATATATATATATATATATATATTACTTCATAAATATTATTTAGTTTATATCTGTTTTTAATGGTAACGCGTGTGAAATGAAAAAAAAAAGTATCCTGTATGTTTAAATCTTCATATTTTAATTATAAATAAATTTACCATTTAACAGAACCTTTATATTTGTTTATAATTTATAATGTTAGTGCATATTTAATTAGAATTCTGAATTCAAGTCAATCAACGTGTGTGAAATTTTAGAAAATTAATGTTTTGATTTGGTCGGTCATTTATTTATGTTTGTCCCTCCGTATATTTTAATTATGCACTTCAAAAATTGTTAGCAATCTTAGAGGAAGGAATAAAAGAATATCGAATGCAAATAAATATAGGAAAAATTAAAGGAATAATGTAAACAACAAAAAAGAATTTATTGGAAAGGAAAAGTGAAGGACGAATAGAAAAAGTAAAAGATTATAATTATTTAGAGTAATTATTTACAGAGGCTTGGGATATTGCAACGGTAATAACAGCAAAAACAGCCATGAAAAAGGAAGTATTCAGTAAGGAGATGAAATTACTCTGTGGTAAAAGTCCAGACATAGAGTTAAAAAAAAGTTTAACCAAATGGTATGCATGGTCTTGTTAAATGGTAGTGAAGCATGGAAGTTGATCAAAAAGTAAAAGAATTGGATAAAGGCCTTTGTGATGTGGTTATAGTAAAGGATAAACAAAGTAAGATAGATGGATAATATAAGGAATGAGGAAACAATAAACAGAATTAAAAAACAAAGAGTACATATGCGTGAAATACAGGAAAAAGGTTAGGTCACGTGGGTTAATGGGAGTGAAATCTTGAAAATTGCATCGAAAAGTCAGTAAAAGGAGGCAAGAACGAAGAAGGATGAAATTAATAGGTAAGAAGAAGATTGGAAACTACAGTGGGATAAAGAAGACATAGGACAGTAATGGATGGAGAGAGCGGAGATTTAAGGGACTTACACTCTGCTCTCTTACTTGCCACCAAGCAAAAGATTGGATGATTATGGTATTTGTTACGTTTAGTGAGATTTTCATAAAAATTTTATAGACTATTTCTTTGATTTATGAAATAAAGATAATTATATAAGAAATATGTAAGCAAATTCAAATTCATCTAAAAAAATTCCGACTGAAATGAATCACAAATATTTTTTCTACTTTCAGTCTTTTTTATTAGAATAAATTCTTTCCTTTATAGCCAGAGTACTTTTAATCAGATACTATTTTTATAGCAAGGTAATATCTTCAGTATTACAAGGTACATTGCATTACGGTTGAACATCCTGATAAACTTTTGAGTCAGTTTTATTGATGGTAAAAGAATCATCTTCATTCCTATTTTTTTAGTTGTTATAGGAAGTCTGTATGATACAAGGAAAGTATTTGTTTTGTAAATATAATAATTTTACCGGGATTTCTCTGTTTCTCAACAATTTTAATTCTCCTGTAACCAGAAATATTTGTTTTCCTTATTAACACGTAATAATTATACGCATTTTATTTTATTCCTAATTATAATTTTTTTTTTTTTTTTATTTCAGGTGAGTGCTCCAATTTTATCTTCAAAATAAGAAGGAGATAAGTAAGTAATAATGGTCATATTTCTTTTATTCTTCATCTGATCTAAAAATTTCGGTGTCCAAATGTCAACGTAAATATCAATTTTGACTAGTTTTGGCGTGACGACTGTACATACGTATGCATGTACGTATATATCTCGAATAACTCGAAGAACGTTTAGCCGTAGGATGTTGAAATTTTGGATTTAGGACTGTTTTAATATCTAGTTTTACACCTCCCCTCTTTTGATTTCAATCGACTGAACCAATAGTATCCAAAAAAGCCCAAAATCCCCCAAAATTTGGATTTTGGACTTTTTCTTAACGGCAGTAATAAATCCTCATTGAGAGCTTTTTAACGATATATGATAACTGGTACTTATTTTCATTGATCCCGGAGTTATAGTTAAATAAAATTTTAATTAATGAAATATTTCATCAGCACATCGGTTCGAAACAGACTTCATCTTTTTTTTTTTTTTTTTAATCTAAATTGATTGATTTATTAATTTATATTAACTTTTCATTGTTAAATAATAATTTTACGATGAATAATAATTCAGTAATCAAAAAAAGAAGGTAAAATAGAAGGTTTTAATAAAATGAAATTTTTATATATTTTTCATTTTTTTTTAAATGTGTAAATGTAATTTAATATGCGTACAAGGAAGTCGTGTTTTCCACATCAGATGTTTTTAAAATTGTTTTAAATTAACGCAAATTTATTATTTTATTTTGTTTGAAAGCTTCTGTGTAACTTGAGTCACTCGAGGGTAGAAATTTTTACTACTAACATTAAAAATAAATCTACAACACCAGTTAAAATATTTTATTTCCTCTTTAAATTTTATTATTCCTAATTTTACTTATTTTAAAATTAGTTAATTTATTTAATGTTTGTTTTCATTCAGTTTGAAATTTTCATAACCAATATTATTTGAATGATTTCTTAATGCTAATAAATCTCTACTTTCAACTGAGAGATATACTTTCATGTAATAAAGTTGACGTATTTCCCGTGTGCACAGTTACATTGATTAAATTTTTATATCAGTTCTTTAATTATTATTTTCCGTATAAATAAAAATGCAATGGGTCCAAGCAACATCCTTTGCTTCACTCCTCTTTCTTTATTGCACTGTACTTTACATTTCTTTCTCTCCTACCTAATTCTTGTGTGAAATATCATTAAAATGCGCGTAAGAAATGCCAACAAAAATTCGTCGTATTAGATTACATTAGTTATTTTTACACAGGTGAATTACCTTTTGCATACAATTATTGTATTTTTCCGCTATATTTGAAGCAAATAATGTTTTAGGTTAAGTGGTTTGTTTTGATTGAGAGAGAATAAGAGAACTAGAAAAAGCATGCAAATTTATTTAAGGGTGTTGTTATACGAAATATTTTTGGAGCGGGAAGAGAGAAACAAAAAGGACACCGCTGTCAGAACGGTACAGAACAGTTTTAGGTAGTACGCCTTGTTTGATTTGAGACGGACGTCTATTGCAGACTGCTGTTGTAATTACAGTGAGATATCTGACAAAAGGAGGTCCGGATATTATCTGTAAACAGAACTCAATTTGTTTTGTTATATAGTGCATGATTGTGAAACAAGCAATACAAGAGGTTTTGGTTTCGTTGAGAGATCTGTAGATCTCTGAATGAGATTACTGACGTCTACAAGCTCCTATTTAACTTATAAAACTTAAGTTCTTTGTGTGTGTGCGCGCGCGTATGTGTGTGATATTTATAAACAAACATATACGTACACATTTCACATACAAGGATATTAAGCGTGTGCTTCTCTTTGTTTTTCTTTCTATCCACGTTTCCTTTAACTATGTTTTGATCATATTTCATTTGTCTTTCCTTCGTTCGACGTACGTGTGCACGCTCTCATACCGATGCACACCACTACACGTACACATATTTTCACTTATAATCTGATTTCCTGTTGGCGAATAATAAATTCGATTCCGTACAGTCTTGCTGTATAAATCTCGCTCACGTTTAAACTTCACGAAAATTTTCTCCTTTCTCCATCTACTTAAATCTTTTCGACAATCCTCTCGTTCAATAATTCTGTCTTTTATTTAACCAGTTTTCTTACGGAATTATATTCGTATTTTATCTTTACATATTTCTTATGTTGTGCTAATTATTTATATATGTTATATATATAATGTATATCATCATTTAATAATAAGCAATAATTGATTATAAGTACCTTTATAAATAATTGTGTAATGCAGTGTTTTCCGTAGAATTTCAGATAGAATATTTTATTATAATTACCGTCGATAATATTAAAATAAATATATGAAATTTTTATGAAAAGATCTTGTAAAACAAAACAACCATTTTCTTGTGAATGAAATCTATGTTCTTTTGTGCAGCAATATTATTTTTATTTTGTGCTTATCTTTTACCTAAATGATTCTTTAATTTGTATAAAATGTATCTCAGTGGAAAAAAAATGTTAAAAGACGATATAATTTATTGTTTTGTATTACGGCAATGAGAGTTAAGTTAATTTTTCGGGGGCCACAACTGATTATGTATAGTAAATATTATATCAGACTGATAATTTCCTGCATTTAAAAAAAATTTATTCCATATAAGTTTGGCTAAATACCGGTTCATCTCATGACATGAACTCTTGTGTTTTTTATTCCCTTACCTAGTCGAGCCCTATCTTCATTCGATATATTACTCATGGACAAATATATGCGGATCATCAAAATTATAATAATGATTTATGATTATGTGGTAGAAACCTGTAGGAGTAAACAAGATTTATATCTTTTCCACAATCTAAAACAATTGTTAAAACGGGCTTTGTTTTTACCAATTCAGTAGCTGAATTTGAAAGCCGAAAACTTATTCCGGACTTACTTCAAAGAACGATTGCTCTGTTTCTTTGCATAATCTTCCAAATACCCATTGTGTAGGTAACACTTAATCAAAATTGTTCTCTTTACTGGCAAATTACTTCAATTTCATCCATTTATTTCAGGCTACAAATCTTGATTTGATTTGATGAAGTAAAAGCATAAACATCGTGCATATAAATTGCTGATCCAATCAATAATTGCTTTTTTATTAATTTTTAATTAAAATTATAGCAGGATTTAGTTTAGCAAGTACTTCAGTCCAATAGTAAATGATGAAAATAAATTGTCAAATGTGAGATTTTAGAGCTTTGTAGCCAATTGTTCAAACAGATTTTCGGTTTGCAGGCTTTAAAAATACAGTCGAAATTTTCAAAGTACATTTTTGCGTAATATAAACCCATTTTATGGTCATTAGGATTTTCCTACTTCCTTTATCATTTGTTTCATATATTGTAATATTTTCTTTTTTAGTATTTTTTACGTATACTTACTTTTAGAATGAAATCCATTACTAATTATGATTGCCTTAGACTACATTAAAGCCACCAAACTTCTTTTTCTTCGTATACAGTTTTCTATCAAAAATGATCCATTTAATCATAATAATTTATTATTTTTCTTACATTATTAACGCCGTTTGTGTTCAAAATTATTCCAATCACCTTGGAGAATTTAGTGGCTCAAGGAAGTGTATTAAGTGCCATATTATTTACTATAGCCAGCCATCAACAGTAGTACTAAATGTGCACAGCCATCTGTTCTTTATTTGTTGATGATTTTGCTATATATGTCACGTCCCTTTCAAAAACCTTAGCTGAATGACTAATACAGAATCAAGCCTTGCAGCTTGGTCCAAGACTTCAAATTCTCACCTGAGAAACAAAATGTGTAGTCTTTTCTTATCTATGAGACCCTTTTATTCCACAAGTTTTTCTAAACGGAGAGCCAATTGCTATCTCTCCTGATGTATTACGTTTACTTTTTGATAATCGTCTTACGTGGTCAAACATATTAAACAATTAAAAGCGAAATTATTAAAAATTCTATATGCACTATGGGTCATTAGCAATACCAAGTGCTGACCGATGATGATGTATGTTGAATTTTTAATATTCTTTAGTTCAGTCCCGTTTCTTTTTTTCCCTGTTTAGCTTCCGGGAATCACCGTTACATATTAATTCAACGGATGAATGAGGATGATATGTATGACTGTAAGTGAAGAGTAGTCTTGTATAGTCTCAGGTCGACCATTTCTGAGATGTGTGGTTAATTGAAACCCAACCACCAAAGAACACCGGTATCCACGATCTAGTATTCAAATCCGAATAAAATAAACTGCCTTTTCTAGGATTTGAACATTCAGGAACATGAACATCTAGGACTTCGAAATTAGTTTATTTGCAAAGACGCGTTCACCACAAGACCAACCCGGTGGGTTTAGTACAGTCCCGTTTGGATTATGGTTGCATTACCTAATCTTGCTGTGCTTAAGATGCTGTATACCACGCTTTTCTTTGTTTTATTGTAGGTACCTTTAGACCAAGCCCTATCTCAAGCATACTTGATTGCGGTGAGCCACCACTTTGAGATAGTCAGGACCATCTGCTAGCATCTTACTCTGCCCGTGTTAAAGTTCAACCAAATCATCCGGTTTTTAAAGCAATTTTCCTAAACCCTCATTTACAACGCTATGAAGACATCTACGTCGTACTGAACCAATGGGTGTTTGTTATCGGCGTTTACTGTACCTTTCAAATTTTGACACACCTTCAATTTTCCCAACCTATTCCTGTTCATATCCTCCGTGGAGAATCGATACTGTAAGTTTTAAATATGATCTCACCGTAGATAATAAAAATCAACAACTCCTATCGTCTTTCAGCCAATGCTTTTACCAATTTTTATCCAAGACAGTTCCACAGGCACTAATTTACACAGATGGGTCGTAACAGAATGATAACTTTGGATGCGGATTTTTTGTTAATAACAGAACCTATATGTTTGGTCTGCCTAGTATTACAAATAATAGTATACACCGCTGAAATGTATACCATCAATTAGGGTTTGAATATTATTAACCCAAAGTATCGTCACATACTTACTTGCAGCGACTCGTATAGTGCACTCCCAAGCATAAGAAATTTATATTCTGGATCCTATCGACATTGAAATTTATAATACAAACGCTGAATACACAAGCGTTCGTAACACACAAGCGAGTTTCTGCTGGATCCCTAGCCATGTGGGAATTCCGGGTAATAACTGTGCGGATTCCGCTGCTAAAGACTCATGAAGTAAACAGTCATTCACCACTCGTGTTACTAATATCAATTTTATTAATTCTGTTAAACACTTCGATAAATGTGGCAAAGTGAGTGGAGTGCTACAGTATATAATAAACTCGGATACATCAAGAATACTGTGCTTCTTCATCATGCAGGAATAAAAATCGAGAGGCGGTTTTTATTTGCCGTTTGCGAATAGGGCACACAAACATTACTCATGGACACCTGAAGAATCAGACCGATGCACCAGTTTGTGTTAGGTGCGACTGCCAACTAACGATACACCCCATTCTTGTGGACTGTGTGTGTTATGCGGCATTGCGTTACAAATCTAAATTAGGAGCTTTTATCCAAAATATTTAGGAAACAGTATTAGGGTGCTATCGAATATCTTGTTTTTTAAAGCCGTACATCGTATCCGCTTATTTAATAATTATTGTATTTTTTTTTGTGCAGGATTTTATATGGTATTAATTTTATAATTTATATTTTCCTATTTTTCGTGTGTTTTTGCAGATTTTTTAATTTTGTTTTTCTGTACTTTTGTTTACATATTTGTTTTACTTAGCATACATTGTTATAAAAATAGTTTGTTTATTGTAGAATTATTGACTCCGGGTGCTAATAACGAACCGTAATGTGCGTCCCCCCAAAAAAAAAAAATGGTTTTATTTCGATTTAAACATACGTCATAAGATTGTAATTCATGTTATTTTTAAATTAATATTTAATTGCTACTTTTTCATATTTATTTGTTTACTACATAGATATCGTTTTCGGGCACTGATAACGACGCCTCGGTTTGCGTCCAGGGAAAAAATATTTCTGTTTTTTTTAATTCATAACAGTTTTAATGCTCCATAATTATTACTTATATTTATATTTAAGTATTTATTTATTCTGTTAATTAATTTATAAGGTGTTTTTTGCTTGAAGGAAGTTTGATTTTGTTTCTTATTTGTACTAGCTTTAATAAGAGTATAAATTTAATAAATTTCTATAATTTCTGTTTTATTGTGTTTTAAGTTTAAATTAAGTCCTCATAATTATTTCTTTATGAAAATTTTTATTTTTTTTTTCCAACGGTTTATATAAATAAAACTTCTATTTTAGTTATTAAATACGTATTTGTTCGAAAACATCCGTTTTTATTATCATAATTTTTTTAAATTTAAATTGATATTGCAGGTTAGTTTCATTCCTTTCTTCCCTAGCTTCATTAACTTAAATGTAAGTGTTTTACTCTTTATAACTTTATATATTTTGAATAGAGATTTCTATCGATTATAGATCAAGTTCAGCCGGGTGTAGTTAAAATTATTTTTAATTTGTTAAGATATTTTCTACAAGCAATGAACCGATAATTATCGTATGTTTTAAAATAGTTAATATTACTATTGGGTAAAAAAATTCTTATTATAAACTTAATTCATATAACAAAATGATTACGTTGAAATAATTTTCAACCTTCGATAATCATTCAAATATAAATCCTTTTTTTTGTATTTTATTTCCTTGTACTTTGTACAAGGAAGTATTGTAATCGCGAAAAATTTCGGTTTTCAGATTTCAACGGAAATATCCATTTTGATTAGTTTCGGGGCAACGTCTGTATGTACTTACGTACGTATGTATGTGCGTACGTATGTATCTTGCATAACTCAAAAACGATTAACCGTAAAATGTTGAAATTTTGGATTTAGGACCGTTGTAACATCTAGTTGTGTACCTCCCCATTTGGTTGCAATCGACTGGATAAAAAGTGTCCCAAAACCCCAAATATTGAATTTTTTCCGTTTTCTTAACTGCAGTAATAAGCTCTCTTTGAGAGCTATTCAACGATATATCATAAGTTGTACTTATTAGTTCCAAAGTTAAAAATTTAATTAATGGAATATTTGGAACTATAATGGGAAGGCACATTGGCGAGAATCAGACTTCATTACTTTTATTTTTTAACTTTTTTTTAAAATTTAAATATACTGATTTATTAGTAATTATTGACCTATGATAATAAAAAAAAATTACAATTAATATTTCAGTAATAACAAAAAAAAAAGAAGAAATAAAATATATATGTAATTTAATAGGCGTTCAAGGAAGTCATGTGAGGTCTACATAATTTTTTTTTCTCTAGATTTCTTTAATTTCCGTTTTTGACCTTTTTTTAGATAATTTAGGATAAGTTTTCATAATAATGAACGGGTTATTTAAGAAAATAAATTGCTGTTTTAATTATTATGGTTTAATATGTTCTATATCAAATAATTTTGAACGGATTATAGGCTGGTAGTTTTATAAACATTATTGGCTGATGGAAGGATCGGTTCGTTATTTTGGACAGATGCACATACTAATTAACCAGCTATCATATATGTATATATTTCACTGTAACAAGAGACAAGCTAGTTTTGTTCACATTCACCACACGCTCACTGTAGACAAGATCCCGTATCATTTATAATTTTATTCTAGTACCACAATTTTCACCTTTCTTAATACAGTTTTTTTTTTCTTTTTGTTATGTTTTTTGTTTTAGCCTTTTGTAATTCAACTGATCTCACGTTTTTATATCAACTTTATTCAACGTCCCTTCGGTTCGTTTCATTTATCATTTCTTTCTTTTTCTCTTTTCCTAAATTTAGAAATTAATTATATCGTTTTTAATAAAGTTATACTGTTTCATTATAAGTCGTCAACTTGTCAAAACATTTCTGGTAAACTTAACTGGAATCGCGTATCAACTTGTTTTTAGCTTTACGCCTACTGCAACTTCTTTTTATTATATTCTGATTTTAATTAAAATATAATGTTCAAATATATATATAACGTTATTAGGGAGTAAAATGATGCACAAAGCGAGAGGACTGCCATCTTTTAGTTTTATTCCTCTACTACTGATACTCCAAAACTCGTTAACTTACGCCCTATAATTTTCTTTTTTTTACAATTTTTATTGCAATATGTCGAAAATAATCTGCATTAACTAAATTTTAATCAGCGGAAAATGTGAATCCTACGAATATTTTTCATCGTTCAAAAGCGGTTTACGGTAGAATACTGTGATTTGGTGAGCGTTGAAATTTCGCGAATTTGAAGCCGGTAAAGCGATAATTGAGGACGCACCTCTCAGTGGACGACCAGTTTCTGTGACTGACGAGAAACATCTGAAGAAGGTGGACGATTTGCTTCAAAGTGACCGGCGTATCACCTAGCCACGCATCGCTATTCAGTTAGGCATATTTGAAAAACGAGTAGTCCATAAAATCGAGCAATTGGGTTACCGTAAAATCTGCACGTTGGGTACCGCGCAAACTCTCTGATGGCTCTCCGCAAGCTGAAGTTTTGAGTCTATTCCGCATCCGCCATACTCGCCGGATTTGGCTCCGTGTAACTTCCACTTCTTTCCTTATCTCAAGATGGATCTCAAAGATAATCATTACACCACCGATGATGAGGTGAAGGAAGCCATTTAGATCCGAGAAAAACCGTCAGAATTTTTCAGTGAATGCAAAAATTTGTCACAC
Organism: Lycorma delicatula; assembly: GCF_047948215.1. NCBI lineage: Eukaryota > Metazoa > Arthropoda > Insecta > Hemiptera > Fulgoridae > Lycorma > Lycorma delicatula. Next base: position 40,699,645 of record NC_134464.1, read on the forward strand.
GTTGGGAAAAGTGTATCAGTGTAAACGGGAATTATATTGAAAAATAAATACTGAATTTTGTAGCTAAAGTATTGTACATTATTCATTTTTTATTTTTCCAATATTTCTTTTCATTCCATGCTACGCATATATGTGGAAAATTTATCAGCCGAGCCTCGTGTTTAATACCCAATTCATACTGTACGGATTTAATTTTCCATAACATCATTGTAAATTACGCTACTATGTACGGTTATCTCCCTCGTCGACCACTGTCGACCGGCAAACAAAAAACAGCAGTCCAACCGTCTCATCCGTTTGTTTACTAATTTACGATCATCACAAATAATTTACTTGTGAATATTTTTTTGTTTTCATATTTCCTCCCGTTGTCTATATTTTTTCCTCACAGGCTATTGTTAAAGATTCATTTTATATATTAATTTATAAAGATTTATTGCTAAACTGTAATAGGTAAAAGAAACAATACAAAATACTTTTTATTTATTCTGTTATTCAGTAGATTTTTCTTTTATCAGTAACATCTGAATATTTAAGTTTTTTTTCGTTATTTCTTAGTTGAAGGTTAATATTAAATATTATTCATAAAAGTTAAAAACACTAAAGCATTTTTTACACCCACCCACCCACGCACGCTCGCACACACGCACACACACACACAGACACACACACACACGCGCGCGCGCGCGCGCGCGCACGCACACAGTGTATCACGAAGTTCTCCGGGACTTTCATAACCTACTCTAATTATGAAAATAATGGAAAAATATCATATCAACATATGTCCTAATACGCTTCGTTTGCGAGCTAGGGCTACAGAAAGACCTTTCTCGTACAGCTACCCTCGTGAAAAGATTGTAACGTTAATTAAGGTGAGAATTGGTGATTTCTTATGGTTTTTGACCTGAAAAATCGAATAAATAGATTCCAGAACGGTATCTCAGTGGTTTTTGAGAAATCCGGTATGAAAACTAAAAAATTGGGGTAAAGCTCTCTGTTTTTCATGTTTGACGTACAAACATTATTAATTGAGCAGTAAATACATAAAAGTTTTAAATAAAGTTTGTAGAGAATTTAATTTTTAACAAAATATTGTATTTGTAAGTTGAATAAAACAAAGAAAGGCTAGAAAAATTCGAATTTTATTTAGAAACCTTGATCTAGACCAAAGTGCATTGTACGTACCAGTTTATAATAAATGTTCAAAAATGACCCCGGCATTTTCAAAAAATTTCTTGGAAAGTTTTTGCAATGCCTTTGTTGCTCTTTTTTAGTTCTTCTGGTCTCTCTTTAAGTTGCTGATTCGCATTCATAATGCGGATAATTTTGGATGCAGCTGATAATGTATTTTTGTTTTGTATACGATATTTTTCAATCATCCCTAACGAACTTGGTGGACAGGAATATAGAATCCACGACCGATTCATTTCTCAGGGAAATTATGTTTTAAGTGAGTTTAAACGGCAAAAGAGCAGTGGGGATCTATATTTTGATCTCAGCTTTAGAGGAACATTTTCAAGCAGCTGCGGCAATTATTTTTGAAGAAAGTGCAAGAAGACCTCAGCATTGAAACGGCCGGGTAATATGAATAGTCCAAACAGCTGATTATGAAGAAGGCTGTACCATACATTGACGCTAAATCGGTGTTAAAAATTTCCTTCTTCCGTTTCATGAGGATTTACTTCTGCCCATGTATCACCATTGCGTAAATTGTTGATGGAATCTTGAATTAAATTTGCCTTATCGGTTAACAAAACATATTTCTAGAGTTATCGATTTGGATTCCACTTCTTGCAGAGCTCAAAGCGAAGCGGACCGTCTTCTGGGTTTAGATGTTCAACTGGCTATTTATGATAAGGATAAAATAAAACTTGTTTTGTTTAAATGTCCTCCAAACCCTCGAGTGCGAACCTGCGATCCGCTTAGAAAGACGTCGTATATTGACTCTTGGATTGCTCTGAACTGCATCTATAACAATTTCATCAATAACAGCGTCGTGCTGGATAGTTCATTCGTAGCTGTTACGAACACTAGGTAGTGAACCTGTTTTCCGAAGATTGCGAAAAGTCGCGCTAATTGTTTAGGATCTGGAATCCTGCGATTCGGAGAATGTATCTCATATTCTACTAAAATAGCTGTAGCATTACTATTACACACACCCAAAATGAATACCGTATCAGCGTATTTCTCTTTTGTATAAAGTACGTCATTACTACAATAGCAAATCGATCACGTTCAAACTAAAATTCACAGAAAATCTTCGGATAATAACAGCACAGTTTACAGTACCCTATATGCTTAATGTTACAGAATTATTTAAACACTAACACAGTATTACTGATCAGCTGTTCTTATTCTATTGCCAACTTTGAAATAATAACTTTTAAAATAATTTATTTTATTTTTGTCATTCATAGAAAAATACAATCTAAGTAATTTTTATTTTTTTATTTCACAATCGTGTAACCTCCATTGTATTTTTAATTTTTAACCGTAAATTTTGTTTTTACAAATATTTCAAATCACCAAAAAATATTTGGTTTTTGTTCACATTAAATAAATACTTTTCTGATAAATGTAGTAATGTACTGTTTCTAATTAAGATTCGAATTTTTCTAAGCTTTATATTTATATTCAACTTATCTTAAACTATTTTATTTATAAAATTTTCTACGAGTGTTTTATAAAACATTTTATGTGTTTACAACCCATTTGATAGAGTTATTGTACTTCAAACATAAAAAAAGGGGTTTTTACTTCAATATAATGGTTTTCACCGAAGATTTCTCAAAAATTACTATAGATACGGTTCTAGACCATTTTATTTTATTCCATTTTGCAAGTCAAATACCTTAAGAAATCACTATTTCTGCTCCTTAAATAACGTCCTAAAAATTTCAATATTACCTCATTTCACCAGGTAGCGGTAATTCGAGCGAACTCTCTCACTAGCCGCTATTTCCAAACTAAGCATTTTAGAACATAAGTATATATGTGCTACTTCCATTATTTTCACGAGTAGTGTAGGCTATGAAAGCCTAGCCTAGGCTATGAAAGTAGTGTAGCCCGGAAGAACTTAGTGGTATACTCTGTACATATTACTAAAAATTATATATATGTAAAATAGTAAAAATTATAATTTATTGTTGTATATAAATTGCAGTTTATATTGTAATTCTGAAAAAAAATTTCATGTAATTAAATATCTACAATTGTTCCATCGGAACAATGAATAGGTGTGTTGAAGGTCTATATTTGATATGAATGAGTGAAAGACTATCACTAGCAATTAATTCTCTAAATTCCATTTTATTCTGGCTGGTACTTTGTAACGGATGTCGACGATTGACAATGAGATTAATATTTTGTTGCGTATGAAATAATATTATGCCTGACTAGTACTCGAACCCATATTCTCCGGATAAAAGATGGGGCATTACAACTATGGTATGGAGATCGACCGAAAATATAATGAAAGAAATTTTGAAAAATATATTGTTAAATAAACTAGAATTAACTGAGAAGTAGAATAATTGTTTATTTTTTATTCTATTTTTATTGCTAATATATCTTATTTTCATTATATTTACCAATTTTTTATTTTAAAGCATGTCTGTTTTACTTTTAATGTATTCCCTAAAATAAAAGAGTTGATTAAGGAAAAATATGAAAATTATTGATAAATTTTACCCCTATAAAATTACACTACGTTGTAATATTATATAACATTTTTACAACATGGAAAGTGATGAATCCACATTTTGGCGTATAAAATCACTACAAAAATAAATAAAAATGTTTCTAATATGTTTTTTCATAAAATAAAATATTGGATCAAACTATAAATTTTTACGACAGATAAAAAATAATTGCCTTTGCTGAAAATAACCTTAACGCGAACGAATAAAACTTAAACTGTATTATATAAAATTATATAATTCTTTGTTAAATTAAGTTTTAGTTATCCTAAAACTAATTATTTAATATGACGTAATAAATTTTAAATAATTACAAAAAAAAATCAGAAATTTATGGAATAAAAAATAATATTAAATATGCCAAGTACAAAAGAATTCATTATATCTACTGTAATTTATAATTAGGTATATCATATGTTCTGAAAGCAGTAGTCTGCGTTGTGTAAGGGAATGAATGTAAATGTTGTGAATGAGAAAAATATGGTGTTGAGGAAGGATTACCTAGTTCGAGCTTTGTCGGACTTCAATCTTTACTTTTATACTAATTTTCCTATTTCATGAAGATGCGATTTTTTTATTTAAATATCTTTTTTATATATATCATAGGAAAGTTTGATTAATTCAACTTATCTTATTTATTTTATTATTATTATTATTATTATTATTATTATTATTATTATTATTATTATTATTATTATTATTACCACCGATAATTTTTTTGTACAAATTTTTGGGGCGGATTCAGGGTATTTTATTGTATTTTTTATATATTCAATAAATCTTATAATCAATGAAAAAATAAATTGTAAACTCTGGAGAATTCTTGATAAATGATCTTATGAAATACATACACGAAATATGTTCTCCGAAATTCATTTCCATATAGCTTTTAATGTTCACTACATTTCTTACAGTATATGAGGATGCATAAATTAAGCAGTTTTCCAAAGAAGAAGCAAGAAAAGGATTGGAATAATTCGATCTGGAGGACCATAATTTCAGCAAAATCATTCACCCATATAGCGATTTTTACTTTAGGAACGCCATAGATCTCCCGTTGTATGTGCTAAGTTGTAATTTGTTACAGAAATTAATTATTATACTTGTTTTTGTCTGTAGATATTGTATTTTGCACCTCTTGGTAAAAACATCATATATACTGATCACACTCTTCATTTTTTTAAAAATGGTGAAAAAATATATTTTTTGGAAAATTTCGTACATAAAGATCTTCTGGATGGATGGACACTTAATTGACGGTGTCAGAAATTTATACTGATCGTACGTACTTGATTTTTTTGTATTCATGTAAACGCTTTAGATAAAACCATACTTCGTTCATGTAATCTTTTGTATATGTGGAACTATATGTTTTTGGTTTTTATTTTAAGGAATCTATTGGTCTTATTTATAAATGGGTTACTATCCTTATTTTGTACCAGTTATATGCTTTATTAATACATATCCCGTACTAAATTCAAACATTTGATGTTAAAACAATTTTTGCACCTTCAACGATTCACGAGGTCATATGAAACACAAGAGTAAATCTTAATGTTTCCTAAGCATTTAATAATTATATAAAATAATATTGATTCATGAACGTAACGTTCACATTTAAATTAATTAAATATATTGAATGAATCTTGATTCGATTCATTTCGTTTAGTGAATGATCCTGTTTTGTAAACGAAAAAATTCATGATTTATAAAAAAATATTATTTTTATATCGTATGATTCTTTATAAATTGGAAAACAAGATTAGGCAAAAACCCCGTTTACAAAATTTCAAGTGTGGGAATATCTTTTTAATTGGTTTAATTAAGGTCTGTCTTTATCTTTTTTGAGATAAGTTTCATTAACAAACCTATAGAGGAAGCGTACATTGAGTCGTGGTTGGCAATCTGAATTGGAGATTTAAATGGTTTATATGCATTTAAATTAAATTTATGCTTTGAGAGTGCCTAGAACAACAACCGTTGTTTGTATTTTTTCTACTCCTAATTTTAATTTTCATTCCAAAATTTGGCTAAAAATATTTCCTTGAGGCTGTTTCGTAATATTGTTTAATTACCAATAATTATCGTTGATTAGTTTATTGTTTTTTCGTTTTCATTCATTTTTTCTTTCTTTTATACATAATTTTTCCCCGTCTAGATAGCGCTATAACTCTAAAAGGAAAAGTATTGTATCGATCCAATTTGGGCATATGCTGTGACCTTGCTGAGCAATGTGACCTTGCTGTACAGCAAGGTCACTCTCAGTATGACAATATTTCGCTTAATTAAGATCATATTTTTCTTAGGCACAGTTAACAATTAAAAAATAAAAATATTTGCAAAAAAATACTTTTAAAACGCACGCTAACCACAAAAAAAATCTAAACTAGTGGCAAAGTGGGCATACTATGTCAATAGTATCCCCCTGTTACCACAATGAGCTCTAGTGCAGCCCACCATCTTGAAATTTCCCTTTTTCCTTGTGGAATATTCCATTTTCTCGCATTCTCTTGGACCGGAAAACTTTTTAAATTCTACCGGGTTGGCAACCAAATTATTTTTCACACTTTAAATATTAATTATTTATTTAATTTAATTTAGATAATATTTCAATAGTTGGTTACACTGACATACAACTGTTTTAGTCGTCTGCTATGTTGTAACGTCACAGGTAAGCTGTAAAATTAAATAATTCAATAAATTTAAAGTGTAAAAAATATAAATCGGTCTGGTTGGGTCTCGAACTCGTTCGCCAGTTTGACTCTGTAGCTAGTGCGTTAAGCCTCGCGGCTACTCCAGCAGCCAACCGTACAAGCGAACATTGTTCTACATGTTGTGAAATTACATTAGTTTAATTAGTGCCGACCTTCGCCGCTAGTACCACCACACTCGCACGAATTAAATACAGTATGCGTGCAGGCATTAGTTAGTATCATTGAATTAAATAAACGAAAAAAATACTATATTTAAATAAAATTGTATGTATTTTAAATTAAGTTGTGTGTGTAAGCCGTGCATCAGAAACAAACCACAGCTGTAATTTTTTTTTCTGAGTTTCTACTGATGATTGTTTACAATCAAAATAGCCACATAAATTTAGATTTTAATTAAATTTCTGTGAATGATGTTACAAGCGTATTTTTTTCAATTTTTTTATAACCATTTAACCGCAGAAAGGTATTAATTTTTTGTTATTCTTTATTAATATCGTAAATAAACTTTTTACTTGTCGACCAGAAGGGTTAGAGAGGTGTGTATTAATAATCGCTCGTCGTTTATATTTATGTTTTATGTTGTCATTGATTGTTATTTCATTTAAATATATTTTTTAATTTCCTTGATTGATATAATAACTAATTTTATTGTCTGTGGGAATTTAGTTTTAATTATCCAGAATAAGCAAATCGGTTGGAAATGGGTAATTTGTTTATTCAAGGTGAGATAAGATTCATTTAGTAGTTGTGATTTGTGTTATCAAGTAGTTTCCACAGTAATTAACATAATTTAAGTAATCAACATCCAATAATTTCATTTTGATAAATTTTTGATTTGTGTACTATGATAGTAAGGTTCTTTAGAATTATTATATACCTATCTAAATTTATAATAAGCTAGCAGACCCGGAAATGCTTCGCTATTACTAGATTTGAGTATATATATAGATTAAAGGAACACAATTGAAAGTTTGATAAAACATTAACAAAATGAACATTACGGAACTTTACAAAATTAAACCTTTCCTTTTTCCCCTTTTACCCTTTCACTCCTTTCCCCCTTGTCTTTTCCCTTTCCCATTTCTCTTTCTCCCTTTCCTCTTTTCTTTCTTTTCCTTTCCCCTTTCCATTTCCTTTTCCCCTTATTTCTTTTTTACATTTTTCCCTTCTTCCCTTTTATGTTTTTCGATTATTCTCTTTTCCTTTTCTCCCTTTTCCCCGCAACTAAATCGGTCCAGTAGTTTTTTGTTTATAGAGAACTTACATATCGAAAATATTGAAATGGAATCGTAAATATCTAGTATAGCGTGTGTTGTTTTTACGTCCAATAGATTGCGCTGTTTAAAAAAAAATAAACATGTTTTTACGTGTCACTGGTGTGACATGTTAGGTATATAAATAGCAGATACATAAAAACATGCGCGTATTCGAATGCAACGTTGTGTCAAAATTTCAAAGCAATCGGTGAATAACTTTCGGAGATTTAAGATTTTGATCAAACGAACATTTACGTTTATTATGTAAAGAGTTTCTTTTCAACCTTGCAATCACGATATATCGTTATTATGATAACCCCACGCTTTTTTTTATTTACTTTTCATTATGTAGTTACGTTTAAATTTTAAATCAAATTAATTTGATGATTACTCTAGTAAATTAATCCTAATAATATAATAAAAAAATATATAAGATGATTAACATAAAATATAAGCAGATTTTGTTAGTAAATTTAAGTTAGTAAAAACAATGAAATTAATTAAAATAAAATAAATGTGAAAAGTCAACGTTACTAAAATAAGAAAAAAATAAATGAAGTGTAAAAAAAAGTAAATTAATAACTTTGAGTTTGTTATTCCAAAACATTGAGCTTTGTTTAAGACGTAATTCCAAAATTCCAATTAAATTGAACTCTCACACTTTCAGTGATGGAAAACGTTGTCTATTGACAGAAAAATCTTATTTCTTTTTTTTAATTATGATTTTCTCTTTTCCAAATAAAAAGAAGCTAATAGTAAAAAATAATAATAAAAGTAATAATGGAGTATCATAAAATAAAATGTTATGACACCCACACACACACACACACACACACACACACACACACACACACAGAGAGAGAGAGTGAGAGAGCGTGAGTGAGAGTGATAGTGACGGAGTGGAAGAGATACAAATTCCTTTAAGTAGGGTAGGATTTGTTGAAGATTTATGTTACATCCATTTTTTTTATGGTAAATATTTCCTTTTTCACCCTGTAAAAACACGCGTGTACTATATTATGGTGGGCAACCTGAAATGGGAGTTCGAATAATTTTGATTTTTTTTAACCAGATCTCGTATCTACTATTTTGATAATTCTATACCTACAACTGCATAGTGTTTATTTATTATTATTTTTTTTTTAATCGTAGGTGGAAATACTGTATTTGTAATGTTATGTAATTATTGTTTTCAGTAAAATCTCCTTATTCGCGTGGGTTAGAGACCGTAAAAATGCCGCGCGAATATAGAACAGAAGTAATACTCATTTAAAGAAGAATGGTTAGGTTCTATGTAAAATGAAAAAAAAAACCATGTGTACTTACTTAGGGCGATGTTATTGATGAAATACTGACGGAAACATTAATTGTAACCAATGCTTTAGTACACTTCGTCCCCAAAGTTGACGAAAAGATTCGTGAAAACCGCCGTTTCACAATAACTGAGCTTTCTTTATGTTTCCCAAAGTTTCACGGACGGATGTTGTTTGAAATTGTTTCACAGAAGCTAGGCTACCACAAATTTTGTGCAAGATGGGTAGGTCACTGTGTGGTTGAGATCACAGGCGGCAGCATTCTATGACAAAGGAATTTCAAAGCTTTTCCACCGCTATGATCAGTGCCTGAATTTGTATGGTGATTATGTTGAAAAGTAGTATTTTAGTCCCTCTTTCATATGTATATAATAAAAAGTATTTTTTGTACTTGGTTTTTTAAAATTCCACAACGTTCCTTACTTTCTGAATAGCCCTCGTGTATATATATATATATATATATATATATATAAAAGTGTGTGTGTGTGTGCGCGCGCGTGTGTGTGTGTAATATTGAACTGGGGTTTCGAAATACTTTGACTAAGTATTTCTTTCCAGGTAATATATAAGAAGTCTTATCTGAAAAAAGGGGAATAATTGAAATTAAACCTTTTTAGTTTTATACTTTTAATTAACATGGATGAATTTTTTCTTTAAATTGATTAACTAAATATAGTGCTATTATGAAATAATTTTCTTCTTAGCTCGTGAAGATGTCATTTTTAGGTAATTTTTAGGCAGCGACATCTAAGGTCATTACCCCTAGTCAAACTCTTTAAATAAGAATTAAATCACGAGCTGGATCGTCATATGTAAGGATGTACGGGCCTTTAATAAAACTTTTAATAACACATTAATTAAAATCAAAAATAAACGTAACATGAGACATTTTCAACTCACCGGGTTGGTCTAGCGGTTAACTCTTCATCGCAAATCAGCTGATTTCAAAGTCGAGAGTTATAAGGTTCAAACCTAGTAAAGGTAGTTAGTTACTTTTATACGGATTTGAATACTAGATCGTGGATACCGATGTTGTCAGTGTTTTCTCTCTCTTTTCTGTTTAACTACTGTAAGGTATTACTTTAGAGAATGAATGAGGATGATTTGTTTAAATGTAAATGAAATGTAGTTTTGTACAATCTCAGGTCGACCATTCCTGAGAAGTGTGGTTAATTGAAACTCAACCACTGAAGAACACCGGTGTCAACGATCTAGTATTCAAATTCGTATAAGAGTAACTGCATTTACTAGGATTTGAACCTTAGAACTTTCGATTTCGATATCAGCTTATTTACGATGACGAATTAACCAACGTGTTAATTAACAAGTCGGTGTTTTTTCGATGAATCGGAGAAACTCCATTTACGGGCGAAGTGTAGGACTCGCTAACAGGTTCCACAAGATGTTACAAAGAGTGCGTATGTCTGCCTGTGCCCTACCGACTAAACCTCCTATCTCACCGATCCTCCCTCCCGGGGCCAGATCCGCAGTTAAGCATTACATAGCCCCGGGAGGTACCTTTGAGCTCGAGGGTGTTCCATCGCCGTCGCCATCCACTCATGCTTGAAGAACGACGGCTCCGCAGGGGGTTGACCTTCACTTATTCGCTCTCCGGTCCTTTTCTTCACCTTCTCCAGGACTTTTTCAGGTATTCTGCTGTTCCTGTCCTAGCCTCCTGGTACTTTTTCTGGGTAACTCCTGCGATGTATCTTGAAATGGTGTTAAACTGATGTTCGTTCTCCACCATTTTAGCGATGATATTTTTCACGTTCTGCTGTTCCACCAGCTTTTCACACTCTTGCCTCTTATTGTCCCGTCTTGGACATTCAAAAATTACATGATCCCGGGTGTCCACCTCTCCACAAAGGAGACACTTTGATGACACTTTTTTTTGATGACACTTCTCATCTTCAGCCCATCTCCTCTTACACACATTCGACCGTTCCTGAGAACGGTCGACGTCAGACTGTACAAGACTATATTTCATTTACATTCATCCTCTGAATAGCTTACGGTGATTCCAAAGGCTAAATAGATAAAGAAGAACAAGAGATATATACGTAAATAAGACAGTTACATAACAAATAAAGTGTAAAGGGCCCTGAAATTTAAATAAAACTAAAACATTAAAATAAACTAAAATAAAACACAAAGAATGCTGGATAATAACATATATTTGTTAATTCTATGTTCGTTTGGATACAAAGTGTCTTCCCGTAGAGGAATTTTAGTTAAACACAACATATTAACTTCGTCGAATGCTTGCTATAAACTCGTTAGTAATCCGTTGGAATGTAATTTCTTCATGCAGTTACGTTTTCTTCGTTGCAATTTTTTTAATCAGCAGCAATATTGTTTCTTAGTCCGTATCTCTTTCTTCTTGTAATTATTCATTTAAAACATGTTTACGAGGTTCTTTATTTTATGTTAAATTTAATATTACGTTTTATATCTTCGCTGTTTTAAATTGTAAAAGATAATACGTATTCTGTCTTTTCGATCTTTCTCTACCGAGTTTTTAACATTGACGTTTCTAGTTGTTTTTTTTACCATTATTTTTTTACACCTAGAAAAACGTGATGTCGTATTGTTTCAAATCATTGTGAATAGCCGGCCTCCGTTGCGCGAGTGGTAGAATCTCGGCCTTTCATCAGGAGGTCCCGGTTTCGAATTTCGGTCAGGCATTTTCACACACGCTACAAATCATTCATCTTATCATTTGAAGCAGTTCCTAACGGTGGACCTGGAGGTTTAAACAACAACAAAAAAATATCCGTGTGAATAATTTCAACACTTTTTCAACACAAGGAATTTGATTATAATAAAAGACCAATTATAAAAATAAGATTAAAAAATTTTGAAATTTTCGTTCTGGTTTATTTAATAAATCTCTTTTTATCCTGTTCAGACTTTCGGAATTACCGTTCAGGTATTACTTCAGAGGATGAATGAGGATGATATGTATTAGTGTAATTGAACTGTAGTCTTGTACAGTCTCAGTTTGACCATTCCTGAGATGTGTGGTTAATTGAAACCCAAACCACCAAAGAACATCAGTTTCCACGATCTAGTATTGAAATCAAGTAAATAGATCTATTTGTAATTAAACTTATAACAATTTTTAATATTTATTTATAAAATTTATATTTATAATTCATGTAATGTTTTTTAAAAATGTTTTCGTGTATTGTCTATGATATAATTGACAGATATCATATATTTTAAACGTAAAACTATCATATAAAAATATTAAATTGACCGATTTTATTTATAATCAAATTAAATTAAAAGCTCAATAGATCTGATATAGACTTCCTAATAGTATACTTTTTATTAAAAAAAAAACCCTATTTTCTATTATTGCAAAATAATTAATTTTTCTTAATGTTTGTTTTAATGAAATATAGAACTACTAAAAGACAGCTAAGTGATTTTACGTCTAGGCTATGTTAAATATGCCTTTGCTTTCTATTAAAAAGAAAAAGAAAACTTTTTTCTATTTTATTTGTAATAGGAGTTGAAAACGGATTGTAAAACGTGAATGATTAGCCAAAGGGTGGACATTTGGTGGTAGAATTGGGTTATGGCGGGTCCTGTTGGATAAATGCCAATTGCCAAGTTGTTTATTACGCCAACTTTCTACTGGTACTTATTTCTTATTTTGGTTGTAGGGGTACGTAACATAATCACTCTTTAAAAACTATGAACTTAGGTGACGTTTAAATATTGTTGTATAAATAAAATTTATATTATACTCGTAGTTAGATCAAAGTAAAATTAAAATAATTGTAAGTTTTTTATTCGACAAAGAAAAATTACGTCTTAACGATCATATACAATTTTTAGGGGTTAATAAAATAAATAATTCCTATTTTAACCCGCCGGGTTAGTTTAGTGATTAAACTCGTCATCGTCAAATCAGCTGATTTTCGAAGTCGAGAGTTCTAAGGTTTGATTCGTTGTAAAGGCAGTTCATTTTGTATGGAGTTGAATGCTAGACTGTGGATTCCACTGTTCTTTGGTGGTTAGGTTTTAATTAAACACACGTCTCAGGAGCGGTCAACCTGTGTTTGTTTCAGACCACGTGCTTGCCGATACATTTAAACTTAATTGCACTTCGTCAGGCTTGGCATGCCGGTAGCCGTAATTCCATTTGACTATAAACACATACCCAGTCCCGACAATAGCAATAAAACTGGTTGGAGAAAACAGCGACTAATTCCTATTTTATACATACGTTTGTTACTTACACAATTAAAAAATATTCAAATGCTTTTTGTTAATTAATTTACTTAGCAATACATTTAGTAATGTAATGTACATAATGCAGCGTATTAAAAACCAGAATTCTTTTTCTTTAAAGAATAGATATTGGCTGGCTGGGTAAGTTTATAGAGGAACGCAAAAGTTATTGACCAAACTTAAAATAATTGATTCAGGACATTTAAATAAAAAAAAGAGTACATATAGACAAATTCTTTATCTCGTTTCGTTTTTTCTCTCTGCCTGTCACTATGTGTGATTTTAATAATAATTATCTTCAGAAAAATTTGAAAAATATGGTATATATGTATCCAGCAACATCTTTAAAATACGAGTATATAAGTTTGAAAATTTCAAAATTGTGCTCATTTAAATTTCTTTATCATTAACTCCATAAATATTAATTTTTCCGAATTCTATTTTACTAGGAAAAGTTGTATTTACTCTAATATTATTAAGAACAAATTGACGTCTTTTTTACTTCCTTGTACGAAGTAAACAGGTATTATGATCGCAAATATTTCGGTTTTCAGATTTCAACCGAAATATCCATTTTCACCATCCCTGAATCCATTTTGAGTAGTTTTCGCGTGACATCTGTACGTACGTATGTATCTCGCATAATTCAAAAACGATTACCCGTGGGATGTTCAAATTGTGGATTTAGGACTGTTGTAACATCTAGTTGTTGACCTTTCCTTTTGATTGCAATCGACTGGACCAAAAGTGTCCAAAAAAGCCCAAAATCCAAAACATTTGGATTTTGGATTTTTTCTTAATTGCAGTAATAAGCCCTCATTGAGAGCTTTCAACGATATATCGTAAGTGGTACTTATTTTCATTCGTTTCAGAGTTATAGCCAAATAAAATTTTAATTAATGAAATATTTGGATCTTACAAGGGGAAGGCACATCGGTTCGAATCCGACTTCATTTCCTTTTTTTAACTTTTTTGTAATTTAAATATATTGATTTATTAATAATTATTAACCTGTGATTGTAAAAAAAAAATAATAAATAAATAATAATTCGGTAATAAAAAAATAAAAAAAATTAAAGAATTGGAGGATCGTATCTCACTTTCAAATGATATATGTGTAAATGAAGTGTAGCAAAAAATGTGTATACGTAATTTAATAAGCGTACAAGGACGTCACAAAAATTACGTCTCAATTTTTATTTCCTATTTTTTTGTACTAATAATAGAAATTGTTATTTGTTCAATTATCGGAAGAAGCGAAAACAGCAATAATTGTCAGACAGTATAAATTTTTGCGATATGCTTTAACAGTTTTAGATATATCTCACCGGCTTATCAACAACGTATTTGAACAAAGTAGGTGTTATTTTTTGTACAGTCAAGATCGTAACATTCTACATAATAGAACACTTTTCTAAATTTACAGAGCTAATAATTAAGACTAAAAAAAAAACCTTTATAATGAAATTTTTAAACTAATTTGTGTTTTAGAAGGGTTTACAGAATTTCATTAAAATAACTCAAAACATGTAAATTTGTATTAAAAAAAAGGCAAAATAAAGATAATTATTTTTTTTCATTTTAATGATTCCTTAAATTTCGATAATACCACCCAGAACAATTAATTAATCTGAAACAAGGATTAATTATCACTATTTAATATGCTGAATTGAGCAGAAAATATTTAGGAACTCAAAATTGGACTATCAATTAGTGTATTGGTTAGCACGTTGGGTTTAAAATGGCCTGATCCGGTTTGATGCCGGGTAAAGGTCTACCAATCATTTTAGCATTCTCCTTTAATTACTTTTGAAGCAGTATCGTTTTTCTTAATAACACCTTAAAACATAAATCTTTCTTTAAAGTACATTTTTCACTGTTACAAACTTTTCAATAATAGATTACGATTTGTTGACAAAGTATCTAACAAAATAATTCTCTTTAAAGGATTTTTAACTTTTTTTTCCTGTCTAACCTCCGGGAATTACTTTTTGTTCAGGTATTACTTCAGATGATGAGGAGTGTAGTAAATGAAGTGTAGCCTTGTACAGTCTCAGTTCGACCATTCCTGAAATGTGTGATTAATTGAAACCCAACCACGAAAGAACACCGGTATTCACGATCTAGTATTCAAATCCGTATAAAAGTAACTGTCTTTACTAGGACTTGAACGCCGGAACTTTCAACTTCCAAATCAGCTGATTTGGGATGACGCGTTCACCACAAGACCAATGTGGTGTGTTAAAGGATTTTTAACTTAATTGGATGGCCGGCCTCTGTGGCGCGAGTGGTAGCGTCTCGGCCTTTCATCCTGAGGTCCGGGGTTCGAATCCCGGTCAGGCATGGCATTTTCACACACGCTACAAATCATTCGGCTTCATCCACTGAAGAATGCCTAACGGTGGATGCGGAGGTTAAATAAAAAAAAAAAAACAACTTAATTGAATGAGTTGTGTATCGATTCGTTTATTAAACAATCTAAACCAGTTCATAGAATTTATAATCTAGTTCTTATTAATTGGTTTACAAGATGTATTATTGTGCCTTGCTTTTAATATTTTTTGATTCTTATCTCTTTGACTTTTTTTTTATTCTTTTTCAAATGATTCATTAAATTTATATGTATTTCAGTCTGTGACAATCAGTTATGCTGTATATTAACGTAATTTTTGTTGTTGTTAAATAAATTCATTAATTCACCATCGAAACTTCTGAAGCTTGTACATGTCAATATGAAAATGACATTTTTAGCGTAAAAACTGTATGCCTAATTGGGATTCATATCCGGCACCACAAGATGAAAGACCGAGATGGTATCATTCTGCCACGGAGGTCGGCTAGATTTTCTACTTATTTTGTGAAAATAGATTGAAATTTTCATTAATTCTGTTAAGCTTTTTCACAAAAATGTTTGTTTCTCTATAATTGTAATTCAATTACCGATAAATGTAACCTTCTGCAATTTTTAATTATATATTTTTTTTTTTAAAAATCCGTTTGACAAAACTGGATTTTTTTGGCAAAAGCTTCAACAAAGTTAATTGAACAAGGATGAAGTGATAATATTAATTACAAAAAAAAGATGTATTCTGCTGACATGGAATTTGCTGAGCTATTTATTTATGCAGTATAATTACTTCATAATTAACTAAAATAAGCTTGTTGATGATGAAACCAGTAATTTGTTCGTTCATAGTGTTTCATTTAATAACTTTGATTAAAAAAAAAAATAAAAAAATAGATATTGTTTGTTTTTATTATTTTCAGTGTATTAGTTAAAAAATAATTGATTAATCAAAATAAATCATATATTAACAATAAAGTGGTTTTCGTATGAAAATTAAAATGATCGTTAATTTAGTACCTTGATTCATAATTTTATAAGTCTGTTAAAAAACTTACTTCAGTTTGGGCTTATAGAATGAGGATTTTGAAATAATTAAAATATATATTCGACACTGTAACGGTGTTATAAATAATTTTCTTTTTTTATTCTGATGGTCATCTCGAAAACGAGGTTCGGGTTTTTTTTGCAAATCTTTATGACTTACGTTGCAACTACTACAGCTAGTTCATCTAGAAATAAAAACATACGTAATTGACTTGAATGCTATTTACTGCCCATCCCATTGTCACTCTAAACATTCGTAGTTGACGCGTTTTGGAGTACCTCCATTTACAAAAATATTTTAGCACAAACTATGTGAATTGTGCGAAAAGTATAGTAAAACTGATTTTAGCACACTTCATACAGAGTTTTCTAGAAGTAATTTTGAGAATGATGATACTCCGAAACGCGTCAACTACGATTGTTGCAATGCTAGGCATTGCTAGAGTGGCAATGCTAGGATGGGCAGAAAATAATACTCAGTATACTATTATAATCCAAACGGAAATATAAAATAGTGAAAGAAAATCTGTTATGTAAGTACGCATGTATGTATATATGTGTATCGAAATGCATTTTACAGAAAACTTTATTAAAGCAAATTTGTTACACTGCATAAATAATTCAAAAACTTATTTTACAAAAAACTAATCCCACCTCTTAAAATTGAAATATATGTTTTTTGTTCTTCTGCTCTATCTCTCTTTGGTTATATATTTTTTCCAAAATTTTTGAAAGTGTATACTACCTATACAGGGTGTCCCATATAAAACGCAACTCATAAGGTTGAGTTGCGTTATTGTGTCCACAAGAAAGTGAAATATATATATACAAATGTAAAGGGTGTCCCATATAAAACGCAACCCAACCTTATATTGGTAGGTATTGAAATAATAAAAAGGCATGTGTAAATGTAAATGTAATTTTTATTATTACCATCCATTACCTTACATTTAGAGTAAATGTTGGAAGTGGCCGCCATCTTCTTGAATACAAGCTTCAATTCTTTTTATAGCGTTTCTTGCAACTTTTTTCAAAGTTTGTGGCTGGATATTTAATACAGCTTGTTCAATATTGACTTTCAATTGTTCATGTGTTCGTGGTTTGTTGCTGTAGGCTTTTTCTTTGAGGTAACCCCGTAGAAAAAAATCCGCCGCAGTCAAATCTAGAGATCTTGGTGGCCACAAACCTCGACCGATAACACGATTACCAAAGAATTTCTGAATGAAATCAGAAGTTGAACCTGCGTAGTGCGATGTCGCAACGTCATGTTGTAGCCAGCAGTGTCTTTCTTCCTCTTCCGAGAGTGCGATGAACTGAAATAAAATATCCTGATATCGTTCTGCATTAATGGTGTACTCGAAAAAAATAGGACCGATTATTTTTTTCCGCGATATCGCGCACCACACTCCCAACTTCTGCGGGTGTAATTGTTTTTCGTGATAAACGTGGGGATTTGCAGCGCTCCAAATTCTACTGTTTTGGCTGTTTACGTAGCCATCCAAATGAAACCGTGCTTCATCTGTGAAAAATAACGAATCCATAACGTTAATTCCCTCACGCAGAAATCGACGGAACCGTTGACAATATTGTAGCCGTTTTTCTTTGTCGGGATCAAGAAGTTGATGAACCGTTTGAATGCGATAATGTCGTAATTGTAATCGTTTGGTCGCCCGATGAACAGTTGATTTAGACAAATTAATTTCAGCAGACAAACGTCTGATCGATTTATTTGGCGAGGCGAGTAATCGGTCTTTGATTTCAGCGACTGTATCTGTATTCAACACCGACGCAGATCTTTTCTGTTCCTTGTTATTAACAGAACCGGTCTCTCTAAATTTTGCGACTAACCTTAATACTGATATTTTGTTAGGAGCTGGTTTATCCGGGTACTTAAGGCGAAACAAATCTTGCACTGCAACCGCTGATTTCGTACTGAAGTACGACTCGACAATGAAAACACGTTCATCTAGCGAAAACACCATCATGTCTCTAGCAATACACTGAACGTTATGATTGCATTGTTGTTACTATCGGTAGTGTTCTACTGCGTCGCCGCGATGTTCAGATGTTGGACGAGTCCATTTCAGTAAGGGAGTAAGCTTGACTTTTGAAATTTCATGGATGAGTGATTGATTGGTTGCGTTTTATATGGGACACTCTGTATAAAGCCATCAAGAAACACGTACTTTTTTTATTTATAAATTCCGGGTCTAAAATGCAAAATAATTTTTTCGGAAATTTTATTTTTCTTATTTTAGCTTTTATTGAAGAGGCTAATAGAGTTAGAGAAAATGATACTTAAGCAAATTTTTTAAGTTTAATCAATAAAGGAATATATTTAGGAAAAAAGTTTCATAAAATTTATTCGAAACCTCTAAAAGTATAAATATATATATTTTTTTAATAGCCGACGTAGTCATTCAGTATTTTGCAAACGTTTTTATTAATTCTAAAGTTATTACAAATATCTGTTTGTCTAAAATTTTAAACTCTCCACAAATGGCTATTAAAGTATTTTTGATTTTTGTATGAAAAAAATTAATTGTTAGCTAATGAAAGTTTTTGAAAGAATAATAGTTTGCTTTATGAAAAATCATACGATACGGAGAGTACTGATGAAATTATTAAAGACATATTACATTTTTTTTTTCTGAATATCAGTTAAAAAAGTATTTTATAAATAAAAAATACAAGTAAAATAATTAAAAACAGAACTAGGCGTAAAATTTATATAATTAAATTAATTATATAATATATTAATTATATAATTAAACATTAAATGGACATTAATAGGTTTATAAAATGGACATTAAAAGATTTAATCCAGAGGAACTGTAATTTTTCTCTATCTTGTACTACATACTTATATGTGGAACTATTTGGTAAATGAGTCGTGAATATTGTAGAATATTGTAATATTTATATTGTTTCGTTCATTATTTATAGTTACAGTTTCAACCGGTATAAACGGAATGAATCGTTCTTGTTAATTAAAAGAATGTTAACAAATATGTTAAAAAGTTTTAAATCTGTTAAAAATTAAAAAAACACCACTGCCAAAAAAAAACTAAAGGAAACTAGAGTTCACCACCTAGCGATCGAAGTTGAAAACTTGTGGGCACGTTTTTTTTTAAATTAGCGCGTTAAGCGTGCGGTTGACAATTTCGTATATTGTGTTTCTTTGTGGTATAATTTTTTTCAGTTTTTTTAAAAATACATGTATATAAACAAAATTTATATAGCCTATGAAACTTCCAGTAACGTAAAGATTCCAGTGCAGGGTCATACATTTAAATCGGTTCAGCCGTTGAGCTACTACGGTGAAACAAACATACTTTTTAGGCAGTCGTGTTATAAAAAGTCATAGGTGTATCAATATCGATGATATTTTATGTAAGGATGATGTTAGTTTTCCCACTAATAGACGCGACAACTGTAACCCGCCGAGTTAGTCTAGTAGTGAACGCGTCTTCCCAAATCAGCTGATTTGGAATTCGAGAATTCCAGCGTTCAAGTCCTAGTAAAGGCTACTTTTATACGGATTTGAATACTAGATCGTGGATAACGGTGTTCTTCGGTGGTTGGGTTTTAATTAACCACATATCTCAGGAATGGTCGAACTGAGATTCTACAAGGCTAAACTTCATTTATACTCACACATATCAACCTCATTCATCCTCTGAAGTAATACCTGAACGGTAATTCTCGGAGGCTGAACAGGAAAAAGAAAAGACGTGACGGCTGTGATGTCGATGTCGGTGAGTTTCCATTCTCGCTTATATGCTTCAAAAAAATCTCCCATTTTCTTTCTTTTTCATATATACGTGGCCTTTTCTAAATTCTTGATCCTTCCGTCAATCCAGTAAGTGCATTTCACCGGTCACAGTGATATTTTACTCCGAATTTTTGGGAGAATATTTTTAATTTTTGCTCTTAATCTCATAAACTGGGTCTCGTAATTTATAAATCGTAGATTTATTCACTGTTAGCATTGTCTGTAAACTACAGAGTAGCTTCCTGTTCATTTCAATATGCCAGTTATAGTGGCGCAATAGCCTTTGGTTTATACCGAGGCGTAACCATTTTACATTTTGTTTTGATCTCTATTTAATAGTTTATAAAATACTAAGGTAGCTCTTAAAATATTTGTGCTGTAAGCTTTTAAATATTTAACTTTGTCGGGTGTACGTACTTCTGCTCTAACTCATGTTGGACGAAGTTTCACATAAGCATTAATTAGTAGATATTAGCAAAAAACCAAGAAATTAAATTAATTTTTAATAAAATAAATACAATTTGCTTATAGGATGATATTAGTTAAACTATTAATTAACACATCTTTATAGTTTATTAGTTGATCGGGATTTGGCTGTGGGAGACCTCTGATGCTACTTATTTTAAATATCTATAGTCATGATGAAGATTTATTTTTATATCTTTCAATAATCCTTCAATCTTCCTTTTATTTTCTTCTGGTGTGAACGGTAGAGAAGAATTTTACTTATTTGAGCGACGTGTAATAAAATTTATACATAAACTAATATAAAACGCTAAGAAAAATTTTAGGGCCATCTTTCTGTGTAACTGTCCACTTTATTGAAGAATTGGAGGTTCGTATCATACATTCAAATGAAATAAGTTTAAATGAAGTACAAAAAAAAAATGTGTATATGTAATTTAATTAGCGTGCAAGGAAGTCATGTGGTGTCTACATCAGATTGTTTTACTTAGGGTACCGTCTTAGCTTGTCTTTTCCGGAGGTCTATCTTTCATTTTTATATTTCTTTCAGTCTGTTTCTCTCTGGTGTTCTTATTACATGCTTAATGTATGTTTCTCACTTTTACCTTTTTTTTAACCTCCGGGACTACCGTTAGGCATTACTTCAGAGGATGAGATGAATGATAATTTTTGTAGCGTGTGAAAATGCCATACCTGACCGGGAGTCGAACCTGGGACCTCCGGATGAAAAGCCGAGACGCTACCACTCGCGCCACGGAGGCAGGCCACTTTTACCTTGGTTAAAGTTTATAGATACTTAAACAGGGCTCTGAAGTACGATTATTTAAAAGTATATATATATATATTTTTTTTTATATATTATCGGGAGTGAAACGTTTTTTGGTCTAGCAATAACTTGTTGGGAATCATATTACCATTAATTTTTTTTATAGGGAAAATATTGTAAGTAAAAATAAAAAGAAAGGAACATTCCCAGACGAAAAACTTACAAAATAATACAAAAAATTGGATAACATTATAAGCACTGATATTAAGAAACTGAGTACAACGTTAAAATTACATCGGTTTCTTTTTCATTTCTAAATTGTTCTCCATTAACGTACTTTCAAGAGTTTTCTTATAGCACATAAAAAATAATGTTACACACTTTGTTCCCATTCTTTTATTAACACCATTTTCTTTTCTTTTTATTTTTGTGTACTTTTTCATTAGTTTGAATTTTTTTTTTTTTTAAGTTTCAGGTTTAAATTTCTTGTAATAGTTTTTAATTAAGATGTTTTACATCTTACTTTTTAAGTACTGTTTCATTTTAAAATTTATTACAAATCTCTTCTATGTTACTGAAAAAGATTATATATATATATGTATATATGAGAAAGAGATCGAAGAGATCAAAGAGAAAGAGATGAAGAGAGAGAGCGTGAGTATGTAATTTCAAATCATACAAATCATATCTTTTTTTTGGTCTCTTAAGAAAACAAGTTTGTTGAAAACTTAATTATATAGCCTATAAATGAACTACATGGTTTTACAATTAGTTTACAAATAATACTTACATGAATCGATATTATTACTTTGATAAATTTTTTGAAGTTGAGTGGATATCGATTTGCTTATATTATTAGCCCTGCAAATAATATTCCATTTCGTTCTGCATCCTCGCAAAAGATCAAATCAGTTTTATTAGAATATATTTTTCTTACGTGACCTATGAAAAATAAAAAAAATCAAGAAGTGTAATGTCTGGACTCATTTATGATTGTACTGTATATTCTGTTTTATATTTTAATGCGTTATGATTAACTGACTTATGTACCGTAAATGATCACTATCTGGGCTTAAATAAGTTCTTTTTTCTCCCTTTATCTTTCAGTTATTGATAGATAAACAGCATTGGCTACCTCTGGAACTATCACGATGATTGTTTTTCGAGATAAATAGATGGCAGCCTATACAGTAGAGGGTTTAAAATTATTACACACTGATTTTAAATTTCACGTACAAATGTTTTAAAAAAAAACTTGATGTTTATGACAACTGAGCCGCTTATAATAATAGTCATGTTAACATTAAAAATGGAATTTTTTCAAAATATCACCAGATATTCCAGTACAGATATTCTAGAAAAAAAAAAAATAGATATTTCCAGGTATTCCAGAGCATCTGTTGAAATTCTTCAAAATTATCTTGTTTGAATACTCTGAATTCTTTTTTTGTAAGTAGTTCATCGAATCTAACTTCGTTCAAAAAATGTTTATTTTATAATCGAAACAGTATCGTTTTATAAACTACAAATTAAATAACTTAAAAAGCCGCTTGAACTAAGAATTTACCAAATCGATCATCGAGTTGATAAATCAGTTAGTTGCTCTGCAATACAACGTAACGTTGACTCATTTACCATTAAACAGCGGTGAACCCCGATTTTCTAACCGACTAAGTGGATGGAGAAGACTGTCAAAGTCTGTTTCTAATATTTTAAGCGAATAATTTTCTTTGTTGTAGATTTTACCGTTAGAAGAACACAACAATTTTTAAGGATGTTTTTTTATTTATTTCAGTTTATTTTCTTTTGTTGTTTTTTCCTGTAATTTTTAAATGGTTTTATTTAACTGATATTTCGTGTCTATTGTATTGTAAACGGCTGATGCTCTAAACTTGCCATCGATTTTTAACATACTTCCCGATAGGTAAGCGAGGTGAAAATCCGCATAAAAATTTATTGTGGATGATATTGCAGATGATATGTGAAAATTTATTTTCACAAATAAATTTTTTTCTTAGATAATTACTTATGTCAAAAATAAAAATTTCAAATTATTTTATTTGGGAGAACCTCCGTTTTATTATTCGTGAAATAAAAATTTTAAATGAATATTATAAAGATAATTATTATGAACCTTCTTTCTACTAACGTAGATTAGTTTTGTAAGAAAATCCTTTGTTCTCCTGAACCTAAATGATTTTTGTAAAGTCATTTCAGCTGTAGTTTTCATTAGTATAGATGGATTTTATACAGAAAATAATTTAATATTTTATTTATATTAGATTTAAACGACTTTCTTTCAAATGAAAATAATATATATTATTCTTTTAAAATAAAATGAAGTTAATTCTTTTTTTTTTTTATTAATTAAACTGAAGTGTACTTTTTCTTTATTTATGTTATACTTATTAAAATTTTCTGAAGAATGGGAAAAAATAACTAAGAACACTTAATTAGAGAAGTTGAATAATAATTTATTTATTTATTTACTATAAGAGAACAGCTACTTAAGCTGTTATATATTGAACATTCAACAAGAGTAAATAAAAACTGTAATTTGAGAAAAGCAAACAAATACAACCATTATTAAACACATTGCACCAGAAAAATCAAAAACAGCAAACGATATTATTATAAAAAAAGTCTGTAATTATATTAAGTATTTTATCTTTGGCTTAAAACTTAATTAAATACACGGAACTAATCAGTGCAGGTCATATTACTTATGAGCATATTAACTCCTTATCTTTACTTTTGAATTTGCTTTCAATGAACTGAAAGAGGAGTCAGTTTCCTCATTGTAAGCATTGGATACCTCTTTACATCGCTCATTAGGTGACCTTCAATCATTAAAAATAAAAAACAATCTTTGGTTCCCTAATGAGAAACAAGGTACACGAATCTAAATATCAAATTTCTGAACAAAGTTTGCCGCGCCGCAGTCGATACAAATGCAGGGCATCCTAGAGACGTCTTCTACCAGCAAGAACAGGAAAGTCGAATTGTTGACGGATACATTCTTTCGTTACAGATGGCGGGAAATGAAACTTCCTCTTAAGCCACGAGAGAAATATTTCCTGAACACTCACAATCATAATAGACAGGTGGTTTTTTCGGTCACGATTTCAGATGACTGTACAATATTCAAGATGAGATTGATTTGTTTACTCACAATTGACTTGTTTAGAAGAACACAGGCTATAATAATATAAGTAGATTAAAATAAATTCCTTTAAAGTAATTAGCAATTATCTTTAGTTTCTTTTCATGAAAGCTGCTAAAGTATCGCATGACTTTCCGGGCTACGCCGATCAAGTCGTACAGTAGCTTGCATAACGTTTTCATTGCAAAATATTTTTGTGTATTTTAGATCCGGGGTCTATAATTTGGACATTTATTGATAGATCTGTATATGAACTATAAAGTTTGAAAAATGTTTTTGAAAAATATTTAAACCGAAGGGAGAAAAAGAAAAAGATAAATGCCGGTAAAAAACCGGTATGTTGCCGGTTCCTTACCGGCCTCATATCCAAAGGAATGACCTGTGCGCCTGGCTAAGAATTACACTGGCTTTCCCCTTTCCAAGGCGTATTATTCAAATTTAGGAATCGTCAACCATAAAGTGAGTCGAACTAAATTTTTTTTTTAAACTAACAAGCCCGAATTCTTTTAATATGGTTTGATGATATGGATATTTTTCCGTCAATTTCCTTTTTGTAACACTTTAAAATTTATTAGCCCCAAATCGATTAATAATTTTTTACTGAAGCTCATTTGGGTATTCATATAATTGCTTCTTGTTGTCAAGATCAATCACTTTCGAAACGAAAGTGATCGAAGTACTTATAATAATTATCGTGGCTGGAACTCAAAACAGGGAAACTATTTGAAAAATATTATCTTTGTTTGCAATCTTGGTTGAAGGCGTTAATATTTTTATATTTTTACTTAAATTGTCTTTCTTTTTCGTTTTTCTGTGATATCTTTATATTCATTATTCAATATTAGTGATAAAAATCATAATTTGTAACTTAATAGTGTTTTGTTGAGACCAAGTTAAGAAATTTTTAGTTTCTTCTAGTATTTTTTTTGAGGTATTTTACTAATTACTTTTATAGATTTTATATATGTTTAGTTCTGGTCAGCTGATATTAAAAATGGATTCAAGATTAATTTATATAATCAAATTGAGGAAACAGTCTGTTATTTAGATGTGTTTGAAATTAATTTTAACATCTCGTTTCTTAAATTAGGATTGTTGTATGAAAAAAAATACAAATTTATAAAAAATATGATTTTTTAAATCATTTAATATTTTGAGGTATTATGAAATATAATTCTAGATAAATAAATTAAAAATAATAAAACTTCTTTGATTTACAATAATTTAGGCTATTTGCGCTGTAAATTAATTCTGAATAATTCTAAACATCAATTTACTTCCGACTATTATACATAAATTATTTATGCAGCTTACATAAAATTACTTTTGTTTACGGTATCAATATCAAATTTAAGTAACATAAAATACTTACGTAAAAGGTTTGGAGACTGGTTTGTAGCTTATTTTACTGGTACCCTTTTACAGGCTGTAAGAAAATAATATAATATATTTTCATTCTTTGCATTTGTTTTTTACTATTTTAGTTTTTTTTTTAATTGATAAAATGATAAAAAACTTTTTTTATTTTTTAAATTATTTTTGGTTGGTAAAAGGAGAAGCGAGAAGGTAGTAAAAGAGGCAATATTTAAAAAATTTGAAAGTAATAATAATAATAATAGTATTTGTAATAGTGAAAGCAACGGGATCAGGTTAGAGAGATTGATAATGAACTTAACCCTAAAACAGAGAGAATATATTGACAACAGTAGAATAACGAGTCGAATGGTTAGGACAGTGAATGCTGAACTGTAGAACGGTGTAACATAAGAGTAGGAAAAACAGAGGGAGTTGAGAATTGAAGGGAAGCCCAAAGTCAACCCCCCTCGATACAATTACGTCCGGGCGATAGACAGAGAGAGAAAGTATGAAAGAGGGGAAAGTTTGAGAGAGCTAAGCTGACCGGCTAGCTGTGTACAGAATGAGATTAGAGAACGGCGAGTTGTTCACAATAAAGGGCGTTGTGATAATCATAACAACCCCGTTCCATTCATCTTCCTTCCAGTAACCTATATTTCAGTACCACTACTAATAATACCAGTTACATCTGCATAGTCTGTTCTGATCTGGTATAGTATGGCCAAAACATAAAGCACGATGCGGTGGGTAGTGGGGCTGACCTAAAAAGGTAAATTTGAGTAAACTAAACACGAAAACAAACTGTACTATTTGTACAGTTGTTAGTAAAGTTACTTCAAACGCGTTAATATTCAGTAGTGGATGCTCTCATGCATAAATAAGACGATTATAGCATTTCGCTGAGCTTTAAATTACGAGTAAGTTGTATTAAAAATAAACCCAAGTTTCTGGTAATAAATAAAATTATTCTTTTTTATACCGCATTAAAAGTGAATTTATAAATGAATCATTTATATTTTTTAACAGGATGAAGCTGTCTTTTTGGTAACAAAAATCGTAAGGTTTTTTCAAATTAGGTTAACAGATTGTTTGATTTCCCTCTATCTCTTATTAAATACTATAAGACTTATTGTGGTTAAGATCATATGAGTAAACTAAGCAGTTTTAATTGTACTGTGATATTTTCTCGTCAACATGATGTTGCATATCCAAAAATGAAAGATTTGAAGAAAAAGTAACACTAGAACTTTTACCTTCATCTAAACCTCAAAACTACTTTAGAATATTTTAATTGAACGTACATTATTATCCGAGTTCATAAAATATATCTCCAGATAACATTTCCAGATTTACTGTTACTAATACGAGTATTTCTGGATCTCTTCTTTCAAAATATTATGTATCAACTTTTTTATAAAAGTTTTCTGTTATTTTTCATAATATCCTATCTGTTCTAAAAACTCCACCATTTTAGCAGCATTTCAGCTTTGGGATCAATAAGAAAGTTTGAAATTAACTAGTAGTGATATTTGGAAAAAGATTGGTGAACTCATGGAATCGAGTGTTCAATTAAAATATTCTAAAGTAGTTTGTGAGGTTTAGACGAAGGCATTACACTGATGGAATTTTAAGGTTTGGTATTTCTTCAGATCTGTTATTTTTGGGTGTGCAGCATCATGAAGATGAGAATGTTTTTTTAAATAAATTATTAAATCTGAACTTACTAAGGAATATTAAAATTTTAATTATTTGCTGGACGGTAAAATAACACAATTTGTAGGTAACTATTTTTCAGAATATCCACTTTTTTCATTTCACTTTAATTCCTTTCTAAACATCGGTTCTTTTGTATAAGATTAACTCTAACTTCCAGGTTGAGGAAGCAGTCAGCTTAATGTTGAAATCAGTTAATCATAAGTATGATATAATTAACCCACCGGGTTGGTCTAGTGGTGAACGCGTCTTCGCAAATCAGCTGATTTCGAGTCGATTGTTTCAGTGTTCGAATCCTAGTAAACGTTTTTACAGATTTGAATACTAGTCTTCTTCGGTTGTTGGGCTTCAATTAATCACACATATCGGAAATGGTCGATCTGAGACTGTACAAGACTAAATTTCACTTACACTCATGCATATCATCCTTTTAAGTAATACCTGACGGTGATTTCCGGAGGCTAAACAGGAAGAAAAAAAAAGACATAATGGCGGTTTGGTTATTGTCCTTTACGAAAATTCTATTTTTTGTCCTAATAAAATAATAATTATTTATTTTAAGCAGAAACAACAGGATTACGCCCACTTACATTACTAACAGATAATAATACATTTTTTTAATGTGCGAAAAATTTCATAGCTGATCGGGATTTGAACCCGGGACTTTCGGATGAAAGGCCGAGACGCTACCGCTCCGTCACCGAAATCGGGAAATATTTTGACTTTTTCACAGTTTATTTTTGAAATTGTTGTACCATTTTTTAATTTATTTTAACCCTCACAACATCGTCGTCAGCGTGGATACACCTAACAAAGGTTTTTGTAGTATACCATTGTTTATCGTGGTGTGTCTTCATGTATGAAATTAATCATAATAAGAAGGTTTTAAACACGCCTCATCTAGAAACAAATATTAGAAAAAAACTTTAATCTTTAGGTTAAAGCAGTACGAAATTCAAAATATCTTAGACTTCATAATATCCCCATTCGTTTGATAAATGAAAAATTTACTCTTAAAGAGACAAATAAAGAATAGAATTAAGTTCTCTAAGTAATAAGTAAGAACAATTTATAAAAATAAAACTTTTTGTCTAGTTAGTTTACCACAGAAAGTTATGAAGAGGTATGTGCGTGGGAATATAAATATGGAAACTTGCACGTATGAAAATGCTGTGCTTGACCGGGATTCGAATCCAGGACATATGGATTAAAGGCTGTGACGCTATCCCTCTGCCAGGAACATCAGTTTTGTTTTCAAATATATTTCATTTGTAATATTTGCAGCCGTATTTCCATAAATATATTTTATATTATTTCTTACGGAATTGTTTTCATTGCTATGAAACATAATGCACTGCTAAGATTGGTTATGATGCATGTAAGGCTCCTTGTATAAGTTGTGCTAATTATAAACGCTTTCTTTAATAGTAATGATGTTCATTGTACAACCAATCCGTATGATTAAGAGATTCATTTACTTTTAGGGCTTCATTTTGATGAACTTGGTATATTTATAAGCTGCAATACATTTTATCTTCATTATTATCTGGTGTTCTGCCTGTTTACAGGTACCTGGCACCACTGTTTTCTCCATCTGTTTTTATCCCATCCTTTTCTTTTCGTCTCATCATTACTTACACTATCCTTCATGTCATTTATTAACTTTATCCTCTTCCTTCCTCTTCTCTTTTCATCTTCATCCGAGACTTCAAGAACTGTATTTATCATTATTTTTTTCCCTAAATTATATTCCCGATCCAGTTTCCTTTTCTTCTTTCGATAGTCGCCAGTTCTGTTCTGTTTTCATTATTCTTCTTAATACTTCTACGTTATTTACTCTTTCCGCGTATTTTACCTTCTCCATCACCTTCAAACTCACATCTCAAAAGCCTCGATCTTATCTCTTTCCTTTTTCCTCCTGAGTCCAAAAGTTTCCGTATACTTACGTCAGTGAAAAAGACGGGAAAACACTTCACTTTTCTTACTTTACTTATTAAATCTTATATGGTGTTTATATTATTCTGGAAAATGATTCTGCTATTTTTGAATGTAACTGGTATCTTGTAAAACAAACTGGTAAAATATTTTTTTTTTAATTTTCAAAATATAATTTATCAACTTTTATCTGATTTTTAAAAAAAACAGATTTATAGAATCGAATCTACTTTGCTGCCTACTACGTATAACAAGTTTTTTCTGTTAATTATAGATTCTATAGATATGAAATCTAATATAGGTAAATTTATACATACATACAGTTACGTACAGAATTGTTTAATATTTTTAACTTAGGAAGCCTCGAAATGTAGAAAAAATAATACCTCCAAAGATCACTTTTTTAAAACGATACCACCCTGTTTTTTAGACTATAAATGGGCTGAAAAATTAATGTAACATTTATTTTATATATTGTTTTTATTATCTTTGATAAATGTTAACTAAAGGATATGAAAAAGTTATCGAAATAAAGGGAAATTTTTATAAATAGGATACCGAGATCAATGACTTCGCTAAAATTAATTGGGAAAAAAATTATATTATTTTCCAGCTTATTAGTGAGGAATATAAAAAATTTAATTAAATCTACCTGGTAAAACGACACAAATAAGATATAAACATTTTATTTTTAAAAATGTGAACGAATTAAAAAAAAATAGTTTTTTTTTAATTGATTAAAATATAATATATAGCATAATACCTCGCCGTTAAAATATTATAAAATTTGTAATGCATTGTTTCCACGAGAGAATAAGCTATCATATTTTATATTCCTTCTACGTCTTTTTAACTTTCTGTCACTCTTCAAATGATCTGCCATCTTTTTCTCTAAAAAGTTTTGTTTTCAAGCTGACAATAGCAATTTTACGCTTAGCCTACACCTTTCCATCTGATTTAAGTATATTTCTAAGCCCTTCGTCTTCTCAAATACACAAGAGATGTTGATATTGATACTGTTCTTTCAATTCGTTCCATTTTTACACGTCACCCATTAAAATAATCTATTCTCTCTCTCTCTGTGTGTGTGTGTGTGTA
Organism: Lycorma delicatula; assembly: GCF_047948215.1. Classification (NCBI taxonomy): domain Eukaryota; kingdom Metazoa; phylum Arthropoda; class Insecta; order Hemiptera; family Fulgoridae; genus Lycorma; species Lycorma delicatula. The sequence goes on from NC_134464.1 coordinate 40,730,530, forward strand.
TGTTTTCTTAATGGTTTATCAACGGCCTGCTCAAACTTTATAAGCTGGAAACACGATAACTGCATTAACATTGTGTGCACCAGTAATAAAGGAATTTCTTTTCCAATTTACCTCTAAAAATTGATAAATAGTAAAATTTTACACTGGTGAAATTTGTCAACATACTTATTCTAACATTATTATAAAATTGTTTTTTCTTTTAATAGAGGTTTATATGATATATGTTTAAGGGTAAATTCCTTTTGAAATAAATATTCACACTGTTCCAGTATTTTTTGTTGACCACCGTAAAAATATTTAAATGGAATTACGAAACAATTATTGGTGTTGGTAATAAACGCTTTAGATTAAAATAAATGGATCAAATATTTTAAGGGTTAATATGTAAGATCCTAAAGTATATGTAAGATTCTACAAGATACCTTTTCTAAAATAGCTCATGTCATTTTTATTGATTATAATACAGTTTGATTTTCAATCTTGAAAATTAAAGTTAAAAAAATTGATATTTAAAGTACGGGTCCCGTTTAATTTCTTTAATTTTAGTTTTAAAAATTTATTTATTGGAGTAGTTAAATTGGCACGATTTAGTACAGTTGTTAAACAAGGTGTGAAGAAAAATGTTTATTTAAAAAAAAATGACAACAGCTCTATTGTTTTCCTTTTCGATCCCCTTAACGAATGAGTTCAAAATTAGACCAAAACCGGGGAAATATTTACAGCCAAATATTGATGCTAAATTTAATTTTTTTTGCCATCAAAATAGACAAAAAAGTTTTAGAAATAACGTTTTTATTTTTGTTTTTTCCGCCTGTAGTCTCCTCGTCCCCTGGAGCCGGATCCGCAATTACACATAAACTCAGCTCCGAAGGGTGTCTTCACCTCAAACTACCTCGGTAGGGCGCTAGGCCCTACCGACGCAGCAAGGACTCTGTATTGTGTTACATACCATGCTTCTAGCGAGGTAACCCCTAGGGATCCACCACCGTGACTACGGTCTTGCATTTCCCCCCAATGAGATCTGCAAGGGAGTCCCCACCCGATCATTTGTGTGGGATGCTGAAGCCTCCTACTCCTTCCGGATGATCCTGTCCCCTACAGACACCGCAGCTTTTGAGTGCAAACTCCAGCGGATTCATGACGTGGGGGAAGTCGCCTTACAAACACGGCCTCCAGGCTCATGTCCATGCAGTTTACATTGAGACCCCGAGGCTCCTGCGTACAGTCCTTTCGCAAGTATCCAGGGTCGCCACAGGGAAACCAGTGGCGCTGCGGTCTGGTCCAAGACACAATTTGGCCGTGTGGCCTGGCTTACACCACCGAAAACATAGTCATCAAAGTTGCTCCTCATCACCTGGCAGGTCACCTATCCAATTCGAATTCACCCATCGAACAGAAGATCGTCCCCCAAGATGGGCTGTATTGCCAAGGTGACCACTTGCGTCGCCCAAAGTGCCGGCCGCATGGATAGTATATCTAGCGAGACCGACTCCCCTGTAACCTGACGAAGTTCCTTTAGGAACTCGTCCTTCGTGGTAAGTACCACGTCCTTAACAACAACATGGACCCTCCGGCCTCCTTTTCCCGTCAGACCTGTAGTGGCACCCTCTACCTTATCGGCGATGTCCTTGCTCAGTTGTTCAGCTGCATCACTTTCAGCTCCACCGGAAGATGTAGTCGTCCTCCCCATGTCCCTTATTAGAAATAACGTTGTGTATATTCTCCCCCACTGTGGAATCCAATCAGCTTAAAATTTTGAATAAAAACATTTTGTGGCTTAATTAGTTCTTTGAACTTACTAAAGCTCTCTACAACTACTAAAAAAAAGGTAAAATATTAAACATAGTGAAAACTACCCTTCCACCATTTTTAATTTGGTCTAAAATTGAATGGATCGTTGCCATATGTAAGAATATTTTATTTTCAAAGAATTAATGTCCTACCAGTCCAGGAATATTAATCAAAATACAAACCAACTTACATAGATCTTTCAAAATTCTGTACCTATTATTTTGTTCTTTTTGGTCTAAGGGCGCAAATAAAATCTATAGAACATTTATTTACAACTTTATGTATTATTAATTATTTTGAAACATAATTATGCTTCAGTATACAATAGAATTTTGATACAAATTGAATAATCTATACAATGAAGTATGCAGTCAATATTATATTCTGCAAATATACGTAGGTCTATTGAATATAGAAATATATCATCAGATATACCCTTGTCAAATTTATATTAGAGATGTCATTTTGTATATTAATCTATACAAATGAATATGTTTTGATCAACGAATAGTTATGAATTGTAACCTAGGCGGGCCCGTGCGCCTGTATCTGTCCATCTCCGTTTATTTAATATTTGAATACGTATTGAATATTACCAGTATTGTTACACATACATACATATATAATAACATGTACATAATTTCATGTTTAATTAAACATAACAATAATTAAAGTGTCACACACACACATTTTCAATTTATATATATATTGATTTATTTATTGTAGGTTTATGTTAATGGAAAAAAATGATGTAATTTTTCTTAAAACGTTCCATTTCATGTTTTACAGATTGTAATTTATTATTTTTAAGTATCATTCCCGTCTCAGTATCATCCACGCTATATGGATAAGTATAATTAATTGTGTGTCGATCAATATTTTTTTCGTTTTGGAGAAATATGAACCAAATCGGACCATAAATACATTTTCTCGAAATATCTCGATCCCAGCGCCATCTAACGGGTCCAAACTAATTCAGAACTCTTCGCGGGCGTGCGCACAACTTACAAACTTTTAATAAAATTTTAATTATGCAAGTTTTTTAAATTCCTTTTTTTCTTTATTTTTTTTTTTAAACTTTATTCATTAATGCACTTTTTCACAGTACTTTTTCTGACCACATAAGAAATAGTGTCAGAGCTTAAATACTTTTGCCTGCAACATCTTCAGATTTTTTTCTTTTGCTTAGGTACTTTTTTGCTTGCAAGATCTTCCGGAAGAATTTAAAAATGTAAAATTTTGTTATATATATATATTTATAAATGCCTTCTCCGCACGGGTAATCTTCTGTTTTCTATATATATATATATATATATATATAAAAAGAAAGTCTGTTTGTATATTTGTTTTTTTTTGTTTCGTAAATATTTCGACAACGGCGCCACTTAGCGGGTATAGTTTTTGCCAAAATGTTTTTCTTCACGTAACTAATATATATTTTGTATATGAGCCAATTCGGTCCATAAATACAATTTTTCAATATATCTCGATTCCAACGCCACCTACCGATCTAATCTAATTTAGAAACCGTCGCGGGCGTGTGCGCACGACAACTCGCCAGAGTTTCATCGTAGTCGGATGAGTGGTACAGAAACGCATATGGGATAAACAAACATTCTTTTATATATATATATATATATATATATATATATATATATATATATAATTTCAGACCCTGCAATGCTTCGCTATTGCTAGATTTGAATATATATGTATATATATAGATTAAATGAACACAATGAACATTACGGAACTTCGCAAAATTTTAGCTTTCCCTTTTTCCCTTCTTCCCAACTTCCCTTTTTTCCGTCTTCCCTTTTTCTCTTCTTCCCTTTTCCCCCTTTTCACTGTTTCCCTATTTCCTATTTCCCTCTTTCCATTTTTTGCAAAAATAGTTCTTTTCAGTTAACTAGTATATATTCTGAAAATGAGCCAAATCGGACTATAAATACAATCTTTCAAAATATCTCGACCTCAGCGTCACCTAGCGAGTTCATTTTTTGCAAAAATATCTCTTTTCACGTAACTAATATACATTCACAATATGAGCCAAATCGGACCACAAATAATTTTTTTCGAAATATCTAGACTCTAGCACCACCTAGCGGGTCCAAACTAATTCAGGGCGTGCGCACAACAACTCTCCAAAGTTTCATTGAAATCGGATAAATGGTATAGAAATGCATTCAGACAAATAAACATTCATTTTTATATATATTTAAAATTAATATATTCTAAACTATAAAACTAGATTACGGTCAAAACTGTATACAAAATATCACTTTAAATTTGTTTTTCAATTAGATGCCATTTTGATTTTTATACAATCCCGTTATTAGTGCAGACATTTAGGAAGACTTATATAATATACACGATTTATGAAGATTTATGTAGCGATTCACGACGATTGTAACAAACTCTAGCACACGCTATACTGATGAAAAAAGAAGGTTCATACTATGTATAAACATAGGTTCGGAAACGCTTCGTTAGTGGGTGTCGGCTGGGAAAATATTTCATCTTGATTTTTGCGCTTTCGGTAAAATTAATCAAGATGTAATTTTTAATATCCAGTTTAACGAGTACATTTTTATATGAAATCTCACCTGAAAAATAGAAGAAAATTTCAAAACTGTATTATTAGTAGTGTTCGACAAACCTGTGGTTAAAGACAGACAATTACAAATAAATATATTAGGATAAAAAAAAAAAATACTATTTTGTTTTTGTCGTAAAATAACTTAATAAACACATAAAGAATAATTTCATTCTAAAATAAATGATATGAATAAAGCCCACTTCCTTTTGCACCACCACAGCAGGTAAGTCACTATTCAACAATATATCAGAATGTGACATATTTCAATCAAAAATATAAATATAAACAGAAGTATTAACAAAAATATAAATATAAAAGACCACTCTTACCTGCCAACTTCAACGAGCTCAAAAATCGTATCTTCCTATATATAGCCATTTATCGATTCTTGATAGTAATCGATTTCAGATTCCTTGTCTAACAATAACACAATAATAAATAATTATTTTAAAAAACTTGAAACCGACATCAAGACCATGTAATGTGATGCACGTATATAGAATTATAAGATTTCCACAGTTCTTACCGATTCTGTATATTATATATAACTAGCAGACCCGTCGCGGCTTTCCCTGCGTTATACGGTTCCAGGCTCGCTTCACTTGCCGTTCCCGTGTAACCAGGGGGCTCTGCACCCTGGGCTCCTCTGTATTCATTAAACGTATAAAAAAAAGAAGAAAAAACTATAATAGGTAAAAAAATTAAAATCATTAAAAAAATATATGAATAAACTAAACTTCTTTTAATAAATTTAATATAGACGTATATATTGAGAGATAATGTCTAATGTATTGTCATTGTCTATATTGACCGTTGTCTATGTTAATATCGACTTTCTCAGACAGTAATGTGATTAAATTTTTCTGAATATATCAACCCCAGCGCCATCTAGCTGATTGTTTTTTTGCAAAAATATATATTTTCATGTAACTAATATATATTCTTAATATGAGCCAAATCTGACCAAAAATAATTCTTTTCGAAATATATCGACCCCCGCGCAACCTAGCCGGTCCAAACACAGAAACATTCCCTGGCATGGGTCCAACCATTCCCCAAAGTTTCATCGCTATCGGATGAACGGTTTAGAAAGGCATAAGAGACATACAGACAGACAAACATTCATTTATATATATATATAGATGTATACTGGTTCTGAAAGGTTTAAAACGGGTTATCTAGATTTTTGATGATTTTATTAACGGTGCTACATATCTTGTGCAGAAAATTACCTACTCTATAGAAGACTCTCTTTTCCCTGTTTAGCCTCCGGTAACTACCGTTTAGATAATACTTCAGAGGATGAATGAGGATGATATGTATGAGTGTAAATGAAGTGTAGTCTTGTACATTCTCAGATCGACTATTCCTGAGATGTGTGGTTAATTGAAACCTAACCACCAAAGAACACCGGTATCCACGATCTAGTATTCAAATCCGTGTAAAAATAACTGGCTTTACTAGGACTTGAACGCTGGAACTCTCGGCTTCCAAATCAGCTGATTTGGCACCACTAGACTAACCCGGTGGATCACCCTATAAAATACTTTTTTTTTTTTTTTTTTTTTTTCACCTACTCCTCTGGAACGGATCTACAATCAAGTTTGACTCGCGCTAGAGGAGTGTCCTTTACTCTAGCTCGCCTCCCCGCCAGCCGGCTGTATGTCCGGCACGGCAGGTCAGTTCACCGGTTAGCTCTTTTATTTCGTAGGTGGAAATTCCACATACAAGCCGTCATCAGCGAGCGGTTTCTTCTTGACGAGCTTCCTCATCTTTCTTCTTTATAACTGCGGTTATAAACGACGAGATCACATTAAAGTTATCCTCGTTAAGTAGCATTTTATCCACCACATTCTCCGTAGATAATGGCCCTATACGTCTTACACAGGATTGCCTGCTTTCAGTCCAACGGTTACATTCAAATACTACTTGTTCAGGGGAATCATAAGCCCCACAGTAAGGACAGTTGTTGTTATCTACCCTTAGTCTCGCACATAAATAGGACCTGAACGACCCATGCCCAGTAAAAAATTGCGTTATCCAGTAATTTATGTCCCCGAACTTCCTTTCTATCCATGGTCGGATCAAAGGTATCAAACGATGTGTCCATCGTCCCGTGTTGGCTACATCCCAACGATGTTGCCAATTACGCAGCATCTCTTCATATGCTTCTTTAGAATGTTGTCCACATGCTATACTCACTCGCATCTCCGCCAGTTGTTTAAGCGGAGGAACTCCTGCAATTACGGGTACTGCCTCGGTGGAGACTGAAGAATATGCGCATATCACTCTTAAGCCCATGCGCCGTTGAATTCCTTCAAGGGCTCTTCTGTTCTTGTCGGCACGCAGAGCTCTTTCCCAGACTTGTATACCTTAAAGTAAGATGGAATTAACTACGTGAGCGTAAATCTTACGCTTCGCAGTTCTGGATCCTGTCATATTACCCTATAAAAGACTAACATCATCTAACGTAACGCATACATATAGATTATCAGGATTCCCATTATCCCTACCGATCAGACAAAAAAGACAAAATTGACAAAAAAGTTTTTTTCTGAAAAAAATAACAAAAACAAAAACATTTTGTCAATTTTCGGACCGGCTTTTTGTTTAAAAAGTCTTTGTAACATCGTGGTACCACCGCCAAAAGCAGTTGCGTCGATTGCAACATGATTTATTTCAGTCAGATTAATAGGAAAAAAATTATGCGTGAACAAACATAAAAAAATATATACGGGTCGAATACATAACCTCCTTCTTCGATTAGTAAAAGTCGATTAGTAAAAATTATTTTATGATTTTTTTTTTAGAATGATATACTCAATGGTATTTTGATCAATCAGAATAAATTTTAGTTATTTTCAACGTTTTAAAGTCATTTTTGATCGGTTAAAAGCTTTTACGGTATAATAGGGGAAATCTGATATGATTATATAATGTTGAAATGAAATGTTTTTACATTAAAAAAAACTATAAATTTTTGTTTATCCTGTTGAAAATGTTACATTTGCTAGTTATTAGGATTACTAGAATGAAATGTATCACTTCGCTATAATTACCAATAAGTACTATACGTATATGTATATATCATATAGGTTTGTTTCGTTATTGAAATATAGCTTATACGATTGTATAGTATATTACAGATCTATTTATGCAGCTTTCAGTGTATCGGGTAGATCAAAATGAATGATTAGTGTGTGAAATATATATCCAAATGGAATTCTTCGTTAAGCTAACGATTTGAATTTAATATGATATATGGATGTAGTGCGGTATCGTTTGAAAATGCGTATCGTTGCGTTACTAAGAAGCTTAGGTGTTATTACATTATACAAGAGATAATTTACGGGTATAAATTTTTTTATTTTTGATTTTTATTTAAATCCAGATAAAACATGGTTACCATTAAAAAATCTTATTAAATCAAGAAATAATCTTCTGTTTCTGGAGGATAAACAGTATCTAGAAATATTTTTATTACGTGAAAATTATATTCGTTCTTTTAATTTAAATATTTAATCTTTTAATAAATACGTTTTATATATAGCGTTATATGAACGTATGTAATTTTAAGCTCAGTTACTGTTGGCATGATGGTGTTACAGATTTTACTAGTTATAATTTATTACTAGTTTTGCAGTAGTACTATTTGCCTTTTAATTTAAGTAGTACAAAATCAAGACTAAAACTGGAAAAAAATCGTTAACTTTTTATTACGAATAATTTTTTCATGTAATCGTTTATGAAAAAAAGAAATCATAAGTTGATGTTTATTCTGTATTCCTCTGCGCTGATTAGTGATATTACTATTAGTTTAAATATAATCTTAAACAATGCCATGTATAAATGATATCACTTTCGTGACATAATACTATATTCACTTCATAATTTATTAACCGTTTTTCATAAGGGTACAATTTATTAAATTGACTAGTATATAGTTTTTTTGTTTTTTTTTTAAGATTTTCTCTTACAAAATGCCATAGATTTCTATGTTTATTTTACTGAATTTTCGAAGAAAAATATGCTATTACATTCGGTCGCATTGTGGGATTGGAAAGTGAAAATTAATTTTTCTTTACGTTTTGAAGAAGGAGGAGGAGTATGAGTGTCATTCATGTAAATTGTGAATTCCATATACGAGGGTAAGTCAATTATTATCCTCAATGTAGTTATAAATTTTATTGCAATACAAATAGGAATCTTTTACATGTACATCATTTTTCAACATAGTCCCCTTGCATTTCATCGCACTTGGTCCATCGTTGCACAACGAGGACCTTTATGAGGGCATCTTCCTGATGCCCTCATAAAAGAAGGTTTTCGGTTGAACTGCGAGCCAGGAATGCACCGCTTCTTTCACTGTTTCGTCCGAGGTCCCTTAATGACTCTTTGAGTGGACCAAACAAGTAGTAGTCAGAAGGGGCAAGATCAGGACTACACGGAGGACGAGCAAGTACTTCAAAGTTGAGTTTCTGGAGCGTTTCAGCAGTGTGGGCAGCAGTATGTGGACGGGCATTGTCGTGCAACAACACAACACCTTTCGACAGCAGTCCTCGACGTTTGTTTCGAATTGCAGGCTTCAGGTTGGCAGTAAGCATCTCACTGTAACGCGCACTGTTTATTGTCGTGCCCCTTTCCTCATAATGTTCCAGTACTGGGCCTTGTGAGTCCCAAAAAACCGTAAGCATCAGTTTTCCTGCGGACGGTTGGGTCTTGAACTTTTCTTGCAGTGCGAATTTGGATGTTTCCATTCCATACTCTGCCGTTTACTCTCAGGCTCGTAACGATGAATCAATTTTTCGTCACCAGTGATGATTCTGTCTAAGAAGATGACCCGTTCGTTACCATAGCGATCTAAATGTTTTTGGCAGATGCCCAAGCGCGTTTGTTTATGCAACTGTGTAAGTTGTTTTGGAACCCGTCTTGCAGAGACTTTATGAAACCAAAGTCTGTTGTGGATGATTTCGTAGGCAGAACCGTGACTAATTTTCAGACGATGTGCCACTTCATCAATAGTTACTCGTCTGTCTAAGAAAACCATGTCACGTGCACGTTTAATGTTTTCCTCATTTGTGGCGGTAAACGGTCGCCTGGCTCCTTCGTCGTGCGTAACACTTGTGCAACCATTTTTGAATTTTTCAATCCATTCGTAGACACTCCGTTGCGGCAACACACTGCTCCCGTACTGTACCGAAAGTTTTCGATGAATTTTGGCCCGTGATACACCTTCCGACTACAAAAAACGGATCACTGAACGTTTCTCTTTTATGGTGCAAACCGAAAGCGGAGCAGCGATAATGGAACTAACCTAGCAGCATCAAACCTGCACAGATATAACAACAATTAAACCACGCATGTAATATTTACGCAACACGACAGTACTACCAACATAAACAAAAATATATCTAAATTGCAGATAATAATTGTCTTACCCTAATATACACGAATATATATGTCTAATTTTATAAAATTCGGTGATTACACGGTGAACATGTAAAAATTTGATGAAGATTGGTTTAGTCGTTCTATATTTACGGTCAATTTAAGGTTGAAAAATTTGAGCGGGGCAAGTAAGAAACATGGATCCTTATGATGCTGCCAGTTGAAACGTTGAAGTTTCTTTATCTGCGGTAGCTTTTGTTAACAATATTAAACCAAATTTAAAAAAAAAAAAAATTAAATTTTTAAAACCAAATAAAATTAATGAAAAGTCGCTCCTTACGCAGTCCTGCACAAGATTTTTTTTAATAATTCTATGTTAGAAATTTTTGTGGTAATTCATAAAGGACTCACAAATTTCGTCATAAAGGAGATGTAAAATTTTTTGTAATGTAACGTTACTTGAATATCATAGGCCATTTGAAATGTTGCGTAGTATTTTGATAGTTGTATCATAATTTTAAATATAGGTTATCATCCCTTTCTAATATTTTAAGTATATTTTGAGAGAAAATTCTAGAAAATTAATAGAAAAATATAAAATAAAAAAATTCCTGCGTTTCCACCCTCACAGTTTGTAGGGTGTTCACCAACTGCGTACTCACTTAATCCCTTGTCTTTATCTCCTACAATTAAACTGTAGATAACAGAGTAATAAGTACAGCTTCTTCTACCAAACAAAGTAATAACATGAACTAAGTAATTGAAACAGGTTTCCACAACCTTGGCAAGTGATCTATTTATAAAGTTCAATAAAATATCACAAGAAAATAAAGGACGAAGGATAAATGAAACCGGTGGATGGTAAAAAAGAGTCAGTCATAAATGTCACTTACAAAAAAAAGTCATGAATATTACAAAGAGATCAAGATTACAAAAAAGTATCCTATCCAAAGGAATTCTTTGAGGTACGTTTTTGGGCAATAGATATAATCCATCAATACATTCTTCAGGAATTCGAAATATCTTATACCTATAATGAAAATATCATATTATAAAAACTTTGATTTGTTGATTTGCTCAGCTCAACTGTAAGCTAGCTCCAAACGTCTCTTTTATAACAGATACTTTTTTTTTGTTATAAAGGTGAACAATCCGTTTTACAGACGCCGATGCAACTAGGGCAGTGTCGGGGGCACTAACAGTTTCCGCAAGATGATGTTGTGTGCGTATGTTAACCTGCCTATTACCGACTGAACCGCCTGTCCGCCCTTCCTGGGAAAGCTAATGTAGTATTCCTTCAGGAAGAAGAGAATATGCCCTGTCACACATTCATACCAAATATAATCACACATAAATAGCAACACAGTTAAATTGTACACAAACAAAGCAAGAGACAACGCACTCAAAAAGACCTCAGCCCAATCAGTTAACTTACTGAAACTACTTCCTAACATCCATACACATGCAATAAATTAACAACTAACATGCATACGTTCACATACAATACGAAAAAATAAACTTGAGAACTTACAATACATACATATATACAATTTTTAATGTATACAACTATGCTATTTTTACAATCTATACACATCTATACATTTTTATAACAGATACTAGTGATGCTCTTTAGAACCGGTTTACCTTCATCCATCCAGACGCGTTTTCCCAAATCAGCTGATTTGGAAGTCGAGACTTCCAGCGTTCAAGTCCTAGAAAAGTCAGTTATTTTTATACGAATTTGAATACTAGATCGTGGATACCGGTGTTCTTTGGTGATTGGGTTTCAATTAACCACACATCGCAGGAATGGTCGAACTGAGACTATACAAGATTACACTTCATTAACACTCTCACATATTATCCTCATTCATCCTCTGAAGTAATATCTTAACGGTAATTCCCAGTGGCTAACAGGAAAAATAAAGAAAAAATTACGTGATGTGGGAACGATCCGTAACCCATTGTTCTATTAGTTCTCACTGTAGGATAAATTTTACCATAATTAATTTTTTTTAAATCAACTCTTGATGTATTTTTTTTTAATCAAAAGTATCTGTTTATAATTTTTTGTATAATTATGATTTTCAAAAACAAAAAGTAAAGGATTTAAACTACTTTATTTTAGTTATCCAATTTTACGAAATATTTCTGGTCTGTAGTTACTGTGATTGTGTAGTCGGTTCAGATGACAAGCCATCAAAGACAATGGCTGTTGGCTGCTTTGTGGTAGGCTCAGTTGAGAGAGATAAGCCTAATGGTGTCTATGTTTAACATCGAACCTATGCCTACAGTTTCGAATAGACGATAGTGAAATCCGTTTGCATGTGGTGTGTGTGTGTGTGTGTGTGTGTGTGTGTGTGTGTGTGTGTGTGTATGTATGCGCATGTGTCGTATACTGATTCCTGAAGAGCAGAGTGATATTATTAAGGTTTACTGTTGTGGGAGGGGTGGTTTTGATGGTGCTCCAATGTTGGATATGGTGCCTGTATATTCTATATAACCCATAATACTATATCTGTATATAGGCTTACTGTCTTGTCATATTTCCGATATTGCTGAACAAATACCGCGACAGCCGATAATAATAATAATAATAACACTAATATTTTTATTTTAAAACTATAAAGCGGATAATCGATTTACTTTATAGAATAATGGCGTTATTGTATCAAATAATTATGATCATGTTCCTTAAACTGTAAAATAATTTCTTTATTATCAAATTCTAATCTAATTTTTCTCTCCTATATATGACTGGATATATATATTTTTGAGTAGAACAACATTTCTGGTTGCTTTATCATTTTTTTTTTCCGTAGCGTAGAAACTATAAAAACATTTCATTAAAAATGTGTTCATTTACTTAAATTATTATAGTTTTTTTTTTTTTGTCTTCAGTCATTTGACTGGTTTGATGCAGCTCTCCAAGATTCCCATCTAGTGCTAGTCGTTTCATTTCAATATACCCCCTACATCCTACATCCATAACAATTTGTTTTACATATTCCAAACGTGGCCTACCTGCCCAATTTTTTCCTGTCCTGCTCTTCTACCTGTCCTTCCAATATTAAAGCGACTATTCCAGGATGCCTCAGTATGTGGACTATAAGTCTGTCTCTTCTTTTAACTATATTTTTCCATATGCTTCTTTCTTCATCTATTTGCCGCAATACCTCTTCATTTGTCACTTTATCCACCCATCTGATTTTTTACATTCTCCTATAGCACCACATTTCAAAAGCTTCTAATCTTTTCTTCTCAGATACTCCGATTGTCCAAACTTCACTTCGATATAAAGCGACACTCCAAACATATACTTTCAAAAATTTCTTCCTGACATTTAAATTAATTTTTGATGTAAACAAATTATATTTCTGACTGAAGGCTCGTTTCGCTTGTGCTATTCGGCATTTTATATCGCTCCTGCTTCGTCCATCTTTAGTAATTCTACTTCCCAAATAAAAAAATTCTTCTACCTCCATAATCTTTTCTCCTCCTATTTTCACATTCAGTGGTCCATCTTTGTTATTTCTAATACATTCCATTACTTTCGTTTTGTTCTTGTTTATTTTCATGCGATAGTTCTTGCGTAGGACTTCATCTATGCCATTCATTGTTTCTTTTAAATCTTTTTTACTCTCGGCTAGAATTACTATATCATCAGCAAATCGTAGCATCTTTATCTTTTCACCTTGTACTGTTACTCCGAATCTAAATTGTTCTTTAACATCATTAACTGCTAGTTCCATGTAAAGATTAAAAAGTAACGGGGATAGGGAACATCCTTGTCGTACTCCCTTTCTGATTACGGCTTCTTTCTTATGTTCTTCAAATATTAATTATTATAGTAATTCAATTATTATAATAAATACATATAAAAAAGAGAATGTCAAATTTAGGAATTTCAGTGATTTAAAGCAGAAGATTATTTAATTTTACTCAATCCTTTAAGTTTTTATGAAAAAAAACTATTAATATTCCAGTTAAAATTTTAAAACTAAGGTAATTCTTTCGTAGCCGTTTTATTTTTCGTTAAATAAAAAAATCAAAATATAGTAAAATTGTCTTCAATAAATACAATTTAAATATAGGGTATCATATAATTGGAAATCTGTACAATAAAACATTCATATCAAGAAAAACCAAACTACGACACTTTAAAACGTTAATCCTTCCAGAAGCCGTGTATGGTTTAGAAACACTAAAAACATTAAAATAAAGTTGAAAATGCAGGGATGGGGCCCTCAAAAATATTTTAAAACAAATATATTATGATCAGTGCCTCATATGTACAAATATTCGAACTGTATTTGAAGAAAATGTTTTGGTTAATTTTGAGAAATAAGACCTAAATCAGTGCGACACACCTACGCGCACGATCACATACACGCACACACACACACACACACACACATATATATATATATATATATATAAAATAATGATATACACACAATAATGATATGCACACAATATATAATATATTGTGTGCCAGAATATATTATATATATATATATATATATATATATATATATATATATATATATATATATATATATATAATATTATATAAATTAATTTGTTGTATAAATGACCTAAAACATAAAGATTTACAAAAAGCCTGAATCTTCATTTTTGATATGATCACCCTTTCCCTATTAATCTAGTTATATTCACCAGGACAGTAAAAAACTTATAAAATTTTTTTATGACATAAAATATAATATAATTAAAATTATATTACATGTTTTTTTTAAAGTTTTCCTTTTATTTAGAAATCTGTATTTATTTGCTAACGATTTACTGAGTAAAAATTAATAATTGGACAACTTGATGCTCATATGTAAAATTTGTAATAATTCTTTTATAAACATGTAAAGATTTAATATGAAAAGATGCTTCAATTTCAACTCAAATAAATGATATCTTATGTTTTATGTATTTATTTAAATTCAGTTGAATAAATACAATATATTTATAATAATCATTCTAATAATAATATCAACTTGCTCTCAAAAGTAAATAATTGAGCCAAGACCAAAAGTAACGATAAACAGAGTATTCAAACAAAAAATCTTTATAAAAATCATAATTTACATCTAAAACAATATTACTTAAATACCACTAAGTTGAAAGTACATTATAAAACAAATACAAACACAATATCATATACAACACTTATACCATGTAATAAACAATACAATAAAATATCTTTTATAAAAAGTCACTCAGAAGAATATTACATTCTGATAATACATTGCATCTAGTGAAAAGTCTCAAATTTAGAAAATAAGTAGAATTAAGAATTATATCTTGTTCAAAATATTTATTAACATTTTTAAATTAGGTTTAAGTTTAATTAAACTTTTTTTTATGAAATATATGCTCAGAATGTAATTATCAAAACTTTCTAGACAAACATGGAATTAAATAAATAGATAAACTACAAAAGTTTTTCGTGAAAAAAGTATATTATAATTTTGTATTCACCAATTTCATTTTTCAACAAACTTTTTTTTTTACAATTTTCTAGCTGAGAATTCATTACAGTAAAACATTTTGGGGTACCGATAAAACAAATATAATGATTTAACGACATTCTGTGTGGGAATAATTTTGCAGAATCAGGGAAAACATTACTAAATAAAATATACAGTATAATTAAATCGATTTAAAGTTAAAAAAAAAATTTAATTGGAATTTTTTTCAAATTTTGATTGCGATTCTCTTTCCTGGTATTATTAACAGCTCATTCGTTAAGGAGTTAGGGTATTCAACTAATTAATTATAATTTCTTTTCATTTATTATTATTAATTATTATGATAATTAAAATTTACCATTTACATCTGTTATTGTGTTTTTATGTGTGTACGTGTACGTGTGTGTGCGCGCGCGCATGTGTGTATGTGTCTTTAATCACTCTCTCTCTCTTTGTATGTGTGTCTCTACCCAATCACTTTCTGCCTCTTTCTCACCACCATCGACAACCCAGTTTATCCCCTCTCTCTCTTACTCTCTCTCACTCTCTCTCTACTGTATTTAATTTTTAAATATATTTTATTAGTAAATGAATTTGTACGACATCAAGTAATTATTTTAAACAAGGAGCTATATAGATTTCTTTTTTTTTTTAATACTCGGCAACAAAATAATATTTCTCATTTCAGAGTTTTTATATCTTTAAAGGTATAATCATTTAATGGAAAAAATTGAGTTTTGTACTCATACCACGTTCAACGTCTTTCTTTTGTAATATTCTTATTAACAACTTCATTTATTTGAAGATAACCTCTAGTAATTATTACCAATAAAAAATAACACTATTAATTATATTATTTTTTGCGATTATGGTTTTATAAACTATTATAATTTTTTTTAAAGAAAGAAAAAAAATATTCCGTATGTATTACAAAAGAGAAAATGTTTGAAAAAGTTCTATTTTTACGAACCACTCGGTAGAGTAAATTGAGTTTTATACCTTATTAAACCTTGTACTTCTCTGTTGTTACATGACTGTTTAAGTATTATTAAAAGTTTTTTTGCTGTTATATTTTTTCATTTTCTTTTTTTTTGCAATGCTAGTTTTATATTAAAAGAAAGAAATTTTTTTCAGTAAAGTTAGAACTTTTTTCCTCCGGAACTGCGTGTAACGATGTACGTATAGAATTTCATAATTTTTATTCACTATTTACAATGGCATGGATTAAGAGATAGGAAGGAAAGAAAAATTTCCTACCGACTCGACTGTCTGTTATAGAAAAATATAATCGGTTCGTTAGAAATTTTACATTTCAAATAATTATATTTTTTTATGTTTAGCATAGTTAATAGATCACGTATTTTACTATTTCTATTTATTATCATCATTTGTAGTCCTTTTTTTTCAATTTGACTATGTTTATAAGTTAGTAATAACTTTATTTACAATTTTAATTTAGTATTAACTTTTATTAATACTTTTTTGTTAATTTTTTCATATTAAAAAAAAATTAAGGGTTTTTTCTTCTTCAGTAATTTGACCGGTTTGATGTTATTCTATATTTCTCTCTATTCTATGCTTTCTTTTAAGCTTAAATTATTTACAGTATCCTGTATTTTTTATTAAGTTTATTCCATTGTCTTTCTTTACAGTTTTTTCTTCAACACGTCTCTCCATTACCAAACCAATTTAATCTATTTTTCTTATTATTTACGTTGGTAGTTGGTTCGTCTGTTGAATAGATTTTGCTGCAGATTTCTTATTATTTTAGCACCTCTTCATTACGATACTGCATTAATTTATTATTCTAATTTTCAATACCGTTCTGTAACAACACATCTGTTATTACAGCATCTATTATTTTCTTTTATATTATTATTATTGTCTGTATTTAATCGTATTATAACACTTCAGTTCAAAAAACACTTTTAAAAATTTATTATTTTTTTTTTTTATATTTTAATGCATATTTTTTTGTAGTAAATTTATTCTTGCCATGAATTTTAACCTTTTTACAAATTATTTTAAATGCATGTCCATACTTTTTAATTTTACAACCTAAATAACAAAGTTTCTCAACTGTGGTATATTTTGTTTTATTTTCTTAATATTTACCTCCGTTTCCATTGCACTTCATTAAATTTCGTTTACTCCAATTATTTATTATCAGACTGAAGTTCTTTCCTAGTAATAAATCCAAGCCTAAGTATATCTTCTAACTCATTGGTTTCTGTCAAAAGAACGATATCATCAGCGAAACTTGCATTTTCATCTTTTTTCTTAGATAGTTATTCCACTTTCAAAATTTTCAATTACTATATCGTTCTCCTTTTATGTAAAAGTTGAAAACCAATAAAGATACGCCGCCCTACATCTTTTTGAATCAGAGGTTGCCTTTTCTTTCTTATCTTCTTATATAACTTCTCTCAAATTATTCTTCAGATTATAGGTAACTTTTTTATCTCTTTCTCTCTCTCTCTCTATATATATATATATTTGTGTGTGTGTGTGTGTGTGCGCGCGCGCGCGCGTGTGTGTATTTAAGTCTGAATTTTCCTTAAAATTTTATTCTATTCCACGTGAACAAATACTTTCTTCAGATTTATGGATGTCATATAAATATCTTATTCTTTTTAAAATTAATCTGAGAACAAGATTAATTTGTTTATTTGTACAAATTCTGTTTTTGAAACTTAACTAATATTTCTATTTTTTTTTTTTTTTTTTAATATAGCTTATAACAAACGCTCTGTTGGCCTGTAAATCTATATAAATAAAAATGTAAATGATCGTTTGTTCAAAATCTTAAATATCCGAAAGTTCTCTTCACAAATTGCTTTGAAATTTTGACACAACGTTGCATTCGAATACATGAGTGTTTTTGTATACCTACTATTTACCTAAGATGTCATACCTGTTTTCAGGTAAAAACATGTTTTTTTTTTTAAAAAACAGCGCTATCGCTTTTGGACGTAAAAGCGAAACACGCTATACTAAATATTTTGACGATTCCATTTCAATGTTTCCGATATGTATGTCTACTATAGACTAAAAAACTACTGGATCGATTTACATGCGAGGAAAAATGGAGAAAGGGAAAAATTGGAAAAGGGAAATAGGAAAAATATTGTGTAGGCCTGTATGTTTGTATTTTATTCCAGTGTTAAAGTCGATATTTAGAATTTTATTCTATTTTCATGAAGAATGATAAGTAAATTATTTATGGTGATAATTTCGTTGATATTTCTACAATTAGAATATAATATTTTTAATTACAATATTCGTTAACACTTAGGTAGTAAGAATACAAATGTCTCACATGTGCAGCCTGCGGTGGAACTCAAATGTTATATTCTTTAAGTATGTAACATTAGAATTAAGGAACTATGTAATGATTACTAAACTGATTTAGAAAAAAAGATTACTCTCCAAAATCTGTCTAATAAAAATTCACTTAAAATCTAAAACTAGATACCAATTTCGATTTTTAAACAATCATCATCAGTAGTCATTACGGAAAAAATATATCTAGAAAAAAAATTAAGAACAACAATAAATACTATCTAAAGCATTATTTAAATGAATTAAACTCACAAATGAAAAATCTGAATTGTTATACTTTCCGGTATTGGTTATTTATTCTTATGTAGTGGAAAAATAATGGTAAATGGAAAAAGTTAAAAAGATTTTTTAAAAATCGATATCGTTATTTGTTTTTGCTCTTCCACCATCAAAATATCCTCACAAGAATTTTTTTTAATTTTTCTATATTTACGATGTTAAATGGAAGAAACTAAGAATGTAAGAAACTTTATTTTTGGATCGTTTGTACTAATACTAATATGCCCAGAAAAACATAAAAAAATTCTGTTAAAAAATATTTCATAAATAAATAGATAGCTTTTTCGATGTTTGGAGATAGGGAGAATTTTGAGGAATTTTTTTATTAAATGGTAACATACGCGTTTACGCATATGCTGAGCTTTATAAAGTGGGGTTTATTTTCAAAATTTTGAGAAAATTGGCCCCAAAAAACTAACTACTCCATCCCTTGAAGATATTGAACCCAAACGTTTACCGATAGATTGTCTCAAATACACGAGTCTGTGTATCAAATTTTCATCAAAATCTGTTTACCCAGTCAAATGTTATTAAGCTTCAAACATGCCAACGTACGTATCTACGTACCGAAATTACACCCTAGTTTTTTTTTTTTTTTTGGTTCCTTTTATCGATCCCTGGGTCATGAAATGTCCGGAAATGCACCTATAACTCATTAATAGACTGATTACATACTTTCCTTTTTGCAGCGTAACTGCAGAGCTGTGCTACCAGTAAAACAAAAATATCTAGGTTAAAATCAAGGTGAATTTCAAAAACGAAGAAGCTTTTATCTGTATAATCCTTCATAGAAAATTGATAAGGCCTAATTCTCCAGGTTCACTACATAAAATTAAACATTTTTTTTCTAGTTTAAAGAATGCAAAATTTGTTAAGGGCGAATCAATTTAAATGTATCAGTGTATGTGTGTGTGTGTGTGTGTATATATATATATATAAAATGGGGTTTCAAAGACGAAAAAAAATCATACCTCCTTTAATAGGCAGAGTATCGAATTGTTGTAAAGTAGTCGTTAATCCTCTAAACATTACCTTAACTTTTTGTCTGAAACAATTTTTGATATGACCAACCCTTACGGCAAGGGATGATAAAAATATTGCTGGAATTGTACGAAGATGGGTCTTGTGGTCTTGTCGTATACTAAACATGTGAAAATTTTTTTCACATGCAATTATTGCCGTACCGAGTTAATTTGAAGTTTTTCTTAACTTAAAGGTGGAAATCTTTTTTATATCCTACTTCCACCGGTGAAATTTACCTTCGCCTTCCGACGTGCTGTAAGGGATTTTTTTTAGTATTGTGTTTTACATGAGCTACGGATAACGGAATATAATTGATAAAAAAAAATAGAAATTTGATAATTTATTCGTATATATAAATTGTGTTTTGTATTCTTTTAAAACTAACTTTTCATATAAATATTACGATAAATAAAGAAATAAAAAAATGCTTGATCCTTGGCAAGGACTGAAATAGGGAAAAGATGAATTAGAAATTAGCTGTATTGTCATTAGATTTAAATTATATTTGACGGTACCGTTTTTTTGTTTTTTAGATTATCTTTCCAGCACTACTGGTAATTCTAGCTTATTTATTATTATTATTTGTTTTTTTATGAACTCGTATTAGCAGATGAATTTGTGTACCGGTACGTATGTAAATAAATACTCATGCAATACCTGTTTCTTTAAATATTACCCACAGAATTTTTGATTCCACGGTCTGTTGAGCAGTGGTTTTAAAATTACATACTGTGTAACGGTACCTTGGATAACAAAACGAGCTTATATATGTTAGTTATTTTTACCGTAGTCAAAGGATGGATTATTTCTTTTATAGATGCCATATGAGGGTTTTACGTTTCAGTTTTATCTTTTAGTTTTATTTTACATTTATAAAAAGTTTAATACAGAGTAATGGATTTTAATATAGATTTTAGATAAAAATTTTTTAAGCATGTTTGTATAACAGTCTAAAAAATTATTCATGTAGGCTTTTCTGAGCTGTATTTAATCTACTCATCTGTACACAGAATGTATTTTGAAAGTGCAAATTATAAATCCCGTATAAGAATAATAAATTAAAAAAGATATAATATATATATATATATATTGTAACACAGGCAAAAGTACGAGAAAAAACGAGCTTTAACTAAATAAGCAAACAAAACTGGTAAAGTAGGGGATTGTGTAGACTATTTTGAATAGGGATTTCTGTTTTGTCTGCTTGTGTACTAATACACAAGCAAAATAAAGGAATGTTTTATTTTGGTTTTTTATATTGCTCGGTACATCAGAAGTATGATTACTAATATTTATTAACAGGTGAAAAAACAAGATTATTTGTATTTAGATATTTCGTTAACTAAAGAAATAGCTTTTAATTAATTCACCAATTATTTACTATTTATTAAATTATAAATATTGTAGAAATTGATTAATAAATTTGTTAAAAATAAAAGCTCTTTATAGTATGTCACAGAAGAAAAAACTTATTTTTCAACAGTCATTTTAACAAGAATAATTTGAATCGTTGAGAGGGTAGATCTTAGCAATTTGCATCCTTGTTACTAAATACATTTCGTGTAATATTAAAAATAGATCATAAAAACATAATTTCATAATCTATTTAAAACGTAAAAATGTAAGCATATAACATATTATTAGTTCGTATAAAGCTGTAAAACCTTAATTGTTTTTATTTTGCCGCCTTTATCATAACAACAAGGTTCATTTAAGTGAATTTTTTAAATTAACTACACATCTCAGAAATGCTCGACCTGAGACTGTAAAAGGCTACACTTCACTTACACTCATACATATCATCCTCATTCAGCCTTTGAAACAATACCTGACGGTAATTCCCGAAGTCTGAACAGGAAAAAAGAAGTTAATTCTTTGGGAGAAGAAATATGCAACATAGTAACACAAATTTTTACATTCTCAACTATTACTGCTGATGAAGCATAGTTACGAAGGGAAAGTATAGCGATCGTTCAAAAATTTGAGTACAGGAGTTTTTAGAATTACTTAGTCAAAAAAAACAAAAAACAAAAATGTTATAGAAATTCCCGGAATGCCAACATATGTATTTATCTGGTATTGGCCGTTAGGCGAATACCCGATACAAGTACTTAAAATAATACGTTTTCTAATAAAAAAAACAAAGATTTAAAAAGTACTTACAATACTACAATACAATATTACAAAAGTGTAGTATTTAGTTTTAAGTATTTTTAATACTTAAAAAGTATCAAAATATACAAGTACTACACTTGTAATTATTGTACTTACATGTACTTACGTACATGTAAGTGCATGTACTTATATTTTGTAAATATACAAGTACTTACGTACTTGTATATTTTGATTAACATATCCTGACTGACTCAATATAAATTCTCTGAAAGTTATTAATTTTTTTTCTGTATGAAGCATTGATGGTAATAATTTTTTGATTAAAAAGGGAAAAAGTATTTTCTCCATTTTCTCTTTTTTTGCCGTGGTTGTAAAATAATTTAGATTTAGTCCGATGAAAATACTTATTTTAAATTCAAAAATTAGAAATTTGGCATAAATATATATATATATATTTAGTCAAATATATATTCTAGTTTTGGTCTGTTGTCGACCCTAAAGGGCAAATGGGCATTTTGGTATTCCTATTAGGTAGAATTTATAAGAAAGCTACCTATTGTAATGGGTACCGTATTCGAATTCCGGAAAATTTCGACATATCTACGCGTTTCACATCCCCCAGACCCCAAAATCACCGTCAGTTCAAAAGTTTATATATACACTTATACATATATATTTCACTTTCATGTGGACACGATAACTACCGTAATTTTGCGCCAATCACTTTCAAATTTGAACATAAAATATGACGATCCAAAATATCGGTCGGGTTCGTTAATGGGCAACATTGGGCCATGGAAGTGGAAATGTGGGCAGGAGATTTTTCGAAAAAAAAATCGCTTTTTCTTGTTAAGTACAACACTGAAATCGTTTAAAGATTTTACTATTCTTTAGATAAGAGCCTAAAATTTATATAAATAAAGGTTTCTGATATTTCCAACCATTTACCCAGGGGTTGGTAAAAATTGGGTTTTGAAGACAAAAAATAATCATACCTCCCGTAATAGGCACACTATCGAATCGGTTTAAGGTGGTCGTTAGTCCTCTAAGCATTACCTATAACTTTTGTTTGTAACAATTTTTGATATGTCCAGCCCTTACGGCAAGGGATGATCAAGATGTTGCTGAAATTATAGAAGATGGGGCTTGTATGCTAAACATGTGAAACTTTTTTCACGTGCAATCGTTATCGTATTTGAGTAAATTCAAAGTTTTCCTAACTTTAAGTTGGAAATCTTTTTTATCCCCTACTTAGCACCGGTGAAATCTATCTCCGCCTTCTTGAGTGCCGAAAGGGACTTTTTTTTATTTGTAACCTATAATTTTTTTGAATAAAATTGCATTAATTTCATCAACTTATTGAAGTAAATAATTGCTCCAATAATTATATTTTAACCCCCCCCCCCCCCCCAATAATAGGAGACTGAATAGGACGGTGAGTACTTAAAATATAATTTTTTTTTCAAGCTTAAAAATTCAACTTTATCTAGTTTTAATGTATATGACAATTGGACCCTTTAAAACATTGATCTCATAGAATTCGGCTTAAGAATTGAAAAAAAAATTGTTGCATTTTTTTTTACTTTTTCATTCTGCATTGTTTTTTTTTCAAATTATGGTTTGAAAAAGGATTTCAAGAAAGGGTTTTAAATGAGAACCAAACCTTTTTTCTAAAAATTTCTAATTTTCATCTTAATTTTCATCTAGTGTGATTCACATAGTGTTACTGGGACTCTCTGAGCTTATTTTGTTAGTGAATATAATGAAAATAGTTTTATAAACATGAGTTCAGAAACGCCCCGTTAGCGAATTAACGGCCAGCGAAAAATTTCGTCCTGATTCTTGGGCAAGAAGTGAAATAAAACCTAAGAAGTTAAATTCTAAGAACTCGAATTAAGGGTAAACTTGATGGTTTCTTATGTATTTTATCTGGCTAATTTAATAAAACAGGTTTCAGAATCATATTTCATATTATACTTTCATAATATCCGACGTAAAGCAGAAAAAACTGCTGTCTAATAACATGTATTAACATCAGTCAATACATCTTATATGACGAATGTTTGGATGAGTAAATGTTAGTAAAATAAAACAAATTTCATTTATAATAATTTATTTCCAAACGTTGATGTGACTGGCAAATTTCATAAGTGTAGTATAGTGTTGTGAAAATCACAAGGATTTCTGATTATATTTATTTCTCACATTTTGCGACATTAAAAAAAAAAAAAATTTTTACGGAACTCCACATTAATCTCGAAATACGTATTTTGTTATCTATTGTATTTCATTTTATTGTACAATTTTTTAGATGTATTTATGTCAAGAAATTATTTTTATTTTTTATTAACCCTTTATTTTCTACAATTTCATGTATTTGAAGAATTTCCGTAGGAATTATATTAAATTATGCATAGAAATATGCACTATGAATAATTAGCGTGTAAAGTATGTGATCTAAGAGAGGTTACTTATAAATCGTTCTTGTAATATTTTTCCTTTAGTACTAATTGAAAATATATATATTTTTTTATAATTTCACTAACAATAATTTTAAGTTACTCGTTTATTGATTAAAAGCATCGATATAATGCGATTATAAAAAATGAATGTCATTTTGTCTACAACATGTTGCATCCAAAAAATTCGAGGTTACGTTACCGAACCCTTGTGGTTGTTAATTACAATCGTTTACTATAAGCTTTCTTGTAAATAAATTTCGGTTGTACAAATTAAAGTGGGATAAAACTGCGCTCTTTTCTTGTAAACCCACGTTAATATTTCAGCTAATAAATTATATAATTACGGTAGAACTGCTAACGAATGGGAATGAGAGAGTTATAAAAAAATTAAAAAAAAGGAAATAACCATATGTTCAGTTGCATCCATCTAATAGTTTTAGAGCTCCAAACTAGATTTCTTAGAGTTAGGAATCAACATCGATTAAATTTTGTGAAGCAGAAGCTAGAAGTTAATGTTATTGCTATTTTATTTTAAAAAATTATGCAGCTCACCGGGCTGGTCTAGGTTAACTCTTCGTCGTGATTTGGTTGTTTAACAACTGATTTTCGAAGTCAAAGGTTCTGAGGTTCAAATCCTATGTACGGATTTAAATACTATACAGTGGATACTGGTGTACTTTAGTGGTTGGGGTTCAATTAACCACATATCTCAGGAATGGTCGACCTGAGTCTATACAAGGATACACCTCCTTTACATGTCATATATATATATATCGTCCTCATATCATGGGTCGTGGGGGAGTTGCTTATTGTACACTTTTCTTCTTTTTCCTGTTTAGCATTCGGAAATTACCGTTCAGGTATTACTTCAGAGGATGAATATGGATAGTATGTATGTGTAAATGAAGTGTAGTTTTGTACAGTCTCAGGTCGACCATTCCTGAGATATGTGGTTAATTGAAACCGAACCACCAAAAAACACCGGTATCCACGATCTAGTATTCAAATCCGTATCAAAATACGGATAAGTCCTTTACTAGGACTTGAACGCTGGAAATCTCGACTTCCAAAATCCACTGAGTTGGAAAGACGCGTTCACCACTAGACCAACCCGGTCGGTTAGCTTATTGTTCACTAGTTGAACAGATTCCAACGTGCACATTAGGAAAATAAAATATATGTATAAGAAATATATGCGAGTTATTTGTAGTCCATAACTTGGTGGACAGGAAAATATTGCTGAAAATGATAAAATCTTATTTTTTGGGAGAAAAAGGAAAAATAACTTACGTAGAGTGCTAGAGCGACTATTTTTTGGAGGCAAATGTCAAGTAACTATTGCATACTTTTCGTAATAAAAAGAAATTGCAGAAATTTTATTCCTTTTCATAGCTGATTATATCGCGTTAGAATGAATTACTTAAATAGATCAGTGTGATATGTACTATGGTATTAGAAATTTCAACAACTGCAGATTTTTTGTCTTGTTAACCACTGAGAACATCCCATAAAAGCGTTCGTACACAACGTCTTGATTCACTGGGAATTATGCTATCTTAAACGTAAACGTCGTACGCAATAAGTTTTAATTGAATATTTATGATGAGTTCGTGTTGAGAGATAAATTATTGTAAGGCAGTTATAACCGTTCCTGGTTATTCTTGAGGTCATTTCAACATGTTGACCAGAAAAATAAATTGTAAATATAGGAATAAATTTGTGAAAATTCACTTGTAACATGTATTTTCATTAAATATGATCAGCTGAAAAATTAATATTTTGGTAGAGGCAACTGAGAATAACCCCATTTTAATAATGGAGTTAATAAGAATTAATTATTTTAATAATCGGATCAAAGGGTAATAAGATATGTGTTTCAATACGCTATATAATATTCTACATCCAATAGACATGAATAGATTTATCAGATAATAACCAAATATGCACGATTGTGGATGAACATAAAAGATTTCTGTTCTTTATTTTCCTACCAATATACTATTGTGGTGTGAGAAGGAAAATAGACATGGATAAACGTCACTTGGTTTTTTCTTTTCAAACTACCCACGAGCGATGTCTCTTCAATTCCTATTCGTTTGGTAATTCTTATAGGCGTGGCTCAATCCTTTTAAGCCAAATGATATTCCAGGTTTTAATATCACTTCTTGCCTCAAAAAATTAAGATCATTGTTAGTTTAATATTTTTAAAGTTAATTTTGAGAATATTAAATTTAATTTTTAGTATATTTAAATCAAACTGTTGTAGTTTTATTATTATTTTTAAATAATATTATGAAAAGTTTGTAATTCTGAGCAATTATTTGATGAACATCAATTTTTTTAATATATTAATATACTCGTACTATAGTAGATATGTTTATGATCAGAAAAACACAAATCAAAATGTTGGAAAGCGGGTGTGGACAACAGGTTATCCATTCATTTTCAAATTCCATGAAACTTAATTAATGTTCTAGTCGGATAACAATCAGATTTATGACTTACGGCGACATCTTTAAATGTTAATCCGTTCTGTAAAGAAAGGCTAGGATTATGTTTAGAGTTCTTTAAAGAGAAGTTAGAGTTAAGGTCTTTTTCGTCCAAGGAGTAGAAATCTTTTATAAGCACGGTGTAGTCACAAATTCTATGGTAGTATGGGTCTCTCTCATGTAGGCCTACCAACTAAATCCCCTCCCCCTCTACGACATGGGATGTCGGGCCCATCTTACAGTATTGTCATAGCTCACCATGTGTCGTGTCTTTATGCACACCTTAATTGCTTGACCTACACTTCAAAAGACTGAGAAAATTATTCATCGTTGGACTTCTTCCTTCAGTTTCGTTGGAATGGTCTTAACCAACATCGTGGACACCGCCTTCTGTAATCATTTGGTTTGCAGTATAGTCCCAATGATGTTCTTTGGGTTAAGCTTACAGAATTCTATCCTGCATGTTTCCCTATGATGCACGACCCGATCGTACCTGAACACATTCTGTTCTGCGTATCCTCCTCCTCGCAATAATTATATTCCTCGGAGGATCTCAGTGTTCGTGCGAACAAGTATGTCCAAATCACCCGTATCTGATAAGGTACTGGATCAACACGTACCCCTGTTCCCTGTGTTTCAGCATAACCACCTCTAAAGGTCCTGGATCAGTCTGAAATTCCATTTGCCTTTCTTCGATTGATGCGTCCCTTCTATAGAATATGTGGGGAGAGGTTAGGGGTAAAGTAACAAAGTATCGCAAAGCAGCATCTAGAATTAATGTAAGACACTTTGCCAAATTTCTGTTTGAATGAAAATGTAATCATTACAGAGAGATACTATACCACGTAAGGTTCCCCTCTCCGAGACTCCGGTCTTAACGCCTTGCCTCTAACGATGAATCCCAAAGAAATCTCCCGCCGGGACTACGGTCTTACTTTCCCCTCAATGGCACTGCAAGAGAGCCCCCATCCGATCATTGAAGATGAGACGCCGGAGCCTCCCACCCCTCCCGGATGAGGCTGTCCCTTGCAGATACCACAGCGCAGCTGTGTACATATTCATGGTGCTGGCGTAGGTGGGGCCACCTTACATCCTCGACCTCTGGGTGCATGTCCGTACCATTTACATGACATACAGCGAGGTTCCTGTGTGCAGTCCCTCCTCACGTGGCCGGCCCTACCGCAGGAAAAACAATGACCACTTCGGTCTAGACCAAGACGAAACTTAGTCCTACGTCCCACACTCCAACAACGAAAGCAAAGAATATGAAGCACGTCGAGTCACCCGGCAGGCCACCCAGCCAATGCGGATGCGCCCGTCAGATAGTAATTTCTCCGCAAGAAGAGGTGGCACGGCCAAAGTGACCACCTGTGTTGACCCGTAGGCCAGCCGCATGGACAGAATTTCCACAAACATCGACTCCCAATGACCTTACGAAGCTCCTTCATGAACTCATTCCTCGTTGTAGGAACGACTATGTCCTCCTGCCACCTTTCCCAGTTGATGCCGCAGTGGTGCCCTAGACCTTCTCCAAAATGTCTTTGCTGAGTTGTTCTGTGACACCACCGTCACGCACCCGAAGATGCAAGTCTTCTCCCTGACCCTGCCTTGCAGATAAGCCTCCCGTCACTCCTGGCGACACCGCAACCTTTACGGAGCGGAGGAGGTCCGCATAGGTCTTCCTCTCTCCCTTAACTACAACTGTGGTGATCGGTGGACCCGGCGGTAGCTTCTTGCCTTAAGATGGCTGCGCTGATGTTAAACTGAACAGATGAACAAAGTGCTTCGTCCCCATCTGCTTGGACACGTACTCTACAGATTGCCGTAAAAATCTGACCGGAAGGCCGCGAAGATCCAGAAAGCAGACCGGGTGATCTCGTACCTTCTGCAACAAACGCGGAACTGATATTTTTCCTGTTTAGCCTCCGGTGACTACCGTTCAGATAATAACATCAGAGGATAAATGAGAATGATATGTGTGAGTGTTTGATTGAAATGTAGTCTTCTACATTCTCAGTTCGACCATTCCTGAGATGAGTGGTTAATTGAAACCCAACCACCAAAGAACACCGGTATCCACGATATAGTACTCAAATCCGTGTAAAAATAACTGGCTCTACTAGAACTGGAACTCTTGACTTCCAAGTCAGCTGATTTGGGAAGACGCGTTCACCCCTACACCAACCTGGTGGGTAACGCGGTACTGATCTGCATAAGATCGAAGCCACTCCACGGTCTCCAACCGCCATATCAATCACAATAGCGTAGTCCGTCTGGTCACGATCAATGGTACCGATACTATCTTCTCCAGATAAATCACGGGCAGAAGACTGTACAGTTAGGACCTGCCCTGCCTTCAGCCTTTCCGTGCAATCCATGTTCCGGATCCACGGAGCCTTGCGACAAATCGGCACATGTCGCGAGTGATCGACGCCAGCAGCCACATCCAGAGGCGGTGAGGCGGTGGGGCGGACCCCACCGCCTCAGTCAAATCAGAATGTCCTGAACTAGCGTAGAGGATTGGAAAACGTCTTCCGGTCAGCTTCCAAAGACCAGCCGTTCAATATCCGCGTCCGCCATCCTACTATATCGCCCGGCGAAGTTCATCAAGTGACCAGGACACGGGACGCTCCAAACCTCCGTCCGGAGTCTATGACGCCACATCGCTTATATTTGAGTAGCCTTCTCCGTCGTCGACAGCCAGGTACAAAGTCCCGCCTGTGATTTCTTAGGTACTGCATCCAAAACATCCTCAAATAAGTTCTACATACGAGCATTCCTGTCCATTCGGTAAGAACACTTTTTTATTTCTACCTTGGTAGTCGTGTATTGCTTAACCAAAGTGCTCAACTCCTTAACGTCACGCAAGAGGAGCATCAGATTTTGTTGGAAGCATCCTTCCAACTGCCGTGACGAAAGCGTTCCTGCGGGTCCTACAGCGCCAACTTTCCTTTCTGGTACAGCCTTCTCCATGTGAAAGACGTCAGTGAAAGATTCATACCCTTCCAAGTTAAAGGGGTCACCCGACAAATAAAGATCACTCCAACCACCAGCCTTATAATTTTCATCTCTTCACCAGTAGGGAGGGAGTCTCGCAGTCGTCGCTTCCCCGATGTTGTAAAGGAACGTCGCTCTTCACCCACACTGACATCGGACGTAGTCGGAAGAGACTGAAAACCTTCCCCAATGTCACCACTGGTCGAGACTACGGGATTGACAGTCTTCCACCGCCGCCGAATCTACATGTTCCTTACTATTAGTTAAGTGTACGACATAGCATCACCTTACGAAGAGCACCATCAGTCAACTTCACCGACTGATTCCAAGTCCGACTCTGACGACTATTAAAGTTAGTTTACGATTTATTTTGCATTTTCCAAGCTGAATTTACGTTGATCTTCATTTTAATAATCGTTAACATAATCATAAATCAGTATGAAAATATTTAATTAAGTAATTGCTTACTATAACTGTAATATTTATGCTTTAAATCTGATATCTGCTGGTTTTTGTCTAAAAACAAAACAAAAATTGGTTACTTCTGCTTCTTGTTTGTTTTTCATGATTTTTTTTTTTAATTTATACGTAACTAGTAATGAAAAATTCTATTTAATTATTTATTAAGAATTTTTATTTCTGAATCCTTCTAGTTTAGAAGGTGCACGCACATTATATCTCTAAAATATAACAAATTATTAAAACATAATCTCTTTCATCAAAATGAGTGTGAGTGGAAGAAATCGATTTAAAGAAAAGTAAATATTTCAGTAATTGAAAATTTTAATTAATTATTAATGAATGAGAATGTTCTATAAACGTTTGTATCCGTTTTCAATATATATAATATGAAATGTTTAAAAATTTATATGCATTTATTTTTAATGAGTAAAAAATTATATTTTTAAATTTTAGATAAAAAAAATAATAAAGAGTAAATCTTTGTTTAAAATGATTATAAAATAAAACACTTGCATTAAAAAACAAGCTCGCATAGCTTTGCATGACTTCCCCTGGTATTTATTATGATTACCAAAATACGATTTAAGCATCAGAAATTTCAGATGAAATATTTTTTCATATTAGGCGATTCCTTACTCTATCTGGGAAATATAAGAAAAATGTATTTATAAAGAAGTGATCCGTAATAAGGAAAAAATAATAATTTAAAGAGAATTGATTAAAAATATTTTGAAAAATCAAGTAACTTTTATGAAAGTAATGAAAATAATTACTTTTCATTTTGGGTCTGGAATATATAAGTGTCAAAGATACATTAATTTATTATCCCTTTCAGTGATGAATGAAAATACAAAAAAAAATTAATAATGAAAATTAACAGAGTTAAGAGCCAAAACAAAAAAAAAAAAAAAACAATAATTATATATATTTTAGAAGTCAATAACAATTTTTAAGTAATATCTAAACATATCAAATTTAAGCTTGATAAATTTTCTTAATTAAACTTTTCTCTAAATCTAACACCAACTTCAATAAAGGCTAAAATTAAAAAAAAATAAATAAATAAAAATCTCAAAAATCCTTTCTGTATTTTAAATCCAGGGTTTATAATTTTTAAAAATCGTTGACATTCTTTATAGCTCTCTAATCCATGATGGAGCTGCGGTGTGGGAGGGTGTAGACATTGATCTCGCTCCCGAAAGCGGACCAGAGGAGAAAAAAATAGGGTATATTTTCATTTGAAGCTTATTGAATTAGTGAATCTGTTTCTTGATTTTAAGTAAATCAGAAGAAGGTCTTTGAGTAAATTGAATTGTGATCGACAAATTTGTCGTTATTGCGATGAGCACTTGTTTTGCTGATATGAGGAGAGTATTTTTGGTGTTTAAACTATCGAGTGTTATATAGGAAGTATCATCCTCTATCAAGGAGTGTTATATAGGAAGAGTTTTTGTGTGAAACCTTCGGTGTTAGAGGAAGGCGTGGAAATCGTCGCTTCCGCAAATCGATTAATTTGATAGTTGAGAGATGTAAGATATGGTACGTGGTCATGGTTCATACAAGAGGCCATACGAAAACGATAGTAATTTGTGCAAATATGGTGATGGAAATGTCTCCTGAGGCATTTGCAACGGTGGCATTCTGATAGAGGCCAAACTGATGACTGCGTTGTGATATAAAGTTTAGAAAGTCTAAAAGATGGACTTTACCGAAGGTAAAGTCCATCACAAGTAGGAATAGTGGGGTGGTGAGGCAACCGGTATTGTCTCACGGCGGGCGTTTTCCCCTGCGAGGGACAGGATAATAGCTTAGGTTATATGAATGTAAACTATCACAAGGATTTTAAGATGTATTTAAACCAAAGGGAGATAGAGCAAAAGAACAAAAATTATATATATATATCTTCTTTTTTTTTCAATTGTAATAAGTGGGGGTTGATTTATATTGAAAACCCTTTTATGGATTATTTATTTTTGCATTGTACGAAACAGATTTGCTGTAACAAGTTTCTTTAAAATGCCTTTGAAGAAAATCGAAATCCGTTTTTTCGTGGTATTCCCTTACCCCTTTAACGAATTTTGAATAAAATATAATACGATTAATGCCCCATACAAAGAAATATTTGAAGAAAATCGATCCGGTCAATCCTGAGATACAAATCAAAAGCAGTGCGACTCACGTACGTACATATATACTGTGTATACGTGCATACGTACGTTTGGAATTTTGGTCTAGCTGAACTAGTTGGACTCTTACTAGAGTCCATCGGGACTCAAGTAAATCGAGAGTAAAAGTCGGGATTTTTTTTTGTAAAGATTTACAAAAAAAATCTCGATCCTTTTTTTTCGTGATCATTATACTTTCCCCTTTAATATATATGATCTAGCTAGAATGTAAATGATGGATTGTAAAAAATATCATGGTTGAGGAAAAACAATTTATTTTTAAAAACTCTCACCAGAGAAATAAAGGTTTTACTTTATCAGATGATTTACTCATGCAAAAACAGAATATTGTCTAGAGGTTATATAATTAATTAAAGAATAAAACGAATTTATAACAACAAACAAATTTTGCTTTACTTTCAAAATGTTTATTTTTTTTACAAACATTGAGTATTGATGTTTAAAAAAGTAAAAAGTCTCTTAATCTTTTAAAAACAAAAAAAAATTCTATTACAGGAAACTTTTAAGCTGTATAATGTAAAGAAATACTTTTTCCCTTAAATTTAAATAGGATACTTATATACCTTTACTTATATATTAATTTTTATTTTTATTTTCTTAGAATTAACTTCTGTTAAAATGCCGTTAGCTGTATTGAAAAAGATATTAGTATGAATTTAATTTCTTTTAAATTAAATTATTTTCTTTTATAACAAAAACCCTATAAATCGCAATTTAGTTATGGTGATTTACATTTTTAATTACTTCGTTTTCCTTTAATTAAATTTATTCACTAGATTAGGTAAAAATATTTGAAATATATATTGCATTTATGATGGACATTTAATCACTGAATCTTTTGCAGATTTTTTTTTTTTTCAGAATAGTTAATAAAAAGTATAAAAGAAAGTTAGAAGAATAAAAATAAAAGAACGGGAAATAACGGATAAAAATTCAGTAAATTTTTTGAACAAAGAAAGCAGTTCCTCTCTAAATTGTCTTGAGTTAAAGAAAAGAAAAGAATCTATTGTGGCTTTATGAATCTCTCCATCAACCTTCTGAATCCGTTCATACTCCTTTTCCACATTATTTACTACCAATTTGGTCTCTTATAGTCACTATTTCGCTTATTCTCTTTTCCCATGTCTATAGTGGGCTTTAACAATAAAATATGGACAAAGGAAATTCGGTACTTAACCAAAACTACCTCTAACTGGTATTCTTTTCAATGAAAACGTTCTGTGCATTTAGTCTACAGTATTTTTCGTTTTAATTTTTTAACGCAGCTAAAATAATTAATTGATTATACTGAGACCTTATAAGCTTATAAAATTCCACATCAGTAGGCTTGTTTTACGCTGAGAAAAATAATAATTGACTTATTATTTTTTTACTTTAATGTCGATCTTATATTATATTTTTTACCCCAGTAAATTACAAGTTTCTTTTTTTTCAAAAATTAACCAGTATTCTTTCATTACTAATTATTGTTTTATTTATTAAAGAGAAATCTTAAGTAAAAATTTCAATATTTTCACGCAAAAATGTTTAAAATGTTATATGATTTTCATTTCTATTCCATGATTTTTTTTTTTGTTTTTTAACTGAAATTTATGCATCTTTATAAATAAAAATGTAAATCTTCATTTGTTAAAAATATTAAATCTCCGAAAGTTCTTCACCGATTGCATTGAAATTTTGACAAAACGTTATATTCGAATACACGCGTGTTTTTATATGACAACTATACCTAAGATGCTACACTTGCGACAAATAAAAAGATGCTTTTTTAGAAAAACAGCGCTATCTGTTGTACGTAAAAGTAGCACACGCTATATTAAATATTTTACGATTCCATTTCAATGTTTCCGATATGTGTGTCCGCTATAGACTAAATAACTACCGGACCGATTTACGTGCGAGGAAAAAGGGAGAAAGGGAAAAACCGAAAAAGGTAAAAGGAAGAAGGTAAAAAGGAAAGAATGGGGAAAAGGAGAAACGGAAAAAGGAAATGGAAAGGGGAAATAAAAAGGAAAAG
Organism: Lycorma delicatula; assembly: GCF_047948215.1. NCBI lineage: Eukaryota > Metazoa > Arthropoda > Insecta > Hemiptera > Fulgoridae > Lycorma > Lycorma delicatula. The sequence goes on from NC_134464.1 coordinate 40,765,163, forward strand.
TGGAAAAAAGAGGAGGCGGAAAGGAGGATAAGGGCAAGAGAAATGGGCGAATGAAAGGGAAGAAGAAAAGGAATGTGGTAAATTGAAAACGGGAAAAGTGAAAGGGGGAAAAGAAAAGAAAAAAAGGGAAAAGGACGGAGGAATAGGGAAAAAGATAAAGGTTATTTTGTGAAGTTCCGTAATATTCATTTTCTTAATGTTTATCAAACATTCAATTGTGTTCATCTAACTTATATAAATGTACTCAAAAATATTATACTTAAATCTAGCAGTAGCGAAGCATTGCCGGGTCTGCTAGTAGTGAATACATGATTTAAAATTGTCATTTAAACAAAACGGATGAAATAATAATTTTAATGTAAACTAAAAAGTAAATTACACCAAATATGTTTATTTAATTTATTTGTTTTAATTTTCATCTATATAATACTTTTCACTCAAACGCACAATATATCATTGAAATAGGACTTTGGACTGATGTAGGACTATCCTCTCACGCGGTTGTATATAAATAAAATATAATTAATATATTGGAAAAATCCCTGTTATAATTACATGATAATATTTGCTTGAGGTTAAAACTGCATATATCAAATATGGTATTACTGAAAATAAGTCTCGAGATAATGAGCGTGGTTTGATCTACAGCTTCACCCCATTGATTTTTTAAATTGAAAATTTAATGGCATTTATGCCCATATGTAGAAGTAATTTATCAAGTTTGGCTAAAATCGGTTCAGTATTTCTGGAGATATAAGGTGATTTAGAGGCCAACGCTGAACAAATATACATATGAACATTAACATCCGAAAAATTCCCATCCGGTCTTTGGATTCGTTAGATGTCAAAACGAAAATATCCGGTGAAAACTGCATAAGCTCAAGCTGGACCGATTACAATATTTTCTCATCTGTATGAAGTAAAAATGTAATTTTTGCTATTAAAAAATGTTATAAAATATTTTATCAATCAATCAATCAATTTTATCAATATTTAATCAATCAATTGTGTCAATTTTTTTTTATCATAATGAAAGTTAAAATTAACAAATTAACAGTTACGAGTATATCCATAAGAAAATTAAACGTTGGGTTGTTATACTGTGCAGTTATTAAACGAAAAATATATTTTTTTACTTTCCCGCCTATAGCTATAGCTATAGCTATAAAAGATAAAGTATGATAATCGGTCCAATTTGATCATATGCGGTTTTTACCGGATCTTGATGTTTTGACACCTAAGGAACCCAAAAAATCGGATTGAAGTTATACTAATCTTTGTATGTATGTGTGTGTGTTCGGAGTGTTGGCCTCTAAACCACCTTATATATTCAGAACTACTGGACCGATTTCAACCAAACTTGGTCAGATTACTTATATATATGGAGCATTGATGCCATTAAATTTTCAACATAAAAGGTTATGGGGATGAGGCTGTAGAGCAAGGCCTATGTGAGTATCTCGAGATTTCGCCGGATCAAGTTCTTATTTTCCTTAGGCACATTTGTTAGTAATTTAAAAAAATTATTCCCCAAAAAAAATTTAAAAATCGCACGCACACCCACCTACAAAAAATGTCTCTAAATAAACTAGTAGCTAAGTGCGTACAGTGTGTCATTAGTACCCCTTCTCACCACAAGGAACACTAGTGTAGCACACTGATGTACAGCTGCTGTAGTCGTCTTTCTTTCTTTTTCTATTTTGCCTCCGGCATCAGCTGTGCTGTAACGTCACAGATAAGCGGTAGAATTAAAGGAATGAATAATATTTAAAGTGTAAAAAAGCATTTAAAGTGGCCGTTACCACTGCTCCCGCGCAAAAGAAATAACGGAATGCGAGTCCGGTTTTATTAGATTAATTGAATTAAACAAAAAATATTATATTTAAATAAAATTATAAATATTTTTAATTAAGTTGTGCGTGTAAGCCGTGCATTAGAAAAAAAAAACCCGCATGGTGAGAAAATCCTACAATTGTTGTCAGTTTTTTTACATAAATATAGTCTTTTTTGTGATAGAGTAAAGGACTTTGTTATAAAGTTGTTAAAATGAATTGAAGACAATGAATTGAAATAAAGAGAAAATTACCCTCAAAAAATTGTTTATAAGAATTTTTTACTTAAAAAATAATCTAAATAACTATTTTCATTTTTAAAACATCATATTAGTCGAAACTAAGAAAGAATATACATTTTTTATTTGATTTTGTATTCCTAATTTGTACGTTACAATCTGTTTAATTTGTGCCCACAAACAATCCCCTGGCCATAATTAAATTAAGATGATATGAGATAAGACATCTAAATTGAGATGTAGTTTTGTATAAACTCGGACCGATCATTCCTGAGATTCGCTTTTAATTGATCCCTAACCATCAATACACCGATATCCACTGACTTGTATTCAAATTTGTTAAATATTACCTAATGTTTAATTTTATCCTTAAAATTTTCGAATTCGAAAATGAGCTGTTCTACAACTGATATGCGATCAGGAGTTTACCATACTATACTTTTTTTCCTGTTTAGCCTCCGTAAATCACCGTCAGGTATTACTTCAGAGGATGATATGTATGAGTGTAAGTGAAGTGTAGTCTTGTACAACCACAGGTCGACCATACCTGAGATTTGTGGTTAATTGAAACCCAACCACCAAAGAACACCGGTATCCACGATCTAGTATTCAAATCCGTGTAAAAATAACTGACTTTACTAGGACTTGAACGCTGGAACTCTCGACTTCTAAATATACCGATTTGTGAAGACGCGTTCACCACTAGACCAACCCGGTTGGGTAAACCACACTACAGCTACCCGAGTTAAAGTATACATAAGCATAAATATATAAATGAAATATCAATTAAAATAATAATAAATGATAGAAGAGATAATAATTAAAGTTGATTGATCAACGAAGAGTATTTATGAAAAACTATAAAATAATTCTTGTAATACAAATACTGATTGTTGTTTCAGGCAGTAGGCTTTATTATTGTTTTTTTTATTTTAAATGGGCAAAAGCCTGTATAAAAAATGTATATTGTTTACAAATATTTAAACGTCAATTCAGTCTACAGTGCATGACGTAACACTCGTCTCTTATACTGGTTGGATAGGTAAAACTGATAAAGGGCGTACACTTTAAACTAATCAACGACATGTCTCCGCCTATTTACAAAATTTAAGGAAGGATAACAGTTTAATGTTACCGATAACTTTCATCAAATGATATACATTATATTTAATAATCAAATAGGAATTGTTGAATTTTCTGTAAAAATAAATTTTCTGGCTCATTATAAAGAAACTTTCCCAACTATCTCATTCCTGTTTATAAATCGTTATTAATTACTGTTATTTTTATGTATGATACAAAGATGTATGCTTATTAAATTAAATTTGAAAGAAAATATTTCTCTTTGTAATTTAATTATAATTAGTATTAAAAAGTTGATGAAATTGCAGTGGAGGAGGCTTTTTGTATTCAATCTTAAGTACACCATAACATAGATAACTTTAAAAGAAAATTGTAATGTGTTTTCAATATATTCTGTGAGTTTGATATACGTAGATTATGTTTTTGTAAATTTTATTTTAATATATATGTACTGAAAACTTTTTTTTTTTTTAATTAAATGGAAGCAATAAATCTTTAATTTATTTATGAAACCAAACGTAAATATGTGTTATAATTTTTCGGTTAATTATCAATATGTAAAGTTAAGAGTACCACATTAGGTATACACCGAAAAAGTACGCATACTGATAAGTACATCACCAATATTTTTTTTTTATCCTTTCTAGCATAAAATGACAGTTTTTATGCGATAATTTACGCAGCAATTCGGGTTGCGCTTGATCTGGATGCTCATTAGTGGTGATTTTTAATAATCTAAATGGCCAAGTTTTACGTTATTAATGGAAAAAAAAATACCTTTCGGCACGCCGGAAGGCAGAGGTAGATTTCACCGGTGCTAAGTAGGAGATAAAAAAGATTTCCACCTTAATGTTAGGAGAAACTTCAAATTTTCACAGGTGAAAAAAGTTTCACATGTTTAGCATACGATAAGCTCCCATCTTCTTACAATTCCAACAACGTTTTGGTCATCCCATGCCGTAAGGGTGGTCATATCAACAATTGTTTCAGAAAAATATTTTAGGTAATGTTTAGAGTACTAACGACCACTTTATACCGAGTCGATGCTGTGCCTATTAAGGGAGGTACGATTTTTTTGTCTTCGAAACCCCATTTTTTCCATCCCCTGTGCCAATGGTTGGTGATATCAAAATACTTTACTTTGATCAGTTATCCAAAGAATAGTTGGAACATTAAACGAATTCGATATTTTATTTAATAAGAAAATTTTAGCGATATTTTTTTTTCGAAAAAGCTAATTTCCAGTTCCATGGTCGAATTTTCCCGTAAACTCATTTGACCAAAATTTACGTATAAATTTAAAAGTGGTTGGTGTAAAATTACAGCAGTTACCGTGTCCAGAAGAAAGTGAAATATATATATATATATATAAACATTTGAACTAAAGGTGGTTTTGGGGTCTGGGGTTGTAAAACGCGAAGATATGTCGAAATTTTTACTCCTTACAATAGGTAGCTTTTTTATGAATTCTGCCTAAAATTGAATGGGTTTATAAGCGAAATCTTGTCTTCAATTATTAAATATTTATATGTATTTAATAATTTTAGACATAAATACGATTGAATCTATGAAATCCCATATAACACAAATTTGAAGAAAAACATCTTCATAACACCGAATAGATATTTTATTTATAAATATGTAATAATGAATTATTAAATATTGTTTTGTTTTATATAATACATCGTCGTGTATTCATGTCTACGAAAGTTTAGCTTAGCCCCAGGCAGAAGTGTAAAACCTTGAAATTTGAGACACCTAAAATCAAAAATAGTTAATTTTTTACTTTCTATCATGGTAATTCTCAGATAACCTTAAAGGATCTTTTCTGAAATCTTATTATTAATTGTTTAATAAGAAATCTATTAACGTGGTGGAGTGTAGCGTCATGGCCTTTCATCTGGGGGTTCTGAATTCGAATCCTAGAGAGGCATGATATTTTCTCATACGGTACACAATTCTATTTCCTTATTCTCACTTGCAACAGTCTCAAACTTCTGTGGTGAATTAATTCATCAAGCCAAAAAAAGGTCTTTAGTAGGAATCTAAAATGTATATATTATTATATTATTATATATATTATATATTATTATATATAATTATATATATTATTATATTATTATATCGTAATGAGAATGTATGAATAAAACGCAATGACAGTAATGTTTTAGAAACTATCATTTTTGACAGTATTTAAACACTTTTACAGGACCTTATTATAGAACATTTTTAATTAATGACATTTAAATCCATTCAACCCTTGATGGATTAAAGAATTAAAAAGAATAAAAATATTAATAATAAAAATGAAGTTTTAATAATAAATTTAATAAATTCTTCAAGAAAAACATCGTTACGTGACATGTGGCGATATTTATTTAAGTTGTACTTTACTCCTCGATATTTTAAGAGTAGTTTAAACAGGACTCCGTAGTTTATTTTAATGATTTTAATATAAAATGTTTACTTCTCTTTATTTTTTAATATGCTTTAATAGCATAATTTCATTTTACGTAGAACTATTAATTAATATTATTTAAATAATAATATATTGTAACTCTTTTAGTGGAGAATTTTTAATAAAAAATTGATTTATAGTAAGTAAAAAAAAAAAAATAATTAAATAATAAGCTCATTTTATTTTCGTCGTGTAAAGAAAAGAAAAGTATCTATTCCTTGCTTTTTGCCGCTGCTTGCTCCTTACCGATGTTGCACATAATGATATGTTTTTAATAACATGATACAAACCTTCTTTTCTTGGGACGAAATATAAACATAACGAACGTTAAAAATACTGCGAACAAGAAAATTGTATTATTACGAGATAGAAATATTATATTTTTAATAAATATTCTAATTCCAAAAAAAAAGTTGTGTTTAAAGAACAAAAGAAGATAAACGTAATAAAAATTGCATTAAAAAATTATAATATAACTCATATTTTTGTTGTAGATATAAGCAGAAAATCACAAATATAAATATATATATATATAAAATATAGTATGATAAAAAGCTTATTTATTTGTTTCAAAAATAATAAACTGTTTTATTTCATCGTTCGTAGTCGTAAAATATAAGGTAAAAAAAAAACTATATAAATATATATATATATATATATACATTTATTTATATTATATTAAATATATATATATTTATTTATAATTTTGGTTGTTTGCAATGCGTATGTTCCACTATGGTTTTTTTTTTACCTTATATTTTACGAAAACTTTGACTACGAACGATGAAATAAAACAGTTTATAAAACATATTCCTTGATTTTAATCAAATATAAATTTATGCGATGGTAATGTAACTACAACAAAATTCTCGACTAAAGTTAGGCTCTTCTCTCATCATTCTGTGAACATTTTTATTCCAGTACTAGCAGACCCGTCTTTTATGATTTGAGTATATTTATAGATTAAATAACACAATTGAAAGTTTGATAAAACATTAGCAAAATGAACATTACGGAACTTCACAAAATTTAACTTTTCTCTTTTACCCTTTTTCTTTTTGCCCTTTATTTCACCCATTTTCATGTTTACTCATTTCTTCTATTTACCCTTTTCTGGGTTTCCCCTTTCTATTTAATGCCCACATTTCTCTTTTTGTTTCCTTATCCCCCTTCCTCTTTCCCCTTTTCTTTTTTCTTCTTTCTTCTTTCCATTTTCTTTTCCTGTTTTTCCTTTTCCCCGTTTTCCCCTTTTTCTTTTTCCATTTTCTCTTTCTTCCCTTTTTACCATTTTCGATTTTTTCCTTTTCCGATTTTTCCATATTTTCCTTTTTCGATTTTTCCCCTTTCTCCCTTTTTCCCCGCGAGTAAATCGATCTAGTAGTTTTTTTAGTCTATAGCGGACACATATCGAAAACATTGAAATGGAATCGTAGAATATTTAGTATAGTGTTGCTTTTACGTCCAAAAGATAGCGCCGTTTTAAAAAAAAAACTTATTTTTACTTTTCACAAGTGTGACATCTTAGTTAAATAAATAGTAGATATATAAAAACACGCGTGTAATCGAATGCAACGTTGTATCAAAATTTCAAAGCAATCTGTGATGAACATTCGGAGATTTAAAATTTTGAACAAACTAACATTTACATTTTTATTTATATAGATTAAAGAATTTTTCACCATGGCGTCTGCATTTTTGACCTGTTCATTTCTGCCCACCTTAGTGCCTTTTAAACGGAAGGAGCGCGGTATTAACATGTAGAATAATTACGCCTTCTTAGAGAGTACCAGAACGCCTGCTCCTTATCGCGGGTTTCACTTTATTTCCTCTCATAACGCAATAGTATTGAACGTTCGTTGCATGTCACTGCTTCCTGCATACTTTTTTTTTCCAAACAATCGCTATAAATTGGACCTTCTAGGCCCAAAAGACCGTTAGTATCACTTTACCATCTGTCGGGCAATTTTTTGAAGTTATCCTGGCGGGCAACTGGTTACCCATTCCATACATTAACGCTTGTGTTGTGGCTCAAAATTATGAATCCACTTTCCATCACAAGTTATTATGCTATTTAAAAACCATTACCTTGCGCTAAAAATCATTTAAGTTCAATCATTTAAATGTAAAATAGGATATCTTTATGATTTTTTACTTTCTTGGACCCCACCTAGAGTATTTTTTCGGTAATTAAGCTAGTTGTATTTTGGAATGGATAGTGCATGCAATTTCCCAACTTTTTATGCATCTCTCCTTGAGAATAAGATCATTAAAGTAATTTTTCTAATCGTCAATAGAAAGTATCATTTATGATGAAAGGTGGTGACAAATTTGCTGTCCTAAATCATAAAGGATATCTTTATGATTTTTTACTTTCTTGGACCCCACCTAGAGTATTTTTTTCGGTAATTAAGCTAGTTGTATTTTGGAATGGATAGTGCATGCAATTTCCCAACTTTTATGCATTTCTCCTTGAGAATAAGATCAAAGTAATTTTTCAAATCGTCAATAGAAAGTATCATTTATGATGAAAGGTGGTGACAAATTTGCTGTCCGAATTAAATTATTCAATCCACTTACAAAAGTCTTCACTGTTAAAACACTTTTTAACACACTGTTTTAATATCGGTGAGTGAATTTCAGTCTGTTTTACACTTTCATAAAATAAACATTTTATCATAACATAATGTTTCTCCACGGTACTGCTTTAACCAAAGCCGATACATTGAAATAACTCAAAGAGGTAATAAAAGAGAAAGTTTTATTCGAGCAGCTGTTGTTTTGTAAGTCAGGGGTAACAACGTGCACGTCAGAAATTTTCAATTTATTTTGTTAATTTTCCGCCGTTGAGATTTGTCTGTTCAATTATTGAACAACCCTTGTACATAATGGTAGTTGTCTAAATACTTTTTACACAAAAAAGTGTACACACACACTTTTTTCGTGATGGTAATTTTTCCCAGCTTGCGCTCAGGATAGGATTATGGTAGAAAGGATTCCTAATTACTGATGAATCCCACGAAAGATATAATTATTATAATATAATGCAAAAAGAACAACAAAGATAAGTAGAAATTTTTTTTTTTTGAAAAAGAAATATTTAAGAAATATGCCGATTTTGTGGTGGAGTGATAGCGTGTTTGATTTTTATCTGGTTTCTGGATTTGAGCCCGTATCAGGGATGGTCTCTTTCCAGTCGGTAAAAAAACTGATTTGTCGTTAGAAGTTAACTGCTCTTGGGCTTTCTCTTCTTTAAATCAATTTATAGACTTCAACAAAACTACCTAGAGAACAAGTTGCACATATTTACTTGTGTCAACATCTATGCTGATAAATGCTAATGATTAAAAAAAGAGAAGTAAATATTACTGGATTTTAATTTTAGAGTTCAACAAATGTTTGTTCAAACTTAACTATTTCAATCAGCAAATAAAATGGATGACTATCTTTCTCACTGGCCCCATTAGATGGTTATACTATTACGTTGTTATTTTTATTTAACCAAACTAACCCAAGGAGTAAAAGGTAATTGACTAAATTTGAAGGAACACTATTAAAATGTTTTTGTACCACACAATCTAAATCTTTCTGACGACCAATGTTATTATTTTTACTTTTATTTTCAGTCCTGTTACAATTACCATTTTAGTATATATATATATATATATATATATTCGCGTGTTCGTGGCTCGATCAGGATATTGAGAGATTGACAATTGAAAATTTTCATGTAATTACAACATAACAATAATAATAATAATAATAAACAAGTAATAATAACGTTAATCACAACCACAATAATAATAATAATAAGAAACAGTGATTACATACAAAAAGTTAGGTTTTATTTACAGCTAATTTTGGATCAATGGGTCTGAATTCTAATTTTCAATAAAAATTGAAAATCAGAATTCAGACCCATTGACAAAAGACATTAGTTGACCGCTAATCTTAACCCTATTAACCACTAGTCTTGTATTAACAACAGTAGTACAATAGATAAGACAAGTATAAAGTTCTTTCACTGTAAATATCAAGGCTGTTCACAAATAAAACTACCCTAACAATTTATGAACGAAATTTCATTATCTCTTTCATTTAAAATCTAACAGTAACTCGCAGAACCATTTTTTGTTTTCATGTACTCTCCACAATGGAATTATTTGTGACGTCACCTTAATCGCGACGAACGTATACACACTAGAAATTTGCTCCGTCACTGACTTCACCGCAGAATACTTTCGCTTCAAACTCGCATAATAACTCCTCGCTTAGAACTCTCGTTAGAACTCATCGTAGCACTCTCTCAAAGACTCTCATCTCGCAGAACTGATTGTCAACTGATCTTCCCCGAAGTATTTATACTCCTATTATACTATACTTCCTATTTATACTTCCTATTTATACTCCTCTTTACCTGCAGGACCAGACTGAACTAGAAGCGTGAGAATTTTCCCAGGAGATTCCTACCCTGGTCCAGTTATCCCTTTCCATTAAACAACATTTGTTTAGGTTTGCCAGCGAGAAGTATTACTAAGGATGATTGCTAAACGGCTCTGCTTACTTTTCTAAAAGGATTTTTTTAGCCCCTTTATATATATATATATATATATATATATGTAAATGAAATGTAAGGAAAATTATATTTCCTTCCATAAAGAAAAAAAAATTTGATGGGATAGTGGTTTCACAGAAAAAATGCTTGATTTATCAATAACGATCCGTAAAATTTACTTTTGAATTTTTAATTAAAAGATCTTGTACTGTCGGAAATTTCCCACCTTTTCCTATAATTCCTTACCGAATAACTGATTAAAATAGCGTAATCTAAGATTTACATTGATCAGAGAGAGGAAGACAAGCTCAGAGCAGAGGCTTCTAAAATAGTAAACCAACTCTCTAGATTGCCTATTATTATATCAATATTGCGTAATTACTTCGCATTCTATTTCAATATAAACTCTAGATATTTTAAACCTTCCTAATGGAAGGACAAGGATACCTCAATCCTAGGACAGCTTTCAGTCAGTAAACTTACCCTTTTATTTTTAGATTATGAATATATACGAAGTAAACGTCATAGGATTAGTTTCTAGCAATTGCAAAGTATTAACGGGTCTACTAGTTCAAAATAAAATATTAGCACGCACAACAAACAAACCAACGCACCAAAATGTGACCACATACAACAAATAAACCAACGTACCATGCTTTTTTTATTGGAGAGATTTAAAAAAGTATTAATCAATAATGGACCCAACGGAGTACTTGGTTACCATTTATATAATCGACCGGTTACAGCTTTTGTAATGTACTATTTTTATTTTTTTTTTACAAAATACAATTATTTTTTAAAATATAGATAATATGATCTCTATAGACATAAATAATGTTACAACATTTGTTTTGAAACAAATAAACCTTGGCTTTCAACTAATTTTTCTTGCAACTATTCCAAAAATAAGCCACTAAACAATATAGTGCAACATATTTTGTATTGTACTCTATTCTATTGTACTATGTTCTATTCTTACCAAAGGCAACTATACTCGTTTCTGTCAAATGGATGAATTTATACGTCTTTTTTTTAATCCGGATTTTAATTGAAATTTGAAACTAGATACGTATAATTACAGTGTTGTTAAAATACATATTTAAATACCAAAATATAATTTCCTATTTTACCGAGTGTTGAAATAGAATTTGTTTTTAATGGTTACCCAATTAATCATCGCGAAAGATATTCTTTTATACATAAAGGGAAATTAAACTTCGTTTATCCAAGTAGTTAATAACAATTTAAAAAAAAAAATTATTGACGTAGTTTTAAAACTAAAATTCCAACAAGGAAAACATAACAGAAAGATGTAATTTTTGTTTTAAATTTCCTGTAATTTTTTTGTTTTCCCTTTAAATATATTTAAATTTACAATAATAAAGCAGGGTGAACAATTAACGTTAAAAAAGTAATTATTTCCTTTAAAGGTAAACTCTTCAAAAATAAAATACTATATGATTTTTTAAATTTTATTTTTAATTGTATAACATGAAATTAACATTTAAAAATAATAAATTTTGATGAATCATGCGGAACTATTGTAATATTAATACTAAACAGTCATTACACGTACAGCAGTATTAAATTATTTTAAAAGTAATCGTAAAAACACGTTATTTAATAAAATTACAGCGAGGAACAATGAAAAACTTTACTACTAAAATATACAGTGCGATTAATATGGTTAAATAAAATACTGTGGAGATTAAATAAAAATTAAAAATGTGTTTTATCTAATACAACTGTTCTATTTTTAGGTTGACCTAAGTTGAAAACGTGAGGTACAGTTTAATTTAAATTTCATTATTATATTATGAAGTATTACTATTTATTTATTTTAAAATTGTATTTTTAACGGTTTCTATAATATTCTACCTTATAATTATCGTATATTCTTTATTTTATCCAGTATAAAACATTTTCCAAATGAAAAGTTTAAGATTTATGACAATACCGTAGAATTAAATCCAAGGACCATCCTTCATGGTTCTGAAGATCACAATGAAAGTCTGGTTTTAATAATCTACATATCTCTCCTATAAAAAGCATGGTGCATTGGTCTGTTTGCTGTATGTGCTCACATTTTTATTCTGTACTAGCAAACCCTGCAATGCTTTTTACTATTGCTAGATTTGAGTAAATATATATATATAAGATTAAATGAACACAATTGAAAGTTTAATAAAGCATTAACAAAATGAATATTACGGAATTTTCCAAAATTTACCCTTTCTCCCTTTAACCCGTTTATTTTTCCTCCATTTCCTTTTCTCTTTTCCCATTTTCATTTTTACAAAATTCCCTTTCCCTTGTTTCCCACTTTCGCCGTTTCCCTCTTTTCCACCTCTTTCCTTTCCACACCCTTTTTCTCTTATTTCCCTCTCCCCTTCCAGTTTCACCCCTTTCCCTTTTATTTTTCTCCTTTTCCCTTTCCATTACCTTTTCCCTTTTCTGCTGTTTTCTTTTTTTCCATTTTCCCTTTCTTCCCTGTTTACCTCTTTCGATTTTTCCCTTTCTCCCGGTTTCCCCGCGCGTAAATAAAAAAAGCATGTTCTTACCTGTTACAGGTGTGACATCTTAGGAATATAAAAATACGCACGTATTCGAATGCAGCGTTGTGTCAAAGTTTCAAAGCAAACGTTGAAGAACTTCGGGAGTTTTAAGATTTTGAACAAACGAACATTAACATTTTTATTTACATAGATGAACCGCACGAACTTTTCATTCGTTGGAACGATTTTTACTTCTCGAATGATTCATTCGTTTCAATGATTTATTCTTCTTAATACGGACGATTTATCTAAAATTAATTTTGTGTTTTGGGTGAAAAAAGAAAAAAAATTGGGTTAGAGCTGTGTTAAGAAATCAGAACTCAAGAAACAGATAAAAATATTCAGGGTTTTGAAACTTATCATTGTAAAGTTTTTTTTGCTGTTAGTACGCTAAATTCATGAACTGAATTAGTTACAATTGACAAAAAAATTTAACAAAATCTAGTGTAATGAGACATAAACCATGTAATATTTCGCGGTGGGCCTTAGTTCCGTTTTTTTCTAGTTTTTTCTATAATTTTGAAACAAATGTTATGAAAATCAGTCAATTACTTACGCTTCAGAGGAAGGAAAACAATCACATATTTAAAAAATCTGTATACATGCATACTTATATACATAGATATTAAAACAAGCAGTTTTATCTTTCTATGGCAGCAGAGTAGGTAAAGATATTTATGAAATTACATATTTTAATAAATTACGGTTTTTTATAAGTTTTATATAAAATTATAAGTTTTATGTATTTTTTCTGATGCACGGCTTACACACACAACGTAATTTAAAATATTTATAATTTTATTTAAATATAATATTTCTTGTTTATTTAATTCAAAATTCTAACTAAAGAAAGCGCGCATACCTTATGTTTCATTCGCGCGGGTGTGGCAATACTAGTGGCCACTTTAATACTTTTTTAGACTTTAAATATTATTTATTTAATTCTACCGCTCACCTATAAAATCACAACATAACGAACGACTACAGCAGCTGTGAGTCAGTGTTGCACTGGCGCTTCTTATGATGTGAGAGAATACTATTGATACAGAATATACAATTAGCAACTAGTTTAATTAGGGCACTTTTTTTGGGGTGGGGATGCGATTATAGAAAATGTTTTTGCAAATAGTATTACCTTTTAGTTGTGAAAAAATGTACCTAAGAAAAATAGGATCTTAATTGGGCGAAATCTCGAGATGATGACCTTGCTGTAAAGACTCATCCCCATGATTTTTTGGGTTGAAAATTTAATGGCATCAAGGCCTTCCATATACAAAAGTAATCTGACCAAGTTTGGTCAAAATCGGTTCAGTAGTTCTGCAGATATTAGGAGTTCGACAAACACATATACATATATATGAACAGCCAGAAAATTTACATCTGGTTCTTTGCGTTCCTTAGGTATCAAAACGTCAAGATCGGTGAAAATCGCATATTCTCTAATTAGACAGATTAAAATACTTTCCCTTTTAAAGCTATAGCTGTGTTGTAGCGTTAGATAGGAAAGGAAAATATTTGTTTATATGTAGTAAATTTCGATTTTTTATGTGCTTGACCACCTTTCTGGACTAATCTAGGTAATTTAATAAAATAAAATTCTTAAAAATAGGTTATGATAAAACGCTCTGCAGGAACAGTAGTTAAATGATTGCAGTTTTAAACAGTACAAAAGGATTTTTTATAAATTTTTGCCTAAATTTATATATATATTTTTTTTTAAATTTTAATAAAGCGAAGGGGATATTGACGTTGTTGTCACTTTACGTTTAGATTAAAACATTTATTTTTTCTACTTTTATACAAATGTATAAAAACACTCTGTATTGGTTAAGATAATAGTAGAATGGAGTAAAAAAGAATACGTTTAGGCTTATTTGTCTTATAAAATAATTGAATCCTTCACTACCTTTCATACCAATGTATATTAGCAATTCTTGCAGAAGAAAAGTTTAAGAAATGAATTAGCTTTAATCAAATTGCATATAGTTTTCATCAATTACTGTTCATAATGTATATGTAATTAAATATATTATAATAATCGGTTAACTGGTTTCCCGAATAGAGGGGCAGGGATATAAATTGCATTTAATTTCTTCAATTTCTATTTTAGAGAAAATTTTGAAAACTGTTAAAATCGATTAAATGCAACAAATTAAAATAACCTATAAAATAATTTTTAATTAATTTCGATAAGTAATAACAAAAAATCCCTTTCGGCAAGCCGGAAGGCGGAGGTAGATTTCACCGATGCTAAGTAGGAGATAAAAAATTTCCACCTTTAAGAAAAACCTAATTTACGCAAACGATAATGGTTGCATGTGAAAAAAGTTTTACATGTGTAACATACGACAAGCCCCATTTTCTTACAATTCCTGCAACATTTTGGTGATCCCTTTCCGTAAGGGTTGGTCATATCAAAAATTGTTTCAGTCAGAGGTTATAGGTAATGTTTAGAGGACTAACGATCACTTTAAATCGATTCGATACTGTGCCTATTACGGGAGGCATGATTTTTTTTTGTCTTCGAAATACTCTTTTTTCTACCTCCTGGGCCAATGGTTGGTGATATCAAAAACGTTTACTTATATAAGTTTTAGGTCCTTATCCAAAGAATAGTAGAAACTTTAAACAAATTCGATATTTTAGTTAATAAAAAAGCACTGCGATATTTTGGTTTTGAGTAAAAAGCCCCCCATTTCCACCCCCACGGCCGGTGTTTCCCATTAACAAACTCGACCGAGATTTTGGGTCGTTTTAATTTATGTATCAATTTGAAAATGATTGGCCCAAAATTACGGCAGCTACCACAAAAAATTTAAATACATATATATATATATATATATATATATATAATAAACTTTTGAATTGACAATGGTTTTGGGATCTGGGGAATGTGAAATGCGAAGATATGAGGAAATTTTCTGGAAGTCGAATCATGGTATTCATTACAATCGGTAACTTTCTCATGAAAATCTACAAAAATAATTTTTCATTACAAACATAACTCCTCCTTGGACATTATATATATGAACTTTTTATTTATTTTTTACTAATTGAATATTTCGTGAAATTAGTTTCATTTCTTTATCAGATATCCTGATAATCGACGATTTACAGATAAAGCAGAAAACGGTCTAAGTTATACAAACGTTTTAAGAGGTATTTAAAAATTAAAAGATGTGCAAACAGTGTAAGAGGTGTTTAAAAATTAAAAGTTACAAACGGTATGAGAGGTATTTAAAAATTAAAGATTTTCATATTTCACTCCATTCAAAATTAATGGAATGAAGTATGTATCAAATTATACATGATAGCTAATTTAAAATATTTTAATCCTTGGTTTTTTTTTATTTTACTCAGAATTAATTTAATTCTGTTTGTTTTTTATCCGAAAAGTGTGATCATAATTTTATGATAACGTGATCATTGTTCGACATAATTATTACATTTTGTTACGGAATGAAAATTAAAAAAAAAAATAATAATTAATGGGTGGGTGTTGGTTTTTAATTATATTTATTTTTAGCCTATGTAATTTAATATTTTAATAGTTTAGTAAATATTATAGAATAGTTATATTAAAATGAAATTTTAAACCAAATGGGGATGCGACCTATAGTAACGTGTCACATGAACTAATTTACTTTTTAAATTAAAATATGTATAGAGTTATTTTACGTTATAAATATATTACAATTACTTTTTTTTATAATGTTAATTAAATGCGGAAGAAAATTATTTTGAAAGAAGTAAATCGTTTATATCATAACTCTTATTGTAACTTTAAGCTAATGAAAAACTATCCAGTAAAATTTATATTCTATTTTTGTGCAACAGCGGGTTAATTACATGGTAAAGAAACAATACACCCGCACTGAGTTTAAAAAATCGATGGAAACTAAAATTACAATGTTGCAAAATTACAAATTACAATTACAATTACTTTTATATATATAAAATAAAAGCTTAATAAAAGAATACAGAAACAGAAATTTATTAAATTATATTTACTCCTATTTATGCTGAGAGTTTTCATACTCGTAACTTTACAAAAAAGTTGGGAATTTTTTTGTTTGTTAAAATAAACTTTTTTATTGTTTAAATAATGATTTATAATTTGTATCTTTTGTCACAATATTTTTATAAACAGTAAAATCTAATGCATTTATTAGGTTTATATTAAGTCGTAAATAAAAGATTTTACAAGCGCCGAGTTACAAATAAAAAATAATGCTCTCATACATTTTATTGATTATTAATTCTGTCTTAAGAATTATTATAATTGTTATATTATTAAAGAAACATTATTATATTCAAGTAAATTTTTCATTGATTTTTTTTTTGATCGAAATAATTTTTAGTAAACAAATTCTAACTTTTTAAATGAACTTAAAATACGTACTGATGAGCTTTTTATACTGTGATTTTATTTTAAAATTCAGTTACATAATTGGTAAAAGGATATAGCAAGGTAGTTTTTATATGAATATTTCAAAACGTTAATAGTAACATAAAAAATGGTAACAAAATGTTTAAATTGCTTCCTTTTATGTACGATAGTAACAACAAAGTGAATTAAAGACTGAAAATGACAAAATGCTGCTGCTCACTGACATCTGTCCGGCTCATTCCTACGTTGAAAATCTTTCATGTATAAAGTTGTGGTGTTCTTACCACTAAAACAAACCGCAGTCTTACAGCCTTTAGATCCAGATTGTAGATTTAGAAACGCATGAAACTGTAACAGATGATGATGTAGAGGATTCAATACTAGAAGAAATAGACGGGTTTATAGATAATGACAAAAAAATGTAACTATCAAATCTTCCAATGAATATTTCGGAACATATAATTTAATTTTACTTTTCAGTGCATTTTTATATTTGTTAATATATTATATTTTTTTTATTTTTAATCCTCTATTTGATTTAATTCTTATTTTTTACTTTTTAGAGTGTTTTTCTAATTTGTTTCCTTTTTTTATTAATGATAATATTAATATTAGTTAAATAAAAGCTTTTGTAAAAAATAATTTTTTATATGTAATCAAATATATTTTTGTAATTTTTTTGTATTTTTTTTTAAAGACTAAAAAAAAGTAAAAATATTTATTTTTACACATCGAAGTTACATACGCGTACCAAATTTCAATCATTTTCATACGATAGTTCATGAGAAATGAAAATTTTCAACTAAATGCATGAATTTAGCGTTGGGGATAGTACGTGGGGGTGGGTCATATCACATTCCGACACCGTAGTGCTGTATTGCCATCGAAGTTACATACGTGTACCAAATTTCATTGATTTTCATACAATAGATCAAAATACATAGCAGCTGCAAGATTTGATTATTCCTAAAGCGAGTTAAATAAAAGCTTTTAATAAGGTTTGAGTATAGGCAGCAGCCTTATCTTACTACACTTCTTAAGTCAAATCACTTTATATATAAATAAATATATATTTAATATATATTTATTTTCATTGTCGTAATAGAAAGCCCATTTTTTTGTTATGAATTAAAATTTATGAACGTAGAAAGAAAACATCAGAAACTTTAAGTTAAACACAACATTTTTTCTTGTTTATTTCTAAGCTTCCGATGGGAAAGGAACTGACCGTTTATAAATGTCTTAATTGAAGACATTTCTCATTCAAGATTTACAGGATGGGCTATAATCAGTAATAAAACTGTGTAGGTTGAACTAGTTTTCTTCTTAATAATCATATATCATAACGTACCCTTACGTGTAGAACATTTTTGTTTGAAGCAACAGTTAGTTATGTATTATAAAACTCATATTTTATTCGGTTTATCTTATAAAGGGAAATTGCAATTTACAGAAATGACAACGGTTAAGAAGGACAAAAAACAAATTTCCGATATTAAACCTCATAAATAATACAGTTTTTATGATAGCTTTAAAGGAAAAGAAAGAAAAAAATTGTACGGAATCATTCCGTTTTACGTCTTAGTGCCTCGTGGGAGGTAAGGAAAATTTTGCTATTTGTACTAAATGGAGGGATTTTCCCCTCAAGACGCATAAATCAGTGAACGTTGCTAGTCGGCTGGTTGTGACAGCCAGGCTAAACATTCTTGGGGAAAACTGAATTCCCTATCCGATTTTCTAGTGGTAAGAATGGAGGGAGTCGTTCAACTGTCATCCTAATTTTTTATAATTTATAAAAATATCTCTACGTTTTTATTGGATTTTAGTATTTTTAACAATTTATTTTGTGAAATTAGCGTAATTAAAGAAACTTTGTATCATCTGTTTTTTTTTTGTTACGTTTTTAAGAGTGCTATACTTGATAATTATATTAAGAAATGCTATTTTTTTTTTTTTTTTTAATAAAAGTTAACAAATGTTTAATTAAATAAAATCTTGATGATTTTTATGAATTATGATTTTTAATTTCAGCAGTCTAAATGATAGAATCTCTACTATTTTCCTTTCTTTTCTTTCATAAATTTTATAAGTACTCTTGTAAAACTTTCACGTGGCAAATTCAACATTTATATAACAGGATATGTAAGACGGAGTTTTCTTATTATGTCTTGCTATGTTTTGTTTTCTTCAGTTTAATTAAATAACGTTTTCCGACTATACGACATTTTTCACGTTAGAAGGATTAAATTTATTGTTTCTTTCTATCTAACCTTGTTTTACGCCTCGATTTGACCCTTGTACACAAGAGTGGAGTAATATATAAGTAAGATTACTCTGAGGATTCGCGACCTGTATGAGTTGTAATTTTTAATATATTAAAAGAGTGAAGGCGTCACTTGAATATCATCTAAATTTTGATGACCTTGCCATGATAAAGAAAAAACTGAAAAAGTAATTCACATACTATTGTGATTTAGTAAGCTGAAATTATGTGCTTGTTTTTTTTTTAAATAAAAAAAACATTTTATGAAATTTATATGTTTCTCATATTATATCTCATCATTTACAGCACATTTAAAATTTAAAGAGAAGTTTTATTATTATAAATAATTAAATTAAATAAATTTTTAATTTCCCACGGTAAATAATTTTCATATTTTAACTTTTCAAGTTCAGTCCCAGAGTGACTGGTACAGCCTTAAAGCGTTACCACGATCGCTTCAGAGTGACGTGGTGCAGATTGCCCCAACCTGACTTGCCCCCTCCAGAGGCCTCTATGGGTGACTCCTCTGGATCATAGGAACAACTCGACTTCCGCTTCTGGAAAGCCGAGATGCTCCTCCCCAGGGGAGCTGTCCTTCCCGACCCTAGTCTACTAGGTTCCAGGCATGCATTTTGCATGCCCTTCCCCTCAACCCTCTCACACCCTCTCATACTATCAGGGTCTGTTCCATCATCGGAAGCACCCAGACTTCCCCACTTTTGCGTGTGAGCGAACCAAGGTGTCCTAAGCAAGAGGCTGACTGCCTGGCCCTAGATGTCGCCAAGTTTCGTCCCGACTTTCTTTATTTTTGAAGTCTCTTCCGGTATTTATATATATATATTTTTTTTTTTTATTCTAATGTCTCCCGCTCTCCTTGGATACCTCCTTCCCCGTGCTGTTTTCAACTTTTGATTGACCACCTTCTAGCTGTTAGGGAACCTATTAGTGCTAACTACTTATACAACAATATATAGAACATCGAATACAAAAAAACACAATCAAATCACTAACCTAATTACATTATTTATAAACACATTATTATCAGTATAGCCTAGAACGGCTATGATCACAAGCTTAGCGCCACGATCAATGATGCCCACGAGCACAACAAAATTAGCCTATATTAAACAATACACCGGTTATTTTTCAAATTTAAGTTACCGGAATCTTTTAAGCTGTAAAATTTTAAATATTTTACTATAAAACACATTGTATTTGGGAAATTCCAAAAATATGAAATAGATTTTTTGTGGTATCGATTCTCCATAATAGAATTAATATTTTTTGAGATATAGATTTAATAAAAAAAATGTATGGTAACCTTTATATGTAGGCGAAGATGTTACGTAATTTCTTAATGAGCAGGTGCTGTCTGTATGTTGTATATAAATTAGAATTTAGTTTGTAAACTTTTTTGATTTTCATATTGGTATAGCGATTTAATTATAAACAAAAGTAAAGTGAAGTAACTTTAATTATACGTTACTGAATATATAAAACAGATGGATGAAGAATTTACTAAATATGTTGGGATAAAAAAGAGAAAAATTTAAGAAAAATATCAGTCAATTGATCATGAAAAAATCAATCGTTTTAATCTCTGGATTTCTATGTTTTTCGTTTAAAAAGGACTATCCATAAATATTAATTCGTGGTTTAACCACGTACATCCAGTCACATAATTGAATTATCATCTTATAAATACTATGCCTTGAGAGACTTTGCTATTTGCACTACGCTTCCATTGACATTTTTAATAAATTATCAACCCAGTTAAGAGACCGTGATATCAAATTATGTAAAACAGAATTAAAAGTTTTACTTTTGCAGATACAATATTGCTTGCCGATCATTTTTAAATAATACTAATATTAAAAACAAACATAACTGAATTTTTATACCTTCGCTTTACCTATAGAATAAACATATGCTAAAATAATTTTCATACGACCCGTAAAAATTATTTATTTTATTTTTTAATATGCTTATCAATTTATTGTACTACAGTGAAACGTATTTATAATTCAAATATCTTTTTTAACGACAGGTTTTACATTCCTAGCTTGATCGAACTAGAGCTATGCTGTAAGAAGAAAAGTATGGTAATTAGCCAAAAAATAAGGAATGGGTATATCGCATTTCTCAGCATTTCATAACTCAGGTACCCAAAAAAGATAGTGTTCATACGTCCGTATGAACGTGTTTGAAGATTAATAGCTATTGTCTAGATAAACCGTTTTTGAGAAAATTTTGTACAGAGACTTAAGTAAATAGAGCAATTTGTTGGTTAAATTTTGGGGTTAATTTTCTCAAAATTTTGCAAACATAACCCCGCTTTAAATTAGGATTAATATATCCCTGCATGCTTATATTCCCAGTTTGATCCATAGTTAAAACAGTTTTTCCTCCTCCCACAAAAATTGAAATATCTAACTTTTTATTTAGTGAATATTTTTTAACGTAATTTTTTTCATGTCTTCCTAGGCATAGTTGTGATGCAAATGATCCAAAAAAATATATTGAAGGCGCTCTTAGGGGGGTGCGGAAGCCCATCAAGGTATTCTGAATAGGGGAAGTTAAAAAATATCGATTTTTTTTTTTAAATTTTTAACAGAATGTTTCGATTTATTAACTTTTAATAATATTAATACTTTAAATAATAAATTTGTAGTAATTATATTACAACAGAATTTCATCATAATTCACCCACCCACCACCCACGAAAAGAAATCTTAGATAAAAGGAAATCTTAGGTAACTTTATATCATTATTTGTTCACTATATAATAATGTTTTTTTTTATTCTTTATACGCAGTGGATTCGTATTATCAAATAATTCCACGGCTTTCTGTCATAATTAACTTTTTTGAAATTTTTTCAAGCAGGTGTTTCCTTGAAAATTGTTCAGGAACTTTTTTACGTAATGTATTCTGCGTGAATGTATTTTAGGTAAAGATTTTTTGGTAAGAGGATAAGAAATAATATACATAAGATTTTAAATAATGTTTGTACGAAACATTTTTTTGAAAATTTTAAATAAGCTTTCTTTTGTAGGTTCCAAACTAGTCACTGGAGGAATAACATTTAATTTAGTTTGTTAAATAAATATAAAATACAAATAATCAATTTTATAATATATTATTTTATTTCAGTAACAAAATGAAATTAAATCAAGGGCAGTTTATTTGATAGTAGTTTATTGATAAACTGAACTTCTCACACTATTAACTCTATGTCATTCAAAGGATTAATTCTCTGTATTTATGAAAATTCTAATAATGTACATTTTATAAGAAATTATTAAGTTTGGATGAGTGCCATAGATGGACTTAAAAAGGACAATTTTTTTTTTATTTTAGTAGTTTATTTTATGTTCTTCAACAAATCTCAATTACACCAAATTAATTGATTACTACAGTATTCGTAGTATTTTCCTTAACTTCCATTAAACCTTACGTATAACCTTACCACTCCAATTTGGTTCAATGATTAGAGATAGTCATTTCCCGTAAGTACTCTACCGTAAGGGAAAATTGCTTCTCTTTACTAAAGGAAATAAATTTTCATAATAGGAGGAAATAACTATTGAAATTTATTAATATTTGTATTTGGCTTAAGCAGCAAAGTAAGTTTTATATATATATATATATATATATATATTGATTAAGTTACAGAAATTTTACCATTTCAGTATTTGTTAGAAACTCGATTTTATTTATTTTAGTGCCTCTCTGCATTTTAAAACCTTTTTTAACATGTCTAATATAACATGTATAATTTCATACTTTCTGATGTAGCAGATGTATCAGCAAAAGCGATTAACGTGAAAAAAATAAAATAAGAAGTAAAAAAGAAAGTAAATAATAATAGTAAGGGTAAGTAGAAGGTAATAATTGGTTTTTATAAATAATTGTATTCTGCTCTGCTAGGATCCAATTTGTTAGAATATTTATATTTAATTTATTCTTATATATATATAAACAAATTAAGAATACTCTTATTGTTTATATTTATTTTCTTTGTTTATGTAAGGTGCCGTTATATATGTATAATAAGATTATTTTTTTAAATTATTGTTTGAAATTCAACATTCATGTCTGTGTGACAATTTACAAAGATTAACGAAAAACGTAGGTGTTTGGTATTATATAATATTATTAAAATATATATCACTTTTATTCAAAATTATCTCTCGTACACCCCAAAAAATACCTATGCTTATTTTTTTCCTTATCAAAAATATGAAAATATCGTGTAATATTTTACTAAGTATTTAAATTCCCCACATGAATAACAAATTCTCTAAGACTATATTTTAAGAAAAAATATGATGTGGACACCATATGACTTATTGTAAGCCTATTAAATTACTTATATGCATTTTTGGCTGCAGTTCATTTAAACTTATTTCATTTAAAAGTGAGATATCATTCTCCAATACTTAAAACGTCCCTTTATTACTCTTTAAATAAATGTAAATCTAATCTTATGTTTTTTTAATATTATTATGATGTAACCATCAACAAAATGATAACAAAAACGAATAATCAGATGTTTCACCAAATGACTTACTTGACACCTATTAAATTACATATACACATTTTTTTAAATGAAAAGTACATAAAATTTTATTTCATTAATAACTTGTTCTATTTTTTATTTTTATTTTTTCATTGTCATTATTGGAATATTAACTATCGTAAAAATTTGTTTACAATCAGAGGTTAATAATTATTAATAAATAAATAAATTTAAATTAAAAAAAGGAAAGGTAAAAAAAAAGGAGATGAAGTCTGATTTGGACCGATGTGCCTTCCCTTTATATGATCCAAATATTTCGTTAATTAAAATTTCAGTTTGCTATAACTCTGATACTAATGACAATAAATACAACTCATGATACATCGTTGAAAAACTCTCAATGTGGGCTTATTACTGCAGTTAATAAAAATTCCAAAATCCAGCTTTTTGGGTTTTTGGGGCTTTTTTGAACACTTTTAGTTCAGTCGATTGTATTTAAAAGGGAAGGTGCACAACTAAATGTTACAACAGTCTTAAATCCAAAATTTTAACATCCTACGGCTAATCGTTTTTCAGTTATCGAGATACGTACGTACATACGTATGTACAGACGTCACGCCGAAACTAGTGAAAATGGATTCAGGGATGATTTAACCAAAGTGAAATTTAACCAAAGAAATTTAACCAAAGTGGGGTCCCCTGGACTCCCGAACGCAGGTCGATCCAGGCAAACCCCGAAGCTGACCCATGCACTCTAAGGGGCCACCGGGCTTACCTTAGGTTCGCAGAGCTCGCTTCGTTCGCCGTTGCCATCTAACCAGAGATCTCCGTCTCTGGATTCCAGCATTGTTCATTGCCCTCAATGTTGTAAGAGTAATACCGATAAACAACAATTAAAATACTCAGGCTTTATAGAAAACTAAAAAAAAAGGTGAATAGTAGTAACTATAGTAATTAAAGCACATACACATTTGATGACGGAAAATTCATTACTTATTTCTCTTAGGCTGGTGACAGAAAATATAATAATTTTTAGTATGTAATTTTAATGTTTTACTTATTAATATTTGATAACATTTTTTTTTTAAATTAATATCTTTAATTTACAACTTAACTTAAGCCCGAAGGAAGCTTTAAATATTTCCAGGGATAACATAAAATATTCTATGAATTTGAAAGTAGTCGGTCTGTTGGTTTTCGCATGATGCGTAAACAAGCAAATAAACAGACAAACGTTTGGCTTTTTATACAAGCAGATTGCATTATATTTAAAAAATCTATTAGATATTTAAATAAATAAATATTATAGTTAAATAACTAAGTTGAACTTGTTTTTTTAATACTAATAGTATTGCATTTCTTGGCAAAGTATCAGTAAAGGCAAAAATGAGTGCTAACTCTGAATTTTAATTATTTCTATCCTTTTTATTTGTAAGCAAAGAAATTTTTTTCTCATTAATAAATCGAAGGTAACATAGAATATTTTAAAATTGTTAATATCATAGATTTCTTTGAGCTATTTTTTTCTTTTTTATTTAAATGCAATAAGCGAAGACTGGTAGTTTTTACTTTCCCATCTACAGCTCTGTTACCGCTATGTAGCAGCTGTAACTGTAAAAAGAACGAATACAGATAGTTAAAAAAATTCGATGTGAATTTTTTTTTTTCTGTGAATATTAACGGTTCACGATATCCTATGTCCAAAAAATATATACGGGACATTCGTGGCATTACATTTTGGGGAAAATTGTTGAGAAGAGGGGTAATTATAGCTATTTTGAATTTTTAACTTTTTTACGTAGAGCTTGTAGAAAATTGAACTGTAATACGATGAAAATACATGGTTTTAAGTTGCTTAAAAGTCAAAACATTTAAATGATCATATTTATTGGAGAGGGGATATTCAACATTTTTTAAAACAGTTTTTGCTTCATATCAAACCGTTGACAGAAAAATTGTTTATATTTTGCAAAACTTTATGTATGTGCGCGCGTGTGTGTGTGTTAGCTATAAGCTGATTTTTGACGTCATCGGAGAAGGGGCATCATGGTACCCATATTTATTTATTTATTCTTATAGTAAACAATTTTGTTATGTTCCAATACCCAAACTAATCTGGGCATCAAATTTAAAAAAAAAAAAATTGATAAATAATTGATTTTCTTCTTGCTTCATTTTTCCTCTGTCCGCCATTTCCAGGCCCCTTCCTAGCACCAGCTACACTAGTTGTCCTGGGTGGTGATGGCCAAACTGGAAAACTAATTCAGGGAATCAAACGAAACAAACATTTCTTTTAGATAAATAATTTAGCTTCTTTTATTTTTCCTCCGTTCGTCATTTTGTTTTTTTTTTAGTTCCTTGTATGAAGTAAAGGAAGTATTTTGATCTCGAAAAATTTTCATTTTCAGATTACAACGGAAATATCCATTTTGATCATCCCAGAATCCATTTTGACTAGTTTCGGCGTGACGTGTGTACGTATGTTTGTATCATCTCGCATAACTCAAAAATGATTAGCCGTAGGATGTTGAAATTTTGGATTTAGGACTGCTGCAAAATCTAGGTGTACACCTCTTCTTTTGATTGCAATCGACTGAACCGAAAGTGTCGAAAAATGTCCAAAATACAGAAAAAAATTGGATTTTGGACTTTTTCTTAACTGCAGTAATAAGCCCTCATTGAGAGCTTTTCAACAATATATCATAAGTGGTACTTATTTTGATTGGTTCCAGAGTTTTAGCCAAATTAAATTTTAATTAATGAAATATTTGGTTATTGCAAAGAGAAGGCACATCGGTTCTAATAAGACTTTCTCCTTTTTTTTTCTTTTTTTTAATTTACATATATTTATTTATTAATAATTATTAACCTTTGATTCTAAAGAAATTTTTATTATAAATAATAATCCAATGACAATGAAAAAAAAATATGAATAATATCAGAAGTTATTATTAATGAAATAAAATTTTATGTACTTTTCATTTTTTTTTTAAATGTGTATATGCAATTTAATAGGCGTACAAGGAAATCATGTGGTGTCCACATCAGATGTTTTGTTTTTTATTAGTATAATTTCATCATATAATATCTGATCTGATTCATCTAATTTCATCAGATTTTCTTAAATAGATTTACTGAATTTATTATGAAAAATCCATTTTAAAAATCGTTTTCAATTATATTTTAAAATGTATTTGTTGATTTTAAGTAAAAAAATTGTTAATATTTAAAAACCCAATGGTATAATTTTGAAATATCTTTGCGTTTCACATCCCCCAGACCCCAAAATTACCGTCAGTTCAAAAGTTTATATATATACTTTACTTTCTTGTGGACAATATAACGGTCGTAATTTTCCGCCAATCACTTTCAAATTTATACATAAAATATAACGACCCAAAATTTCGGTCGAATTTGTTAATGGGAAAAATCGGACCATGGGGGTGGAAATGAAAGGGTTTTTTAAAAGAACAAAACAAAATATTGCTATTACTTTCTTACCAAGTAAAATATCGAATTCGTGTAAAGTTCCTATTCTTTAGATAAGGGCCTAAAACTTATCTCAGTAAAGTTTTTTGAAGAGCTGAAGAGTAACGTCACCCACGCATAACGCCGTTTTCTCGAGATTTTACCTAAATAAAGATCTTATTTCTCTTAGGCATATTTGTTACAATTAAAAAATAATATTATTTGCAAAATCACACCCCTACCCCAAAAAATACTCCAAATATATTAGCGGGCTATGTTGGTATAATGTGTCAATATTACCCTGCGCCAATATTATCAATCAAGTTCCTATTTTTCTTAGGTACATTTGTTCACAACTAAAGAGTAATAATATTTGCAAGACACTTCTATAGTCGCACTCCCACACGAAAATAGTGCCCTAATTAAACTAGTTACTAAGTTTGTTTACATCAGTAGCATTCCCTCTCACCACAAGAAGCGCTGATGTAGCACTAACTTACAGCTATTGTAGTCTTCCGCTGTGTTGTGACGTCACAGGTGAGCGGTATAATTAAATAATATTTAAATTGTAAAAAAGGATTTTAAGTGGCCGCTAGTAGCGCCACAGCCGCCTGAATGAAATACCGTATGCGCGAGCGCTTCAGTTAGAATCATTCAATTAAATAAACAAAAGATATTAATTAAAATAAAATGATAAATATATTTAATTAACTTGTGTATGAATGTGTGTGTGTAAGACATGATTTGTCTAAATTGATCAGGACAGCAAGAAACTATTGACTGTTAAACAGAAAGTAACGCATAATTAGGTAATTTTTTTTGTACGTTTTAAGCTCTCGTAAATTCGGGTTATGTAAGAAAATTAATAATGGTTATAGTTGTACTAAATTTCACGTATAAAAATTTAATTTACAAAGTAGAAATTGGATGTTATCTTTAAAAAAAAGGCAGAATAATGTGAACATTTTTTTTTGTATGAGTAATATCTAAGTGGTTTTCGATAGTTTTAAAATCAATGTGTTGAGGGATATTTTGTATCTGCGTATACGTCATAAACATATGTGACAGTGTACTTCTAAATGATACATTGAAAACCAAATTTATTAAACTTACACGTATCTACAATAAAACATCAAATATCGTATAAAAACTTTTACCGTAATTGAATAATAAATAAAATTTAAGGTTTGCAAATCGTAATTATATGATCTCATTGATAATGGCTTATAAAACAATAATATATATTTCAGCCACACACGCGTGCCCGCACCCAACACAACACACACACACACACACACACACACACACACACACACACACACACACACACATTTTTGTTTTTGTGTCTCAAATTACATTTACAATCTATTTGATACATTAGAAACAATAAGTAAATTTCATCACAATAATCGAGTTATAAAGAGGTTTCTTTTGAAAACCCTTAATTATAATACATTCTAGACATCAACACTAGTAAATCAAAATTTGCATAAGTACTGATAAAGTCCAACCAATAATGAACTAGAAATCATAATATTATCCAGTACTGAAATAAAACCAAAACGTAAAAAGAAAAAATATTAACGTAGCAGCAAATAAGATAACAAACATAAATTATCATAAACATAAATACTTTGATGATGCGCAACTTAAGAAGAGAGACTGCCTCGTGCTGAATATCACAAGATTCTTAGGTCCAATACAAGATGTAAGGCTTTAATCGCCTTACATCTTCTCTACTGTATATGAAGTTAACAGCTAGATAGTTTACATGGTCCTTAAGTCTTATTTTGTACTTAGTTACAATTTGATCGGCTTCTCTCGAACACATTGTAAAACCTAAGTACTCGTGAATTACGATGTTCCGCACTAACCATGGCGCGCCTGTGTAATGGATCTCGCAAATTTATTCTGTAAACGCTGAATATTTTCTCTCTCTCTTTCTTCCTATATATATATATATATATATATATATATATTTTTTTTTTTTTTTTGTTTACCAATAAATGCATTATATTCATACATTATTTTCTGAAGCGAAGCAAAACAATCAGCAGCCAAAGGGAAACAGATATATGTCATATATTCATAAATTTTGAGGTTATCAAAAACTTTCTTTTTACGAAGAATATAGTCATATCGATTTATAATTTTAAATACATCAAAAAGTTGTTTCTTAAATTGTTGTTACCAGTATCTTAATCTATGATTTACTTTTATATTTTGTAATTGTAGAATATTACGTGAATTGTATAATATATATATATTATATATATGTATGTGTAATATTCATAAAGTATGGGAACCTTTAACTAGCTTTTCACTTGTTGAACATAGAAAAAGGAAATTTGGCAGCTGTTTTTCCTAACTCGAAACGATCTATTTTTTCGGTGGGAAACCATTACCGCACAAAAATTTAAAAGACTTATATTGAGGTAAATCAATCATTTTAAGCTGAAAAGAGTAAGATATTTTTGGGGATTCACAGTTCAATCCATTTTTGGGCGGCTGTAGCCAGAGATTGAATACGTTTGATACGCAGAGATCTAATCTGATCCGTTACGATAGGGTTGATTTTCTATCGTTTGATAACTGCACTCATAAAGGATGACATGATGAATGACCAAATGTTGTCGTCCTACATTTGCTTGCTAATGATGCCTTCGCGTAAACGTTATTGCTTTTGTATTACGGTAGGATACCCCCTGAGAGCCAACACCGAGCTGATAGCCCCTGACGACCGCTACCAGTCTAATGTTGCACAACTCAACAGTCACCCGCGCTCGTACACTATCTCACAAGATCGGCTAGGTATCCTAGATTTCATACTGTAAATTTCTTTCACCGCTGTGAACGAAATCAACATCTGGAAGTTAATATTAAATAATAAAGGGTGGATGAGGGGAAATGCATGTTTTTACTGCTGAATAACTTCGGTTGTTTTAATTATAGAAAAAAAGGTCTTACGTTAAATAATATTTTTATTGTATTTTTGAAATCAACATACCTTAATTAGATTCGGAAAATAATGTCAGTAAGAAGACGCAAATTCGAAGCCTCTCCTGAAATCTCTGTACGGCTTTCTCCAACATTTCATTCAACTCAGCTTCAATTTCTTGACTAATGGAAATTTCCAGGACTTCGAGTTTATGTGGCTTATTCACGTATACACTTGATTTCAGGTAGCCCCACAAAAAGAACTCACCAATTGATAGTTCGAAAGAACGTCGGGCTAAGAAACATTGTGAACCGTGAAATGACATGTCCAGGAAAAATTTGTCGAACCACTTCAATCGATGCTTTCGCCATATGAGCTGTGGCACCATCCTGTTGGATCCACATTTCTCACATGTTCATCCGATGCCTTTCCAGATCTGGACGCAGGAAATTGTTTAACATGTCGATGTCGCTACATCGACATGTTAAACAATTTCCTGGAGGGAACAAAGTGACATCAGCGCGCTCGCTGATGTCACTTTGTTCCCTCCTTTTCAAAAAAGAACGGACAATCACTATTTTGGAGACACCGCACCAGACTGTTGTTACTTTTGAATTGTGGAGAGGTTTTTGTTGTAGTTCACATGGATTCTCTGACGCCCAGTACCAACAGTTCTGTACATTAACATAGCCATCCATATGGAAATGAGGTTCGTCATTCATCATTATTAGGGCGTTTACATCTTCCGAAAGAATGGCCTACATTATATCCCAAAATTGTTTGGGTTGCACAAAATACCTTTCAGTTAGCTGCTGGACGATCATTATTTTTTACTGGTAAAATTTGAGATACCGTGTAAGATGCGGTAAAGCGAACGACATGACATACCTAGCGCTACAGTCTATTACCTAGCGGATCTTTTCGGACTAGCAAGAACTGCCCTTCTCACTGTGTCTACGTTTTCCGGAGTTCGGACTGAACGAGCAAGGTCAGGTGGTTTTTTCTTCATCACAAATCCAGTAATTATAAACGCCTCAACCCATCGGAGTATGGTGTTTAAATGTGGAACTGCACCTCGACGTTCGACATTAAAATTTCGACGGAAAAAACGTTAAACCGTGACGACAGTATATTTTTTTTTTAAAAACCTACTCCACAGCAGACGCGTGCTCTGTGCTCCAACGCTCCATAGCCACTGAAACTGCGTAGTCTGAGATGTCCGTCATAGGTCGCCGAAGGTCAATACCCCCCACTTGCCGCTGAGTATTAGCGGTTTAAAAAACATGCATTTTTTAAATTAAAATTACATAACTAACTGTTAAATTGTTGAAAAAACAGATTTGTACAAATACAAACGTTACACGAGATATGTTTTAATGCAGTATTTTATGTTTTTGAATACGTTTTACGCCTAGATTTCCCATATAAGATTAAAGTTTATTTTAAAAGTAGATATAACATTTTTTTCAATCTTTCCGAAATTTACGAATTTGATAATGCCTTCTATATTTAATATAAATTCTGAAATTTCTCAAAGCAGAATTTTAGGTACTTTTAAAAAAAAAATGATCTTACTGATCTTCCTCGATATGAATGAATAATAATACTCTTAATTTAGTTTATGATAGTTACAGAAGATGCATCAGCTTATGTTACCGTCTAGAATTTTTAAAAACTTGTTTCTACATCTATACATGACAAATTTTTACCAAAAATTGAAAGTTAATATATTTAAAGAAAAAGCCTACAAATATCACCTTTTGTTTAAGAAATGAAACATACTGAATTTCAACAGAATACAGAATCGTAAAATTACACATTTAGAGGAAGTTAAATATTATTCAAGCATTTGTATAGACAGACCGCCTATAGTGGATGATACGGGATAACTCGGTGTATAGTTGTGTAATTTGTTACATCTAACTGTTAATAAGTCACCAATTAAAAATAATATTGTATATATGTATTTAAAATAGTTTTTGATATAATAATACAATTTTGGAGAAGAACCGGAATATCTAACCTTAGAAATACTTCTGGAATTTTCCATCAAAAGCAACTTCTTAAAAAAAAAAAAAAATAATAAAGTAGAATATAGCCGAACTACGTGGCTGATTAGGTAGCGTCTCGGCATTTCGTGCAGGTTCCGTGTTCGAATCCCGGTCAGGCATAGAATATTTTCATACGCTCTACCAATTTCCACAGGACTGATAACTGCTAATAACTTTTGAAGCCCGCTCATTCATAGACAAAAAACCGAATAATTATGTTAAAATTTGTATGATAAAAAATAAACTATATTTACTCATACAGAATTAGAAGCACATCAATTTCCATAAAAATTTAACATTCAAGAGGTTGATACAGTAATTAAAATATAAAAATTATTGTTTACTATATATATTTTTATTTATTTTAATATAACTTATCTAATTAATTACAATCAAATATGAATGATATCAGAATTGGTGTCATCTTCAACAAAAATTAAATAATTATCATATTTTTTAAAAAGTTTATAATTAAATAATTGAAAAAGACTTTCTATGAATAACGATAAAAACTGTTTCGTTATTTAAAATTTAATTTAATTTGTTTTAGTGTAACAAAGTTAATTTTTTTTTTAACTTTTGAAAGTCATCAGTATCTATTAAACTTTCATTAAAAAGAGAAACAATTTCTATTTATTTCTTTAATAATCATTAATATTCAAATTTAATTGGTTTATTATTTCAATACAATTTTTTGATATATTTTATTTTAATATTGAACTTTATTTTACCAGTTAATAAATAAAATAAATTGAGTATAAATTTTAGTTGAATAAATAAATAAACAATATAATTTTATGATAAATTATATTTATTGATAATAAAGTTTTGATATATGATATTTTATACGAGAATATTTATTTTTTACGACAAATAAAATTGGTATATATTTATATTACTAAAAATACAAAGAATTATATTATTGAACTGTCTTTCATGCAGTGATGTTACTAAATTAAATCATGTTGTATATATTGTACACATGGTTAACTTTTCATGTAAAATAAAAATGTTTGATATAAATAACAGAGATGTTTCGATTACGCGGATGAAAAAATGTGACACGTTTCGATTTTATAAATCAAGGCAGAAAAAAATATAAGCAGTATGTTTAGTGATCCTTGAAAACACGCGAACATATTTGTATTATCCATAAAATAGGTGAGAATTGTACATTATTAAATGATTTTTCATTCACATATCCTCTGTTTTTCAACAAAAATGCTCCGTTTGGCAATATTGTAATGTTAAATAGTCCATAAAGATTTTCGTTTCGTTGAGACACGTATCGATATTCTAATTGTATCGGTAGGATATCTGGTCTTTTTTTCTACAATTTATAATGATGTGTCGTTAACCGTTATATAATAATTTTAATATTAAACATCAAGTAAAAAAAATTCCGTATCTAATTTCCCATAAATTCATTTTATGAATTTATACATGAAATAACTATGTACATTATTTACAATTTATTTGGTATTAGTTGAATTTTGGTGTAAATGAAGAAAAGGTTTAAAACCTTTAAAATAAAAAAATAATCTAATACTGAGGTCGAGTATTTCATTTATTAAATGCTAATCATCATTAGAAATAGAGAAATTAGTAAATCTTATTCTATAAAAGGATATGATTTTTATAAAATACACTTATTTTTATAGTTCTACATGGCTGATTTTAAAGATTATTGTCATGTTCCAATGCTTTTGTTGAGTATATTTTTCATAAATTATTAAAACACATTTATTTTCTCAAAAATGTTAACATAATTCCTTAAATTTTGAAGAAATATAATTTTAATTGATAATCAATATTTTGTAACAGATTCCCCGAATCAGTAAACTAAAGTCTTTTTGTGTATAAAAAGGTAAAAATCATAAATTTTATCTTAAATTTCTTAAAATATGCCTTTAATTAATAATTTCCATCGCTCTTCGATTTCTATTCATAAGATTAAAAACCCTTCATAAATTTTATACATAATTCCTTCCCACATCCATCAAGCCCCAGTATCCAACCGAGACTTACATTCTAGTCTAGCCAGTTCAGTTCTAAAGTCAATCCGCTATAGAAAAAAAAATGAAAGTAAAAGTTACTTAAGAGATGATGTATTCGTTACAGAACAACAAATTATTTTATCTTTTATATCAACCATATTATTTCCTAAATATAAGAAATAGTTAAAACGTTTCTTAAACCAGAGTAAGACAAATTAATTTTCGATTGAGGGAAAATTATTGTATATAAAATAATTTATCAACGTGTTTCCAATAAGAAAAGTAAGATACGTTGGTTTGTTTGCTGTTTGTGCTCACTTTTTTATTTTGAATTAGCAGACGCAGCAATGCTTCGCTGTTACTAGATTTGAGTATATATATATATTTATAAAATAAACACAATTGAAAGTACCCTTTTCCCTTTCCCTTTCCTTTTTCCCATTTTCGTTTTCCCATTACCATTTTTACCACATCACATTTACCTTTCCTCCCGTTTTCCCCTTTCCCTTTCCTTCATTTTCCTTTCCCCATTTCTCTTTCCTGTATTTCCTTTCTTTGGCTTCCCTCTTTCCCCCTTTCTCCTTTCCCCTTTCCATTTCCTTTTCCCCGTTTTCCCTTTTATCTTTTTTACCATTTCCCCTTCTTCCCTTTGACCTACTCTTTTACCTTTTTCGATTTTTCCTTATTTCCCTTTTCCGATTTTTCCCTTTCTCCCTGCGCGTAAATCGGTCCAGTAATTCTTTTCTCTATAGCGGACACAATATATCGGATACATTGAAATGGAATCGTAAAATATTTAGTATAGCGTGTGTTGCCTTGACGTGCAACAGATACGTCCTACGTCTGTTGGACGTAAAGGCAACACACGCTATACAATGTTTAAGCGTTTCATATAATAAGATAAAAAAGAAAAATTTGTTACAAAATTCTTACCAGCCCGATTTCATTTGTATGTAATACATATCGCATTTACTGAAATACAATTCCTACGATTGTTCGTTGTTTAATAAATGAAATCGAGCCGGTAAGACTTTTGTAACAATTTTCTTCTTTTATTTTCTTATTATATGGAACGCTTAAACATTTTTTATTATCTATTATTATTGTATATCTATCGTCTATTACATATATTTAACATTTATTTTTTTTTAAAGAAAATTCTAAATTAATAACAGATTTTGATAATAAAAATGTCGTGTCTTACCTTTTTTGATATCAGTATCGTTTTGTCAAAAACAGTTTTATTTATATTACACAAATTTCTGTTTTTTGAACCGAAGAAATGATATCTGCGAGACTCTTACCGTACGGTTAACTATTTCATAGTAATTTTTTTTGATTAATTATTACTATTATTTTTGTTATTTTTAATACCAGTGTATCTTTGATATATTTTGATTTTATTTGACCTTTACTAATTCTCGCGTATCGATTGATGACGATTAATTAGTCGAAATAATTTTCAAACGTGCAGATTTTAATTATTTTTTTCTAGACTTGTCTGAATATGTTTTTATCAATTATTTTATTTCAATTACAAGTTCGCGTAAATCTTTTTTTTTTTATTGAATGATGATAGATAAAAATATCTTTCATAGGGTATAAAAATTAAACAATTAATTGGTAAAATTTTGTAATCTCATAACCTCTTTTCCTATCAAAAGAAATATTCAAATTTACTTAAAAAAAAAAATACTCATATTAGCCCTTCCCGTTAACATCACAGGTAATTGAACAAAGTTACTCAATTTACGATTCAAGCATTATACAATATAACTTTCAGTATATGTATCCAATTTTAAGAGACAATTCACCCTTTCAAAACCGGTAATAATTACTGTGATTGGTAAAAAAAAAAGTTTAAGTGTAGGCGTTCGTAACCACAATCTAATTAAAATACAATCGTTTTAGCTAAAAAAAAGGTCACTATTCAACTACATTTGAAATGTTTGAAAACCAGTTAAACTTTTAAATTGGCTCTTTTCAGAATATTGTGGACACGTAATAACGTGTAGGACATAACCAGTAACTGTCCTTAAAACTTTTGATTGGATCCTGTATAGTGTAGATTATAAGTAGAAAATCAATATTTATTCGTTTTCAGAGATGGAATAGCCAACTTTCCAATCATTTCTATTATTTTTTTTTTAAGTTTTAGTAAATGAACGTGTACCTATAAATTCACATTTTTTACAGACTTTTCAAAGAGAAGTACGGTATTACTCTATGTCACACGGTGAGGGAGAAGTTGAGTTTTCTTAGCGATTTGATGTATGAGTACGAAAATATCATTCACAAATTGTAATTACCATATACAGGGTTTTTGTAAAGTGATGGGCTGCCTATACTTTTTCGGATTCTATTGGTAAAATTAAACAAAATATATCCGTAGGAAAAATGGTAATTTCTCCTTCGTTTTCCCCCGTCCACCATTTTGTTATTTTTATGTATTAATTTATATTTCAATTTCGGATAGTCGAATCACATTAATATTTAGTAAGAGTGGTAATGAAGTTTTAAAATTAGGAAAAAATCAGGACTTAAATACCTTCGCAAACCACAAAATGGCAGCTATGTTTATTTTTCAGTCTGTTATATCTCTATAAATAGTAGTTTTATAAAAATTTACGTTTTTTTCTAAAATATTAATTCTTTTATTTTGAACAAAACATTTTATTTTTGAAAATCGATTAACAAATAGCAATGTTATGGCAGAAAATTGATGTAATTATGTGTCTGTTTTTATGTCCTCCAATTTACGTTCAGTTCAATTAAATATTAATTTTTTATTTCTTTTTAATTCTAGTATGGTAAATTAGTGTATCAAAGAAAATTTGATATCGACAACAGATAACATAATCTCAATTTGAGGTATTACTTTCGGCCGCTTGGTTTGATCGAGGGATGAAAATTAATTTTTTTTTTTTTTTTGAGGTATGAGGAGTACGAAATTACCATTCATGTCTATAATTTTATTGCTCAAAATAACATTCACGTAAAAAATATTTTAGCTTAAAAATTTCCAAAACTACTAGATGAATTTCATTGAAATTAGATATACTAGTATATTTGAAGTGGTGCATGCAAAAATTTGATGAAGATTGGTTGAGTCGTTTTGTAGTTACTTTCAATTGTTCCAAATTAAAATACGGAATAAATATCAATTTGAAAATCTCTCAAATTACATAATAATTTCATTGAAATTTATTTATGTATGCGGTTGTAGTTTATCTGAAGTTGTACAGAGGAAAATTTTATTAGGATTGGTGAGTCATTCTTGAATTACGCTCAATTTACGGTCTAAATTTGACAACATTATCTTAATTTGAGGTTACGTTGACTGTGTAATGGTGTATTTTTATACGCTTATGCAGTAATTCTTAGTTGTGAGAAAATTAAAACTGGTTTTATGTAGAGTCTACTCCTTAATCGAACGTTGTGCATTGAACTCTGAAAACCAGTGCAAATCAATGCGAAATTTATTTCGCAGTCTTTCTGACTGCGAAATAGTGAGGGCTTTGGAAACGAAAAATCGGTTTTCTTTCCTAGAACAGTACAAGAGTTTTTTTTTTTTTTTTTAATTT
The DNA here is from genome assembly GCF_047948215.1 of Lycorma delicatula. Classification (NCBI taxonomy): domain Eukaryota; kingdom Metazoa; phylum Arthropoda; class Insecta; order Hemiptera; family Fulgoridae; genus Lycorma; species Lycorma delicatula. The sequence goes on from NC_134464.1 coordinate 40,803,094, forward strand.
ATGGTTGATTATTTATGCTTTACAAATTTTATTCGTTCTTTAAGGATTTAAGAATAAGATAATACTGTATATTAGGATTATGTATTAAGGATGTAATAATAAGTTTGTTTGTGTTTGTCTGTATTGTTTGTCTTATTAGTCCTGTATTACCATTTTAACTAACATTGTTCATTTTCGTAAGTCGCAAAGTTGTCTTTCTCAGATTACATAAATTTTATGGGAAATGTTATCTGTAAAATTTCTAAATTTCAGTTGGAAAATTTAAAATCATAACGAAGTTAAAATTCCCATTTAATGAAAATTAGGTCAGTTCAAGAATTAAACAAAGAATTTTTAGAAAAAAAAAATATGGTGACTTTCTTGTACGCCCATTAAATTACATATACACATTTTTTTTTTTTTTTAAGTGAAGATCACATAAAATTTTGTTTCATTAGTAACTACTGATATTTTTTCATGTTTTTTTTTTAGTTATTGTTATATGAATTTTCTTTTACAATTTTAACTTCCTTGTATGAAATAAAGGAAATATTGTGATCGCGACAATCCTAGGTTTCAGATTTCAACGGACATATCCATTTTGACCAAACCTGAATCCATTTTGACTAGTTTTCGCCTAACGTCTGTACGTACGTATATATCTCACATAACTCAAAAACGGGTAGCCCTAGTGTATTACAATTTTTGATTTAACACTGTTGAAACGTTTAGATATGCACCTACCCTTTTGAATGCAATCGACTGAAAGTGTTCATAAAAGCCTAAAATAAAAAAATTAAAATTGATTTTTGGCTTTTTCTCTATTTCTATTGCCTTTTTTCTATTATTTTTTTTTGCAGTAATAAGCTCTCATAGTACAAAATAAAAAAAAAAAATATTTGATTTTGGACTTTTTCTTAACTGCAGTAATAAGCTCTCATTGAAAGCTTTTCAACGATATATAATAAGCAGTACTTATTTTCATTGGTTGCAGAGTTATTGCCAAATGAAATCTTTAATTAATGAAATATTTGGATCTTATAAGGGGAAAGACACTACTATTCGAAGTTCGAATCAGACGTCATCTCCCTTTTTTCTTTAAAGTAAATGTATTGATTTATTAATAATTATTAACCTCTGATTGTAAAAAAAATTACGATAAATAATAATCCAATAATAACAATAAAAAAAAAAATGGAAAAATATCCGAACTGAAATAGAATTTCATGTACTTCTCATTTAAAAAAAAAAATGTGTGTTTGTGATTTAAAAGGCGTACAAGTAAGTCATGTGATGTCCACATCAGATTTGGTGTAACATCTGCTTATTCATTTTTGTTTTTCTTTTTATTGATGGTTTCATCATAATAATTTAAAAAACATAGTACTAGATAGATATAAGACTTAGATTTATTTAAAGAGTAATAAAATTTGTTGAATTAGTAACTATATAAATATTTGATTAATAAAAACCATTATTTTAGCAATTTTGTAACTTTCCACTTTATTAAAGAATTGTATGATCGTATCTCACTTTCAAATTAAATAATTTTAAATGATGTGTATATGTAATTTAATAGGCTTACAAGGAAATCATGTTGGTTCCACGTTAGATTTTTTTTTCTTTGTAGGTTACTACAAACTGGAAACCAACATAAAGTTGAAAGTTTTCAGTTTTTCTAACTGGTTTGTTCACATTCATAATTCGGTAAGCGTTTACAAGCTCAGTCGTAATGTAGAAAAATTATTCACTTTGTAATGAATTAACCCATTATTTCACTACAGAAGGTTTTAAACCTTATACTTGGGAATGAAAAGAGATGAAATGAAAACTGCCATGTCTGACTGGGATTCAACCCGAACCCCGGGATGAAAGGCCGAAACGCTACCTCTCCGCTACGGGAATTGAAGAATTTAAAAAAAAATTATTTTTTTCTAATATTTAATATTATTTTTCAAAATATTTTTTTTTTTTTTTTTTATTTCTAAAAATAACAAAAAAAAATATCACGTGTTTATAAAATATTATTTTTTACAATTTTCATTCATTCTGCATGAAATACTAACTATATATTAGACAGAATAAAACCAGCCTATTATAGTGGATACAATCTCGTAATACGTGTAACTACAACTCTTTTAAGGATAAAAATAACATAACTATTTTGCAGAGGATCAATAAATTGAGTTAGACTTTGATTAATTACCTCTTATTATTTTAATTATTTTTAATTAATTAATTATTGCACTATCATATACACTAAGGGAATAATCAGTGGAAGATATGTCACTCATGCAACAAAATTTATTAGGAAACTAGACGCAAACTATTAAGCAGTTATTAATTTTTCACTGTCATTATTAGTTTTTATAAACATTCTTTTATTTTCTTCTTTTATTAAATAATATAACTAATTAATTTTTTAATTCGTTAATAATGTTATAAAAATGCTACGACATAACTGAACTTTCCCGGAATTATATAGTTTAAAATTTAATTTCCCTTCCTATTGTAAAAAAAAAATTATTTTTTATTCTTCTGATAATTACAGACAATAAATAATTTTAAATAAATCTTAAAATTCATTTAAAAAAAAAAACATTTTTCATTTCAATTATCTTAGGTTCTATTTGTATTTTTAGGATAAAATAATTCCTTGTTATTGAAAATCAATAACAAAAGTTATCAATTTTTCTCATATTTGAAATTGTGAAAAACATTTTTTTTTTTAATTTTGGAGGCTCCCGTAATTAGTGGAAGCATTCATAAAAATTCATTTTTAAGAAAATAATTCCTAAGTGATATAATGTATTTTAAAAAAGAATATTGTTTTTTTTTTTATATAAATATTAGGATACAGTTGTTTGAATAACGTCCGAATTGATTTATTACCTCGGTTAGGATTATATATTCTAAACATTTAATTATTCGCCGATCCAATAAAATAAATAGCATTCCTTATTTGTTTATATTTCATATTATTTTATTCAAAAGTCTTTCATTACAATATCAAAATATTTGATTTGGACATTACATTTACACATTTTTAAAAGTACATAAAATTTTATTTCACTAATAACTTCTGATTTTTTTCATATTTTATTTTTATTGGTAATAATGAATTATTATTTTCTGTATTTTTTTATAATCACATGTTAATAATTAATAAATCAATATATATATTTTTTTCTTCAATAACGTAACTGATTTGATGCAGCTCTCGAAGATTTCATATATATATATATATATATATATATATATATATACATATTTAAATTTTAGAAAAAAAAGGAAATTAAGTCGAATTCGAACCGATGTGCCTTTCCCTTATAAGATCCAAATATTTCATTAATAAAAAATTTCATTTTACTATAACTCTGGAACCAATAAGTATCTTTAAACCAATAAAGTATCTTTACTTATATAAGTAGTTATAAAGTATCATTTATATATATAGTTGAAAACCTCTCAATGAGAGCTTATTACTGTAGTTAAGAAAAAGTCCAAAATCCAATTTTGGTTTTGGATTTTGGGCTTTCTTGGACACTTTTAGTTCAGTCGATTGGAATCAAAAGCGGAGGTACACAACTAGATGTTAACAACAGTTCTACAATCAAAATTTCAACGTCTTACGGCTAATCGTTTTTGATTTATGCGAGATACATACATTTGTGCAGAAGTCACGCCGAAACTAGTCAAAATGGATTCAGGGATGATAAAAATGTAAATTTCTGTTGAATCCGAAAACCGAAATTTTTAGTGATCACAATACTTCCTTTACTTCGTACAAGGAAATAAGAAATCATCATATGGTTTTTTTTTGGTGGGCAGTATGTTCAAACTCGTGTATCATTTCCTCTTTATTATTTTATAAACAAGGAAACTAAATTGCCTTCTTTTTATTCATGTATTTATTCACAATTGTATGATTCTTTTATTTATATTCATGTATATAAATACGATTGATAATTTATTGATCTTGGAATAAATTCCCTAGATTTTTTTAAAACTTTTTTACCAATCTATATACTTTTCCATTATAGATATAGCTTCCACAGCAACATACATCACCAGTAAAAATTGTAGATTGATAGTAATTTTTTTAAATAAAAAGTTTTTAAGTAAAAATTTATAAGTTAAAAGAAACTTAATTCTGTAATAAGGCACTTTGTTAAAAGCTTAAAATATGGTAGTAGAGCTTCATAAATAAAAATGAATCTATTTGGATTATTTAAGAAAAATAAGTTTAAAACCAATTTAAAGTTAAAATGTATATATAACCTATCTTTCTGAAAATGGTTGAATGACCTTTTCTTTGATAAAGTATCATTTAGAAGAGGAAAAAAGTAAAGACAAAGCAGGTAAAAGAGTAAACAAAAATTTATGAAAATTACATTTTTAGGAAAGCAGTTCTTTCATATTTTTTTTATTTTTATTTGGTTTAATGGTACATCTACTTACAATATTTATCAATAAATACAAATTTAAAAATCTGATGTGAAGAACTCATGACTTCCTTGTACGCCTATTAAATAAGATTTACGCATTTTTTTTTTAAATGAAAAGTACATAAAATGTTATTTCATTAAAAACTTACGATATTGTATAATTTTTTGTTGTTATTGAATTATTATTTATCGTAAAACGTTTTTTTACAGTAAGAGGTTAATAATTATTATTAAATCGATATATTTAAATTATAAAAAAAAATTAAGAAAAGGAGATGAAGTCTGATTCGAACCGATGTGCCTTTCCCTAAGATCAAAATATTTCATTAATTAAAATTTTATTTGGCTATAACTCTGGAACCAATGATAATAAGTACCACTTATGATATATTGTTGAAAAGTTCTAAATTAGGGCTTATTACTGCAGTTAAGAAAAAGTCCAAAATCAATTTTTTTTTTTTTTGATTTTGTACTTTTTTGTACACTTTTGGTTCGGTCGATTGCAATCAAAAGTGGAGGTGCACAACTAGATGTTACAACAGTCCTTAAATCCAAAATTTTAACATCCTACGGTAATCGTTTTTAAGTTACGCGAGATAAGAAACAGAAGAGAATACACTGGTCGAGGTTGTGTGCTGAACTAGACAGTGACTCATGGGGCATGGCTTTTAAAATAGTTACAAAGAGGTTTGGCAGAAGGCTTCCGATACTCTCCAAGGATTGGGCTGAAACACAAGTATCTAGTCTTTAACCGCATATAACTGTTGAGGAGCGCAACCCCACTGAATGCGATAGCAGAAGATTTGCCTTATGCGAGTTGCAATGTGCTGGCAGCATGCTTGCGACTAAGAATAGCCCCGGACCGGACCAAATACCAGCTGCATTAATTAAGAATCTCATCAAGAAAGCACCTTGCGAGATACTTGAGGTGGCCAGCTACGGCCTGATTCATAAGACTTTCCCGGAGTGTTGGAAGGAGGCAAAAGTTGTGTGTTTTTGCCTAAAGGCACAAATGATACAGGGAAATTGACATATAGACCGTTGAGCGTCCTCAACACGATGGGAAAAGTGGTTGAAAAAATGTTGGCTGGCTGCATAGTGCAGGAGGTGGAAGATGGTGCGAAAATAAGTGCTAATCAGTTTGGTTTTTGGAAAGGCAGGTCAACAGTTCAGGCAATTAGTAAGGTGATTAGTTGGGCTAACGAAACTAGAAGAGGTACTTGGCGGACAAGAAACATTCCTTTGCTTGTCTCTTTAGACGTGAAGAATGCTTTCGGGTCGATTCCATGGAAACATAATGCGGCCATGGTTGAAAAGGAAATTAGCCCGTACTTGAGAAGGCAAGTAGAGAAATACCTCAAAAGTCGCAGCTGTAAAGTCAAGGCGCAAGAGCAAGAGATATCCTTTAGTATGAGCGCCGGAGTACCGCAGGGCTCAGTCCTTGGACCACTTTTATGGGTCATTGCCTTTGATGGTGTGCTTCGGCTAACATTACCTGAGGGTGTACAAATTATAGCATACGCAGATGATCTGGCAATCCTTGTGCAGGCCAGAACGATCGATGAAGTTAAAAACAAGGCAAACGCTGCATTAGAGACAGTTGGTAGATGGCTCATTGATAGGGGATTGCAGCTTTCGATTGAAAAATGTAAATACATTAAATTCACTGGAAAATCTGTATTGCAGCCAGTAGATATACGAATTGGAGACTATAATATTGAGGAAGTAACAGTATTAAAATATCTTGGAGTCATCTTACAGAAAAACTGCAGATTTACTGAGCAGGTACTAAGTGTCTGTCAGACTGCGGAGAAACTGACTAAATGCCTAAATATAATTTTCTCAAAGCAGAGCGCTCCTCGGGCATCAAAAAGAAGAGTTTTAGCGACAACCGTAGTGTCAACAATGATGTATGCCGTGCCGGCATGGAGTTGTGCTCTCACTATTAGCAGAAATAGAGAAAGTTTGAAGAGAGCACACAGGGGGATACTACTGGGAGTAGTATCTGCCTATAGACCTGTTTCTTACGAGGCCCTCTGTGTACCCTCGGGAATGTTACCGATTGACCTTATCGCCAGATATAGAACTGACAGGTTTTTTAGGGAGAGCAGAAAATGAAGTCAGGGAAAACATACATAGAATCTGGCAGGAGAGATGGGCGGAGGCTGGAGTGGCTGGATGGACAAGAACCTTAATTCCAGAATTAACAGGATGGATAAACAGGCGGCATGGAGAAACTGACTATTCGATCACCCAGTTCCTGACGGTACATGGGTGTTTCAATGGTTATCTCCATAAGGTGGGAAGAAGGAATGAACCCACGTGCATGTACTGCGAACAGGACGATGATTCTGAGCATACGTTTTTAGTATGTAATAAATGGATAAGACTAAGACACGACGCGGGTATACATGAAAAAACGCCGAAGGAAACCATGGATTTCATGCTCAGCAGTAAGGAGAACTGGAGGAAGGTCGCTGATTATATAAAGACAGTACTAAAACAAAAGAATGAAGATGAAAGAAGTATGGGTTTCTAGTATGCTAGGTTGGGTGAACAGCCTCAGCGGTGAGAGCCAGCATGCTTAGGTGTGCTGGTTTCAATGATCCTCTGAGGACTCCTTGGGGTGTGCTGTAGGGACAAGAGAGTATTATGAAAGATTCGGGGGTCACATCACGACTTGTAGGTATGATGTGGTTCCATAGAGGACATAATAGAGAATAAAAAATCTCAAAAGAGCCACCGGTAGGCCTGACCTGCCATGCCAGTATATAGCCGGTAGGCGGGGAGGGCCTATTAGAGTAACGGACACTCCCCTGGGTGGCGTAATACCATTAAGTCGGTCCGGCTCAGGGGAGTAGAGAAAAAAAAAACCTTAAATTGATAGCAGTTAAAATCGAGAGAAATAAAATATAAGAATATTTCTCAGCTGTAAAAAATTCAATAGTAAAAAATTTTCAAAACTTTTATTCATTTCTTTAATCTGGAATGTATCTATGTGGTTTAGAATAAATATCTAAAAAAATTAAGTGCTGTTATATAACTGATTATGGTGTACAAAACAAATTTTATTTATTGTTGTATTAGAAGTTTAAAGATTTTCCTCTCCTCTATAAAAAATAGGAAGTAAAATCTGTACAAAATTTAAAAAATCGATGTATCAATTGTATGTGTGTGTGTGTGTGTGTGTGTGTGTGTGTGTGTGTACGCGCGAACGTGATTGTTGATCTCGTTTTTTTTTTAATATTTCAAGAAAGTTTGGATGTTTATTAAGAAATATTACTTACTAGTTCCTGTATATATATAAGATATTTATTCTTATAATTATTTATAAAAGTTGGAATCGATTTAATATACTAAATTGATCTTAAAAATATATAATTTTAATTATGAGATTAATACTTTTTAGCTATTACGATTTAATAAGATTTTACCATTTTAATTAAATAAAAATCATATTATTATTTATTCTTATATAATGGAAAAATAATTATATATGAAAAAAGTTATCTAAGATTTCATTTTGTTTGGATAATGTATGATGATGTTTTATTGTAAAATTATCGGTATATGTTTAAATAAACCACAAAACCGTCTTAAAAATGGAAAAATATCGGTATTTTTTATACTCCCCACATCCAAAGTCATCTTTTTTTGATGACTTTCGATTTTTTTTTTGATTTTTCTACGTTTATTATATTACATGGAAGAAACTAATAAATTTACTCTACAAACATACAACCAGAACGTTTCAATAGAACGTTACAAATGTTGATCACCTCCCCCGAGGTAATCAACCACATATGGTTCAGTGAAACCACAACGCTAGTGGACTACTACAGCAGAATATGGAAAGGAGTTGACGATGTACACGCAAGAGGATGTGGATCATGATAACAGCATCCATAACTTACAAAAGGCAATCGGCCGTGTTTGATCTTCGGCTCCGTCGAAGATCAAACACGACCTTCGGAAATGTGACCTTAAAAAGTAGTTGAAAGCATTGCAACCCTGATTTTTTACCTATATGATGCAAGCAATAGATAGCCCTTAATTAATATAAAATAATACATTTGAATTTTAAAAATCGGACGAACGGTTGCTGAGATATTATAAGTGAACCTTTTACAGACATTGTACCCTCTCCCACGAAATAAGTTCCTTAGCACCTCGATGTTACCGTTCGATGACAGGGGCGAACAGCATTATAAGGGCAAAGTTTGGAGACCAAAGTTAATAAAAATAGTAACATAAGATGCACGCGTGTACTGAGATTAATATTAACTGGAGATCACCCCAAAAGTGCTGATTTAATATGTGCAAATGTTTTAGAAAATTGCAAAATAGATTGCAAATTGAGAAGATTGAAAATAGAGTAAAGGAGCAATTTGGCTCATTATAAATACAAAAAATCTGATAAATCTGCTTTGAAAACTTAAGCGTAAAAAAACTTAATTAGTATTCACACATTCTAGGAAATTTAGCAATCTTGATTTTTTACCACCAATCCCTTTACGTCATTTTTCTGCATTTTTTTATGAAGAGATAAGTTTTTCTCTTTTACGTTTCTTTAAATCTGTTTATTCCTACGGGTAGCGTTCTTTGTAGGCTTATCCAAACTTCAAATAAAATTTACAAATAAAAATAAATATTCTATTTTAGAATCCTTTTTTTCAAATTTGCCTTCACTGGTCAACGTGAACAAATTTTATTTCTCCTTTGAGGTTTTAATCTTTTGTTACCTCTCAATCATGGTTTTTCTTAATCTTTCCATGTGTTCTGTGATTCTTTTCCTTGTGTTGTTATGTTTTATCTTCCGTCTTGAGCTACTTTAAATCTTTTAAACTCGTGTACTTCTTTTTCTAAAATTTCTCTGTTTAAAATTTCTTCTCTCATTCCATTCATTGAGATCCTTTCTTATCTCTAGAAGTCAAATGTTTATACTTTTGAGATTATAAAGAAGTTAAAAAATTTTCTTTTCAGTTTTTCTGTATCCATTCTGTTTAAATGGCCGTAAAACATTACTTTCGTTTTTTTTTTTTGTGTTGATTATTTTTTCAAATTCTGTATATAAATGAATATACATGAATAAATCATGAAACATTTTTGTTATTTTCATACATCGGGGCTAATATTTTTCTTACCTTTTTCCCTTATTCAAAATATTATCTAGTTCTCCATGGTTATTTAATGTTGATGTTTCGGTCATGTAAAAACTTCCAGGTTTTATAACTGTGTTATAAAGTCTGAATTTCTCATTGTGAGAAATCGATTTTTTATTATAAAAACTTTGGTTTGTTGGGAAGCCATTTATATATTCAATTTACCCGATTTTCTAAATAAATTTTGTCTAGTCCATTTTTATGGATATATAAATTTTTCGATGACTTTATTTTCAAAAATTTTGTTCTATTTCTCTTGGGTGTTCTTTTAGATTTGTCATTATACCGGTTTTTTCAAATGAGATTTACAGTCCAGTTCTTTCAGCGATTTCTTTCAAAATTTCGATTTGTTTTGGGCTGTGTTCAGGTCATCAGGGAAGATTTCTTGTTAAATTACTAAAACAGATAAAATTTTGATGGTATTCCTTTGTGTCTTATTCTGATTTTGTGATAATTAAGTTTTACAATTTCAGTTTTTCCTGTAGACATTCACAAATTATAAAATGCGTTTTTAATTAGAAATTATATTTTTTCGTAATTTCTGATATTTTAACTGAGCGCTATTAATTTAAGATTGGTTAATCATTAACATTTTGATACTTTTTTGGTTTTTATTTCATTTTTGGCGGCAACTTCCTAAGTCGAAGTTTAAAGAAGTATAAAGACTATCATTTTTACATTTTTACTCGGTATTATTTTAACAATTTTATACTACGTGTTTATTAATAATACATTACGTTATTTCTTTATTTTAATAAATATTATAACTCTTATGAAAATATTAATACATTTAACTTTATTATGCGTTACAAGCATTAGGACTAAGATTCCTTTCTACGAGTAGTATTTATAAATTACTTTTATCTCATAAACATAAAGAAATCTAAATAAAATTTTTATTAACTCCTGAAGTGACCTGCTATTAATCACATGTGACTGCTAAAAAATGACGTAGCATTTTTAAGTATAATAAAACACCCCATGCCAGGTTTATTAGGAAAAGTGAGGAGTGAAGTGGTATTGTCACCTTCTTTCATGATCGAAATAATACGGATGTATTTAAACATGTCAGTCCAACTTAATGATGATGATTTAGCTCTAGTGATATTTTAATTGTATTCAGCACAGCATTGGTTATAATATCCTTACTTTTAGAGAGAGCCTCTGTTACTGATGTCTTTTGTACCTTAGATACTTTACATGTGGCACATAATATTTAACATCATTAATATAATGACTTTTCAACATCACTCTTTTGATGTATGTTAATTAAAAATAACAGTATTAGAAAAAAAAATATGTGCATAAAAATAATAATGAAATTTTTAAAATTATTTTCTTTATTGTGATATTTAATAAATTAGTAAAGATGTATTACGAAAGTAATGGTGAACGTTTTTTTTCTCTCCCGTACGTGCATTAGAGGTAGAATCGGGAGACCTGGATATTAAAACGTGGATTGCTTAATTCTGTGAATTAATAAACGCGGTATGCCGCTTTCCATCGAATCTGCAAATGGAAATTCGGGTTATCGATTGAATATATGAGGAAGAGTATATGAAGCTGTTTTCAAATGGAATGGCACACTAGAAACCTTTTGATTACCATAGTGGTCTGTCATATATATATATTTATATTTGTATTTGCCTAAAATCTCTTTAGAAATTTCGTTTGATCATATTTTTATACATAAATAAATGACGTTTTTTTTTATATATGCCAAAGATGATTTTATTATTTATGATAAATTATATTTAAGATTATGAATTAAGTACCCAGGTTTTTTTTTATTTCTTTTTTCTCATTTCGTTTCCGATGATTATTAATAATCTTCAAAACATATAACAAAAACAAAAAATATAAATAAAAAGTTTAAAAAAATGAAATTTTTTATTTTATATTAATATCAGTGGTACGAAATATTTTATAATTAAATTTAAATCATTTGAATTTTTTACATATTTCTTTAAAACTGCTAACTTAAAAAAGAAATTTAACATATATTAAAAATAAAAAAACAAATAGAAAAAAATTACATAAAACACTACATTTTAGAATTCTAATCAACTTAAAAAAAGTTAATGTGAACACCATATGACTTCCTTGTACGCCTATTAAATTACATATACATTTTTTTTGCTGCACTTCATTTAAATTTATTTCATTTGAAAGTGAGATACGATCCTCCAATTCTTTAATAAAGAATTTTTTTTTCATATTTTCTTTTTGTTATTATTGAATTTTTAATTATTGTAATTTTTTTTAGTCACAGAAAAAAGGAGATGAAGAAGTTTGATTCGAACGCACATCGGTTCGAATCAAACTTTACCTTTCCCTAAGATCCAAATATTTCATTAATTAAAATTTCATTTGGCTATAACTCTGGAAACAATGAAAATAAGTTTCACTTATCATATATCGTTGAAAAGCTCTCAATGAGGACTTATTAGTGCAGTTAAGAAAAAGTCCAAAATCCATTTTTTTTTGGGGGGGGGAGGGGGCATTTTTGGACACTTTTGGTCCAATCAATTGCAATCAAATGGGGAGGTGCACAACTAGATGTTACAATAGTCCAAAATCCAAAATTTCAACATTCTACGACTAATCGTTTTAGAATTATGCGAGATACATACATACGTACGTACTGATGTCACTCCGAAACTTGACAAAATGGTTTCAGTAATGTTCAAAATGGATTCAGTGATGGTCAAAATGGATATTTCCGTTCAAATCTGAAAACCGGAATTTTTCGCGATCACTGTACATCTCTTACTTCGTACAAGGTAGTAGAAATTTATTCTGAATTCGGCTCGCGAATATTCAATTTATTTACTTATTTTATTTTCCCGGCCAGTATAGTAAGAATGCCATGTCATAAGGAAAAGTATCGTGATCTTCTCAAAAATGGGGTATCGGGTTTGTTTGTAAATTTTTTTATGGTCAAACTAGTTTTTCTAGGACAAAACAGACATACGTGTTTATGTATGTGCGTACTTATTATATGTGTCACACTGCTTTTAGCATTACCTCTCACGATTAACCAAAAAAATTTTATTCAAATTTAGCTCAAATATATGTGGGGTAATAATCATATTAATTATTTTTTTCAAAATTCTTTAAGGGATGGAGGGATATCGCTAAAGAACCTTTTTCCATTTTCTTCAGATGTATTTTAGAGAAAATTTGATTAAAGTAAACTGTTTTACCTACAATTCTATGTGTTCCACGAAGAGAGGTATAAGCTTTTGATTTAGTATCATTCCCCAACTGATTCTACTGAAACTTTAAAGACTTTTTAATGACAGTTCTTAAAATTTTCTGTGAAAATTTAAACCTTCTAGGAATTATATAAACAAAGCGGCGGCTTTCAAATAAAAACATCAATGTCAGATAAACCACATTTTTTATTCATTAAAAAATAGCTGGTAAAAATAATTGAACCATAATAATTAAAAATATTTACGTAATAATCATGGTTGCTAATTATTAACTAATTTTATTCAATTTGAACAGCTGTTTAACAATACATCTTCTTTTTAATCTTTTCTACCAGCTGTTTTGTAATGAATAAAAAATGTGGTTCATGTAAAACTGATATTTTTATTTGGAAGCCGCCAATTTTTTTCTTTAGATCTTAGAAGGTTGAAATTTTCAAAGAACATTTGTAAAACCTTCTTTAAAAGGTCTGTAAAGTTTCAATAGAATCTGTAGGGAAATGGGCGATTGGTACTAAATTAAAAGCGTATACCTTTTCGTGGGACAAGCTGTATAAAAAAAAAAACTTTTTTCAAAAAATCAACCTTCCCTCTTTAAGTTTTTAAAGTTTGTACTTCATACATAGAACTATCATAAAATGTCTACAATTTTTTTTAAATTGTAGATCCAGGCCTAAAATACTGAATGATTTTTGAAAATTTTTTTTTTCATATTGGGCGGGGGTTAGATTTAGAGAAAGCAAATTTATTAAGCGTAACCTGTGTATGAATATCTAAAAAAAATTTTTTTTTTAATTTATTCCCTATCTTTAATATTTTTAAAAATATTTTTCGTCACTTAAAGGGGTGTTATATTTTTGTGAAGGGTCTTAAAGGGCTATATTATATTTTTGATCCAAAATAAAGCAATTTCTTTCTTTATTTATACTTGTAAGTTATAATTTTATTTAGTTGTACTTGATCAGCGTAGCCCGGAAAGTCATGCAAAACTTTTCCAACTTTTTTTTATCTATGTTCAAACCATACTCTTCACAAAATGGACCGATCTCGTTAATTCCTTTTTATTTCATTGAGGAAGTAGAATCTTTGGAATTGTCAAGTATAGTCAAAAACTGGAGATGGGAAGTAAAGAATTTCAGTTAACAAAGGAATCTGGGGTGACCCTGTTGTAAGTTTTTTATGTGAAAATAACTTACTTTTATTCATAGAAAAGTTTTATAACTATAAGAAAAACATACCTTTCTTTTGTATACACAATTTGAAAGTTTTTGCTGTATTACTTTTTATTGTATTGTTATAGTATAATGATGTATTGTAATTTTATTTTAGTATTATCTTAATAGTCAAAATGTTTTCGCTTGAAATATCAAGAAGTTGATTAATTAAAACACGTTCTGTATTGTAGGTAATCTTGCTTTAGGCCCGCTTACGCCGGTCAAGTTATGCAAATTATTTAAACTTATGACGAAACAAAAATACTACGTATATTAATAATAATAATAATATTAAACGTAAAAGTGCTTCATATATATTCAAACAGCTCAAAAGTGTAAACTTCATTAGCCGGGAAATACAAATTACGTATTTGTTATAAAAAATTTGCCAAAAATATTCAATCAATATTCAATTTCAGTTCTTTTTCCGTTGAATGTTAAAAAAAAAAAAATACATGAATGTTAAAAATACATTTTAATGTTATTGATTTAAACCAATTTTCTTTTTTATTAAATATTAGATTTTTCACAATATTATTATTGTATAAATTAAATTTCCACTTACCAATAATTTAAAAAGTGTAAATCCTAGTGCTTTTGGAGCTGTTCCTCCATCTTCAGGGATTTTCAGGGATGTTAATTTAAATTCAAAACAATAATCGTTTTTAAAATTAGATTATGTTTATAATAGACAGTCGTCAGGAATATTGACCGACCGAGTTGGTCTAGTGCTGAACGCGTCTTCCCAAATCAGCTGATTTGGAAGTCGTGAGTTCCAGCGTTCAAATCCTAATAAAGTCAGTTATTTTTACACGGATTTGAATACTAGATCGTGGATACCGGTTGGATTTCAATTAACCACACATCTCAGGAATGGTCGAACTTGAGACTGTACAATCCTCATTCATCCTCTGAAGTATTATCAGAACGGTAGTTACCGGAGGCTAAACAGGAAAAAGAAAGGTCTTCAGGAATAAAATTAATTCGTACGTCAATAGTACAATAATGTCATGTTTGTAAGTTGTTTACGACTATTATGCTATTATATTTCTTATTTCCGCTAGATTATCATAATTGATTTGAGTGTTATTTTCTATCCTTCAGTTGTTTTGAGAATGGAGTACTCCGAAACGGAGTGAAAATGCTAGGAAGAGCTGAGATAATATAAAGTACCAGAAATTATTATTAATGTACATATATATTTTATTTCTCTTAAGATTACCATAATTTTTGTACTGAATACAATTATCTAACTTTCTTAGCTTCGTCATAATTAAATCATATGTTGACGCATTTCGGATATACTCTTTCAAAACTTACTTTACTGACACTTCTTCCACTTGTATGACTTTATATAGTGTTAAGTTACGCATATTCGTGAATTCTCTATTAAGTTTTTCTTTTTCTATATACAAGTTTTAAGTTCTATTATCCAATTTGTCTCTGCCATCGTAATTGTTTGATAGGTGTTGTTTAATTTTATCGTAATTTGATATTATTTGGATGTAAACACATTGTTAAACCATATATTCGCTTTTGTCTATGTAATTTCCTTAAAATACATTCATATTTCTTCACAATTCTGGTCTAATTAACTTCATTAATATGTTTTCTGCTAAGGTCATTCTAATTTTTGTATTCAGTACTGTAACACAGACAATTGTAATATATAAATATAGAAATTAAAATAATCTGATTATTTAAAAATGTATTAATTTTATTTTTTGAAACCAAGACGCTCAACTAAATAAAGTAATAACTAAAATTTTTAATATTAATATAAATATATTAATAGTATCACTATTCTGAATAACATCTATTCGATTTTTTGAAAATTTGGAGCCTCATACATCAGGGGCTTATTTAATGATTAAAATATTCATCAAAATCTATTTTAAATGAATTAAAATTGAAATTAAAAAAAAAAATTATTATTATTATTTTTTTTTAATTTGGAAGCTTTTCATCAGGGGAGAGATATTAAGTTATTTTAGTGACTTCGTTGTATAACAAAATACGTTTTTAGCATTAAGGATTTGAAATCTTGAAACATTTTATTCCCCATTTCTTTTACACACAAGAAGAAACATCACTAAGTCGTTTTAAGTTCTTAAATAAAGAACTTTTTCAAATTGTTTAAAAATACAATGTACAGTCAAAAATTTGTTTTTGTTCAAAAAATTTTAAAACGTAAGGTATACAAAAAAAATAAGATTTTTACACGACTGCTTTATAAAGGAGTGTAATGTATTTAGGTTGTATGTATGTCGCACCACCGTAGCAGCCCAACGGCTAACCGATTTACATGTATGACCCCGCGCATTGGAATCCTTACGTTATGGAAGTATCATAGGCTCTCTCTCACTTTGTGTATATATATGTATGTTTAGTAGGTTTTATTGTAATATTATGCTATATATCACAAAATAAAACTCATTTTGTTCGCCTAATACTGATTACAGTAATCTAGATTTTATGGTTATCGATGTATTTAATTAACCATTAAGGAAGACTGGAATTTACCGTCTTAGATTTTGTTATATGTTTTTGATAACTTAAAACAATATATCTTGTTAAAATATGATTATTTAAAAGAAATCGTTATCGTTTCTGATTTATTATCTATTAATTAAATTTTTACAGATTATATGGTAAAAATAAAAATATTAATTAAAAAAACTCGTAATTAAAATTCAAGTAAGACACGTACAAAATGTTTTATGAAAAGAAAGAAGAATCTTAAGGAAGATGTTTGCACCCGAAAGAACAGAGGAAGGTTATAGACTAAAATCTAACAAGAAATTAAATATAAAATTTAGAAATGAAAATGTGAAAAAATGAGATCTTTGTCTATATTTATAAAATTAGTAACAATAGACTTACAAAACAATTACTTAATTTTTATGAAGATAGCAAAAGAAAAATAAGGTGACACCGGGATGTGAACTAAGACCTACAAGAACCAAATAAAAATTGGAAAAAATATCAGATAATTAAAAAACAATTGAGATTTCAGATTAGATGAAAAGGATAAACCAAAAAACAGTTCTGTACGAGGGAAGGACAGCCCCCTGCTGAGCTGCCATTCGTCCGTGCTTGCACGAGTTGGCGGCAGTGAGTAGGCACGGGGACTCCCAAACCCTGGGCCCAAAAAAAAAAAATGGAGAAAAGACCGAGTTCCGGCGGTGGGAGCGGGATCCCGGGAACGGCATATTCCGTTCCTCTAAATTAAGAGGCGGGAAAATTAAAATAAGAAGATCCAGAACCGACGGACTGACCTGCCATACCGGACTTACTATTGGCGAGCGGGGAGGTCCGTTAGAGTCGCAAGGACACGCCCCTGGACTGAGTCATGCTTGAATGCAGATCTGGTTCAAGGGTATAGGAGAACAAAGAAACAGTTCTGTAAACAGTCCGAAAGAATGCATAAATTGTGGAATAAAAAGAAAGAAACTATATGAAGGGATATTTATGTAGTCCTTGAAGGCCTATCCTTGGAAAAAAAAACTCTGACGATGATTGTTTAGTAGAAGTAATGCATATTTAGATATAGTTTTTTTTATTTATTAAAAAGGTTCTTGGTTAATTCATTTTTATTTATTTCGTAAAAATTTTATAATAAAATACATAAAAAGCGTGAAAATAATTTTGTTTAAATTATGCTACAAACTGCTCTCTTGATACATTAGAATACTTCAACAGCAAAAAAATATTTCAAGAGAAACCTTTAAATTTTAAATAACAGTAGAAATCAATTCGACGTAAATAATGTTACAACTCATCGTTAAGGATAGAACTTAGTATCAAATTTAATATTCTCGTTTAAAAAGTAATCTTACAAAAAAATAACACGCGTTAGAACTAATATATTCTTTTTTAAATAGATAACAGGAAAAAATAACAAAAGAAACTGAAATCAAGTACGAAAAAGTTTTAATTTCCGAATGATACGAAAGTAACATGTTCATTTTATTACCAGTTAACTGGACGGTACATTTAATGACAGAGACTCAGCGCACAGTACGGTATACAAATCCTAGTCAGAAGAAATACGCGATGTTTGTAACAACTTTACTAAAGAAGCAGTGATGTTCCCACTACTACGCCATTCCACAAAATTCCAATTGGAATGAACTCGTTACATAGCTGAGTGAAAATGTTTTTTGCACAGTTGACGTGGAGAGGGGATGAAGAAAGGAAAGGATGTGTTTACTTTATTCCAGTTTATGAAACATAATATTTCCATTAGTTATATATCTTTCATTCATATGCGCAAACTCGCTGAAAGTAATACACTACCACAACAGTATGTACTTACTATATGTACTCACACATAAACCCACAATTTCTCATACCACAAGTAACATACTGCTCCATTAATATACACACCCTATGTAATATTTCTTTATCATTTCGTTTCAAAGCGTTATATATATATATATATATATATATATATATATATATATATATTGCTTTTTATAATAATGTTGACATTAATTAGTTAGTTGCGGAAATTTAATAAAGTTCGTGAACCTCATTATTTTAACTCTGTTAAACAGTCGAAAGTAAAACGGGTTATGGACTTTAAATAACTTACAGCCGGTTCACAAAAAAATAGGCAAATGTAAAACAACAAGAAAGAAGAATGAAATTTGATCCGCCAACACGGACTGGAATCTGGCTCGACCGAGCCCAGCCGAGATGCAGCAGCGAAGACAGCCCGAGGGATGAAAGTCCCGTAACTTCACCACACCAAGCACCCACCATCCTTTCCTAATACTTAAAATAATGTCCCAGCCAGCACATGCGAATCCCTCCGGAATGGGGAGCGCATTGTCTTCTCCAAATACTACAACCCCCGAAAAGCATATTCCTGATAACCCGGAAGGCGCTAGCAGCGAAAGGACTTCAGGGAACGGACTGAAGGGGAATCATGCCGGGAGAACGAAGCCAACCCTGTAGGGGAAAGACACTCGCCTAGTGACGTTCCAGTCGTCACCCCACCCCCGTTCCTAGCCCTGTTGGGCTTTAACGGGAATCGTCTATCACCCTCTGACTTTTTACATCTCATAGTAATAAGCCAGGCCTCGTTGGGATGTCACCGATGTAAATGCCTCGCTAGACATTTACATCAGTGATTTTTTAACTCAGGTTTTGCCTTCGCTGTAGGCCTTGTCCGGATATCTTGAATGTCCTACATCGTATCCCTCTGAACTAGCTAACGGAGTTCGCGGAAGCACGAACCCCCCGCCCCTAGTTCTACTTATATTGAGCCAATTCCGTGAATGTCTCGAAATTCGAGGCAAATTAATCAACCACCAAAAATTTTGCTCGCAACAATGAAATTTAGTCCTAAATTACCTTACTGAACTCAACTTTGTTTCATACCCCAGGCTTAGGTTAAATTATGGACTCCGGTCTGGTCTACAGAGGAGAGGTGGACAGACCTCCTACTCCCACTCAGCTCCATCGCAGAGTTCCGCGTGACATTCACCTCACAAACCATCGTCGAGAGGCCGCTACACCTCACGGCTGCATGGGATGCATGCCCTCAGCAGTGCAGACGCCATCCCGCCGATAATGTCGTGTGCTCATCCTAATCTGCGCTCGTCAAAACGCAGCTACACCTCACGGCTGCATTGTAAACCATGTCCTCGACAGTGCACTCGCCGTTCCGCCGACAGATTATACAATATATAGTCACCTCAAATCTAACTAACTGTGGCTCGCCGCCACAGCGCCTACCTTCGGCCAATCAACTGTCCAGGAGGTCCCTAGCCACCCGGGTTTCTACTCTACTAAATCTCTTCGACCGTTCTGCGCTGGGCGAGGAATCTAAGGAAACCAGCTACAATTGTTCAGTCTCTGCGTGTCCTCCAATTGACTCGCAGATCAAAGTTTACCCTCTCAAGTTCCCTAACAACTCTGGTACGCTCTGTTTCCCATGACCATCTCGATTTCCCCCCGAGGAGAGAAGATCCCGCCTCGTAGCGTGTTCGGTTGCTACACCACCCTCTCCGCTCCTAGCCAGTAATGGCTGTTTCCCACGACCAGCCCCGGTCAACAATTCTCACCGGTTTAAAGGATTGGAACGCAAATAACAATTCCTTCGATAAATAAAACAAAATGACTATAACCGCCATTAATAAATAATAACCCGCCCGATAAATGAAACAAACAACAGCAAGAAACATTTGTCAGATTCTACGATTACTAGGAAGATCTACCGCTATCCATTCCGTTAAAAAAAAAGAAGATTTTTCTGAATTTTGGTTAGATGACAGTCTGTTATGTATAGTTTAATAAATGTTATCATGATCATCAATTGTTTGATAATAATAAACTTTTCAAATAATGCTATAAAAACTAGTTTTGAGTGAAACATTAACCTCTTCGATATATTTAAGAAATTGTTATATATTTACGTCTATATTCAAAAGTTTAGGAATTAATATTAATTTAACTACTTCTTTTTTTATGTATTTTTTTTTAAACAATATTCTGAAATTTTATTAATTTGAGATCAGTTAGAACAATAATTTTAATTTAAAAGCTCCAGATTCACTGGCACATATGTTGGCGCAGGGACTGAAAGCCTATGTACTAACATTTTGCATGCATTGGCTTCTGTTACAAACTAAAAACGCTCATAATGTTGGCTATGTAAACCAGTTAAATTGAAAAGATGAGATTGTTTAATAATCTTTAAATAATATTTATTTCAATTTTTGTTTTTAAGATCATAAATAAAAACTTATTAATTATTCCTTCCCTACTTTTTTCCATTTTTGTGGATTCATTACTTCTATTTTATAACCTTGGAATCGCTCAAACCTTTCCGATTTTTTATATTCAACTTTTTAAAATATATCTAAGATTTGTTAATATGTTTTTTGTCTTTTTTACTGTTTTCTTCGGTTTAGTTTATTTATTTTAAAAGGTTTTTAAACCAATCCTTTACTTTTCAATAGACATAAAACTCTCCCAAATAGTTTGCGTTAAGATGCATTTTGCTTAAAACCAAAAACCTTTTTCCGCTATATTCATTACGAAGTACTCTACTCAAACTCTAGATTTACTTAGAAATAAAATAAGTTGAATTTTTATTTATTTCACGTATAAGGATATAATATATAAATTTTTTTATATATATTTTTTTTCTGTATATAAACTAAATAAGCATTCGCCAAGTTTTCTTCTTTATTATAAATACACTATATATATGGATTCTACATTTATTCCTGAAGGGCTTTACTTATTTATTTATTTATTTTTATTAATGTGAAATCTCTTGATAATCACATACAAGTTTTTTTTTCCTTTTACTACACTATTTTTTTTCTTTTAAATTTTTATGTTGCATCTCTTCATCAGACATTTTCTCTACTTCTCTGTTTTTCCTTTTTGCAGTTTTTTCTTTATTTCCCATTCGGATTTTATAAAACATAAATTATATTAATATAAAATTATATTTATAAAACATAAATTATAATAGCGTAAATAAACGCTAAACATTTTACTTACTGAATTAAAAATAAAAAAGATAGATAACCCAAATAACTTTAATAGATCATAAATTTTCGTTGAGTTTGACAAACAGTCTTAATGAAATTACATAAATCCGGTTATATATATTCTACGGTGCAGAAGAGGAAATGTTCGTATTGTAGAACTCGCTGTAGTAATTTCCAAGTTTTTTCGTTAAGAATCTGATCATTTGATTAAATGTAGTAAATGTTTTATGTGTAGCATTTTGGAGTTTACTGTTGAAGTAAATGGATAACTCATTTTAAACTTTTTTAATTTTATTAATCATGGCCTGTTGATGTTGGTAAATAATTTATTTATATAATAGTTTCCATTTACCAACAATTTTTAATATTATGTTCGGGCGCTTTCGAATTGGTAATCCATCCTCAGGAACATTGATGTGTTATAATCATAATTATTTACCTCACATATTATTAATTATACTAACTTGAATTTCAAAAACAAAAATTATAAATATAACAGTTGATCGTCAAAAGGTAAAATAATGTCAACGTTATCCGTCACGTCAGTTATGAAAGTCCCAATTGTTATGTTCATTATTATGAAACAGTATAACCAACCTAAGAATCAAAATTATTGTTTAATATTTGTTTGAATAATTATTCAATAAAATTATTATTATTAAGTAGGGATTTATTAATTTATGTCGTTATTTCAATAAATCGTCGGGTTTTGTCAGGCTCTCAAAATATCGATAAACTTTTTTTTCTCACTACTCATGATTCATATCTATTCTTTTTTTTTTAATTTTGTGTGTTGTGCGTGCTGTCGCATTTTTTCTTTGCTTTCTAAATAGATTAATATTTTTTTATGTATGATTATCTGTAATTAAAAAATAAAAAAGAAAGAAATTAATGATTGAGAATAAAAAGAAAGGGTTCTATTAAAAAGTCGTAGAAAGTAATTACAGAGCACGTACATTCAACGTGGCAGTGGTTTCCATTACCATACTGAAAACAAATTAGAAAAGTTAAAAGTTAGCGGGAAAAATATTCCACACCGATATTAAAATAAACATTTTTCATACTCTAATTACCGTTTAAGACACTTGAACGTTTCAAAACTTTTTTTTCATAGAAATAAAAATAAATAATAGAATAAAATACAAAAATATGTTTATTTGTATACGTTAAAAGTGATGGTTGTAATTTGTCAGTGTTATCATTACTGACAAGATGGTTGATAAAGAAGGTCGTTAGTAGAGGAAGAAATGTTAGATATTATATAAGAGGGGGGTACGTTGTACTACAGAGGAGAAGTTGTGTAAAAGTAGAGGTTGGGAGCGTTGCCGTTTGACTGCCGTCAACTGTGATAACGCAGGCATTAATTCACTCCTTGCTTCCGACCCGAGGCCAATTTATTAAACACCTGCATAAACCCCCTGAAACCATCTGACTTTAGCCTTCTCCCCCTTCCTTCCACATCCTTAGTGCCATATAGACTTGCTAACATCAAATTTCCCTTTCTCTCCTTTTTCTCTTCATTCATTTCTTAGTTATTATTTCGTATTCATTCGTCATTTCATTTACATATCAACATCAAATACTGTAAGGTAATATACATATAAACAAATAAATAGGTTTTCACGTGTACGGTTTTACTTTAAAGGCATCATAGCTGTAGAGTTATGCTGCGAGAAGGAAAGTATATGGTAATCAGTCAAAAATAGGTTATGATTATTTTTTTCATTTCTCAACGTTTCATGACCCAGGAACCTCAAAAAAATACAAAAATATTCGTACTTCGTATATACATTTGTTGGCGTGTTTGAGGCTTAATAACTTTTGACTGGCTAAACCAATTTTAATGATATTTTGTACAGAGACTCGGGTGTATTAAGCAATTTAATGGTAAAATTGTGTCGCCAGTGTCTTCAGCGAGTATAGTTTTTTGGGGTCAATTTTCAAAAAAGATTTTACAAACTTAACCCAACTTTATATTAAACCCAGTCCATTCTTTCATGTTTATCCTACTTTTTTTGTAAATTTGCCCCAAAATTCCCCCTTCCCCAAAAATAGGAAATGTATCTCTTTATTTAGTGTATATTTTTTTAATTAAATCTTTTTTTAATGTCTTCCGAGACGTAGAAGTGTAAGCGAACAAAAAAAAAATAATAAATACTCTGTTGGGAATATTGGGATGGATAACCGGACTAAGTTTAAAATCATAGATTTTTGAAGTTTTCAAAACATTTTTTGGTTTATTATTTAAACTTTTAATATGACTGGGAAAGTTTAAACAATAAATTTTTGTTCCGTTCCTAGTTTGAGTTAGCTAGTGCTGCGCTCTAGTTTCTATTAGCGCTGGCCTGCAAGTCAGTTTTATATTTGCATTCCAGTGAAGAATCCCGTCTGGCGCGATCATGCATTTCTTGATCTAATGTGATTAGTGTTATTAATATTGTAAAAAACTAAATTCAGCTGTCCTAGCAGAATATGGTTTCATTTCATTTCATTTCAATTGACGATCAAATACAGTCCATCCCAGCTCTAATGACTTAACAACTTTTATTAATAACATTAATAAAATGTCATCATAATTTTATAATTCACCCCCCACCATTAAAAAATAAATTTTAGGTAACTTTTTATTGGTGGTAGAAATTTTATGTAACTTTTTATTGTTAGTACATTTTTTTAGTTTCTTCCATTTAACATTGTAAACGTAGAAAAATTAAAAAGATTCTTGGAAGTGGATTTTAAAGTTGAGGAAGAACAAATATAATAATTTTTGATTTTTTTTTTTTGGTTTATTTAATTTAAAATGATAATTTTGAATAAAATTTTATCATTAATTACTAGCACAACAAAAAATAAATATTAGGTAACTTGGTTTCGCGTATATACATATATTTTTTGCATACATATTTTCCCACTACGTAAGAATAAATAAACATGCCAGGAAAATATTATAACTTTGTTCTCAGCTTTCTTTATAATTATTTTCTCTACTTACAAAATATTTCTCTTACTAATTCCAGAATTAGTGTCTGTCTGAAAGTTTTATTATGCAGTTTGATATACACTTCCACACAGTTCTAGGAAATAATGTAATTCCTATCTAAATAAAAGAGATATAATTTCCAGAAGAGTTAGTCTCCACAGGATAGCCGTTTCCTTCTAAAAATTATCTTCAAGATAGGATATTTTGTTTTTATCTGCGATTACTCCATTAACTGATCAGGTTATTTTTCCATCCGTAGTGTTTCATTATTTGTCGTGATATGAGCTTATTATATTTTTTGACATTGCCTTAATTTATTCTCTTTCCACAATTTTAATCCCTGGCTTCTTATATTTCAAATGTTTTTTTTTTTTTTATTGGATTCTTATGTTATTCATCTTCCCTTGTTACTGTTTCAATTTGTTTTTGAAGGTTACAATTCCTACGATTTGCATTTCATTTTGTACGGATTTGTAAAAAGGTATCATTGTACGGATCATTGTAAAAAGGTAAATCCATTTCTCAATGGATTTACCTTTTTACAATGATTTATCTCTCTTATTTTAAAAGAGTTAAAAAAGTTTGTAGAACGAGAACCAACAAGATCTACGGATATAAGTTAAAATCAATCAAGAATCTGATGGAAAAATGAGGAAAAATCCTTAAATGTAGAATTTTTGAAATTCCTAAAGTAGAAAACCTCCCGAAAAAAAGAGTTTAATCGTACGCTTTATAATACAAATTTAAAAAATTCCTATCGGCACGCCCGAAGGCGGAGGTAAATTTTACCGGTGCTAAGTAGGAGATAAAAAATATTTCCACCTTAAAGTTAAGAAAAACTTCAAATTTACTCTATACAACAATGTTTGTATGTGAAAAAAAATTCACATGTTTAGCATACGACAAGCCCCATTTTCTTACAATTCCAGCAACATTTTGGTCATCCCTTAATGGTTGGTCATATCAAAAATTGTTTCAGAAAAAGATTTTAGGTAATGTTTACAGAGGACTAATGACCACTTTAAACCAATTCAATACTGTGCCTTTCAAGGGAGGTATGATTTTTTTTTTGTCTTCGAAACCCTATTTTTTCCAACCCCTGAATCAATGGTTGGTGATATCAAAACACTTTACTGGGATAATTTTTAGAATCTTATCCAAAGAATAGTAAAATATCGAATTTGTTTAATAAATATTAAATATTTATTTAATAAGAAAGTTATAGCGACATTTTGTTTTTTTGAAAAAGCTCACCCCATTTCCACCCCCGTGGTCTGATTTTGGGCCATTAACGAACGCGAACGAGATTTTGGGTCGTTATTTTACACTACCTAAAACGGAAAGATCTAGTGAAGCACTCTTCAGTCATACGCTCATAGTTTTACCGCGTACTAACTTCGAATGCTCTTGCTTACTATCTTCGCATTTATCAAAAACTGTTCCCGTATTTATCACTCATTGAACTCAAGTTCGGAACGTAATGTCACACAAGGGTATTGGAGAATATTTTACCTCCTAATTAATCGCAAGGAACATCAGTCCCTTGCTGGAAAATTTCTAATTTTCGGGCGCGAATTTAATTTTTAATGACAGTTTTTATTATAAAATGAACGGAGTTGGGGATTTCGTTCTGGTATTTTGTAGATTTGGTTTTTAAATACTTTTTGTTTGCGTTATTCCTTGGTAGATTAACAAGATATTTGCGTCCTCGTCGCGACGCGATTTCCTTTCAGTTCGTTCCCTTCAGTTCCCAATTTCTACTGAAGGTCGTTCGATCTAGTAAGTATGCGCCTATTGGGGTCCTAGTTTTTTGGTGGATGCCATGGACTTCCATTATGGAGGGAGTTTCATGTGTTATCAGTAGAATAATAATTTAAGATGTAGGAAGATAGGGTAATGAATCTAGGTTTGTATATTCTCTCAAGTTCTCTGACCCTCGGCAGCATTTACACATTCAGGCGTAGGGTTTGATCTGTAGTAATAGAAGCTTAACCCTTTATTCGTTCAAGCGTAATGTTTTCTATTTTCAAACTTGTCTGTACCATTATAAAAATTCTATTTAGAAAAAATTTGTTTTCTATTGTTTCTTCTGGATTTTTTATTCAATCCTTTTTTTCGATTTTAGTTCTTCATTTTCTCCGTGTTTCTTATTCTGGCACATTCTAGTATTCGAATATTCTCTACCAGTTACAATAAAAAAGTAAATAGTTTTTACTATTTTCCATTTTTAAGAGGATAATTATGACTAACATATATAAAACTATAATCTTACATAATTAAATTATATATATATATATATATATATATATATATATTTATAGAGAGAGAGAGAGAGAGAGAGAGAGAGAGAGAGAGAGAGAGAGAGAGAGAGAGAGCAATTGATCGTCATTTTGTGAAAATTCGTCAAAAGTTAAAGTTTTAATTCTAAGTACTGCATCCGTATTTGTAATAGTTTCTCAATTATTTTGTTACAAGTTACAAAATAATTGAGAAACTATTACAAATACGGACGCAGTACTTAGAATTAAAATAATAATTTTAAATAATTTAATTATGTATGATTATAGTTTTATATATGTTAGTCATAATTATCCTCTTAAAGATGGCAGAATAGCCGAAAGCGATCGAGGAAATCAAATTGGAATTTGGTAAGCTGTTTTAAAATCATTTATAAAAAAAATTAATATCTTATCGATAACCTATTCTCCAAATTAAGATTTTATCCTATAATGGGAACTGATTAAAATAAAATAAATAATAAATAAATGTGATGTAATATTTTTTATTTATTTTGATTTTTCAAAATTTTTTGCAGGAATTAAAATATACGCAAATATTTAGTATTTTTGTAGAAATAAAACATTCTTGAAAACTTTCAGCTTTTAAACTTGTGAAAATAATTCTCCGTTTTATCGTTAATTTTTGATTTTTAATTATTAAAGTTGATTTTGATAAAAATAAGGGTGGTATACATTTATACAAGGATTAGTACAAACTTTTATTAAATAAAATCCAAAATTATAATGAAACCTGTCAGAGACAAACGTTAATCTTCTTTAAATGTGTTAATAATATTATGTTATTAATGATTTATGTTCTAAAAAGAAAATTTATTTATGTCAGAAAAATACCTGTTTCTGTTTCTGATAACAAACATAAAATGTACAGTTACATTCAGCTTGGAATTGTAACAACAAAATAAAATAACATAAAAATAAATGAAGTAAAATTCATTTTAAAGTTTGCAACGTTCATATATTTTGTTTGTTTTATTTTTATTATTATTCTTACGTCATTTATTGCTCAATACTTTACTTGCTGCTATTGTCAGCAGAATAAGAAAACAATGTGTTTGAATCTGAAATGCTGATGCAATGTGTTTAAGTTATATACGATGTACTAATGCGTTTAAAAAACAAACGAAAATCACGGGAAATATCAGATTTTAAGATTATCTGAAAACAAAATTATATACTGTTATATTATTTTATTTTTATAATCTGTTAACATTTTATTTTACTTTGATGATTTTTAATAATTCGTTTTTATTAAATATTAATGCTAAATCGTTCTTCTATATTTATTATTCTTATTTTCGTTTATTTCTGAGCAATTTTCTTTTTTTTATTACATCGTATTGCAACATAGTAATCAAATTAAATGTGAAGAAAAACAATAAAAGCGAAAGAATACGTGACAAAGTAAAAACAATATCCTCTATATTTAAAGACCGAACAATTTATTAAAATAAATAAAATTTTAAATAAGTACAATTGCATTATTTTTCAATCAATTACGCTTAATCTTTTTTTTTTTTTTTGTAAAAAGTTTATATTATATTTCGCTGTACAGAAAGAATAATATTATTCTTTAGTTGTTTGTTATGTTTATTTTTGATTAACGTACGTTGGATTTATTTATTTTTAACAAACGATCTATATCGAACTTTTTTTACGATATTTTCGACGTAACGTCTTACGAATTTATTTTTATATCGTTTAAATCAGTATATAAACTTCGCCCAATTTAGTTTCTTCAAAGACAGTTTTCTTTCTTTAGGTCGAGTCGTTGATTTTTTCTTTAATCTTTTTTTTTCCTTCTTTCATTATATTGTGAAATATAAAGTATAAACCTTTACACAAAAATCTCTTCTTGCTTTTCCTTATATTTCTCTTGATCTTTATTCTTCATATGTTTTTTCTTTACACCTCATTTTATTGTTCAGTTTCTCATCCTACCTTTGTTATTTTGCTTTACATCGTTTTTCTTATTTCGCTTCTTTTTTTTATTTATTCTTTCTTTCCTGTATTTTCTACATTTATTTTTCAATAACCTCTATCATTTATTTCTTTAGAAACACATTCGTTGGTAATAAACCGTATACGTGAACTGATCTCTTTTTTTTTGGAAAGTAAGATGATTAGATTTAGATGATATTGTTGTGAGTTTCCCTCTAATAACTACTTTCTCTTTCAACCAGCTCCTTCAGAAGCGTACCAGGAAGTTTAACTACTATGTCTAAGCTTCTGATATGAAATCGGTAACTAGTTTAGTTAAAATGTATGATAGTTGTAATGTAAGATCGTATGGGAATAATCAGGGTTTCCAGATTTAAGGTATACGTGAGTTCTCGTACCATAGAATACTTTGGAAATGGGATCAGTCGACAAAAGGAAGATGGACATACAGACTGATCTCTGACCTTCAGAAATGGCTGTACCGAAAACATGGAGAACTGGGTTACAAGTGCTCAAGTTTGTTACCGGTCTCAGGTATTACGACACTCTAACCCACCGAGAAATGTGACTTTTGCGGTTAGAGGATATCTCAGCAAACACGGAGTTCTTGTGCAATCGGTCCCGGCAGCATAAGGAAGTATGCCAAAGAGTATTCGCTAGGAGTACCCCATACAGCATCATTGGAACTGTGCATCCTGACTGATCGTGGCGTCTAAAATGTTAGTTAAGATAATCCGAACAAAGTTGGCGGAAGAATTCCAGAGATGAATCATTTTTTCTTGAAGCTGTGTTCATATTAGCAAGTCCAGCGTCAAGGTCGAGGTAAAAAACAGTCATCCGCAGAGCCTTGATGGGTTTAAGACATGTGGCCAGCATACGGATAACACAAGACGCTGTGATAATGCGTAAGATGGGTACGGCATCCCGTGTTATAAAGAGGGATTTTCTACACAAGGTTAAATACCACGTTACAGTTAGGTGTGAGATCAACTTTTATAGGCAGCTATAGAAGGTTCCCCCTCTGACGAAAAAAAGGAAAAAATAGATTATTTTCATGATGGCTGGCAAATAAAATAGTCGTTTTAAAATAAAAATCTATTCTCATTCGTTGATGAAACATCGTTAAGAAATCTATAATGGCAAGTATTAATTAAATGATTAAAAGTCTTCTTTTTACACAATTAAAAATACAGAAGGTAGATCTTGAAAAAGTTCTTGAATTGTTCTTTACTGAGTAAAATTGAAATGTGACATTACCGATTATTAAAATTATAATATTGGTCTCTAAGTACTATTTTTTAGCCACCCAAGTTACATAACGCTTAAAGTTACGGTGTCATTTTTTTTGTTATAATATCCTGAGAATTCGTGTACATAACCTACAATAAGATGTAGTTACCAAATCTTTGGGTTGATAATTAAACTTAAATTAATTTGCAGTGTCCTCTAAAACAAATTAAGGGCAAATTATGTGGAACTAAAATAAGAGTTAAATGAAAAACAAATAATCACAAGAGATATTAAAAATAAAGAAATATTTAGTAAAATAATCAAAAACCTAAAAAGATTCCGGAAAACCTCTCCAAATAAAGTAGGAGCAAAATTTCAAGAACAATGAAAAAATGTGGAAAAAATATTAATAGTAACATAAAATATAGTTGGTGTACGGTCTTTTAGGTAGCCGAAATCTAAAAAAAAATATTTTTTTAAAAACTAATGTGGATATAAATTAAAAAATTAGGATGATTTGCTTCCATTTTTATTTTTAAGCCCAAGAAGGTGTTTTAGATTAAAATGTTTTGAATTTAACGATAGTGATTTTTGAAAATCGAAGAAAACTTGCAGCCTTTAAACGACAAGTGAAGAAAATAAAAATTATAATTAGTTATATTTAATTTACTAAGCATTTGGCACCGTTGGTATTAATTAATACAATTGTATTAATTAAATTTCCAATCACCAACAATTTAAAAAGTGGTAATCGTAGTACTTTCGGAGCTGTTACTCCATCTTCAGTTATTTTCTAAAAGATGTTAATTTAAATTCAAACCAATAATAGTTTTTAAATTAAACTGTTATGTTCATAATAGTTGGTCGTCAAGTATAAAATTAATTCGTACGTCAATAAGACAGTAACGCATGTTTGTGATTATTATAATAGTCGCAAACTGACTATTATGAACATAACAGTTCAATTTAAAAACGATTATTAATTTGAATTTAAATTAACATCTTTTAGAAGATCCCTGAGGATGACGTAACAGCTCCGAAAGTACTAGGATTTAACTTTTAAAATTATTGGTTAGTGGAGATTTAATTTATACAATTACATTTAGTTACGCTTAGAGAAATAATAATTTATGAAAAACCAGCAATTAAATCGGAAAAATTGATTTTCATAAAGACATTATATTTAAAAAAATATATAATATTATTTAATTAATTTTTAAAGATTCTGTAAAATCTTAATTTTATGTTACCTTTAAATAATAAAAAAAGAAAAATAGGAATTTAAGAAAATAAAAATTGGATTGCTTGTTGAATATGTGATTTGTCTGTAAAAATACCCATATGCAGCCTTCATAACAAGAAAAAAAAACACTTTGATAGTTTAATAACCTGTAAGAATTCAGTAAGTTGTAATTTTTTTAAATTTTCTAGGGGCGTTGCTAGCGCTCACTTTGGAAAATATGACAGAGAGTGGGTGACGCATTTCCATTTATTGGGGGTCACTTGACTTCTGCTATACCTAGGAAGACAAAAAAAAAATGTAAAAAAGATAAAATTTAATAAAAAGTTAAGATTATTAAATTTTTTGGCAAGAGATAGAATTTTGAGACAATTTTTTTTTTAATGGCAAGATAAGTATGGACACATATACAAATTTTAATATAACATGGAGTTACGTTTGCAAAATGTTTAAGAAATTGACCCCCAAAAAAACTATTTACCCAGCCACCTGGAGATATTGACCACAAAATTTTACCAATAAAAATTGCATCAGCTATACGATTCTTTCTAGAAAATTTCATTAAGGTTGGTTTATCTATTCAAAAGCTTCAAACTGTCAACACATGTACGTGTATACGAACACTACTCCCAATTTATTTATTTATTTTTTTTGGGGATCCCCGGTTCATGAAACGTTGAGAAATGAAAAAAACCACACCCCATTTTTGACTGATTACAATACTTGACTTCTTGCAATATAGCTTTAAAATATAATTCCAAAATAACTTACAAACTTTATAAGGGTCGATACGATTCACACAATCTTCTAATCATTATAATGAACTCTGACACAATTCATACTCTCTGCATGACAAAGCTAAGTAAATAGATATCTCACAGTTTACCTATTTTTGCATTATATAAAAAAATTATATGTGTAATAATCTGTATTTTCCGATGAATTTAAAAATAATGTTATATCTATTTGTGCAAAAAAATAGATAGTATTAAACGTATGGAATTTATCATAAGTTACATTATTCGAAGGTCAAATTAATTTTTTTTCTACATTCAGATTTATTGAATACTCCAACAAAAAAAAACCAATTGTATAGTGTAAAATATAAATTAAAACATACTTTGAAAGATATATTTAAATAAATAAAGTTATGTGTCAAAGCAAACAAATTATCTGTCAGTAGTGATTATTTCATATAAAAATCAGAAAATTTCCGGAAAAATTTTGTCGTTCAAAAGGGATACTGCTAAAAATTGATCTTGTCTTGAAACGAATTTTACTGCGCTTTTTTAATATTTTATTGCAAATATTTATAATTATAATGGCTTATCGAATATATAAAACATGGGTGGTTAACGTAATGTTAAATATAATAAATGACATTTGCTACTACGTAGTTTTTTTTTTTAATAAATATGAATAACTTATGTACATATATCTGTATTTTTCCTTGCATCATTTTTTTAATTTTAATCTATATGAGTAATTTAAATTTCTTATTTTAAAAAATATAAGAAAATAATAACTGTAACATGTATTATTTTAATTTACGTTTTTTACGTTGAAAAATTAATTTTTGTCATAAATATATATTTTAATATTTATTATTATAATTATTTTTATTCAGCGTTGGAAATTAATCTTAATGTTATACTAAGTAAATATTATAGCGTGTTATTATGATTTTCTGACTTAATTAGTATTTATATGCAATCTTATTATTTTTGGTTAATTTGTTGTATTTTGTGATATTTCTCTTTAAAATATTAATTAAATTTATGACTTTTTATTATTTATGTGCTTACTTTTTATTATTTCGTACCTCTGATATTATCTTAAATATGTTTTTTTTTAATTTTATTTCAGGTAAGTTCCATAAATATACAAAACATCTTTATTATATAAACGCAAGTATAATTTATTTTGTAAGTATTAATATTAACTTTATGTTTTAAGAATTAATTTTATTTATGAAAATAATAATAATAAAATAACGGATGTGCAAAAAAATCAGGGGTTTTATAGTAATATTGCTTAAATGTTTATAGTGTTAATTTAAGGCTTTTCAAAGAACACCGGTATCCACGACCTCGTATTCAAATCCGTGTAAAAATAACTGGATTTACTAGGACTTGAACACTGGAACTCTCGACTTCCAAATCAAAAAAAGCTGATTTGGGAAGAAGACGCGTTCACCACTAGACCAACCCGGTGGGTTGTTGATTTAAGGCTATAGACTCGGAAGAGCAAAGCCACCGAGTTGATCTAGTGGTGAATGCGTCTTCCTAAATCAGCTGATTCGGTAGTCGAGAGTTCCAGCGTACAAGTCCTAGTAAAGTCAGTTATTTTCACACGGATTTGAATACTAGATCGTGGATACCGGTGTTTTTTGGTGGTTATGTTTCAATTAACCACACATTTGCTCCAGGAATGGTCGAATTGAGACTATACAAGACTACACTTCATTTACACTTATACATATCATCCTCATTAATCCTCTGGCGTATTATCTGAACGGTAATTCCCGGAGGGTAAACAGGAAAAAGAAAGAAAGGTCAAACATTTCTGAGACGTGTGGTTAATTGAAACCTAACCGCCAAAGAAAACCGGTATCCACGATTTAGTATTCAAATCAGTATAAAAGTAAGTGCCGTTACTAGAAAGTTGGTACTCTCGCCTTCGAAATCAGCTGATTTGAGAAGACGTGTTCACCACTAGACCAACCCGGTGGGTTCAACAGTTACTTTTTTCTTTTTCCTGTAGTCAAGTAAATGCGAAAAACCTGTTCGCAGTCAAGCCAATCGTCTCGCGTTTAACGTTATTAAGTTCATAGACGTAGAAATAAAATGGATTATTGGTGCCTCTTGTGAAAGCCAAGGCACCTACTTGTAAAATGCTAATGGTAAAATGTAAATGTAAAATGCTTAAGGTGATGTACAGTAAATGGCATCAGGAAAATCGAATACGAAGCAGAGGCTAGTGGCTCTCAAATTCAAACGCCAAAGATAAAAGAGATATATACTCTTCATAATAAATATGATTATACATTATTTTGATAGGTGTTTTATTAAGGAGAATTTCTTACGTATTTCGAATTCTATAAGGAAATATCTACTATACAAAAATTACACAATTTTTGTCGCTTGGAATTTGAATTTTACCGCTAGGAGGGAAATACTAAGGAAAGTTATAAAATCTATGGGTTTTCAATTTAGGAAGTGTAAAAAAATAAACAGATTTTTTTACACTTTCTAAATTGGAAGTGTAAAAAAATTCGAACGATCAACTCGTTTGAACAAGTTGATGTAATCGCGAAACGTGTATTTTTTTTTAGGTATCTTCGAAAAATGCAACTTCTGAGCAAAAGTTTCATTTTTATTCCGAGCTATATCCAAGTTATTGTAATTCTGTAGGCCTTTTTTATTTTTTTAATATCCGTAACCACCGTTAGGTAATGGTTCAGAGGATGAGATGAATGATTTGTAACGTGTGTGAAAATAACATGCTTGACTGGGATTCGAACCCGGGACCTCCGGATGAAAGGCCGAGACGCTGAACTATGATACCATTGTATTGAAAATATTTACTTAATTAAATTATTGTAATTAATTGCAGGTTAAATGTATTTCGTTTATGAACACAGTAATATAAATTAATACTTTTAATTGTGTTATTACGTAATCAGAAAGAAATTACAGGTTACAAAAAATACAGTAACCTATGTTAAAAGGACCACATTTCTTGTTTAGATCGGATAGACAATCATGTCACTTTGTCCAGTAGGATTAAGCCCAGACTATACTGTTGTGTTATACCTCCATATCTATCTATAGTTAAATAAAACAACATTGCTCTGGTCCTCCAGAATGTGAACTTTGCCTTGGCGACTTGTAATGTTAATATTATGAAAGCAGTTTTTTTAATTTTAAATAAATTGATAGAAATATTTTTTCGTTGGTAATTAAAAATAAAAAATAAAAAAATAGAAAATGAAGCATCCTCGGTAAAAATATTATGCACTCAACGTAAAATTAGTTTTTTGTTGTCTGGTTTGATAAAATTAATTTTTATGAATAAACGGAAGTTTTTTTTTTTTTTAAAAATCAAGATATCAAACAAAATATAACGCATAAATTTAGAAATTTTAATTAACTAAAATAGTTTTACAAGATTTATATTTACTTAAAAAGTCATTCATAACGTTTGAAAATTGCCTGAAGACGTAATATTATATTTTAGATGTATGTACACATAGGCGTAATACACATTTAATCATGATGGCCAGCTTTGAATTCAATTAAAACGCTTCAAAGCAAAATAATATCGTTTGATGTTGAAGCAAACTAAAACAGATTTGCTCATCCTACGGAAATGTATTATTACCTAACTCTCTAGATATCCAAAAATTATTTACTATAGAGTTCAACAAAAATACTACTTTTATTATTAATTGTTAAAACTAACAACTTAATTAGCTTACCGTACTATCTGAGACTTAAACTGTAATTGACTTATTTATATTTAAAGTTACATTACTGAATGATTTATATGAAATATTTACACGATATTATCTACTTCTGTTACGTAATTTTTTTTTACTTCCTTGTACGAAGTAAAGGAAGTATTGTGATCGCGAAAAATTTAGCTTTTCAGATTTCAACGGAAATATCCATTTTGATCATCCCTTAATCCATTTTGACTAGTTTTGGCGTGACATATAATGTCGCATAACTCAAAAACGATTAACCGTAGGATGTTGAAATTTTAGGTTTAGGACTGTTGAAACATCTAGTTTTGCACTACCTCTTTTGACTGCAATCGACTGTACCAAAAAAGTCCAAAATCCAAAACAATTTGGATTTTGGGCTTAATTGCCCTCATTGAAACCTTTTTAACGATGTATCATGAATGGCACTTATGTTCATTGGTTCTAGAATTATAGCCGAATAAAATTGTAATTAATGAAATATTTGAATCTTTTAAGAGGAAGGCACATCGGTTCGAATCCGATTTCATCTCGTTTTTTTTAACTTCCTTTTTAATTTATATATATTGATTTATTAATAAATTATTAACCTCTGATTGTAAAAACGTTTTACAATAGATAATAATTCAATATATAACATTTAACATTCTCCTATAGTGTGATGCTATAGGAGAATGTAAAAAATCAGATGGGTAGATAAAGTGACAAATGAAGAGGTATTGCGGCAAATAGATGAAGAACGAAGCTTTTGGAAAAATATAGTTAAAAGAAGAGACAGACTTATAGGCCACATACTAAGGCATCCTGGAATAGTCGCTTTAATATTGGAAGGACAGGTAGAAGGAAAAAATTGCGTAGGCAGGCCACGTTTGGAATATGTAAAACAAATTGTTAGGGATGTAGGATGTAGGGGGTATACTGAAATGAAACGACTAGCACTAGATAGGGAATCTTGGAGAGCTACATAAAACCAGTCAAATGCTGAAGACAAAAAAAAAAAATAATTCAATAATAACAATAAAAAAAAAAAAAATGTAAAAAATATAAGAAGTTTAAATGAAATAAAATTTTATGTATTTTTCATTTTTTTAAATGTGTATATGTAATTTAATAGGGGTACAAGGAATTCATGTGGTGTCATCAGATTTTTTATATATATTAATAGTCAGTCAGAACTCGCTTCGCTTTTCTCTCTAGCCTGGACTCCCGACTCGTTCGTTATCCTTATGTTTGTGAGAATAATAAATATTTTACAAATATTCATTAAAGAAAAAATAAATTAATCTTTTTACTATAATGCTTTTAATCCTTTATTTTATTTTATTTTTATTTTAATCCTTTTAGTATATTTCTCTCACAGAAATATAATAAAATAAAATGAAGATAAATGAAGTAAAATTAACCGTTTTACTACTTTATATCTCTGTTACCATGGTGACAGAAATATAATAATGAATTAAAATGATTTCGCATTTATATATCAGACATATATGCGAATTGATTATATGAATATATACATTTATATAATTTATGAATTTAAAAAAAAACTACGGATCGAGAACACTTCTAAATGAGTAAATCAGAATAGCTCGTTAGTAAAATATAAGTTTTTTAATTCAAAGATTGTTGGTTCAAATTCGAATTGGAGCGATTAACCCTAATGGGTGATAATACCAGCCAATTAACATGTAACGGATTACTTATTTTCAATGATGGAATGAATTTTTAATCAACTTTGTTCGTAGTCATGTTATTGAGCGTTTATTTTTCCATATAGAATGTCAGTAGATTTGGACTAAACTATGTTAGTTAACATTTTTACGCATCGATTTCTTTCTCAACTAAAGTTTATTTCTTATTGTTACTAAAAGTTTGATTTATTTATTCTGCAGAAATTTGTCAAAAAATAAGATAAATATTTTATTATGTGAAAGAAATTTTTTTAAATTTGTTTTTCTTTGGATTTAGGTCATTTATGGACCCCGGGAAGAAATTTATATTTGTTTTTTAACGTTTTACTAAAGTACTTTTTATTTTTTGTGAATGGAGCTGTTTTCCCTCCTCAGACCATGTTGTGTTTTTGTTATTTCAAGAAACCAACTGGAATTTTCGATTTTTGTCTCGAATTTTTTTCGGTTTGTGTTTCTTCACCGGTGATGTTTATTTCTTATGTATCTTTATAGATATCGTCGATCCATCTATTGTTCTTTTGAGTTTTGATTTAAACGAGGTTACGTTTTGGAAGTCTTATGTCATTCATTCGAGAAATGTGAGCATATAATTGGATATTACATTTTTTGATTATATCGGTGAGCTTTTCACAATGTGTGTAGAGTTCCTTGTTGGTTTGGAAATTGTAGTTATTATCGGATTTTCCTGAGAGGACTCTCGTTCAAGTACTTGGGTGTCGCGATTTGTTGGGTTTTGGGTGCCCCAGACATTATGTTGCAACCTACCGGATTGGTCTAGTGGTGAACGCGTCTTCACAAATCAGCTGATTTCGAATTCGATAGTTCCAACGTTCAAATCCTAGTAAAGGCGGTTACTTTTATACGGATTTGAATACGAGATCGTGGGTACCGGTGTTCTTTGGTGGTTGAATTTTAATTAACCACACATCTCAGAAGTGGTTGACCTGAGACTGTGCAAGACTATACTTCACTTACACTCATACATATCATCTTCTGAAGTAATACCTGACGGTGATTTCCGGAGGCTAAACAGGAAAAAAAGGTATTCTACTACATACAAGGATTCAGGATAGATAGCGGTCTTGTATTGAAAGATCTTGGCTTCAGTGGAGATGCCAAGATTTTTATTGTAGATATTTTGGGTGAGTTGGTATGCTAGTTTCAATTTGCGTGCTCGCACTGCTTCTTTTTCAGAGATATTGAACGTGAAGATTTTTCCGAGGTACTTGAATTTGCTGACTTTTAGATTCGTTTTTGATTCAAATATGTTTGGTTGTCTAATATTTATAATAAATTTTGTTTTTCAAAGGAAACTGGGAAGCCAGATTGGGTTGCCACTTTTTGAAATATTTCGAGATTTTGGGTTGCGGTTTTTATATTTTCAGATAGTAGAACGATGTCATCATTAAAAGGACGTCACTTGATGTACAGTTTGTGCATATTATAAAAAAAATTATTAGTACTATTTTGATTAACGAGGCACGTTACTAAAACTGGTTATTAAAGCTTAATATAAAAATGACAACTTATAACAAATTTGGTTTGGGTGTGGTTTGTATTAGTATACCTAATATTTTTACATTCATATTCGTTTAGGTATAAACAAATTTTATTTATAACATAAATAATTTTTATTAAAAAATTTTAAAATAGATATTCGTAAGTGGGACAGAAAATATTTTAGGAATAACTTAATATTTTATGTACATAATTTAGTGTTTGCATTTACTTTAAAATAAATTATGTTAAATCTAATTATAAATCCGACTAACTTTGAAATAGCTTACACAAGTTGCAGGATTTACTATTCTAATGTCAGTAATTGACCAAGAATTTACCGATATCTTTGGCTTACCAATAAACCCTTCCTCTAAACCATTTTATATGACCACAAACATTTAGTATATGTTCTAAATGTAATCTATATGTGCTATGTGCTTCGAGATTTTAAATATTCATTTTCGCAGTATATAACTGATTATTTGAAGAAAAAAAAAACTTTTATTTGTTTTAAATTATTTATTTTTCTTTGTATAAAATTATAAAAATTTTGTAATCACTCTCGTTTCCTCTCCTCACCACTCACTCATTCTCGCTCTATCTCTCTCTAACTCTAACTCTCTCTCTCTCTCTCTCTCTCCCCCCCTCTCTCTCTCTCTCTCTCTCTCTCTCTCTCTCTCTCTCTCTCTCTCTCTCTCTTGCCCCCTCTCGCTCTCTCTCTCTCGCTCTCTCTCTCTCTCTCTCTCTCTCTCTCTCTATCTCTCTCTCTCTCTTGCCCCCTCTCGCTCTCTCACACTCTTTCACTTTCTTTTTCCCTAATTGTTGCTTATGTCTCTCTTATTACTAATAATTATTTTTATTAGATAATAACTAATTTTATTATTTATTTTTTTTGACAAATTAAATATCTACAATCTGATATGTTGATGGTTTATAATTATTTATATAGTAGTTTCCACTTACTAACAATCTTTAATATTAATGTTCGAGCGCTTTCAGATTATTAATCCATCCTCAGGAACAATGATGTATTATACATTACAATTATTTACTTCACATATCATTAATTATACTAAATTGAATTTTATAAAAATATAAATATAACAATTGATGATCAAAAGTTAACATTATCCGTCATGTCAGTATAAAGGTCTCAATTGTTAAATATATATAAATATAACAATTAAGACCTTCATACTGACATGACGGATAACAACTTTATTTTACATTTTGACGATCAATTGTTATATTTATATTTTTATAAATTCAATTTAGTATAATTTAATGATATATTAAGTAAATAATTATAATGGATAACACATCATTGTTTCTGAGCATGGATTAATTATCCGAAAGCGCTCGAAAATTACTATTAAAGATTGAGGCTAAGTGGAAACTATTACACAAATAATTTATATAATAATACCAACGGGCTATGCTTAATAAAATTTATTGTCTATAATTGACTTGAGAAAGAAAACCCAACATTAAATAACGCCTTCTCTGTATTCCTTATTTTCTAATGGCTGCCACCCTGTAACATCTTCCGATAGGTGATGAAATCAATTTTTTGTAGCGTGTGGAAAAATGCCATGCCTCACAGAAACTCGAACCAAGAATCTCCGGATGAAAGGGGAGAGACTCTACCACT
This sequence comes from Lycorma delicatula, assembly GCF_047948215.1. Taxonomy (NCBI): domain Eukaryota; kingdom Metazoa; phylum Arthropoda; class Insecta; order Hemiptera; family Fulgoridae; genus Lycorma; species Lycorma delicatula. Next base: position 40,843,642 of record NC_134464.1, read on the forward strand.
CCACCATGCAGATTGACTGTTAACTATTTTAATATTTTAGTACAGTCAATTTGTATTTTTTATTTGAAAATCCTTACCTACCGATTTGTTTTTCCATATGTTAGGGGTGATGAGGGAACCTTAACTCCAGATTTTTAACATCCCCTCCCAAAGATTTTTTAAAAACTCAAAAAGATTTTGAAATGCATTTTTCTATGAATCTATGCATTTTAGAGAAAAGTTTTTCAAACAAAAAATGTAGAGGACATTTTCCTCTACAATTAATGTCTTTATAGGTTATGCTGTATAATTTGAAATTGAAGTAGTAGATGGCGCTGAAGTTGTAAAAACCCTGTTTTTTCGGTTTCTTCACCGGAAAAAATTGTTTTTCGTCCGCATTGCATTTAGAAAAGTTGTTAATCTTAAAAAAACAGACAACTTTTAATTAAACAATTTTCTTGTACGACTTACTGTTTTGGAGCTGTAGCTTGTGTGTTAAAATGTTGTGAATTGGGCACGTGTTCGAAACCGGTCTTGTCGCTGAACAATGCCGATCTCCCCGGCTACAGTAACAATAGGACCGCTGCGTTGCCATTGTACCACTATAATTCTGGAATGCTAAGTCGTACAAGAAAATTGTGTGAATAAAAGTTGTCTCTTTTTTGAGCTTAACAACTTTTCCAAATGCAATACAGACGAAAAACAGTTTTTTCGGGTGAAAAAACCGAAAACACACGTTTTTTTACAAATTCAGCGCCACCTAGTATTTCAATTTCAAATTATACGGCATAACTTCAAAGACATTAATTGCAGAGGAGAATGTCCTCTACATTTTTTGTTTGAAAAACTTTTCTCTAAAATGTATAGATTCAGAGAAAAACGCACTTCAAAAAACTTTTTGAGTTTTTCAAAAATTTATGGTAGGGATGGGAGAGTGGATGTTAAAAATTTGGAGTTAAGCTTCCCTCATCATCCCTAATGCATGGACAAAAGATCAATCGGTAGGTAAGGATTTTCAAATATAGCCTATTTTGATGACAAATTGCCTGTACTATATTAAAAATTTCTTTCTTTGCTTCTTTGTTATTATATTTCAAGTTAAAGAGATAATTGTTTACAGAAAGTCTTCAACTATTTAAGTTAATTTATATGAATTAATACGAGATGTCAATTTAAATTTGTTACTAAAAATGTATTTGTTTATTTAAGCTTTAAGAGTAAATTATTTTATTTATTAAAATTGATATCTTATCTAATTTTGATCAACAATATCGATGCATAATAAAATTATAATATTAGAAGTGTACTATTAATATTAATAAATTATTTCACGTTTGAAGAATGTTTATGAAATTTAAACACTTTTAATTCAGAAAAGAGATGACGAAGTAGTATTTGATCGCTGCTTTTCAACCACGTATGAATTATTAGACGCATTTGAAATGAATGTTATAATCCAAACAGAATAGAAATGTTGTTTCGGTGACATCATTGTTCTTTCTTGTAGCACAAAAAAAAATTAGATAGAAGATGTGTTAAGTGGTATTGGTCTTTTAAATAGAAAAAGTGCACTTTAAAAATAAATAATAAGTAAAATAAAAAAACATGATTTTTCGTTTCCGACACCCTCACTATTTCACAGTCAGAAACGTACCAATTTTCATAGTACAGCGTACTACATTCGTTCGATTGACCAATATACCTTACAAACAAGCATCAAGTTTCAACTGACTAACCATTGTCACTCACTGTATGAGTTCGTAAGAAAAATATACCACGATACCTTTCATTACAAACTCAAATCTTTTTTGACCTTAAATTGAGCTTATCTCAATAACTCAACCAATCTTTATCAAAAATTTTCGTGTACAGAACATCAGATACTGTACTATATTATATCAAAATTTAATTGAAGTTGATCTATTAGTTCTGGATATTTTTGAGCAATAAAATCATATACATAGGCAGATAAGAAAAAACTTAAATTTAAGTGAATGGTAATTTCGTACTCATACCTCAAAACATAAAGAGAATTCACATTCGCACCCTAATCCCACCGTGAAACCATACTTTTCTTCGAAAAGTAAATAAAAAGGAAAAATTGTTTAATAAATATATCAAAAGTAAATGGTTATAAGCCAGGAATGTTTTTATTGAAAAAAATCTGTTATTTCATTAAATTTACAGCATGTACTTTTAACGAAACTGAACAAATTAGTTAAACTACCATGTAACAGGGACAGTAGTTTTTATAATTTTATTATTTCAAATATAAAACTCAATAAGAGCTGCTTAATAAAATAAACTTTTTAGGAAAAAAGTATGCCAAAAACCGGACATCTATTGTAGACCTACATCGAATGAGTGATATAGATCTCATTTGGTATCACATTAAATAAATTACAAGGAAATAATTATTAATACAATCATTAAAGTTTATTTGTTCGTATTCATCATCATCATCAACATCATCCGTCAAAGATTAGGCTCATTGGCTTGTTCCGACATCCATCGCTTTCTTGGGCGTCCGATATCTCTTCTTCCCCTCGGTTTTTATCTCTATTCTTGAGAAGGAAGTCTGCAAAGCGGCAAACTTATCATCTTTTACGATATACTTTTAATGTACGCAATAGTGGCATCACACTTAGCTGTCTTCTTATCTCCTCATCCCTTTTTCGGTCTACTCGAGTACATCCTCTAACCGCTCTCAAAAACCTCATCAAAGCAGCCTGAATAAGTAACTCATCCCAACTCCGCAATTTACTCGTATTAAAAAATAATATTCAACAAGTATTTAGGCTCATAAATTAGATGCTCACCGGTCTGGTACAGTGGTAAACTCGTCGTCACAAAATTACTTATTTAACAGATGATTTTCGAAGTCAAAGAGTTTTAGGTTCAAACCTAGTAAAAATTAGTTGCTTTTATACGGATTTGAATACTAGAGAGTGGATACCATTGTACTTTGTTGGTTGGGGTTCAATATTAATCACAATCAGGAATGGTCGGCCTGAGTATGTACAAGACAACACTTCATTTATACATCATACATATTATCATACTTATCTCATTGGGCCATGAGTTGCTTACTGCTTATGAGTTCGACAGATTGCAACGTACGCATTAGGAATATATAATATGTAAATTAACTATTATTTATTACGGTGGAAATTCGCAATTATTCTGTAAATCCCTTTTGTATTAAATATAACATTTTACGTAAAAACTTCATTAATTTTGGTTACACACGCCAGATTAAACAAAGGATTTCTAATGAAATAATGAGATGCGGTGATATTCTCTTGAATAACTGCCGTGTAAATGTTTGTCACGTTACATCGTTTGCGTCAAGGTTTCATCGATTGTGTACTTTATGTAGCACTGCGAGGAGATTTAGAATGGTAGGATGATATGATGGTATTTTAGATGTTGACTGAAATTGACAAATAATGTTTTTTAAAGCTGTTTACTATTGACTAAAATTTAGCATACGTTGTAATAGCTTATTCGACATTTGAGTGTGTGCCTTTTACTTTCTTAACTAAATTACTCTTTTTTGTAAATACATATTTGTTATTTTATTATTTTAAGTTCTTATATTTTGTTACAGTAATAAGCAAGTGTTTAATAACTGTTTATTTATTTTCATTAGCAGCTGTATTATTACTTTCCAGAATGTAAAAAAAAATAAATAAAATTACTTAACAGATGTAGTTTTGCTGATGATAGTGTTATCACCTTTTTTAAACTGTAAACATACCTAGTCAATTCAAAATAAAATAAAATCCCTTTACATTTCACGGAGGTACATTTCACTGGTGCTAAGTAGGAATAAAAAAGTTTTCCACTTTTAAGTTAAGAAAAACTTCAAATTTACTCAATACGACAATGGTTGCATGGGAAAAATGTTTCACATATTTAGCATACGACAAGCCCCATCTTCTTACAATTCCAGCAAAATTTTCGTCATCCCTTGCCGTAAGGTATAGTCATATCAAAACTTATTTTAGACAAAAGTTTTAGGTAATGTTTAGAGGACTAAAATCCACTTTAAACTGATTAGATACTGTGCATATTAAGGGAGGTATGATTTTATGTCTTTGAAACCCCATCTTTTCTAACCCCTGGGCTAGTGTTTTGGTGATATAAAAAATATTTACTTCAATAAGTTTTAGGCCCTTATCCAAAGAATAATAGGAATTTTAAACGAATTCGATATTTTACTTAAAAAGAACATTATAGCGATATATTGTTTTTTCGAAAATGTCCCCTCATTTTCACCCCCATGGTTTGATTTTACCCATTAACTCAACCGAGATTTTTGGTCGTTATATGTTATATATCAATTTAAAAGTGATTGGCGCAAAATTACGGCAGTTATCGTGTTCACAATAAAGTGAAATATATATATGAACTTTTGAGCTGACGGTGGTTTTGGGGTCTGGGGGATGTGAAACGAGAAGATATGTTGAAATTTTCCGAAGTCGAATTATGTTACCTATTACAATAGGTGGAAAAAAAATAAATATATGGTTTCTATTTTCTAAAACTTATAAATTAATATTTTATTCTATTTAGTATATAATAATAAATTGTATAGATCATATCTGGATTAAGTAGATATGCTAATCAATTGGTAAAAAAATGTATACACACAAAAAATAAAAAACATCCACAGTAATTACATTTCTTAATTATATATTATGCAAAATTATAATTAAGTTTTAAAAAATTAATGAAAATTATAAAAATACTCGTGAAAAAGTAATTGTGTAAATAGTAAATTAGTAATTGTGAAAATTAAGTACGTAATCTATTTCTTAAAAGAAAATAATATCATAATATATGTAGCACATAAAGAAACGTCAACGTTCCAACTTAGTAGCATCATAATACCAGTACGCTTCTAAGTTGCCGCACTCAAATTTATTCGATCTTTAATTGAGCGTAACCGATTTAGATCTATGAGATCCAGCTTTGGGATATAACTCGTAGAAACAACAGCCATATCGATATAATACAGGGATTCCAAAACAAATTACTGAGGAGCATAACAGAAGCGCCTTGATTCGTAAAAAATAGTGAGTTGCACCGTATGTTCGTGAAGAAATATCGCTTTTCATTACAAATTATAATTTACGGTTGGATAACCGCAGTTTATTATTTTTTGTTTATTTATGGTTATTCTTTTGTTAGAATTTGTTTATTTGGTTATTTTTAAATTAGAATGTTTTGTAAAGTGAATTATTTAGCCAGTAACCACCTAGACAATAGTGAAGACGTTATAAGGCTTAAATGACTCCACGTGTTGAACCTTGGTGACTGTGTGATTTGAGTTGAAGCTGCATCATCTGAATGTTATCTATCAGATCATTATTTCGCTTAATTCAGTTTTATTTAATACTCTTTCATTATTAAGTGTAATCTTATTTTAGTTTTTTCTCTTTTTTATGATTATTTTTCTTATTATTGTTAACTACCAACGGCACTATTCTCTAATCTAACTTTATTTGTGTATTTACATTAAGTGTTCTGTATAAGAATATTAGTATTGATGAGCTACTATGGAAGCCTTTTTTCATGTGAGCGTATTTACTTATGATTTCTTTCATATTGTAACCAATTGTAAATTTTAGTGACGAAAAAGAAAATTTAGCATGAACGACTCAATCAGTCTTAATAAAATTTTCACACGTACAACTTCAAATACGTTACTACAGCATATCTAAATTTTAATGAAATTGATTTAGTTGTTTTGAAGATTTTCGAGCTATAAAATTTTAAACATGAATGGTATTTTTGTACTCCTCAAACCTTAAATCATAAAGAAAATTCATTTTCTTCCCCCAACCCTACCGTGCGACCGAAAGTAATATCTCAAATTGAAGTTATATTGTCTGTTTTCAACCTTAAATTAAACGTAACATAGGAACTGCTCAATCAATCTTATTCATTTATTCATTTTCACATTCATTATTCATTTTCTTATTCATTTTCACATAAGCAGCTTCAGACAAAGTACTTACTATAGCTTGTCTAAATTTCAATGAAATTGATGAAGTAGTTTTCGAGTCACAAAATTCTAAACATAGACCTATATAACATACAGCCACGCATCCCCATATATATGGTTGCATGCGTTTCCTTTGCGGTCAGGGGATATTTCGCAGGTTATTAGACACAGGATATTTAGACAGAGTTCCTATCTAGCCAGAAGGTTCTACTCCCTGCACTCCTCTACGTTCATTAAATACAGGGTTGTGAGAATAATAATGATAAATAAAAATGAAAGACATCATGTTGAAGCTATAAAAAATATCAGTGTAATGTAATTTCTTCAGAGTAACAGTTTGGTCAGTACAGGACCCGAAACTCTGAGTAATCTGAAGAAAGCAGGTTTCAAAGTAGTCGGCTTCCATCTTAAAAATATTAGTTGTAACTGGTTACCCGTCCTTTGTACGAGTAAAAATGTACTTTTCCCAGTTGTTAGCCTGAAAAACCAAAAGGAAGTGATCGTACTTCGTTTCTCTTTTAAAAAATATATTTTTTATTTTATGTCTTTTATTCCAGTAACCAGAGGCAGGTGCGCCAGTCGCGTCGTACATACAGTAACAGAGACACTGAGTGGGTCTATTGGTTGAACCAATAGATGCAGGCGTGCGGCGTACACCGTCGCACCCCTAAAAAAAAGTTAAAAAAAAAAGGAAATGAAGTCTGATTCGAACCGATGTACCTTCCCCCTTGTAAGATCCAATTATTTCATTAATTAAATTTTATTTGGCTATAATTCTGGAACCAATGAAAATAAGTGCCATTTATGATATACCGTTGAAAAGCTCTCAATGAGGGCTTATTACTGCAGTTAAGAAAAAATCGAAAATACAAACGTTTTTGGATTTTGGGCTTTTTTGGACACTTTTGGTTCAGTGGATTGCAAACAAAAGGGGAGGTGCACAACTAGATCTTAAAACGTTTCCAAATCCAAAATTTCAACATACTACGGCTAATCGTTTTTGAGTTACGCGAGATATATATGTACAACATATATACATACGTACTAACAGACGTAACACCGACACTAGTCATAATGGATTCAGCGATAGTCAAAATGGATATTTCCGTTGAAATCTGAAAACCGAAATTTTTTCCCGATCACAATACTTCATTTACTTCATACAATGAAGTAAAAATTTGTTAAAAAATATAAAATAAATAAAAAGATAGTTCTTTTTTAGATTTTGGGGAAGCGGAGAATTCGGAGGTAATTTTTTTTTTAATGGCATGATGTACGCATATACTGATCTTAATATAAAATGCTGTTATGTTTGTAAATGTTTTGAGAAAATTGACCCCAAAATACTATCTACCCCTTCCCTTTGCAAATATTGACGTTACCATAAAATTTCACCGTATGCATGATTCTCTGTGCAAAAGTTCATCAAAATCAGTTTATCCAGTTAAAAGATATTAAGCTTCAAATCCACTACATTGAACATAAAGAAACGAATATTGCCTTTCACAATTTTTCATTTTTGGGTTCTCTGAGTGATGAAACGTCGAGACATGAAAAAACCTAAACTCTATTCTTTGACTGATATCTTATTTTCCTTCTTGCTCCATAGCAGTAGAGTGATACCAGAAAAGTAAAAGGAGATGGAAGTGAGTTCCTCCTTATTAACACTTGTAAATTTTCGAGCTATTTTTGTTATTCCTCGAAAAAATCATAGTGATTTAGTTTTGTAAATTTTTATTTAAAAACCGTTTTAATTTTAAACAGATAAAAAAATCTTATTTAGTATTAAAATTCTGATACTATTACATAATTAAAATTCTACATTTCATAAAACTTCTAAATTTTAGGAAATTTTTTGCATTTTTTAATGAAAATAATGTAAAAAAAATTATAAATTGTTGAAAGTATTTTCATTTACTACACTTGAGAAGAAACTTAAAACATGTGTAACTGGGAATAGAAGGTTGGATAATGGGGATATACATTAACAAAATACAAATAATATATATATATATATATATGAGGCAGAATTCGTATCCGTAGAGAATCGTGTCAGAAGGAACATGCTACACCGTCCAGTTATCGTATGAGTAAATTTATATTCCATTAATTTACATTTACATTATTTGGAATCTTTTGGGATTCATAATGGTTTTATTTCTTAATTTTAGAAAACGCATAATATCGTTAGTGAAAAGGACTACATCTGATATGGCAATCCCTAGAGAGAAATGATCCAAAGGGTTTTTATTAATATGAATTCTTTAAATTTGCTTTATTTTTCACATATTTCTAAAGTTAGGTTTAGTTATTTGGAATTTTAAATATGTTCACTTTCAGTAAATTAGTACGAAATACCTAATTTTATAAGGAAAATTTATAAAAACAAATACTTTACATTTTGTTAGTATTAAAAATATGCTTCATAGAAATACTCATATTTTAGACATTAAAATAATCGGTATAATATGTAACATAAAGAATCTAGCTACATAAACAGAAATGTAAATGTTCGTTTGTTCAAAATCTTAATCTCCGAAAGTTCTTTACCGATTGCTTTGAAATTTTGACACAACATTGCGTTCGAATACGCATGTTTTATATACCTACTATTATATACATGCCACACCTGTGACAGGTAAAAACATGCTTTTTTTTAAAAAACAGCGCTATCTGTTGAACGTAAAAGCAACACACGCTATACTAAATATTTTTGTAGACTAAAAAATACTGGTCCGGTTTTCGTGACAAGAAAAAGGGAGAAACGAAGAAATCGGAAAAGGGAATATCAAAAAGGTAAAAGGGAGTAAGGGGAAACGGGAAAAGGAAATGGAAAGGGGAAGGATAAAAAAATAAAAAGGGAAAGGGGGAAAAGGAAGTGGGAAAGGATAATAGGTAAAACAGAAATGGGGAAACGAATAGGGAAATGGGGAAGGGGAATATGATAAAATTAAAATGGGAAAAAGAACAAGGGGATAGGAGAAATGAAAAGGGGAACAGGAAAGGAGTAGAGCGAAAAGGGAAAAGTTAAATTTTCTGAAGTGTTTCGTAATGTTCATTTTGTTAATGTTTTATCAAACTTTCAATTATGTTCATTTAATCTATATATAATATATATAAATACTTAAATCTAACAATAGCGAAGCATTGCCCCATCTGCTAGTTATTTAATAAATGTATCATGGATTTCAGTGGCAAAGTGGTAGCGTCTCTCCCTTTCATCGGACATTCTGGGTTTGAGTCCGCCGGTGAGGTTTGGAATTTTTCCACACGCAACCAAAAATGATTGATTTCTATACATCCACCGTTATAATAATGCCGCTGCTAGCCAGAAAAATGGAATGTAGAGGTTTTAATTGCTTTACGCTTTCTCTCCTTTAGATCGATTAAACACATTCAACATATATAATCATTGTTTCCGAAGGAACAAATTGTTGATGTGTGAAAAAAAAGAAAATCTATTATTATTGTATGGTTGTTTATTCCGAGGTAAAGTTTTAAGTTTCTGATATTTTTAATTGTCTTTTAGACAGTCTCCCTTTTTATCGTCTTCTTATGATTCTTCTAGAACTTTTAATCAGTCCTTTCTATTATTAATATTCGCGTTTTCTGGTAGATTTATCTCATTACTTCGTTTTTTTTCTTCTATCTGTTTTATTCATCTCAAATCAGCTTATCCTCGTCACTTTAGTATACTTCCAGCAGATTTATTTTTTATTTTTCTTAGTATTACTGTTTTATATCCACACAGGAGTTTCCATAAATATAATAAACAAAAAAAGTTATTAAATTCTTAACTCCATTTCAATATATACATATATATGTATATATATGTGTATATATATATATATATATATATATATATATCACTTATCAATAAATATTTCTATAAAGTGTAATTACATGAACAGATATAAACGTATTAGATAAAAAGGTTAAAATAAATATATTTATTGGAATAATAGACCTTATGAAAAAATATTTATCTTTAATTTCAATGGAAGTCTGTGTAAAAAAATCAGTACAGATAAACGTTTTATTTGAAATTTTTTTGTCATATGGAATAAATAGATCATTGTAAAAAAATGAGGTCAATATTAAAAATATATTTTTTAATAAATAGAGACATAGGATCCAATATCACATTTAATTGTTAGCAATAGTGATTTTCTCTCTAAACTAAACCAATAAGTTTTTTTTTTTTTTGCTCAATAACAATTACAACTACAATCGGCTCTCCTGCGGAGCCATAAGTAAGTTTCCTGACAAAAGCACGTGATATGAAGGTCCTTAAGGAACCCTCAAAATAAATAATACAATAAATAGTTGCAAGGAAACTTAAAGTCAAATATGAAATTTCAAGCTATAAGTAAATAAAATAAGTAAATTAAATAAGTAAACTAAAAGTTGAAGAACGAAAAACTGGTGAAATATAATAATAAAGCTTTAAAATAAAGTAAGCGAATCAACAAACCTGTTATTAGATGCCGTAAAGGAATATGAATAAATTCAAATCGCTCTTTCTCTCAGTATTCCATATTAAAAACCTGTATTAGATATTTTACGGTAAACAAAATTTAGTAAGCAGTGTTTTATTTTTCGTAATATAAATATTTCAGTAACTCGTATTATATTGAAGTTTACGCAGTCACGGTATGTACTTGAATTCTCTCGCACAAAAATCCTCGGAATCGACACGGGAATTTTAAAAATACCTTGTGATATTTTCATTAAATGAAATATCTAATTTTTTATTTATAGGAAGTTATTTTATTTCATTTATGTTTTTGTATTAAAATAAAATTAAAAAAAAAATATTTGATTTTAAAAATAGGATATTTTTTATATTTTTTAATAGTCAGTCTGTTGGCGAAGATATTACATCAATTTATCAAAAATTTGATTAGCGTAAAGATAGAAGTTCAAATTTTGATATATATATTGCAAATTTTTTTTCGGAGTGAAAAAAACATCTACCACTAAAAGCATATAAAAATATTTCTTAGTTTAAATAGTTTTTAAAATAGTTAAAAGTTTTGATAAAATAGTGTAAAGTATTACAGAATTTGCTTTGGTTCATGTATTTGTGTGTATATTTTTTAATAAGTATTGGTTAGTATATTTTAATAGCTCAAACTCATGTGTCTTCTTTCGTAAACCAGATAAATATAAGAAATAAGTAATCTTATTATGTTTTATCATTAATGATCAATCAGAAATATCGATTTTTTTTTCAATTTAGCAACCAAAATATTTCGCCAGATTTAATCCTTTGTTCTGTTTTTTTTTGTATTTTGAGATCAGTAATTATATATTTTTTGAGCATTACATATAAATATTTATTATATGTTATTTAAAATGATATCTTATTTAAAACGATCAAAATGTGTTTCTGCGAAGTATCTTTTAAACCTGTATTTGTTATCTGTTGACTTTATTTAACTTTAACATTTCTTACAATTAAATTCTTTACAAATTTTATGACAGTTTTTATATATTTTTAAGACATTTAACTTTTGGAAAAACCAAAAAGCCATTTTTTTGTCTTATTTTTATTTTTTACCTTGTAATAATTATCGGTAACTACAAGTGATAGAGTTTTGGGAACTATTTTATTAAATTTTTCATGTCAGAAAACATGTACAACAAAACTTTCTCGTTAATTTGTATCTAAAAACTTCAGTATCCCTTCATTTTCCTTTACAACTGAAATCAGGACGAAAATTTTGTTAGATGTTAGTTAAAAAAAAAAAGAAAAGAAAATGTTCGAGAGATATGTTAATTGGAATTTATTTATTTACTCTTTATTTGGTCCATTTCGTATAAAAAATATACATATAAATTTGTCAAAATTAATTAAAAATCGATTCCTTATTGCTATTATTTTATTGCTGTAAAGTACTTTCATGGATATCTGTTCCACTAGCATGGATTTTTAAAAAATAAATTAAAAAATCTGATGACAATACATGACTTCGTTATACGCCGATTAAATTAAATTTACATTTTTTTTTTTTTTTTAATGAATAGTACATAAAATTTTATTTCATTAAAAACTTCTGATATTTTTTCATACCTTTTTTCTTTTGTAATTATATTGAATATTATTAATTGTAATTTTTTTATAATCGGAGGTTAATAATTATTAATAAATGAATATATTTAAATTAAAAAAAAGTTAAAAAAAAAAGGATATGAAGTCTGATTCGAACCGATGTGCCTTCCCCTTGTAAGATCCAAATATTTCATTAATTAAAATCTTATTTGTCTATAACTCTGATACCAATGAAAATAAGTATCACTTATGATATACCGTTGAAAAGATCTCAATGAGGGCTTATTATTGTAGTTAAGAAAAATCCAAACTTTTGGGATTTTTGGCTTTTTTAGACAATTGTAGTTCAGTCAATTGGAATCAAAAGGGGAGGTGCACAACTAAATGTAACAATAGTCCTAAATCCAAAATTTCAACATACTAAGGCTAATCGTTTTTGAGTTATGCGAGATACATACGTACATACATACATACAGACGCCACACCGAAACTAGTCAAAGTGGATTCAGGGATGGGCAAAATGGATATTTCCGTTGAAATCTGCAAACCGAAATTTTTTGCGATCACAATACTTCGTACAAGGAAATAAAAATAGTCAAAACTATTATAAAATATTTCAGTTTTAATAATGGAGGTAATAAATGTATATAGCTTAAAGGATTACTGTTTGTTTTTTTAATTGATTAACAAAAGCTGTATTGAAGAAAAGAAGAACCGTCTTGAATGAGGTCTGTGAAAGTACACGATACGTTAAAGAAAAGTTATAAATTTTTAATTAATATCATTAATTTTATACGAGGACCGTTTGCATATAGGAAACAGGATTTTTCAGATATTAAAAAAAAAAAAAAAATAGGTTAACCTTTTCTCCTTCAATTCGATACATTTAAATCAACAACTTTTCGACTTTTTAATACCCTAATATAATGGAATTTGATTAACTCTTCAAAATAAGCGGTTGTCTCAGTTATGACCTCATAATTTGAAATGATTCTTCGTCCATCGTGCCATTTCTTCTGATTGGCAAAATGGAAGCAATAACTGGAAGCCCATTCCAGAAAAAAACGGGACATGTGGAAACACTTCGAAGCGTAAGTAATGAAGTTTTGCTGCAACAACCCGTGAAGTGTGTGGCGGCGAGGCGCATACTGGTAAAACAGTACTTTCGTTTGGGCAGATGCAGAAATTTACCTTGAATAGTACCCTTCAATTGGTCCACTAATGAACCGTAATATACCACAATTCTGCCTTTTGCCAATAGGCCTGCTATTTTCTCATAAGGACCACACAATAAGAATTCCCCAAAAAACGTACCCTGAATTTTCTTGCAAATCGAACCGTTTTCGCTTTCTTTGGCGCACATTGAAAGCATCCATTGTGGACTGCTGATTGATTTGTTTCTTGTACTGGTAAATGCATATTTCAACATCAAAGAAATTCGGCGGAATTCGTTTAAATAAATCACCCTTGAAAAGTGTTTCAGTAGTAGTAATTCGTGTTTGGTGGACTATAAACATACGAGGCAACCATCAAGCGGAAAGCTAATTCATACCAAAACTTCGAGTAAAATGTAGTAGACACGATCTATCAAGATATTTATAATGTCCGGAAACTCGCGTAACTTCAGTCGGTAATCACTTCATATGGCATTGTGGATTTACGTGACGATTTCGTTGATCATAGATATTTTTTGTTCATCCTGAGCGTTCATCGTCTTGAGTGAATGTACTATTACGTTTATATTCAACAGCCCAATTTTTTACCGTCAAAGAAAACGATGCAGAAGAATTTTTTAAAGATTTTTCATCTGGGTAAAGCCTAACGAAGTTGTATTACTGCTGAAATTTCAATTTTATTATTTTTTTTTCAGTAAATGTCAAAACTTGTTTGTTATATTTTATTGCCACAAACAAGCAATTAAATTCTTGCGTCTGAAATTTTTCAAGAAGACATATTAAAGATCAACTTGAAAATATCATAATCGTCTTTCGTTAGCCAGCCTATAGTAAAAGTCAGGAAGTTTTAGAATTCGTGTTTATTTGTTATTTATTATTTTATAATAGTACAAATTGGTTATAAGTTTACTTAATGTAAACGTTCATTTAGATTTTTGTAATGTTATTAACAATAATGCGGTTGTTTTTGTTAACTATACAGTCGCTATTCAAATTGCATTTCCTTTATTTCCTTATTTTTTCATTTAAATGAAAAGCGAAATTAACTCTCCTTTCCTACGAAACTGCCTTCTCAGCCCACGTTTTCTCTGTCACAGTTAGACTATTTCTCTCTTGTTTCCTTTATAATTCTCTTTCACTCAGTCTGTCTGGTAGACGTCAACCCCAAAAGCAGTTCTTAATATGAGCTCGGTAGCTTTAACCCGCTCGCTTTACTCCCGGTCTCCCAAATACGTTCCATCCTGCTTCCGTAGACCTCATCCCACACTTCTGCCACGAACCTCCTCTACACCAAAGCGACCATCCTACTCAAAGATATCCTTACCGCCACTACTACTATTAGACTGCATCCTTTCTATTTTATACCGCCTCTTTACGACTTACTATTCTCAAAGAACAGTTCCTGATTCTCCTGGTGTTTCCACTGTCCATTAATTCTTGTATTAAAATATATGAGCGGTATATCCATATCAAAGAAACTAATTTTACCGTATGCAAAGTCATTTTAGTAAGCCGAATACTTTCTCCTACATAACTTCCCAAATTAAATTCTAGTTTTAAAATTTTATTTTGTTACATTAGTTAATTATTTCATACCGCAGTTTAATATGCTTAATTGTTTAATGTATTTATATATAATTATTTTTTTATTATTACAATTGTACTTTTTAAAATCTTTTATTTCTAAGCCATTTTTCAAATAATTATTGCTTAATGGTTTAACCATTTTTTTAATATTTTTTATTTTATAAATTTGTATCTTGTAATATTATGGTTTAGTTATTTAATTTTATTTATAAATAATATATCTAACACTTTAATGAACAAAATAAAAAAATTTTAACGTAAACTGAAAAAAACTGTTTGGAGGATAATTTATGATGAAGTTTCATTGCAAAATTATCATTACATGTTTAAATAAACCAAAAAAAATTAAAAAAAAAAAAATGGTACTTTTTTTTCTGAGGATCGCTTTCACAATTCTTATTACTAGGAAGAAAAAAAAATCAGTTAAAAAGTATGAAATAAATAAAAAGATACTTTTTTTATATTTTTGGGAAAGGAATAATTTTGGGGAAACATTTTTTTAAAAATGGTAAGATAAGAAAATACACGCATGTACTGAGCTTAATATAAAGTAGGGTTATGTGTGCAAAATTTTGAGAAAATTGATCCCTAAAACCCCCTTCTCCACTAAAGATTATGACCCCAAAGTTTTACCAACAAATTGCCCTACATAATGTTTCGGTATAAAATTTCATCAAGATTGGTATATCCAGTCAAAATTTATTAACATTCAAACATATCAACAAACGTACATATTCGTACGTACGAATATTACCCCCACTTTTTGTTGTGAGAATATTTTGAATTTTATGTTTATTTTGTAATGTTTATTTTATTTTTTTTCATTTTTTATACAGTTTTTATCATAAATTGTTTTTAATTTGGTTTATTGAGTTTATATTTATGTCTACTTGTAAGTTAAACTGGAAACTCCATGTTTTTTTGTTTTTTTTTTTTGTTTTTATTGGAAAAAAATTATATTGTAGTAATACATCTGTATATATAAAATTAAATGTTTGCTTGCTTGTCTCGTATGCGTTCATTTACCATTCATTCGATTGCGATGAAACTTTGGTGAATTATTCTGCGCACGCCCGTAAAAGTTTCTGAATTAGTTTGGACCCGCTAGGTGGCGTATTATAGATTGTATTTATGGTCTGATTTGGCTCATATTAAGAATATGTGTTACATGGAAAGAAAAATTTAAAGCTACTGAAATCCTTGATGTGATCAGTAGAAAGAAAGGTAGGAGTATTTTGAACTGATTACTGTGTTAAGAGAGTAGTTTGAATTAAATCCGATAGGTAGTGCTGTTTTGACAATTGGATTTATTTACATTCTGACTTTTATAAAGTAAAAGGTTAAATTTTGTGAAGTTTCATTATGTTCATTTTTTTAATGTTTTATCAAACTTTCAATTCTGTTCATTTTATATATTATACAAACTTATATACTCAAATCTAGCAATAGCGAAGCATTGACGGGTCTGCTAGTGTAGTGTATATATATTTTTTTTTTTAGATATCATTAGCATGGCATTGGGAAGTTTCCTTTTTATGATAAAGCTAATGATAGTGAATTTTTATTTATTGATAAATATTCCAATTTATATTTGAGGATAAAATTTTATTAAGGTATCTTAATTATATTTAAAAAAAAAAAGGAGAAGGAAGTTAGGAAGAAAGACATGAATAAAAACATAATACAAGTCTGTAGACTTGTATTATGTTTTTATTTTATTGATTACATTACAACATACGTTTGATTAACTTATTAAATTTTCAAATTAATAATTCAGACGTTTAGAATATCAGAGAGTTATATTGCTGTTTAAACTACATTATAACAAGCGCATACATGAATAGATCAGTAGTGGTACTGGTTTGTAAAATTAAATAAAACAAGTCACGTAGATAATTTGCGATTCATTCTATCCCTTCTACCGCTAGTTTGCTGTACTATTACTGGTAGAACTGTAACCATTATTAACAAACGTCAATTATACATTCAATGTACTGTTTGTATATTTTGTTAAGATTTAAAACAAATGTGATTTGACTGTAGAGTTTAGTAAGAGCAGTTGTTCCTTGTTTAATTTTTTTTCTTAACACGATATGTTTTAGAACTATACATGTGTAACTTAAAACAGTAAATATAAATTATTTATTAATTTGGATACTTTGCTTTTCAAATTATTTTAAAAGGTTTTTCTATACTCTATATTTGATTTAATTATGTTGTACCTTTATGCATCAGATATTTTCTTCTGTTTTTTTTTTGCCTCTTAACCAACGATATTTATTTCTTCGCTATTTTTTTAAATCGATTTAAATAAATAATTTATTAAGATATACTGTATAAAACGGAAGTACATGGATTTAATTAATCTTATCTTGTTACATTGAACATCGTGAAATTTATATTGTAATTTTACCTCTTCATTGTAAAAATTAACATAAAAGAGAGGCCTTTAGATCTAATTAACTGGATTTTATTAACCGTATTATCTACATACTTCGGTTAATTGTGCTATTATTTACATAAAAATAGTAGTTCATTTTACAGTAAAGTTACATCCAAACTTATTTAAATTCAATGTAAGTTTAATGCATTGATTAATGTCAACTATTTCACTGCTTTTTTTCAGTGAAAAACCTACATCAATCGTAGTGTAAATGAAGTTACGAACCAATATGATGAACATTTTTAAAGTCATTTTGATACCATCTACAGAGAAATTGCATTATTTTCTAGAAAATATTTATTAAAAAATGTTTTAAATTAAAAAAAAAAAATTAATTATTATATAATAAATGAATCACGAAATACTAATAGAAATATTACTACTTCTTATAACAATAGCAGAAAACTGAAAATGATAAATATGTAGAATATAACATATTAAAAATTTTATTTATTGTATTGTACGATCATGTCAATTTAAATATTTCAAATCTCGAATGATTAATGGATAATGTTAGTAGATACTTCCAAATATTAGAGATGTCTATTTAAATAAAAATGTAAATGTTCGTTTATTCAAAATCTAAAATCTCCGAAAGTTCTTTACCGATTGCTTTGAAATTTTGACACACATTGCATTCAAATATGCGCTGTTTTATATACCTAAGATGTCACATCTGTAACAGGTAAAAACATGCTTTTTTAAAAAAAAAACAGCGCTATCTGTTAGATGTAAAAGCAACACGCGCTATAATAAATATTTTACAATTGCATCTCAATGTTTCCGATGTGTGTGTCCGCTATAATATCTTTCATGCAATACAGAACATGTCTCCTTTTTATGTCTGTTTAAGGTGAACCAGCACAATGACGGAGTCCACGCAATCCCACCAAACCCTTCCCGGACACACGTACATCTGAAAGCTTCCTCTAAATACTTGGGCCCCCACAGAAGGCAAATTCCTGTTTGACCGAAAGGCTCTAGCACCGAAAGGACATCAAAGGACGGACTGAAGGGGAATATTGCCGAAAATACAAAGCACATACACGCTCTGTATCCCCGTCTCAGCCCCAGGCAATTGTTTCTCATTGGTCTAAGGAACCGGAAAGCAAATACGAAATCCGTCCATAAATAAAATAAAATCTATAATCGCCACAAAACAGCTGATAACCCGCCAGATAAAATAGAGAGACACAGAAGCAAGGGACATTTGTCCAGGTTCTGCAATTAGTAGGAAGAAAACAAACTCCCGCTATCCTTGCGTTCTGTTCCGTCCGCTATAGACTAAAAAAAAATACTGGCTGATTTACGCGCGGTGAAAAAGGGAGAAAGGAAAAATCGAATAGGTAAAAGGGTAGAAGGGGAAAAAGGGAAAACGGGGAAAAGGAAATGAAAAGGAGAAATGAGAAAAAAGAAAGGTGAACGGGGGAAAAGAGAATGGGAATAAGGGAAATAGAAATGGGGGTTGAACGGAGGAAATGGGGAAAGTGGGGGGGAGCAATATAATAATAATGAAAATGGGAAAACGATGAGGAAAAAGGAAGGGAAAAAGGGAAAGGTTTAATTTTGTGAAGTTCCGTAATGTTCACTTAGTTAATGTTTTATCAAACTTTCAATTTATTAATTTAATTTACATATATTCAAATCTAGCAATAGCGAAACATTGCCGGATCCGCTAGTTTCTTATAAGTTTTTAAGGGGGGCTCTGTTTTTCTTCCTCTCCCTACGTTTTTTTTTTTTGTTTTTAATTTGATAAAGCAACTAATAGACCATAACATGCATCTTCTCCCACTCTACATTTTGAGCTTACGCCCTTCAATATTATACTACCTGATCCTTTCTTATCCTTACTTTATTTTTTTACATTTAGAATAATAGTTTAGTTATTCTTTCATTATTAATCTATTGCGTTACATGATCTGTGTGTCAGAGTAGCGCATAAGGTTAACGAAAACTTTCCGGGCGGGAAATTTCGTGATAGGTCAGACTTAGCCGTTCATTTTGTATTTTTACGATAACAACTGGTAGATAGTATTCTCGGCAAACATTCTGTAGTTGGATTCAAATTAACGAAAATCCTGGTATGACGATCAATGTATTTAGAACATTATAGATATACTTATTTTATGGACAAGAGGCGCAGCTACCTATGGGGGGGGGGGTCAACCTCAAGGAAACCCACTAGATATCTTCCGGATTTTTAACGAATCAGTCAATCAAGTAAACCATATGATCTACAATATTTTCCCCTATTCCGATAATTTGTATTTTTATATTGTAATTATGTAACTTATTTTTATTTTTTATTCTTCATTTTTTGTCTACCAAACAGTATTGTGTAATATATTTTAGAAGGAAATTTGTAACGCCGGTAAAAATATACAAAATATTTATTTTGCCACTTGAATTTTTTTTTTATGATTCATTTGACACCAGATCTCTGTAACAGAAATATACAAATAGTGATTTCATGTAAAAATGTACTTAGATCTTTCTTTTAGGTAGATTTCATACAAAAGCTAGATATTGCAATGGGTATCATGATTGGACTTGAAAATTTCGACATATCTTCGCGTTTCACATCCTTCAGACCCCAAAACCACCATTAGTTCAAAAGTTTATATATACATTTATATATATATATATATATATATATTAAATATATATATTTCACTCTCTCTTGACACGATAACTTCCGGAAATTTGTGCCAATCACTTTCAAATTGAAACATAAAATATAACTACCCAAAATCTCGGTCGAGGTCGTTAATGGAAAAAATCGGAACACAGGGGTGGAATGGGAGGGCTTTTTCGAAATAAACAAAATACCGCTATAGCTCTCCTATTAAATAAAATATCGAATTCGTTTAAAGTTCCTACTATTCTGTGGATAAGGGCCTAATCTAAGTAAAGTTTTTTGATATCACCAACCATTAGCCCAGGGGATGAAAGAAATGGTGTTTCAAAGACAAAAAAATCATTCCTCCATTAACAGTATTGAATCGGTTTAAAGTAGTCGTTAGTCCTCTAAATATTACTTAAAACTTTTGCGTGTAACAATTTTAGATAGGACCAACCCTTAAGGCAAGGGATGACCAAAATGTTACTGGAGTTGTAATAAGATGGGACTCGTCGCATGCTAAACTTTAAGGCGGAAATCTTTTTCATCCCCTACTTAGCACCGGTGAATCCACCTCCGCCTTCCGGCGTGGCAAAATGTATTTTTTTTTTAATCGATTAAAAATAAAAGGTGATTATAAATTATATTTACGCGTGATTTATGTGTGTTTATACTTTACTATTTTTTAATTTCACGAAAATCGCTGGTTTTTCTTTTTTATGTCTTTGGAGGAAATTAGTTATGGCTCCTTGTAATATTTTACCTGTTAAAATAATTTGAAGATTTCTTTTTAAGAAAAAATTGCATTGTGTATAAATATAAGTTGAAAATATTTTTAATTTAATTTTCATCCTTTCTTAGAATTCATTTAATATTTAAAGCGCTAGTATTTTTAGAAAATTAATTAGGAAATTTTATATCAAAAATGATCGCTGATGTGTTCATATTTTAGGTTGGCTCAGCCCATATTTAATGGAGTTCTTAATATTATTTCTCTGAATCTCTAATTCTTATTTTCTTACATTTACCAAGGTTCAGGTTTCTTAACTTAATCGTTTCTAAGTCTTCTATTCATACCGGTTTTTAATCATCTCGTATTTTAAAGAAATAGAAGCAAACAAACTATATTAAATAATATAAAACACCTTTAAAAATATTCTCTTTAATTAAAAAAAAAATCACTTCTTTAAATTTCCCTATTTTTAAAATTTGGTGACAATATAAGTTTTTTTAAATTTTGTGCCAATTTCAGAAATTCACAATTTAAGGAAAGTTCAACGCTATTTTGTTGTTAATTTGTCGTGCTTTAAAATAAAAAATAAGAGTTCTGTTATTATAATTCAAATGTAAATTAGACATTATATTCAAGAAAAATGAAATATTTATTTTTTATTTTATTTTATATGAAAATAATTTAAATTTTGTTAATTTCACAATATGCTTCCTCTTATCATTTCTCTTAAATTTTAATAAGTTTGCAGTAAAATAAAGCTTACTATTTAAATGCGTATGTTGAATTATAATTAAGAAGATATGGAATACTCTAAAATATAATACTGCAGTTAATTTCTAAGAAACATGTATGGTATTTCTAATTTAAAATCTTACTGTATTTGTCTTCCTATAAAGTAATGTTTGTTACTTTAAAAGATATTAACCCATTTATTTACTTCTGAAATTCTGTACCATATTAGTTTTCCGTTTACTCGTAGTTACGTAATTTAAATAATAGAGATAAGATAATATAATCCTGTTTATTTTGCTTAAGAGTATGCGTTCCATTCATTGAAACAAAATGGGGTAAGCTTATTTGAACAGGAAGTAATTGAAAAAATGAAGCTTTTTCTTTAAAAAATATTCAAAAATAAAAAAAAAATTTTTGAGCAGTTCTACACAAAAAGGCCGACTTTTCGTACTTTTTTTTAATATTTTTTGTATAATTTTTTACTTAAGAAATATATAAAACCAAAATTAAATGAGAAAATAAAAAAGAGGTATTTTTAACAATTTTTTTTTATATAATTTTATATAATATATTTTTTGTATATAAGAAAATTAAACAATTTTAACCGTACTTGGACGAAATAGTTAAAAGTAACGAGTAGACCCTACACACAAGCATAAAATTTAAACTCACTCACCACTGTGTCTCAGTGGTGAAAAATACACCAATACAAAGTCATCATAACCTCAATTTGAGATTACGTTGAGTTTCTCAACTCTTGACTGTAATAGATCTTTAATTGAGTATAACTGAAGAACGATTCAACCAATCTTCATTAAATTTTTACGTGCAAAAATATATATACTACTACATTATATTTAAATTTCAATGGAATTAATTTAGTAGTTTTGGAGATTTTCGAGCTACAATATTTTACACATGAATGGTATTTTCGTAATCATACTTCTATGCCTAAAAAAAATTCATTCCGACCCGCCAATCCCCCATGACACTGAAAGAAATACTTCAAATTGAGTTTTTATGTTGTCTGTTGTTAACTTTAAATTGAACGTAACTGAAGATTTGTTAAACTTATCTTCGTCAAATCTTCACATGTAAAACTTCATGTACACTAATATAGCACAATTAAATTTCAATGAAATTGATCTAGTAGTTTTGGAGATTTTTGAGCACAAATTTTGTATATAAGAAAATGAAATTTTAAATGATTGGTATTTTTGTACCTGTAATGTTTCAAATCGTAAAGAAATCTCAATTTTACACCTCATTCCCATTGTACTACCAAAAATAATACCATACTTTTCTTTGAAAAGTTGTTTAAAAAGGACTTGGCAATGTTAAAAATTTATTGTATGTAAAACTGTAACAAACTATTGCTTTAAATATAACATCCTGTAATTTGTGATTTTTCGTGCGTAATGTAATATATCTCTAAACTATGGGTAAAAACTATATATGGGTAACTATGGGTAAACTATTGATAAATTATTAATTTATAATTCGTAAGTATTATAATCGGTCAAAAATTAATTTTTTTGTGTTTATATTTATATCAATACAAACACGTATATTATGTTACATTAACACGTTATTTTGTTAAAACGATATCATGAAAATAAATGATTACATTTAATACGTATTATAAAAGGATAAAAACTAATGTTTTAGTTCATTAATTTAGACGTTTTCTATATATACATATATATATATATATATATTACGACAAATTATATATTAAACACAGGAACTCCATTTACCACCTCCTTACGTAGAAATAGAATTTCAACGTTTCATAACTTATTTAATATTAGTATTAATGCATGTTAAATGTCAGAAGTTAAACTTTTGTTTAAATAATCATACAAGTTTTCCGGTTTTCAGTTTCAATGTTTTGGAAGTAAGTCTACTCAAAAAGATTACAGTTCATATGGTCCGTAACATCATAAAAGTTTATGTGTCCATAAATACCTGAGGTAGTCGCTCGATTCCAAATTAAAACCTGATAAAAGACAGTTTAAAAAAATATTATTTATAAATACTTCTATTCTGGAACCTAAAAATACACTGAATTATAAGGTTATTTTCCACCTAACGTTTAACAATTCTACTATTGTTGCTAGTTTTATATATAAATTATTATTATTAAGCATTTTAAATAAATTTAATTTACGTATGTATTTATAGTTATCTTAATTAAATAGAACCTTTATTAAATTCAAGTTGGGGATAGTAAATTGTTACTATACTAGAAATATTATATTATACATTTTACATATATACATCTTATATTTATATATATATATATATATAAATGAATGTTTTTTTGTCCCGTATGCATTCTTATACCATTCATCCGATTGCGATTAAACTTTGATGAGTTGTTGGGCGCACGCCCGCGAAGGAATTAGTTTTTGGATCCGCTAGGTGGCACTGGGATCGAAATATTTCGGAAAATTGTATTTACGGTCCGATTTGGTTCATATTCAGAATATATATTAGTTGCGTGAAAAGGAATATTTTTGTGATAAATGTAAAAAAGGATTTAGAGAGAAAGGGAAAAAGGAGAAAGGAAAGAAGATAAGAAGGGGAAAAAAAAGGGAAGAACAGAAAAGAGGAAGATGCGAAAAAGGGAAAGGTTAAATTTTGTGAAATTCCGAAACGTTCAGTTTTTTAATGTTTTATCAAACTTTCATTTGTGTTTATTTAATATATATACGCACACACACAAATCTAGTAATGGCGAAGCATTGCCGGGTCAACTAGTATATAGTAAACCTTTCATTAACTTTTGAAACGTATTTTATGCTTTATAGTTTATTAAATTTTCAAAGCGGTAGAAATTTTAGGTCTGGAATAGAAATTAGGTTAGCCATAGTAAAGTTTTTTCGTAACAATATATATATATATACATATATAAGCTGTTTTGTTAAAAGACACTGTTCATTAATTGCGGTGAAAAGTTAATTGAAATCTTAATTTAAAACGGGGTTTTATACTAATTTATTTGGTAGGATGCAATGAATCAGTGCTGCCAATACTATCTGTATCTATCTGGGTTTCCCTCATTTATTACATTTCGGTACATCGCATCATCGCATCGTTTCTCTGGCTTACTACAACTCTTTCCTAATTAAGTAATTTATCAGGCTGTGTAGACCCAAATCCAATCCTGAATATTTTTCCAGTTTTCCCCTTTTTATTTATAGAAATTTATTTAACTTTTTTTTTCTTTTTTAGGTAATACTAATTAGTAAAATATTACTAATTACTCGCTATTAATAGAATTCTTAGATACAAATAATCAGCTGGACTAAATATTAAAATAAATAAAAAATAAAATAACGCTTAAAAAAATTATTTACAAGAAATGTTAATTGCAGTCTAATCATGGATGGTCATTTACCTACAAAATTGAAACTAAACAGATTTTTATATAAAATTAATTTATAAAGTGAATAAAAACAATTTCGATGTCAACAAGAATAATATCCAAACTATTATAGATAAATCACCAATGATTGTTATCTCCCTGTCTAATGGAAGCTGTTAAAAACAGTCCAGTAAAATGATAGCTTTTAACGAGATGATTTACGATCAAATCTTGTGCTTCTTAATTTTGATGAATACTGCAGAGAAATGTTTCAGTGATTTTACAAAAGAAACGATCGATAGTATGTAGAAAAAATAGGCAAAGTATTTAATAAAAGCAGCAAAACGATGATCTCACTTCAAATAATAAAGAAAAAGAATTGGAGAAAACAGATAAAATTTCATAAAACCATCCGTAACTAAGGGAAGATACTTGTATGAATTTATACAGGACTTGGAGGGATGGTTTCCTCAAGCTCGTTTTTAAGGGCAACGGGTGCTCAGGTGCTCACCAAGCATGTTAATTTAAATCAATATTTGTTTCGCTTCCGCCTGGCAGCTGATGAGCTGTGCGTCTGCGGGGAGATCCAGTCAAACGAACACCTGATGTTTGACTGTCCTGCTCTTGAGAGACCAGATATCGGCCACCCTGGAACTTAGTGGTCAAGGGGAAAATAGGTCACTAACAAGCGGCGTGTCAATATGGCGAAAGCCATATTGTCGGACCGTGTGGGGGAGTTCCTTGACATCAGTAGTTTATCTAAGGGGAAAAGACTCCTACCGCACTGCTGTGGGAAGCTAACCTAGAGATATATATGGCTGACCACCAGCCAATTAAGGCTTCAAGCGCTTTAATGGTGGACAGGTACTTGCTGGCATTCCGACCTAGGCGTGGCAGAAAATTTCTGTCTAGACAAATTGAATTTTAATTTATGGATGTCATATATATTTTTAGTACTTAACGGAGTGCGCCTACGGAGTGCGCTTAGTTCGCTCACCCTGTTAGGTAAGCTCTAGGAGCTATTTAGGATACTGGTCCTTGAACTGTTTCGAGGCTCAGTAGTCGTTTGTGGCATAAACATTTGGTCGTATGCTTTAGGGCGACCGAATGGGGTGGTGACGGAAGAAATGCCAAGCAAACCAATACCATCCTTAAGACAAGGTAAAAATATTTTTAAATTGTATCTACGAAATTGCTCTCTCTGTGTTCAAAAACGATAAAGGTAAAACTACCTTAACGTTAAGGTAAAGGTAAGGTTTAAAAAAAATAGGTAAGGTTTTCTCTAAAAGGTAAAACTATTATATAAAGGTAGTTTACGATAAAGGTAAAACTTTTAAAGAGCGCACATTTATAAATTGTTTGTAAAGAAAAGTATATGCAATTTAACGTAAATAATGCAAATTAAATTAAAAAGATTGAAAATAAATTAAGGAGCGTTTGTTTTATTACAATTGTAGAACACCAAAAAAATTGGATGCACTTCCTAGAACTGGTTAAAAACTGGCTAAATGTTTTACCAGTTGGTTTTAAAAATACAAAACGTTGGTTTTAAAAGTATTATACTTAAACAGCCGTTATTTATTTGGATTATTTACTCTTATCACTACTGGAGTAGAAATAAAATAACGATCAACGGTAGAATGCCGTTACACAATAATCTGATAGAAATTTATATTTTGTTAAAAATCCTTTCGCATAAGTTTTCAATTAAAAATTATTTACACGTTCTTTAAAATTTTAATGATGGGCGAGGTTATATCGTTGATTTGTTTGAAGTTCATAGTTAACTCTATTTTTCTGGAGATATGTTTATTGATCCAATCTACAAAGGAAGTATGCACGAAATCGTGGTGAACAAAGTACTACTGAAGAAGATCTAAATGACAGAGATACATTTAAAGTAACTTTTTTTTAGGACTGCCATAAATAACAGCAATTATTTTATTTGTTAAATTATTATTATTATTATTATTATTATTATTATTATTATTATTATAAATCTCGGGTAAAAATTGATTGGATGTCAATTAATTTAATTTTTACAGTTTATTTTTTACATATTATTTTTATATCTCCGTTTTACATTTTTAACCCCTAGTGTCTACTGATGATGGTTGTATAAAAGTCGAAATGCCCATCTAGGATTATATTTACAATAAAGTTTTTTAAACGGTTTTTGCGCAGAATTTTTCTTTTGGCATTTTCCTAAAAGATTATTTTCAAAAGGAAAAGAATTGCTATTTATAATATAATGACGTCCAAATAGATTTATTTATTTTATATTTTGAATTTCTTGAGAATTCATAAAATTAGTGAAATCTTTGGTATATACGTATGTATGAATTTTGCTGAATCTGTTTATCCGTATGTGTGATTTGTATCTTAGATTTTGCTTTTTCTCTCGAGAGTCGGTAGATTCTAAAATCGTAATATATAAATATGTTTGGTTTTCTGTTAGTAGATTTTTTTAATAAAAAATTAAAATTTCATTCTTAAATAAATTGATGAGGCGGTGGTGTGTTTGATAATTTGCTATAGCCAAAAAATCAAAATAAATTAATTATGCTTAATAAATCTTCTGTTGAAAAACTTAATATTATATTATCAAAAACATTACACCGACCTCCGTGGTATAGTAGTAATACCACAGCCTTTCATTTTGTTGATCCCAAATTGGAATACCGTCGGAAATCATTTTGTAATACGCTGTATATGTCAGTTCCGTAATCCCATGCAAAAGATTCAAGTTTTAGCTTATGTGATGAAATAATCATAAAAAAAATAAAATAATAATAGATTATTGGAATTATGCTAATAAAATTGAAATTTTATTTTTAAATTAAATGCACTTTATACCTATTTAAATACTCGTTAAAAATTATAATTTCTAATCTCTTAATTTTAACTTTCTCAGATTGGTAAAAAGAACCATTACAGTGATTTTTCATCATGAATTTTACGATTTCAAATAATTTGAATTTAAACAAATAAAAATGCGAAAAATGAAAAATTTTCAGAATATTTTTATTTTTGAAGTCAAAATAGTTTACAAAAAACAACCGCTGCCTATAAGAAAGGTAAAAATCTCCATCTTGATAAAAGTGAAGAAAGAAGTTAAGGGAAATAATATAAAGAGACTACTACCGATCATGCGCTAAGGAATTCGAAATATGTAATTTTTTAATCTTAAGTTTTTTTATCTTTCTTAATTGTCTTATAATAATAATAATAATATTTAAAATACCAGAATGACTTAAAATTATGTATTGTTTGGGTAAATGATAAAAACAGGTAACTTCAAATCAACTTTGAAGAGAAAGAATTATTTTAATAAAATTTCCCTGTTTGTTTTCTTGAAAAAACTTACAACGTGACCATCAGAGGTACTTCTGGCACAAACTTGATGAGAAATCAAGTATTTAGTGAAAAGAAAGATTTGAACTAAAAAAAAATCTCATACAGAATTAAGAACCATTTTTTTTCATTGATTTTTTTGGAATTATTGATATTTTTTTATATTTCAATCTGTCGATTTTAGATAAATTTATAAAATTATTTTTTTAATTTAAACTACTATCATTACAAATACATATAAAAAAATCAACATTATACAAGTGCCTGAATTAAAACCGTACCCAGAATAGAAAAAATATTAAAGTTTTTTAATTTGTAAAATAATTCTCTGATTAATTTTTGTTCTATTATTTAATTTTTTTAAATGAAAATGTATATTTGTTAATATATTTCTAATTTTTTCGCAATGTAAACTTATTTTTTGAATATCGATATTTTAATGAAATATTTCAAAATATTCACATTATTTAAGGCGTTTAAGTATTTTTTATTATACTAAGAAATTAAGCTCAGAGTTGAATATACGTATATATTTTCAAAAATCCATTCTAGTAAAAGCTTTTTTTAATATAAATAACGCGAAAAGAATTTTTAAAATTAGAAAAGATTCAAAGTTGTAATAATCTTTAGTTAAAGATTTAACTGAATAGTTTACACATTAAATTATTTTTAACATGCCTCAAGCTTGTGATAATAATACTTTACAATCTTATTTAATGAAGTTTTTTCAGCTAGGGTCTTAGTATCTGTTGTTAAAAATAAAACTTCTTATAACATTTATTTAAGGAGGTTGATGCAGAATTATTATCGGTAATGAACTACTTCCAATTTGATTAAAGAAATCCAACAGATTGCCTGTGGAATTATTGTAAATTGGATGAATTTCTACTGCCTAGAGGGTACCCTTTAGACGACTGGTTGCTTGGGATTGTTCTGATTACCTGTCAGTCTGAGTAGATCGATTCTTTCTCACTGTTAATCCCTCTCCATTATAGTTAGTTTGTTTCCCCGAAGTTATTATAAAGATTTAACTAATATGAAAAAAATCTGCAGTGTTACTTCATCTTTTATATACTTTCGTGCGGAGGGCTTGGCTTATCGATCGAATAGTGGGAGCCTATTTCCGTTGCTATGGTTTTTAAAAGCCCTAAGCGTAAGGTGTTCATCCGGCAAAATTAAATGTTTTATCTCTTTTTATAAATATTATTATTTCATATATCTAAATTTCATTATAATTTCAGCCGTAATCAATCCGCTGTAGGATGAAGGCCTCTTCAGCACTTTTCCAACTAATTCAGTCTTGTGCGATCTTCTGCCACTTTTTTTTTCCCTTGTACCTAATAATATCACCAATCCAACGAGGCTTTCGTCTTTGCGTGGGCGTTTAACATCTAGTGGTATCTATCCAAGTTCTAATTTAATCCATCAGCCATCAGTTCTTCATGCTATATGGCCTACTTACCACACTATTTTAATAACTTTCATGATGAGGTCATGTATTTTTCGTCTCTTCTCTAATCCATTTATAGTTCTTCCTATCTCGTCCTGGTAACTTTAAGCATGCATAATTCCATATTTCTTTGTGCTTGTGTGATGGTTTAAAGGTTAATGTCCAAGTTTTGCTTCCATAGCTAAGGACTAGCAAGATGCATTGATCAAAACTTTTATTTTCTTTGATATAAGTGTATATAAACAAGGTAATCCAAATTGTATGTAAAACTCCAGGAAGATTCCGAAAAAGCAAAAATGTCCATATAAACGGAAATCTGTTTTTACGAGTTAAGGCTAACAAAATATTTCGATGTGGTTAAAAAAAAGATAAAATAGAAGACATGATAAAAGTATCTCGGGACCCAAATGAAAGAGCAAGCATTTGGTAATGTTATATGTTTTATTAGCTGGGAATTTGGATAAAACTCTAGAACTATATCTTTAGTTTTAAGATAATTGTTGCAAATTCCAAAAATATTATAATAAAAAATAAAAAACGTCTGTTCTCTCATCCATTTACAGGTCTTCTTATCTCGACTGGTAATTTCAAGTATACATCGTTCCATATTATTTTGTTCAACCCGTAGCTTCTGTAATGATCGAACGATTAATGTCCAGGTTTAGTTTTTCCATAGGTTAGGAGTGGCAGGATATATTGATTGAAAATTTTTCTTTTTATGGCAAAAGGGGAATTTGTTCTTGAATGCCTGTCATCTAAATTTTACTTGTCTTTCAGCTTCTTTGATTGTATCCTTTTCAGTTGATTATATATATATATATATATATATATATATATATATATATATATATATATATATATATATATATATATCAATTAATTTTTTTTTCTATCCAATTGTTTTGAGTAATTTCAATGAGGCTTTAAAAAAAGTTTCTCAATTTAAATAATATATATATATATATATTTTTTTTTGTCGGGATATATATAACGTTTTACCAAGTGCACCAATTTGGATAAACTTTTTTTTTAAATAATACAGAATTATTTAAAATATGTATTGGGTGAACAACTTCGATCTAGGCAGTTATTATTACCTAGACTAATTTGCCATTTTACATACTGTACAAACTATACCTGTAAACGTATTTACTGCTTTTCTAAATGCTTCATCACTGAATACGTGCCTAGTTTACTCAATATTTGACGCATTCTGTGTGAACGAGTATGTCTTTCATCAACTCTTTTGTTTCGTAACTTTTAACGTTGAATCTCCCTTGAAAAAATAAATCATTGTGAACATTTTCAGGCTTTTCATTTAAAATATTTTTATAAATAAACGAAATACAATATGATATGTAATCTTCGGTCTCATTTGAAAGCCGCCTTTTGGATGAAATCATACCGACGTTCCATTTCAGATTGGATTTCTTCGACTATTTATATTTTATATATTTCATGTATTTCCGATTTTTGGACAGCCTCTACTCATATGTATATCAGACTGACTCCAAATCCTAAGCTTCGTTTTCTTCGAATCTTTAAATCAGTTTGAACGAAGCTGTTTTGTCTCAAGAGAAGATTCTTTTCTCCTATGAGCAGTATCTTTAATATATCTGCTTACATTTTTGCTTCAAAGAAGTTACAAAATTAAAAAGAAAGGATAACTTTTTTTTAAACAAGAAAAAAATATTTAAAAGTTATTGTTTTGAAAAGGGAGTAAAATATTCATTCTAATACTCCTCCAACAATACAATTTCGGAGCTAAGTTTTTGATGTGGGTGCCAAATTTTAAACATAATAGATAAATAAATCAAATAAATTAACGTAATCCGTATCTCGTCCACTTCTAATTCAAATTTTAAAATTCTGCACCGATTTAAAAAAGCATCAATAATTGTAATTGCTAGAAAAATGATTTTTTACCTTTTTAGTGGAAAGTTTTTTGTTTTCATTTTTTCCGTTTAAGTTTTTTTCAAAACTATTTATCCATTGGTAAGGTAAGAACTCCGTCGACCAGGAATTTGTGATTTTTTCTCTTGTATAAGGATAGCGAATAATGTTAATGCAACAAATTACACATTCTACCATACATCAAGAAAAATTGTTAGCATAGGGGATTATTGTAAATTTTACTGCCAATACACAATTGTATTAGCAATATATCTGTTCACTTCATTCTCACTCTCTCTCTCTCTCTCTCTCTCGCTCTATCTCTGTCTCTATCTATCTATCTATCTGTCTAGCTATCTATTTATTATTTATGTATGTGGTACTCCGTTTTAAAGTTACCTTTTACATTAATAATATAGGATGAAGGATTTAAGGTAGGATTTAATTATTGGGTTAATTAATTTAAATAATTTTATTTTCATAAATTCAGTAGAACATCCTACTCAATGCATACCCAGGTTATGCGTATAACCGATGAAGTTTAACATTTAAAAGAATTATAGCCATTGATATTTTTTTTTCATGTAATTCAATAACTTTGACAGGTGTCATCAAATTGTGTAAATCAGCGCTATAGATTACTGCGAGTACATAAATATTGATAAACTATTATTATTAAAATGAAACTGACGAAAATTGAGAGAATTTAGGTAGTGTGAAATAGATGTCAGATCAGGCTTATTTATTTTTTGTTTAAATCGTTGTAATGTATACGTTGCAATCTGTTGAACTGGTGTACTTCAAGTACACCCCCCCCCCCCCACAATGAGATGAGGATTAAATTTATGACATGTTTTATAATCTCAGGCCTACCATTCCTGAGATATGTGGTTAATTGAAACCCAACAAAATCTAAAATACCGGTTTATTTTTATTGTTATCTAGCATTCAGCTTATCTAGTATTAAAATCTGTATAAAAGTAACTAACTTTTACTAGATTTCTATTGCAGAATTTTCGATTTCAAAAAAAACAACCGTTACACAACTGATTTGCGACGATGAGTTAACCACTAGATTAGCCTGGTGGGCAGATTCAGATATATTTTACATAAAAATATGAGTCCCGTTCAATATAAATTAATAAATATATCAGGCAACTATTTCTCTAACTTAATATATTAAGCACAAATAATTTTATAAAATAAATTATTAATTACTGTTGCCGAATGGCTTCGACGGTACGTGGCACTTAATAACCTTATGGTAGCCCTGAGAAGGGCTGTTGTCGTCGAACGACTTCAACGGCTCATAATTCATAACCTTGTGGTGGTCGACGATGAGTCGAAAATTCACTCTCATGCACGCTCTTTTATTGGAGCATGAGAGTGCGAGGCCACAGCACCGCTATGGTGGGAGAACTGCGCGGCGGAAGTGATGCTGTACCAGCGCGTACGGATACTGTGCGCCAGCTCACATCTGAGTTACTACTGTGTTCGTCCATCGATATTAAATTAGGCATATATGTGATAACACTACCAAAAATAGTAAAAAAAAAGGTTAATGGTTTTCTTTATCTTTATAAAAGGAATTAGTGCCTTCCAGTTGTTGCCATTACTAAAATTGTCTGTTTCACTAATTGTGTTCTGTGTGTTGTAAAACAATAAATAGATTGAAAATGAAGCATAACAAACTATTGGCAAATCATAAATTGCATGTTTAATTAAGAGTTTAAGAAATAAGGAAAAGAAAGAATACATGTATTTCTTAGTGAAAGTCTTGTACGAGCAGATTATTTCCTAACTACAGTTAGTTATATTACATACAAAATAAAAATAAAACTGCAGAAATTGTAATTTATCATCTATCGGTTTAAAATTAAATGGAAGTTAAATATCATTTAAGTATTAATCAGTTACTGTAAAGTAAAATAAGCATAAATACATTTCTGATAACAAACAATGAATATTAAATAAATTCTAGAATAATATACCGTTTTTATAGACCTATAGATAGATGAATGATAGATAGATAGATTAGATGAACATCTATTTGACCTATTTTAATAGATGAATGCCTATTTTGATAGATAGATGAAAAATTGATAGATACGTATATTGTAAACAAGGGAAATACAATGGTAGAGTAGATTAATCAGATAAGAATAGAGTTTAGATGTCAAAGAGTAATAATGCTGGCTCTTATTTTTCTCCCATTTGTTCCTTAACCCACAGACGATGAAAACTAACTGAAATGTTGAAGAAAGATCAATATATCAAATTTGCTGTGCTTCTATCGGCAGAGATACAAAATTAAAATTATAATTATGATGATAGACGGGGAGAAACTAGATGTGTGGTTACAGCAAGAAGGGAAAGAAGATTAAGAAAGAACAAGAATATTATCGTAAATTCGATTAAGTATTTGGAAAGATCTTTCAGTATAAATATTACGTTACAAGACAACGTTGAAGCTAAAATTACGCTAGGAAAAGAAGGTTTTATTAGAGAGAAATTACTATTTGGAAAACTTTATAAACATTTCAGGAAAAGAATAACAAAGAACTTTGAATCTGGCGAGGTATTTTGCAATAAGAAAACAAACTAAAAATGCTTGGGATACAGCTTTATAGAAGAACGTAGAAGTAATATTCTGGGTATAAAAAGTAAGGATTGATGAAGTACTGGACAAAATGGATGAAAAAAAAGTTGAAAAAAAGAAACAACTCCTCAAATAAGTTGTGGGATCAGGATAAAAAACCATTGGGCTGAACGTTTTTTAAAGAGTAATTGTCTGCTGACGAATGCACTAAAGGGGGAAGAAAAACATTGCAGCAGATGGACATCATTATTGGAGCCAATTATGTGATGAAGAAGAGAAACGTGTAAAATTGAAGAGTATAAAACCCTGATGATATGTGAAAACTTACCAATTGATGGTGTATCAACTTACTTTTATAATGGAAAACGATATTGGTAGTGATTTGCTTCATTTTATTTGAGAAAAGAGTTAATATTAAGCAAACTCTTTCCACGCCAGTAATCATCATTCGGTTCCTCAACCATAACTAATCTGCTACCAGTTATATTGAGAATCGGGGTATAGGTTGTGATTCAAATAGATAATCTTTTCAACAACTGGGAAAGATAAAAGAGAATAGAAAGGGAATTCTATCAAGAAAATTTACATATAAATAAATGGAAATTGTACACTGATGCGAAATGAAGAGAAATGGATTTCACAAGATAGAAATCTGGGCAGTAACGTCAGTTTGCAGTTCTTGTCTACTCCTTGCCATAAAAGGAGATGGCTACATGGAGAGAGCCAAAATATAATATAATCTTCTTCAATATTTCGAATACGTTTAGTATTATCAAATGAACTTCTATCGTAATAGTTAGATAGGGAGCTAGTCAATTAATCATATAAATTATCCTACGAGAGCTCTCTTCTCCTCACGTCAATGTGTATTTGTTCTTGAAAGGATAAAAAGTCAATTACAATGAAACACTCCTCCTCACGTCAATGTGTATTTGTTCTTGAAAGGATAAAAAGTCAATTACAATGAAACACTCTTATTAATTACAAATTTTCCACATTTTTCAATGTTTTTTTTTTTCTAAAATTGAATATATTTTATTACCGATATTACAAAAATTATTAGTTTTTGTTAACTTTTTTTACGAAAACATCTTGAAAATAGGAAGTAATCAAATTTATCTAAAAAGCCCAAAAAACTAAGTAATTTAAAATTACAATATCTTTAAAGATTTTTATTTTGAGTCGAAATTTTTTTAGTATAGCAAAGTATTTATATTTTCTTGTACATAGAGATTAGCTTAAAATCTTTTAGTTATATGATGAATAATCCTTCCATGCTATCTTATCAATAAATTGCTTTTATTTGATATTTATCATAATACTAGTCCCATTATTTTACCAATCGTGTTACTACTTGAGATTTAAGCAGTTGTGTAAAACACGCTTTTCGAACGAAGTGGCAAGATGACTGGACTGCCACAGTTGATAATAGACTCCGACATATTAAAAACACTGTGTTGCCATGGGACTCGTCTTTTAGAAAACTCCGTCGAGAGGAAGTAGTCCTTTGTCGATTGCGGTTAGGCCATTCTAGAGTCACACACGGATGTCTAATGTCGAAAGTAAATGCACCAACATGCGTACAATGCGATTTCCGCATGACTGTGCGCTACATTCTTGTGGATTGCATTTGTTATGCGGCATTGCGTCGTAAATTTAAATTGTCCAGGAATATTCTTCAAATCTTGTGCAATAATAAGTCAAATTCTAGGCAATAATAAGGAAGTTTTGGACCGGTTCTTTTTATATCTTAGATGTATTAATATTTTACTTACTTTTAATAGTGATGTTCTTTTTATTACTGTTATGTATTTGATTTTTAATTATATTTTCTTCTGTTATCCTAGAAGGAGCCTTTTACACTCCTCTCGGAATTTGTTAAATTTATTTTAATTTTATTTTGTTTATACATATATAGTTTTTTTATTTATTTTTAAGTTTGTATCTGTGATAGAAGCGTTATATGTATTTTTTTAGTAATATTAGTTTTAAGGTTTTTTTGTTTTTAATGATATTTTATCTGTTTGTTATTAATTGTTAAGTTTTAGCCTTTTTATATTTTACGTTTTGTAACATAGGTTTAGTTTTGTTTTTATTTTTTAGTTTTCCCGTTATCCAAGTTCGGGCCCTTTACACCCCTCTTGGACTTTGTTAAATTCTGTTTAGTTTTAGTTTGATTTTACGTTTTTAGTTTTACGCTTATTTATAATTTTAGTTTTAAAACTATGATACTAGTTTTAAGTCTCTTTTAAAAAAGAAAGTTTAGCTGTGATATTAGTTGTAAGTTTTTGGTTTAATTTTTAGTTTCAACGTTTTAGTTTTTCAGCTACTTATTTATTTATTTTATCTTCAATAAAATTTTATATCCGCGCGATGATAACGCCTTGGCGTTTTTCGTCCTAAAAAAAAAAAAAAAAAAAAAAAAAAACTAGTTTATTGAAATATAAACCTGATTTTTTTAAATTTATTAAAACAGAATTTAAATAAAAAAGAGTTGTTTCTTATTTTTCTACGTAGTCTCCCTGAAGGTATACACATTTTTCCCACGTGTAAACAGCTTGTAAATCCCTTCCTTATAAAAGGTTTGAGGTCATAACACGAGCTATTTGCGCATGAACACCTCTATTTTGGTTTTCACTGTGGAATCTATATTCTTTTAATTTCTACTTCAATACTCCAATTAAAAAAAAATTAAAAAACAACTACGGGATAAATCAAAACTGTAATGGGGAATGTTCTAAAATTCCCAAACAATTTTGTCCTGTTTATCTCGACTGCTAACCCCCCGTGTGAGATCTGGCGTTAGCACTAAGGAGATTCTTTTGTTCTTGAATGTGGTTTTTGCTTTGTGCAGTTGATAATAGTAGGTAGAATTTATAGTGCGACGATCGTAGAGAAACTCGGGGAGCAGTATGTCATTTCCCAAATACCATTGAGGACTTTACCATGTGACGAAGAGATTTTTCCATTAAAGGCAGCACACTCCACTACTATCCCACTTTATAGATGCCAGTTTTGATTAGGGAGTGAACCTTTTCGTTTCTCATCACATGCATATATTTGATGCAAAATATAATCTCCCGATCAACCAATTAGATTCAGTAGCCTTTTAAAAATTTCCTTTCGGATTTATTTCTGATTATGAATCAAAAATCTTGGAACCCACCTCGCACAGATAGTGGAACGCAAGAAGTTTTGCATAATGGAACTAGCACTTCTACGACAAATATGAACTTCCAAACAAATTTCATCAACCGTAAGAGGCCAATCGTCTTCATTGAAGTTACAGATCAATCAAATGTCGAATTATCCGTCACTCTTGTCTTTGAGTGCCTACTGTGACTCTCATTTTCTGTAGCTTCACGTCTGTCTTTAAATTTGCTAGCTCAGTCGTACTTGGGTAAGTGACAACGACATATCATCTAACTGCACACGACGTCTGGTCAAAATTATAGAGGATTTGACACAGTCATTAGTGAGAAACTTCACAGTAATACTTTGTGTACAAAACCTCTTACTCTGATATGGAACTGTGACCAGAGAGAGGTGAATGTTGAGACGGACGGAAAGTACATCCTGTGCTCATTCTCCCCCTTAAATATCCCTTTGTGCGATCGCTTGTTCTTATGTGATCCGTGATGAATAACGCCTTGTTGATATTGACTGAGACCCTATAAAATGTAGTTCCAAGTATATCTACTGGTCGTTACCTACGTCTAAAAATTTAAGAGGAGATTTTCAGTTCCTTTTTATACATCTGTTTGTGGTTTTTCTTTTACAGAGTAATTTTTTTTAAACCATTAGTATTTTCTCAAAATGCCACACGGGAATTAGTTAGCTTGTCATATTACCTACGTCTAAAAATTTAAGAGGAGATTTTCAGTTCCTTTTTATACATCTGTTTGTGGTTTTTCTTTTACAGAGTAATTTTTTTTAAACCATTAGTATTTTCTCAAAATGCCACACGGGAATTAGTTAGCTTGTCATATTCAGAACTTACTTGGTGATTATTATGTTAATAGGTATGGGTAATTTTGCGTAAACATTAACATTGTTTCTATTAATTTATTTTATATAAATTATATTAATAAATATTTAATTTAACTGTAATGTAACTAAGTAATAAAATATTCTAACCAACCGTACATAGCTTAGTTATAAGTTTAATATTATTTTGTCGCTTGGGATACGTAATACCTCTGTAACTCACGAAGCAGAACTTTGCGATCACCTTTTTCAATTCTGCAGGAAAAGTTTATACCGAGGGATTGAAATACGTATCGTGATACAACTTGAGAAGGGAGGGAAATGAAGAACGTGAAAGGGGAAATACCAGATTGTAGTGAATCACTGTATAACGAACCGAATTGTCTCTTTTCTCTTTTTTTCTTGTCTGTCCTTTTCTTTTCCCCCTAGTTTTACCTTCTATCTCTTATTGTTTGTTCTCGTTCATTTGATATAATTTAATTCGGCTGATACTACGTAGTATATTTTGGAAAATACGTTATGAATTCCTCCGGGTTAGATTTGATCTGATTACTTAAGCATATTCCATTTTCATTTTTTCCCCCGTAATATTAATAATAATTTAATTTTACTTTTTATATATATGGTTTTTAAAAAATTTATTTAATAATTTGTGTAATTATGTATTAATATACAGTTGAATTTGATTTGTTTATTACAAAACGTAAGTACAATTATTTATATAAAAATTTCTCTGACATAAATGATATTCATGTAGCCGAACCAATAACCAAAGAAGATTTTCCTTTTTGAATGCATAACGTCTTTACCATTGGATTGTAGTCTTTATAACAGAAATATAAGAAGTTATAAATTTTAACATCAATAAATTTTCTGCTATTTAATTTTATTCATTGCTAAGCCGTTATACCGAAATATTAATAATGTAAACTAAAGAAAAGTAATTCTTTGTATTATTTCTTTAAACAATTTGAGTTTACACCTATGTAAAATACAAAAAAAAAATTCTAAACATTTTCTCCTAATAACCGTACCTATCATAAAATCCTTTTGGAGTTTAAACGTATTAGGATAAAATGTTTGTCTAGGATAAAATGTTTGTCCATTTTCCAAAGTAATTTTATTCGTTATTAATTATAACAGTCTATACCAAATAGAAATGCCTATTCCTATCAGATATGCTTATTATTATAAACATAAAAATATAAACAAAAATACTGATGTGCCGGTTTTAATAAGCTGAATAAATATTATTCTTATGATTTTCAACTCTAGTGGTTATTCAGATCGTGTGAAGGGAATGTACAAAGACGCATGTTTTTTTTTTTATTGTTGGAACTTCCTGATTAGTTAAGTTGTTTTTATAATTATAGATTTTTGTATGTTGGCGGGAATATAAATCGGTAGATCTAACTAAATTTCTGCTACCGATGTAAATGCCTCGGTAGACATTTACATCGGTGATTCTTAAACTCAGCTTTTGCCTTCGCTGTAAGCCTCGTCCGGATATCTTGAATGTCCTACATCGTTGCTCTCTGAAATAGCTAACCAAGTTCGCGGAAGCACGAACCCCGCGCCTAGTTCTACCTTTAATTTGAGCCACTTCCTACATGTGAAACAACATTTTGTATTCGCTTCTCGTTTTCTGTACGTTTTATTTTATAGTTTTTCCAAATTTTTTTCATTTTCTTATCTCACCAGCCATTGTTTGTTTCTTTTTTTTTTTCTTGAAAGGCCTTGTGAAATCTTGTACAAATTTTCTGAACATATTCTAACTTGTACTATTTTTTCAGATAGTTTCATTCCTATTATATTTTTTTGAAGTTAGGTGAAAAAAGAACTAAATTAATTTTTTTTGTTTGTTGTTAATCTGGTTTAATGTTTCTTCTGTAATCCTGTATTCATTTTCATAAGGTTCCCGAAGAATTTGGCTGTTATTTTGCTTTTTATGATATCTGACATTTTCGCAGTTTTATTATATTGTAACCATCATTGTTACTTCTGTATTGGTATTCATTTTGAACTATTTTTACTAGTCCGTGAATTTTTTTGGAAATTTTCCTTTTTTTTCTGTTGCATATATTTCACTTGTTTCAAACTGAAAATGCATTCTAAGAAGTATGTACCAACTGGTTTGGTTAGCGTAGTGTAATGCCCGATCTTGATTTTTTATTGTGACGTACTTTTTGTTAAATATCTTTTATTACTTGGTGGGCCAGTTACATTCTTCTCGTTCTTTGCTTTCTTTAGCTAAAAATTGTAATTATTTATTTTAGATATTTATATTTATTTACATTTGATTTTTCCATTTTTCCTATTACGAGGCATTGTGGGAATTTTTTATGTTTGTCATCTATTAAGATTATTTTATTTCAGTTGTTTTATATTTTAACATTTATTTGTAATACTGATAAACCTAAAATATTTTGTGTGTTTAAAATAAATAACTTCACAAAAAAGGCAAACGGAAAAAATGTGCTTTTTGAAAAAAATTAGAAAAGAGTTTAAGGATTCGAAAAACTTCCTAGTAAATTCGAAGGAATTAAAAATCTCTGGAATTTTGGAATCAAATATATCATTTATCCTGTGTTTATCAACGAATTTACTTAATTTTATTTTTTATGCTTGAATATTAGAATTCTATTAGGTTATATATATAACCTAATAGAATTCTAAGCAATCCATTCCTAAAATAAACTTTAGTTCATCTTTATACACAAAATTTGTCTCATAAAAAACTCTTTCTTCTTTAGTTACATGGGGCAGAACTTGGCATAGAACACCCTATGAAACATATACACAAGTTGAAAAACACTGCGTTCGTGTAGTTTAAAGAAATTAAAATAAAATGTTCGTGAAATAAAATAGAATGTTGACGGGTGAAATTTCTCTTTTTCTTCAATTTTTTTTTTTTTAAAAAAGGTTTTATTCTGTCAGAATATAAATTAAAGTTGCCACTTTGTGTTACATACAAAAGCTTCCTATTCACATGCCAAAACTTTTTTTTTGAAAATTAATTTGGAATCCATTCATTAATGTTTTTATGAAATTTTTTCTAATGAAGGCAAACGCGGCTTTGATATGTGAATGAGGTATTTAATTTTAAAAGATTAATTATCACTACCGTAATTAGTCCTACGGGAAATCATTTATTTTTTTGTTTTTATGTTAATTACTACCAGATTTTACCCATTTGTTTTCTGATATATGATACTATTATGTTGCCCAAAGCCCGACGTGAAGTTTATACGTATAAATTTTTGTATGATATATGTATAATTTATTATACAGGTTTAGGATGGTAGCTA
This sequence comes from Lycorma delicatula, assembly GCF_047948215.1. NCBI lineage: Eukaryota > Metazoa > Arthropoda > Insecta > Hemiptera > Fulgoridae > Lycorma > Lycorma delicatula. Next base: position 40,884,940 of record NC_134464.1, read on the forward strand.
AACAAAAAAAAAAGTTTAAAAATAACTTTTTAACATTTAATGAATATTATTTTTAAATTTGATTATAACTAAATGATCTCTGTATCTTGCTTGTTATTTTTTCCTGTTAAAACGTTAATTAAAATTTTCGGAGAAAATGTTAATTCTTAAACAGTTGTATTATAACTATATAGATTAAATTTATATCGTAAAGATTATGAGAGATAAAAAAAATTAGTTTCTTTTGATCCTAATGATTTTGTAACGTTAACAAAATACTTAAATGTATTATTGCACAATAAATTGTAATTTTATTACATTTGTATGTAATAAAATGATTTTAATACTATGTATGGGTAATTTTACTACATAATATGTATGTAATTCAACGTGTAATTCATACTCATTTTCTCCATTATAATCATATTATCAACATACCGGTTTGTACATAACCTGCTGAGAAATTTAGATTTACTGTAAAAAATATATATAAATTATTATTGTAAAATTAGTTTTATTAATGGTATCTGTTGCTGAATTATTATTTTATGTAAATTATACGGTATTAATTAATTTGTTGATCAAACTGTCTATTACGCTATAATTTGTTTACTAATTAGCGAAGCAACAGATTTCTATTGTCCAAATAATCACTGGTCATCACCTCGCTGCGTAAGGATTAAACATGTATTGTACTCAATTAATAATTAGTTATTGGTGTTCCAATATAATTAATAATATTTAATTAATAAATAAAATCTTGTTGTAAGTGTTATATACACGAGTATAATAAAATAACATGGATAATATGTTTAGCTCTAGAAATCGATAATCTTAACTTGTACTGATATTTCGGTTGTAAAACAATCATCTATCGACTATTTAACAAAAAATTAAGAAGAAATAAGTAACAATTTGAAATAAGTATTAATAAATAATATTAATTGACAATTTAACAGTAATTAAAAAGATTTATAAAACATATTTTTTTAACAAGGATTTTACAGTTATTACAAAAAATCTAGAATTATTGCATTACTTTACCGGCCATTAATAATAAAAATTAAAAAGTGTTAGTGCCAAAAAACAAAAAAAAACTATATTTTAGACTCGTGGAATAAATTTTATAGAAAACCTTTTTTTGGAATATTCAAATGTGTGCATGGTTACGAATCCGACATGTTCTCACTTATATCACATAACTACTTCAAATCCTAATAAAGGCAGTTAATTTTATGCGGATTTGAATACTAGACCGTGAATACCGGTGTTCTTTAGTAGTTAGGTTTCAATTGACCATACATCTCAGGAATGGTCGACCTGTGACTGTACAGGACTACACTACACTTGCACTCATACATATCATCCTAAGTCATCCTCTGAAGTAATATCTGACAGTGATTCCTGGAGGCTAAACAGGAAATAAAAGAAAAGAAAAGAATATTCAAATAGGTTAAGCTTAAAAAATTTGCTTAAGTTAAATTTTTTTCTAAATCTAATACCCCTTTCAATAAAGGCTAAAATAAGAGAAAGAAAATTTTCCAAAAACGTTCCTGCATTTTATTCCAGGGTGTATAGCATTAAAAAATTATAGACGATTCTTGAGAATGTCACTTGTGGTATTCGCATCGGTGGCATACTGGCCGAGGCGGACTGGAATATGTCAAAAGCTAAGGTTTCAAAGATGACGTCCGGTAAAGCTTATATTATAAGGGCTAGGAACGGAGTGGGTGGCGGAGAGTGTTTTTCCGTATGGGGGTCAGGATGATAACTCTATATACGAAGTTTAAACTTTCAAAAAAATTTGAGGAATATTGAAACTGAAGGGAGATAGAGCGAAAAGAACAAAAAATATACGTTTCAATTATAAGAGCGGGAGATAAATTTTTGGAACAAAAATGTGGATTATTTATAAATATACATTGTATTAACAAATTTTCGTATTCAAAGTTTACTCTAAAATTTTTCTGGAGAAAATTGAAATTGGTTTACTCAAGTTATCCTCGCACCTCCTTAATGAATTTTGAAAAGAAAATTAATACGATCAATGTATCTTGTATAGAGAAATGTTTGAGCCAAATTTTAAGAAAATCTGGTCAATCCTAAGATATAAGGCCAAAAGCAGTGCAATTCACATACGTATATTTCTTGCCGTACATAGGCACGATAGACGCTGGTTTCATTTTCAATTTATTTATTCTCGTTTTCATTTCCAAATAATAATTTGATGGTTTCACGTACTGCGTTGAGAACGCACTATCCTGTTGGAACCGAAAAAATCCCGAGCATCGCACAATAACAAACGCGATCACCATCGTAACAGAACACCAGCGTTTTTCTCAAAGAATTAAGGCCCAGTCATTCTCCCAACCCAAATTGGGCAACATATCTTTACTTTTTATGAATGCATGGATTGCGTGTGAACTAACTTTGGGTTTTCATTCCTCCAAATTCGACAATTTTGTTTATTCTCGAAATTGTTAAGGTATAAATGAGCCTCATCATTGAAGATTATATTTATTTAAAATTCATCATCCATTTCCTTCAGTGTAACAAAAAATTGTCGAGGTCTTCATCTTCAACAATGTACTCTAGGAAGTAGATCTTGGGTCAATTGAATTTTTATGCATATAAGATAATCGTTGTATTTCAACCCTTTAAATGTTTAATTATTGGTGCTCGACGGCTTGTTGATGTTTTAGGATTAATTGTTACTCTCTCAATCAATGAAGCCACGTTTTGTGCTGATCGATTGAACACATTAACAGTGTATCATATTTGAGGTAATATATATATATATATGCTTAAACTTTTTATAAAACTCTTCAACAGTTGATCGAGTTTGGAGCATTGTGTCTACCAAATGAGTTCGTAATCTTTTAGTGTTTCCACCAAACACTATCTAATTTTATAATGAGTTCGTTTTTACAATAAATAAACATTACTCTAACGTATAACGTGGAATTTCTTATAACCTCTAGATTTCACTGAGACAGATATCAAATTTGGATTGCGGCTTACAATTTTGTACTTCGAAAATGACGCGTAATTTAAAATACCGGTTCTTATCGAAACACATTACAATAATAATAATAAAATAAGTAATGCTTTATTTTTCTAAAAATATACATTAAAAAAATAACTTACAATCTCCACATTATACTGTTTGTTTTACAAAAAACCTCAGGCCGGAATTACAGTGTAATAAAAACATTTTCGGATTAATAAATAAAATATTATACGAAATTATCGTCAACTTCCTACAATTAACGAGCGGATTAACCACGTCACGGATTCACGGATCATCTTAGGTTACATTATACCGTATATAAAACATTTTTTTTTGTCTTCAGTCATTTGACTGGTTTGATGCAGATATCCAAGATTCCCTATATAGTGCTAGTCGTTTCAATATAAAACATAGATTTAAAGTTTTAAAAAGAAGATGTAAACGAGAATAAAGAAATTGAGAAAAAACATATAAGCACGAGAAACTCATGAAACTGGGAGTAAAATATGTCAACGGTGTGACGGAACACCTGGAAAGGTAAGACGTTGCGCTTTCAGCATACAACATTTAATAAAAAGGCTGCAATGTTGATTTTTAAAAAAAATTATAGTGATAAAAAAAAAGAAAGTGTTGTTTATTTAAAAATATATAAAAACTACAACATTGACTAAGAAAACGTGAAATTTTGGAATTACTGTTGCTTACGTTAGAAAATATTTTTGTAAATTTTGATCGTCAAAAATTAAAACTACACTAATATTATTAAGGGTTCACGTACCGTTTTTCAATTTTTGAAAACAATGTCAGGTAGGTGATATCCGACCTGGTGTATGCATTCCTCGAATCGAACGTGAAGTTTTTGCATGGAAATTCGTAAGACCTTTTTGGAAATATCGTGAATTTCCTCTTGAATTCTTCTGCAATTATTATTAGAAAAGTAATGTATACTTGCATCTTAAGGTGGTCTCCACAAGAAAAAGTCGCGTTCTTATAAGTTCGGTGTTCTTTAAGGGGAAAAAAATGTTACCAAATCGTGAGATTTCGTGGTAATGTAAGAGCTGTCCAACGGTTGTCATTGAAGAACTTTTTCTTTTTTTTTTCTTTTCCTGTTTAGCCTCCGGTAACTACCGTTTAGATAATACTTCAGAGGATGAATGAGGATGATATGTATGAGTGTGAATGAAGTGTAGTCTTGTACATTCTCAGTTCGACCATACCTGAGATGTGTGGTTAATTGAAACCCAACCACCAAAGAACACCGGTATCCACGATCTAGTATTCAAGTCCGTGTAAAAATATCTGGCTTTACTAGGACTTGAACGCTGTAACTCTCGACTTCCAAATCAGCTGATTTGGGAAGACGCGTTAACCACTAGACCAACCCGGTGGGTTTGTCATTGAAGAACTGCAGTGTGAGCTGCAGCACCATCTTCCTCATATCATGTATAACCATCTTAGGGAAGTTTTCAGAATCATTCTGTCTAAAATTTTCGGGCCTTGAAATATATCGAACTTTCTTGCTTCCCCCCTTCTTCTTTAAATAAACACGGTCCCATCATGCCGCGTAATGAAGGGACATTAAATCGTAATCTTGGGGCCACTTAAAGGCCCTTAGGTAATGTAGGAGGATTATAAGGAACCAGTTTCGAAATTTTTGTTTGTTGACATATTAATTAATATCGAAATGCGCTTCGTTTCATATGTTCAAGCTTTCCATGAAACCGGGGTAGTCATTTATTTTTTCCATCATTTTTTCACAGAACTGTTAACTCCCCAGATAGTTCGTTGATTTTAATTAGTGCACAATTTGCACTTTTGTATGGATGGAATTGTAAATTCTGTTGGAGTATTATTTGTTGAATGGTTCTTTTGCTGAGCCGCAAAGCTGATGCGTGTTTACGAGAACATCGAGGGCTTCTTGTGAATGAACCTCGAACACCTTCAATATTATCGGAGATTCCCTGAGTTCGTAGGATTCCTAACGTTACTTCTTTAATGCTGACCGTCCCTTAAAATTCTAACCCATGTTTTGATAGCGTAGCAAGATGGAATACCAGCATGTCGTTCTAAATTCTTCTGTCAGAGAAGTTCCTTGCAAGAAGCAATCAACCGTCACGGTTTATGTAATACGCCAACATGGTAGATACGCGTTTTGAAACGGTCCACTGATCGATTGCTACTAAATGATATGGTTGACTCTGCGTCCAGTCATAAAATACTTTTATTTACAACCACCTGATCAACCACATTTACCATCACCTTTTGAACTACCTTTATTTACACGGCTGTCATTAATCACTTCAAAATTTCCCGTTTTCATGGTCCACCTTGTATATTCACCGTATGCATTGAACGTAACAAATAATTTTCAGTTTAATATGTTATAATTATCATATTTTATTACATTAAAAAGATTGAACAATAAAAATTTGTTATATGTAACAAGATAGTATTTTTCAGACCGACCTTACGGTTTTTAAATTATTAGTGAACAACTGTATAAGCATACATTCATACATATATGTATATATACATACATATATACACACATATATACATATATATATATATATATATATATATATATATATATATATATATATATATATATATATATATGTATATATGTGTGTATATATGTATGTATATATATATATATATATATATATAAAACAATAATAATAAATGATAACTTCTCGGTTGGATGTTAAAATAACAAAGCACAGAATATTCAGACCTCATATAAGTCGTATATGAAATATATTGCTATTACATGAAAAATATAATATTTTATAAAAATCAATTTTTTAAATCGACCTATTTATATTATTTCCATAGTGACCTATTTGGGGTCTGATTATGTTATGTTCCTGTTTTACATATATATATATACTATTATGAAGCGGAAGAGGGGTTTTCTTTGTTCGGATAAACAAAAAAACAACTACTCTAATAATCACAACCAATTTTTTCCCATGTTTCTTGGCATAATTAGGAAGGTTTATAATATATTTAATCTCGAAAATCTTGAAAAAAGAATAAATATATATATATATATATATGTGTGTGTGTGTGTGTGTGTGTGTGTGTGTGTGTGTGTGTGTGTGTGTGTGTGTGTGTGTGTGTGTGTGTGTGTGCGCGCGCGCGCATGCATGTGTTTGTAATAGTGGAGATTTGCCGGTTGAAGCACAAACTTTAATAAATTAAATTAATGAAGTGTGAACTGTGAGTGAGCCTTTATAACTGTGAAATTGAAGACAAAATATCGTGAGTGATTCATAATCAACGCCAAAATAAAACTACTGAAGATAAATTAATGAAAATTTGTATACATGTTCTTGTTACGGTGTAAGTACACATTAAAAAAAGAATTATTTTTGAAATTCCGAGTATAAAGGATTAAAATAGAGTAAAAATTAAATGTTCTGTTTTTTTTTAATTTTTCAGTAATAAATGAAGATACCAGCTTAATTTCTTTATGTGTGTAATTCTCATGTAAATACATAAAAACCAATTTCTAAATTTTTTGCAATTCAGAGTTTCAAGGGTTGAAATGAATTTGTGAATTTTTTTTGAAACTCCGCCATTATATTTTTATTTCTCGGTAAAAAACACCGAAAACAACTTGATTTTTGGTGAGTATAATCTTCATGTAAATAAACCAATTTATAGATTTTTGAAATTCGACCTTGGTGGGAATGGTAAAGATAGGTAAAAATGATTTTGAAAAATGATTGTAAATTTTTCAATTCCCGACTGTACTAAACGAGATAATCAGTAGATTTGAGCTTGTAAATAATTCTTCAGATAAATATTTAAAAACCATTTTCGGTTTTTTTTTTAATTCCGATTTTTTTAAAGGGTGCAAAGGTATACGGCTCTGTGGCTCAAACAACACAGCCACTGCCATCGTTACTGTATGTGTGGCTGCACTTGCCTCCAGTTACTTGATTAAATAACATAAAATAAAAAGCTACGGGAAACGCAAGTAACCATATAGCGCGGGCGAAGCTGCAACAGGGAGCTAGTATATATAATTTGTTAAATGTTATCTATTTGATTACAGAAAAAAATTCCTTTCGGCACGCCGGAAATCGGAGGTAGATTTCACCGGTGTGAATAGGAAATAAAAGAGATTTTCACCTTAAAGTTAAGAAAATCTTCAAATTTACTCAAAACGACAATAGTTGCATGTGAAAAAAGTTTCACATGCTTACAAGCCCCATTTTCTTACAGTTCCAGCAAAGTTTTGGTCATCCCTTGCCGTAAGGGTTGCTCATACCAAAAATTATTTTAGACAAAAGTTTTATGTAATGTTTAGAGGACTAACGACCACTTTACACCGATTCGATACTGTGCCTATTACGGGAGGTATGATTTTTTTAGTATTCGAAACCCCATTTTTTTACCCCTGTGCCAATGGTGGCGCCCTAGTCAAAAGTTTTACTCACATAAGTTTTAGGCCCTTATCCAAATAATAGTAGGAACTTTAAACGAATTCCATATTTTACTTAATAAGAAAGTTATAGCGATATTTTGTTTTTTTCGAAAAACCCCCCATAATCTGATTTTAGCCGTTAATGAACTCGACTGTAAGTTTATATATATATATATATATATACATTTATAAAAATGTATATATAAATTTTTGAGCCTACGCTGGTTTTTGGGTCTAGAGGATGCGAAACGCAAAGATATTTGGTTTGCTTGGCATTTCTCCCATGACCGGGGTGGTCATGGGAGAAATTAATTAAAATAAATAGCTCCTAGAGCTTACTTAACAGCATGACCGGTCTAAGCGCGGTGCCGTACACCAACGGCTTACATGTCCCAACCGCTCACTTGTAATATATTTACTAAAATGGGTAGGCGCACCCCGTCAACTGCTAAAAATATATATGACATCAATAAATTAAAATCTACTTTGTCTAGACAGCATTTCGCTGCCACGCCTAGGTCGCTGAATGCCAGCAAGTACCTGTCCACCATATTAAAGCGCTTGGAGCCTTAATTGGCTGGTGGCCAGCCGTATATCTCAAGTTAGCTTCCCACAGCTGTACGTTAGCAGTCTTTCCGTTAAGTCCCTTAACTACCGATGTCGGGTGAACATGCGACCGCATCAAGGAACTCTCACACGGTCCAACAATGAGGCTCTCGCCATATTGACTCGCCGCTTGTGAGTGGCCAATTTTCCCCTTGACCTCTAAGTTCCAGGGGTACCCGGTCACCGCCCCCCCCCCCCCCCCACAAGACCAGGGCAGTTAAACGCAAAGATATGTCGACATTTTCTGGAAGTCGAATCATAGTACCCATTATATTAGCTAGTTTTCTTATGAAATCTACCTAAAATAAACGTTCCACTTCAGTTTTACGGTCAAGCAAGTATGTATATGATACGCATGTCTTCATACCGAATACCTTTTTATTATAAATAGTACAGTTATTTAATTTTCTAATATTTAAATTAAGATGAATTATTTACATTCCAAAAGCATATTTTATCTGTAGTATACGTGGAAAATATAATTGAACTGAAAGTATTTATTTAAGTGATAGAAAAGAAGAAAATCACTTGGTATGCATTTTTAATATTTGACGAACAGTTTAAAACAAAAAAACGTCTGCTAACGGCTTTACTATCGAATTGATTGAGACTAAATGAACCACTCTTTTATTTAGCGGATAAAAGAAAGTTCACTCTAGTTTTCTGAGTACAACTCATAGATATCTCTCTCTTTTTTCTTTCAGTTTCTTGAGGTCTTATTTGGTCTGTTAGAATCCCACTTTTTGTTTTATAATAAAACTTTTTCAAAGAAACTAAAGAGACTGTGTGAAAATTAAGGGAAAACGTGATGGTTTCATTATTTTTCTTCTTCTTTATAACATATCAGAGTGTCTCATTTTAAAGAAAATTTAATTAAATATTTTTTCTTCATGAAATTAAATAAGTAACGAAAGACAAAGATGATAATTTGAAAGCACTATTACAAATTGTATTGTAATATAATTGAATATACTAGTCAACCCTTACTTACTTATATCTCTTCCACTCTTCTTCTCTTCTCATTTTTCTAACTTCTTATCAATTTTTCATCTTTTTCTTGTTTTATTGTTCTTAATGAAGTATGACTAAAGTATAATTAAATTTTATGCAATTTATTAAAATTTAGTTATTATTTTTATTGTACTCTTTTCTCTCATTATTTAAATGTAAGTTGACTTATTAATTATTTTAATAACTGAAGAGTTATTACGGTAAAAATTGATTTTTTTTCAACCTAATTAATGTTATATTTTATCAATAAGTTATAAAAAGTGTTTTTTTTTCAGTTTTACCGTATATTAATTAATAGAAGATGAAATTGGATTTAATTAATATTTTCTGATAACATAAAACGTGAAAATGAATTGCAGAATAATGTTTTTAAATTATCCGAATTGCCTGGTGATTATAATTGTAAAATCTGTATTAAGAAGTCTAAAATTATACCGTTCAAAGGAACAGAATCAGTAGGATCAAAGGTTATACTTGACAACACTACCTTTGAACTATTTGTTGTGTATTTTCTCCTTAGAAGTGTTTGTAGGATTATAAACAAAAATATAAGAATAAATGTTTCAAGAGATTTTATTTTAAAATTGTACAAGACCATCGCTTTTCCTACCTTTTAATATGGCTATGAGGTTTGAGTTTTAAGGAGAAATGAATTAGCTCTATACAGGCCATCGAAATGAATATCTTAAGGGGCATTAAACGTGTTTACAAGAAGGGATATAAAACCAAATTAAATCGTCATTAAGACACTTCAATATTATTCCATAATTGAAAAAAATTATTGCGAGCGCTGGAAGGAACATGTAGGAAGAATGAAGGATTCCAGAATTCTCATACTTTTAACTACGCTCCGTGAGGAAGGAAGGAGAGAGAGCAGAGGAAGCGCGCTCTAATACTGGAACAGGTCTATGACCTACAACGTGTTATAGAAATGATGATGATGGTCTTAGGATAAGTTACAAAAGGAAAATCTCTCTTTGTCTCAGGAATACCAAGGAGGAAAAACTATTAGATTAATTAAAATCTATACCGCGTTTTATCAGTTATCCTGTTATATCTGTACGTATAAATCTGATTATTTCTTTAATATATAAATGCACATGTTTGTGTCGATTTGATCCGTTTGAACAACATTACGCGAAAACCAACCGACCGATTGCTTTCAAATTTTCAGGATACATTCGGGTGTTATTGCCGGTAAGGTTTTAAGCCGTAGATCAAGGCACCCTCCTTAGGAGTGAAGTTGCGAATATTTCCTCTTGAACGACGATCTAACATCTTTTTTGGTTTCATTTTTCAACCAAAACACAGCAGACTCTACGTTTAATGACACATTCAATTTTCAGCGCTCTACCTCGACCCCTTCCCGAGATATAGGAAATTGTAAGATAATGGAAAGAAAGGGGTTCGCCTAGCTAGAGCGTATCATTTTTTTTTTTTTTTGCCAAGAACGAGAAAAATTTTGGGGGAAGAGTGCTTTTCAAGCTTTAATTATTATTTATAATTATTTTTCTCACAAGGATAAGGAATACAGCGTTGATCCAGGGGGATGGAGCAGACCGGCCAGTACATTAATAAAATACAAATTTCAAAATACATTAAAAAGGAGTGAAAAATGTACTTTTTTGTATTATTTATTCAGTTTTATTTTTTTAAACGCAATTAATATTAAAAATTTGTACCCCGGAAAAATGAATGGATTTGTTGAATATGTCTGACTTTGAGAGAAACCCTCAACATCAGTTAAGTTCTGATTTTTTTTTTTTTTTTTGGCTGGCATCCTGTAACAGCTACCAATAGATGATAATGAAATGAACTTTTTTGAAGCATGTGAATAAAAGTCCTAGACCTGGCCATGGCTCGAACCCTTGGATAAAACCCTTGGGGACCTTCGGATAAAAGGGACGCTACCACTCTGCCAAAATTTAATTAGTTAAAACAAAAATTTTATTAATAGAAATTTTTTTATCTTGTGATAAAAAAAGTTATATAACTTTGATTTTTTCTCTTCGTATGTTTATAATTTATAGTAAAAATGATAAAACCTAAAAATTTTTCTTGTTAACTTCTAATATTTTTCTTTTTTTTAATAAATATAACTTGGCAGCCAAGTTTTACCAATTTTTAATGAAATTAGTAAAACTTGGTTAAAGTAGTTAAATTGGTTATGATAATATTTCTAAAAATTAGCGTTCGTCAATTTTTATATTTATGTTTAAAAATAATAAATATATAAGTTCATTATCTCATAGAACCACAAAGCACACACGATTTAATTAATATGTACGTAATTCGTAATATAAAGTTTTAATTAGATCTGAATTATTTTAATTTCCTCATAAGTACTGTTAGACATAACCGAAATTTTATGAAATTAGGTCTCCATGGATTAATTTAAATCACTAGATTATCAGTCCAATTAAATATCGGGAAAAGAGTTTTAGAGTACGTGATTAAAATTCCAAGCCTGATTGGGTATAAGTTGTACAACCTTCTGGAGGGAAGGTAGAGACAATACCACTCCACCATGAATGTCTGCTATAATAATGAAAATTAAATCTATTAGTCTGTTATTATTTGATCCAATATTATAATAAAATCATTGTTATAATTAGTTTTTTCTTTTTTTTTTACATCTTTGTACGAAGAAAAGAAAGTATTGTGATCGCGAAAAAGTTCGGTTTCCAGATTTCAACGGAAATAGTCATTCTGACCATTCCTGAATCCATTTTGACTACTTTCGGCGTGATGTCTGTACGTACGTACGTATGTATCTCGCTAGCATAACAAAAAAGATTAGCCGTAGGATGTTGAAATTTTGGATTTAGGACTGTTGTAACATCTAGTTGCGCACCTTCCCTTTTGGTTGCAATCAACTGGACCAAAAGTGTCCAAAAAAGAATAAATTACAAAAAAATGTTGGACTTTGGACTTTTTCTTAACTGCAGTAATAAGCCCTCATTGAAAGCTTTTCAACGATATATCATAAGTGGTTCTTGTTTTCATTGGTTCCAGAGTTATAGCCAAATAAAATTTTAATTAATGAAATATTTGGATGTTACAAGGGGAAGGCACATCGATTCGAATCCGACTTCGTCTCTTTTTTTAACTTCTTTTTTTATTTAAATATATTGATTTAATAATAATTATTAACCTCTGATGGTAAAAGGTTTTAGAATAAATAATTATTCAATAATCATTAAAAAAATGAAGAAAAATATCGAACATTTTTATTGAAATAAAATTCTATGTACTTCCCGTCTTCCACTTTAAAAAAAGTGTATATATGTAATTTAATAGGTGTACAAGGAAGTCATGTGGTGTCCACATCAGATTTTTAATATTATGATTATAAAATAATTTCGCCAAGTACGTTAATATTGTATGTTCTAATGTTTTATGTTATGATCAGTTATTTATAAATTTATTATTTCACATCTAATCGTAATGTTTTTCTCATTAGAATACGTTTTAAGTGCGTATCCCTGGACGTAAAACACGTAACATATATTTTACAGAATTCATATAATTGTAGGAGGATCTTAATTGTAGCAGGATATATTTTAAATATTCAAAGTTTTCTCATAACGATACAAAATTATCAATGAATTTTTTGTTTTGTTATGGTAATTCATTTAATTATTTTGAAATAAGTATTCTCTGATAAAATATGTACATAGAAAAAGCTGACAACACACAGTAGTAGGACGTTTCCGTCACGCGGCTAAAACCGCTTTCCCGGAAAGTCCTACAACTGTGGGTTGTTTCTGATGCACGGCTTACACACACAACTTAATTTGAATATTTATCATTTTATTTAAATTAAATATATATATATTTTTTTTTATTTATTTAATTCAATGATAATTATAACAAAATCGCGCGCATGCATACCGTATTCAATTCGCGCGGGTGTGGCGGTACTAGGTACGTCGGTCGGCACCAACTAAATTAAAGTTATTTCACAACTTAGATAAAACAAATTCGCTTGTACGGTCGGCAGACTGGTGTAACCGTGAAGCTTAACGCACCAGGTTCCAAGTTAACCGGGCGATCGAGTGAGACTCAGCCAGACCGAGTAAAATTTTTACCCTTTAAATATTATTTATTTATTTAATTCTACTGTTCACCTGTGACGTCACAACATAGCAGTAGTTTAGAGCATATTTGGGGATGTGGGTGAAATTTTGAAAAAAAAATTTTTGGTTGCAAATATCGTTATTTTTTAATTGTTAACAAATATGCCGAAGAAAAATAAGATGAAATCTTAGAAAAAATAGACAAAATATCAAGATAATAAGGGTAACTTTGCTCTATAATCTCAACCGCTTGATCTTTTAAGTTGAAAATTTAACTCCATCAATTCCCCATGTATATTACCAGTGTATGTAATCTGACCAAATTTGGCCAAAATCTAGTAGTTTTGGAGATATGAGGTAATTTATATGACAACATCGAAAGCACACGTACTAACGAACATTTTCAATCGGTTCCTTGGGTGTCAAAACGTCAAGATCCGGTGAAAACCGCATTTACCCAAATTGACAGATTACAATTGTGTCCCTTCTACAGCTATAGCGCTATCTAGAAGGGAAAATAAAATAAATATGATTATTTTGTAGGTGTTATTCATTTGTTTTCTGTAATCATTATTTTAATAGATTTTAAAGGAACTTTTAAAAAATGTTACATGATAAATGAAGTAATACTTAGTGAAGGTCCTGGAGGGATTTCTTCAGAGGATGAGATGAATGATTTGTAGCGTCTGTAAAATTTCACGCCTGATCGGGATTCGAACCCGGAACCTCCGAACGAAAGGTCAACACGCTATCACTCTTAAGAAACTTAAAGACAACTGTATAAGCTTGAAGAAATACTAGTTATAAATATATATTACCGCGTGCCTGAAAAATTTAGCTCAGGTTTGATTGTTTTCTCTGTATATTTATCTTTGTATTTATGTTTTTATTTCTATCAACTCGGAGGTTTCTTTGCCTTTTTATTTTTCCGATAGGTCGTAAGTAACAATTTTTTAGATTTATTTAATTTTTAAACAAAATTTAATTTGAAAAACATAGACTGTTAAAAAGTTGTAAAGTAGTATTTTCCTGGCATAATAGCTCTAGAAATATGCTGCAAGGTGGGGAAAGTATAGTAGTAATAAATGGAGTATGGGGTGTTATGCATTTCTCGTCATTTCATGACCCATTTTTGGATCACCATAAAACAAAAAAAGGAAGGTAATATTTGTGAATAGTATGTTTGTACGTGTATGTGTATGTTTGAAGCTTAGTGACTTTTGTCTGGATAAAGCGATTTTAAGGAAATTAGTTTATGGAGACTTTATGTTAATATGGGGCGATTTGTTGGTAAAGTTTTGGGATCAATATCTCCAAACGATGGGGTACATACTTTTTTGGGGGTCGGTTTTCTCAAAACTTTGCAAAATAATTCCAATTTATTTTAAGCTCAGTACATGTGTGCATACTTATCTTACCATTTCTAAAAAAAAAATCATTTGCCCAAAAATTCCCCTTTCCTGTGAATTGCAATACCTAACTTTTTTAATTTATTGAATAATTTTTTAAATTTTTTTTATGTCTTCCTAAGCATAGTTGTGCAAGTAATCAAAAAATAAATAAAAATAAAAATACTTGGGGTCAATTTAGGGTAGGAGAGTTGATCAGCGTTTAACAATTTTTTTTTTAATTTTTCAAAACTATTTTGGTTTATTTAAATAATAAACTTTTACTAATAATCTTAAAATAAAATTTCATCATAATCCATCCCCCATCCACAAAAAAGAAATCTTAGTTTAATTTTTGTTGGTCGTGTATTTTTTAATGGATTTAAAAAAAAGTTTCTTCTTTTTAACATACTAAACGGAGAAAAATAAAATAAATTTCTGGGAAGGTAATTTTGGAAAGGGTATCAGAAAAAAATAATAGAATACCGATTTTTGTATTTTTTTTAACTTTTTTTTTTTATTTTTCCAAACACAATGATAATTTTACTATAAAACTACATCATAAATTACCAACAACCAAAAAAAAAAAATCTTTCGTAATTTTTTTTATGTATAATTTTTTTTCTATATAACAATAAATAAACATTGCTGGGAAAGTATTACAACTTTTCTGTCAGCTGAACAGCTGACTTAATCACTGGGAAAAATTCTAAGATTTAAAAAAGTAATAAAACTTATCCAATTCTTTTTTATATTTTGACGTTTTGAAGTTAGTACTAAGTTAATGATCAGTACTGGTTTGGTATTTGTTTTGATTTTATTTCAATTACAGACTGCAATTAATAACTATTTATATTGTTTCCTTACACTTTTTTAAGAAAAATTTTCTTATTGTTTGAATTACTTTCGGAAGAATTATTTCAAATGGATAATTTTAGTTTCACTGGGATACTTATATTTTAAAATAAAAATAAATTTAAAACAAAATAAATATTTAACAATCACAAAAATTTGTAAAACCTCGAAAAACCTCCTTCCCCGATCAACAGAAGTCATCTTAACTCGGCTAAGGATTGGACACACCAGGCCTACCCACACTCAACTATTTGGCTCTTCTCAGAAGATCTGCGAGGCTTGCAAGGTCAAATGGTCCGTGCACCATCTGCTCTTTGATTCACCAACTTTGGAACCATCCAACAAAACTTAGACTTGGGTTCGAATATGAAATTTCTGTTAAACCAGAACGAAGGTATAAAACGTCTGTTGCGGTTCCACTCCTACAATGGAATGAAGAATACGATTTAGTGATTTTTGTCTTATTTATGTATTTTATTTTGTATTTATTGTCGTCACTTGTCTATGTTTATTATTTATTGTTCCTGTTTCTTTATTGTTTAGCTTGTAACACTACATGATGTAGTCGCTAATGACTGTAATTGTTGAAGCAACTAAATAAAAGCATTAAAAAAAAAGTTAGAAAACGTATTATTAAATTGTGGATACTGGTATATAAATATACTTTAAATTTCGACTTTCTATTTTATTGATTTATTTTTTTTTTATTCATTCCCAAATTACGAGTCAGTATATTGTAAGGTATATTGTATTGTTAAATATTTATTTTATTTTTGGACCCAACTTTAAAAAAAGAGAAATTGAAAAAATTGAGTAGTGTATATTTTTAACCATTTTTTTAACATTGCTTTGTTGGAGTTTAGGGTATTTAAGTTAGCAGTTTTTTAAACAACTTCTTTTTAGTGCGCTATATTTTCATTAACATCCTTCAGTGACGTTTAAAGCCGGGTTTTAAAATAGAAAGTTATGTATAATTAAATACCTTATTACGTTAATTTAGGTAATAAAGTATATTATTAAATGTGTATTATAATAATAATATTTTATTACGTAAACTGGAATTTACATCTATTTTTTTTTTTATTTTTTATAATCGTTTACTTAAGTAAAATATTCTTATTTAGTATTTTGCTTTAAATTTTGTTTTTCATATTTTTAAGTTATACTTCGGGGAAAATAAAGAAAACCATTATAAATGCTTGACTATGAGAAACTATTGCAGAATAGTACGGTAATCCATAAATATTGATATGTGAATATATTCATTCTAATCTCTCCGCCTTCTATGTTGATGAGTTCTGTTATATTCACTATCTTCTGATGTATTCTGCATTGTATAAAACGTAATAAAAAGTTTGTGTATTGTTCTCTTATGTTCAAATACGAAACGAACATTAAAATATTGTAAAACATGGTTTTGTAAAACTTTATTTATATCTCTAGATACAAAAATATCAGATTTATTAGAATATATGCTTATATTGAATGCATTTATCGATATTTGTATCAACTATTATTTTGTTCTGTTAATTGAGTTCAGATATTTTTAGTTTGAAATTTTTGTCATACAACTGTTATCATTGGTTTAAAATTAACAAACAGCGAAAGTGTCCGTAAAAAATAAAATAAAATTTGAATTTATTAAGATTTATATTCAACCCCCCGGGTTAGTGGTAAAACTGGCCATCGTAAATCAGCTGATTTCGAAGTCAAAAGTTCTAAGGTTCAAATCCTAATAAAGGTAGTTATTTTTATTACGATTTGAGTACTGGATCGTGGATAACAATTTTCTTTAGTTTTTGGTCGGGTTCAATTAATTACCCATCTCAAGAATGATTGATCTGATTCTGTTCAAAACTAAACATTTTGCGGTACGTTTGTAGTTACACTCCAGTCACTAGTATTTTAATTGTTAATGTGAGTATAAAAATAAAATTTAAAAAAGGATTATTATTGTATGAGAAAAAAATATTAATTCAGAAAGTTCTATTTTAATATTGACTTTCATCAAAGGGAAGGTCCTTGAATAGATTTATACAGGATCTGGGGGGGGGGGGGAAGGTATGACTCTCCTTCGTTTTTAAGGGTAACGGTAGCTCGAATATTCTCCAAACATATAAATCTAAACCAATATTTGTTTCGGTTCCCCCTGGCAGCTGATGAGCTGTGCTTCTGTGGGGAGGTCCAGTCGAACAAAGCCATGATGTTCGACTGCTCATCTCTTGTGGAGGGGCGGAGGGGCAGAATTCAAGCCGCCCTGGAAATTAGAGATCAGGGGGAAAATTGGCCACTCACAAGCGGCGACTCAACGTCGGACCGTGTGGGAGTTCCTTGATACGGTTGCTTCGTTCAACCGACATCAGTAGTTTTCCTAAGCGATGTTTTTCTAAGCATCAGTAGTTTTACCGCGCTGCTGTAGGAAGCTAACCGAGAGATATGGCTGGCTTCCAGCCAGATTAAGACTCCAAGTGCTTTAATGGTGGATGGTACTTGCTCAGGCATTCAGCAGCCTATTCGTGGCAGCGAATTTCTGTCTTTGAAGAGATAAATTTAATTATTGATAGTCATATGTTTTAGTAGTTGATGGGGAGCGCGTAGCCATTTTTGTGATATATGACAAGCGACTTGTGTGGGACACGCAAGCGACTGGTGTATGGTACCACGCTTATTCCGCTCACGCTTTTAGGGTTAGCTCTAGGAGCTAGGACAATGGTCGCTAAACTGTTTCGAGTCTCAGTAGCCGTTTCTTATGCTTTAGAGCGACCGAATGGGGTGGTGACGGGAGAAATGCCAAGCAAAAAAATAAAACTGACTTTCATTAGTCTATATAAATAAAAATGTAAATGTTTGTTTGTTCAATATCTTAAATCTTCGAAAGTTCTTTACCGATTACTTTTAAAAAAATTGACACAACGTTGCATTCAAATACGCGCGTGTTTTTATATATCTACTATTTACATACTTAAGATGTCACACGTGTGACTGGTAAAACCATGCTTTTTTTTAAAATAACAGCGCTATTTGTTGGACGTAAAAGCAGCACACGCTGTACTAAATATTATACGATTACATTTCAATGTTTCCGATATTTTTTTTATCAAAAAATCTGACGTGGACACTACATGACTTCCTTGTACGCCTGTTGAATTATAAATCACATTTTTTGCTGCACTTCATTTAAACATATTTCATTTGAAAATGAGATACGTTCCTCTCTAATAAAGTGGTCAGTTACTCAGTTGCTGAAATATTATTTTTTTTTAATATCAAATATTTATAAAACAATCTTACATGAAATATTATAAGAATATTAATGTTATATTATTTATAGGATAGAGTAAAAGTCCCTTTATTACTCATATTACTAGATCAGAAAATGTTAAACCAAAGAAAGAATAAAAGAAAAGAAAATTGTGTAAACCAAGAAAAATAAACAGGAAATAAAAGAAAATGTTGAAAACAACGAAAGAATAAAAACATCTATAGAAGTTAAAAAATATAATGCGGAAGAAAATGGTAAAACCAAAGAATGAATAAAAAGATTAAGATAAGATGATAAAAAAAAGAGTAAGAAAAGGTTAAGACCAAGGAAATAATAAAAAAAATTAAGAGAGAGAAAATTTAGAAACTAGAGAACGTGTACACACATTAAGATCAGTAGAATTATATCAACCAAATGGTTGGTAACAAAAAACAAACGAAATGATAATCAACCCCGATAATATTCTTAGGAAGAATATTGTCCGACAATATTCTTCAACTAGTAAGAGTAATCAACTAAAAGATAAGAATTTTTTGCAATTTATTAATGATCGGGCATGTATGCCTCAGTGTATATGTTGTTTTTGTGAGGGTCTATTTTTCAGTCATTCTGAATTTAACTTTAATGTAGATGAAATTACACAGAAATAACAGAATAATTAAATAAAATTAAACTAAAAAATCCAAAAATAATAGCATTCTAAATTATAATTTTTAATTAATATTAAATAATCAGATGTTTCACCAAATTTGTTACATATACGCATATATCATAATGCCTATTAAATTACATACACAAATTTTTTAAAGTACATATTTTCATATTTTTTATTGTTTTTATTGAATTATTAATTATTGTAAAACTTTTTTACAATCACGGGTTAATAATTATTAATAAATTAATACATAAAAATAAAAAAAAAACAATAAATTAAAAAAATAGATTAAAAAAGAAGAAAATGTTAAAAAAAAGGATATGAAGTCTGATTCGAACCGAGTGCCGTCCCCTTCTAAGATCCAAATATTTCATAAACTAAAATTTTATTTGGCTATAACTCTGGAACTAATGAAAAAAATAAGTACTACTCATGATATATTGTTGAACAGCTCTCAATGAGGGCTTACTTCTGCAGTTAAGAAAATCCAAATTTCTGGCATTTGAACTTTTTTTGGACACTTTTGGTTCAGTCGATTGCAGTCAAAAGAGAAGGTGCGCAACTAGATATTATAATAGTTTTTGAGTTATGTGAATACATAAGTACAGACGTCACGCCAAAACTAGCCAAAATAGATTGAAGGATGTTTAAAATTGATATTTCCGTTGAAATCTGAAAACCGAAATTTTTCACTTTACTTCCTTTACTTTGTACAAGAAAGTAAAAAGAGAAGGATTGGAAAAGTTATTAAGTGATTTTATATTGTGTAAATGCTTTGAGCGTAATGAAAATCTGACTTGTCCGTTAAACCAACACTCGAAAAAAAAAACCATTAAACATTTAAATCCTATTATTTTTAAACGTATATAAAAATATTATTTTGTTCAAATAAAGCGAAATTAGTTTCAAATTTTTATCAAAACGGTGAACTTTCTGATGAATTTATTGAAATAAATTTAAAAAAATTAGTAACATTTTCCTGAAATGTTAACATTATTTTTATTTTTAATGCTAACCTCATTTGATAAATCTTTAGTATCGTAGAATTAAATCCATCATTGAAAAGAATAAAATATAATTTTAAGTAATAATTCTCTAAAATACGATTAAATAATAAAGGCATTAGCAACCATGTAACATAAAATAATATATTTAAGGAAATACTCGTTAAATAATATATTCTAATATTTGATGTTTATAAAAATAATTAAGTGTTTGTGACAACCGTAGTTATGAGATGTTTGTATAACCGTTGTGAAATAGTGTGACTGGAAACAAGTATGTAAAGCAAACGGATGAAAAACAGAGTAAGAGATATCGATAGGTGAGTAGAGTTGTTTTTGTTCGTAAGAGAGAGAGGGCTGTGTTAGAGAGGAAATGTCTATTGTTTTGTTTAACCTTCTGTGAGTGACGTTAAATCAATGATTGCCTATCGTTCCTTCCCTCTTCACTAATATGGTATATAAAATAATATACCTATATCTAACTTTTATTTTTGAATTATTGTTTATTTATTCCATGCATATTTTTTTGTTAATTTAATTAGTAAATTAAAATTTATACACATTACAATCATTGAATTCCGTTTTAAAGATTTAAAAATATGTTTTAAAATATTACTTAAGTTGAAGAGAAAACATTTATTTTTAAATAGTTATATTCTTATGAGTTAAAACATGTTGAAGAATCAAATTTTAATTGGATTGTGTAAAGAAATAAACCTATTAAATGAGAATGTTGTTAATTGGTCGTAGTTATAATTTTCAAATTACTCCTCTTATCTTATATTTTAATTCTATTAATTGATTTTTGTAATTTTTGTTCATTTTAAAATAATTATGTATATATATATATATATATATATTTTTTTTTTTTACAGCCATTTTAAGCAGAACTCTTAGGTCATATTTCCTTTCTAATAAAATTTTCTGGAGAACTGATAGTTTCCTAAGTGTCGAGAGTGTAGAACTGAAACGTAAAAGATTTTTAATAATAATTACTGTATGAAGTAAAATTTCAATATAAAGAAGTATTAAAAAGATAAAATAAAAGTAAGGATAATAAATTTAAATGTTTTCTTTCACACATTCGAACACTATTTCTGAACCAGATAAGGAAACAAAATAGAATTATGCTGTGTTGAACTACATCATAAGAGTTTCGGGACGTCTCGCCGAAACCAGGAACCGATTCTGGACACCAAAATGAGGAAAAAAAATCATATTGACATAAGTCCTATTTTGCTTTGTTTTCTTTCTGGACGCCATTTTGTGATTTTCAAAAAACATATTTCTTAGGAACGGGTACACCTGCTTTAATTAAATTTGGCAAATTTAGGACTAGTATCTTATTCTATAAAGTAAAATATTTTGAAAACGTCATCTTCAAAATGTCGGGTATCTTAATTTTTTAATCTTCAATATCTTTGTAATTATTTGCTTGGTCAAATATTTTATTTTATAAAATTTATTCAGTATTTTATTTTAAACAAAATGACACCTTATTTGTAGAAATCTGTTGACAAATAATCGAGTTATTGCAGACAATAAACCCAGTAGTATGCTTGCGCACCGTAACGCAAGCTGTTAATTTGTTCACTGTTTTTATTTTTTCCAATAAATGAAATAAAAATTATTATTAATAAATAATAATAATCTATATAAATAAAAATGTAAATGTTCTTTTGTTCAAAATCTTAAATCTCCGAAAATTCTTCACCGATTGCTTTGAAATTTTGACACAACGTTGCATTCGAATACGCGCGTTTTGTTATATACCTACTATTTATATATCTAGATGTCACACCTCTGACAGGTAAAAACATTCTTTTTTGAAAAACAGCTTTATCTGTTGGACGTAAAAGCAAAACACACTATACTTAATATTTTATGATTCCATTTCAATGTTTCCGATATGTGTGTCCGCTATAGACTAAAAAACTACTGGACCTATTTACAAGCGGGTAAAAAGGGAGAAAGGGAAAAATCGGAAAAGCTAAAGGGGAAGAAGGAGAAAATGGGAAAAAGAAAAAAGTAGAAATGGGGAAAAAGGAAGTGGAAAGGAAAAAAGAAAAGGGGAAAGGGGAAATGGAAATAAGGGAAAGAGAAGTAGAAAGGGATATGTGAAGGTAAGGGGAAAATTGTAGAAAGGGAATACTGTAAAAATAAAAAATGAGGAAATGAAAAGGGGAATGGAAAGGGGAGGAAGGGAAAGGGAGAAATGGTAAAAGGGAAAGGTTAAATTTTGTGAAGTTCCGTTATCTTAATTTTATTAATGTTTTATCAAACTTTCAACTATATTCATTTAATATAGATTAAATGAACATAGTTGAAAGTTATATATATATATAACATACTAAAATCAAACAATAGCGAAGAATTGCCAGATCTGCTAGTAAATTAATAAAAATTATCAGCTTGCATTACGTTGTGCAAGCGTATTGCTGGATTGATTGCAATAATTCGATTGTTTTTCAACGGATTTTTACAAATGAGGAGTCATTTTGTTCAAAATGAAATGTATAAAAATTTTGCGATTAGTAAAAATTTGATAAAACAAATTATTATAAAGATATTGAAGATTAAAAAATTACGGTGACCGCTATTTTTAAATTATTGAAGGTGACGTCAAAATATTTTTACATTGTAGAATAAAAGACTAGTCTTAGATTTGAAAAATTTAATTAAAGTACTTTTACCCGTTATGAGAAATTATTTTTTTGTTGAAAAACACAAAATGGCGTCCAGAAGGAAAACAAAGCAAAATAGGATTTATATCGATATGAACTTTTTAGTTTCTTTGCTCATTTTGGTGTCCTGAATCAGTTCTTCGGCGAACTTCCCGAATACGTCCAGGAACACTCCGTATATCAAACGATAAACCAATCACATCATAGATTGTGTATCTGATAATCCAAATAAGTAACAGCCGATATCGTATTCCCCACCACTTGTAATTAAACTCCACCTACTTACTAACACGAGTATTTCAAACAAGTCATTTCATTATCACCACTTACAGTTAAATGTTGCTTCATCTTCATTCTTACTTATGAGATAATATGGAGGATTGGTGACATACTCGAATGTACTTAAAAAAATATCCGTTTTTTTTTTATACAGCTGCTGCACAGTTTATTATAATTTTTGCAGATAGGTTAACAAAGTAACATTTTAAATATTAATACGTATATATATATTTATTTATTTGTTAATAATATAGCGTTTTGTTGGCAGTTGATTCAAACCTGTCCTGTTTTTTATTTAATCTACTTAAGACATCACTCTTCCACTGTACCCATAATTCTTTTCTTATCGTCATAATACACTTCACTCATTCATTCTCGTTTTAATTTATATTATCCCCTGTTGAATCCATAGAAACTTTCTGCTTGAATCCTTTATGTTAAAAATATATATTTACCTAGAACTTATTATTGTTGCTTATTCAAGAGTAAATTCAGTGAATTTAATATTCTTTTCAAATACGGATTTATTTATTCAAA
Source organism: Lycorma delicatula (assembly GCF_047948215.1). Classification (NCBI taxonomy): domain Eukaryota; kingdom Metazoa; phylum Arthropoda; class Insecta; order Hemiptera; family Fulgoridae; genus Lycorma; species Lycorma delicatula. The sequence continues at coordinate 40,908,727 of NC_134464.1, forward strand.
GATTTTAAACCAATAATACTGTCTCATCATTAATCTGTCTTACGAGGCATACATACCGTTACAATTCTGTTTACTTAAGATATTATATTTATTTCTGTTGATCTATTTAATAATAAATACTAGCATTGCAGTTAGTTTTTATTAGACAGCTAAAGTTCGCTTGTAAAGAAAAACTTTTCATCTAACTTATGTAGTTATTTTTTATTGTGAATATCATATTATACGAATATATAGTTAACTAGTTGGCTTGTAAAGAAAAAGAACTCATGTAAGTTATATCGTTGTATTTTTATTGTGAATATCATATTATATGAATACATAGTTAACAAACTAAAAAACTTCTTTAAGGTTACCAATCTTATCATTAGCTTCTACAAACATACTGGATTAATAGATACGGATTATCTCGTATTATGGAGTCGAATTTATTTGATATAGTTTATTAGATATCATTAATTCAAAAGCCAGTTAAAACATATATGATACCTAATTTGATCCATTAACGAAATGGCGTGTCATCTTTATATCTAATTTATAGGTATGGTTTATTAGAAAAAAGATTACATCTACTCACTTTACTATCCACCAGATCCTAAAAAACATTCTAGTATTCCATATTTAACAATATTATTACCTGAAAAGTTACTATAATTAGTTCTGAAAAGTCTGAAGTTTCCATAATACAAATTAACACAATTTACGCAAGAGCGTGCACAAGCACACTTTCGTAAAACTTAACCTAATGACGTTAAAACCTTCGAGTTAAGTTGCGTAAAGTTGAGTTGACTTGTTAAACAAAAACGCTGTCTTCAACTTTGAACATGTACAGAACGTCTTATAAAATGAAGACTGAGCCAATCTTATATAATTTCTATTTAACCATTGTAATGAAATGGAAGATATAATTTAATACTTTCAAGAAAAAAGATAATAATTTTGAAATAAATTTTCAATATGATTTTACTGACATAGGTTAAAAAAAATATACATATAAATGAAACATTGAAAATAAATTAACAGTACATTAAAAATGATTTCTTTATTACGTAAGGTTTCATGATAAATTTTAGTAAAACGAAGTGATTGGTGGAAAAGGAGATGACTTGACTACAGATGGGAATATCATCGAGGAATGCGAAGACTTTAAGTACCTTGGCTCTATAATATCAAGGAAGGAAATAGTGTAAAAGATATAAGTCATACTGTAGCTTTGGGAAGGATGACTATCCAGAAGAGCAATTCTTTATGGTGGTCTGAAGGGATACGGAAAGCAACTAAGTATAGGTTGTAAAAGAGAGTTACTGAGCATTTTATTGTACGGGTCTAAAGCTTGGAAAATTAGAAAAAGAAATGGGGGAAGGAAGGTTGTCGGCTGTGGAGATGAATATGCTGGGCAGAAGTTGTGGAATTTCTAGAATGTGATGCGTGAGAAATGAGAAGATCTGAAGTGAAGAATTGGTACAACCGTACAGTGTTGTTTTGGAGGGAAGAAGACTACAACCGTACAGGTATGTTCAGAGAATAGAGGAGTATAGATGGCCTAGGAGAATGTTGGAATGGACTCCAGGTATGAGGAGGGAACGTGGACGACCTCAAAGAGATGAATGTCTGGACTGATGGAGGCGATGGAGAGAAGGAATTTGGAGAAGGAAAGTTGTCGGGATAGCAGAATTTGTTGTTTGGAATATGAGAGACGATCTTTATAGCTGTAAACACCCACCTAGAAGAAGTAGTTGAAATATGAATTAACGTGAAGCAGAGCAAATTATTATGTGATCTTGAAATGGTTTTATCGTGTAATATAGGATGTATAACACAATATTAATGAAAGATATTATGAAATATTAATAACGGATTGAAGAAAACAAAAAAGAACGTTAAAATCATGAATCAACGTCTTTGGCTAAAGATTCAACGAACAACCAGATAATGCAGGTAATAGAGATAAATGAAAAAATATATTACAGATGTGAATGAATAATTAATGGATTATGTTTTTGTATGAAGTATGTGTGAAATGTAATGCGCTCTGAAATTTAACAAGGTAGAACCAAGTGTTGCACAAAATGGAAGATTCTGCCATCTTGTAATTTCATTCATTTACTACTAACGTTCTAAAACACTTTGACCCACGTTCTCTCATTTTTATCATTTACCATTATTATGGAGTCGACTGCACGTTGTACGTCATTGCGTCTAAAACAACGTGCTGTAATTGAATTTTTAACAGCGGAAAAGGGAACAATAGTGACATCCATCGTCGTCTAAAAGCAATTTATGGTGATGATATTGTTGATCGAAGTACTGTAAGTAAGTGGGCAATAAAATTTCGTGAATCAGAAGCCGGTAAAACAAAGAATAAGATCACTTTTGTACGGTTGACCAGTTTCTGTGACTGATAAGTAGTACTAAAAGGTGATGGATGAATTGATTCAAAATGACCATCACATAACACAACAACACCTTACGAGACGTGTGTCGTGTACGGCAATCCACGGAACTGATAATTCTTCAATACGATAATGCTCGGCCATCCACATTGCGTGCAACTACCTAGACTCTTGTAAAGTTGAAATTTGAACTTATTCCACACTTTTTGTATTCTACAGAATTGATGCCCTCGATTTTCGCTTCTTACCACAACTAAAGAGTGATATAAGAGACATTTATTTCACCACTTATGTGATGAACTGCATGATAACCTGAGGTCATTGATCAAAGAAAGACCGCCAGAATTCTTCATTTGTGGTGTAAGAAATTGGTGCATCTTTCGGTGAAATTTATAACTGTAAATGATGACTAAATGGAAAAGTAAATTTACGGTTTTGTAGAAAATAGATTGTATAATTATGAGATGCTTTGTTTTATTAGATTATTTCTTCTCATTTGCGAGTAATAAGGGAGTGTGCATTGCATTTTATTCACCCCTTTTATATATTAGGTAAATTTCATAAGAAAGCTACCTACTGTAATGGGTACCATGATTCGACTTCCGGAAAATTTAGACTTATCTTCGCGTTTCACATCCCCCAGGCCCCAAAATCACTGTCAGTTCAAAAGTTTATATCTCACTTTCTTGTAGACATGAAAACTACCGTAATTTTGCGCTAATCACTTTCAAATTGATACATAAAATATAACGACCCAAAATATTGATGGAATTTATTAATGGGCAAAATCAGACCATAGAGGTGGAAATGGGTAGGCTTTGTCGAAAAAAAATTGTTTAACTTTCTTATTAAGTAAATTATCGAATCCATTTAAAGTTCCTACTATTCTTTGGATAAGGACCTAAAACTTACCTAAGTAAAGTTTTATGATATCACCAACCTTTGGCCCAGGGAATGGAAAAAATGGGTTTTTGAAGACAAAATACCTCCCTTAATAGGTACAATATCGAATCGGTTTAAAATATCATTAGTCCTCTAAATATTACCTAAAACGGTTGTCTGAAACAATTTTTGATAAACGCCTGTTTCCGTAGCAATATTTTGTATACGAAATTGAAATTATCGAATGCTAAACATTTGAAATTGTTTTTCACATGCAAAATTGTCGTATTGAGTAAATTTGAAGTTTTTCTCAACTTTAAGCTGAAAATCTCTTTTATTCCCTATTTAACACTGATGAAATCTAACTTCGCCTTCCGGCGTTCTGAATGGAATTTTTTTCTAATATATATTTGGTTGGGAAAAAACTCAGTTTTGAGGATATTTTTACTCACTAATAATAATATTTGATTAATCACTAGAATGGATACCAAGTTTATTTTAACTTTTGTTTGTGACATGTTATAAAGTGTTCTGACAAACGAACGATCAAACACGATTTCCGTGATTTATATGAAATCTTAACATTAACTTCTTTGCTACTAGTCTGAATAATATAATCCTTACGATTAATCTTAAAATTTTTCATTTCAAAATAAATCAATACTGCTTTTGGATAGAATATCTGTCACCTCTCTTTTACTGAGTTATCGCCTATGGTTATTCTTTGTAAATATTTTTTTCTTGTATACTTGTACATTGTAAAGTTTTTTTTTGAACTGAAAAGTAAAAAAAAAGTACAAAATAATTAATGGAAATATATGGAGGAAATGTTTCTTCCTTAGCTATCAGTTAATAATGTTCACCGTACTTAAAAACATTGTTTACGAATTACAAATAAAGCAAAATTATTTTCGGTATTGACTACATATTCCACAATTTATTACGGATTGAACATTCTGTTTTCAACGAATTTTCTATACGTTTTGAGGTTTACGATAATACCATTCATATATAAAATTTTGTGGTTCGAAAATCTTAGATAAATTCATTGTTTTTGCTCAAAATCTGCAAACCTATTTAATTTCGTTAAAATTTAAATATGCTGTAGTAGTGTATCTGATGTGCAAGTAAATATTTGATGAAAATTTATTGAATCGTTCTTCCGTTACGCTCATTTTAAGATTGACAACAAACTACGTAATCTCAATTTCAGGTTATGTTGATTTCGTATTGGTATATTTTGCATTCGCGCGTATACAGTGATAACAGTAGTGAGTAGTTTTAAGGAGGGAAAATCTACCTGTTGTACAGTAAAAAAAAAAAATTGTGGAAATTTTTTTTAGTGATTTTTATTCTATGGAATGTGCTCTTTTTTACTGTGTAATTATTTCTCTTCTCCGTTGATCACAAAAATTTAAATAAAATATAAGCCTATTTCCATGGTAATATTTTGTATTTTCTGTGTAAAATACGAAGTTCAAAAATTTGTAGCTATCGATTGAAAAATGATAGAAATACGAATATTTCGCCATTTTAAACCTCATTCTTCTTACTTAACATTTCATCCTACAGGTTACGCCACTTTGAAGTTCATAGGACATTGCTAAAACCGTGTAATACCATTTTATAACTGATTATCTTATGCAATCTTTAATATTTGTTTCCCGAGAACTTTAATTTCTCTGTTTCGTTAACGTTAAAAAAATCATAACATTTCTTTTAACTGAGATATCTGCATGATGTTTTTACACATTGTACAGAAAATATGTGTCTACATAGTAAGTATATGATAATTCTCTTGTATGTACGCTTAAGAGACGGGGTTGAAATTATAATGGTGATGAGTTTTTGTTTAAAAAATTTGTGACAAAAATTCTACAAGATGTATTTTTTTGTGTACACACACGGCAGTAGACACTGATTTTCTCTTTATATTGTTTTTTTTTGTATGTTTTTATCTTTAGTAACAAATGAGATACATTGATTCCTATCCGGAACAGTTTTTTCAACCCAACCCCCCTTTTTTAGGTGTTGTAGTGAATGTAATTATCTGAAAATTTAGAAAAGTACTCTTCACTGTAAGTTAAATAAACTGACCAAGTATAAACGTTCTATTCCCAGTTTTAAAGAAAAAATCTTTTTGGATATACTCCCTCGTTTTAAACTTTATGCTTGTGTGTAGGCTATAATCGTTAATCGAGCGTATGTAGTTGTCCTTTGAAAATCAGTGCGTTTCCGTCTGCAAAATATTAAGGGCGTCGGAAATAAAAAATTGTCTTCTTGCGCATAACTGCGCAGGGTTTGTTTTCCATTTAAATTTCGTGATTTTTTTTAAGTGTTGAAAATTTACTTTTGAAATTTAAATATTATAATTTGTATTTCTATTTTCATTTACATCGTGTCATTAAAATATTATTATTAAAATAATAATTATCATTATTTTTAAAGTTATAAAAATAATCCGCTGATATCTCCGTGGTGGAGCAGTAGCGTCTCGGGCTTACATCCGAAGATCTCAGATTTTCTAAATCCGAGATTTGGAAATGAAGAATGAGATGCCAAATGGAGATTTTTCATACTCCACAAATTTTCATCTTCATATTCTCAGTATAAACTTCTTTTTGTAACCTTGTAAGATGAATTAATTCATCATTTAAAAATAGGTCGTATACAATCTCTTTCGTAGTTCTCTCTTTTATTAAAGAGCTAATTTTATTAAAATACGTTATTTTATACAAGTAACGTATATCCATTTTGAAACATCATTAAATCATTATATCATTGCTTGTTGGGGTCGCACAAGAAATAAAAATAGCCGCTGGTAGCACCACAAAATTATTTTATTTTGATTATTAATCGGTCACTACCGAATGAAACACACTGCAACAATGTTCGTACTTGATCTGCATAATACAACGTCTTGACACCAACAACAATGACCATAACCTATCCACACACACTCCAAGGACACAACATTACTGTTTATCTAATCACATTATAATGTAATGTTTATATCTAAAATAATTTTTAATAAAAGGGCTGCCGATCTCCTAGGTGGAGTGGTAGCGTCTTAGCCTTTCATCCGGAGGTCCTGGGTTCGAATCCCGGTCAGGCATGCCATTTTTCATACGATACGAATTTCCATTCTCATAGGGCAGAATGATCAAAGCAGTCGATGCCCCTTATCTCAAAACAATATAAAAAATAAAAATATAATGACCGTGCTATGTTTCATCTTTTAAATTATTTTAATTAACTCATTAAACCTAAAGTAATAAAAATTGATAATTTTAATTAGTGAATATTTTGTTAATTAATATCCTTACTATCATTAAAAATGTACTGTTACATTCATCTCGTATTTCACTGAAATATCAAATGAAAAGAATAGTGATTTTATATTAGTATTATTTCTATTGAAAATTAATAATAAAGAAATTTCTGTGCTTAACGTCATCGCCTTTGATTTGTTAAAAGTGAAATGTTAGATTAATTAATTATCAGAAAATTCTTACATAATTTCTTTTATCTCAGTATTTATGTATAGTCTTCAATCGTCTTTTTATTTTCGTTATATTTTAATAATAATTAGTATCTTTAATTTTTATGTTCTTTTCTAGTTTATTTGTTTAAATTTTGATCGGTATAAACTTTTTTAATTCTTGTTTTCATTGTAAAAACTTAAGTTCAATCTTTAAATATTTAACGTTTATAATCTCTTATTAAAAATATTAAAAAGATTTTCAATGAATTAATTTCTCATACATGGTACCGCTGATATATTAAATGAATAAATTAACAATTAATATAATCCACCTTACCAGCACGTTGATATGTACTCTACATTTTTGGGCTTAATTGGAAGCCATCATCAGGAGTTAAAATTTAATACATTTAAAGTCAAAAGTTTAAAAAAATCATAGTTAAAAATTTAAAAACAGTCATGACTGTTCCCGTCCAAAGAGTATATTAGTAGGACCGGGATATATTAATTGTTAATTTTTTTTCCTTTCTCCTTTCTCCTCCTCTTTTCGTTTATTAGGATCTCATTAAAATACTGCAGGAATTATTTAGCGTAAGGCACCAAAACACAACACCAATTACAATAAAAAATTACAAACAAAGATTTAACAAATTAATATGTGCTACTGATTCTAGAGTCGCCATCAGGAAATCTTCAGGATTTCCTTCATAAGCTGTCCTAGGGCAAACTTCTGTGATGTGTTTAACAGTTTGATTTTCACCACACTCATAAAGGGGCGTCGGTGTTTTACCCCATTTATGCAGGAAATAGGGGCACCTACCACGCTGAGTTCGTATTCTGTTTAGCGTTGACCATGTCTTACGTGACAAGTCAAAACCCGGCGGCCTTTGAGTAATACATGAGATTTGGTAATTCTGCTTTGTGGTCCATTCTTGACGCCAGGCGTCAGTTAGGTTAAATTCGTCCTCTGGGGCAGCAATTACTGTTTTGACAGGTTGCTTTCTAGATCGAAGGCGACCACGATTGGCATCCTCAATGTCCTCATGTATTGGTAGGTTTCGATTGTCCGTAATCTTCTTGTACTCTCTTACAAGAGAGTTCATGAATTTTCAAAACTCTTGAATTTATAGAAATCTAATTTTATTTTACGTTTGTTAATTCCTTAATTAAATACCCTTAATTAAAAATATCTGCACTCTTTTCAGCCAGTAATTTAAAAAGCACACAATTTTCATTAAATTTTTCACATGTATAGAATTTGAGACTATGTGAACAATGAAATTAAAGACGAACAAAAGTTTCTTCAAAATAGATATCCTACTATTTTTTTTTTATGTTACAGCTATTTTTTAATCTAATTCTATTTTCAACTGTAATATACAAAAAATATCAAAAATAAAAATTTGGCTGTTAATGGCTTAAAAGATTATTAATTTCTGTTTCTATGAACTTTAGAAAAATTAACAACACAGTTAACCTTGTATTAACAAGTATAACGTATGAATCCGTTTAATCAGTCAGTCGTATTTAGTCAATGCTGTTATGAGACAAAACTTAATTTCCGCATTTCGTCTTATTTTATTTATTAATATAAAAAAACTTTAAAAATTTATTATTGTTCGCTTTTAAAATTTTATTCCTTCTTTATTAATTCAAAAATATTATAACATTTCACTAACGGAGTGCAAAAGTATTTCCCAATAGCCCATCAAAATTACGACATTCTGAATAGCATTTTTTCTAAATTAAAATCGCCGATAGAAAAAATCAACAAGCCAACGTAGTATACAGCGTTCCGTGTAAAGATTGTAACGCTGTATACATTGGACAAACATTTCAATACCATAAAAAAAGAATAGAAGCCCATAAATATAGAAAAAAGAAAGTGACAGTGCTCACAAAACATATAATAGAATATAAACACTCGTTTGATTTCAACATCACCAAAATATTAGACAAAGAACAAAATACACATAAAAGGACCATTGTAGAAATAATATAAATCAAGAAAAATACAAACGCTGTTAACAATAGAACGGACATAAACTGATTAAGCAACATATATGTTAATTTAATTTAACAAAATCATATTTATATTGTAAATTTAGTTTTAATAAAAATAATGTTTAATGTTTGTAATTTTTGAGAAAAATATGTGCGCTGTAAAGGTTTCAATACACAGGATATAACAATCAGGTTATATAGAGATATGAATAATTATCTAAAGATAAAATGAGTCATATATGAATAGGGGGATCTATTACAATAAGGATGAAGACAAAATATTATTATCTAGGATGGTGGATAGATCAGTTAATTTCTTAGTGTGCAAGAGAATTCTGTATGATGCGTGTAAGAATATTGTGTATTGTCAGCTGAGGAAGCTTAGAGAATTCTAAGTGAAACGTAATGAATTTAATTTATACGTTTGTATAGTTGATTAGTTAATCCAAGAGGTTAATAAAGAGAATATTTTTATGCAAAATTTTCTTGTTGATTGATAGAATCAATAGGAAAATAAACTTAAATAAATTACATTCAAGTTAATATATTCACAAATGTAGATGTGAATATTTGGTTACGTTTCAGTAGCTATAAAACATATATTTTATCTCATAAATCTAATAATTATATTATTTATTAAAAGTCGTTGTGGGTTAAAAAGCAATCAAAAGTTTATAAATTAAGTAAATTAAATAAATGTAATATTTCTCTTAATTTTCTTTGTTACTTTTTAATATAGGCTTTGTTGTTTAATGAAGCTGTAAATTACTTTGTAGGATTTCATCCTTAATGGTTTTTGCAACTGCGTTACATGTATTTGGCATTTCTCCAAGGATTATTTTGGCATTTACTTTTATCCACTTTAAAATATTAAATATTATGAAAATTGGCTACTGATTCTTTAAAAGTAAAATTGACTCGTTATTCGTTTATCTTTTTATTATTATTATATTTTTTATTAAATTTTATTCTGTATAATTTTGTACGTTTTTATTAATTTTTGATTGTATTGTAAAAATTGGACTTTTTACACGTATTATTTGTAAATTTTAGCTAAATATAAATATAATAATTTAAGTGAGAAAATCTCTAAGTTCATTTACATTATAAAATACACATCTTATTTGTGTAAATCCAAACCAATCCTTCTAAATCTCTTATTTGTATTTCTGTAGGTATGTTTTCACTTTTTATATTAACACATCATTTTACAGTTTTATATATACTTATTTTTTATAAATTATTTACATAATCTAAAGTCATTAGCGACATCAGTGTAATGTAAATGTACCGGTAAATGTGTAGTCTTGAATAAACTCTGGCTGACCATTCCTGAGACGTGTGATTAATTGAAATCCAACCAACAAAGAACATCGGCATCCACGATTTAGTATTAAAATCCGGATAAAAGCAACTACCTTTATTAGGATTTGAACCTGAGAACTTCGACTTCGACTTCGAAATCATTGATTTACGACGATGAATTTATCACTAGACCAATTCGACGGGTTATTAAGCTTTTTGTTTTTTGAAGAAAAAAAATTTTACGATAGTTTCTATATTTATATTAACTTTTAGGAAATCTTTTATTTTTGTCGAAGATAAGATCTATCAACATGCTATATAACTTCAATTATTTTACCACTTAAATTCGACAATATTTATATATATATATATATATTAAATGAACACAGTTGAAAGTTTGATAAAACATTAACAAAATGAACATTACGGAACTTTACAAAATTTAACCTTTCCCTTTTCCCCCTTTTCTTTTTTCCATTTTTGTTTTTAGCATATTCTCTTTTTCCCTTCCATTTCCTTTTCCCCATTTTCCTCTTTTTCCATTTTACCTTCTGACCTTTTTTTTTCGATTTTTCGATGTCACACCTGTCACAGGTGTGACATCGAAAAATCTATATATAAAATAATTTTATATATAGAAATCTAATATAAAAATTTATATAGATAAAGTAATTCACGAAGAATATAAAAAAAAAAAATTCAGGACTTGTTCTACTGGTAAAATAAAGAAGATTCATACAAACATCCGTTCAGAAACGCTTTGTTACTGAGTCTCAGCTGGTGAAAGATTTCGTCATGATTAATGCGCATTAGGTAAAATTAAGCTAGATTGTAATACTTGGAACCCAAATTAGGAGTTAAATTCAGTGGTTTTATATGAAATCTGGCCGGAAAAACTTTTTAAAAAATACGTCCCAGAACTGTATTTTAAGTACTTTTCGAGAAATAAAAGATAAAAAATTAGAATCGAAAAACACACTATTTTATTTTTGGCATGAAGTAACATTATTAAATTTTTAATAAACAAGTTTCAAACAAAACTTGTATTTAATTTGATTTTGAGTAAAACGATATGAATAAAATCTTCAGAAACTAAATATAAAGGTAACAATTTCGAAGTTTTTTAACGAAGAGGGAAATTTTAAATAAATCCGAATTGTAAAAAAAAAAGATTTGTACGTTTTAATCCTTTAATATCTTTGACTGTTTTCTATAATATAGATTTGTAAGGATTTCGATAAGTTTCTAATTTTTTCCGTTATTCTTTTATCTTCTTAAGTTAACCTTATCTTTTATCGTTGATATTTTTTAAATTATTGTATAATATCTCGTTAGTGAATATACTGTGGTTATTCGTTAACGATTCTCATATATTTTGATTGAAAACATTGAAATATTTCAAAATTTTATGCGATGGGTGCCTTTAAAGCTATATACCATAAATCTAGATTAGGTTAAAATATAATTTTACGTAATGATCTTTTATTTAAAAAAGAAAACAGCTATTTACTGAAAACTAGCTAAAACAACTGATACAGTCTCAATCCAAAATTTTCGTTTTATCTACAGATAAATGTTTTGCATTTGATACATATATCCAAATGGAAATCCTAACTTCTTCTACTTGGTAAATTTTAGTTATTCATTGTTAAAGTTGGACTCATTTCTATCCTTAAAGTGATGGACATATATATTTTGATTTTTCTTTAGTTACCTAACTTAGCATTCTGATACATCCATGTTATTAAAATGAATTTACTGGATATCAGAACCTAGAGTCTTCTTCGAAGCTAAATTTATTTATTTCCATAGCCGTACGTACAAGTAATAAACTATTACTTAATGATAATTAAAATTGTGCAGGATACCAACGAGATAACAGAAATACTACATAAATTTATTATTAATAGGGAATCCTGTAATGAGGTTAATGAACGTGCCTGTTACATGAAAGAACGAGAAAAAAGGTTACCAACGAGGTAATCTAACATTCAAATTCTTATCTCTAATAATTACCAACGTAATATAATTGAATAAAATAATCTAATTTTAAGTACTCTATTTAACAGTTCAGTATGAAGAATGTTTTTTTTGTTCATTATTATTCAAACAAATTTATATGTTACAGAATACGAAATGAAACAAGTAGGAAAATAAATAATGATAAAAAAACAAGTAAGATATAGGTTCCCTAATAAATAATTATATAATTGCTAGAATTTTGTCATATATTGCATACTAGATAAAGAAATTTCAATGTTCTTAATTTTATTGAAATGATTCCTTATCATTCTTTTATAAAAACTTAGCTTGCATAACTATATTACTAAGTTTCATATGTAATTAGTTAGTTAATTCTATAATACGGTACTTGAGTTATATTATTAAAAAGAAGATATTCCTTTTTTATATCAGGTAAAGTTATTTATTTGGAGATAAGAACACATAGAATTTTTTTAAATTTCTGTAGATGGTTTCGGGAAGATTAATTTTAATTTATTTTCCTCGTTATTGCTAATGTTGACATATGATTAGCGAAATTCACTACGATCTGATAATTCCTCTTTTTAAGAATCATTTGTGTAAATAGTAGATAAAATAGAACCCAATGTTTTGATTGTATAATGATTAAAATTAATTATCGAACTTCATTGGAAAAAAACTGACAACACAATTTTAGGACTTTCCTGTCAAGCGGTTAAAGCCACTTGACAGGAAAGTCGGGCAACTAATATTTTACAACATTGAACAAAAAAACCTTGTATATTTTATTTTTTCAGAAAATTATCTTACAATATGTACCCTGATGTTTCACCTATTTTCTTTCATTAGTAGAAAATAAAACGTTCCATAAATTAGTTAAAAAATTATATAAAAAAATTGTTAAGTATATTCCTGTATATTACTGTTTGTTGTTACTACATTTATAAAAAAATTTCCAGTAGTTCAATACGGATTGGATCTAAAAAGCAAAGATTTTGCTACTTCCTCTCTCAATAAAAACTCTTACCATAATTAAAAAGCTGTCAACGCAGTTGGTGAAAATTGCCGGAACGCGGCTAAAGCAGCGTTCCGGCAAAGTCCTACAACTGTGGGTTGTTTCTGATGCACGGTTTACACATACATACACAAACAATTTAATTAAAAATATTTATCATTTTAAAAATAATATTTTTTAGCTTATTTAATTCAATAACTAAAGCGTGGCCGCATAAGGTATTTAATTCACGCAAGTGTTACGGTATTAGTAGCGATCGTCGGTACTAACTAAATGTAATTTCACAACTTACGTAGAACAAATTTCGCTTTGACGGTCGGCAGACTGATGTACCGCGAGGATTAACACACCAAGTACCTACTCAACCGGGCGATCTACTTCGCGATCCAACCAGATCGAGTTGTTTATTCTCTTTAAATATTATTCATTTATTTAATTCTACCACTCGCCTATGACGTCAAAAGATAGCTATAAATTAAAGCATTTTTTGGGGTGGGGTTGCGATCTTGCAAAAATGTTTTTTTTTTTTTTTTTTTTTACAAATATCATTATTATTTAATTGTTATCAAATGCGCCTAAGAAAAATATGACCTTAAGTAGAGGAAAACTGAATCTTACTCTACAGCCTCATCCCCACTTACGCCTTTAAGATTGGAAATTTGATGACATCAATGCCCCATATATAGAAATAATCTGACAAAGTTAGGTCAAACTCAGTCCAGTTCTTTTGGAGATATAAAGTGATATAGAGGCCAACACCGAACACACGTACATATGAACATACATCCGGAAAATTTCCATCCGGTTTTTTAGGTTCCTTAGGTATCAAAACGTCAAAATCTAGTGAAAGCTGCGTATGCCCAAATTAGACCGATTACAAAACTTTACCTTGTAGAGCTATAGCTCTGCTATAGGGCAATGTAGACGGGAAAATAATACATAGATAAAATTTTAATATTTTATAATAAGTAGACTTATATTACTAGTATTATTTTTATGTAAGTTTAACTGATTTGAATAATTTTTTTTATTTTATTACAGGTAAGTGTGAGAAAATTTCATATAAAACAGCGTAACAAGGCACTTATTTTAACGTAAGTTTTATATGATCTTATACATTTTATTGGCTATTTTTAAAAAAATTGATCTATTTTTATTTTATAAAGTTGTAAAAATATTTGAAGTATAATGATAATACTATGATTTATCTTTTGTTATAATTATAGTAGTATTTTTATAAATTTCATTTTATTTAATTTTTTAAGAAAAAAAATATCTTAATCAGATTCCTTGAAAAAGATTTCTTCCGAGAATTATTTTTTATTTCCAGAAAGTTTCAAATGAAGAACTTACAAATTATCGCCGCATAAAAATTTATTTATGCAATAATTGCTTGTTTGGTTGCGTAAAATAAAAAAAATAAAAAAATTACTAATTTTATCTTTTAAATTATTTTTCAGTTCATTATGAATTTGGATAAATCCAATAATGAAAAAAGGAATATAAAAAAAAATGATTGTTACATCGAGGAAATTCCCATTGAGCATGTAAACGTTTGGGAATATTACAAACACAGCCCTTTTCATATTGTATTCTTCTCATATTATTACTTGCTTTTCTTTAACTCAGAATGATTTTTTTTCATGTTTGTTCTCAAATCATGCATTCTTAATTTAACATACTTCCTGATGATGACATTTATCAAAGTTACTAAGGTCGGGTGACAATACAATATTACACCATTACTTTTGCAAACATCCCTTTTTACGGAGGTAAATTAAGGGTGAAGGTTAAGGGTGCGGGTGTAAAAAATTGCAAATTCTGTAAAACGGCTATGCGGGGTTTTTGGGATCACAGATGACAAATCCGATAGCCGTTTGACATAAAAACAAAAACTTGGTACAGGAGTTTTTGTGGATTCGAATTTCACAAAATTTCGTCATCACTCATATATATATATATATATATATATATATATATATATATATATATATATATATATGAGTGATATATATATATATATATGTGTGTGTATGTCTGTCTGTCTCTCTGTCTCTCTCTCTGTCTCTCTGTCTCTCTGTCTCTCTCTCTGTCTCTCTGTCTCTCTGTCTCTCTCTCTGTCTCTCTGTCTCTCTCTCTCTCTCTCTCTCTCTCTCTCTGTCTCTCTCTCTCTCTCTCTCTCTGTCTCTCTCTCTCTCTCTCTCTCTCTCTCTCTCTCTCTCTCTCTCTCTCTCTCTCTCTCTCTCTCTCTCTCTCTCTCTCTCTCTCTCTCTCTCTCTCTCTCTGTGTGTGTGTGTGTGTGTGTGTGTGTGTGCGTGCGTGTGTGTGTGTGTGTGTGTGTGGGTGGGTGGGTGGGTGTGTGTGTGTGTGTGTGATTTTTGGCGGGCAGTATGTTGAGACACAGTTCCTAACGATTCACTCGGCTCCATACTATTCACACAGCTCCTGACGGTTCACTAAATGAAATAAACACTTCACTCTAAAATTTCACTATGCAAAAACTTCACTATTTCGTTACTTTGTATAATAAATGTTTGATTGAAAATTTGTTTAATAATTTTATAAATATATTAGAAATTTCAATATTTGATGTTACGTTTTGAAATCAAAATTAACCAACTAATTAAACTCGTGCAATATATGATAATAATTTAATTAAAGTATGACTAAAAAAGTATAAAGCAAATTTTTAAAAATTGTAATAAAAAATACAGTATTAATATAAATTCTAATAGGTTAATTATCAAGACCTCTATATCTTCTAAGCCTTTGTATTAAATTCCACGGTATACGAATTTAATAAATTCTCAAGCAGGTTTGAGCATATAAAGATAAAGAACATTTAAAAAAATACCAAACAGTTATCTAGATTTACACGTTATCTAAATTTTCACAGTAAAAAACTATCAATGTATTTTCTGATATATTTTTTCGTACCCTGAGTATGAAAAGGTATCGCCTAATTTTTAGCGAATTTGTAAATAATTTGTAGAAATAATTACTGCGCTTGGTCAGATTTTCTAATGGGGTATCGGGGGAGTGGACTTAATTTTTTATGTTTTGAAATCCCCTGATTATGATTCTGCAATATTATATAATTATGTAATTATATATAAGATTTTTTGTCCTCTCAATTGGGTGCAAATCAAAACTTATTTTGACGAAACTTGATGGCCAGACGTAAACCTATTGGGAATAGTGCCCTATTGATTTTGAGGTTAATCGTTTCACAGGATTTAGTGCCAAAAAGTTGGGGTTTATGAAATTATTTTCAGATTTTTTTTTGTTCTAATGGGCTCAATTTTTAAACGATTTTGATGAAACTTTGTACGATGATGTAAAGCTAGGATAAATAGACCCCTGTTGGTTTTCAAATGAATCGGTTAACAGAAACCGTAGTTAAAGGTAAAAAAAGCTGGGTTTTTGGATACGTTTTCAAGGTTTTCATGTTGTAACTAGAAGAGTGACTTGTTAGAAAGCCAAATTTAAATTTTTGCGAACACCACCAGGTTCGAGCTGGTTTTCCAATGGTCCCAAAACATCAAGTACAATATACAGGATTTCGCAGTATTATAAAAAACACGTGATATTAACACATTATTTTATTTTTATTTATTCTTTTCCTAATGTTTACTTTTCAGTCTTTCACCAGCTTACTCTTTTGCCTTCTAATTTCCTCTTTTTTGATAACGCCTTTGGATTTTAATTCTTAATAAGGACGAAACCTTGTCGTTTTCCCTTTTATTGGGGCTTCAATAGTTATTTTATCTCTTTCCGTTCAATTAGTAAACAATACGATGTAACGCAACACGCGGAGTGCTTGTACGGTCAGTTCCTGCAGCAAAAGGAATCATGCAGAGAAGATTCGGCATACTTACCCGGAGAATATTATTGGGGCTATGTTGAAGACAGTGAAAGTGGTACACGGTGTCCACGATGTTGATTATGATCATCCAGATAATTAAGAAGTCTAGGAGTGTAGAAATTATTTCTGAATCTCCCTTCGGGCTATGTTTATATGATATCATATCCGGCCTGGTGGAGGTACAAAGAAAACAAAATTAGCACACTTAACCATTTCTGTCGTTACCTATACCACTGTATTATTATTGATCGATGAGAGTAGAATAATAAAATATTAATGTATTAATATGTATTTTAATAATGTATTAAATATTAATAAAAAAATTTCATTTTGTCATACTATATATTTTAACTGTATATTGGGTGTATAATAAACAAATTACTCTGAATTTAAAAAAAACATATTTTCTAAGAATTATAATCATTATTTTTATCTTAGAATAAACAAAGCTACATGAACTTAAAGTTTAAATATATTATAGAGAAAAGAAACGTTAATAAAAATAAATATTAAAATTCAAATTAAAGAAAAGTTGGTATGATTATACGAGGGTTATTTTTTTCAAGGTCCGATCGGTCACGAAATTAAAACCACAGTGAAAATAATTTTTTTTTTGTAACAAGTACTTACATAGTTACGCTATTTCTCTACATAGTCACCACTCCGATGTAAAGATTTATCGTAGCGTGGTACGAACTTTTCAATACCCTCGTTTTAGAACAGAGACGCCTCTGTTTTCAGCCATGTTCCTACGCTGGTCTGCAACTCGATGTCTGTGCAAAAATGTTGTCCTCCAAGCCTGCATTTCATGTGATCAAAGAGGTGAAATCGGATGGAGCCAATTCCGAGCTGTATGGTGGATGATCAAAGACTTCCCAACGAAAACGGAGCAGGACAACATTATGGCAGAGATATCGAGCTACAGAGTAGCGTAGAAACATGGCTGATAACACAGGCGGATCCATTCTATGATGAGGGTATTGGAATGTTGGTACCATGCTACGACAAATGTGTAAATCGTAGTGGCGACTATGTAGAGAAATAGCGCAACTATGTAAGTACTTGTTACAAATAAAAAATTTTTTATTTTCACTGTGGTTTTAATTTCGTGACCGATCGGACCTTGAAAAAATAACCCTTAATGATTAAAATACCCACTTACCAGCAATTCTTTTATATACGTGTTCAAGCCCTTTTAGAATAAAATTCCATCATCAGGAACTTAAAAATCTATGTTATAATCTTAATAAAACTAAATTTATTATTGTGAATGTCTCCTCCATTATACGGTGGATAATGATACATACAGATAATTTTGGGGAGACATTTTTCACAATGACAGGCCGTTAAGTGGACACAATTTTGAACTATGACGACCACTGTTATTTTGCATTATTTTACATAAAAAAATTCACACGACAAATAAGTTTTAGTGTTAATAACATTATAACTTGAAATTTTTTTTTTAGTTCCTGATGATGGAATTTTATTCCGAAACTACTTAAACACGTATATAAAAGAATTGTTCGTAAGTGGGGTTTTTAATTATTAAGCAAATCAATAAGTTATCTAATAAATGAATGATTTATATAGATTCTGATGTAAAAGAGATAGCAATTAATATTGCTTAGCTGAAAAGATATAAAATTATTTGTTGATAAATAAAAAGCATTAAAAAAAAATGAGATGAGAAAAAATTATTACTTTTATATGTATATATATATATATATATATATATTACTAAAACGTATTCCATTGTAAAATCTGCATGACTATTTTATTTATTTTTTTTTGTATTCAGTTGTAAAAATATTTACGAGATTTTGAAATGTGAATGTTGAATACATATATACGAAATTGGTTTTAGGGAAGGATTATTTCGGTTTGTTTTTCGTATTTTGAACTTTACTTGCTATAATATATTTGATACGCTTAAGCTTTATAACTAAAAATCGATTTGAAATAGCCTATAGAGACTTGCATAAATTCTCAACGAATCAAATCCAGCAGACTACAAATCACATAACATTTGACACAATAGTGAAAACAAACAAACAGTTCAAATATTCCTCCACACTTCTAACTCTAATATTAATCCCTTCCCACACCCATCAACACAACTTTTCAAATTTGCTGCGTTGTACTCTATATATACATTATACGCCTAAATGAATTGAAGTTGGTATGTACATACAAAAGAAGATGGATTATATTTTACAGAATATTTTTTTAATTGAAAATAGCTAATTAATTAAGTGTTCAGTACAGTGTTATTTTAAATGTTATTAATTAAAATTGACCGATCTCTGTGAAGCAGTGGTAGCGTCCTGACCTTTCATCCGAGGTTCCTCAGTTCGAATCCCAGTCAGGCATGGTATTTTTAATCTGCCTCAAAATTCCATTTCTATATTCCTACGTACAGAATTCTATCTAAGCTTCTGTAATGAATTAATTCATCATTAAATAAATAAGTATGTATTTATTACAGCTAGTTATCGGTACAGTCCGGTGCTGAGCTAAAGGCGACACACACACACACACAAACATAAAAATTGCCTTTAGTAGTATGTATGTATACTATGTATATACTTACCCTACTATGCATGTATATATATATATATATATATGTATGTATAGTATAGATACATACTAGCTGTAGAAGCGTGCCCCTGGCACGCCCTACGCAGCTTGGCCCTCCGGACCGGTTGCCCTGGCGTTCGGCTTCTCGGAATGGGATTATTAGATGTCCAAAATTGATTACCTCTTCTATAATTTTTTTTTTGTATGATGAAAATTGATCTAACGAAAGTTAAATTAGAGATTTAATCTAGAAATTGATACTAAATTCTGTTAATAATTTGATACTAATTTTCCGCTAGTGATGGGTACATTCCGGTATCTATTTTTTGGTTATTATTTTATTAAGAAAATCAATCACATAAAAAAATATATTATTAATATATATTTCGCAAATATATGCGATATATAATAATATAACAAGTGTACACGTGACCAACACGATACATGTACTAACGAATCGATATTTTCCGCTAGTGATCAGTACATTCCGGTGCTAAGCTAAAGGGGACATACACACAAAAATTGCCTTTAGTAGGGTAAGGATATGTGTGTGTGTGTGTGTGTGTGTGTGTGTGTGTGTGTGTGTGTGTGTGTATGTGTGGGGGGGATTTTTGTAGGGAAATTTGTTGTAACAATTACCTGGAGTTCCAACTAAATTGAACAGGAAAGAAATAATAAGTAATTACTAATTTATATAATATCTTAGAAATAATTAACCATGCATATCTATTTTTAACCGACTTCAAAAAATAAGATTAGGTATTCAACCCTTATATTTTTTTTATTGTTGTTAGCGCATAACGTTTTTCCTATTAATCCGATTGAAATACAGCTGCTTTTCACGGTTGTATTAAAGTGTTGAAAAAAAATTTTATCAACAAAAAATCTGACTGAAAATTAACAAAAATTGTTTTTGCCGTCCGGCGGGTCGCTAGGTACAACGGGAATCCTGATATTCTATATGTGTACGTCAACGTTAGATGATGATAATCATATAATATGATCTATGAAGATCATATAATATGATCTTTTGCAGGTCAGGTAATGTGAGATTTTGCACAAGATATGTAGCACCGTTAATAAAATTGTCAAAAATCGAGATATCCCGTCTTAAACAATTCAGAACCAATATACATAATATAATATTCAGCATCGGTAAGGACTGTGAGAATCTTATAATTCTATATTCGTGCATTACATTACATCGTCTTGATGTCAGTTCCATTTTTTTTTAATAATTTTTTACTTTCCTGGCGTCATAGCTGTAGAGCTATGGTGAAAGAAGGAAAGTTTGATAATCAGTCAGAAAATGGGATACAGTTTTTTTTCATTTCTCGACATATGATCCAGAAACTCCAAAAAACCAAAAAAAAAGTGGGGAGGTAATATTTTCACTATGTACATGTGTTAGCGTGTTTGAAGCTTAAAGATTTTTGACTAGATCAACCGATTTAAATGAATTTTGGCACAAATAATCATAGTCTCTGTGCCAAAAATGTATGGAGTACAATATTATATGGCAATTTGTTGGTAAAAGTTTGGGGTTAATATATACAGAGAAAGGAGTTTCTTTGAGGTCAAAATTTTACAAACATATCTCTATTTTATATTGAACTCAGTATATACGAACATTCATCTTGCTATTTAAAAAAAAAAATTTCCTTCAAATTCTTCTATTCTTCAAAAATAAAAAAAGCTATCTCTTTTATTTATTTCATATTTTTAACTGAATTTTTTTATGTCTTCCTAACGACATTAGAAGTAAAAATTTCCCAATAAAATGCTTTGGCGGTAATATTGGGGGAAAGAGAATCTGGTCATAGTTTAAAGTATAATTTTTTGAATTTTTAAATTTCTTCACGTATCAATATTTTTCCACCGTATAAGAATAAATAACCAATACCAGGAAAGTATAACAACTTTATTGTCTATTTTTTTTTTTTTTTAGGCAAAAGTTCAACTTAGAAGTCTTGTAAATATCACTTCTGTTTAGATTCTTTACTGTTCTTCCATGAGTTTTTCATTTTTTCGGCATGACTACTTCGTCTTTGTTAATCTTTTTTCTGCCGCAAGGATTATATATCAAAAATTATTCTTCGGAAGTTATCTCTATTTCACTCAACAGTCCTCTTCTTTCAAGCCTATACTTTGGAGGTCCTCTTCCATATGTTTCAGGTAATTTTATTTGCTTTTAATAATCCTTGTTAAGGATTTGTTTATTTAATCTATTTGGATCATCCTGATTTTGGATTCAAGACATTTAATCTTCTTTTCTTTATTGTTCTATCTAAGTTTTCTTGATTTTGGTAGATTTCCACGCTAGATTTCAGTCTGTATACTTTTTGTGTTATTGGCATATGGATTTTTCCTTAATCGTTCAATTTTAAAAATTTTTCGAAGTTGGTTTAGTGTAATTGATCAGTGCCATACAAGCCATACAAGATCACTGGTCTTACTACAGTTGTATAATATTAATATATATTATATTAATTTAACAATCTTGGAGAAATTCTTCTGTTATGGATGTCTTTTGTGATGAATCTAAGCTTCCTAATATTCTATTTTCAATTGACACTATCTATTCCATATTTATAAAATAATCTGATGTGGGCTTCACATGACTTACTTGTACGTCTACTAAATTACTTATATACATTTTTTTAAATAAAAAGTATATAAATTAATCAATATATTTAAATTAAAAAAAAGTAAAAAAAAAAATGAGATGAAGTCTGATTCGAACGGATGTGCCTTTCTCTTGATCCAGATATTATATTAATTAAAATTTTTATTTGGCTATTACTATGGAACCAATGAAAATAAGTACAACTTATTGATATATAGTTGAAAAGATCTCAATTAGGGCTTATTGCTGGAGTTAAGAAAAATTTTTAAATCCCAATTTTTTTTTAACCTGGGATTTTTTAGACATTTTTGGACCAAGTCGATTGCAATCAAAAGAAGAGGAGCACAACGAGATGTTACAACAGTCCTAAATCCAAAATTTTTACAACCTACGACAAGTCGTTTTTTAATTATGCGAGATACATACGTACAGACGTCACGCCAAAACTATAATTTCAATAAAGACTTATTACTATAGTTAAAAAAATCGAAAATCCTAATGTTTTTGGATTTTGGGCTTTTTTTGGACACTTTTGGTCAAGTCGATTGCAGTCAAAATGGGAGGTGCACAACTTGATGTTACAACAGTCCTAAATCCAAAATTTCAACATACTACGGCTAATCGTTTGAGTTATATACATAAGTTTTTGAGATACATAAGTACGTACGTACAGACGTCACGCCGAAATTAGTCCAAATGGATCCAGGGATGGTCAAAATGGATATTTCAGTTGAAATCTGAAAACCGAATTTTTCGTGATAACAGTACTTCCTTTACTTTGTACAAAGAAGTAAGAATTATAAATAATATTTTGTCTTATTATTTTTTTTTTAAATATAATTTTTTATACTACACGTGGGCTATTTTTATGTTGATTAGTTTAAACCTTATATCATAATAGTTTTAAAAAAGTGCTGTTTAATCTTATTCAATTTCTTAGTTGTTTATTAAATTAGACAAATTATTTAATTTTTTTTTTATATAACTTAATGGAAAATTAAAGAAAAATACCATCTTTAATAATTTTATTTTTATAACATTTGAATCTATAACTGCATGAAACGAACAAAAAGCAAATCTTGAAGATTCTTTATTAATTGTCTTACAATTAATCATTTCTTACTATTTAAAAAAAAATCGTTTTTTCGTGTAATGGCTTTCCAGTTAAATAACGAGGCATAATCATAAGCATTCATTTTAATATTTAAGATGATTTTTTTTTTTAATCTTAACGTGCAATTCATTCCATTAGTGAATAATAAGCATCCCCTTCTCTCTGGCCCAATTAGATGTGGACGAAATGTATGACTTGTAAATGAAAATGTGGTATAGTCTTGTACTGACTTAGGCCGATCATTCCTGAGTTATGTGGTTAATTGAACCCCAACCACCAAAGTACACCGGTATCGACTGTCTAATATTCAAATCC
Organism: Lycorma delicatula; assembly: GCF_047948215.1. Taxonomy (NCBI): domain Eukaryota; kingdom Metazoa; phylum Arthropoda; class Insecta; order Hemiptera; family Fulgoridae; genus Lycorma; species Lycorma delicatula. The sequence goes on from NC_134464.1 coordinate 40,932,290, forward strand.
GTATAAAGATAATTAACTTTTACTAGGATTCGGACTTCAGAACCTCAGACTTCGAAAATCAGCTGTTAAACAAGTGATTTTTCAAGGAAGAGTTTATCCTAAACCAGCTCGGTGGGGTAAGATACGAGTAAATTAGTGTAATAATTGTTTCATTAAATATCTAATGCCTGTTTCTGTATTGTACTATCGTAAGATTACAAAATTTTCTACTAACACTGTCTTATGAGAATAATTCACTAGTATGTTTTTTTTTTTTTTTTTGGTTGTATTAGTTGATCGTTACAGTACGTTTTCTCTCAGTAAAAGGGATTTCTCGTAATAATAATAATTACACGTTTTTTCCGATTTCATCAGTAACAGTATTTTAATATGTTTTTAAATCAGGTTCAGGAAATACAGGTGTAAGTTGTGTTTAAGATCTCTTCGCATCTATTCCTATTAAGTTCAAAGAATTATTGTATTAATGCTCATGTTTGACTTTATTTTTTTTAAAGAACGATGACTTGTCCAGAATTTTGACATAATTTAAGTTTTTTTCTAACATTATTTCAGTTTTTCCGGTTTTAAGTAAAGTTTAATGAACTAGAATCTACTAGTATAAATGTATGTGTTGTTAAAAAAATGTATTAAATGTAATAATGAATTAACTAAATAAGTTTTTACTATTTATATCGTTACAAAAACTGTTTGTTCATTTATAATTATTAACTTCTGTACTTATAAAAAGATACCATAAATTCAACTTAAGTTTTTATCTTTTTGTTACGAACATAAGATCATGTGACATACTTTTTTTTTTTGAGGAAGTAAGTTTTAAAAAGAGTTTATTTGTTTTTTTTCAAGTTCTTAGAAAAGTAGATCGGAAACTTTTTACCGGTTATAAACTTTTAAGAGAGTTGCAACAAATTTAGAGGGAAATCTGAGAAAGAAAATATATTTTGACAGTTTTTCTAAGTAGTACTGAACTCTTGACCCTTTACGTTATATAATATTTTACTTCTTTTTTTTATTGTAATTTCCGATAAAAAAAAAATGTGAAAAGCTAAATATCTAGACGCTAATTTATGATGCTATAAGATGCTTTTTTTTTTTAATTTTATATTCTTTAAAATGTAATATTAGGTAATTTATTTTAACAAACTGTCTTAATATTTATTAATATGATTTTTAAATAGAAGGTAGAAGTCTTATAAAAGTAAGAAAGAGCCAAAGTGATCAAATAATTTTAAAAAAAAACGGCTTTTATATTTCCTTATATCCTGTTAAATATTTGGAATTACGTTCTTAAAGTTATTTATTGCGTAATGATATTATTATTGATAAAAGTTAGAACTTTTCAACAAATATTAAATATTGTGTGTAGACGACTGACAAACTAAATGGGTGTGAGCATACTGCAGAAATCCTTTTGTTAATAGTGATAATTTTCAGATAGAATAATAATAGTTTTTTTTTTTTTTTTTTTTTTTTTTTTTTTTTTTTTTTTTTTTGATGAGTGAGGTGGAAATGCATTTACGCACGAAGTGTGGGGCTCCCGCTGATGGTATTATCCAATCACCATCAGCGGACTACCGACTAAAACCACCCCCCTTTCTACCAGGGCTCGACCCGGAACCGTTTAACACATTACTTCCGGTCGAGTCCTCCTATACTAGCCTGTTAGGTGCTACCTAATTTTCAGGACTGTCCAGGTCAACCTTTTTGGCCCTGAGTATGTTGCCGACGAATCGGGCTACGCTTTCCAGCTGCCCAGGTCACGGAGCATCATCGCAACCACGTTGTGGGGACTCAGTGCTCCGTGATCCGCCTCTAATGTCCCTCGATCTGCCGCCCACCGAGCACATTTGAAAAAGGTGTGCTCAGCGTCGTTCCGTACACCGGGACAATACAGGCAGTCGGGGGACGGCGCTTTCCCTATGACATGGAGGTAAGCGCGGAAGTACCCGTGACCCGTTAAAAATTGGGTCATGTAGTACTCCACTTCTCCATGCCGTCGCTCCGTCCACGGTCTGACCAGAGGAATAAGCCTTGCGGTCCATCGTCCTCTGGTCTCGTGGTCCCAGGTCTCTTGCCATGCGAGGAATGTGCGAGTGCGTTCCTCGTTGGCAATGGTCACCCGGTCTTTGCCTGTCCGTCGCCTCCTGTAGATCGCCTGGCGCTCCCTTGCTAAAGTAGCAATGGGTATGACGCCGGCGACCACAAGTACTGCAGGCTCGGAGACCGTCCGATACGCGGAAGCGACTCGCAAGGCTGCGGTGCGTTGCACCTGCGCAAGCCGCTTCCGGTTTCTCGCAACTCTTAATGCCTGGGCCCACACTTCCGACCCGTATAGCAGGATGGAATGTACCATGGACATCAGCAATCGCCGTCTGCTGGCCTTCGGTCCGCCGACATTCGCCATAAGCCGGCTGAGAGCAGTTACGGCTCTCGCAGCTTTGTCGGCGGCTGTACGAAGCTGCTCAGCAAAGCTGAGTTTCCGGTCGGTCATCATACCGAGGTACTTTGCGGCCGGCTTGGTCTCGACAACCTCTACCCCGACCCGCAGGGAAAGAAGGGTGTGTCGATACGTTTCTTCGTGAGAACTACGATCTCCGTATTGCTGAGAGCTAGAGACAATCCATGATCGTCCAGCCAGGCACCGACTCTGTGCATGGCCCGACTGAGCCTAAGTTGGGCGCGCTCCACGTCGCGGTCTGCGACAAGTAGCGCAACGTCGTCAGCGTACCCAACCAAGGCAGATTCTTCAGCCATCTCCAGCCTCAGCAAGCCATCGTAGACGGCGTTCCAAAGGTCGGGGCCGAGAATCGACCCCTGCGCCGCCCCTGACGTGATCTAATCATACCCCAGCCTGCTGCGGTCTCGTAAATGAGACCGCGGTTCCTCAGGTATGCGTCTACCATTCTCAGAAGGTATTGAGGCACATGGAACGAATAATGCTCCAGGGCCCGAATCATATCGCTCCACCGTGCGGAGTTGAACGCGAGAATAATAATAGTAGCTGATAGATTAATAATCCAGATTTTTATTATTATTTTCTTTTTTGGGTGTTACGAACATCGATTGCTATGTATGTTAATTAGCTCTTTTCCCCAAGAAACAAGAAAACCTTTTTTTTCTTGTCGGACTGATAATCCCGAAATTGATGTATTATTATACATCAATTGATTTAGTACATTATATTAAAACCCCTAAAAGAACACAAGATGACAAAGTTGTATAGAGCCCTTGCTGCTTAAAAACATACTGTCATTTCAAATAAATGTCATATCGCATATAAATAATATGATTGTGATCGCAAAAAATTTCGGCATTCATATTTCAACGGAAATATCCATTTTGACCATCCATGAATCCACTTTGACTAATTTCGGCGTGACGTCTGCGTACTTATGTATCTCGAATAACTCAAAAACGATTAGCAATAGGATGTTGAAATTTTGGATATAGGACTGTTATAACATCTAGTTCTATATATCCCCTTTCGATTGCAATCGACTGAACCAAAGGTGTCCAAAAAAGCCCAAAAATTTGGATTTTGGACATTTTCTTACCTGCAATAATATGCATTCATTGAGAGCTTTTCGACGATATATCATAGGTGGTACTTATTTTTATTAGTTCCAGAGTTATAGCAAAATAAAATTTTAATTAATGAAATATTTGGATCTTACAAGGGAAGACACATCGTTTCGAATCAGACTTCATCTAATTTCATTTAATTTTTTTTTATTTTTATTTTAATTAAATATATTGATTTATTAATAATTCGTAACCCGTGATTGCAAAAAAGGTTTTACAATAAATAATTATTCAATAATAAGAAAAAAAAAAAAATGAAAAAAATTTAGAAGTTATTAGTGAAATAAAATTTTATGGACATATTAAAAAAGTCTATATGTGATTTAATGGACATATGGGTATATGTAATAGATTTGTTGAAACATCTGATTATTTAATTTTAATTGAGAATTATAATTTAGAATCGTATTATTTTTGATTTTCTAGTTTAATTTTTGTTCATTTTATTCAATTATTCTCGAATTTCTGTTTAATTTTACCTACTTTAAAGTTAAGTACAGAGTGATTGAAAAATAGATCCTCACAAGAACAACATATACACTGAGGTATACATACCCGATCTTTAATAAATTGCAAAAAATTCTTATCTTTTAGATCATTACTTCTCTGATATTGTCGGACAATACGAGTATTCTCCCTAAGTCGGAGTTGATCATTTCGTTTATTTGCATTTTGTTGTCAAATCATTTAATCGCTCTCTGGTTTTTTATAATTGTTCTGATTTTAATTTGTGTTCATGTTCTCTAGTTTTAAAATTTTATCTTTTTTATATTCATCATCCTCTCTTAATCTTTTTATTCTTTCGTTGGTCTTAACGTTTTCTTCTTTATATTTATCATTTCTTAATCTTTTTATCCTTTCTTTGATTGCAACATTTTCTTCCATTTTTCCTTTTTTTAACGTTTTTTTTTTTTAATTTAAATATATTGATTTATTAATAATTATTTACTTCTGATTGTAAAAAAAATTTACAATAAATAATAATTCCTCAATAATAACGATTAAAAAAATGAGAAGTTATTATTGAAATAACATTTTATGTACTTAACATTTAGTATTTTTTATGTACTTTTTAAAATATGTAATTTAATAGGCGTACAATGAAGTCATGTGGTATCCACATCAGGTTATATTCTTTTACTATCTTCTTGTCGACCTCCATCTCTGATTCCAGAGTGGTGGATGGTACTGGAGGCCTCGAAGATGGAATCTAGTTATCTATTATTTTATTTTTTGAGATTACAGGCATCGGTTTCTTAGGTCATTTTTCCCTGCGAGAATGGAAGTTTTTAGCGTATGAAAAATTACATCCCTTATCGGGATTCGAACCCAGGACATTCGAATGAAAGGCTGAGATGCTTCTACTTTGCCACGCAGATTATTATTATTGTTATTAGTTATGTTTTTCTAAATGTCTCATTCGATGGAGTAAAATGTTACTATAGTAAAAGCTTATGTCCATTCTGAATCCATTCAAGAAACGCTTGAAAAAGATTCAAGAAAACATTTTCTAATGCCAGAATCCTAGTAAAGTGTAGTACTAAAACATTTTTAGTGACCTCCGCATCACCAGATTTATCTAGTTGTTATTGTTTTTCATTTGGGGGCTATTTAAAGGATACAGTTTGTGAATCTATGAACTGAAGACGAGCATTTGAGAAGAAATGACTAACTTTTGCATGCATCAGATGCACTCTCGATCTAGATCACGGTTATTAGGAAATTGTATATATATATATATATATATATATATATATAAAAGCTCTGCGGGTGTTCATGGCGCCGGCCCCACTGGCAAATTGAGAATGGGGAGCGAAGTAAGCTATACGGCTTTGGGTTAGACCCCGAAGAGTCGCTGAGTAGGCTCTGGAATTCGCCTAGCCGATCTGAGCCCCGAGGGTCCAAGTTCTGGCTAAATGGGCCGGCTAGTGTATATATATATATATGTATATGTATGTATATATATATATATATATATATATATATATATATATAAAAGCATGAGCACTGGTGAATGGAAACTTGTTAAGCACGCATTATATATTTATTAATTTTATTCATTAATGAACTGGAAGATAAATGAAAATTAACAATTTTCTAAAGAAAAGGGTATTTGGAGAACTGATTGCGTTATTAAATAAATAAAACAAGAAATTAACTTCACCTTTTCCTTTAGTAAATATATTCATATACGTGTACATGAATATTTATACCATATTTATGTCTGCCAACGCTTAAAAATGCGAAAGAAAAAGGGATGCGGCATGATGATGGTTTTACCCCTTAGTTTTCCTTATTTTTTCTATACAACGCCTTTCTTCTTTGATATACAAGATGAAAATGGTTGTAAGTAATTTAATTATTCAAAGAAGTCCTTTTCTCCAATCACATTCTCTCTCTTTCTATTTTTATCATTATGTTTTTCTGTCTTTCTCTTTCTTTTGTCGTTTTATCTTTTGTTCCCTTACTTTTATAAAGATCAGCCAACATTATATTATATGGCATCATTTTTCATAACAAGTTCCTTTATTACATGTGTTATTTTTTTAATAAAAAAACCTTCCTCCTTTCGTTATTTAAAACATTTAAAATGAATTATCTGTCATGTATACATACAAGAAAACTTGTATAATCGTGTACACATACATGAAAAAACCAGGTTTATATTACTGATTTTTAATGTTCTTTTTATTATTATTATTTTTATTGATATAAAATTATTATTTTCTATTAGAGGATGTTATTATGTTGGCCTGGAATCATGTAGGCATTATATTTCAACAGTGAATATAATGCAATATAAGAGCGATCAATCAATGACCAGTGTCATTAATCGAATCCCAGTTATAATATTACTTTTTTTTTGTCTTCAGTCATTTGACTGGTTTGATGCAGCTCTCCAAGATTCCCTATCTAGTGCTAGTCGTTTAATTTCAGTATACCCTCTACATCCTACATCCCTAACAATTTGTTTTACATATTCCAAACGTGGCCTACCTACACAATTTTTTCCTTCTACCTGTCCTTCCAGTATTAAAGCGACTATTCCAGGATGCCTTAGTATGTGGCCTATAAGTCTTTCTCTTCTTTTAACTATATTTTTCCAAATGCTTCTTTCTTCATCTATTTGTCGCAATACCTCTTCATTTGTCACTTTATCCACCCATCTGATTTTTAACATTCTCCTATAGCACCACATTTCAAAAGCTTCTAATCTTTTCTTCTCAGATACTCCGATCGTCCAAGTTTCACTTCCATATAAAGCGACATTCCAAACATATACTTTCAAAAATCTTTTCCTGACATTTAAATTAATTTTTGATGTAAACAAATTATATTTCTTACTGAAGGCTCGTTTCGCTTGTGCTATTCGGCATTTTATATCGCTCCTGCTTCGTCCATCTTTAGTAATTCTACTTCCCAAATAAAAAAATTCTTCTACCTCCATAATCTTTTCTCCTCCTATTTTCACATTCAGTGGTCCATCTTTGTTATTTCTACTACATTTCATTATTTTTGTTTTCTTCTTGTTTATTTTCATGCGATAGTTCTTTCGTAGGACTTCATCTATGCCGTTCATTGTTTCTTCTAAATCCTTTTTATTCTCGGCTAGAATTACTATATCATCAGCAAATCGTAGCATCTGTATCTTTTCACCTTGTACTGTTACCCCGAATCTAAATTGTTCTTTAACATCATTAACTGCTAGTTCCATGTAAAAATTAAAAAGTAACGGAGATAGGGAACATCCTTGTCGGACTCCCTTTCTTATTACGACTTCTTTCTTATGTTCTTCAATTATTACTGTTGCTGTTTGGTTCCTGTACATGTTAGCAATTGTTCTTCTATCTCTGTATTTGAACCCTAACTTTTTTAAAATGCTGAACATTTTATTCCAGTCTACGTTATCGAATGCCTTTTCTAGGTCTATAAACGCCAAGTATGTTGGTTTGTTTTTCTTTCATCTTCCTTCTACTATTAATGTGAGGCCTAAAATTGCTTCCCTTGTCCCTATACTTTTCCTGAAACCAAATTGTTCTTCTCCTAACACTTCTTCCACTCTCCTCTCAATTCTTCTGTATAAAATTCTAGTTAAGATTTTTTATGCATGACTAGTTAAAAACTAATTGTTCTATATTCTTCACATTTATCTGCCCCTGCTTTCTTTGGTATCATAATTATAACACTTTTATTGAAGTCTGACGGAAATTCCCCTTTTTCATAAATATTACACACCAGTTTGTATAATCTATCAATCGCTTCCTCGCCTGCACTGCGCAGTAATTCTACAGGTATTCCGTCTATTCCAGGAGCATTTCTGCCATTTATATCTATTTATATTTATATCGTATAACACTGTGTTTCTCGTCGTCTGGTAATAATAACTATTTACGTTAAATAGTTGTAGCTATCATAATTTTTTTATTACTTTTTAACTACTGAAAGTTTATCCGACTAGTAATTAGCATCTGCTTTAAAAATTGTATTTCCTAACAAGAAACAAATATCTATAAAAATAAATATTTAATGCTTCAGAATATATTTATAAATTATACTAAACGGTATAATAAAATAAAATTTAAAAAATTATTTATTTTATGAAGAAGATAAGATATTAAAATAATTCAAATTCAGACAGAGATTATATATTTTTTTATTATACATCATCATACTTAACGTTTTTTAATGGAAGAAATGAAAACGTTTTTACTGCTTACATAATTTTAAATACTTTTCCGTTGACTGCAGACATTTATTATTATTTTTATTATTATTATTTGCATTTACTTACATGTGTAATGATAACAACTATTTTATTACTTGTTTCCTGTACTGATAGGAGATGATGAGAATAATTTTGTCAGTTTTATTAGCGCACTATTAAAATATATATATATATATATATATATATATATATCTGATGTTTATAAACTTTGGTTTCAGTTTGAGATTTAGACATTAGTAATTAAACCAAATTGAATATAAAAAGAGAACATACACCTATTCAATGACGTTTTCAGTTGTCTTCGAAATTATCCTTAGTGATTGGTGCTGGTGTTTTGATTTATTTTTTACTATGTTAACAGCGTACTTCATAAAAGTAAAAATGTTAATATATCTTTTTTCGATCCAGCAGGTGGTAGATTTCCTGTTTGATTTTTTTTTTTTATATAAAAACACAAGTTGATATTTCAGTGACCCAGAATTACATGCCTACATTTTAAATTTATTGGGATTTGTTTTTTTCAGAGACGAAATTAATTAAATAAAAACCAAAGTTCACTGTTTTCAAAAGTAAATTTTTAGATTTTAATGTAAAATAAATACGTTTTCCATTAGATGACCGATGAAATTAAATTGCTATATATCAATATAATTAATTGAAATTGAAAAGGGAGATTTAAAGAGAGTTAGGGCATAAAGTTGCAGATGTATTTCAAGTGAATTCAAATTACAACTGCTAATATCGCTTGCAAATTTATCTTACTTAACAGAAAAAGGCATAGTGTAAAGTGTTAATGAAAAAAATAAATAAACAAAATAGAATTCTCTTTAATTTTAAGTAAATATTGAATTAACCAATTCATGCTGGGTTAGTTCTCTCGTAACACTTAAACTTTTTCACGGTGTATCTTGTTAAATAACTTATTTAGGAACTTCAGAGCAAATATTTAATTTATTCCTATTAAATTTTTTGTTTAAATAGAATCTAAATTTTTATAAAATATTTTACATATTTTTCACAGCTTCCTGATTATTTTGTGATATTCTATTACATTTTTAACGTTTTTTTATCTTTATTTTATTTTTTCTCGAGAGCTTACCTTTTTTTTTCCTGTTTAGCCTCCGGGAATCACCGTCAGGTATTACTTCAGAGGATGTTGTGTATGAGTGTAAATGAAGTGTAGTCTCGTACAGTCTCAATTCAACCATTCCTAAGATGTGTAATTAATTGAAACTTAACCACCAAAGAACACCGGTATCCACGATCTAGTATTCAAATCCGTATAAAAGTAACTGCTTTTACTAGGATATGAACCTTTAAACTCGAGATCTGCTGAAAACTTAAAACTCGAAACTTAAAACGAGATCAGCTGATTTTGCGAAGAAGCGTTCCTTACTAAACCAACCCGGTGGTTTTAGAGAGCGTACCTAAAGGTATCATATCTAACTAACAGTGTCTATTTCTTCTGAAGTTTAATTAGATAATCATTAGATATATTCTACTTTTACTTTGTTTTCCCAAAATTTTATTATATGACACAAAAAATATTACAGAATCTGTCCTGAAAGAAAAGGATTTTGACGGAAAAACTATTATTTTATAATATCGAACAAAAAACCTTGTATATTTTATTTTTTCAGAAAATTATCCTACAATATGTACCCTGTCTTTTGCTAATTTCCTCTACTTTGTAGAAAATAAAACGTTCCATAAATTAGAAAAAAAATTATATTAAAAAAAAAAAAATTGTTTTTAAGTATATTTATGTATAGAACTTTACCTGTTGTTTGTTTATAAAATAATTTCCAGTAGTTTCAGTTCGGATGGGATACAAATAACAAAAATGTTGCTACTTTCCCTTAAAAATTTTTTTACTGCAAATAAAAAGCTGAGAACACAGTTGGTGGACTTTTCCGTCACGCGGCTAAAGCCACTTTCCGGTAAAGTTCTACAACTGTGGGTTGTTTCTGATGCATGGCGTACACACATATACACATAATTAAAAATATTTATCATTTTATTTAATAAAATATATTTTTTGCGTTTATTTAATTCAATGATTCTATCTAAAGCGCGCGGCGCGCATACAATATTTAATTCGCGCGGGTGGCGGTACTAACGGCAACGTTCATCAGTAACTAAACTAACTTAATTTCACATCTTACATAGAACAAATTTCGCTAGTACGATTGGTAGCTGGTGTAGCCGCGAGGCTTAACGCATCGCTTACCGAGTCAACCGGGCAATTGAGTTTGAGTCCAGCCAGACAGAGTTACTGTTTTACACTTAATATTATTCATTTATTTAATTCTACTGCTCACCTGTGACGTCACGACATAGCAGTCGACTACAACCGCATTTTTGTGTTGGGGGTATTACTTTGCAAATATTATTTTTTAATTGTTAACAAATGTGCATAAGAAAAATACGACCTTAATTTGACGAAATCTCGTGACCCTGAGGGTGACCTTGCTCTACAGCCTCACTCCCTTGAACTTTTAAAAGGAAAATTTAATCTCATCAATACCCCATATGTAGATGTAATCGGACTAAGTTTGGTCAAAATCGGTTCATTAGTTCTGGAGATATAAGGTGATTTAGAAGCCAACACCGAACACATGTAAATATGAACATTAATATCCGGAAAATTTACAGTGAAAACCGCATATGCCCAAATTGGATCGATTACAATACTCCTTGTAGAGATATAGCTCTGCTATAGCGCTGTCTAAATAGATATCTTTTGAGTACACTTTAATGTCTTAAATACATAAGTTTTCTGCTTCTCATCTGGAGAGTTCTGTATTTAAATTTCGGACAGTCGAAAAAAATACGCTAAAAAATTCAACTTTCATCAATTAAAAAGTTATGAAGTTTTAACATTGGGTGTAAACTTGTAATTTTAAGGATAAATAAATTAAATAATTTAATAATTTCAACTTATCACGGGATTAAAAAAAAAAAAATTCTTATTCAAATATTCTCCGTTTATATCTGAAAGATCGAGAGTTTGAATCCTAGTAAGATATTATATTTTAATATACTAAAAAATTAAAAAATAAACAAGAGAAAATAATACCATTAAAAAATGTTGTTCTTATAACATTCATAAAAAGTCAAAAATGAATTATCATTTTAATTCTATTTATTTGAGAACTTTTGTACATTTTTAATGAAGTTTTGGGGTGAGAATTTTTCCTATGCTTCGTTGTCTGCTTATTTTCATTTTCAAGCTTTTTATACTCTGATATTTTCTGGGACATTTAAATGTTTGCAGCTACCAATTTAAATGTGATGCAGTTTTGTGTCATGCCCTGGACTGGTTTAAAAACACGTAAACTTTACGTGGTAAGAGTATATGTATTACTTAAGACACACAGATTTGTTTTATGTATATCAAACAAAGCGAAGGTGTTAATACTTAAATATTTAATTCTTAAAAACTCCAATAGTTTTTAAGCATTAGAAAAATATTTAAAAACTTATGATCGAGCTGAAGTTCCATTTAACAAATTTATTAGTTTTTCTTTATATTTTAATGGTTCAGTGTTTACCCATATTATGTAACGTGGATTTTAGCTTCACGTAATACGTTAAAAGTATTTCTTTCTAAGCGTAATTTTGTTTGTATTGCATAAGCTACGACCGCTTCCAGACTATTTTTCTATTTGGGAATGAAGGCATTTCCCTCGCTCCATAAGCGCATCAGATCATTGAGACTTAATTTTGCTTCTTGTTAGAATTTCATAACTGAAATTTTTAATTGAGTTTGCCAAATTAAAAGGTGGATTTCGGAATAGTTTGAGATTGTTGATGATGCAGACAACTTTTGTTTAAGGAGTATGACAATAGAATTTACATGTTTCTAGCAGAAAAAAAAATATTTGAGTAGTACTCTCTTTTTGCTATTTTGTGTCCTTCGGTGTTAGAGGTAGGCAAGAGAATCACGCTTCCGCGAAACGGTTAATCTCAGTTAGTTGAAAAGACTACAAAGTAGAGTAGATGACCGAAATTAGAATAAGCCTAATACAAAGTTGGCAGTAAATTTGAGTAAAAACAATGATGGAACTATCTGCCGAGGCATTTGAATCGGTGGTATCATGAAAAAATGCCAAACTATTATCAGATTTAGAGGATCCAAACGACGACCACCGGTAAAGCCCTCAGAGCTAGGAATGGAGAGGGTCGTTTAGGGACCGGGATCCCGGTCCCTAAACGACCCATTCCTAGCCCGTCTTCCCCTATCATTCCTAGCTCGTCTTCCCCTATGGAGGTTTCAGGATGTATGGAATTTCACATAAGACTTCAGTCAGTGTACGCCGTCACGTAAGACAAATATTTACACTCGTAAATACATGTTTTCTAGAATTCTACAATATATATTCTGTCGTAAACGGAGGAGGAGGTAAGCAATAAATTAACTACGGTTGGTTTACTTCATGTTTGAAGTAGATGACAACACAATCATGTATGCAGAGCGTTCAGAAAGGAGAATCTCTGTTCGTACTTATGACTCATCCTTCCTTTATTCCCTTAACGGGTTTCCTTCGGTTACTATGCTAAGTAAATCCTAAATATGTTACATGTAAATTAGGTTAACTCAGTCTGCATGCAAGGTTTAGCTAAATTGGAATCAGAAAATGATGAATTTTCATTTAAATTTATAACGACTTGCTGAATATCTTATTACATTATTCAGTTTCCATGCATATGTTTCTTCTTCATCGTTGATTTGTTTTACTCATTTCTCCCTTTTATCAGGAATAATCAGATGAATTTCCCATTCATAATAAGTTTTTCCGTTCTTAATTTATAAGTATAATTTTTAATATAATAATATTTGAGGCCATCGACGCTTATTTGTTTGATCTTCAGTCTCGGCAGTTCTGGATTTTGCTTGAAGTTCAGTTGGTGGACTTTCGTAACCTATATGTTTCTCTATAAAAGAATAAAGAAAAAAAATATATTTTTTGAAATCCCTTCAGTAATTTTGAGTATCAAACAATCAAACTTTCGGATTTCTATATAGCATGAAGTATGATAGAATTTTCTTAATATTTTTTCGTATTTTTTATTACTGTTTTTCCTGATTTTTACTTACTGTTTTTAATGTATTATTTCTATTGTTATTATTTTATTTTTTAAGTAAAAGATGAAATATATCATTCTACATTGTACTATAATGTTCGTATTACATCGAATATTATATTTTATATTTCCATTTATTTTGTTAATGGCAGTAAATAAAAATATATATATGCACATGTGTACATGCATGTTCAACATATATTTATTTTATAAATAAGTATTATTAATAATTATACCTTACATGTCAACTTACACATTAAAAGTACAGATTAAGTATGTACACATGAATGCAAGTATAATTGCAGGTAATAATTTAAATTTCATATACTCACGAACACAAAGCATTTAAAAGAATTAAAAATATATATGAACGTATATCATACATTATTACAGTATATATAAGCAGTTACGACGGTACAACTTACGGAATCGAATAACTTTCTTTTTTATTGGAATCGCTTTCTGTTTGTCAACATTCAGGTTTACTTTTAAAACATTCTTCTACTATATTTCAGGTATTTATTTCATTTTTACTGAATGCTCGCACCTCACAATATAAGAAAATCAGAAAAATGAAAACTTCAGTATCGATAAAGTGACTCAATATGTAGGTTATATCATGCGAATTTACGACACGTTTTGATTGAGGTAAATAATAATTTCAAGCACGTAACGTCAACAGTATATTTTTATTGAATCATTTTTTACCGATGCACAGCAGCACACCTTTTGTGGTTTCTCTATCATAACTGTATTTATACGTCCATTGTCACCTTACTACGTCTGTAGATTTTGATTTTATGTATTTTTTTTTTTTTAAGAATATATTGAAGTGTAATTCCAGCTATGTGGAAATTATATCTTTGAATAAAAATGTGATAAAATTTAATTTATTAAATTTTTCTCTTATTTTACTAAACTATGAAAAACAAACTCGTTTACAGTTTTGAGTGTATTTTTGTAACCGTATAACTTAAATAAGTATTCTTAAATAAAGTATATGTTTGGAGCGTAGCTTTATAGGGATGTGAAACTTGGACGATCAAAGTACCTAAGAAGAAAAGATTAGAAGCTTTTGAAATATGGTGCAATAGGAGAATATTAAAAATCAAATGAGTGGATAAAGTGACAAATGAAGAGGTGTTGCGGAAAATTGATGAAGAAAGAAGGATTTGGAAAAATATAGCCAAAAGAAGACAGATTTATAGGTCACATCTTAAGGCATCCTGGAGTAGCCACTTTGATATTGGAGACAGGTAGATGGGAAAAATTGTGCATGTAGGCAACGTAGGCAACGTTTGGAATATGTAAAACAAATTATTATGAATATAGAATTTAGGGGATATATGGAAATGAAACGACTGGCACTAGATAAGGAATCTTGGAAAGCTGCATCAAACCAGTCAAACGACTGAAGAAAAAAAAACTTAAATAATTATAAACAGATTTTCATTTGTAGAAATATTGGTATGTGGATACTAATGCATCCAAATAAAAGAATGCAATTGGGCCTTCACGACCAGTACACTGACATGAGAATTGAGTATCAGGAAATTCTCGGACTTCTAGGCGATAGTGAGGTGATGCCTCACTATTTCTGATAGCAATAGCGTCGATCTTAGTCATCATTGCCTAACTGAGGAATTAGAAAATTTTAAAGCATGTGCAGATAAACTATACCATTTACGGTTGCCTCCAGGAAGTAGAACGGGCCGTTCTATCTCAACGAAGGTTTGTTGCCAAGAGTAAATTGTATGCCTACTAGGAGGGTTACTACGAAAATTACGTTGAATTGCAGTTGCTGACTGCAAATCGTGAAACAAAAGCACACAGCGAGCACGTTCCCCATCAGTAAATGTATTCATTTTTAACAATACTAGTGACACCGCTGGTGGCCAAATTCAATACTAATGAACTTTTGTTTCTGGTGAGAGGAAGAATACCATTTACGCATAGCGTGTCGGGCTCGTTAACAGGTTCCACAAGACGTTAAAGTGTGTATGTATGCCTGCTATTTACTGAATAAGCCTCCACCTCACTATCACCCCTGCCGGGGCCGAACCCCGGCAGGGGTAAACTTCACCTGAGTCTCAGTGCTTTTTCTTGATGATCACATCCCTCTGGGTGGTCCAACCACGTGGTCTCCTAGTTCTCTGCACTCCACCTCCTTAACACTTAGTATTGCAAATGCTATTTTCGAGACCTTGATCCACTCCGTTTTTCCTTGCAGTATGTAATCCACAGTAGTCTCAGGGGTGAGCCGTTGCAGGTCCAACCTCCTTCACATCTCTTCCCACATCTATATATGGTGTGTTCCGAGTGATCCAGCTCCTCACAGTACATGCACCGTGAATTATTTCGCCTTCCAGAGCGGTGCAAATAAGTCGCAAACTCCCCATGTTCAGAGAGTAGCTGCGTGAGTTGATAATTCATGTCACTGTGCTCCCTCCGGATTCATGGGTCCAACCTCGGAATTAACCGCCTCGTCCATTCACCTTTGCTGGAGTTCTTCTACAATAAAGTACTACTAAAGATAATGTAGTATCTTACTTTAGATAGTAATAAATGACTATTAAAGATTGTTGGTAAGTGAAACTGTTACATAAATAATTTATATGTTAAAACTAACGAGCCATGCTTAATAAAATTAAAATACTTACTGATTGGTAACTAAATTTAAAAGTATTTATAAAAAAATCAGAAAAAACATGTTAAATGACGTTGGTTGTATACGATTTCAGTACCAACACAGTTAAAATAATAAGTATAAATGGGTATAAAATACATTGTGGTTTGATTGGGCAGTTTAAAATTACTTCTGCTTTTTCCGTGTGTCATGTTTTTATAAACAATAGTGAAAAGAAATAAATAAAAATATATATATCTCTAAAATTACTTTTCCGCGTTTCACCTAGGTTTAATGTTGAGTTAGGTTAAAAAAATCCCTTTCTGCACGCCAGGAGGCGGAATAAATTTCACCGGTGCTAAGTAGGAGATAAAAATGATTTCTATCTTAAAGTTAAGAAAAACTTCAAATTTACTCAATACGAAAGTGGTTGCATGTGAAAAAAAATTGCACGTGTTTAGCATACAACAAGCTCCAACTTCTTACAATTCCAGAAATATTTCAATATTTCGGTTATCCCTTGTCATAAGGGTTGGTTATATAAAAAATTATTACAGTGTACAGATTTAGGTTATGTTTAGAGGACTAACGATCACTTTAAACCGATTCGATACTGTGCTTATTAAGGGAGGTATGAATTTTTGTCTTCGAAACCCCATTTTTTCCACCCCTTGGGCCTAGCTCCCCCATTTCCACACCCATGGTCCGATTTTGTCCATTAACGAACTCAACCGAAATTTTGGGTGGTTATATTCTATCTATCAATACATATATGTATTTATGAACTTTTTAACTGACGGTGGTTTTGGGATTTGGGGGATGTGAAATGCGAAGATATGTCGAAATTTACCGGAAGTCGAATCATGGTAGCCATTACAATAGGTAGCTTTCTTATGACATCTACCTTAAAATGCTAGTTCGAAACAGTATATACCAGTTTTCATTAGTGGTGAAGAAAAATGTCATTCGTTAACAGGAAAATAAAATAATACCATCCTCGGATTTTTAAAATTTATTATCAAATGATTTATCTGCTTAATTATCATCATTAGGATCATGAAAGATATTAAAGTTATATTAAAGTTATTCATTACGGATGTTTATAAGGTGTTTTAGGTTGCATAATACATTTAAGTGTTGCTTCATAATACATGTGGAAGTGTTATGGTTTGTTTGTGTAATTTCATCACATTGTTCTAATGAAATTAAGGTGTTTGTCTTATGTATTACTACATTATTAATGTTTGCTTCATATATATATATATATATATATATATATATATATATATATATATATATATATATATACTCATCTTATTCTCCTGTTTTTGTTTATATTTTCCGTTTTCTCTATTAATGGGGTTATTTATAATGATAAACTCTGTTTAATGTAGTATAACGCTTTTATATGCATTACTAATTGTGGCTGCTTCTGCAGATTGAGTATTTTCATTTATTTTGAATTAGTTCTAGATTATTAATTTACATAAATTTTAATAAAGATCTCGATGAAATTAAGTCATTAAGACTTAATAGTTAAAAAATAAAAATTTTAAGTGAATTGTAGGTTGTTGTTTATTTAAATTAATTAAAAGATATTTACTGATTTAACACATTTTTGCGGAGTATTTCGATTTATAATATTAGGTAACATAATATTTTTCTCTATAAGAATGCCGAAATTTTTTTTTTTTTTCACCCTTCTCCGGGTCGGTTCCATAAGAAAGCAGAGCATAGCCCAAATAGCTGTCTACTCAAACGGGCCTCCCCGTCCGCCGATCATAAGTCAAGTCTGACACGTAAGCCCGCCGGTTAGACATTTTCATTGCCTGTCTATAACCTCTAGGACGGGGTATCTAAGCCCGACTGTGTCGTTCTTGGACCCCACCTCAGAAGCCGGGACTCGGGTCTTGACGGCAACGCCTCTAGTGAGAGCACCTTGTGTGGAGCATACTTTCCTAAATTGCCAAAAATGGCAAATGCTAAGATACAATGCTGGTATTGACGGAAAGACTCCGAGAGAGATAAAAGATCATATGCTCAGTAGGGTAGAGAATTGGAGAATGGTTGTAGAGTTCATAAGGTCAGTCCTTAAACAAAAAATTATAGATGAAAGGAATATGGGTTTTTAGATTGTAGTTTGGGTGGACAGCCTCAGCGGTGAGAGCCAGCATGCTGAGGCGTGCTGGTTTCGATGAGCCGTTGAGGACTCCTTGGGTTGACTGTTAGGTTTTCTTAACTAAGTTGAAAAAGGGAAAAAAATCTCAAAAGAGCCAACCGGTAGGCCTGACCTGCCATGCCGGTATATAGCCGCTAGATGGGGAGAGCCTATTAGAGTAACGGCAACTCCCCTGGGTGGCGTAATACCATCAAGTCGGTCCGGCCCAGGGGAGTAGAGAAGTTGAAAGAAAAACCTTGCGTGGGACACTCTCACACCGGGTCTTTTTCGCGAAGGGATGAGAGACTGTCCCAGTGCCTCATCATTGCCGCCCATCCGTGCAAGCGCAGACGATCGACAGCTTCGCATGGGGCTGTCCCTTAACCCCTCGCCGCTCCATTCTACCCTGGCTTTGTGCTGTATCCCTGGCACCAAGTTAGTTACCGCACGAAACCTCTTTGCCCCTGATAACATACAGTCTATGATTGTGTCAACTGTAAGGGGCTCAGTCACCAACTCACAGCAGCGACGTTCAGCAGCCCACGTCCGGCAGTCCAACACGACGTGTTCCGGTGTATCGATGTCTTCGCAAGAAAGACAAAAGTGGTCGTCAGCTCTCCTCTTGGCGTGTGAGTACACCCGAAACACGCCGTGGTCAGATAAATATTTGGTCAACCAGTAGGTGACTTCACCAAAGCTGCGGTTGACCCAGGGCTCGACCTGCCGGATCAGATGATGTATCCATCGCCTCGTGGAAGATAGGTCCCAGCGGACATGTCATTATCAGAACAACCGCCTGTGCATATCACTCCTGTCACCTCCTCCAATAATCCAAATCATCATCCCGGCGAATTGTTTAAATGCCGAATTTAGGTTCAAATCTTGTTAACTTATAGAATATCTTTATCTGTACCTACAAAGCAATTTGTTCTAACTGACTGATTCATAAACGCCCAACAATAACTAGGGAAGGTAAATTGATGAAAATTTGTATACATGTTTGTTTTACAGTGTAAGTGCACCCTGAGAAGATTTTTTTCGAAATTCTTAGTTTAAAGGATTAAAATGAACTAACACTGAGTTTTTTTTTATTTTCTCGGTAATAAATAAAGATATTAACTTGATTTTTGGTGTGTGTAATCTTCATGTGAATATCTAAAAACTAATTTCTAAACGTTTTGAAATTCCCAGTTAGAAGGTTTAAAATGGATTTTGATTTTTTTTTTACTATTTTTTTGGGGGGATTTCTCGATAAGAAATGCAAGTATCAACTTGATTTTTTGTGTAAGTAATGTTCATATAAATATCTTAAAAAGAATTTCTAGATTTTTTCAAAATTCGACCTTGAAAGGCGTGAAGAAGAGTAAAAAAAATTTGAACAATTATTGCAAATTTTCACCATTTTGGACTATAGTAAACGAGATATTCAATAGAGTACATCTTGCAAATACTTTTCAGCTAAATATATAATAACCATTTTCGGGTTTTTTTGAATTTTCATATTTTAAGAGGTAAAAGAATATAAATTGTTTTTTTTACATTTTTGCCCTTTAATGCTATCGCTATTGAATCATTTATGAATTTTGGTAATATGATTGATGGTAATTTATGTTTGTAATTATTATTATATATTTTACGAGCGAAACCGTGACGGTAAATCTAAAAACCAATTAATGGATCCTTACTTTCGTTTTCCTGTTTAGTCTCCGGTAAGGAGAGGAGTATTACCTTTCAGGTAATACTTCAGAGGATGAATGAGGATAATATGTATGAGAGTAAATGAAGTGTAGTCTTGTACACTCTCGGTTCGACCATTCCTGAGATATGTGGTTAATTGAAACCCAACCACCAAAAAACACCGGTATCCACGATCTAGTATTCAAATCCATGTTAAAATAACTGACTTTACTAGGACTTAAATGCTGGAACTCTCGACTTCCAAATCAGCTGATTTGGGAAATTAGTGGATCCTGTACTGACCAAACTGTTGCTCTGAAGAAATTACAATAAATTGATAGTTTTTATAAATTAAAAATGCTTTAATATTATGTATCTTTTTTTCTTACATCATGAGAAAGTGTCTGACTGGCTAAACATCCCTTGTAGGCTAAAGGAAACGCAAGTAACCATATAGCATGGACGAAACCGCTATGAGGCTGGTAGTTACTTTATAGTTACCTTATCATTACGGATCAGTGGTACAATTAATAATCATATTAAGTTTTTTCTTTTTATGTTATAAGTATACAGAGTTTTAAAAAAATTATACGGCAATAACTAGGAACCTGATTTGTACAATAAACAAATCGTTCCTATGAACAAACTTCCAAAAATGGTTTGTTTTCGAGTTACGATTCATGCGAAATATTTCTTCATGGTTTCTGCTGCAAAGATAAAAAATTGAAGTCACATTAAAATTCTGATTAGATCAAAGAATTAAGAATTACGGAACAAATTTGGTGGTTTTATATATTCTCAACCTTATAAGCACAGTCAAATTAGATACACAACTCTATTTCCAGTAGTTTTTGAGAAAATAGTTGTAAATTCAAAAAGATTGAACAGAAAAAAAAAATTCTTTTTGTTTTCCACATATTAATTTTAATTTATTTTCAAAAGACAAATAGAAAATTTCTAACAAAATCTACAACTTGTCCGTTAACTTTGAAATTCATGTTGATGTTTTCTCTATACATAAGTTTAAACTACATTCTAAATTGTTAATTTATTTTTAGAAATTACAAAATTGCTCCCAAAATTATTTATTTGGAATAGGCAGATAAGTAATTTTGGAAATAAATAACTTAATTATGATTAGCTATTATTACAAACTCGTGAAATAAAAATTATTTTATTAATATAATTTGTTTTAGAAGTTATTGATTTTTGATTTAGTTATTAATTTTTTAATTAAATAGATTTCATAAGAAAGCTACCTATTGCAATGGGTACCATGATTCGACTTCCGGAAAATTTCGACATATCAGCATTTCACATCCCTCAGACCCCAAAACCATCGTCAGTTCAAAATTTGTATCTATATATATATATATATATATATATATATCTTTTTGTGGAAAGGATAACTGCATAATTTTGCCCTAATCACTTTCAAATTGATACATAAAATATAACAACCCAAAATCTCGGTCAAGTTCGTTAATGGGCAAAATTGAACTATGGGGTGGAAATGGGGACTTCTTCGACAAAACAAATTTCGCTATAACTTTCTTATTAGGTGAAATAAGAAATTCATTAGGTGAGGGCCTAAAATTTATCTAAGTAAATATTTTTGATATCACCAACAATTGGCTTAGGGGGTGGAAAAAATGGGGTTACGAAGACAAAAATATCATATCTCCCTTAATAGGCACAGTATCGAATCGGTTTAAAGTGGTCGTTAGTCCTAAACATAACCTAAAAACCTTTGTGTGAAACAACTTTTGATATTACCAACCCTTGCGGCAAGGAATGATCAAAATATTGCTGG
Source organism: Lycorma delicatula (assembly GCF_047948215.1). Lineage (NCBI taxonomy): Eukaryota > Metazoa > Arthropoda > Insecta > Hemiptera > Fulgoridae > Lycorma > Lycorma delicatula. The sequence goes on from NC_134464.1 coordinate 40,953,957, forward strand.
AATTGTAGGATGGGGCTTGTCGTATGCTAAACTTGTGAAACTTTTTTCACACCCAACCATTGTCGTATTGATTAAATTTGAAGTTTTTTCTTAAGATGGAAATCTTTTTTATCCCCTACTTAGCACCGGTGAAATCTACCTCCGCCTTCCGGCATGCCAAAGGGATTGTTTATTTAGAATTATACAGTTTTTTTTTCGTTTTCCTACCAATATTTGGCAGAAAAATAGTATTTTTGTTCTTTGTTAATTTTATTGGTATAATTTTCTTTCAGAATTCAATTTTCTGATGATTTATTTTATTGATAATTTTCCTTTTTTTAGTGATGAATTATTTATCCATAGAAGCTTAGGAAGATATTTGAACATGGGATTGTGAAAATGGAAATTTTGTATGGTGTGAAAAATGCCGTGCCTGACCGGATTCGAACTCGAGATCTCCGGATGAACGAGAGAGACTTTATTACTACGCCACAAAGATGCCAATAATTTGTTTTATTCTTAATTTATTTTATTTAATTTGGTTGTTAATTTGACGGCAAACCTAAAAAAAAGTGTTTTATTTTATGTTTTTGGGATTTTCAGCTATTATCTGAAAAATAAAGATATACTTCTGGAAAAAGTTTTTTTCCAAATTCCCAGCTAAAGAAAAGAAAGAAAATAAATTACCAAATTTGCTCTTTAATTCGGGTTTCAAGATATTCTCAGCATGGCTTCTATTTTACCTTTTTTTAACCAGGTCGAAATATTTTGTTAGCCGTAAATACGTAATAAAAAAAACCTCCGTTTATAGGGACTTTTTAGCATATTCGGAATCTTCCTAGAGTTTTATATATAATATGGATTGTTATTCAAATGCATATGTATTCTGTTTATTATACATATATACAAAATAAAATGAAGATTTTGATCAATACATCTTGCCAGTCCTTAGCTATGGAAGCGAAACTTGGACATTAACCGTTAAATCATTACAACAGCTGCAGGTAGCACAAACAAATATGGAAACATATATGCTTGTAGTTACCAGGCAAGATAGGAAGACCTGTAAATGAATTAGAAAAGATATGAAAGTACATGATATTATCATGAAAGCTAAAGAATTAAAATGGCGATGAGCAGGCCATGTAGCAAGAAAAGCTATGGACAGTGGACTAAATTAGCCCTTGAATGTATACCACTAGATTATAAACGTCTACGAAGAAGACCAAAGGCTCGTTAGATTGTAATATTACGAAATATATATTTGTCTGAACTGGGAAAAGATTGCAGAAGACCGAATTTGTTGGAAACATGCTGAAGAGGCCTTTATCCGGCAGTTAATCGATAACGGCTGAAATATATATATATATATATATATATATATATATATATATAAACTTCCCATTTTGTAATAGGCTTTTATAACTTCTACAATTCACGAATTTCGATTAATAATTGTGTTTTGTGTGTGTGTGTGTTTGTGTGCGCACGTGCGTGTGTAGTAAACAGTAATAAATATACCCATTAAATTTTGGAAGTGTGTGCATGAATTAATACATTAATATAGATATATATGTGTGTGTGTGTGTATTCTTAGTAAGACCCTTAATAAAGTGCATGTCAGTAGTAAATTTACATTTAAATCATGATATATATATATATATATATATATGTAATAGAACAGAAATATTAATTAAATTTTGAATAATTTGTTTCTAAAGGTTAATAATTGTCTTATACATTTCTCTCTGAATCTTTCAATATGTATTCTGTCTTTTTCCTTTCTTCATCGTTCTGGGTAAAGTATTATTCCGAACAAGAGAGAGATTTATAGAAGTAATATCGTACACGATAGATCAAAAGAGCTTTAAATTTTACATAGAAAACCAAAATTATATTACCGATTATTGTTCCCAGTGAAGTTAATTTCACCCGCCTTGTATGGAACATATATATATATATAGATATAAAATAATACCTATATTACGAAGGATTGTTATTATGTATTCACAATAAAACAATTCCTATTATTAAAATATTAAATTGTAATAAATTCAATTTATTCCTAATTCCTGACTGAATTGCTATCCTTTGAATTACTGTTTAAATTTAAGACCTCCAATCCGTATAGCAATATATAAATTTTGGTTTTAAGACTTGTTTTCAACAGAGAAAATTAATCCAATTTTATCAAAAGAAATCAAGCAGTTTTCATACGCTTTATTATGATTATTTCACCGTATTCTTCCTTATGTACATCGATGTACCTTTCCATACATTTGGATTAGAACCTGTCTGTACTCGAGCTGAATTTCTTCAATGCGGTTAAGAAATTCTGCTATTGCGGTTTGAATTAAATTTGTGTGACCGTTGTAATTATATCGAATTGACTGTTTCCTAGAAGTAGTATGGAAGACGTCATCTTGATTCCGTGACAGAAATGGATATAATCCATTTCACTTATACTAGCCGAGTTACAGAAGAATGAAGAATTCAAGAGTTCTACCTTAACCTCTCTATCCCAAGAAGAGATAACGTGGCATTTCATACCAACCACGACTCCACATTTTGGAGGTTTATGAGAGTAGTCGTCAGTCAAATTTGTCAAAACACACCTAAAACGTATCATGAAGACATCAGTTTTAACTTATGTTCAGTTTGTAACATTATTAACACAGGTAGGAGCACGCATATACTCACGCCCATTAGTTCCTTTGTCAGATAACCCAACCGATTTTTCTCCTTTAACTCCTTCTCACTTCTTAATCGGTGATGTATTCATAATCTCATCCACTTTTGTTTAAAAGAAATATAAATAAACCATTTCACTTAGAATTTGAATTAATACAATCATATTTATTGTAGTCGACAGACTTCTGTACGTATAATTTGTCTCTTTTTTACAACTAAGCATTAATGTTATAAATAATATCGGGTCATTAGTATGGATATTAGTGCGTGATTTTAATCTGCTTCACGCGCCAAATACTTGGAGTATGGGTTTTAGGTGTTAAGCTCATCAATATAAGTTCCTCAATTTTACTAAGATATGTATGTGTTTTCTTTAATTTCATATATTTCTTCTTTTTTCGTTTTTTTTTTTATATTTCGTTTCATATTTTATAATCGAATTCGTATTTAATGTTTCATAATTTTTATTACATATGTATTATTTCATAATGTATTAAAAACTATAAAAATTGTAGGCTCTTAAATTGTACAGAAAATCTTTGGATTTACGTTGGTCTCCATTCAACAGTACTTCAAATTACCTATGGCGGTTCTTGAATTTGAGATAAATGAACCTTTCATGATGTACAAAATATTCGTTTTGGTTCTCCTTTACATCTCCGTGCATGACAATACGAACAGACTTCTGTCGTAATGCCAATATGCTCATGATCGGCGTACTTAATCTGTATATTATAGCTAAAGCCACTTTTATCCTTATATGACCATAATAGCTCTACAATGACATCAATGTGACTGGTGATGAATTTAAGTGCCACTCGAAAATTTATTGCAGCTCGATTCTCGGTCAGCAGATAACCAAAAATCACGCTCTTTAGCTGTTTCAGAGGACCGAGATACTGTCATTCTTTTAGCAGACTTTAAATAATAAGAAAAGTTATTCCTGAAAGCATATGTGACAACCAAAATAAACAATCAAAATCCGTAAAAGTTTGCTAATTGTGCTAATTTAAACTAATAATGATAATTTAATAATAATCATACAATGAAATATTTAAAAGCATATAAAACTGAACTCGGAGATCTTTTTCTTATATCATGTTAACAGAAATATAATGACGTAAAAGGATTAATTTATATTTTTTAGTGAATATCTGTAATATTTTAATTCCCAATAGAAATATCGTGATAATTCTACTAGGCGATAATGACCAAGCCTTTAAGTCATAAATCTCCAAAGTTTTATTAAATTCTATCCAGTAGTTTTTGAGTAATGCACGCACAAGATCGACCAAACTTATCATTTTGTTAAATGTATACATTATGATTTCAATTATAGATACGCGATACTGGCTTAAAAAATTTGTCATAAATTCTTTACTTAAACTTGTGCAATGTTGAAGATGCCATCTGATATTTATTTAAAGTGTGTAGAGAAGATTACATGAACCATAATTTATAAATTACAATGTACGAAGTATTGATGAAGCTATATAAATATAAGATAAAACAGAAAAATTTAGTTTTTCGTACATTGTACCGTTTGGTATAATAATTATTATATATAATTTAAGAAAAAAGAGCTTACCAAATTCCAGTTTAATTTCCTCCAGCGCTTTCGGCTATTCTTCTATCTTCAATAGGAATATAATTATGATGAAAATTATAAATTACCATAATTGAATTGTATATATAACAAACAATTGATCGTCATTTTATTATTCGTCAAAAGATAAAATTTTAAGTCTAAGTGACTTATGTCCGTATTGTAATAGTATCTGGAATGCAAAGGTGACGGGAGTTTCACAGATTCTCCCTTCGAATCGCAGAGCCTGGACAGTGTCCCTTGCTGCTGTATGATTCTGTAATCGAGCTTGTTTAAGGGTTTATTTTTTATAATGACGGGTCTAAGTTTTAAGTTTTATTATATTTTATATTTTAAGGACGTATTTATTAGCATTCCAATCTGTTTGTACCAGCGTTCTCGAACCCATTTCTGGGTCCGACCGCGGGAGGCTAGGCTTTTAAAACCTGCCCTCCCGACTTAATTCCCCTTCAGACCGTCCTTTCGGTGCTAACGCTTCATAGGCTAGCAGGAATACGCCATAACGGAGCACTAATTGTTTGGAGGGAGCAATGCGCCCCCTTCTCCGGAGGGAGTCGCAATTGCTGATTTAATTTAATTTAATTAATTGTAAGTATAAAGGTATTTTAAGGAATGGATAATGAGAAGATCTTCATCCACTTCTTTAATGGCTGCCCTTCATGATGCATCTCTGCTGGGCTCTTTTTCCGGACTCCTGCCCGTGACGTCGGGTCACGTAGTGGGTCTTCGTTCTTCTTTGGCCTGCACTTTCCGAGACTCGGCAGTAATCGAAATTACATGCCAGTAACCTTGATATTCCCGTGTCCCCAAAGGGCTGAACGGGGGAAAGTGCAGGTTTCTAGTTTCTTCGTTCTTCTATGCTGTCGGTGGTTGCTGGGCTCGTTCCCTCTTCTTCTTTCTTGAAGGGAAAGGAAATAGGGAACTTACAATTTAGATAAAACTGATTCGCGATCGCGGTTTGGGAGCGCCGATCGCCTTTTGTCGAAGAAGTAAAAAGCATATTGTTCACACAAAATAATATTAATAATAGTTTCTCAATTGTTATGAGAATGACTGGGATTATTTGATAAAAACTTTAGCATGGCCATTTGTCGAATTGGAGTGCACACCTAATGGGGGTGATGGGTGAAATTGGTTGCGATCGACCAGGGTGTATTCAGAGACGCCCTCCTAACCGGAACTGTAGTGGGAGATTAGAGGTTATACTAAGCTCCCGACGGACCAAACTTTAGGACCTCTGGGACTTGGTTTATTGTTTATCTTGCGGCTGTACTCCAATCGCTTAAATTCTTAAGATCCGTTGCGGTGACTGAATTGCTGAAAGATATGCTGTCGTGGCATACTTGATGCATCTATGTGCTAGGGGCATAGAATATTTTAGGCTGATTATGGTAGGCGCGGGGTCTTCTTCTCCGCGGTTTAGGCTCTTTGCTTAGTTCCTGAGGGCAACGTGGTAGCGTTAGGTGTCAGCTGTCTTCTTTGGAAGGCAGAACTCATACTATCTCTTGTGACGAATTACCGATGTAGATGTCCCTCACAGCATCTGCATCGGTGGCATCTCCCCGTGGCCGGGCTGTACACTGTGGAATGTGTTACAGTTTGAGGGCAAGAAGATGTCCTCCGTTAAAGCCGTTACTGGTAAGGAACGGGGGTGGGGGTGTAGCGACCTGACACGCTACGAGGCGAGATCTTTTCCCCTCGCGGGGGAATTGAGATGTGATTATTTTATAACAATTGAGAAACTATTACAATACGGACATAGTCACTTAGGCTTAAAATTTAAGATTTGACAAATAATAAAATGACGATTAATTGTTTTATATATATCAATTCATTTATGGTAGTTTTAAATTTTTCATCACAATTATATTCCTCTTGAAGATGGCAGAATAATCGAAAGAGCTCGAGAAAATTAAACTGGAATTTGGTAAGCTATTTATTTTTAAATTATATAAAACAGAAAAAATATTATTGTGACAAAAATCTTAGGTGATACCCGTATTCGAAAAAGTTTAACAAAGCAGACCAATCAATGTGTGAATGGGTGTTCGAAATTGGTATTTATTCAACAAAAAAAAAAATGGTTTAATTGAATTAATAAATCCTAAAAAACACAGCCTAATTCATCCTCAATCTAATCTTCAGGATTATCTTCCCGAAATTCTTTTAATTGGTTTATACGCGTTTTTGATGTTCAGAATCTGACAGTAAAAATGCTATAGCAAATGCTTTTATTTTGTTACATTTATAAGCTAACGTCACGGGTGTAACATCTTAGATATACAAATAGTAGGTATATAAAAACACGCGAGTATTCAAATGCAACGTTGTGTCCAAATTCTAAAGCAATCAATGAAGAACTTTGGGAGATTTAAGATTTTTAACAAACGAACATTTAAATTATAATTTATATACATATAACAACCGTAAAAGGCAGCTAATAAAAATACTGCAAGATAAACATTTTTTATTTTATACTTGACATAATTCTTAGTTTCCAATTTGAAACGTATAAATTTGAGGTTTTTATTAATGAAGAAACGCGCAAGTATTTCTCGTTCCAAGTATGCAAGTTTTGCTTTTAATAAGAGAGTTTATCTTTATTTAGAAATATAGAGTACTCGCGAGTATATATTCAGAGAACTTTAAACAACGTTTGTGGTTGACGAAAAATTCTTAGAACACTGCACTTAAAATCTATAAGTAAATAACGTACATTACAAGAATGCGTTCTAAATATTTGTATACGTGGCCAGCAGTTAGTATTACATTTATAATCATTAATACTTGAATATGCCTTCTTAAGCAGTTTTTAAAAGTTCAAGGACATTAGTAACAGTTAAGCATGCTAAGCAACGAGTTTTTAGAAACTCAACAAGGGTTAGTGACGATATATTTTATGTTAAAAAAGTCATAAATTAAAAATCGTAGAAAATGAATTACGCAAAAAATTCTCTAGCTTTTTATTAATTTTTTTAACAACATTACCTTTCATTATTGTATAGTTTTACCGAAAAAATTAAAAACAACTTTTTTGAGTTGTTTTTTAATATTTTGTAATTTTTTTTCATTTTAATTTAATTTTAAATAATTTACCTTATCTATTTTAGATCAGAAATTTTCTTGTTAATAAGAATTTATTTTTCGTTAGGGAAAAATCTTTTGGTGTTTTTCTTTCATAATATAAATTGATATAATCTTCTTTTAAGCAATATCAATTTTTTTTGAATCGATTGCATGATATAAAACAACTCATCATAAAAAATACATTCTTTTTTTTACAATTTGAAGGATGAATAAATTTTACGTAAATTGTCCAAATTTAATTTTTTACTCTCACAGCCAATATAACTGGAATAATTATTCCAGCATAATGCAGTATGCAAATATATTGCACTGCAATATAGTTAGAATAGCTGTATTTACGGGAAAGTAAGGTGATTGTGTAAAAAATGGGGTATCGGGGATTTTTGCAAATATTTATGTTTTAGGTTTTAATTAGTTCATCTAGACAAAAAAAAAAAAACATAAGTATGTATGTATATGTACTTACGTGAAGTACGTATGTATATTTCACTGATTTTGACTTATCTACGGATTAACCGAACCGATTTTTTTCAAATTTAGCTCAAATATTTCTAATAATATGGAGTATGTGATCAGAATAAACTTTTTTCGAAATTCGTTCAAGGGGTGGGGTGATATCGCGAATAAATCAATTTCGATTTTCTTCAGAGGCACTTTAGAAAAAACTGTACTTTGGTAAATTTGTTACCTATATTGCATATATAAATAATCTAAAAAACGTTTTTTAAAAAATCAACCCCATCTCTTAAAATTGTCTTAAAATTGAAATATACATATATATATTTAGGATTAGCATTTTTTGTTTAGTTTTTACGTAATGTTATCATTGGAATGGTGGTGGGGGGGTTTATAAGTGTTTGCTGGTGTTGTTTTTTGTCATTTGTGGTTGTCCTACATCTTGGATGAAAACGTCGAGCTTTTCTGCTCTTGTTTTTGTTTGTTTGGTTGTTGACCTAATGAATTGCATTAGAAAATTTTCTTTTAATTTAATTTGGATAATTTTCTAACTTATTTAGTTTTTTTATATTTGTCTAACCAAAGAATAGAGTTTAGTTATTATATATATATATATATATCGGATGTTTTAATATTAAACAAAAAAAATCTTTTGGTATTTTATATATTACATATAGAGCTATCAAAACACGTCTGCGAATAGATTTAGGTATTAGATTTAGATAAAACTTTATTCAAGCAAATTTTTAAGCTTATTTTTTTAAATTTTTTCCCTGCCGGCCTCCGTGTGATGAGTGGTAGCGTCTCGGCTTTTCATCCGGAGGTCGCGGGTTTGAATCCCAGTCAGGCATGGCATTTTTCACAGGTACAAAAATTGTCATCCATATCATACTCTGAAGCAATACTTGAACGGTGATCCCGAAGATTAAAAAAATTATTCCCCACCTCTAAAAGTATGTTCTTTTTTCTTTTTTTTGGCTCTAACCCTTTTAATCTTTATTATTATTTATTTTTATCTTTTTGTTATTTTAAGATTATATAAAATTTAAATAGTTTTGCCACCCATAATATACCCCGGACCCAAAATAAAAATAAAAAAATTATTATTATTTTAAAAGGTTAACTTATTTTTCAATATTAAAAAAATTGTTTCTTAATTTCCCCCATGAAGTTTTAAAGTTTAGAGGTTTTGCAATAAAAAAGCTGTGCAAGGTATATATATATATATATATATACCTTAACCGGTGTAGCCGGGAAAGTCATTCAATACTTTGTCAGCACTTTCTTTTTTAGAACGAGTATAAAGCGAAGAAAGAATGCTTTTAAAATTTAGTTGCTTGGTTAATATTATCTGAATAGTATTTTATTTGTTTCGTTTCTATGAGAACTGAATAAAAAAAAACCGTGATTGTGCTAAATAAAAAAATAGTTTTCATTAATAAAAAATAGTGTGTGTTTATTATATATAAAACTGTTATACTACGCTTTGTAATTTTTTTTTAATTTTTTTTTTATAAAAAAATAAATTGTACAATTTTATTATTTTTAAATAATTTTGTTTTTTCAGTATAATTAAATAACAAAAATGCATGCGACGATACTTTTACATAGGCAGTTAACGGAAATGTATGAAAGAGAAAGGAAATATCTTAAGCCTTATATGGATTTTCGACCTAATCTGAAAGGTAATATATATATTTTTTCCATTTTTACTTACACAATAAAAGGTGAAATTTAAATCTCACCTTTAAATTTTAATTTCAAGTAATATATAAAAAAAAAAAATTACGCATGGTGTTTTGTGTATGGCTTCTTTTTAGCTGGTTAAATCCCATAACAGTTGTTTCCCGATGTGAAAAAATTACAATATATAATTTTCTTTTTTTTATATGGTTAATTTATTTTAATTGCATCTCTTCTATTTATTGACTTATTGACTGTGAAGTAAACCACTGTGACTTACTCTGAAGTAAACCAGTATGGTTATCCAGTACAATATATTCCCGAGAAAGTGGATAACAAAGGGATCAAAATGGAATTAAAAGAAAAATTGTTTGCTGTTAATACGTAGTTTTTAGCAAAATTTTTGTTAGAAATGACATATAAAGCGTTTAACTACCATGTATAAAACCAACAAAAAAAAAAACTTTTTATGTAAAAATAATGGAAATTTTTTATAATTATTTGTAAAATTATTATTGGAATAAATTTGAATTTGAATATTATATATATGAGAAGACTGGTTAAAACATGGTCAGAAAATTCACCTCTGTTATTTGAAAAGTTAAAGATAAATCCTAACCCACTGAGAGCGGACATCTATTATTCAATTTAAGTACGAATAAATCAGTTTAAAACAAAAGTTTTAAACATTTTTGCTACTTACTGGAACTACTTACTGAATTTTTTGTAATAATTCCTGACCTCTTGATGATTATTTTTTGTTTGTTTTTTTTATTGTAACGCGGAGGTCTTTCCTAAAATATACAAATTCATGTAATGCCTTCATGGAATTATTAATCCGTAATCTTTCTATAGGATTTTAATACCTGTATTTTATTGTATTATTATTTCGAAAACAAATCAAATATTTTAACGAGTGTTTTAGTGCCTGATTGTATTTACATTTTGTAATTTTACTTACATTTAAGATAAGTTTTTCATTTTATAATATTCTTCGTGTTGCAGAGGCGGCTGGCTATTGGGGTAGCGTGTGTATATCGGACGGTCTTACCGCTTGTGGGGGCTTGTGCACGGAGGCCGTTTTGGTTGTGGCATCGTTACCACCTCTTGAGTTATTGGCTATAGAAAGAATTTAGTGGTCGAAGGAGAAGAGTAAGAATACTGCAAAAGAAGATTTGTTAGAGAGGTGACAGAATCGATTGGAGAGAGAAGTCGGGCAGTGCACGCGGAGGTTGATCCCATCCATTAAGCCGTGGTATAGGAGACATGAGGAGATGTCATTTCAGCTCACCCAATTTTTGATGGGCCACGGCTGTTTTAATAGTTACTTATTTAAGAGGTAGAGGAGGAGGGCTGATGTATGTCTTTGCTGTACCGAAGAGGATACAGTAGAACATACAGCTTTTCACTGTCCGAGATGGGATGAAAAGAGGCAGGAGGTTTATCGCAAAGTGGGTATCGTTAACCCAGATAATATAGTAGAGGCAATGCTTCAAGGAGAAAATAATTAGAGGGTGGTTAGTGAGATGATAAAAAATATCATTAAGAGGAAGACAGCGGAAGAAGTTGAAGATGTGGGGAACTGAAGGAACTGTGGGGATATCAGATTAGGGTTGGTCGGACAGCCCCGTTCAAGAGGGGGTGAGATGCTCCGGCGTCTCATTTCCGATGAGTAAACGAGGACTCCTGGGTAGGGAGGGTTTGTTAAGACCAGAGTCCCGGTGGGGGAGCGCTACAATTCAAAGCGGATGCGTGTGTGCAAACAGAGTCCTGGTGGGGAGGTCCTTCGGGGCAGCCCCATTTGAGGCATGGAAATTAAAGGACCTAGACCCGGCGGATCAGTTGTTTCTGCTGGGAATGGCATAGCCGGGTCAAATTTGGGCACCTGTGATGTTAAAAGACTACATTCTATAACAATTCTTTTGATGGTTGTATGTAAAAGTGTTATAATGTTTTTGGATTTATAAGCAGTCTATTTGTATATATACTTTAACCATAGTGTTTTATCCATTACTTAAACATTAAGTAGCATTAAACAATAAAATGAATAATAAACATTTTGTTTCTTCCTCTATTCTGCGATTATGGCAAAAAATAAATAACTAAATACAAAATAATTAATTAAAATACTTTATTTGTTATTATTTGCGTTGGTTATTTTCTTTAAACATTAGTTTTGTGTCAGGAATCCTAAATAAATTTCATTATAAAATTTTATAAGTAAGTAATTCTCTAATTATTCCCTTCAATGATAAAAAATAAATACTGTATTTTCTTTAATTAATTGAAATTAGACGAGTGTAAATATATGTTCTGTTTTTTTCAGTATTCTGTTTCTTCATGTTCTGTTTTGTCAAGTTCTGTTCTGTCATATAATCATTCAAAGTAGTACTGTAAAATTACACATTATTGCTTCAGCACATTTTCAATCTGTTTAAGTAAAGTATTTTTCTTTTTTTAAATTAAGAAATATTTTTCATTTAAAATATTTTCTGTTAAAACGATCTCGGTGGATATTTTCAATTTTTTCCGTCCTTCATGGCGGACTGTTAGTGTCTCGGCCTTTGTTCCAGGAATAACAGGTTCTGTCCCGGTCATTTTTCATACACTACAAAATTCCATTTCCATATTTCCACGTACAAGCTATCTCTAACTTTCTGTAGCGAATTAGTTCATAAAGTAAAACATAAAAAAAGTATCTAAAGTAGAAGCACTGTAATGGTTTATTAATTAACGTGGCTTTTGTAAATTGTTTACCTAATGTTGGTTGATACTGTTTGTTAGTCCGTACAAAATCACATTTTTTATAAGAATATAAGATTTTTTTTATAAATGGAAGATATATAACCTTTGGAGAAACATTTTTTTAACTTTATTCCCTTTAAATCTTAAAAAAGGAATTTGCTTTTTAAAAAGTGAAGAAATATCTGATATGTTGCATATTGTTTGAAATTTTTTTTCTTAAAACGGTGTTGAAATGATTAACCGGTTATCAAATGTGTATCTCTTTTCTCCAATGAGTCTACTTGTGTGTATAAAATTAAATATTTATGATAAAATAAGCTATAAAAACAATATATATATAATTATTTAAAACAAATATTTATGTTTGTATATAGCAACCTTCGTGACTGGAAAATTTTACTCGCATTATGATTCCAGAATTACAGAACCTAAAGAAGTTTATATTGATATGTTAACTCAATATCAAGAAAAAACTCCAAAAGAGAAACTTCCGTATCCTGAAACTACAAATCAGGAGTAAGTTTTTATACTAAAAATATAATAACAAAAATATGATGTGGGCATCACATGACTTCCTTGTTCGCCTATTAAATTACATATATCTTTTATATACGTATTTATATTTTTATTACACTCTTATTTTCAATTTTTTTTATTATTTAATTATTTTGTAATTTTTTTACAATAACAGGTTAATAATTATTAACAAATCAATATATTTAAATTAAAAAAGTGAAAAAAAAGTAGGAAATGAATTCAGATTCGAATCGATGTGCCTTCTTCTTGTAAGGTCCAAATATATCATTAATTAAAATTTTATTTGGGCTATAACTTTGAAACTAATGAAAATGAGAACTACTCATTTTATATGATATAATTTATATGATATATCGTTGAAACACTTTCAATGAGGCGATGGAGGGTTTATTACTGCAGTTAAGAAAGAGTCCAAAATCCAATTTCTTTTGATTTTTGGGCATTTTTTGGACACTTTTGGTCCATTCGATTGCAATCAAAAGGGAAGGTGCACAACTAGATGTTACAACCGTCCTAAATCTAAAATTTCAATATTCTACGGCTAATCGTTTTTGAGTTATGTGAGATATTTACGTACGAAAGTAGTCGAAATGGTTTCAGTGATGACCAGAATGTTTTCAGAACCTGAAAACCGAAATTTTTCGCAATTACAGTACTTCCTTGTACAAAGTAATAAAAGAAAAAATCATTCGAAAATTTATTACCTCCGTTCGTATAATTTATGAAAGTTCTTTTTTTAATTCTTTGTAAGAACAATATTATTTGTGTAAATTAAATTTTCACTTACCAACATTTAAAAAATGTAAATCCTAGTACTTTCGAAGCTGTTTTTCCATCTTAAGGGATTTTCTAAAAGATGTTAGTTTAATTTAAAAACGATTAATTCGTATGTCAATAACACAGTAACGTCATGTTTGTAAGATGTTTGCGTCTATTATCTATTAGATTATGCAATATTATCTATTTTAAGTAGGAGTCGCAAACATCTTATATGCATGACATTACTATCTTATTGATGTAGCAATTAATTTTATTATTGACGACCGACTATTATGAACATAACAGTTTAATTTAAAAACGACTATTCATTTGAATTTAAATTAACATCTTTTAGAAATTCCCTGACGATGGAGTAACAACTCTGAAAGTACTAGGATTTACACTTTGTTGGAAAGTGGAAATTTAACTTATACAATTCTATTAACACGAACCGTGCCAAATGCTTAGTAAATCAAATCTAAAAAAAATTGTTTGATGACAGATTTTTGTATAAAACATGAATTTGTTTTCTTAAATAATAGTTTTAACAAACTTTTTTCGTTAAATACAGCAAAAATTAAAATAACTTATGTTCGAAAACATGTTACAAAATAACTCTCCTCTAAATACTAAACATACAAAATTAATTTGTTTTATTGATTTTGAGATAGTGTACCATTTAATCTCAACAAAAAAATGCATTTTCTACAATAAATTCTATTTGGTTTTTGTAAGGCTAATGTTCACATTTAACATTTGTAAAAATCATTTGAAAAAAAAAATGAATTCAATTAAAAAAACTTCACATGCTATAATTTTGACTAATACTTTTCATAAAATTTAAATTTTGTATAATAGATTTATACGTAATGTTCTATAAAATATAATTAATTTATATATATATATATATATTTACCTATATAAATCACGAAAAAATACTTCGTTTTAAAAAAAAAATAATTAAAATATTACTTTTATATACTCTATTAACGAGTAAATTGATTGTCACGTGTACAAAATATTGTGAAAAACATTTTCAAAACTTTAAAATATCCTGTGAAAGTTATGAAAAATATTTGAAATAAAAATTGTTGTAAAGATTTCGTATGTATAAGATGATATTAAAATGTGGAAACGGCTTCATATTTCAAAACAATCAGATACTAGGAAGTAGAAACAGTCCTGTTTAGCCTCCGGTAATTACCTTTCAGGTAATACTTCAGAGGATGAATGAGGATGATATGTATGAGTGTAAATGAAGTGTTGTCTTGTACAGTCTCAGGTTGATCATTACTGAGATGTGTGGTTAATTGAAACTCAACTACAAAAGAACACCGGTATCTACGATCTAGTATTCAAATTCCTGTAAAAATAACTGACATTACTAGGACTTGAACGCTGGAACTCTCGAAACCCCAAATCAGTTGATTTGGGAAGAACTTTTGTGATTAGGGTTCAATTAACCACACGTCTCAGTAATGGTCAGCCTGAGACTGTACAAGATTATACCTCATTTTCATGTCATACGTATCATCTTTATTTCATTAGGGCGAGGGGGGGGTTACTTCTCATTCACTACGAACAGATTGTAATGTACATATTAGGGGGAAAAAATTGTATCTATGATCCGCCATATTGAATGTACTTTTTGTTTAAATAGGAAGATGAACATTTAATACATGATTTTAATGTAAAATTTTACGAGAAAAACGATGGTGAAAACAGTTTCTTTATAAATGCCTTTTTTTTAATGTTATAAGCAATCAAATTTGAAAACTGGAAAAAGAGCTTTCGCTTTTCGTACATTTTGTCGTTAAAAATCATGTATCTTCCAACTTCCTATAATATTTAAATTAAAAAAAAATTATTAAATATGATTGTTTCAAGATTTTAAGGAAACTTTTTGAAATCAACCATAAGGCAGTAATTATGTATGTAGATCCTGATTTGTTTCTGCCGTCTATTATCGCTCGGTATTGATATATGAAGCTGTTTATTTCATATCACTTTGTATGTTATGTAATTTTTTCTTTTTCACTTTTATTAATTATAATTTTAAGATATTTATTACTATTTCAGATATGGTTGGTACACAGATCCTCTAATGGATAAGGATTATTCTGATAGAAGAATGCAACATGGTCGTAAAATACATCCTCATACACAAACAGAAACTATTATTAAAATGTGTGTTACAAAAAGATAAATGAAATAAATAAGGAATATAATCAAAGGGTATTTTATTATTTTTTTAATTTCTGCAAAGAAATACGTGCATAAAATCATTGAACTAACGTTGTAAATGATTTACCTGATGTAAATATTAGATTAAACCTGTATATAAAATTTATAATAATTACTTATTGAAGAACTTTTTTCTTTTTTTTTAATAAATCAGTGTTAACATGAAAACTTGGTATTTTAATGGTTATTATTTCTAATTAAAGAGATTAATAATTATATCAAATAATACATCTTCAGAGTTTTTCCATGAAAACAATATACGTTACTTGTATAATTAGTAGTACATTTCAATACCATTCGCGATGTTTATAGAATTAATCGGTACCTAGTCACACAAAATCTGAAGTGAACACCATATGACTTCCTTGTTCCTCGTACATACTAAACTGCATATACACATTCTTTTTTAAACTAAAAATACATAAAATTTTATTTCATTAATAACTAGTATATATTTTTTTTTTTAATGTTATTGAATTATTATCATAATTTTTGTTACAATCAGAGATTGTAAGCTGTCAATAAGGGCTTATTACCGTAATTATGAAAAAGTTCAAAATTCAAATATTTTGGATTTTGGACTTGTTTTTGGAAATCTTTGGTCGAGTCGATTGCAATCAAAAGGGGAGGTGGACAACTAGATGTTACACCAATCTTAAATCCAAAATTTCAACATTCTACAACTAATCCTTTTTGAGTTATGCAAGATACATACAGACATCATGCCGGAAACCCACCGGGTTGGTCTAGTGGTGAACGCGTCTTCCCAAATCAGCTGATTTGGAAGTCGAGAGTTCCAGCGTTCAAGGCCTAGTAAAGCCACCTATTTTTACACGGACTTGAATACTAGATCGTGGATACCGGTGTTCTTTGGTGGTTGGGTTTCAATTAACCACACATCTCAGGTATAGTCGAACTGAGAATGTACAAGACTACACTTCATTCACACTCATACATATCATCCTCGTGCATCCTCTGAATTATTATCTAAAACGGTAGTTACCGGAGGCTAAACAGGAAAAAGAAAGAAAGAAAGACATCATGCCGAAACTAGTCAAAATGGATATTTCGGTTGAAATCTGAAAACCGAAATTTTTCGGGATCACAATACTTCCTTTACTTCCTTCAAGAAAGTAAAAATATGAAAAATATGAGAAATTATTAACGAAATAAAATTTTATGTACTTTTCATTTTAAAAAATGTGTAAATTAATTTAAAAGGGGTAAAAGAAAGTCACGTGGTGTCTACATCAGATTTCTTTTGGTAGAAGAGTGATTTTTTCCTGTCACAATCTTTATAACCATTACAGATAAACATATAGGTATATTTAATAAGAGGTTTTTGGAGTTCTTATTCTATATCGTCTATCGTTTATATTGTATTATCATCAGCATATTAAATATTATTAATGTAGATAAAATTGATCTTGAAAATCTGTTATAAAAATTAGTGTTTTTAGAAGAAATATGAAGTTGATTGATCCTTTTTTTTAAATGAAGCCTGCCTGTGTAACGTATAACTCCCACAGGTATATGGTGTTAACCCGTCAGGTTGGTCTAGTGGTAAATGCGTCTTCCCAAATCAGCTGATTTCGAAGTCAAAAGCTCTCAGAAAAGACAGTTACTTTTATACAGATTTGAATACTAGATCGTGGTTACTGGTGTTCTTTGGTGGTTGGGTTTCAGTTAACTGCAAATCTCAGGAATTGTGGAACTGAAATCATACAAGACTACACTTGATTTACGCTTAAGTATATCATCCTCATTGATTCTCTGATTACGGTAATTCCCGGAGGCGAAACAGGAAAGAAGATAGAAGAAGGTATATCGTATTAGAATATGGGTTATAACTCTCACAGGACGGTTTTACTTCCTACGATAAATGATATACTTTTGTAAAAATGTTTTAGCAGATTTTTACTTAGTAGTACAAACTAAATCTAGAAAAACTAACAAAAAATTTATAAAAAAAATTATGAAACTTATAAAAATTAAAAGTATCGTACGTACGTATATCATAATAAAATACAAATGTATGTTCTCTTTCGCTTGGTAATAGAAATTTAACGACGACTCAGAATGGAGTTGGCTAATGGAATATTGCTTTTGAAATTCAGTTACTAAAGTCAATTGTTTGTAGAAGACAAACTGGGCCTATATTAAGTGTGCGTAGTGGTAACAATCAGTTATAGGAAAGGGGTGTAGTAATAATGACGGGGGAGGGTACTCAAGCTTTAAGGAGAGGTGAATAGTAAAGTTGGAAACGGGGGTTGGTACTTAACTCGTTACAATTGCCGAGAAGTATAACACTGTCTGAGTCTAGAGCTATAGAACTAACCTACTTTACTCTATCGACCTCTTTATGCAGTTTCACAGCTTTACCTTACTCCTTTCGCCTTCCCTTTTCTCTCCTTTTAAACTGCCGGTACAGTAGTCAAGAGTCGGAAGTTTTTATTGCCACAGTTTAGAGGTGTTCAAGTCTCAAATGGTGTTCACTTACTGAACATTTAAGTACAAAACCACTTCTTCAATAAATCTAGTACGCCCGCTGCGTTATGCCTTGCACTAATGCGCCAACATCATTGTATGGTGTAACCACAGCCTAGTTTCTTTTTCATATTGCATGCAACAACTAATGTATCCTGTTTCTAGAATTTTCAACATTAAACTAAGTGTTATTATTATTTCTCCAACTTTATTTACCACATTATTATACAGACAAATACTTGTAAACAAATATGAAAAGTTTTGCTATACAACTTCACGGCATTTATACAGTCAAAAGTTAAAAAACTGAAATCTGCATCCATACTTTGCACTCATACTTTAACCACATACCATTTTCTTCAAAGAAAAACGATTCCGTATTGTTAAATCAAGTTTAATTCTTTTTTGGGTTACTCTGGGCTTAAATTGGATATTTTTTAGACTTAATGATTTTATTATTTTATTTATTTCGAATATTGAATTATTTGGTTTTACTTTAAGGAAAAGAAATAATTTTAAGATAAAAATAAGGAAATACTAGAGTAAAGATAATAATGAATTAAATAAAAAGTTGTAGGGGAAAGTAATTAAGATTCTACGTGGCAAAACAAACAAAAAAAGATTCTGTAAAAATGTCGATTCTCCTTTTTCCTTCTGTTTGCAATATTGTATTAATTAATAAAAAATATATATATCAAAATCGGATTGAGGAATCACAATATTATTTTATACACACGTTTACCAACGTTGTTGAGTAAATAAAAAAATACAGTGTAAACTTGTTTCATCAATTTCAAAAAGCCGGGGATCAATTTTTTTAGTTCTTTTTATCTCTGTACTCCTTAGTTTTATCATATTACATTCTGCAAAAATGTTAAGTATTTTACTGTGAACAAAATGGTAACTTAGTTTTGAAAATATGTTAACAAATCACAAACTTATGAGATAAAATATATGACATCATTTTTTGCCAGATTTCAATCAGTTATAGAGAGATAGAGCAGGATTCTATCTCTCTATAACTGATTTTAAAGAAAGTTTATTGAAGAATTCTTCTCCGACAGCATTCTGTTCAAAGTTTAAGTTCTTTTTAAGTTAACATTGTTGTACAGAGCGTTCAAAAAGTTGCAATAGTTGTTGAAAGTGGCCTACAATATGCGATTCACTTAATTGAATACGACGTTATATATTCAAACATTTGTTTATAACTTATGTTAAGGAATTGCAACGACACATTGTTCAGTTTTAATTTTAAATTTAGCAATGTTGTGAGGATGAGTTTTGTAAGCAGAATCTTTAAGGTATCCCCACAAGAAAAAGTCAGGAGATTTATGGAAGGGGCCACAACCCCTTCGAAATGACTTTCCCATGAAAACACTGATCCAAAAAAGTCATAGTGTTGTTGGTTGTATGAACCAAAGCACTGTCCTGTTGAATCATATGTAGTCTAGCCGGTCTACAGATGTAGTTTTTACAAATTATTGCACCATCTATATGTAGCGTTCACCGTGCTATGAAAGAATGCCATGAAAATTCGCCTACGTGACATTGTACACCAAACACCCGCTTTCTGTCCGTGTAGAGAAGACTTGTGCAGCTGATGTCGATTTCCGTAAACCAACTGGGTGAATTCTTTGCATTCACGTATCCATCAAGGTGGAGTTATGCCTCATCAGACCAAAATTAATCATCGAGTTCTTTCCCAGATAGTGAAATATCGTCAGAATCTCTAGGTACATTCTAAAATTAAATTATAGTTAATATACAAAAAACCGCTTAGCAACAACTGAATTCGAAGCATTGAAGCGTTTTCGAAATTAATTTCCATCTTCGGAAACCTTCATATTCGTCCTGTTTGTAATATTAATTAAAACTTCATATGTAAATTATATTTATATTATTTACAACAGTTTTAGACCACTAAATTGACAGGACGTTTAAGTTGGTGTAATTTTATAACGTATGACGACCAACTGTTATGTTTTAAACAATATCGCGATTTTTTATAATTTACATATGCCCATTTAATTATTATTACAAATAGGACAATTAGGAGAGTTCCTGAAGATGGAGTTTAATTCCGAAAGCGCTTGAACGCTTCGAGTTCAATTGTTGGTAAGCGGGTTTTGATATATTAACTTTAATTATATTCGTATACCAACGGGCCCTGCTTAACAAAATTATTATATATTAGATTTTTTTATCTAAAATCGTTTTCTATTTATAATTCATAATTTATTTGATCGATTTTAAGTTAAAATAATGAAGTCAGTGACATTTAAAAATCCAATGGTTTATTTGAAGTAAAGGTTTGTGAAGGATAAAGCCGGGTAACTTTTGTAACTCTTTTCCTGGTTTTTTTAAATATATTTATGAGTGTTTTTGTAGTGATTGCTACTTCATCATTTAATTTATTAAAAAAAAAAAAATCAAAAATTTTAAAATACAGGAAGAAAATATTTATCTTTTAATAAAGCTAATTTGGTGTAGTTATGTTTGTAAATATTCCTAATAACGGGTTTTTAACTTCTATCGATGTTATATATTTTTTACAATTTTGTTTTTCAGATGTTATTTATAAAAAAAAATTTAATTCTTCCTTTGTTATTAATTAATCTTTTTTTATTTATTACATTTTTATTTCCCCCTCAACGTTTAGTACATTAGCGGAGATCATAATATTTATCTGAATTTAGTTTTCTATTTTATATAATTTAATTAAAAATATAATTTTTAATAATCCAGTTTATTATCTCGGTCACTGATATTAAAATAAAAAAATTAACATTTTTATAATTGTAAACAAAAAATTGAAAACTCCGCCTAGATAGAAATTACCTGTTTACTGTTGTTTCGATTTCTGAGAAATTATGAATTGTGATTAAAAAAAAAAGGGGTAAAATATTAAGAAAATGTAGAAGTGGTTATAATTTAATAATTATATTCTGCTGCCAGAATGAAAATTGTAAAATATTAAATATTTGTAAGTATGAAATTTGTAAATTTTTAAAACGGTTAAATTTATGAATACTTAAGTAATTTTATTAAGCAATAAATTAACTTAAAATTAGATTTAATTTTTAAGTTAATTTATTTTTTAATAATTTATTTATTTTCTGTTTTATTTTGTTTTACATTCTATGATAACCGGTTTTATATAAATTTACATATAATATATATATATATATATATATATATATATATAATATTAACCGGTCAGGACTCGCTTCACTTCCGTTTCCCTTTTAACCCGGGGCTCTTCATCCCCTAGGTCCCACTTTATTCATTATCCTCAAACTTACCGGAATAATACTAACTAATAATTAAATATATATTTAATTTATAAAAACTCTTTCTAAAGAGCAACAGTCAAGTCGGCAAAAAACATGAAATTTTCTGAAATATACGGGTTTCAAAATAGTCGGCCACACCTCCAAAATTTTAGCTGGTTACACGTCCTTTTTAAGGATAAAAATGTATTTTTCACGGTTGTTAGCGTTACCAGACTACAAAGAGGTGACCGTACTTCTCAATTCTTTTGTATGTATTTACTCTTTTCACAGTTCTTTTTTATTTTATGTTTTTAACTTTTTTTTTTGTGTAACAGTTTGTGAACAACAAAATCTAAAGTATCGACTTGTATACAATATTAACAGCTTTTCTTTCTGGAGCGTATATATATATATATACATACATATATAAATAAATAGATTGTTCTCAAAGGAGGCTTTAGAGTAAAGCCCATAAAATTGCCCATGCGAAAAGCATCGACTCTTCTAACGGAGACCAGTCAATGCAAGTGTCTGTCCTTGTGACTTACTTATTATCATTGAAAATGTAACTTTAAGTGGAAACTGATGCATTTGAAAGTTAAGGGCAAGTCTAAAGGAATGTACATCTGTTCGCTGTAAACCGTCGTACTTCTAAAGCTACTTTTGTATAAAATAAAGTTCCACTTACCAAAATTTTTAAAAGTATATATCCGAGTACCTTCTGAGCCGTTACTACATCATCAGAGATTTCCCAAAAGATATTAATTCAAATGTATAATTGTATTTAAATTAAAATTGTTACGTTCATAATAGTCGATCGTCTATTATGAACGTAACAGTTTTAATTTAAATAAAATTTTACATCTAAATTTGAATTAGCATCTTTTGGAAAATCCCTGATGATGGAATAACAAGTACTTTATATACTTGTAAAATTTTTGGAAGTGGAACTTTATTTTATACTTTCGAATTTGGCACCGTTGGTGCCAAATTCTTAGTAAATTTAATCTAAAGCTACTTTTTTCGATAACCAAAAAAATATATATAGAAAAATATAAACAAGCCTTTTTTATACAAAATTTAATTTGAAATATTACAAGTGATCGATTTCCTAATCAATAATTTGATCATAGTAAAGCTGAATATCGGCAAGGTAAATAATCCGGTTGTTATGGCAAGTCATTAAAACGGCCACCACGTTTAAACGGTGAAACATTTCGTAATGGCACCAGCCGTAATTTTTTTTCAAGTATAAAATCTGTGTGTATGTAAAATACCAGTTCAATCGGTCTAGTAGTTTTTGCGTGAAAGAGTAACAGAAACTATAAAATTCTATTTATACATGACGGTGGTCCCGGAGGTTAAACAAAACAAAAAAAGAAAGTATTTTAGTTGATTAAATTCGTAAATTTATTTTTTGTCATCAATATAGTATAACGGTTTGTTAATTAATTATTCATACTGCTATCAATTGACAATTTTTGATGTCGATTTACTGTCTTTTCTCTTTATTAACAATAATAATTTTCTACAAACTTTTAGGTTAGCTTATATTTTTAATTATTAATTTTATGTCTAAAATATTTACATTTTAATTTTATTTTTTTCTAAATCCGTATTTTATATTTTAATTAAAAGTTTTTGGTGTTTAATTGAAATATTTCTTTTTTTAATTTTAATTATAGATTATTACAAAACCTATATTTTATATGAAATTTTATTTTTTCTTAAAATAAAAACAATTTGTACGTATTCCCTTTGTTGTAAAAATATTTCCGATGATAATGCCGCTTAAAGAAGAAACCATTATTAATCCACCCTCCTACAAGCTGTGCTTATCATACGTTGAGTAATATTGATCTAAGCAAAAGTTTATTTTTGTTAAACTTGATTTAAGTTTAACTTAATCATATACTATTATTGTAATATGGTTTTTATACTAGGTTTAATATTTATTTATTCGAAAATAATTTTAAATTATTATTATTTATAATTTTATTTAATAGTGAGTGCTTTATCAAAGGAACCAACCCTTAAGGCTTGTCCATGAAAATATGTTGTATGAAGTTACAATATCATGCGATATTATAATATTTTCAGAATATGAGATATTAATTTACGATATTATTTTATATTTATACTGTTTTCAATTCTTTTGTAGTGCATAATTTAAAATTTGTGTCATGTATCTTCACAGATTGTAATATTCGCACATTTCTATGCCTTATTTTATTTATTCTATTTCTATTATTTCTATTTAGTGAAATAATGAAAAACGGTTTAACCTCTGTCACATCGCTATATTGTCGCATATACCCCCATAAGCAGAATTATCACTTTGCCAAACCTTTGCATAGGCGGAGAGACCGATGCCGGACGGCTGTGGGCGGCGAGCCCTAGTGGGTGGGTGGCGGGGAGTTGTCGTTCGCCGATGATCCCCTGGGGACGTCGCTCTGGCTATTCTAATTCGGTGACAAAAGCGCTCGGGTGGTTGCGCAGGGGCTGTGTACATACCATGTGGATTAGGTCTGTTCCCTGCCTAACTAGAGGGGGAGGTTTTTTAGCGGGTGAGAGCTCCGCACTTTCCGTCAGAGCAGGCCTGGAGGCGGCTGGCAGAACTTTTCCTCCTACCGAAAAAAAAAAAACAGGAAAAACACCACCTGTATCTACGATTTATTATTCAAATCCGTATAAAAGTAACTGCCTTTACAAGGATTTTAAACTTAGATCTCTTGACTTCGAAATCAGCTGATTTGCTATGACCAGTTAACCACTAAACCAGCCCGGAGGGCTCTCAATTAAAGGTAGACAACAGACAATGTAACCTTAATTTAAGGTTATGTTGACTGTTTGGTGTTGTATTTTTCTAATGCACTTATACAGTGTCACATAGGTCGCGAGTTTAAACTTTATGCTTGTGTGTTTGGGTTTCTCGTTTTTTTTTTATTTCACAAACTATGGTTATAATAATGTAATTTCCTTATAAATAGAAAATATATTTTAATATTAAATAAATAAAATATTATACCTCTCAGTTTTCGCATTAAATTTATGTTTTATATATTTCTTGTGCAAAGAATTATACAAAAAATATTGTATAAAATAAAATAACGAGAAGTTATTCTTTTTGCGTAGTTCTGCTCAAAAATTTTTATTTTTTTATTTATAGAAGCGATCAATGGTTTATACGAAGTCATAATCTGTGTAATATTCTCTGTTTAGAATACGATAACGTAATTATGGCTTACATCTCATTAGCAATATAAAACAATATTTATGTTTACACTGTAAACACGCAAACATACAATATTACGCACACGTAAATTTGGAACTATCGGTTGTACAGTTACGATCGTTATTTTAGAGCAGCATTTTGTTTTTACTAATATTACATTAATGTTGATTTTCCTATTTACAGTTATTTTATGCGATTTTTGTTTTTTATTTTCATTCTTTAAGCTTGCTGGATTTCAAAACTTTGTAGAATATTTTATTACAGTATTCATCGCGGAAAATGATTTACTTGAATTAAAGCAAATGAATCTATTTTAGTTTATTTAATAAAAATACAAACAAAATTAAACACTATATATGATAAATAAAGAACAAAAAAAAACGATAAACAAGAGAAGAAAATAATGGAAATAATAATAAAATTGTTTTTTTCACCTTCCTGCATTGAATAAAATAATAATTGTTATTGAATAATGTCCACATCGGTAACTGCCCCTGGATATGAATCGCAATTCATCAATAAAATCATTTAAAATAAAAACTAAAATACTGAGTTTTAAAACTGTTTCCATTGCAAGTTCATAATTGAGATTCTCTCACATTGACCTGCCTTTGATAACGACTTTAAAGGAGGAGAGAAAAAAAACACACACATATATACAGGAGATTAAAATTGTATGGCAGTATTTTAGATGCTAGTTTGGGCCCTAAATAAACAAAAAAATTCTTCTAAATATACCTCCGAAAATTATTGTTTTCATGATAAAGCTATTATTATTATATCAAGATTATTATTATTCCAAGGCTAAAACGGAGCTATACCGAAATTATTTATGATAAATTAAAGAAAACAGATCTCAGAATTGTGTCTATAATAGTTTCGAAGAAAATTGTTATCAATAAAATATTCTTTAAGACTTAATTTTAAATTGTTCTTGAAAATTTTTAAAGAATTTAATTCTCAGAAAACTGATGCAAACGAATTTAATAAAAAACAAATAAGCACTCTTGCACATACCTACACGCACGTCTGTGCGTATCTGCAGAAAGTTAAAGTTTCAAAAACAAAAAAAAAGTTCATTACGCTCAAAAATAGTCTAAATTAAATACTTATCAAAACACATAAAATAGGATAATATTTAAATTTGAAAAAATTTTAAATTACATTAATAAATTTTCAAAATAGCATATTATACAATCTGAATATCATTGATTGGATACAACCGATCCCAAAGGAAATATTTTGATGTAAAATCAGTTGGGAGATATTGGTGTCCATCATTTATATAAACTAATATTGTGAATCATTACAGCCCGTACTTAAGTACAGCTGTAGTCTTTGGTCTTCTATATAAAAAGTGATTCACGAAGCACTTTGTGAATACCTTTAGGATATGTTCTACTGTAGAAATAATGAAGAGAGCTCATGTTAACATAAGTTTGGAAACGCTTCATTAGCTGGTAAATGATTTTGCCCTGATTACTGCGCCTTTGGTAAAATTACGTTAAATTTTAATTCTTGGGATCCAAATTAAAAAATAAATTTTGTGAGTTTATATGAAATCGGACCTTAAAAATTAAAAAAATATCACAGGACTGTATTTTTAGTAGTTTTCGAATAAGGTGGTATCAACAAACACACTATTTTATGTTGGGCGTAAAATAATTTTGTTATATGGGTAATTAGCTCATAAAAGTTTAAAAAAAAAGTAGTGTATTTGATATTCTGAGTAATGTAGTATGAATAAGGTCTACAGAGCCTAAAAACAAATTTAAGAGTTTCGAATTATATTAAAAAACAGTTATTAAATTGTCAATATAAAATTTGTAGAAAATTTAATTAGAAAAAATTGATTCAAATGAAAGTAATGAAAATAAATTCATACACACGACAGCGCGCGCACGCACACACACATAAAAATGTGGCAGATTTTAATTACGTATAAATGAAACAATTTTTAATATTACAAAAAAATATTAAATATTTTAAAAAAAATAACAAATGCAAATACAAACAATAAAACCAACTTACAAATAATTAAATAAACTCCTGAATATGTCTTCCACCTCAATGATACAGCACTCTGCCCGACAAACAATTTTTGATGGCTTTCCGTATTTTAACAGGTTGTTATTAATAAACTTCGAAATCCTTACGTTTATAACGATTGCTAACGAAGCGTTTTCAAATATATATTATATGAACTTTCTTCTTTATTTTCCCCAGTAAAACATTTGCGGAAACTTTGTTACATTTTTCGCGAATCACTCTTTACATGAGTGATTGGTTCAGTAAAATTAAAAAAGTTTTCGTTTAGTGTCAACTGCTTATGATTTTTTATTTATCAAAATTGAAATCTAGATTTACATTTTAGAAATCATTGTTGTAAACGGTTTTTCAGTATGTAATACTTCTCAATTTTTTTATAACTTTTTCCCGTACTTATTTTATTAATTTGAAAGGAAAAAAAAATTGCTATTTACCATACATTATAAAATTAAAAAATCTGATGTGGACACTACATGACTTTCTTATACGTCTATTAAATTACATATCCACATTTTTGCTGCACTTCATTTAAAAGTGAGATACGATCCTTTAATTATTTAATAAAAGTTGACATTTACGCAATTGCTAAAATATTAGTTTTTATTATCTTCAAATATTACAATTATTTATTCAACAATCTTACCTGAAATATTAGGTTAGAGTAAAAGTCCCTTGATTACTCTTTAAATAAATTGTTCACCAAACAAACTAATGATAAAAACTGATTATTCTACAGTCTCGTAAGGTCAAAATTAATATTTGTAACCAAAATACAGGAGTTCACTAAACGGAATTATTCTTTAATTATTATTAACTTTTATTTATACGACACAACAGAAATCTGGCATATTTAAGAGTTCTGAAATATTTATATATAACTTATAAACTGGAAATTACTAATAAATAGTTATTTCTAGAAATAACCAGAAATCTTGTACAAATTACGCACTAAAAAAAAATTCAGCTATCTTTTTAAATTGAATACAATTCAAAAATGTATTTTATTTTTTCTGCCAAATAATTAAGTAAAATGATTTTTTTTTAAAATAAATATACAATTTTTATAAGTCGCTAAGAAATTCAAAAATAATACAATTCTAAATTATATATTTTAATTAATATTAATTAAATAATCAGATGTTTCATCAAATATATTACATATACACATGCGTAATGCGTATTAAATTACATTTACACATTTTTAAAACTAGGCTACATAAAAATTTAATTCCCTAATTATTATTATTATTATTTATTTTTTTTTTATCATTGAATTATTATTATTAATTGTTTTTTTTTTACAATCACGGGTTATTAGTTATTAAATCAATATATTTAAATTAAAAAAAAAAGTTAAAATTTTTTTTAAAAACACAATAGTAGATAAAGTCTGATCGAACCGATGTGCTTTCTCTTTAAGATTTAAATATTTCATTAATTGCAATATTAATTTTAACTTCAATTCCAATCAAAAATGGTGATGCACAACTAGATGTTACAACAGTGCTAAATCCAAAATTTCAATATCCTACGGCTAATCGTTTTTGAGTTGTGCGTGATACGTACATACAGACGACACCCTGAAACTGGTCAAAATGGATTCAGGGATTGTAAAAATGGATATTTCCGTGGAAATATGAAAACCGAAATGTTTCGCGATCACAATACTTCCTTTACTTTGTAGAAGGAAGTAAAAAATCAATTATGAAAATTTTAATTAATTTTTCCTGTATATCCTTTTTTGGAAAAATATGCACAAGATAAATATAACAATGGTTATTCAGCAATTAACAATCCAATAAAGCAAAAATAATTGGTTATTCTGTTTAATTATATATTTAATAGAAAATTTTATAATAAAGTTAGTTTTATAAAATAGATTAAGTAATGTTTTAAATAATAGAGTTCATTTTTTTTATTATTATTGAATTATTATTATTATTTATTGATTTTTTTTTTATAATCAATAATAGATAGAGTTAATATTGGATTAATGAATAATAGCTTGGATTTAAAAACAGAGAGGTTTGTTGTTAAGTAAAATTTTTATTAACTCTTGTTTTTAATGGGATTGATTAACTAAAAATCAAATAGTAGCTGTTCTAATATAACTTATTTAATTTGACTAAAATTAAAGCACAGTATAATAATCCCTAAGTTTACTATTAAAACTACGAAATATATTATAATTACCGATAAATCATTCTGGGAAATTCTAAACATGTTTTTTATATTATTATAAAGTTTGAATTATTCAACTGTAAAAATAATCTAATTAGACTAGCCAATCGTGCTTTTATCAATAAAATTATAAAATAAATAAATATTAAATTAAAATTAACGAGGTATCATTTCCTCTACTTATAACGTTGTTCTTTGTAGAGTTTTTTTCAACATTTATTAAAATAGTAAATTTTACGTAAACAACGCAACTTTAAAAAAAAAAAAAACAATGCTTGTGTACACGGTTTCAAATTAAACATGTGAAAAATAAGATAAAGTTTTATTTTATTATTTAATTAAATTTTATCTTCTTATTTCACACCGGGAATCAGATCTGGTTTCATGTTTTTCTTTAAAAGTTTTTCTTTTTTATCATCCATTCACCTGCATTTAAAGCACTGTTCTTGACAGTCTATCTTTTAAAGAAATAAATATATTATACTAATCGTTGCATAATAATGCATTACTTAAACCATCATATAATGAATAGTTAGTTTATAACACAACGAAAAAAAAAATAACTACGCAGAATTTACATGGAGGAATCATGGGAAATTAATACAATTTTACACCAAAGTAGATTTACAAGATATATAACTACCAATTATGAAAGCAAAGTATAATAGTTAAAGTATATATAAAATATCTTATATATATATGTCACCGTGAAAGATCGATATCTGGCAAATTTCTACATTCTCCGGTGAATGTCAACACATAACCAAATACGTCGGTGAAAGACAGAAATATCTGCTTATTCGGACCTTCATAGGTATATGTTGACAATTACCATGCACTAATAGTGAAAGTTGAATAAAAATATTGAACAAAGGGAAAAATCATCTGACCATTTATTTATATCGTTATCGTTCATCCGTGCAGGTAATATATTCTGTATATCTTGATTGGTCCTTTCAATTTATAAAATGCTGAAAATTCTATTAAATCTTTTTATAAAAGCGGTGAATTTGATTAATCGCCTCCATTGTTGGAGAATAACATATATAATTTTTATTTAACGTTAATTAGACGAGGTTAACGAGCGTAGATTATGTTTGGCTTAAAAAATATATTACGAGAAACCCTAGTAAAAAAAAGGAAGTCTAAATTTATCTTAGAAGTTGGTATTGGGTGATTTTTTGTTTTAATTTCTAATTATCATTTCGACCCCAACCAGAGCTTATCTGTGTTTGTCGACATATACCGGCGAAGGTCCGAATAAACAGATGTTTCTGTCTTTCACCGACTTATTTGGTAAATGTCGACATTCACCGGACAATATGACATTTCACAGTAACATACATAAAGCTTAAGGTTGTCTGTTTGTTTCTCATTACCGAGAACCAACTGACCGATTAATTTCAAATGTTCAGGATATATTTGTGTTATTAAGGCCTATAGACCAATCCATAGACCAAAGCCCTAGCCCTCTTGGGGGTGAATTTGTGAATTAAAGATATTCATTAAGGAAAAAAATTATTTCTTTTACTTTATTATTACATGTCTGTCTCCATGGCAACAGAAATAAGTGATGAATTTTTCATCGTCAAAGATTTGTGTACTTTAGTTACCATAGTTACTACTATTCTACTATCTATAGTTACTACTATTAGTTATTATTATTTATTTGGCCCTAAGGGTTACATCTGCCTACTTGATGGTTTCCTCCTAGGCACCCTTCGTTATTGCAGGAGTGCCGCCCATAGAACTCAGGGTCGCTGAAAGGGTAGAAAGAGCAAATGGAGACAGCAAAGAGGATACCTGCGCCAGATTACTTATCAAGGTGGCAAGAGAGATGTGAGCTATCAGGAGTAGATAGGTGGAGCTTACGCGTTCTACCCATCAGAAAGTGGGTCAGTCGGAAGTATGGGGAGATTAACTTCTGGTTAACTCAGCTCCTGACGGGCCACGGTGCGTTTAACAGTTATCTGTTTAAAATGAAGATGAGAAACACCTATGTGTTCCTGTTGTCAGGGTGAAGACACAGCAGGACATATCTTCTTTGAGTGCGGAAGGTGGACAGCAGAAAGAGGGCAATGTTTTGCAGCCGTTGGTGAGCTGGATGCAGATAGTCTACTGGAGAAGATGCTGGCCAACGAGAAATCATGGAGAGCGCTTGCCATCTTGGCAGACAACGTACTTTAAAAAAAAGATGGCGGAGAAACAACATATAGGATAGTCGCAATAAAAATGGATGGGGAGGGGACAGCTTGGGAAAGGAGGCGGTTGGGGCTCCAACGAGGTTGTCATTGTTTTTGAGATGCCCAGGACTCCCTAACCCATCCCAAAAGGGGATGTTCTTTTTTAGTGGGTCCCCGCATTATGCGGGAAATCCCACACAACCAGTAACGCGGGCTACTAGGCGTCTGGTCTCAAATTTTTTCCTCCTCCTACCGGAAATAAAAGTTACTACTGTAACTTGTCTTTTGTAAATTAATTTCATTTTCAGGTTTCTATAAAGCCTGAATATTTCAAAGCTATTTATCAGTATTTTTCTCTCAAACAACATGAGAGTAACGAACACTGCAGGGGTCTGGGGGTGGAACCCTCTAGCTAGATGGTTATGGCCCCCTGACCGGCTAGTTAATTTACAAAAATCTGATCTAATAACCGTACATGTAATAATCCAGTGGTTTCTGTGAATCTTTTACTCTTTCACGAAATACTATTCAACTGATTAAACTCTAATTTTATATTAACGTAGTTTTTATACTTGGAAAGAAGATAAAATTATTACCGTTACTAATTGTTTCTCCGGTTCAAGAGCGGGGTGTTTTAATTGCTTGCAGTAAAAAACTGATTATGTTCCTCACCGATGTTCAGTGTTACTATGGTAAAAGTGTTTGTTAAATCAAATTTTGAAGCCCCTATCCGTAATTTAAATTAAATTTTCTAAAAAAGAAGGTTTTCTTTTTCAATATCTCTTTCGGTTATCGATTAAATTAGCTTTAAAGGTGCAACGGTGTTCGCCGTGGCAGCTTAACTAACACATCCTCTGTTATCTGTGTGTGTGATGTAATAGCTGCACCTGTCTCTGGTTGCTTGACTAAACATAAAATTAAAAAAAAAACAAAAAAAAATTGTCTCAAAGTTCTTCCTCTCTTCATCTACTCAACTTAAACTATTCATTTCGTATTTTATCAACCGATACAATTTTCAACATTTTCTAATACTATCATTTCAATTTCTTCTATTCTTTTCATTTCTGGTTTTAGTATCTTTCATGTTTCATTATATAAAATATTAAACTCCAAATAATTTATTTTGAAGATTATATTTCTTCTAATTCCTATATTTTATTTTGATGCAAGCAGATTTCTTTTCTATATGAAAGATTTCCTTGGTTGTTTCAGTATCCTTTCGATCTCTACTTTACTTCATTCTTCTTCTATAATTTTACTACTAAATAAATTCCATCTTTGTGTATTATAATCCTTCATATGAATATTTTTTCCTCATTCTTTATATTTATATTCTTCATTATTCTTTATTTTTATTTATTTTCTTTATATTTATTTCATTATTTTTTTCATATTAAATTAATATTAACTAAAAAATAAAATTTTCCGTTATTTTTTTTTTTGACTTGACATCAGTCTTTATAGAGACCACCTATTAGAATGATTTCACTTATTAGTATCTCTTTCCTTTTTTCTTAGTATCTTTTTTCACTTATCGTGAGTCTTCTTTCCTTTGCTGAATCCTTAGTGTTCTTATGTTTTTATGGAATCCTTCCCATGTTTTGTAATTTTGTCTGAACGTGTCTGTGTCTATGATTATTCCTGTGCTTCTCTTTTTTCTTTTAAATCTTCATTAACGTATTTGAACCAACTGTTAATTACCTTTTTGTTATTTTCTTGCTTAGTCTGTTTTCATCTATTCTCATCAACCATCCGCGAAGGAAAATCGCACTTCCTAATCGCATCTGATAGTCTATCTACCTTCTGGTAAAGTTCACTGTTTTTTTGTAATTTCCAAATGTCTTTTAGTATTTTCTTTTGTATATTTTCATTTTTTTTATTTCTCCCTAGTCTAAGATCATGGATCCGGCTGAATAAAATACCTTGGATCCTACTATTGTTGTAAGGTCTCAGTTTCGCCATTCTTAAGATTCGTTTCTTGTTATATATGTTCTTAATCATTTCATAAACCTTTGTAAAATTTTGTGATTCAGGTTTTATAGGCTTCAATGTCTAGCCAATTGGGCTGTATTACTTCTCCCAGGTGCTTGAAGCTGTCAGCTCTCTTGATTTTCCCGTATCTAAATTGTGTCGAGTGCATTTTTTCTGTTCGTTATGAATTCTGTTTTTTGGAAGATATTTGCAGGCCCGTTTTTTAGCATTTTCTTCAATATGTCGAGGAAATCCTGCAGTGTGCTCACCTTACGAGATCTTACGTTTTTGTCAATTCCAAATTTTGTAACGATGTTAAAATGTGTAAAGTATATATATTGAGTATTGTTCTTTTTTGAAGTCTACAAAAACTACTACAATATTTTCTAGTCGTATTAAGTATTTTCCAAAGCTCAGGAGAGTTCTTTTTTATTCGATATAACTTGCTCATTCCACATTCCCAAGCACAACTTTCGAGATATGGTGAATTATCATTGGTTTATAATTATGAATACAAGCAGTAAGGAATGATTTTAAATTTATAAGCTTTAGATTTCAATAAGTATTTTAAAAATGTAATTTATTTATAGTTTATTACATATTTTAAAATATTGAAGTATAATATTTCATTTAAAAAAAAAAAAAAAAACATTGTTTGTTTTGTAAATTCAGAGCCCCAGTAAAATTTCATACATTTAATATGCAGCACGTTACCTTTCCGCTTATAATATTATTTACAATATGCCCACTTCAAGTTTAAGATTTTTTTTAGAATTCTGTTTATTAATTTTGTAGTACACCTTAAATAAAAAAATTTAGGATTGCGTATAGAAATTTGAAATATGTAGAAAGCTACGTACAGATGAAAACCTATTGTTAAAATAAACCAACAAGATGTTCTATGCCCTCTTTCATTTCCGAACAGATTACATAAAAATTGAATTGAAACACGCCAACAGCAAATATTTTTCTTTAAAAGAACTTACCCTTTCTTCTATATATATATATATATATATATATATAAAACAAAATAAAAAAATAAAACGATCAGCTTACAAAGCAGAACTTGTTGAAAATACGTACATTGAAAAGGAAATAAACAAAGTATATGTTCTTTTTTATTACACGCTAAGGGAATTTTTTTATTATTATGGTATACATGCATCCCTTACTTTCAGAATAATGTTTATTTATTAAAATATTTTAAAATAACTTAGTCCCAAGTTGATGAAAAAAAAATTTAATTTATTAATTATATTGTATAAACTAAAGTTCTTTTTGTTTAAGAATGAAAATAAAACGGACCAATTACTGAAAACAGAAACGGAAAGTATCACAACTTATTTAAATAAAAGTTATCAAAAGTCTGGCGAATTGCCACAAATGAAACAGTCTACAAACAAGTCGACCCGATTCTCAATGAAAAAAAACGAAGGATTTCCCATTTTTTCCATATATTAAGAATACGTGAGAACCTAATTCTAAAACAACTGGTCACAAGGAATATTAACGTTAAAAAATTAGAAGGGCATAACAAAGTAGAGGTCACAGAGGTCAGGAGGTTTGTCTTTACGTTATATAATGTTGTATAGAATTTTGCTTGGCTTTTTAAAAACGTTGATTTCATGTGCATTGGTTTCAGAATGCATTTTACTTTTTAAAAAATGATTCCATTATCATAACATTTGAATTCATTGAAAATGTAGAATGGAATGCAATGTAAGGTTTTTGAAGAATGTACTACTTTTATTACTTTCAATAAACTTACAACTTGATTTTTAGGTAAATTTCATCAGAAATTGGTACCATGATTTCGACGTCCAGAAAATTTCGACATATCTTCACGTTTCACATCCCTCAGGCCCCAAAATCATCCTCAGTTCGAAAGTGTAAATATATTTCACTATTTTGTAACACGATAATTGCCGGAATTTTCCGCCAATCACTTTCAAAGTTATACATAAAATATAACGACCCAAAGTCTTGGTCGACTTCGTTAATTGGTAAAAATCGGACCATGCGAGTGGTAGTTGAAGGTCATTTTCTTTCGAAAAAACAAAATATTAACTTTCCTATTAAATAAAATATTGAATTCCTTTAAAGTTCAAAGTTCCTAGTATTCTTTTGATAAGCGGCTAAAACTTATCTAAGTAAATTTTTTGATGTCACCAACTGTTGACCCAGGGGGTGGAAAAAATGGGGTTTCGAAGACAAAAAAGATCATACCTCCCTTAATAGGCACAGTATCGAATCGGTATAAAGTGGTCGTTATTTCTCTAAACATCACCTAAAACTTTTGTCTGAGACAATTTTTGATTGCTTGTATACTAAATATGTGAAAATCTTTTCACATGCAATCATTTTACATCAATCATATTTACAATCATTTTTCATCATCATCATTTTAAATCATCATACAAGGGATAATCAGTTTTTCGATAAATATTAGGATTGAATTGCAATGCATATAAGAACTATTATCTGATAGTAAATATTTTGATTTCTAATGATAATCTTTAATTTACTAAAATCCACTTACGTATAAAAATTTGTATAAGATTAAAAATTTTCAAGGAACAGAACCCTCTCACTATATATCCTGATTATTTTAAAAAAATAAAAATATATTTCCTTTAGTATTCAAAAGTTCCATACCAAATTTCAGGATTGTATAATAAACTACTACTACAATGATTTAAAAAATCAACATGAACATTTTTACAAAACAGATTTAACAATTATGTCCCACAAAATATAAACAGATCGAGAAATAAAAATACGAGTATCTGGTTAATATTTTGACCAGCTAGTTTATGCATGTTTAACAGCCGATAAAGTAAAAATGGCTGTTGCAATAATTTAGAAACTTATTGTCGTTCCTTTTGATAGGGAATTAATCTGTATTATTTTTAATAGGCATGCGTAGCTTTGGTTAACAACTTTCCATATAACGAACAGCTTTCTGAGTAA
The DNA here is from genome assembly GCF_047948215.1 of Lycorma delicatula. NCBI lineage: Eukaryota > Metazoa > Arthropoda > Insecta > Hemiptera > Fulgoridae > Lycorma > Lycorma delicatula. The sequence continues at coordinate 40,990,092 of NC_134464.1, forward strand.
TTATATAATAATAAATGACGAGCTGAGTTGAACTGTCGTGTTTGTTTGTTCAATATATTTGATTAGTGAGAACAATAATTTTATAAAAATAAATGAATGAATGCTGTCAACTATTTATTACGAATATTAACAGTGTTCGTTTAATCACGTATGTCCAAAAAATATTATTTTTATTTTTTTTATTTTTTATAATTAAATAATAACCATGTTCGTTCTATGTTTATATCAGTCCGTTCAAATGTTTATTTGATTTTTATTGGACTTATTTACATCAATATTTTTAGAATTAAATTCTCTACTAGTGTTATCAATAAATTTTACGCATTTATTAGTCATTTAACAAAGTTATTGTATTGCAAACCTAAAAAATCTGATGTGTACAAAAATGACTTCCTTGTATGCTTATTAAATTACAAATACATTTTTTTTTTTTTTAATAAAAAGTACATAAAATTTTATTTTATTAATATCTTTTTTATATTGTTTTTATTGAATTATTGTTTACTGTAATTTTTCTTTTATAATCAGAGGTTAATAATTATTAATAAATCAATATATTTAAATTAAAAAAAAGGAAATGAAGTCAGATTCGAAAAGATGTGCCTTCCCCTTGTAAGATCCAAATATTTCATTAATTAAACTTCTATTTGGGCTATAATTTTGGAACCAATGAAAATAAGTACCACTTATGATATATCGTCTCAATGAGGCTCAAAAGCTCTCAATGAGGGCTTATTATTGCAGTTAAGAAAAAGTCCAGAATTCAAATGTTTTAAATTTTGGGCATTTTTGGACACTTTTGATCCAGTCGATTGCAATCAAAAAGGGGAGGTGCACAACCAGATGTTACAACAGTTCTAAATCCAAAATTTCAACATTCTACGGCTAATCGTTTTTGAGTTATGCGAGATACATACGTACGTACAGACGTCACGCCAAAACTAGTCAAAATAGATTCAGGGATGGACAAAATGGATATTTCCGTTGAAATCTGAAAACCGAAATTTTTTCACGATCACAACACTTTCTTTGCTTTGTACAAGGAATTAAAAACGGTTTTCAGAGAACGAATGTTTCAGTTTTACTTCGAATATCATAAAAACTAGTGGAGATACAAATCTAAAATCTGTTTTACTCAATGTTTCAGGTGAAAATTAATGGTTTCCATAGGAAACCATTAATTTTGCCCCTCAGTTAGCATATCAAAATTTCAGTTCGACCTCATTTCACCGGGAGAGCTGAATTCTAGGCGAAATCTTTCGCTAGCCCTAACTCACTAATGAAGCATTTTCATCCTATGTTTATATGATTTTTTAAAAATTATTTTGATGAGAGGAATACACCAGTGGATTATGTTGGGTACCTCGTGGGACACATGTATATATATATATATATATATATATATATATATATATATATATATATATATATATATGTGTGTGTGTGTGTGTGTGTGTGTGTGTGTGTGTGTGTGTGTGTGTGTGTGTTTGTGTGTGTGTGTGTGTGTGTGTGTGTGTGTGTGTGTGTGTGTGTGTGTGTGTGTGTGTGTGTGTGTGTGTGTGTGTGTGTGTGTGTGTGTGTGTGTGTGTGTATTAGGATTCCAGTCGCGGTTTCGCCCTGATAGATAGTTACTTGAGTTAGCACAGTTAATTTTTTTTTTTTATGCAAAGAAACGATGGCAGATGTAACCAGGCGCATTTCAAAAACGTTAACAGTGGCAGTACCTATGTTTGTTGAACCGTAACGCCGTGCACCATCGCACCCCTTAAAAAATCGTAATTCAAAAAAGCCCAAAAATTGTTTTTAAATTTTCATCTGAAAAGTATTTCAAAGTCCAAATTGAGTAAACATCTCGTTTAGCATAATCTGGACAAAATTTGCAATCACTGTTCGAAATATTTCACCTTTCTTTACCCTTTTCAAGGTCGAATTAAAAAAAAACAAATAGAAATTGGTTTTGAGATATTAACATGAAGATTACTTACACAAAAAATCAAGTTGATATATTGATTTGTTGCCGAGAAATTCAAAAAATAGAAATATTCATTTTTACTCCATAATCCTTTAAACTCGGAATTTGAAAAATTCCTTCTTATTGTGCACTTACACCGTAAGAAGAACTTGTATACAAATTTTCATCAATTTATCTTCAGTCGTTTTTACTGAGCGTTGATGAATCACTCAGGATGTGTTATTTTATATATATATATATATATATATATATATTTATTTATTTTATTATTTTACTTTTAATTTCTTTGTAATTAAAAGTAATAAAGTTTAGATTTTACAATCTAATTTCCCTTGAATAACAGTAATTGTTACCCATAATTTAATAATATTCATTGCGTTTTATTCCTGTAAAAAGAAGTCTGTATAAATACGGGTGCTATTTAGATTCTTTTTTTAAACCTTAACGAGTTTAAGTTTGTTCTGTATTTGAACTAGTTTTGTTCTTGTACGAGTAATTTTAACAATACGTGCCCCAGCAATGTTTGTTCTTTTATTTCTCTCCCGCATCTCCAGCCATACTTATTTTAAACTTTACACAAAGATATATAAGAAGTCATTCAGTGAATTAAACCAAGAAAATTATTATATAAATTACTGTAGCAATTAACCGGGTGAATATACTTAGCACGGACCTACTTAGCATGGTGAAAAAATTTATTGAAAAAAATAAATTGGAATTAATCAGATTTACATATTATATACGTAAAATATACTGAACCATACAGTTCCTTTATTTTTTATTGTACTTTATCACCATAAAGTACACGGATGGATTAACATATTCCCAGTTGATAATGAGGAATCGTTTTCCAAAAACGTTTTAACACATAAAGAAATAAGTTGCAAGGCATATTTAAATCAGAAAATTTATAAATTAAAATACAAACTATTCTTTCACTGATGTATTTTCCACTAAATATATTTATTGATTGTGTCTTATGAATTATTTATAATTTAAAAGCCCTTCTGAATAATATTATAAAATATAGCTTTGACTTTCGATAATATTTTTTTTTAATTTTTTTCAATATTATTTTTTTATTGTTTTCTAATATAACAATATTTATTAAAAACGTTTTCTTTATTTAAGTGGAATGAAAAGAAGAGATTTTTCTTATTTATGTGACTGATGTGATAAAATTAACGATAAAATTGATACGGTAGAATCTACGTTGAACGTTGGCAGCATGGATAAGCTAAGCAGAGGTCGGTTGCCTTTGCGTGGATTAACAGTTTGATAGATGAGGTCCCTTATTCTGAGCTTTTGCCTTGCCTGTCCCTTTCACTGCTATGCTTCCTTTTCACTATGTCTCTCTATTTCATGTTTCCGACATCTAAGACCAAAACAGCGTTTATATTTCTTTTTTAGAAAATAAAAATCTTGATCACTACCTGACCTTACGTCAATTTTATTTCTGTAGAATATTCTATCATGTATCATATTTCTTTTATACTTGCTTGTAGAAAAATATATATTACTACAACTTTTTTATTTATTTTTTATTAACTTGTAAATAATTATGGAATTTTTATTTTTTTATTAATCAATTTTTTATATCAATTTATTTAATTTTATATATATAATAAATGAATATTTGTTTATCCCGTATGCGTTCCTATGCCTTTCATCCGATTGCGATGACACTGGTGAGTTGTAGGCACGCCCGCGAAGGTTACTGAATTATTTTGAACCCGCCGCTGGGTGGCGGTGGGGTTGAGATATTTCGAAAAACTGTATTTATGGTCAGATTTGGCTCATATTAAGAATATATATTAGTTACGTGAAAATAAATATTTTGCAGAAAATGGACCGGATAGATGGCACTGGGATCAAGATATTTTGAAAAATTATATTTATAATCCTATTTAGCTCATATTCAGAATATGTATTGCATGGAGAAAAATACCTCTGCAAAAAATTGACCCGCTAGATGGCGCTGGCGTTGAGATATTTGGAAAAAAAGCATTTATGGTCCGCGTAGGATAATGAGAAAAATCGAAAGGGGGTAAAGGATAAAGTGGAAAGAGGAAATATAAAAGGGTAAAGGGGAAGGAAAAGAGGAAAGAGGAAAATTGAAAGAGGAAAAGGGAAAGGGGAAAATTTGGAAAGTAGTAGGGAAATAGGGAACAGGTAAACAGAGAATCAGGGGAATAGGAAAAAAAAGTAAAAGCGTAAGGTTGAATTTTGTGAAGTCCCATAATGTTCAGTTTTTTAATGTTTTATCAAACTTTCAATTGTGTTAATTTAATCTATATATATATATATATTCAAATCTAGCAATAGCGAAGCATTGCCGGGTCAACTAGTATATTACATATTTTATCTCGTATCAAAGAAGAGTGCTAAACACATAGATTATAACCGGGTATATCTGAATATCTAGTCGTGGAAAAGGTATTGCTTAAATCGTTAGTATGATTAAAGTATAAAAAAAATAATTGACAACAAAATTGTAATACTTTCTTAGAATTGGTTATTTTTATATAGTGGAAAAATAACTACATAATAGATACATGAAAAAAGTTACTCAAGATTTCTTTTTTGCGGTAGGGGTAATTTATGAAATTTTATTTTAAAATTATCATGATACGTTTAAGTAAACGAAAAACGGTTTAAAAAAATCAAAAATTAGTATTATTTACTTTTTTTGTTCCCTCTACCTTGGAAGGGGATAAAATTCTTCCAAGAATTTTTTTTGATATCCCGGGTTCGAATTTCGGTCAAGCATTGCATTTTCACACGCTAAAAAACTTATCCTTCATCTCATTCTCTGAAGCAATACCTAACGATATTCCCGGAGGTAAAAAAAAAAATTATTTTTTTGAATTTTCTACTTTTATTCTGTTTTATTTTAAAATAAAAATTTTTTAAATTTTAATTAACCAAAAATGTTAAATTTTATTTTTTTTTAATTTAAATATTTTAACGATTATGTTTTTTTGAAATATTTTAAACTTTAATTGACTCCGCCATTCTCAATATTGTTCCCAAAGTATTGTTTTAGTGTCACTTGCATTATTACTAAGTTTTTTCTTTTGTTTTTAGTCTTGGAACAACTGTTAGGTATTGCTTCAGAGGATAGAATAAAATATAAAATTTTTTATAGCGTTTTAAAATGCCATGTCTGACGGGAATTTGAACCCCGGACCTCAGTTTGAAAGGCCGAGACGCTACCATTCGCGACATAGAAGCCGACAGTACTACTTTGCCTAAGAAAACATAAAAAAGATAGTTTAAAAAATATGCAATAAATAAAAAGATAGCGTTTCGATTTTTTGGGAAAAGGAGAATTTTGGAGAAATTCTTTTTAATAGTAAGATAAGCATCCACGTATGTACAATGTAAAATGGGTTTATGTTTGCAAAATTTTTAGAAAATTGATCCCAAAACAGTTTCTATCCCTTGGAAATCTTGATTACACATTTTAGTTTTATATTGATTTTATAAATTATAAAACTGCTACAAATTCGTTTCGTTCAGTTCAATTTTTTATCTAAAGTAAGCGTGTAATGTATTTCATTACTTTCATTACTAATTTCTCTCAGTTTCATATATATACATCTAACTGCTACCAGTACTCCAGCACGTAGCTTCATTACTTTGTCTATTTTTATTAATCAGATAAATGGAAAATGAATCAAATGGAATTTTTTGCTACCTTGTTATTTACTTACTTGCAAAATTAAAAAAGCTGATTTCTGGAAAATTTTTATAGATTTACCAAAGTAAAATGTACAAAAATATCTACGTTATAATAAAAAGGATTAATTAAAAATTTAATATAATTTAATTTTTTGCAAAAAAAAAATGTTTCTTTGTCAACTTACTTTGAAATTCTATTTTTAAAGAAATAGGAAAAACATCTGAAGTACAAATGATTTTATTCAGCTTCAGAGCTTTCTCTGAAAGTATCAATGTTATTTATGAGCTAATCCTTATGAATAAGGGTGTAATTTTTCTTTCATCTATCAACGATTCCATTTTTTTTTTTTTTTTAACTTAGTAGTATCAATTGAACTGATATTTCTGCCATGTTATTATACAGAGAGATTCTAAAAGAATCTAATGAACTTTCAAAACATGTTTTGCTGGTGAAAATAAAGAAAAAAGTTCATATAAAGATAGGTTCCGAAATCCTTGCAAGCAAGTGTCGACAGGCAATTATTTCACCCTGATTTCGGCGCCTTCGGTAAAATTAAGTCAGTTGTAATTCTTGTAACCTAAATTAAGAGGTAAATTTAGTGGTTTTACATGAAATATAACCTGAAAATTGAATCTAATCTAAAAAAAAAAAATAGGTCCCAGAACTCTAATTTCAATAGTTGTTGAGAAATCTGGTATAAAAGACAAAAGATTTGGTCAAAAAAATATTATTTTATAGTTTACGTAAAATAATATACAATCTACAATAATAATATGTTATAATAATAATATAATCTTTTCATTTTTCAACAGATTGATTTTAATATGAAATTCTTATGCGTAATTAGTTTCTAGGCTTAATTCATACAGTTTTACTCATGAATAAAGCTTGAATAAAATTCTCTACAACTTTTGTGTTTATTACGTATGTAACAAAGTGTGTTCTTCGATCCTAATGATTTGTCTTTTACCACAGATTTCTTGAAAACTTCTTATAACATGGATAAATACTAAAACTTTTCAGGTCAGATTTCACGTAGAACCAAATTTTTTTTTTAATGAGTCTTGCATTATATACTTTATTTACTAGAAAATAATTCACATCATATATAAAAATAGAGCGATCTGATTATATACGATCTGATCTGAAATATACGCAGACATTTCATTGAAATACAAAGAACAGATTTATTTTTTCTTTCTTTTCTTTTTGTTTCACCCTTCTTGGAAGTTCGTTAGATCAATAATTTTTTTGTGTTTTGTGCCTTTCTTTTAGCCCAGTTTTGTTTCATCCTTTCCGATCTTACTTTCCTTTGTTCTTTGAAAAATTGGATCTTACGTTTAGCTTTGGCTTGGAACCTCGTTGTCTTGTACTTTGTGATTGTTTTGGCGGTTTTATGCAGAAGCATGCTGTCTGTGATTTGGAATGCTATTAGATCTTTTCCTGTTTGGTTGAAACAATATGATTGTGTTTTTTACTGTGGAAATAATCTGAGATTTGTTTGGGTAGTCTGCCCTCATTCTTCGTATATGTTCGTAGAAGTCGATTTTTTTTCTCATTATGTCTGACAATTTTTCTGTTTTTTGGCGTAGGGTTTCGTTTTTGATGTGGATTAGTTTGTTGTTTTGGAATTTGGAGCTTAGGATTTTTCTTTATTTGATCTCCAATCTTTCGATTGGATCGTAGTTGATAATGGATTTCAGTTTAATTATCTTGATGTAATCCTGTATTTTTGCGTTCCAGAATAGACATTTTTTGTTTTAGGTGTTTTTTGTGAGTTGAAAAGTTAGTTCGAGTTTGTTTTTAATAGTTTCCATGGCCTTTTTCTCGAGAACATTCCACCTGATCCGTTCTCCAGATATTTAAATTATTCAATTATTTCTGCAATTTTTTTTAAGGTGCCGTGGTGGGTTATTTATGTTTGTTATTATTTTGGTCTTTTCGAAGGAGATTTTGAGATCTGTTTTCGCTGTTTATTTTTCAAGTTCTAGAACCTATTCATTGGCTTCATCCCATTCTCAGCTAATAGGGCTATGTCGTCTGGGAAGGCTAATCAGTTGATTTTTGTACCTTTGTTTTTTATTTCTAGTCGGATTTCACTTTGGATTTTTTTGATTTCATTCTCCTTTTTTATGGCGGAGTTGAATAGTATTGGAGAACCACCTCCTTGTGGAGGTGAATCCAAGGAGAATCCACATCCTTGTCGTAAACAGGTTTATTTATAAGTTTATTTTTATTTATTTAAAAGCAATTTTTTTTTTTAATCTTAAATTTAAAAAAATTTAATCACACGTGTGTAAAGCTCAAAGAAAATTTATATAAATCTTAGATAATTTATGATAATTTTTATAAAATATTATTCACATATTTTATGTTAGAATGTATAATATTTAATTTTCCCCTATTTAATATTACTGGTTTATTTGTTCCGAGCAGCTATAAAACTTCCCTCTTGTATGTAAAGTACTTTAGGCTAAATAAATTTAAGAGATTTTCGTTGAATTATAATATTTATATGCATTTGATTGAATACGGAAGTAAATTGTGATTACTATATCCTTTCTTGTGTATTGAAAGAAATAATACTAATATTTGTTTTAAATTTTATTAAATCTGTTTTAATTTAATAATCATTTAGAATAATAGAACAAGAGAACTCGTTTTTCAAACTGAAAATAATAATATATATTTTTCTTTTAATCTTTATGCGGAAGGAATTTAAGAAGCATTCTTTTTTATTTGCATATGTTTTTACATTTATATTTTCGTGTTTTTCTAAATGAAAAGAATGCGTATACATCCTTGTTTTTCTAATTGTGTAATCTTTTTAACTGACCGCATTTTATCATATGAGTTTAAACAAAGTAACCACATTGGCTTGAAATTAAATTTTTGTGTTAATGTTTTTGAAGCTTGTAGGCTACATCTCTTTTCATATTGTTCTACTCGTTATGCGTTTACATATCTTATAATTAGTACGGTTATTTTATTTAAAATAAAATATCCAAGATATAAAATGAAGCTAAATTACTTTATTGTAGGTTACATACATATTTCTTTAATTTTAAATGAACTATAATAAATAAGGTTATGGAAACAATAATATTATTAGGTCTTGTCATCTTGTCTGTCCGTAAAAGATAAAAGGTTCCGCAATAGCATGTTACTATTAATCGCACTGAAAACATTAACAAAAATGTTAAATTTTCACTAAGAAAACTGTCTGGTAACTTAGAAACTACCATTGACTGCCGTTAAGAAAGAAACATTAGTTGACCACGACAAAAATTAATTCTAAATACTATTACAGCTTGTTCGGTGGGCCCTATTTCCACGGTATAACTAGGGAAAACAAAAGATTAATGAAGTTACAATAGTAATAATAAATAATTAATTAGTAAAGAAACACATGATGAAATAAAAAAGAAACACATAAAAAATGAATGTTTTAAACGGTGTATAAAAGTAAAAGATAAATAAAACTTGTGAAAATAAATATTAAAAAGGATCGTTTTAGGCAACCCCAATCGAAAGTGTAAAGTTAGCTTAAAAAAAACATTCTAAATTCATTGAAACCTCTAACTTAGATTGTCTACCACGACCCTAATAAAGAAATACCTCAGGTCTACCACGACCCGCTTAATAAAGAAACTTTATTAATCCCTTTGGATAAATAAAGTTTATTTTTTTTAAAATGAGACCATTAAACCAATCAGAAAGATATTCCCTCCTATGATCAAAAAAAGAGGGGTTAATTGGTTTATTGTACAAAAAATGTTTAACCAACGATTTTTAATGAATATAAAATTCTAAAATGCTATTAGATATTGGTTCCCTATCATTATTCTTGAATGAAATTTCGTCATAATTTTTGATAGAGTACCCAATTATTTAATTCTTACGTTTATTACGGACAATTTTTTAAAGCTTGGTTTCTAAATTAAGAAATTAATTTTTTAATCAGTTTCCTGACAACATTGGGCATTGGCCGATTTTGCTTGACTTTTCCACTTATAATGAGCTAAACAATTTTTTATTCTAGTTTAAATCTTTCTTTCAGTTTACTATTACTTCTTTTTATCAAAAATTAATTTAAACATCAGGAAAGCTTTTTTTATAGTATGTGTTTGGAACGTAAATTTATATGGAAGTGAAACTTGGATGGTACGAGCACCAGAGAAGATAATATTAGAAGCATTTGTAAAATGGTGCTAAAGGAAAATGTTAAAACTTAGATGAGTAGATAAAGTGACAAATGCAGAGGTGTTGCGGCAAATTTATAAAGAAAGAAGCACTTGGAAAATGTAGCTAAAAGAAGAGACAGATATATAGGCCATATCTTAAGGTGTCCTGGAATAGTCGCTTTGATATTGGAGGAACAAGTAGAAGGGAAAAATTGTACAGGTAGGCAACGTTTGGAATATGTAAAACAAATTGCTAGGAATGTAGGATGTAGGGAGTGTACAGAAATGAAACAATGGCACTGGATAGGGAACAAAGCTCCTTACGACAAAAGAGCTTATTATGCTTCCATTGCCATTTTTAATAAATTGCCGAACCAGTTAAAAATTCTTCTCACCAATTTATTTGAATTGAAATTAAAGTTTTTTTTTTTTTATAGAAATAATATTATTACTCTATTAATAGGTTTTTAAATAATGCTAATTAAAAAATTATAAAAAAAACTCTTATGCAAGAAGACGGACTTTAATTACGGGGAGCTGCATCAAACCAGTCAAATGACTGAAGACAACAAAAAGTTATTTCTTTAAGTAATCCTAAACTGAAGTTATTAGCTTGGGTCAGTGGCGGGAGTGGTAGCTTCTCGGCCTTTCATTCGAAGGTCCCGTGTTTGAATCCTAGTCAGGGATGGCATTTTCATACGTTAAAAAAATTGTGATTCATCTCATCCTTTAAGGAATATTTTAACGATGGTCCCGGAGGTTAAAAAAATGCAATTATTATTTCTATAAATCAGTTTATAAATGCCAGATTTTTCGAGCAGTTTAGATTTATTTTTAGGTTTATCAAGAATGGAGACTTTTTCTTAGATATGGCCATGGTAATATTAGTTGTGATTTTTTAAATACGTTTTACCTTGCTTCCATATGGAGATAAATATGCACTTAACTTTATTTTATCTGATTCTTCATCTCTGTTATTCTGAGATAAGTTTCTTTTGCTATATTTTTTTAAAATTATTGTTTGTCGATACTCTTCTATTTGCTGCCAATATTTTTTATACTTTTCTTTCTTTCTTTTTCATGTTTAGCCTCCGGTAACTACCGTTTAGATAATTCTTCAGAGGATGAATGAGGATGATATATATGAGTGTGAATGAAGTGTAGTCTTGTATAGTCTCAGTTCGACCATTCCTGAGATGTGTGGTTAATTGAAACTCAACCACCAAAGAACACCGGTATCTACGATCTAGTATTCAAATTCCTGTAAAAATAACTGACATTACTAGGATTTGAACTTTATTGACAATTTACTTTATTAGGCAGAACCGTGACTAATTTGCAGACGATCTGCTACTTCATCAATAGTTACTCTCTGTCTAAGAAAACCATGTCACCTGCACGCTCAATGTTTTCCTCATTTGTGGCGGTAAACGGTTGTCGGCTCCTTCGTCGTGCGTAACACTTGTGCGACCATTTTTGAATTTTCAATCCATTCGTAGACACTCCGTTGCGGCAACACACTGTTCTCGTATTGTACCGAAAGTCTTCGATGAATTTCAGCCCCTGATACACCTTCCGACCACAAAAAAACAGATCACTAAACGTTGCTCTTCTTTGGTGCAAACAGAAAGCGGAGCAGCCATGGTTAACGACAGGGCAGCGAGAATGGAACTAGCCTAGCAGCATCAAACCTGAACAGACATAACAACAATTAAACCACGCATGCGTCATCTACGCAACACAACAGTACTACCAACATAAAGAAAAATATAACTAAATTGCGGATAATAATTGATTTACCCTCCTGTATATAAAAGGATATTATATTTTAAGTGAATGTTATTTTTGTTTCCCCTTATCTCGAAACGTAAAGAAAATTAATTTTCATCTCCCAATCCCACTGTGCGACCGAAAGTAATACCGTACTTTTCTTCGAAAAGTTGGTAATACACCCCTGAATTTTTTTCATATCATTCAACCAGTATTTACATATATGCTAAAAATGATTTTCAATAACACCACCTGGATTGTGAGTTATTTATTACTCACAATACTTACTGTATTGATAATTATACTTAATTTTTTATACCTAAATTTGTATTTAATGTATTTATATGATATCATGTGTCTATCTTTTAAATAATTAATATCGATTTCAATTACATCTATTATTACGCGCCGATCGGAATAATTGATGAAGCTACTAGAGTAGCTTTGACGTTTATTCGTAGGAATATGGAAATGACATTTTTTAACAAATGAAAAATTCCATGCCGACCGGGATTCGAACCCGGGACCATGGATGAAATGCAGAGACGCTACCAATCAGCCAAGGAGATAGATTTTTATTTATTTATAAATTATAAATATTTTCTGTAATTATCAGTTGTGTACATTACTCTTTTTCTTAAAAAAAGTTAAAAATTTACTTTTTAATAAAATTAAAAATATTACAATCAAAGGTTACCTACTTCTCACAACTCTTCCCATTCGTAACCATTGAATGTATATTCAAAATGAAAGTTAGGTTAAGGTATATTTCAAGATATATTTGTTAAGTGAATCAAATGACAGTTTGCTTAGCCAAAACTGCGTAAGACGGTATATATTTATTTTTAATAGAATATATCTATAATGATATTTACTTTTACCTGTCAAACCCACACTTGTTATACTTTATATGTTCATTCTTAGAGCAAGCTATCGATATATTTATACAAATATATATATATATCGATATTTATTGATATAGAATCTAATATACTCTTGAATTTATCACTTAATATTTTGAGATATTATAAATATTAAAATACGTTTTGGCTTCCTAAATAATTAATTTCTCAGTTTTGTTTATAGCTCTACCGTTATTGATTGCATTTAGATACATTTTTGGTTGAATAATTTATTTTATAACTAATCTTTTGTGAAGTGAGGCAATAATTTATTATATGAAACTATTATTTGAATTTTTTTTAATATCATGACAAACATATTTAAATTAATGCACTAGAGTTAATTTTCGAATTAATCGTTAATTTATTTTAAGAAATAAACATTTGAAGTAAGGTGAAAACGATGTAATATTTAAAACAATAAAATATTAACTGATAATATAATGTGTATTTATGTTTTTATTTTAACGATTGAATATATACCGTATTTATAGTAGATAAGAAATACAATTTTAGTTAAATTTTAGCTGTGTCAAAGGAGTTAAGCAGAAACGATCAAATTAGCATTTTATTCGGAAAGTATATTTATAAATACATTCAAATATATCTTCATTTACAGTAAGTATCGTTTATAGTGAAATAAGATATAATGACGTATCGGATATATTGGCCAAAAACTTTCTCGTGTTGGTTTGGTATGCTGTTAAACATAAATACATATACACATTCATATGCTGTTAAACATAAATATATATAGGTATATTGTTTTAATGACATCGGTTGTAGTGACATATCGGTTATTATGACTCATTTTTTCTACTGCAATGCAACATTTTATCGCTTATAATGATGGAAGTGACTCATCATTATCTATATTGTAGCTACACAAATATATTGACGTTTAGAACGAGTCACTTTTCCTTTTTATCTGCGTATGTACTATAGTTCTTGTTTTTTTATTCTCTTCCTGAACGAGATTATTGTAAACTGAAGCAGACACATTCAATTGTTATTAATCTTTTGCTGTGAGCGTATCATATCGTACAGGTACAGTTTTGTATTCTACGTATCCTGTGTAATTCATTTAATAATGGTTTAATTGTGACTACGCGTAAAACATTCATGATAGAGGATAACTCGTACATTATCTTGCGATTAGAGAATGGGGAAACTAATGAAATTGCGCAAGAATTAGGTGTAAATCTTTCGACAATATCGCATTGTTTGTAGATTATCAAGAGGTTGACAGAGGTCTAGAAATACATAAAACTGTAACAGATGACGTAGTGGCTTCAGTACTAGCAACAAAAATAGACGGGGACTTAGGTAATGACAATGACGGTAGCAATGAAGTCGTCAACCCGGCAAACCTTCAAGAAGTTTTAGCGGCAATGAAAACCGTTTGACGTTTTCACAGTTTTGTAGAAATTGTTAATGAAGAAACAAATAGTGTTTGTTTTGATTTAGAACAGAACCTTCGAAAACTGTTTGCAACACGAAATGTTCGAAACAAAACAAAGACGAAAAAAGCGACTTTTTGCGGAAAAAGTAATTTTTACAATTTTTCTCCATCTTCTTTTACTCTACCGTATTTGTATTTAGCATTAATGATTTTGTTTTTTTTATATTATTTTATCACGGAAATAAATTATTATTATTTTACTGTATTACAATACAGTAAAATTAAATTTGTTATTTTTTAAATGCCATATAGATGGCATATTAAAGTAGTACTACTAAGGTATATAAACATCGATTATTGTGTGAGTATCAGTTATAATGTCCTAAAATCGTCTCTTCTTTGAAGGTCACTATAAACGATATTTGCTGTATATATAACCTTTAAACATAAATGATTCAGTTCATTTTTTGCAAAAATTCTAAAAAAAGGCTTCTTGTAAAGAATTTACATGATCACTGTTGAAATGTTATTACAGTTTTTATTCGATGTTGCAAATGTATAAACTCGTTCGTACTGAAACTAGCTGTGAATTGAATTTAAATTAAAACGTCCCCTGATCTTTTGTTAAACTTTAGCTGAAATGGATAATAGTGCTCTTCTACTGGCAGAAAAACTATCCTGCAGTTTTTCCGTAGATCGTCCTTTTACATCATTCATCATTTTCATCATGCCTTAAAACCGTCTTTCACACTTTTGTTTTTGCAGAAGTTTTTTCTTGTTAAATCCATGCTAAAGATGCCAGAACCTTTAGACAAATTCGTTCGTTCTTCTTGTGATCTAAAATAGATTTCTGTAAACCTGTCTAGGAGTTTTATTGCTCCTTTTCGGTTCAAAACTGCATACCCTTCTAGTGTACGGTCATATCGGAACCTCCCTTATAAAATCTAAGACAAAAGATAGATTAGGATGAAAAGTAGGTAATCCTCTTTTCCGAAAATCACTCTCTCATTAGCCGCAATTTGATTCGCTTTTTCTGATAATGAAAACTAAATTATTTTGATAATATTAAATCGTATGTTCTGACATATAATCGCATTTGAAAGTATAAAAATCCCTTTCGGCACGCTGGAAAGTGGAGGTAGATTTCATCGGTGTTAAGTAGGAGATAAAAAAGATTTCCACCTTAAACTTAAGAAAAATTTCTAATTTACTCAATACTACAATGGTTACATGTGAAAAATGTTTCCCATGTTTAGCATATCACAAGCCCCATCTTCTTACAATTCCAGCAATAGTTTTATCATCCCTTGCCGTAAGAGTTGGTCATATCAAAAATTGTTTCCGATAAAAGTTTTAGGTAATGTTTAGAGGACTAACGACCGCTAAACCGGTTCGATACTGTGCCTATTAAGGGAGTTAGATTTTTTTTTGTCTTGCGAATCCTATTTTTTCCACTTCCTGGGTCAATGGTTGGTGATATCAAAAGTCTTTATGTAGATAAGTTTTAGGTCCTTATCCAAATATTAGCAGGAACATAACATTAAACGAATTCGATATTTAACTTAATAAGAAAGTTATGTGATATTTTATTTTCTCGAAAACGTTCCCCCATGGTCCGGTTTTACCCATTAACGAACTTGACCGAGATTTTGGTCGTTATATTTTATGTATCAATTTGAAAGTGATTGGGGCAAAATTACGGCAGTTATCCTGTCCACAAGAAAGTGAAATATATATATATATATATATATATATATATATATATAAATGTATAAAGAAACTTTTGGACTGACGATGGTTTTGGGTTCTAGGGGATGTGAAACGCGAAGATATGTCGAAATTTTCCGGAAGTACTCATTACAATATGTAACTTTCTTATGAAATCTACCTAAAAATCAATGGTAGTGTATATATGAATAAACTGTGGTTTCATTTTTTTAATTATTATAGGGTAGGAAAATTTACCGTTAATTTTTATGAAATTTAGTTTTCATTTTTTTTTAGAATTGTGGATGTGATAGTTCATCATTCATAACGAATATTTATATGTAATATTAATGATCAAACGAAGCAATATTCTATTTTAACAAGACCTTTGGTATTTTATGTGTTTTCCCTCCAAACGCTTTTTTCGATTTTTATGAAATTTAGTTAGTAAATTTCCTTACTATTAAGCAAAATAAAATATTTATAAAAATCGAAAAATAAATTCGTTTTATACATGATGGTATCTAAAATGTATAAATTGACAAAGAAATTGTTTTTTTTTTGCATCTGGCAGATTGAACTTGTGGTCATTCCTCAATTCCTATCGTTATTCATCAATTCAAGACAATGGTTACTATATACTCTTTCACTATTTAGTCTTTATAAATTCTACAATTGTACAGTTTCGTAACTATTAGTACACAACCAAATACTTAATCCTACTTCAAATATTGATAAACTTATTTTTATAGTTTTTTAACTCGAATATTTTATTTTTACAAAAAAGGAAAAAAATTAAAAATATAAAAACATTATTGTCATGGAAATATTTTTTTCAATGGTCATTATTAAGTGATGTTTTTTGGAAACAATATCTCAGACATAACCCACTTGGTTGGTCTAGTGGTTAACGCGTCTTCCCAAATCAGCTGATTTGGAAGTCGAGAGTTACAGCGTTCAAGTCCTAGTAAAGCCAGCTATTTTTACAAGGACTTGAATACTAGATCGTGGATACCGGTGTTCTTTGGTGGTTGGGTTTCAATTAGCCACACATCTCAGGTATGGTCGAACTGAGAATGTACAAGACTGACTACACTTCATTCACACTCATACATATCATTCTCATTCATCCTCTGAAGTATTATCTAAACGGTAGTTACCGGAGGCTAAACAGGAAAAAAGAAAGAAAAGAATATCTCAGACATGGAATTTTTACATACGCTACAAATCATTCATCTCATCCTCTGAAGCAATACCTAACGGTGGTCCCGGAGGATAAACAAAAAAAATTATTTTATTATTATTATTAATATTTACAGATTATTTTGGCATTGGTTAAATCTTTCAAAATGACGTAAGATGGACAACTTCTGTTGTACTTTATTTCAATTTTCCTATTATTAATTCAGTTAATAAAGCGAATTCTACTGTTTGCTGAACAACAAGTTATTGTTATATTGTGTATAGTTAGAAGACAAAGTGCATTTGAGTATAATAACTCATTGATGTAGTCAATATTGGTGCAGCAGGATATGTGGAGTAGAGAATAGAGTGTACGGTAAATAGGATGGTTAGACCTAAATCATATCCGTAGTTTCTGAGGTAAACTACAGTATAATTCAAATGCCCAGAAAATTAAGGTTAATTTAAGCCTAACACAAATGCACTCCATTAACACAAAGTTTATGCTAATTACAATGTTACGAAAGCATTTGAATGGTTGTTACTCAGTACCACCACTCTATAAACCAATCTACCACTGTCTGAAACTCACCTACGAAACAAATATTCTGTTCTATTATCACACATACTCACTCGTAAACTATCGTATTACGTAACCTACTTCCAATGTATTTTGAATTAAACTGAATATAGGTTGCTTAATTCGTTCAAAGAGAAGGTATAATAGTAAAGCTCGTACGTTTCTAAACTAATTGTCTCTTTGTACATAAGTTTTTTTTACTTTTTACTTATCTCATAACAAAATGTAACTTGGACAACAAAAAAACTCTCTTAAAGATTTTTTTTTATAAATCGTCATTTATATTTCTGAGAAAAGTTTACCAGAAATTTTTCTTGAACGAGATGAAAATACCATTTGTTCGAGTACCCCCCGTACTTTTTTCTTCGAATTGGAGTGAAAAAATAAGGATGCACGGCTTACTTGAAACATAGCCTTTAGCCAGGATAATTTAGGTAAAGTAAACGTTTTCTTAGAAGTACCTAAATTCAGTCACATAAATATAGTTACATTAGGCTTTCGTACATCAATACCGGATGACGCTTATACAGAATACATCCGTAATTATTACATCCTGTTCATATTATCGATAGGAACGAAGTTACGGTATTTTTGTAAAACTGATTCTTTCTGGGTAGGTTGCATCCGGTTCTAATGACACTAAAGTTACAGTATCAGTTACCCATCGTCGTCTTGTCTATTCGCCATAGTCATTGTACTGTTTGTATGTGTGGACGGTTATGTGCATTTTATCTTGTACAGTTTAATACGGTGATTTATTTTAATTATGGCATTAAAATGAGTTCAAAAGGACAGACTCTACGATCTTTTACAGTAAATGAAAAACTGCGCGTTATAGAAGAGGCTGAAAAAGTTGGAAATCAAGCGACAGGAAGAAAATTTGACGTAGATGAAAGCTGCATTCGAGACTGGCGTAAGAAGAAACAGCTTCTGGTGAAAGCACTGGTAATAAAATGGCTTTTCGTGGCTTAAAACCAAAATACACAGACAGAAAAAAAATTGTATGATTTTGTTATGGAAAACAGGAAATGCGGTTATCCTGTCACGTAACTATATCTTTTCTGTTAGTGCTGCAGTTGCTATAACAGCATCGCTATAGTACAATTAACCACGCGTTTCAGGAATGGTCGGCCAGAGTCTGCGTAAGAGTATACCTCTTTTGCGTGTCATACATATCAATCTCATCTCATTGGTCCATGGGGTTGTTTATTGTTCACTAGTTGAACAAATTGAAATGTAAACATTAACCAATTCGAGCCAGGCGAAGATTTTTCTTTTTAATCATCAGTTGTATTACTGGATTTATTCCCTCCTGCAATCCTTTCTATGGTGCTTTAATTTTAGGTAGATTTCGTAAAAAAAGCTACCTATTATAATGGGTACCATGATTCGATTTCCGGAAAATTTCGACATATCTTCGCGTTTCACGTTCGCCAGACCCTAAAACCACCGTCAGCTCAAAAGTTTATTTATATATATATTTTACTTTCTTGTGGACACGATAACTGCCGTAATCTTCTGCCAAACACTTTTAAATTGTTCCTTTCTTAACAGAGTTTCATTATCTTACATCTTTATTATTTATTTATTTTTTATTTTTATATATTCCAGTTTTTGTTTTTTTCAAACATCCTTTATTACCAACTTAATCAAATTTTATTGTAGTATATATATATATGACATATCAGTTAGATTCGTCTCTTTATGATATTCTGTCACAGATTTCTTTTTTATCCTTTCATTTTGAGCCTACATCTTATTTTTACGTTCTGATATTTTCAAGGAAAACTTTGAATACTAGACAGTGGATACCGATGTACTTTGATGGTTGGTGTTCAATAAACCACACCTGTCGGGAATGGTTGGTCGGAGTCTACAAGACTACACGTCATTTACATGTCATGCATCTCATTCTCATCTCATTGGTCCGTGAAGGGGGAGTTGCTTATTGTTCATTAGTTGAACAGATTGTTACGTATACATGAGGAAAATACAGAAATATAAAAAATAAATAAAACTTTTGAAATTTATATATCAACTGTAAAAAAATCACAATTTTGGTTTTTCAATAAAACGGAATTATTTTATTATAAAAACTGAAATATAGCTTTAAATTACTGAATTGCCTAACTTGCCCGGCGGCAAAAGTTATGAAATACATTGCCGGCACTTTTCTTTCTCTTCCCTCCGAAATATATTTTAGATTCGAACCATGAAAATTCTGTTTTTTTTTTATTTAGTGAAAAGTATTACTATTTTTTAATAAAATACATTATAAAATAAATTATTTTATAAAGCAAGAAAACTTCGTATTACGTGTAGTAATAAACTACTACATTGTTTTAATATTTATTTTAATTTAAAATTATCTTATTTTTTTATTAATATTAATATTATTTTTCTATTCATATTACTTTCTCTTTGATTTATTATTTTTAAATGGATTGACTTATTTATTTATCTATTACATTGCATGCTGGAAATTACAAGGTACTTAGAAAAATGATTTGGTGAATTGATTGCTTGGCTTGCCACCTGTAGAATCTAAAGTTACTTGCTATGTTATACCTTTAATTTAATTCTACTTTCTACCTCTATTTTTACCAATAAATCATAACACATAAATAATATTTATTTACTTTTATACTGTGATGTTATTTCATAAGAGAAGTCAAAAGTATGGAAATCCCTCTATAATTTTAAAACCCTTCCAGATAGAATACTAGAATACTGTAAATTTCAGGTTAAGATATCGGTCAACTATTTTACCTTTTGACGAGAAATAAAATTTCAAACCCTTCTTGGGGAGTGGCCCCAGGGGTTACAACTCAAATATTTTAAATGGTAACATCCTTTGTGTGATACATCAATTTAAAGGTCTTACAGGACATCTGTATAAACTTTTGATTGAATTCAAGTTCAGTAAGAAAATTAATTGCGCTATGGTAGTGAATGACTACTACGTGCGAGATTTCTGTCAGTACATAGCTTACCTTTTTTATTAAACCATAACTTTTTGTTTTTTAAAAATACCGAGAAAATAACAAAACTAATTTTTATTATGTGAAGTTTGTTAAGATTCTTTCGGCTCTAAATTACAGAAAAAGTTACAATCAAAAGTTATTTTAAATTATAAAATTCTTAATAGAATCTGAGCCAAGTTTAGTAATGTACCTGAAAAATAAAAACGTTTTAAAATATGACTAAGCCGTTTATGTACTATTAAATAAAGATTTCCGATCTCCACAACGGCTCCACCTTTCAATCGGAAGGTCTCGGATTCGAATCCCGGTAGGACATGAAATAATTCCCATTCTATATTCCCATGAACAAGCTTCAAGTTTACGTGATGAATTAAAATTCATTATTCAGTCATTCTACAGTCGATCAAATCAACATATCTAAACTTAAATCTGATTTACGTTTATTACAATATTTCATCAATGTTGTTAGTTTTTACTCCGACTGATTCTTTATTTTTTTCACTGTTTTTTGTTCGACGATCATTTTTATCTTCACTGTTCGTTGAAGTGACGATTGAACAAAAGGAACATACAACCCAAATTTTATTCTATCTTGAGAGCATTCTAGTTAAACATCTCTTACTTTGACGTCATTGGTAAGTTAATTGAGAAGGAATACAGTATGGTATTTGCTATGTTTACATTATGTTCACTAATTAACTATGTAAACCAATCAATCAATCAAGCGATCACTTCTACGCTTCTTTATTACTGTTTTTCAACTTCGTTATAAATAATTGAATATTTTCAATGTTCAAACTGTTTCAATACATTTTAGGAAAAAAGGTTGATATATATATATATATATATATATATATATATATAATATATATTTAATATTCTATATTTATACATCGGTGAACAGTACAGTATAACATTATTTTGGTTAAACAATTTTGTATGTGATTGCCATTATAAGTTATTTTAAATTTAATTGTATGCTTCGCTATTTGCTTCTAATTAATTTTAATAATTGCAAAATGTTTTTTTTATATTTATAAAATCTAGTATTCAGTTATTTGAATAATTGACATTGTTTTTCTTTTTTTTTGGTAAAGTATAATTAGGTAATTATGCATATTATTACCAGTTCATCTCTTCATGATAGTAAAGAACCATCATTTAAAAAGTATTAAATTTTATTTTAACATTGCCCTAATTTTTTTATTTGGAATTTCTTTCTAGCAAGGGTACATTTGATAATAAGCCGAGAGTGTACCAAAATATCAGCGACGAAATTTTTTTTAAACTACTTGTATTTTACGTATTTTTATTTTTATTTAAATCTTACATGAAACTTAGAAAAAAGTGTTAGTTTGACACTTTTTCCCTGTTCCTTTAAAAAAATTCCTAAGGCTTTTATATAATTTTCTAAATCTTTCACGCGCTTTCCAGATAAAGGCATATATAGATTTCTAAGCGCCTTTAAAGTACATGCACTTGTATTAATAAAAATATATCGGTAATATTACGTGAAGTAAGTACAAATCTGTTGAGTTAAATATTAGTTTTTATATTTAAGTAATAAAAATATTATATATATTATATATATTAAGTAAAAAAAATATAACCCTTCCCAACCCGAAGGGTTGGGAAGGGTTATATTTTTTTTGTTAAAGTTGTCTTTTCGGCAGTAGTCTATTCGTGGAGTAAATGATTTACATATTGAAGGAGAAATTTAAACCACAATTTCTGTAAGATTTTTTTATTAATATTCTATCCATTAGCCATGAATATAATCAAATTACTTAAAACTTGTTTTGGCTTATATACATCTCGTAGCCCTGAATATTGACCCTTCAAAATGTGGATTTTAGATGTTAAGTAATGCGATGACGAACATATAGGTGGTAATTTATATATGAGGTATATATATATATCGATGTTGCAATGTGTTGAAAAACGGGGCATTTTTTGACCTTTTTTAATTGTAAATTTTGAATTTTTGTTTTAAAACGAACGTTTTAAAAGTCTCAGATCGAAATGGTCGACCTGAGACTGCAAAAGACTACACTTCATTTACACTCATATATATCATCCTCATATATTCTCAGAAGTAATCCTGATGGTGGTTCCGGAGGCTAAACAGAAAAAAAAAGATCCGAAATGAGAAGCCAATTTTTCATTACTTTCTATAAAGTATTATTAATTTATATTTTTAATATTTTTAAACGATTTTTTTTTTAATTAATTTTTCTGTTAGGGATCACTTCTTTATAATTAATTTTTCTTAAATTTTCCTCACCGAAAGGAAGCATCTAAAATAAAATAAAAATTAATTCTTAATTTGGTAATTTTTATTCGTAAATCTTATTTTGGTAACCATGGCAAACCATAAATTGCTGGGTAAGTCATGCGATACTTAGCCAACGTTTTTTGTTTTGAAATATATTTTCCATATCAGTGAAATAGATGTTATTAGGAATACGATGAATAAATAAAAAACTTGACTTAATAAAGTCAAAATCGAAAAAAATTGGTGTGAATAATTATAAATTAAATAGTTCGACATATATTGGAGGGTTTCTTTTTTGATCATGTTCACGTATACAAAAATATTTTATCTTGAAAATTAATAAAGAAACGTAGATTCCTTAAATTATTTCAATTTAAACAAAAAAAAAATAGTAATACACGTAAAATTAAATTTTATATTTCACCAGAAAAAAATTAATGTGAATTAAGATCCAACCATGCTTGATTTTTTAACGTTATTGTGAATTTTATAGTTATCTAGAGATATTTATCATGATTAATGTAATTGCAATAATATTGACAAACGCTACTGTTAATTAGAGTTAATAGTTAATTATACTCGCTCAATACTCTGAGTGATTCACTTTCCATTCCCAGAAGATACGTAAACTACTGCTAGATATTTATGATGGAAAAGTAAGAATGAATAATTCCTAAATCTTCTAAACTTTTTTATTTTAACTTTTTCCTATTTTGATTTCTACTATTTCTTTTTCTTATAGGTAACTTTATTTTTATTTCGTTGTACGACGTAAAGGAAGTATTGCGATCTTGAAAAATTTCGGTTTTCATATTTCAACGGAAATATTCATTTTAAACATCCCTGAATCCATTTTGACTAGTTACGGCGTGATGTCTATACGTACTTACGTATGTATCTCACATAACTCAAAACCGATTAGCTGTAAGATGTCGAAATTTTGGATTTAGGACTGGTGTAACATCTAGTTGTGCACCTTCCTTTTTGATTGCCCTTGACTGAACCAAAAGTATCCAAAAAAGTCAAAATTCCCAAAAAATTGTATATTGACTTTTTCTTAAATGCAGTAATAAGCCCTAATTGAGATCTTTTTAACGATATATCATAAGTGATACTTATTTTTATTTGTTCCAATGTTATAGCCAAATCAAATTTATAGATAAAATAAATATTTGGATCTTAGAAGGGGGAAGCACATCGGTTCGAATTATACTTACATCTCCTTTTTCTTTTAACTTGTTTTTTTTAATTTAAATATATTGATTTATTAATAACTATTAACCTCTGATAATTTTGAAGAAAATTTTACGATAAATAATAATTCAATAATAACAATTAAAAAAGTCAGAAGTTATTAATGAAATAAAATTTTATGTACTTTTCATTTTAAAAAAATGTGTATATTTAATCTAATAAGTGTACAAGGAAGTCATGAAGTACGCACATCAGATTTTTTTATTTTACGATGCGTGTAATATTAAATTTGTATAACATATTTATCTTTATACCTGCTGTTTTTTGCAGGGTGATAAGTTTTAAGACAAATATTTATATAAAATTTAAGCTTGATTTATATAAGACGTTTTGGTTAATTAGTCTTTTCTCTGGATACGAATTTCCTAGGTAAAACAAATAAATTAATTTGTTTATATAACTTGTTACATTTACATAGCATTTATAAAATAGTAATTTTATGTTACAAATAATGACATTTCCTTCTGTTCTATCCTTCTGCATTAGAACGTATAATGTTTAAGTTGTACCTAAGAAAGTTATTCAAATATTTGTTAAATGTATATTCCGAGTAAAAAATACATATGTATATAAAAATATACGGGGTAAAAATATACATATACATAATGTTTTATATATATTTGGAACACGATAATTTGTGTTTAAAACTCAACGAGTTCCTTAAACTTTATCTGTAAAATTAAATTCGTTACAATTATTATACATGTAATTGTTTAGAATTAATTATTAGTGTCATTACGCGTACATGCAAATGACTTTAATATAATAGGACGATATAATATTAAACGAGTTTACAGAGACTTAAGTGTGCATGTTGACTGTATGAGTTCCTGACTGAGATTAACTAGTCGTTCTCACACTTGACAAAAGACTTGAAAAAATGCAGCTGCACTGTATTCTTTCACACGGTGGATTTTCTTGGAAACCAGCGATAGGCAACACACGTGACTTATGGAATGTAATGCATCATCTATTCTCAGTAATGTAACTTATATTTATATATAATATAAATATATTTCACTTTCATAATCGATTTTACTTTAAACTCTTTATAGAAAAAGTTTATATAAACATCATCCTAAAATGCTTCTTTTGCGAGTTACGGCTGGTGAAATATTTCGCTCGGATTTCAAATACTTCGGTGAAATGAGGTAGTATTGTAATTTATAGGACGTTAATTATGAGGGAAATTAGTGGTTTCTTATGGGTTTTTGACATGAAAAATCAAATAAAATAGGTTTCATAACTCTACCTGCAGTTTTTGAGAAACAAACACCTGCAGTTTCTGGGGTGAAAAATAATAAATTAGGGGTATAAAACCCTGTTATTTATGTTTGACATAAAGTAACCTTGTTAACCTTCAACTGGTGAGGTGACGACAAAATGATGGCGCGCATCCGGTCGCTACGTGATTACCCTCTCCATTAATCACATAATGAAACGTGCTTTGAAGTAGCTGCTTATTTTTTAGTTTGTCACCGAATACCTTCGACAGCACGTGGCACTTACTAACTTCATGGTGGCCCTGAAAAGGGTCATTTTTGTCGTCGGATGGCTTCGACGGTTTGTATTTCATAATTTTGTGGTGGTTCTGAAAAGGGCCGTTTTTGTCGTCAAATGGCTTCGACGCTTCATATTTCATAACCTTGTGGTGGCCTTGAAAAGGGCTGTTTTTTGCGTTAGCTCTGAGAAGAGCTGTTGGGTCCGGAAGCTTATTGCCGGCGAAATCAGGGAGTTGCGGCTCGTCCATTGAAGTCAGACCGGGCTTTACCTCAGCGGCAGTTGGGTCCCCATTACAGCGTGGCAGTGGTGACCTCCAGAGCTCCGCAGTGTCCGGTCGGCGTCGGTCGTCCTTCACCGGCGCAGCCGAGGCGGTTCTCCCTAAGCGATCCCACGCTGGGCCCTCTACTGGTGTCGAGTCCGGCAGCCAGAGCGATTGAAGCCCGGAGAGCTGGAGCTGGAGTGGGAAGGTAATATACGCGTCCAGCGACTCTCTCGGCAGGCTGGTCAGACCTGCTGCTCCGGCGGGTATGCTGGAATTCGCCGGGAAGTCCCACGTTGAGCCGGCCAGGGAACTTCTGTCATCTTCTTCTTTTTCTTGGTCTTCTCCAGATGGTGGTCGACGATGAATTGCGGTCACTCTCGTGGTGAACGCTCTTTTATTGTTTCCTGAGTGGTGGGGCTGCAGCGCAGCTATGGTGGGAGGACTGCGCGGTGGGAGTGTTGCTTGTATCAACGCGTCCGTATACTGTGCTCCCCGCTCGCATGGTTGCTACCGTTATCGCTCGCCGATATTAAATTAAGCATATATTTGGTAACAACCGATTGCCGTGCTCACCATTTATTTAAGTACAATCTCCTTTCGTAAAATGATCAAATAATGCGGATATTGGCTTAAACATTCATTTCTTTGCATCTAGTTTTTTCAATTTTATTAGCAAATCTTATTAACTTTTCCCAGTGTAAACATAAAAGTGAATGATCAAAATTTCAAAGAAGCAATTCTTCGTGAACTGGATGGATGTGAAAGCGAGGATTCGGATATTGATGAACCAATTATGGGTCAAAATAGGGAACAAGGTGCACATGGTAATCAAGAATGGACTAGAGATAGAAATCGAGAGGTGGTTGTTGTAGGAATTGAGGGACAGGTTGTCGATCGGAATGACTGTATTGCCAGCGACATGACAGATTCTGAGGTCGACGTTTCAGCAAGTGGTGAAAATTTAGGAGTTGATAAACGTGGGGAAATAAATGAAAACGTTTATCTGAGTAAATCCAAGTTTAGATGATCTAAAGTAGAACCGAGATTTTATGTGTAAAATATTACACATAATATTTTACGAATTGGTAACATGCGCAATATTCGAAATGAAACTGAAATTGAAGTATGGAATAAACTATTTTCCTATTTCCTATGTTAAAAGATGTTTTAAAAACCTTTATTTACGTAACAATAACTAAAATTAAAAATTTACTTAAAAATGAGGTAAAAAGTAACAAAAAACTAAGGGGGTGTCAAAATGACGTCAACTCACCGTATGTGTCGTGATACGTCACCTGAACAACTGAAGATTAAATTAGTAACAAAAATATAAAACTGTTTCAATAAACTCGTAGAAAATTTCATTCTGACCAATATGGTGAAAGATGAGTTGAATAAAAAAAGTAAGAAAAATTCGAATTTTATTTAGAAAGAGTATATTAGACCAAAGTTAATTATACGTACAAGTTTATAATAAATGTTCAAAAATGAGCCCGCCATTTTCAGCACATGTTTTTGGCACGCTTCTTTTTTTAATTTTTTTTTCCTGTTTAGCCTCCGGTAACTACCGTTTAGATAATACTTCAGAGGATGAATGAGGATGATATGTATGAGTGTAAATGAAGTGTAGTCTGGTACATTGTCAGTTCGACTATTCCTGAGATGTGTGGTTAATTGAAACCCAACCACCAAAGAACACTGGTATCCACGATCTAGTATTAAAGTCCGTGTAAAAATAGCTGGCTTTACTAGGACTTGAACGCTGGAACTCTCGACTTCCAAATCAGTTGATTTGGGAAGATGCGTTCACCACTAGACCAACCCGGTAGGTCTGGCACGCTTCTGTATTGCTTTTGTTGCACTTTTAGTTCTCCAGTGGTGAACTACAATGGTGGTCTTCTCAACAATGTATTTTTGTTTTGCATACAATATTTTTCATCCATCCCCAGACGCAAAAATTTTAATGTGATATATCAGGCAATCTTAGTGGCCAGGAATGTTGACCTCCCCAATCGATCCATTTCTCAGGGAAATGATGATTTAAGAGCGTGGACTTTTTTATCCTTAACAATTTTTCTCTAAATGTAACCCTTCATGAGCTATATGCTTTCATAGGTAAAAAGTAACATTGCAGCTGAAATAATTTATAGACTTTTTCTCTTATGTATACCTTCTATATCTTCTTTAAGTTATTTTTCTTGGATTTATATAAAATTATGATTTAATATCATTTAGCCATCTTTATAAATAAAAATGTAAATTTTCGTTTGTTCAAAATCGTAAATCTCCGAAAGTTCTTCGCCGATTGCTTTGAAATTTTTACACAACGTTGCATTCGAATACGCGCATGTTTTTATATACATACTATTTATATACCTAAGATGTCACACCTGTGATAGGTAAAAACTTGCTTTTTTTTTAATCATCAGATCATTTAGCATCCAAACGTCAAGATTCTTTTTGTAGCCAGCTTTCTCCAAATCATCTAACACTGTTTGGTGATGGATCATAGATCATTGGCGATGTAATTATTGCTTACATGCTGATCTTTCTCGACTTTTCCTAGAATACGCTTCGCTATCTCGTGTCCACAAAGTTCAATATATTTTTAATTATTTATTACTATTAGTATGTGTTTTAATAGAAATTTATAGTGTTTCACGTTTAAAAGTTTAATTTAAAAGTCAATTGAAAAAGAATTGATTTTAAATTAAAATCGATCGTCGTTCTTACAGCTGTATGTTGTATTATATAAAAATATTATAACTTTACTAGCTCCCCGACGCAGCTTCACCGGCGCTATATATCTGCTTGCGATTTCCCTAGCAGTGAACCTTTTTATTTTATGTTTTTTAATCAAGTAACCGGAGGCAAGTGCAGGTAGTCACAGGTACAATAACAGCGTCAGTATCTATATTGGTTGAACCAAAGCGTCGTATACATTCGCACGCATTAATAAAATGGAAATTTAAAAAACCCGGAAATGGTGTTTAAGTATTTATATGAACAGTAATTACAAGCCCAAATCTACTGAATATATCGTTTAGTATAGTCGGTATTGGGAAAATTTGCAATCATTGTTCAAAATTGTTTTTACCTTTCTTCACACAGTCTCAACGTCGAATTTCAAAAATCTAGAAATTAGTTACTCACATGAACATCTAAATAAAATCAAATCAAGTTGTTCTCTTTATTTTTTACCGAGACATTATGAAGAATATGTATACAAATTTTCAACTATTTATCTTCTGTAGGTTTTTCTTGCCATTAATTAAGAATCACTCAGGATATGTTGTCTTTAATTTCAATAAGACCTCTATTGAAAACATTCCTACTGAAAAATATCTTGGGAGCGGTTCGCTGTAAGAAAAAACATGAGTATTTAGCAGCTCGTCACCTAAGGCCCGAATGTGAAGTACAGTACCGTAACGGATTATTTATTATTTACATGTTTTAATAAATAATTTTTCAGTTTTAGAACATTTCCGAATAACCGCGATTTGTTAGATCGAGAGTATGCCTGTTGTATGCATAAGTTAGCCTTCAACCTACTAACAAATACCCGTTTGAATTTTGAAAATTGGACAATTTTTTGCAGAGATATTAAGAACGCCAAATTGCACCTTCCAAAACAGCGCACCCAGGGGTCAATTGATGGGCCACCTAGGGGTTACCAATTGATAATGATGATTGGTCTAGCCTTCCACAAGGGGGCTCGCATTCCTCATCACTCTAGGATCACACGTAGTCCCCACGGAAGCCCATTATCGTTAAACATAATTTTTTTAAGTTTATTTAATGTAAATTTAAATCTATTATTTTTGTAATATTATTCGTTCGATTGATTCAAATTCAGTACACAGTTCATTAATTGAATTCATTAAAGTTTGGACTTCAACCGGTAAATCTCCACTACTATATATATATATACATTTTATTTCGAGATGAAATATATCTAAAAATGTTCTCAGCTATGCCAAGAAACATGGGTAAAACTGTCGTTGCGATTGAGAAATTTTTTTATCCCAAACAAACAAAAATTCTCTTCCTCCTTATATAATAGTATAGATTACCATAATTATATTTACACAATATTTTGGTTAAAATATTCGAATATTTTTAGGAGAGAAATGTAGTTTCTACATGCAAGACAAAGATAAATGTGATAGAAAGGTAAAAATTACAAATAAATAATTAAAAGCGAGACCACAATATACCAGAAATTGCGAAGTTTTTCTATTCAGTAATAAAATTACAGACAGGATGGATTTAAGTAAAGCAGCTAGGAGAGTTTTTGTACAAAAAAGAATTATGCTAACAAGAAATATATGTATATATTATAAAAATATTTGTGTGGCATGTTGCCTAGGCAACACGTTGCCAATTAGAAAGGTAGAAAGGAATCTTCACAGCGTCACTTAATGTAGCGTTATACAGGAAAATTAGGTGGGTTGATAAATACGAAATAAGAGCCTTATTGCTCTTGTTACAACAAATAAAGATAAGATTTATGGCAATATCTTGTTAAGATGCAATTTACATTGGTGATTATAAATTAAAGACATCTAAAATCTTTCTGAGAAAAAACAGCAGACAAAAATAAAGAATGAATTTTGTAAAACAGGTAGCTGAAATACGATACTATTTTGAAATTAAAAAATCAAAACAGAATGTAAAGTAATGAAAAGTTTAATTTGTCAAATCACAGATGATTTTTAAAAAATGCCGTATTGGTGAAAAATAGTTTTTCAATATTTCACAAAAATCTGACAGGAATTTGAACCCAGAATCATCCGGATGAAAAAGGAATAATAGTAACACTCCACTAGAGCGATTAATATGCTAACTGCATTATTTTGAAGATCTACCAAGCGAAATAATGTAATGCAATTAAAAAATTACTGAATGTTACAGTTAAAAATGAGAATCATATGGGAGAAAATGAAATGTAGAAAAATAAGAATACAGTACAACGTATGTATTGTGGAATTTATTTTTTACATTTTTAAAACGATAAACTACGATAAATGTACAGTCTTTTAGCACTAATCCCGTATAACTTAATTGAAATTACAGTACTATAGTAACTGATTTTAGTTCAAAGTACTCTAAAGTACAACTACTATTATTTTTACTTCTCAGTACGAAGTAAAGGAAGTATTGTGATTCAAATTTCACTGGAAATATCTATTTTGACCATCCCTGAATCCATTTTGACTAGTTTCAGCGTGACGTCTTTACGTACGTATGTATCTCGCATAACTCAAAAACGATTAGCCGTAGATGTTTAAATTTTGGATTTACAACTGTTGTAACATCTGGTTGTTCATTTTCCCTTTTGATTGCAATAGCCAGGACCAAAAGTGTTCAAAAATGTGTTCAATATCCCCAAAAAATTGATTTTGAGCTTTATCTTAACTGCAGTAGTCAGCCCTAATGAGAGATTATCAACGATATATCATACGTGGTACTTATTTTCATTGGTTCCAGGGTTATAGCCTAATAAAATTTTAATAAATGAAATATTTTGTTCTTGCAAGGAGAAGGCCCATAGGTTAAAATCCAAGTTCATTTCCCTTTTTATTTTACTTTTTTTTTAATTTAAATATTTTGATATATTAATAATTATTAACTTCTGATTATAAAAAAAAATCCAATAAATAATAATTCAATAACAACAATAAATAAAACAAACAAAAAAAAAAATCAGAAGTTATTTGTGAAAGAAAATTCTATGTACTTTTAAAAATGTGTATATGTAATTTAATAGGCGTACAAGGAAGTCATGTAGTGTCCACATCAGATTTTTACTATTTAAATTATTTTTATATTTTTCTTCATCAATTAAAGGGTTATTAAAATTAAAGTAGCATTGGCACTTATATTCTGTTTCCAAAATGAGGAGCAATCTTTTTCAATTACTTTTATTAAATTTATTTTTTCAATATTTTAAAATAATTTCCTTTTTTTTACAAATAAATTTTTCCTAAATTTTTACCCCAAAAAGTAGCCCTCCCAAAATCAAGCATTTTGTTATTCGAAATTTGGGATTTTTAATGATTAAATCTTATTTTGGTAATCTTCATTGGATCAGCATAGCCGAAATAGTCATACAATACTTTGACAGCTTTATTTGTTTAACGTGAGATAGAGAGTTAAAAAAAAGTTTTTATATTCAACTCTTTAAAGTTCTCCGAAATTCAGTAAATACGCCATTGTTAATTATGAAACAAATAATCAAGGAGGCAGTTTTTATACAAGATTTAATTAAAATTTCGCCATGGTATAAAAATGTACTGCCATGTAAAAGAACAAATATATCTATATAAAGAAAATAAATTAAAAAAGGATATAATTATGAGGAGCTGCATAATTAAAATCAATTTAAAAAAAATATATAACATTAGTAACTCTTGTGTGCAAAGGTATTCATTATATGAATACAATTTATTACAAAGGAAAAAAAAGAAAATCTTTGTTGGTGTGTGTGTGTGTGTGTGTGTGTGTGTGTGTGTGTGTGTGTGTGTGTGTGTGTGTGTGTGTGTGTGTGTGTGTGTGTGTGTGTGTGTGTGTGTGTGTGTGTGTGTGTGTGTGTGATCTTTATAATTCTAGATATTGAAATAAAAAATATTTTACATACTTTTTCTTTTCATATATTTCCCTATCATTTTTTTTTTACCCTTTTACCGTATTTTATAATTTTTGAAAAAAAAAAGGTTGTATTAATTTTAACTTCGTATGATTGCACGTTATTATTAGATTTTTTCAATCTTCCTCTGATATCTGTAGGATTGCTTTAAAGAAAAAAACTCTGTAGTACATAAAAAAAAAATCTGATAAAATCTAATTAATTCAAGTATTATTATCTGTTTTTTAATTATTACTTTTTTATTAACATATTTACTGTAAGATATAACAACGATTTATTTTTTTATTTCAAATGGCTTTTGTTGAAAACATTTTCACCTCATTCATAAAATAAAAAAAAACATATTCAAACGATTTATCATATGTATGAATTTTTTTTATAAGTTAATTTTTAACGGTGTTATGAATAATTTTGAAATTATCCTGTGTAAACTGCTATATTTTATTAAATTTCAGTTAATTCAAGAGTATATGTGGAAAAACTATTTTAATTTTAAATTCATTAAATAATATTATACATAAACAATTTTCGGTTTTTTCTGTATTTTAAATTTTATGCTTTAAAACATTTTTACGTATTAATTATTTTTTTTTTTTAAAGCGATTAGCGTAGATTAAAATTAAGAAAATTTGCCTTTTTTTCCTGGGCGCACAACCAAGTGTTATTATCAGCGCCCGGATACGATATCTACATTTTAAATAAATAAATATTAAAAATTAACATTGGTACAATCAGCTGAAAGATACTACAGAAAATTCAAATAATTGAATGTAAACGGACGACCCTAAGATATCTTAAAACGTAAGATTTCATTATCTCCTAGCATATTTCGCATGTCAGCTCCTAGTTTATACTTGCGACGCAATGCCGCACAACAGACACAAATCCACAAGGATGTGGTGTACAGTTAGTTGACAGTCGCAGAAAACAAAATACTGGTACATAAGTCATCAGATATCCATGAGTGAGCCTAGTGTATCCTATTCGCAAACGGAAAATAATAACCTCCTCTAGACGGTTATTCCTGCATGAAGAGCTCTCGGATGATCCAGTGTCCTTAATTAGTTTAATTTTGATGTTGCATTCCATTCACTTTGCCACTCCTCTCGAACCACCCTCTTCAGAAAACAGACAAGATCATTCAAAACAACGCGATTAGTGAAAGGAGACTGAAAACAAGCCTCTCTTGCTGTACGATCAGCGCGCTAATTTCTTGAAATTCCAATATGGCTGGGAATCAAACAGATGCCCGCAGTTGTATTACGTTGAATCATTTCAGATGACAGACTGTATATTACAGATAACAGGGTGTCTAGAGTACATATCACTGCTCTCAAGTTATTTCAGCCATCGGACCGTTTCCCTGCGTAACGGCGGCTCGGAGGTTCTAAGACTTTACTAAAAGATACCCTCAAGGCAGTGTCCTAAATTCCCTTTTTTGGATCGTAGAATTCGATTCGATGTTGCGTTTAAGGTTGTCATGTGGTTGTCGTATCGTCACTTATGCTGACCACGCGCTGCTACTAATTGAAGAGGATTCGCGTAACGAGATAGAGTTCCAAGCTTCTCGTGCTTGTGAGACATTCCGACTGGAGTCTCCAACTAAGGTGATTTTCAGCTCAAACCGAAATGATGTTGCGCAAGGGCCGATTGGCCGCTACCCGACGAATCCGGGTCCGGATGGTTGGTCTCAGTACATATCACTGTATGTCAGTACATATCTAAGAAGCAGCAGCGGTATGTTGCTAAGAAGTCCGATGAGTTGACTTCGGATAAAGTTCGAGAAATTGAACAACATAGCAATGCCTTGTGGCAGGCCAGATGGGATGAGACAGATGGTGGGCATTATACGCATGATCTCTCTCCAAATTTTGTAGGTTTGCGGGAACGCCTTTTGGGTGCACCCTAATAAATATGTGACGCAATTCCTTTCCGGCCGTGGTGATTTTAGGGAGAGACTGCAGAAATTGGGCCTTGTAGATTCTGGGGTGTGTCCTCAGTGTGGACAATTGGACGACACCTACCATGTTCTT
This sequence comes from Lycorma delicatula, assembly GCF_047948215.1. Classification (NCBI taxonomy): domain Eukaryota; kingdom Metazoa; phylum Arthropoda; class Insecta; order Hemiptera; family Fulgoridae; genus Lycorma; species Lycorma delicatula. Next base: position 41,024,436 of record NC_134464.1, read on the forward strand.
TAAGAGTGCTCGAAATACGAATTAATGCATACGGAGACCATCTGTCGGCTTGATGTTATTAGCGCTGGATCTTCGTGTAAACTGGAGGAGCCAGGCTGACTGGGCAATAGTGGGTAGTTTGTCGTGTACTTAGCAAAGCAAAGGATTGCTGAAGAGATCTAGAGCTCTGGTTGCATTTCTCTTTTATTCTACTTTTGTTAATGTTTTATTTAATAAATTGTTTTTGTTGTCTTGTCCTTGTTTTGTTTTGTTTCAATGCAACTGTGTTGTTATTGTTCCATGTGATATTTTTATGTTTCGTGTTGTGTGTTGAACACACTTTTACCTTCTACGGGTAGGTAGTTCAATTCCTTTGTTAGTAAGGTATTTTCAGTCTTGCTTAAGACTCGGTGAGATGTGTTCTATTTTGAGGTCATTAATTAGTAGAACATCTTTGAGAATGTCACTCGTGGCATTCGCATCGGTGGCATCCTGACCGAAGCGGATTGGAATATGTCAAAAGCTGAGGTTTCGAAGATGACCTCCGGTAAAGCCCATAAGGGCTCTGATTGGAGGGGATGAGGGAGGGTATCTTCCCCTACGGGGTGAGTACATATCACTAATAGCTTTCAAGACACTCATGAAATGTGAACCGACAAGTACATGTCGGAGTGTTGGGTTAATTATATTTAAGATCTGTTAATAGCATACATATTTGCAGCGAAAACGCTGATGATGGTGGGTAGGCCAAACATTTGTATGTTCTATTTGTCAACTACAAAAGTACAACTAAGAGAATTAACGGTTTTAGAGCCGTCCGCATAAACCGTAGTATCAGTATTCACGCTATTTTTATACACAATTGATTTTCGTAATATTACCGGATTTGTGTTCTTCTTATGTTACCGATAAAGATTAAAGTAAAGGTTAACGAGAAAAGGCCGCCAAAGCAGGTAGAACATGGAACAATAACATACTTTTTTTTTAAATGCCCCAAAATTTTTGATTAAATTTTTTTTGTTATTATTATTTTCAGGTTTAGGTGTTTAATTTTTTATGTAAAATTTATTAAAGTATTTTTCTATTGATTTTATATAATATTAATATAGTTCCTTTAATGTAAGTAATTATAGAAATAATAAACAAAATCAGTAATATAAATTAAAATTAAACTCCAGGTTAAAACAATTTGGATTATACTTTAAACAGCTGAATACTAAAATTAATCAAATAATATTAAGTTAAAAATAGATAAAAATCAATAAAACAATTAAAATAAGAGCAATTAAATGAACTTGAAACTTAAATAATAAAGAGAATTTACAACAAACAAAAGATTGTTCAAATAATTAAAAAGCATATAACAGACATCCAATAAAATTATAATGAAAATAGGTGCTAAGAAATGCGGATGAAACTTTATAATAATTTTTATTAAAAGTTATAAAATAATTCTAATTATGGGTACAATTTTTAAACAAAACGTTTAATAATTGTATGAACAGTTTTACTAGTATTATTAACCGATCACTTAACATAAATATTTTAATAAAATAAGAGACGTTTACAAAAAATAAATATTAACAAGCAGCAAGTTTAACGTATTTCTTATAAACTGATACCAGTAGGAATTGTGTGAGCGAACTACACCCAGTAATTGTGTACTTGAAGTAATCTCATATGGATTGCTTTTGCCTAGTTATTTCTACCATTACTGTAACAGAATCGCATACTGTAAAAAGAAATGATAATAATTTTACGTTGTGTTCATACTTTAGGGCTAGAAATGACTACGTATTCGTTTGTATTATAAGGTTTAAATTTAACTACAGACAATTCAAAATTTAGATATTTTATTAGTTTTATTTCAATTCATGAGTATAAAATTATACGTACTATAAATATATGTATAAATATACGGAGTGTTTCTAAAATGGTGGGCTGGCTATACTTTTTCGGATTCTACTATTAAAACTAAACAAAAAATATCCTTAGAAAAATGGCAATTTCTTTTTCGTTCTCCCCCTGTCCACCATTTTGTAATTTTTATATAAAAATGTATATCTCAAGTTCGGATAGATGAATCGCATTAATATTTGGTAAGCGTCTTGTTAATAAAGTTTTAAAATTAGCAAAAATTCAGGATTTAAATACCTTCGCAAATTACAAAATGGCGGCCATGTTAATTTTTCAGTTTTTATATCTCCATAGACGTTACTTTTATCAAAATTTATGCTATTTTCTAAAATATTAAGCCTTTTACTTTTGAACAAAATCACATTTTATTTTTTTAAATCGGTTAAGAAAAATAGTCGAGTTATGGGAAAAAATTTATTTTGTAATTTTGTGTCATAATTATTAGGTCTGTGATTGTGAGAAAATTATTACTCAATTTGTTAATAATTTACAATATTAGAATTATTGGAATTCATGGAGGACGTGAAAACAGTCACATAATTACCACTACCACATCAATTTAATGCCACAACTCGGCTAACCGATTTTCAAAAATAAAAGATCATATGTGATTTATCTGTCTGAACTGGAGATATAAATTTTTATATAAAAATAACAAAATGGCGAACGGGGAAGAACGAAGGAGAAATTGTCATTTTTCCTAAGGATATTCTTTATTTAGTTCAAGTAGAATCCAAAAAAGTATAGCCAGCTCACCATTTTAGTAACATTCTGTATAACAAATAAATCGGAATTTTATATCAATAAAATAAATTTTGTGTGTGTGTGTGTGTGTGTGTGTGTGTGTGTGTGTGTGTGTGTGTGTGTGTGTGTGTGTGTGCGTATGATAATTAACTTAAATGTAATTTATTTTCCTCTTGATTGGATAGAATTGAATATAATGACAAGACATATTTTATTTAAACATATTCTGTTTATTAATCTCTTGGGTTAACCAAACTGTACAAACTTATAAATTAAATTCACTACTTTTCATTTAGAATTCTCTAAGCTTCCTCAGGTGACAGTGCACATTCATGCACACATCAGACAAAATTCTCTTAGATACTGCGAAATTTACTGGTCTACCCATCCTAGATAACAATATTTTATCCCCACCCTTCTATTTATTACAAGTGTGGGGATAAAATATTCTTATCTAGGATGGGTATTCTAAGTGAAACTTAATGAATTTAATTTATAACTTTGTATAGTAGATTGATTAACCCAAGAAATTAATAAAGATAATATTTTTAAGTAAAATATATCTTGTTATATACTTATGAAATATATAATAAAATAAAATAAAAATATAATATATAAAATATATATATATATATATATATATATATATATAGAGAGAGAGAGAGAGGATGATTTTTAATTTCAATTTTAATATGTAATTTGATACGAATGATTTGAAAAAAAAAAATTATACGTAGTAACTGATGATGCGAGTGACTCGTGAAAGCGCTGTTACATGAAGTGGAATAACTAGGTGTCGTACTATTATATTTTATTTATTAATTGTGTACACTTAGGTTGATCGGATTAATATTAATATATATAAATAAAAATAAAATTAATAAATAAAACAAAATAGGATGACACCTATTTATTCCATACTTCATGTAAGAGTGCTTTTGCGAGGTACTCGCATCATCAGTTACTCCGTATAATTTTTTTTTCAAATCATTCCGATCAATTTACTAATGAAAATTGAAATTAATAATTAAAAAATTGAAAATATAGGGCACCGTACATCATACCAGCGCCCACATCAGAACACCACGTGTTCCGGGGAGTCGACGTCTGCACAGTACCTACGTGGGGGGGTAACTCTTTTCCCAATCCTGTGCAGGTAAGCGGGAAAGTTAATCTATGATACCTAATCAAGAAACTGCTGTAATTTTATCGTAGAATTTTTTCCCCTCTTCTTGGACAGTAAATCTTACCTTTCTCACAACAGTAAATCAATTAATAAAATAATTTGTCAGTTTGGTAATGAATTTTCTACAATCTAATTTCATATTCAAACGTTTGTTGGTCAAATATTGTCACTGATGGGCATTAGCCGGAGGTTTTATATGTGGTGAACAGAGGCAATGATAAATGTCAACGCGCCATATTGCCTACAGACATTTTATTTATGACAGCGCATAAGTGGTGGAGGGAGAAGCCTGCGAAATATCTAATACCATTATCTGTGAGACAATACACAACGATTTTGTTGTAGCAGTTTTTATCGGCCTGATTTGATAATTTTTATTTTAATTCATTAATGAACGTATATAAAGATATTAATATCTGGGTTATAATGTTTTAATTTTACTATAAGATTTTTCATATTTAATCCACTTTTTTAAAGCTATGTAGATACTTTTGCAGTAAATCTAAATTTCTTTTTTATTGGAATTATGATTTTCGATATGAAGTACATGAAAGAATGTTTAAATAACTTATGTATGGTTATTATTCCAAAAAACCCGGTTAGGAATTTTATATAAATAAGCCGAAATCTATGGGTTTTTTCAGATTAATAAATAAAAACGATACGAGTGTGGAATGATTCTAAAGAAAACATAAAAATTACTTTCTAATAATGATAAAATACAAAGTACACTTACAAGCAGTAATTTACATTGTTTAACCGTAAAATTTATATTAATTTTGTGTTGTTTTTTTTCTGTTTCAGGTACGTTTCACTTCTATAAAATCTATTTTTATTGATTTAAAATTAAAATTATATACGTAGGTGAGTTTAAAAATAATTATTGTTAGAGTATAAAATCAATTTTTTATTAATTTGTTTATGAATTCCATATCAACTCAAAATATATTTAACATCATCTTTTTCTTAGGAAACCACCGTAGACAAAATGGTAGGGATTAGGTATTGTTTAATTTAAGCTTTATGTTAAAATTCTAACGCAATTAATATATTGAAGTTAAAAGTGAGAATAATATAGAATAATATAAAATTAAAAAAAAAATTACCATATGAAGCATGTATTGTACAGTACTTTTAAAAGTGTACATTTCATATCGAATGTTGTTTTTTGTATAAAAAAATAGTTTAATAGCAATTTAAAATCTATTCACTATAATTATTTTCAGCTGTAACCTTTTTGCGAAATTTCGGATATTACAATGCTGCTGGTGGCATCTGCTGAACGAGATTTTCCATCGCAGTAATCATCCACTAGAAGCACTTTAGTCATCCCCACTGATAATTTGTGGGGCTTAAATAACTGGACCTGATGATAAAGGTATGCCTTGGCTACGCTTTTGCAGAAATAAAACATAAGAAGTTTCATCAACAGCGATAATATCACTAAGGCGAATTTTTTTGTCCTATCAAGTCCTACTCTTTCCTGCGCAGTATCAAAAAAAGGAGTTTATCTTCCTCCTTCATCCAGCCACAAATAGTTCCTTCAGATACACAGAATTCCCGTGACAACTAGCTTCAAACTGGACCGGCATTAAATCCTTACAAAAGGATATTAAAAAAGATATGAGAAACAGAAAATTAAAATTGAGCGAGAAAAAATCTAAACATAAGATAACCGTTTTTTTTTAACCTCTGGGTCCACTGTTAGGTATTGATTCAGAAGATGAGATGAATGATTTGTAGCGTATGTGAAAAATGCCATGTCTGAACGGAATTTGGAACCCGTGACCTCCGGATGAAAGGCCGAGACGCTACCACCTAAACGTTGGAAAAACTATACTGTACGTGATATTGTCACTTATTTTGCTTACTAAATTAATTTAACGTAAAAAAAAACATTAACTTCAAAAACGAAACTTTAATAAAAAAAAGTAAAAAGATTGGCTGCAAATGTAAACGATTCGCAAATTTTACAAAATCTCACATGTGGTAGTTTAATAAGACTGTTGAATATGACACGGTTTTTAATTACGTGGGCACAGTGCATCCTGTATTTTTACCGGATATGAATCACACGTAAAACATTTCTAAAAGGGTAAAATCATTTTATAAAACTTGTACTATATTGAACTCTGTCGTGCGGTAACGTAATTTAAAATGGAAATGCAGGTAAGGGTAAAGGTTAAGTGAACATTAATTTTTGATCTCATTATTTTATGTGTACGTCTTCCTGTTTATAAAATACAACTGCGTGTAATTTCACAGAACTAATTATATTAGCACAGTGGTTCCCAAACTTTTCCGAGTCGCGATGTCCTTTTCCAATTAAAAGTTTTCTATGGTGACCTATCCTAAGTTAAAGTATGACTACTCGTAAGTAAGAGATAAAAATAAATAAGACTTGTGTATCTTCATTATTTTTTTTTACTTTATTAACTTTACATTAATAGTTATAAATGTCGCGGTTCAATTAATTATGAAGCTTTTACAATATTTGGCGGCGCCCGTGGTGAAGAGGCCGCAGCTCCCCGGGGCGCCGCGGCGCACAGTTTGGGAATCAATGTATTAGCATATTTAGTTATTCCTATCAATTTATTACTAAATACGTATACATAATTAAAGTGGGTTTCTGTAAACCTATTAAAAAATAGGATATCTTTTTATATCTGATAACTGTCCTTTTTTTTTGGGGACATCCGTCTTTCTATATTCGTCATATTGAACGGGTTCATATTGAATTTTTATCGTTGTCTTCGTTGAAGACCCAAGTTGTGAAAATGGTGCCATTGGTAACACTCTCATGGGAAAGCTCCACCAATTTTTCAGTTCTAATACAGAACTTTTTACTTTTGTTCGCCTAACTTTTCTTTATAACTATGATGTACTGTTATTCGTAATTAAAATAGTAATGTAAAAAACAATAAATAAAAAAATAAATATTAAGTAAACATAATGGGGAAAATGTTACATATTAAATTAGAAAAATATTGTAATTTTATTGCAGTTTTGCTAAAAAAAGATTAAAGAGAATTTTTTTCGATATAAAAAATTACCACCACATTAGTTAGCATTTGATTTGTGTGTTATTTTCTGCTCTTCCTAGCATTGACACTTTAACATTCGTAGTTGACGCGTTTCGGAGTACTAACATTCTTAAAACTACGTTTACCACTTCTGAAGAAGTTCTCGAGTGCTAAAGGTAGTTTTGAGAATGAAGATACCCCGAAATGCGTCAACTACGAATATTAGAGTGACAGTGCTTGGAAGGGCAAAAAATAACTCTCAAATCAGTTATGATAATCCTAGCGGAAAAAAAAAATATTGTAAAAATTTTAGAACATCTTATATAAATAAGAATACTTAAAAGAAGAAAAAAAATAAATAAATAAAATCAGGGAAAATATGTTTCATAGTAAATTACTAAATGGTTTTTAATTTTATTGTAGTTTTGCTAAAAAAAAATATGATAATAATAAACGAGAAATATTTACTTCCGTGTATATTGTAAAGGAAGTATTGTGATCGAAAAAAATTTCGGTTTTCAGATTTCAATGGAAATATCCAATTTGGTTCCTGAATCCATCTTGATTAGTTTCGGCGTGACGTCTGTACGTATGTATCTCGCATAACTCAAGAACGATTGGCCGTAGGATGTTGAAATTTTGGATTTAGGAATGTTGTAATATCTAGTTGTGCACCTTCCTTTTTGATTAAAATCCTAATCTTACATGATGAATTAATTAGTAATGTGCTGCAAAGTTGAAGTTACTTGGACTGCTTGTAACCACATAATCACTCTAGGTGTTACTGTTGTGTATTTTGTATTAATGAAAAGTTGTATTGCCTATGGAAAACAGAAATGGACATAAGAAAATTGTACGTATAATTTAAAAAAAATAAATTTACTAAATAGCCGTCTATATGATATTAGTAGGTAACAAAAAATGATCTGACCCCATTACTATATGTTTGAAAATTATTTTATATTTAAAATAAATAAATGATAAATTGTAATAAAACCTTATTACTAAGTAAATAATAGTTATATTTATTATGGGGAAAACTTATTACCATATTTCTATTATAAATGTTTGAAAAATATCCAAACTTTATTTTGGTTGTTATCGGGATTGAATCCCGTTAGTAAATAAACTTTTATCACAAATAAAATAATTTCTTTACATAATTCCTTTAGTCCAGTTAAAAAAAAAAACGACAACACAGTTGTAGGACTTTCCCATCACGCGGCTATGATATTTTTATAATATAACATTTTTATGTTTATTTAATTTATTGATTCTAACTCAAGCGAGCGCGCATACCGTATTTAATTCGCACGGGTGTGGCGGTACTAGCGGCGACGGTCGGCAGTAACTACACTAATGTACTTCACAATTTACTTAACACAAATTCCGCTTTTACTCTCGGCAGAACTGGTGTAGCCACGAGACTTAACGCACGAGGTACTAATTCAACCGGGAGATCGGGTTCGAAACCCAGCTAGATCGAGTTACTTTTTATACTTTAATATTACTTATTTATTTAATTCTACCGCTCATCTGTGACGTCAAAACGTAGCAGACAACAGAATATTTTGGAGTGGGGTAAAATTTTGTAAAAAGTTTTCTTTGAAAATATTGTTATTTTTTAATCTTTAACAAATGTGGTTAAGAAAAATATGAACTTAAAGGTGAAATCTCGAAATACTGAGGGTGACCTTGCCCTACAGCTTCACCACCTTGACCTTTTAAGTTGAAAATTTAATGGCATCAATGCCCCATATATAGAAGAAATCGAACTGAGTTTGGCAAAATCGGTCCAGTAGTTCTGGAGATAACCCACCGGGTTGGTCTAGTGGTTAACGTGTGTTCCCAAATCAGCTGATTTGGGAGTCGAGAGTTACAGCGTTCAAATCCTAGTAAAGCCAGTTATTTTTACACGGATTTGAATACTAGATCGTGGATATCGGTGTTCTTTGGTGGTTGGGTTTCAATTAACCACACATCTCAGGAATGGTCGAACTGAGAATGTACAAGACTACACTTCATTTACACTTATACATATCATCCTCATTCATCCTCTGAAGAATTATCTAAACGGTAGTTACCGGAAGCTAAACAGGAAAAAGAAAAGTAGTTCTGGAGATATAAGATGATTTACAGGCCATCACCGAACACACGTACATACTAACATTAACATCCGGAAAATTTCCATCCGATTTTTTGGGTTCCTTAGTTATCAAAATGTTAAGATCCGGTGAAAACCGTAGATGCACAATTTGGATCGATTACCCTTCTAGAGCTATAGTTCTGATATAGAGCTATCTTTCTTTATAGACGTGGGGAAACCCCATTTACGGGTGTTTAGACAGTGTCGTGCTGCTAACAGGTTCCTCAAGATATTATTAGGTGCGTATATGTTCCTGCGCACTACCGACTTAACGTTCACCCCTCGCTATACACTCCTCCTGGAAACCGCTAAAGCAGTATTACTTCAGAAATGGGGAAACGCCCGCTCACATAATCGGACACCGCAATCAAGGATCACCAATACAATCACACACTCAACACAAAGATACAAAACAGAAGCAACACTAAACACTAAAGCACAATTGCGCCCACACACACAGTCGGCCCTCACAGGCAAACACCAAACACACACAACAGTCAAACAAATTATAGCGCTATCTAAACTGGAAATTATAAATCGAAAATGTGTTACAGTTTTAAAATTAATTACATATCAGTGAAATCATTTGGCAGTAAAGTATAATATTTTTCATTAAGAAGAAAACTGATTTAAAATATTTTGTGTTTCTCATGTTATAATTAATTACTTACCAACTAATATTAAAAAAGATTCTTTAATTTATTTATTTTATATTTAATTTTTTCTTTTATGTTACAAAAAGTTCATTTTCATTTTTAAAATTAAAAAATTAATTTATTTTTCCAATTCATCATACTTTTATTATTAATATTCGATCATAAAATTTTTATCAGTACTATAATATTCTTTTGGGCCTAATATTTAGTATTTTAATTACTTAGTATTTTAATTAAAATACAGTTCAACATATTTACTTTGAATACATCTTTTATTTTTTATTTTTTTGGTTTTTCATTTCTTTGGTAAATATTTTCACACTTCTTTTGAATTACACTTAATATATATTTCTTATACATCAGCATTTTCAGATCATTAGTGGAATATTTGAAAAATTAATTTTTCTCTTTACCACTGTTTTGGTTATTCATCTTTTCTTTCATCATACCCCTTAACGTCAATTATTATTTTGCGATTATCTTCTTTTCTTTTTTTTTAACTTCTCTGGAAAAGTAATTTTCATTTCATCTCTTTTTTGTTATAAGCGTTAAACTTTTTTTTTTCATCTCTTCCATTTTATCATTAATTTTTTACCTCCTTTATTCTATCATTTTTCATCCTTCTACAATATTTTCATTACTTTTTATTTTAATATGAAATTCATCTGTAACCTATATAAATTTTTTTTCTATGAATTAGAATTCATTGGAGAGTTCATATCGCCATATGTCACTAAGAATTTTGTATGATTCTTTATACTGGCACTAATTGGTTTCATTTTTTTCTAAAATAATATCAACCGAATATATATATATATATATATATATATATATATTCGTATTTGTATAATGATAGTTATACTTTTGAATTACTCAGGTTCAAGGACTTCTTCAACTAGATTTATAGTTTTAACTGAAGCAATTGGAGTTAAGTTAATTTAAAAAATAAAATTAATGTACTGTAAGTTTTATATATATTGGAAATAACCTAAAATACCTTTATTTTTATTATAATAATTGTTTAATAAAACGTTATATTATTACATTTACAGTCGATGTCAATGTAGATGATACAATTTTTAGTTCATGCTAACTTTGACTTACGCTTTAAAGAAATGATTATTTAATTTTAAATGATAGAAAAAGATTATGATTTTTACTTTCCTGGTTATATACTTATACTGTACAGGTATACAGTACACTGTATAAAGGAAAATATGTGCCGGCATAGTGGTAGCTTCTCAACTTTTCATAAGAAGGTCCCAAATTCGAATCCCGGTCAGGCGTGGCCTATTAACACGCTAACAATCATTTATCTCATCCTCTAAAGCAACACCTAACAGTCGTCCCAGAGGTTAAAAAAAAAGAAAAAAGGGAAGTATGCTAATTGAGATAGTTTGCTTATCAGGATATTTGCAGATCATCTTATCTGATGACAAAAAAAAAACAGAAAAAATCCCTTTCGGCACGCCGGAAGGTAGAGGTAGATTTAACCGGTGCTAAGTAGGGGATAAAAAAGATTTCCACCTTAAAGTTAAGAAAAATTTCAAATGTACTCAATACATTTCCAGATACTTCAGTTGCAGCATTCCCGACACAAACCCCGTCGCAGCGTCGAAGTCCACCGGACTTCGAATCATCGTTCCAACGATGGACCCCACCTCGAGATGCCAGTTACTGCAGTTACGGCAGTACAGTCGCGGCGTTCCTCGTCCCACCACGGGCACTGGAATATCACGTATTCCGGCGTGTCTAACTCCCGACAGTAGGGGCAGAAAGGGTCTTCAGCTCTTGCAGAAGGGACAGATGGGGGGAAAGACCCCCTGGCCGGTCAGGAATTATGTCAACGATAATCCCAGTTCGTCAAACTTCCTCTCGGCCTGTGGCTCAATGTGTGCGATCAAACGATGCGTCCACTTCTCTTTCGTGGATGCATCCCACCTGGCTTCCCAATCCCTGTAGACAGTTGTGTTGGCATCGTTCTTAAACACCCTGATAAATTTGCGCACGAACCGCCACCATCTGCTAAAGTGGCGGCATCCCAGTTACCACCAGCACCGTCTCAGTCGAGACAGAGGCGTATCCCGACGCCACCTTAAGAGCCATACGGCGCTGTACTCTCTCCAACAGTCTTCTGTTACGCCCTACCGCCATAGCTCTCTTCCACACTGGCGCGCCAAAAAGAAGAATTGAGTTTGCCACATGCGCGTACAGCCTCCTCCTCTTCGTGGTACGAGGCCCTCCAACGTTCGATAGTAACTTAGCCAAGTTCTTGACAGTCGGCCCAGCTTTCTCAGTCACCGCCTGTACGTGACGAGTGAATGACCGCCTATGGTCCAACCACACTCCAAGATATTTAGCTGCCTCTCGTGATTGGACTATCATTTCCTCCATCGAAATCGGGAAAGTCAACAGTCGCCGGCTTCCCGCCATTGAGACAAATAGAGATTTATCGCAGGATAGATGGATTTTCTAGTTTAATTTTATCTAATTATTCTGAAATTTCTGTTTAATTTTATCTACATTAAGGTTAACTACAGACTGACTGAAAAATAGATCCTCACAAGATCAACATATACAGTGACGCATATATGCATGATATTTGATAAATTGAAAAAAATTGAATTCTTACCTTTTAGTCCATTATTCCTCTGACATTGTCGGACAATATTCTCCCTAAAACGGAGTTGATCACCATTTCGTTTATTTTTATTTTATTTATTCTGTATTTTGTAATTTAATTTCTTTTTCAGTTTTCTATAAAACTTATACGCTTTAATTGTTATTAATTAGTATTTTTGTCTCAAATATGACGGTAACGAACACTGCGGAGGGTCCAGGGTGTGGAGCTCTCTGGTTATATGGTTATGGCCCCGGAACGGTGAGTTAATTTACAAAAATCTGATCTAATATATGTGTATATGTAATAATATAGTGGTTTCTGTGAATCTGTCACTCTTTCACGGAAAAACTATTCAACTGGTGGCACTGATATTTTGTGTAAACAAAGTTTTTATACCTAGAAAGAACTTCGGACTATTACCGTTACGATATGTTTTACCGGTTCAAAATGGTGATGTGGAAGTCCAGAGTTTCAGCGTTCAAGTCCTAGTAAAGTGAGTTATTTTTAACCGGATTTGAATACTAGATCGTGGATACCGGTGTTCTTTGGTGATTGGGTTTCAATTAATCACACATCTCAGGAATGTCGAACTGAGACTGTACAAGACTGCAGTTCATTTACACTCGTACATATCATCCTCATTCATCCTCTGAAGTATTATCTGAAAGGTAATTACCGGAGGCTAAGCAGGAAAAAAAGAGGTTAAAAATGGTGGCATTTTAATCGTTTGCGGTGAAAAATAGATTATGTTCCTTATCGATATCTAATTTTACTTTGGTCAAATCGTATTTGAAGGTCTTCTGTATTTTAAATTAATTTTTTTACAAAAAAGCATTGTCTTTTTCGGTTATTGATAAAAATAACTTTAAAGGTGAATCCCGGGGTTCGCTCGGGTTGACCTGGTCTCTGACCGGTTAATATATATTTGTTTTTCTTGAATTACTTTTGTTATAATGGGTTGAAATACCTGTATTATAAGATTTCGTATCACTTGGGTTGAAAGAAATTGCCGACATCATTGGTGGAGTTTTAGCGTCTTAGTCTTTCATCCAGAAGAATCCGGTTTCAAATCCCATCAACCGCAGAATTGTTTAAACTGTACAACATTTTTACTCCATATTCCCGCGTACTAGCGCCTGGCTTTCATGTTGAATTAATCCAAAAAAGAACAATTTTTCTGTTACTTGTTTTTGGTTCATTTTACCCATCATAGTTTCACAAATTTTAAATTCATAATTGAATCACATTTCAGATTCAGTATTACAAACAATATATTTCCTTTACTAAATCGTTTAGCTGCCTATTCAAACCATCACCAAGGAAAATTATGTATAACAATTAACTTTATCGGTTTAATTAATTAATTAGAAAAATACAATATTACAAAACCATTCTCAAAGTTTAACATCGTTGTTAAAGTACTCATTCAAATCGGAACAGCACTTTATGAGGTTTATGTAAACGCCATTATAAACATTTAATTGTACATATATAGATAGATAAATATTTATTTAGCTTTTAATTTATAAATTATTAAAAGAGCATTACAAGATTATACATGTAGCAGTTTTTACAACAAGTATATTTAATCATTCTCTCTCCACCTATATAACCTTTTGTGTTAAATTTATCTTTTCTTCTTAAAATAATTTACCGCAGTAATAAATTAAATATAACGTAATTTTACAAGATATAAACTGTGTTTACGTTACGAATTAGAGATTTTAACCTAGCTTATTAAACGAACAGAAAGGAGAACCTTTAAAACAAGTGTTCATCTGCCTTTTGAAATGTCTTATTAAGTTAATTAGAAACCTTGTATTTTCTGTTGATTGTGTTTGTTTAAATACACGAAAGAGCGCGTAAAAGCACGCGTTGAGATAGCATACACTTTCATTACGTATCAAGTCTCTTTGCTATTAATTAATTAATAACGAAATATTGTACCAATTAGAGAGATAAAATATATATTAAATAATTAATTAATTTAATAAAGCTTATATAATATTTTTGTTAAATAATAATATAATATGTTTTTTTTTTAATTTCAGTTTGATGTAGGTTACGTTGTAAAGTAATTTAAAAACAAATACTTACTTCTGAAAAAACCAAATCCTCACTGAGGATTAGGATTCAGCGCCTATTTGATACCCTGGTTGAGAAAAAAAAATTCAAATAATATTTCCTAAATATTTTTTAAAAAAATGTTATTAGTTTAATTCGTTATCCTTCAATTATTCTTTCGAAAAACTGAATCTTCATCGTGTAAATTATAAAAAATTATTTAGCCAGAATAGGATTCCAGCGATTAAAATTAAATAAATTTTTCTATGAGAATTTAATAATTTCTTTAATAATTTTATTAAAATTAGTTTTATTTTTTTATTATTGGTTCAAATCATTTATTAATCTATGAAATTCTTAGTCAATTCTTAATACGGTTTGATGATATATTTCTTAAGCAAATTGTACGTTTATAATTGAAGATAACTTGTTAACGAGTTTGCAGAACTATCAAACATTTTATATATTTTGTCGTTTTCTCCAATCTGTTTTCCAGCCACTTCTAGGTCTGGGTTTGTATGTGTAAAGACAAATGCAATTACTGTCATCGGTCTTACCACGTCTGACGTAGTGTAAGTATAAGTGTATTAGTAAACATGTAGTCTTGAACAGACTCAGGTCAATCACTTCTGAAACGTTTGGTTAATTGAAACCCAACCATCAAGGAATACAGGTATTCATAGTCTAGCAATTAAATCCTTATAAAAGGACTCGAACCTTAGAACTCTTTGATTCGAAAATCAGCTGATTTCGCGATGATGTGTTCATATATATTTTGGAAAGACCTCTCCTTAATTTAATTTAAATTATTTTAATTTAGAAACGTACTTTGCCTTCATTGATTCTAAGAAAACTTTAGGTAGAGTCAAGAGTCGTTTCTGTAGGATATTATGAATAAATGATGTTACACCAATCACCTTAGTGAGGTTATTGCAGACCATAACCCAAACAAGTTCCTTTCAATATGTGGAACAATCCGTGAACATTGGAAAATAGAGTAGAAAAGAGACCAGACTAAAATCTTATAAAACGATGGCCGTACTGTCTTTATTACATAGTTCTGTGACGTGGTTGCCTTATAAGAGTGTGACGTGGTACAAAGTATAAGAGATTAAATCAAGCATTGGAAATCTTGCTTTAAATAAACATTGGTTTCTGAGATCTGTGAAACGTTTTACGAGCTGGATAGGTTCTACAATGATGTTATTCGGAAGGTGTTAAATATATTTAAGATAAAGGATAGAATTTTAAAGAATAAACAAACAAGGTTAGCGCACCTTTAGAGGATTCCGGATGAAAGGTTACCCAAGAAGATATGGAGATACAAACAAACAGGACGAAGAAAGGTAGAAACACCAAAGAAAACATATTGAGGAACTCTTTTTAGATCGGAACAGTCGATTCGCATATGCCCTGAAGGATAAAGAAGATTAATATACAAATCTGAAAGTTTGTGCATGTGTTTGTTTCTTACTCAGTCGCGCAGAAACCACTGCACTGAGATTTCGATGAATCTTTTTTTAATTTTATAGAAAAAATTATTTAAAAAATTAGGGTTCAAATACAGAGATAGAAGAACAATTGCTAACATGTACAGGAACCAAACAGCAACAATAACAATTGAAGAACATAAGAAAGAAGCCCTAATAAGAAAGGGAGTCCGACAAGGATGTTCCCTATCTCCGTTACTTTTTAATCTTTACATGGAACTAGCAGTTAATGATGTTAAAGAACAATTTAGATTCGGAGTAACAGTACAAGGTGAAAAGATAAAGATGCTACGATTTGCTGATGATATAGTAATTCTAGCCGAGAGTAAAAAGGATTTAGAAGAAACAATGAACGGCATAGATGTAGTCCTACGCAAGAACTATCGCATGAAAATAAACAAGAACAAAACAAAAGTAATGAAATGTAGTAGAAATAACAAAGATGGACCGCTGAATGTGAAAATAGGAGGAGAAAAGATTATGGAGGTAGAAGAATTTTGTTATTTGGGAAGTAAAATTACTAAAGATGGACGAAGCAGGAGCGATATAAAATGCCGAATAGCACAAGCTAAACGAGCCTTCAGTAAGAAATGTAATTTGTTTACATCAAAAATGAATTTAAATGTCAGGAAAAGATTTTTGAAAGTGTATGTTTGGAGTGTCGCTTTATATGGAAGTGAAACTTGGACAATCGAAGTATCTGAGAAGAAAAGATTAGAAGCTTTTGAAATGTGGTGCTATAGGAGAATGTTAAAAATCAGATGGGTGGATAAAGTGACAAATGAAGAGGTATTGCGGCAAATAGATGAAGAAAGAAGCATTTGGAAAAATATAGTTAAAAGAAGAGACAGACTTATAGGCCACATACTAAGGCATCCTGGAATAGTCGCCTTAATATTGGAAGGACAGGTAGAAGGGAAAAATTGTGTAGGCAGGCCACGTTTGGAGTATGTAAAACAAATTGTTGGGGATGTAGGATGTAGAGGGTATACTGAAATGAAACGACTAGCACTAGATAGGGAATCTTGGAGAGCTGCATCAAACCAGTCAAATGACTGAAGACAAAAAAAAAAAAAAAAAAAAGAAAAAATATAGTTAAAAAAAACCTGCAAGCTGAACTTAAAGCAGCATCGAGTGCTGCCAAAACTGAAGATCAAATAAAAAAGCGTCAATGAGTTAAAGCAACACATCAAATAGCATGTGAAGTCGTGAGTAGCCGCTAGTATATTGTTACTAAACATTACAAAACAGTATTTTACGTAAATTTACACATTAATTAATCTACAATTATTATGTCCTTCATAGATTTCCTTCTTAAACATCAATTCTTTGATGGTATGACAATCTATATAATGTCAAATTCTAAATCGTTTACCAGAATGTATAAGTTATCAAAATTATTCCTGAGTTAGTTCATGAATCATAACAGTTAACATTGATTCTTACAAAACAGCGTTTTAAAATGTTCTGTTATTGATGTCAAGTGAGTTCTGATCATTCCTATATTAAATACAATTTCAGTTTGATAACGAAAAATGTGATACTTAGTTCACTTTTAAAACAAAGTTCTTTGGTATTAATAGAGACGACATACATTATTTACATCAATGTGTTGTTTTGGTCTCATAGAAATTCTAATGTGAACACCACATTACTTCCTTGTACGCCTATAAATTACGTATATTTATATTTTTTATTATTATTTTTTTTTATTGAATTTTTTCTACAATCATACATAAATAATTATTAATAAATCAATATATTTAAATTAAAAAAAAAGTTAACAAAGAAAAGGAAATGAAGTCGGTTTCTCGTCTTTGTACCTTCCTCTTATAAGATACAAATATTTCGTTAATTAAACTTTTATTGGGATATAACTCTGGAACCAATGAAAATAAGTACCACTTATGATATATCGTTGAAATGCTCTCAATAAGAGCTTATTACTGCAGTTGGTAATGTCCAAAATCCAAATTTTTTGGATTACGTGCTTTTTTGGACACGTTTGGTCTAGTCGATTGCAATCAAAAGGGAAAGAATTGAGTTATGGGAGGTACATACATATATATGTACAGACGTCACGCCAAAACTAGTCAAAATGTATTCATGCATAGTCAAAATGATATTTCAGTTTAAATCTGAAAACCGAAATCTTTCGGGATTGCAATATTTCGTACGAGGAAGTAAAAATCTAACGTGGACACCACATGACTTCCTCGTAAGCCTATTAAATTAGATGTAAACATTTTAAAAAAATGAAAAGTACATAAAATTTTATTTCATTATAAGTTCTGATATTTTTCAATTTTTTTTTATATTGTTATTATTGAATTATTATTTATTATAATTATTTTTTTGCAATCAGAGGTTAATAATTATTAATAAATCAATATATTTAAACTAAAAAAAGTTAAAAAAAAGGAGATTAAGACGGATTTGAACCGATGTGCCACCCCGGATGTTTTTGAAGTGGGTTTTACTCGGGGGTTCGCTGGTTACACCAGCCACGTGCCCACGTGGCTGGTGTCTGACGTTTCCTTTGTTCATAGCATTTGCATTTTAGTCGTTGAGATGGAGCCGTGGACGCTAGACCAACGCCTGTACGCGTATGACAGTTTTGTGTGAAATGACGAATCCGTAACTGCTGTTAAGCGAGATTTCCGCCGTCAGTTTAATATCCATCGTAATGCAAGTGTCCCTTCTCGTAACACAATATTGTGATGGGTAAACAACCTTCGAACAAGTGGTTCAATATTGAAGACAAAAACCACCGGGTCCCTGACGAACTGCTAGCACTCCGGAGAACATCGAACGAGTAAGGGAAGCCATTGTCAGAAACCCACGCCGCTCTATTCAGAGGCATTCAGCAGCGCTTCAAATGAGCAAAAGTACGGTAAGACGAATTCTGCATACAGACCTGCATTTCCATCCTTACAAGATAGCCGTCGTGCAGCAGTTAAACGAGCAAGATTTCACACAGCGATTACAATTTTGTCGACAAATGCTTACCATTTTTGAAGAAAATGAAAGTTTGTTATTGTTAATGAGTGACGAAGCCCATTTTCATCTGAATGGCTTCGTCAACAAACAGAATTGCCGTTATTGGGCTGAAAGAAACCCACATCATCTTCACGAGAGACCACTTCATAGCCCAAAGGTGACTGTCTGGTGTGCAATAGGAAAGGTCGGTGTTATTGGACCATATTTTTTTGAAGAAAATGACGCTGCCGTAACTGTAACAGCTGATCGTTACATTGCGATGTTGAATACGTTTTTCATCCCTGAGTTACCAAACCGGGGAATCGATTTTCAAAATGTGTTTATTCCAGCAGGATGGAGCTACAGCACACACAGCGAGGGCAACGATGGCTGTTCTCCGTAACTTGTTTCCGGAACGGATCGTTTCCAGATTTGGCGACATTCCTTGGCCCCCTCGATCCCCCGACTTGAGTAGTTGTGATATTTTTCTGTGGGGGTTTCTGAAATCGCGTGTGTATGGCAATAAGCCGCGTACATTGGAGGACCTAAAGATCGCAATTCGTCATCACGTCAACCAGATTGATGTAGACATGCTGCAAAGAGTTGAGACCAGTTACCGTGAAAGGCCCAAAATGGACATCACTTGCCGGACATAATTTTTCGTTCAAGAGTAACAAATTCTTTGATTTAACAAGCGTTTCAGTACCAATAAAACTTTTTTAAAGTAAATATTCAATTTTTTTATGATTATTTTAAAAACATCCGGTTCCCGTGAATGACCCTGTATTTCATTACTTAATAAAATATGTACCACATGATAATATATCGTTGAAAGGCTCTCAATGATGGCTTATTACTACAGTTAAGAAAAAGAGATGGACAACTAGATGTTGCAAAATTTCTACGTCCAAAATTTTAACATCCTACGGCAATTCGTTTTTGAGTTGTGCGAGATAAATACGTGTATACGTACGTACAGACGTCACGCCGAAACCAGTCAAAATGTAATCAGGGATGGTCAAAATGGATATTTCCGTTGAAATCTGAAAACCGAAATTTTTCGCGATCACAGTACTTCCTTTACTTCGTAGAAGGAATTAAAAAGGTAAAGTCGTTATTAATTGAACCAATGCCTCTGATTCATTTTCTTTAACATGCTATTGTTTGTTAATTAATTTTATTATTTGCATAAAACTGTTAATCTGAAGAAAAGATAAATATATTGAAGTCAAGTTATTTTGGACATTTCATGAACTCTTTATACAGAGTGTATCACGAAGTTCTCCCCTGGACTTTCATAGCCTATTCTTGTTGTGAAAATAGCGGTACAAGTTAATATGTTATATAAATATACGTTCTAAAATGCTTTGTTTGCGAATTTCAGCTAGTGAAAGATTTCGTTGAGATTTTAGCTACCCTGGTGAAACGAGATCGCAATGAAATTTTTGGACGTTAAATAAATGGCAAAATTAATGATGTTCTTATGTTTTTGACCTGAAAATCGAATAAAATAGGTCTCAGAACCGTCGCATAGTTTTTTTTAGAAAATTGGGGTAAAACAAAGTAGGGGAAAAACCCATTCTTTTTATGGTTGACGTAAAAATCACTTTTTTAAATGTTTTTAACGCATAAAACTTAAAAAAAAACTTGTAGAAAATTTAATTCTGAACAAATTATTGTACTGTAAGTTAAGTAAAACAAAGAAAAGGTAAAAAAAATCTAGTAGGTTCTGGAACATTCAATTTTTCATCTAAAAATAATATATCGAGTAACACTAATTCTGTCCTTTAACTAATGTCCTAAAAATTTCAGTACTACCTGGGATAGTTGAATCCGAGCGAAATATTTTGCCCGCTGTAACTAGCAAATGAAGCATTTTAGGAAAGATTTATATAAACTTTTTCTATTATTTTCACGAGTTGAATAGGTTAAGAAAGTCCCAGAAGAATTTCGAGATACACTGTGTTGTAATATCAGATAACTCTGAAGTTTTTGGATAAGAGATAGGTATAAGTGAATATTTTGTTATTTTCTATACTAAAGAGATTTAGGAAATAATTTTTTTACAACTTGTATACTTTTTGTGAAGTTTTAATTAAGATTATCTGTATAAACTGAAAAAAGTTTGTAAAGTATAGCATGAATTTCTCGTCTATAAATAATAAAAAATTAAAAGAGATAGCGCCAAAAAACAGAAATCAGAATATATATTTTTTAAAGGCGGAAATGAATTTTAAGAAAGGTTTTTCTAAACATATTCATATATTAGTTAAACTTAACAAATTTCCTTAAATAAAGTTTTCTCTATAAGTTTTATAACGCCCCTTTCAATAAAGGCAGAAACAAGAAAAATGATTTTAAAAAAATTTCAGCATTTTAGGTCCGGGTATATATAATTTTAATAATTGTAGACATTTTTGAAAGCTCTATATATGAAGTACAAACTTTTAAAACATTTTTTGAAAATTATCTTAGAAAGGCATTTCAATTTTAAAACGTGGCGATTGATTATTAGAAAAAATTAATTTTTTTGATTATTTACATATGCACTGTAGGTAAAGAATTTTCTTTAATAAATTTTCTCTAAAATGCCTCAGAAGAAAATTAATTTTTTTTTTCGCGATATTCTTCCACTCCTTAAGGAATTTTGAAAAAATTATCAATGCTATATATACGCTATATATGCTATTATATACGTATATAATGACAAACCAGGCTTAGGAGCCTCTATATCGCGTAACCTATAGATGGAAACCGCGCGAAAATTCCGGCCGCGAAAGTGACCGTTTTCACAATTAAATTTTGTTAAAACTATAAAAAGCTAGACAACACCCTACACCGACCCACGAAGAAATCACAATTTCATTTAGTCAGCGTATGCGACTCCCTCCGGAGAACGGGGCGCATTTCTCCCTCCAAATAACTAGGCACTAGGCTCCGATAAGCACATTCCTGCTAGCCCATAGGTGCTGGTTCCGAAAGGACTTCAGCGGATGGACTGAAGGGAATCACGCCGGGATTACTTGGCTCAAAAGCTTAGTCTCTCACGGTCAAAACCAGTAAATAAATTTCACGATGTTCCATACAGATAGGAATGTAAATTACCAAATCCGTCCATAAATAAAACTTTAAATTAATAACCGCCATTAAATAACCGATGAAACCCGCCCGATATTAGAAAGATACAGCAGCAAGGAACATTGTCCAGGCTCTACAATCTGTAAAGAGAAATATTGAAACTCCCGCCATTCTTGCATTCCGTTCCATATATATATATATATATATATATATATATATATATATATTATTGGCTCAAATATATATATATATATATATATATATATATATATTTGAGCCAAAATTGAGGAAAATCGGTTTGGTCAATCCTGAGATATAAAAACAAAAGCAGGTCGAGACACGCACGTAAGGGTATTATTTTTTTGCGTAGATTATTTAGTTCTATCTTAAAATGAAAAAATCGATTCCCCATGTTTGACATTATTCATTATCAGCATTATTTATATATTATCAGCATAGTCTCTCCTTTAATAGCTATATTCGATGAGAAAGTAAAATAAAATGTAATATTAATATTTAGCTATTTAAAGAAATATTTTATTTGACGATAATTTCTGAGACATACTGGTACGTAATTGTCAGATCCTAAAAATAACTAACCTCTAAGTTATACAATTTACATTAGATAACGTGTTTGATAAAATTACGACAGAAATTGTAAGAATCCCATTTACCCTTTTCATTCAATTATATATTTATATCTGACAGCATGTGTACTTATCATTATTATTAAATCGAAAAGTTATATGTATTTTATACAACATTTTTTTGTAATTTTGTATGCAATTTTCCACCGCTTTATTAAATATATTATTATTGTATAACTGAAAATTAATAATAGCATTACCTATAAAATATGACATGGAATAATAAATTCAGTCGTGCAATTTATGGGCGAGCGAGCTACGTTTACATTATGAGGAGAGAACAATTGTCACGTTGTACGTGACTGAGTTACATGATGCTTTTATTTATTAGGAATAAAACGCATCTTGGAACTAGGATGGAAATAAAATAGTGAAAAATTTATCATTTCATTTCCCAGAGTTACCTACCGCACCACGTTTTCATATATATAAAACTATATTTATACGCTTTATTAATTATACACTACTGTTATTAATAAAATTGGCTGTTCATGTTTTATATAAAGATTATATTTGTATAACATTTATATAAAATTATTTATGAGTTAATATAAAATTCCATTTGGAAGTGGTGAATTTATAATTATCACCTTCATTTATTCAAACTCTTAACAAAAAAAAAAAAAATTCTTGAGCAGTTCGTTTGAAAATATGTAATACGAAGTTAGATATTTTTTAACTTGCTTCGCTCAAATTATTTCGACATTAAATTGAGCGTAACTCAAGAAAGACTCAATCAACCTTTATCAAATTTTCACATGCACAGCTTTAGATACAGTACTAAAGGATATTAAAATTTCAGTAAAATTTATATAGTAATTTTGGAGATTTTTGAGCCACAAAAAGTTTATACACAAGTCTATAAATAAATAAATATTTAAGGAAATCCCAATTTAAGTAAATAGTATCTTCGTACACTTCATACTTCAGAACCTAATTAGAATTTATTTTCAACCCCCAGCACTCAAACCATGCGACTGAAAATAATACCGTACTTTTCTTCGAAAAGTGGTAAAAAGGGTGATCCTTGGAAGATCTGACTTGAATATACCAAGGATGTTTTCTTCATGCTGAAGAAAACATTCAGTCGTAGTTGATTAATATGAAAGAAAACAATATTCATAATATATATTCCAATACCTTTAAAACCTTAATGATCAATTTTCAGTTAAATGTAATCAAAATGCTATATCTAGTCTTAAATTAAAAAAAGAACAAAATAAAAATAATTATTTTATTTCTGCATTTTTATTTTTTTTCAAACCTGTTGCCGATTGCCTCTTCTTCGGATAAATGTATAATTTTATAAATCTGAATATTTTTTATTTCAAGAAGCGTTACAGGTGTGTACAAAATTAGTCAATTGGTTTTTACCGACTTTTAAGAACGGTACGGCATTACATTCGATTGCACGGTAGGATTTAGGTGTAAAACTGAATTTTTTATGTTTTGAGGAATGAGGAGTACGAAAATACCATTCCCTTAAATTGTGGTTTCCTTATATCTTTATTTATTTATTCAAATTTTCTATGTATAAAATTTTGTGGTTTAAATATTTCCAGTACTACCCGATCAGTTTCATTGAGATTTAGATATTCTACAATTTAGATATATCTGAAATTGTGCATGTAAAAATTTGATGAAGATTGGTTGAGTCGTTCTTTAGTTAACACTCAATTTAACGTCAACAGCAGACAATGTAACTTCAATTTGATATATTGACTTGTATTTTTTCATACGCGCTTATGCACTGAGTCACAGTGGCGAATAATTTTAAACTTGATGCTTGTGTTTTTTTGGGTCTACTAATAATTTATTATTTTATAAACAAAAAATATATTTTAGTATTAAATAATAAAAAAATTATATCTCTTAGTTTTATATTTTAAATTATGTTTTGAATATTTCTTACGCAAAAATTATACGAAATAAAATAACAAAAAGTCTAAGTGAAAATTTATTTAGGCTTGCCTCGCAGTTTCTGATGGGTATTGAAAACGTCTGATCCGTTGTGCTTTGAAGTATGATCTGTATGTAAGTCTGTTTTTGTTACGCTCATTCGGATAAAGTCGGGGAAGCCGAATTTGTCCGAGCGAGAGAACAGTCAGTTGTACGTGGCAGTGTTTCGTTTGTACATTAAATAGATGCATTTAAATTTGTTGTTCGGTGTGCGTTTAATGATTCGTTTAATTACTATATCTATTTTACAGTTTATAAGTTTATTGCATCTTCGTCCTAATGATGAAAAATATTATTGAAGAATAATTACCAATGCAATTGTAAGTAAATTAATATATATCTAATATATATGGAGTGTGGCAGTATACATATATTTTTTTTAACTCTTATACCTGTCTTTCATTGTATACATTTAGTGAATCACCGTTTTAATACTGAAAAATATTATTGAAGAGTAATTTGTTCATTGCTTCCGTTCAGCTAAATTTTTAAGGTACATTATAATAGAAGAATTTTAGCAAAAATTCTTAGACCGTAGCATATTTTCTTTTAATACCGGCTATTATACTGTACCATGGAGAGTATTTTGAAGTGGACTGAAGGTTTTTATGTAACAAAAAAATGTATAAAAAAGTAACTAATTAAAAATAAAAGAATTTCGGTTATTTTTGGGTATCCCTCTTACGTATGTACAACTATGGGCACTTATGCACGTTAGGTGGTACCATAGTGGCTTACATAAATTACCTGTCCAACAATAAATTGCAAACTTTTGGGTTATTGTTAATATCACTTGATTTAAATATTATGTTACCATTTTTATAACCATTTATAATTAATTATTTATTTCATAAATATAATTTAACCAAACTTAACCACGATCGCTTCGCTTGTTGACATTGACTAATTAACACAGTAATATTTTGAGTATTTAAACAATAAATTTGCCGACCTCCGTGTCACGATTGGTAGCGTCTCGGCCTTTCATTTGGAGGTCCCGGATTTGATTCCCGGTCACGCATGGCATTTTCACACACGTTACAAAATATTTATTTCATCTTCTGAAGCAATACCCAACACTGGTCCCAGAGGTTAAAAAAAAAACAAAAAATCAATAATTATTTATTTTTTAATTAATCAAAACACTACTGTTTAATTAGTCGATGTTATCGAGCGTAGGTTAAGTTTGGTTAATTTAGATCTACAATTATAAGCAGCAAACTTTTAGGTTATTGTTAATATCATCCGATATAAACATTATATAACCACTTTATTTATTTTATAAATTTAATTTAATCAAACTTAACCTACTCTCGCTTTGTTCGCTAACCTTGAAGTATGGGTTATTGGTTTTTAACATCTGAAAATCGGTTTAGATGTGAAAACAGGTGTAGGATCGATCATTTTTAGAGAAAAATCTTTTTCAAACTGCGGTACAACCTAAACTGTACAAGTCCCCAACTATGTAGGTATGTGTGTCGCACTGCTTTTATCCTTTTATCTCAAAATTTACCTAACCGATTTTTTAAAATTTGGCTTATATATTTCTATATATGGGGCATTGATTAAATTCACTTTTTTTTTCAAAATTCGTAGTGTGTGGGGTATATCGCGACAAACCAATACAGATTTTCTTCAGAGGGACTTTAGAAAAAACTTTTCTTTGGCAAAAGTGTTACCTATAATGAACATGTAAATAATTCAAAAATATTTTTTTCATAAAATCAGCCCAAATCCTTTTAAAATTAAAATATGTGTTTTTTGTTCGTTTGCTATATCTCCCTTCGGTTTAAATATTTTTTTTAATTCTTTGAAATGTAATTTAGGTATTTATGGATATTACTGGATTAATTAGTTTTTTCATGAATTAAATTTAAACTGCCTTAACTTAAAGTATTAATTTGCTTTCTCCTGTTTAATACAACAGAAAAATTATTAAAAAATAAACAATACTGTCCAGTTATTTTTCTTCTTTTTTTTTGAAAAAATTATATCTGGGTACTTGATTTATTGATATTTATTCATTTATAATGCATTTAACAAATAATTCCCTAATCAAAATAAAAAATTTGCACGAAAAATTAATTTTAAATATTATAGAACTTTCCTTGAGTAATCCATTATTATTTATTCGGATAACAATTTTTTTAGACAGATTCCTATATCTTTTTTTTTTTTGCTGTAGAAGTTTGTCATTTGATTAATATTAATAACTAGGATTAATATTTCAAAAATTTTAAAAGAAAATTGAGTTAATAGTAATTTTATAATCATCATACAAGAATTATTTAAACTATTTTTAATATGCTCAGCAGATTACTATTCTATAAAAAATTATTGTATTTAATATTTATGGAAATCATAACACTGTGGTCGAGAAATTCACGTTTGAAATTTTCAAATATATTTAACATTTATGCTTCTAACATAAAAAGATAGCAGAATTTTCATTCCTAATGAAGCATATTCTAATATAAAATTTTTAATTGATTTTTTCTTCCCGTAATAAATAACACCTGATTATTTAAGAATCTTAATCTTCTTCGCTATTACTAGATATGGGTGTATAAAAATAAATATATATATATATAAATGAACACATTTGAAAGTTTAATAAAATATTATCAAAAACAAATTACGGAACTTCGCAAAATTTAACCAGTCCCTTTTTTCCCTTTTAACCTTTCTCCTTTTCACCCTTTTCTCTTATCCTCCTTTCCCCTTCCCCTTTCTCCTTTTACTTTCCCCCTACCACCATTTCCTTTTCCAATTTTCATTTTTACCATATTCCTTTTTTTCACCCCAATTTCCCCCTTTTCCTTACCCCCATTTTCTCATATACCCTTTCCTTCCCCCATTTGTCTTTCTCTTACTGCCCTTTCCCTTTTCCATTTTCTTTTCGAGTTTTTCCTTTTCCCCGTTCTCCCTTATTTTATTTTTCCCGTTTTCACCTTCTTCCCTTTTACCTTTTCCGATTTTTCCCTTTCTCCCTTTTTTATCCGCGCGTAAATTGGTCCAGTAGTTTTTTTATCTTTAGCTGACACGTATCTGAAACATTGAAATGGAATCGTAAAATATTTAGTATAGCGTTTGCTGAGTTTACGTCCAACAGATAGCGATGTTTTTAAAAAAAAAACATGTTTATATCTGTCACAAGTGTGATATCTCGGCTAAATAAAAACACGCGCGTATTCGAATGCAACGTTGTGTCAATATTTCAAAGCAATCGGTGAAGAACTTCGGAGATTTAATATTTTGAACAAACGAACATTTACAGTTTTATTTATATAGATGGGAAAAAAATTAAAACCATAGTATTTATTAATAATAAATTCCATCGTTATAATCCCCTTATTTGCTAAAAATACTCCAAGATATACCAGATCTTTTCAAATAACGTATTTATTTTAGTTACTGAATCATGTTTAATTATTTTTTTATTCTTTTTCGAAGAAAAGTTCGGTATTTATTTCGTCGCATGGTTGACTGAGAGTGAAAGTGATTTCTCATTACCTTCTCAGGTATGAGTGTACGAAAATTGCATTCGCTTAAATTTTAGTCTCCTTATATAGTTATTTATTTGTAGGGCTATGTATAAAATTTTTTAGGTAAAAAATCTCCAAAACTACTAGATAAATTTCATTTCAATTTATATATGCTGTAGTAGTGTATCTGAAGTTGTGCATGTGAAAATTTGATGGAGCTTGGTAGAGTTCCCTCTTGAGTTTGCCGTCAAAATCGTTATATGCCCAAAACGCTTCCGTTAGTTAGTTAGTTCTTACATAGCGCCACTGAAACGCTCTATTGAAATAAGAAAATGAATAATAAAATTATAAATGTAATCTACCCAAACTGAACCTACGCTCGCTAACTTAGCTTGCGAGTGAACGGTGAACGAGCGTAGAAGTTTGGTTAGTTTATTTTTATAATTTTATTTATTAATTTTATTATCTTATGTCAATATAGCGTTTCAGTGGCGTCATCTAAGAACTAACTAACTTCAGGAGCGTAATGGGCATATAACGAATTTTGACCGAGTTAGCTCAATTTAATATCGACAACAAACGACATAACCTCAAATTGAGGTTATGTTGAGTTTGTAATCGTGTATTTTTCATATACGCTATTGTAGTGAGTATTGTAACTATGTAGGTGAGTGAGTTTAACCTTTATGCTTGTGTGTAGGGTCTACTAGTTATTTTTAATTATTTAATCAAATTATAATAATCTAATAATAATAACTTAATTTTTATAAACTAAAAATTTGTATTAAAATTAAATTAAAAAATTTATACCTCTTAACTAAAAGAGGTATATATTATATAGTATGTATAGAATACATACTATATATACATACATATAGTAGACTATATATATAGTAGACTATACATACATATAGTATGTATGGTATGTATTCTGTATTCTATACTCTACAGGTAGAATCTACAGTTTTTTGACTCTTTTTTGTGTTTCCTGGGATTACGCAAGAGTTTGATGATAATTCTCTGACATTATTTACCCAGCGATCGCTCACCAGAATATTTAAGCATCCATGGTATAAATTAATATTGTCATTCACCTACCTATTAAAGATTTCTAATTTAACTTATTAATATATATATATATATATATATAAGTATTATGAAGTTCAGATTTTTTCAATGGATATTTCAATATTTGGACTTATTTATGTAAAATAAACTACAAATTTATTTCTACGATGGCCAGCCTTCTTGGTTAAATAGATAGCATCTCAGCGTTTCATGCGGAGGTCCCGAGTTTGAGTCCCGGTTAGGCATGATATCTTATCATACACTACCAATTTTCATCGGGCTAATGACCATAGCCAATGACCTTTAAGTCTGTTCAGGGTATAAAGTTATTGGGTGAAAGGAAAACGCCTATCCTCTTGTATTGTGCTGCTGTGAAGAGTACATTACTGATTATTTATTTTACGTTGACCAATTATACACTATAACAAATATTGTTTTACCTTCAGAGATTTTTGATCTACCAGATTATTGCTATGAAGTTCCTAAAAGAATAAACATGCCCATCCCCAATATTGTGTTAATTTCCCAAGAATTGCAAATATCCAATTATAGACTTATAGTTAAACATCCATAGCTGCAAACATTTAGTCGATATTTCATTGAAAGTATAGCGTTATTTAATTTCGATTTTCTTAATAGAAGAGTAAATTAAAGTTGCGATCCCAAATTCTTTTAACAATTTCTTGGTACAGTACATCCGATTGTTAAACTGTTGTATTATTTATATCGATGAAAAAAGAAACTAAAACTTTAAAACTTATAATAAATGAATTTTTTATTTCATTTATACTTTATGAAATATTTTGTTCTACCTGTTTAAAAAAGAAGATTTTTGATAAATAAAGTTAAAATTATTGTTAGTTTAACCGTGAAATATATTTTTCACAATTACAAATACAATAAATTAGAAAACCCTCAACAGAATTTCATTAAAGGAAAAAAAAAAGATTGTATATAGAAGTGAACTGGTTTGAAAATTTCGGGATAGTTTCCTTAGAAACGGTGCAATACTGTTAGTAGCAATCAAAGTCGAACCTTTCTCATAATAGGTTTACCGATTATTCCTATGTTGACAATACTTCTATTCAACTAAAAGGAACAAATTCTAAAACTTGTAGCCAAAAAAAGTTTCGTTTCCAAGTAAGGTATTATTAGGCCTACTAAATATAAAATATAAACGAATCTTTTTACTACAACATTTTTGTAAATATAGCCTGTGTGATTAAATTAAAATGTCTGTTTCTTTCAATTCTTTCTAGGTAAATACACAGAAAATATCTAGAAGTATTTTTATCGTTATACTCGAAGGATAACTAGCAAAGTATTTTAATGGAGGAATTATTTTAATTTCGCCATTTTTTTTTAAGTGGTAAATCCAAATAATTTGGTTTGTTTAGTAAACTAAACT
Organism: Lycorma delicatula; assembly: GCF_047948215.1. Taxonomy (NCBI): domain Eukaryota; kingdom Metazoa; phylum Arthropoda; class Insecta; order Hemiptera; family Fulgoridae; genus Lycorma; species Lycorma delicatula. The sequence continues at coordinate 41,054,888 of NC_134464.1, forward strand.
ATATGCAGCTTACGAAATTAGTGCAATATATTTTATTTTGATAAATAAACCATTCAAAAATTATTTGTTCCTGATATCTCTAAATAATTTACTAATATTCTAACATTTCTCTTATTTAGAGGTTTAAACAACTTTTTAATATTAAAATAGCTGGCAAAGTATTAACTAAATATGATTTTTATGAAAATAATGGAAAAAAATTGCTTCTTATTTTGGGTCCGAAATATAACATATGTGCCAAAGTTACTTTAATGTTACTAACCATTTAAGTGATGAATAAAAATGCCCAAACTTGTTTCTTTAAATAATAAAATTTAAAAAAGTAAGAGCCAAAACAAAAAACTAATTATTTATATATATATATATATATATATATATATATATATATATATATATATATATATATATACATTTTAGAGGTGGGAATAGATTTTAGCAAAATTTTTTTCTAAAAATATTCATTATAGATTAAACTTAACAAATTTGCTTAAGTAAAGTTTTTTCTATATCTAACATCCCTTTCAATAAAGAATAAAATAAGAAAAAAATCTCAAAGATTTTTTTACATTTTAGGTTAGGGGGAGTCTCTAATCAGTAATATCTCAGTAGTTCAATATATGAAGTATAAACTTTTGAAACTAATATTTTAAAAAATATTTAAATCAAAGGGAAATAGAGAAAACGAAGAAGAGAGATAAAGCAGAAGAACAAATTTTAAGAAATCTGAGTTGAATTTTTGAAAAAAAAATATATTATTTATATATGCATTGTAATTAACAAATTTTTTTTAATAAAGTTTTCTCTAAAATGTGTTGAAGGAAATCGAAATTGGTTTTATCACGATATATATTCCCCATCATCCTCTAAAGGAATTTAAAAAAAAAAATTAATATGATCAATGCTCTAATCTATATAAAGAGAAATTTGAGCAAAATGTGAAGAAAATCGATTTCGTTTATCCTAAGATATAAAGCCAAAAGCAGTTTGACACACGTTCTTACGTATGCACATACATACATATTTGTGTTCTTTTGGTTTGAATAAACTAGATTGATATCACAACGTAATGATTTCCTAAAAAAAAAGATACTCTATATATGACATAATTATTTTATTTTTCTCGTATTTAGCTATATTCGTCGGTAAAAATCAAATTTTCGTGAAAAAGAACGGCTTACTAATATATTTCAAATGAAGAAATATCAGATATGTTAAGATTTCAATCGTACAAAATTTATATATTTAATTAAAATAACGTTATTTTTCATGTTTCGTTCAAACATCGTCGTTTATACGTAACACCATACAAACAGTAATATAGATAAAAGACGAAGTGATTACAAAAATAGAAAAAAAAATCAATGATACAAAATTCCGTTTACTTAAAGTCTAATTTAGAACATAAATATAACAACATGAAAGTAAAAGAATTTTTTTCAATTACTAATTGTAAAGATTAGATATACACGGACACTCATAAGTTTCCATACATAGAATACATACAAATAAATAAAAATTGGTTTCATAAAAGATATGTTTATTTCAGACACACGTGTATGGAAATATATAATCTATGTGTGGAAACATGGGTCACTATTTAATATATAAATACATAAATAACGCTTATTTCGGAAAATTATGTTGTTTGCGTACTATAAAAATCGAAATAAAATACCATTTTTTACACGATTTCCCAAAAAAGGAGTGTAATGTATTTAAGGTGTATATATATATATATATATATATATATATATATATATATATGTTGGTTCCACCAGCAGCTGAACGGTTAAACCGATTTAGATGTATGGCTCCGCGTTGGAATCCTTATGTTACCGGCTATATTTCATATGTCATAAGCTATATATATTATAGGATATATATATATATATATATATATGTCACAGGCTATATAAATATTTATATATGTTCAAACAAATTTAAAAAAATTGATAAAGATTATACTATTACAAAATTGTTGTTACCATCATGCTCTTTAATTAACCTATATTCAAGTGCAATATTTACCAGTAATGTTTTTTTAAATTTTTAATATTTAGCTCTTGAAATTAAATAGGTGATATTTCGAAAACTATTCTCTCGATTTTTAATAGATGAAATAACAAACAAGAATCAGTCCTTTGTAAATGTAATTTATATAATTTATAAAATCATGATACTACATCTTACAGAACATGATTTATTAAGAAAAGTAAATAATATTACATCACGAAACACGAAGCGATCTCTGTTTAAAGATTTAGTACTCATCCGGCAACAGCATCTGGATTCATTTTCCACCTAAATGAATCTCAATAAAAAAAGTTGTAAACGAATCATTCAGATCGATTAAATAGTTCTTCAATTTTAAACGAACATATATATATGTAATATATGTACGAACATTTTGATTTATGTATAAAAATACATAAATTATATATAAGTGTAAGTTTTAAAACAATTTTTTTTTCATTTAATTTATTATTTAATTATAATGTTTTTACTTTATTAATTTACTTTACTTTTGCTTACTTTAATTTACAACAATTTTATAAATCTTCATAGCATTACAAGTCAAGAAGTTGAAGTGAGTGAAATCAACGACTGCTAAAGCTTAAAATGTAATTTGAAATTCAAATTAAGGGACGGATGGTCTAACATATTCCTCTCTTAAGAGAGGGATTCCGTACACTGTACTGTATATAAATTTGTGTATAAAGCGTGTATTAACGGCTACCATTTGAAGAGAAATCTCAGTCAGCTGAAGCAGTAAAAGCAGCTAACAAATTTATTTAGATTTAACATATCCTTAGATATTTCTCGCTGTTCTTTCGCACGTGCTCTTACCCTTAAACCCTCCCCTCGCACTTACAACCGACATTCACTCACTATCTATCTCATTTTTATGTATCACTATTTCTTTTTATGAATCTTTTTTTTATCTTTATTTCTTATACTTTACTTATCTTAATTTATACTACTTTAAGCTAATTTTAATATATAGAAAGAAACTTTATACAGTCTCTGATCCATCCATGACTGATCTAGTACTTATTATAATGAAAGGGATGTATTTTTACCAGGATTTTTTTTAATATCCTTTTAATAAAAAAACAAAAAAAAAACTAAATCTGTTTTAAATAATTTATATAATGTTTTATTTTTATTAATATATTGGAATTTTTTAATCATAAAATTTGGCGGTTAATATTTTTGTCTGGAAAAATTTGACTGTATTAATTGGAAACCAAATAAAGATTAGTAAAATCATTTGAAGATAAATCTTGTAATGCGTAGACTGTTTCAAAAAGTTTTTGAAAATAAAATATTTTTACACTTTTTAATATGTTTTTTAAGTTGAAATATGTTGTCTTTTTAAGTTGGTCTGGTCATGTATTTACATTATATATTAATTATAATTTTAAATAAAGTACTTTATAAATATTTAAATATCGTAGTTCTGGTTTGCATATGTCGTTTCTATTATACAGAATGTATCACTAAGTTCTCCCGGGACTTCGATAATGTATTCCACTCGTGGAGATAATAAAAAAAGTTCATTATTAAAACGCTAATACAGTATTGTGTATTTTTGATTAACTGTTGTTATTTTATTGGCAACTTTGAAATATAATTTTTAAAATAAATTATTGCACTTTTGTCATTAATAAAAAAGTTATTATCTAAGTAATTTTTATATATATTTTTTTATTTTACAGTTTCCAGTTTTTATTTTAATTTTTTTACAGTAAATTCTATTTTTACAAATTTTTCCCATACCAAAAAAAAAGCAATTTGGTTTTTGTTTACATCAAATAAGTATCTTTTTGACAAATGTAGTAATTTAGTTTTTTGAACATGGCACCGTTTGGTATAACAACTATTATATATAAAAAACAACTTACCGAATTCCAGTTTAATTTCCTCGAGCGCTTTCAGTAATTGAATTTATAGAGCTCATAACAACAATTGAGAAACTATTACAATACGGACATAGTCACTTAGACTTAAACTTTAACTTTAACTTTTGACAAATAATAAAATGAATCTGCTAGAATTTTTCTTGTGGAATTTTATTAAAAATCAGGTTTATGTAACACCTTTGCCTGCTTATCTTTTTGAGCTAAGATTTCGAATTAAAGCCGGAGCTGCAAAGACAGCTGTAGTTGTTGGCTACAGTCTAGAATGAAATCGACTTCAGGTGGGATGTTTGTTGATTACAAATGGAAGCCCTATCGAACCAAAGTGATTGTGGGATGACAGACTTGTATTTTTCTATGAAATGAGACCTCCGCCGAATCTGTATGTTATCTCAATAAATTTCTATATAATTTTAAAGTTGTGAAGTCCTTTTTGAATCAGCTGGTAGTTCCAAGCTCTACACCTTCATGTATGTGGTATGACGCTGTAAATTATGTGAATGGAATCATTTACCACCAGTTCTCGCCAATGAACTGTGCGCCAGTTCTCGTTGTAAGCTGTATCACAGCTCCCAGGCATTCTCGGGAGACAGTCTTCATTTTTTTTTTTTTTTTTTAATTATGAAATAAATAAAAATCTTATGTTATTAAGGTTAGATTTAATGATTTTCTGTTTGTTATTAAAATGTTAATTTCTTGAATGTCAACAATATCTTTGCCAGTTTTATAGAATGACAATTTGTATTTTTTTTTTTTTTAACTCCATAATTATAGTTTATTACAGTAATTATTAATGAATTTAATTTTCATAGAAGCTAATAAATTGTTCTCTTTGTATTGATAGAGAGAAGGAAAACAGGCAATTTATTATAGCTATATTGTAATGACTCCGTGATGTGAGTTAAGAAAAAAAGGAATGAGAAGTCATAATGGAGAAGTGCGCAAAGTAAAAGAGTTAGGCTGAATTGAAATTTTTAATTATCCGGTCTTCTTTCTATCTTTTTGTTTCTTGTTCGTAACGAAATTATCGTAGCTAGAGTTTTTTTTATATATTTCTTTTTTTTTACATTGTCTTTATGTATTTATTATCTTCTCCATCATTTATAATTGTAAGATATAGTACAATTAATTGTTTGCTAACCTACGCTTTAATTCTTTTAAAAACCTTTGTTTAATTATCCTTTCTTTTCAGTTTTTCTATTTAAGCGTGAAATATATTGTTTTGGTGAAAACGTTCGTTGTTGAATTTTTGAGAAATTTATTGCATTTTAGCGTACCTGAATCTATTTCAACCAGTTACATAAACAAAAAAAATATATATATATTGTGTGTTTGTGTGCGCGCGTGTGAGAGAGAGTGCAAAATTAGCTTGAGAATCGAGAAATTGGTTTAGATAAAATCTACAATCTGCATACATATTAATGGAAATATATTAATATGTAGTTTGCATAGAATATTAAAACGGATTTTAATATGCTGTATTTGTAAGGCAGACTTTTAGAATAAGGCGCTCCTCTCATTATCAATTCTTTCCATCCCAGAAAATAGTTTTCTAAATGAATATTCTTATTTAGACTTAAAAATACAAAAATATTCATGTATTTCCTTAACTATTATCATTTATGAAAGCAATTTAGGCTTTGAAATCATGCACTATAAACATTAAAATAGTATTTATTTAGGAAACCAGCTCTTCTTTGGACGCCCCTCTGGTTTTCTTCCATTTTTTTTATAATTCAGTAAAACTTTTGGTTTTATTAGCCTCCATTCGGATCTTCGTGCTTCTTCCACTCTACTTCACTTAACTGTAATTTTATGTTAAATACCACATGACGAATTCTCAAGTACTCTTTTATTTTATGAAAATAAAAGAGTATAAATACAATATTAATATTGTAGTAATAATTATAATTATTATTATAATTTGTTTTATGAAAATCTTACAGTTTACATGAAAATCTCCTCTCCATTAATTCTAGTTTGTGGTAATGATGAAAAGTAAGTTCCAATTTTCTGAACCATACTGTAACACCATAGAGTTTGGTATAACTTGACAATAGGTAATATCTGTTCTTTTCAAATTCATTTTTAACGTTCCAAACAATTTTTTAAATCTATGTCATTTATATACAATATCATACGATTTAAACACAAAGAAGTAGTAAAACGAGTGAATTGTTATGAGTGCTGATCTTAGCATGTCCAGCCCGTTTCTCTCGAACTTTTAACTACAAAACATAACGTTATATATTACTAATGATGTCGTTCGTTACTAATGATATAAAAAACTTAATACCTTTTTATTATTTAGTCATTATTTTATTTATTTTTTTTTTATTATAAGAACTATATACAAACAGCTTAATTATAGTTATTAATCAAAGATGAATTATGAAAAAATAGACATGCAAGTCTTGATTTACATTCAAATTCAGAACTCTTAGAATGAAAGACAGAAGTGCTAAAATTCTGCCACGAAGATCGGTAGAAATAATAATAGGATTAGTTTGAGTAAATTCCTTGGAGTAAAACGATATTCAAAAAAATTATTATAAAAAATTAATGATTATGTATTGCGTAATGATGAGTAGATGTTTTGCTCACACATAATTTCTACGTTTTGGATAAAATGGTTTTTAATTATAGAAAAAAAATATTTTTTATAATCAGTAAAGTAAAATTAAGATAGTTTCTTTTTAATTAAAATTCAATGTACTTATTCGTTTGTTTATATAAAATATAATACATATTTAAAATTTTATGAAATACAGAATGTATCCCGCGACATTAGAGTAATTTACTGTTTGTAAATAAATCTAGAATTTTTCTAACCTTTCTTTGTTTTATTCACCTTATCTTAAAAAAATTTGTTTAGAACTAAACTTTCTATAAGTTTTGTTTAATTTTTTTATGTATTTATAAGTTATTTATATATATATAAGTCAATCATAAAAAAACAGAGTTTTTATCCCTGTCTTTTATATTGGTTTATAACCCATATTTCTCAAAAACTACTGCTGATACGTTTCAGGGACATATTTTATTCCTTTTTTCAGGCCAAATATCATAATATACCACTAATATTTCTCCTTAATTAACGTTATAAAACCTTCAATACGACCTCATTTCACCAAGATAGCTGAAACACGATCGAAATCTTTTATTAGTCGTAATTCACAAACGAAGCATTTTAAGACATATGAATATGTGGCCTTTTCCAATTATTTTTACGAGTAGAATAAGTTATGAATAAGTTTTATATATATATATATATATATATATATATATATAAATTAAGAAAATATACGATTTCCATTTTAAAGACTAGTTGCGTCGGTACAAAATTGTAAGTAATTATTCTTCTGTCTTGTAGACCAGCGTTCTACGACGTAGAACGCTTTCTCTCTTTCTTTCTTTTTTTCTGTTTAGCCTCGGGAACCACGGTAAGATATTACTTCAGAGGATGAATAAGGATGATATGTATGAGTAGAAATGAAGTCTTGTCCAGTCTCAGACCGACCATTTCATTCTTGCTAAGAGGGATTCCTCTGACTGTAGGTACTGTAGTATGTTAGACACACCTGAACATACTATTTTTCGGTGTAATAGGTGAAACGTTGTCCGACAGGGTTTGGGGCTGAGTTATGAATACATGTTAACTGGAAGGAGACAGTGAGAATCGGTTGTGAAGTTGACTACGCAATTACGGATTCTTATGACCAAAGATGGGTATGCAAGGGAGTGGGATGGTGTTTGGTAGGTAGGGACTTGCTGGGATGAAGGCGGCTCGCTGAGGTGGGCCGTGTTTGATGAGCAACCGAAGACACTTATTGATGGGAAAAAAAGACCGTAGTGCCAGCTGGAGCCTCCCACATGGGAGGTCACTGATTAGAGGCGAGGCAACATAAAAAGGATTCCCCCGGCCAGCGGGGAGATCCTCTCTGAAGCACGACGTAGCCGTATCTCATGGAGTCCCCTGGGAGTAAGAGACCAAGGCACTCACTGTGGCTGCGCAATGCTTTGACGCCATACCAGTGGTTAGGGAAATAAGTTTTAAAAAAGTCGACCCTTCCAGAGATGAGTGATTAATTGAAAACACATGTAAGGTTCAAATCCTAGTAAAGGCAGTTACTTTTATACGGATTTGAATACTAAATCGTGGATACCGGTGTTCTTTGGTGGTTGAATTTCAGTTTACCACACATCTTAGGAAAGATCGATCTGAGACTGTACAAGACTACTCTTAATTTACATTCATACATATCATCCTCTTCTGAAGTAATAACTTACGGTGGTTCCGGAGGTTATAAAGAAAAAGAAAAAAGAAAGAAGGTGGACCATTACTGAGATGTCTCGTTAATTGAAATCACACATTAAACCTTACATTATAATTAAAAAAGCTTATGTGTGAAACAGTTAATAATTATTTTTATTTTCAGTTCATTTTCTTATCAAATTATTTTCTTTTGTTTATTCCTAATTGTAATTCAAATAATTTTTTTCTAATTCGTTGTAATTCTTTCTAATCTGTTTTATATGTATTCTATAATTGACGATTAACTCTGTATTTATTTTTCCCCTTTCCTTTTATTCTTCGCATTCTTTGCGGACAATTCGCTAAAATAATATTTGAACAAGATAAATGCAGGGTATGACAATCATTTTAATAATGGTGACCAGAATCTTAAATACCAAGGAATTTTTTTTTTCGAAAAAAAATTTTCATTTTTACATCATTGATAGAAGGATTAAATTTTAATTTTTAATAAAATGTGATGGAAAATTTCTACATTGTAACAAAAATATTTTTAGTTTTGTTTTTGTTTTGTTTTAGTTTTTAGTTTAGTTTTGTTTATTTTTTTACGTTATAGTAGAAATAGGTATTAAATATATTTTAAAATATTCATAAATTCCGAAGTGTTATTTTCCTTATTTTTATTTAATTGAATACTTTCATATACCCGTAAATCAAACATTTACATTTACATTTTACGATTTTATTTTAAATATGTGTTCTACTCTTTGCATTTGTTTTCCCTTCCCCGATACTACCCGTCACATTATTCGATTGATAAAGTAATTTATTAATCACCAATTACAGTAATCCAAAAATAATTTTACAGGGAATTAGAAATGGCATTACTAAAGTTGGGCTCTTTTTTTAATAGATAATAGTACTAAACTTGTTTTTCGTTATAATCTTTATTTTATTGTTATTATTATTCTTTAGAGATAGAATTCCTATAATATGTAAAAAAAAATATAATTAATGTGAAAATTCTATTAAAAAAGGAATTTTATTAAAAAGAATTTTTTTTACAGAGTAGTTCCTAAGTACAAATTAGTACTATGTAAAATATATGTATGTAACGTTAATTAGAGAAAAAGAATGAATTCTGATGTAGAATTTTATTTCTACAGAGGATTACTTTGAATTTACATAAGGATTCTACATTTAACAAAAAAAAAGAAAGAGGGTTACTATTATTTTAAGATTAATTATAGCAGGAATAAAAGTACGTTCAAAAGCACATTTGAATTATTTAGAACAAAGTATATATTTGCATACCTTTTTTTATGAGTTCTCTGTTCATTACGGTTTAAATTTAGGTCTTTCTTTTTACTTTTGATGTGGGTAAAACTTTTTCATGAAGACATTTTTATGTGTTTTCATTAGCTAGTAGTCCTTCGTAATAGTTACATTAGATTTTTATCATGTTAAATTCATGGTATATGTTTCAGGATGAAAGGGAAATAATTTTGGATTCTTGAGATTAGTATAAGGGAAAAAGTTTATACAAACATATGTTCGAAAACGCTTTGTTATCGAGATACGGCTAGTGAAAATTTTCACCCGAATTTCAGTTTTCCCGGTGAAATGTGGTCATAATGAAATTTTTAAGGGGATACATAAGGGATTAATTAAGGAATTTCATATAAGGGATTATTTAAGGGATTTATTATATCTTTTGATCTGAAAAAATGTAATTAAACAGATTTTAGAACTATATCTATTTTAGTTTTTAAGATATAAAACGTAAAACAGAAAGATTCGGTAATGAAAGACACGGTTTTTTTTTTAGGTTTGAAGTAAATAATTTTCTTAAATGAATGATAAATTCGTAAATTTTCTAATCAAAACTTTTAGAGAATTAAATTCTGAGAAAATTAATACAATAAAGTTTATGAAAAACAAAAAACTCAACTTTTATTATTAAAAACAAAACTTGAACAGGAAAAGGTTATGAACAGGTAACAACTAAAAACAGCCGTTTTAATACAATAAATTTACACCTTCGAAAAACTAGGTTGGCAACACTAACTGTATTCCTTGAAATTAATCTGAATACTACTCATTTACTTTTGTCATGAAATTGTGGTTACGTGTTAATAATTAACGTTAGGCCGTTTAGATGTTTTTGACATAATTTTAATGGCGTTTAATTATGTTTGAGAATCAAGTTATAAAGTGATTTTTTGTTGATTGTTCTCTAAGCTATGCTTCCTATATTCTTCCAGTTGAATCTCAGTTTAAAAAAAATTAAATTTAATATGAATTTTTGGTAAGAAAAATTTCGTATATCTTCACTGATGCAGAATATGCTAATATGATTTTTGTGTACAAGAGAAAAGTAATCGTACGTGATTAACTGATCTCTCGCATTTTCAATGATGCTGCCCTCGTCAAGGAACATAAAAATAGCAACAGAAAATGTAAGGAAACATGTTGAAAAGTGCATCGATTCGAACATTTATTGTAAATTAATACAGTATAAACCACACGGAGTATATTTTTAATGTAAATTAAAAGTATTTCAATTTCAAAAATAACTAAATTTATTGTACAAAAAAAAAATTGTTTTAATTTTTTCAAATTCATAGCCCTTTTTTTAATTAAATTTTATTTTTAATAATAAAAATTGACTTCATTTCACCGGGAGAACTGAAATCTGTGCCAAATATTTCGCTGTTGTCAATAACAAAGCGTTTTTGAACATATGATTATACGAATTTTTTTCCATATTTCAAGATCTAGAATCAATTCCTAAATTTCCGTAATTATACAGCACCATAAAAATTATATTTACGTAGTCAGTAATTCTTGTCAAAGATCTTTCTTTATATTTGTTATTTACAGCAGATATTATTAAATAAAATAGAACCCCAATTTACTTCATTTCATCAGAACATCTTGAATGTTATATGTTGTAGTCTCGGAATTTATTGAAATTTATCTATTAAGTTTATAATAATAAAAAATAAAATCAATAGATATAACTCTTAACACTATAATTGCCATAATTTTTTTTCTGCGTCTCTACCTTAAAGTTTAAAGCGATTCTCAATTTTTAACAAATTCAAAAATATAAGAAACATAGGTTACCCACAGCTGTTGTCTTCGCAATTAATGCAGAATTTACTTCCAATATTTACTTCCAATAATTTACTTCCAATATACGGTACTTTTCAAGAAAACGCCCGCAGTCGATCTGTAGTTATTCAGTTATGGTTGTAGTAAGTTAGTTGTTAGATGGAGCTACTGAAAGAAGAAAATAAATAAATTAAAATTATAATCTAACTATTTATTATATAAGGCATAAATATAATCTAGCAAAACTTAACCTACGCTCGCTTTGCTCGCTAACCTTGACTAGTGAGCGAAGCAAGCGTAGGTTAAGTTTGGTTTGATTATACTTTTAGATTTAAAATATATATATATTTATTTATTTATTTATATAAAATTAATATACAGTGCATCTTCAGGTTAGGTTCTTGTTAACTTATACAGTAAATAACTGTACTCAGAAAATACTGTATTTTATTTTACTACTTTATTATGACAGTATCATCGTATTATTTTAACGATATTCCTGTACCAACGTATGTATTTAAAAAGAAAAAAATATGTACTATTTATTTTCTCCTTTCAGTGGCGCCATCTAAACTAACTGACTTAACTACAAATCGGCTGCAGGTGTCTTCTTGAAAAGTGCCCAAAATAGATAGGATATTATGAGCCAATAGTAGTTATGTTTTCTGGAGCAAGTGAAGCGAATAATGGCCTACTCAAAATTATCATTTGTAGAAAGTTTAAAGAATTAATTTTTTTTTTTTCATTTGAGATTACATATAAAATAAAATAGTACAAAAAAATACTTTTAATTATTAAATATTAAAATTAACTATCCTCTCAATTAATTATTTCTATACGTTCAACTTGGACTCTGACAATCTGATTGATAATTCGGTTGGCGTTTCAGTAAACCACAAAGTTCCTGGGATGATAGAGGTTAATCCTTTAGAAAAACCTCTTTTTTGTTTCCTTCTCTGTTTAGCCTCCGGAACCACAGTAAGGTATAAATTCAGAGGATGAATAAGAATGATATGATAAATATAAATGAAGTATAGTTTTGTACTGTCTCGTCGATCATTTCTGAGATGTGTGGTTAATTGAAACCCAACCACCAAAGAATACCGGTATCCACAATCTAGTATTTAAATTCGTATATAAGTAACTTGCTTTTATTAGGATTTGAACATTGGAACTCTCGACTTCAAATCAACTGGTTTGTAATGACAAGTGCACCACTAGACCAACCCGGTGGATTAAAGCTAAAGCTCATTTCACGTGACTCTTTAATTCTTTGTAGAAAAATAATTTTAAAGTAGCATGTAAAGTTTTTTCAACTCTGAATCGTTAATCATTAATGTACTATTTACATCTTGAGTTAAAGTTCTCTATTATTCCGAGAGATTTTGTCTTTGATTGTTTAATCTCCATTTTGGGTTCTTTGGGTGTAGATTAGACCCTAGCAGATATTGAATTAAAAATTCAACACCCGTAGAACCATACATTCATAGCTTACATAGCATACATAGCTTAATAAATGTACAAAATTTAAAATTTTAAAAGACCACCGACGTTAAAAAATGAAGTAAAATAATTAAATAAAATGATAAAAAATAAAATTAAAATATTTAAAAAGTTTTACATTTATGGGTTAAAATCTTCGGTGGAACTTGATAGATAATTCTGTGAATGAACCACGTCGATAGCTACAATATTTACCGAGAAAATCGTGAACATACACCGCACCGGTGAAACACTTAACCCACCTTTTCGTTAAAAATTTCGTTAAAACAAAACTTTGTTATCTAAAGCATTAATTAAAAATTCGATACAATGTGAAATTCACTAAACGTATTATCTTGCGAGATGCTGATCGACGTGAAATTGAGGTTTATGCAAAATAGCTTAAATATTTAATGTATTACATGATTATCAGTAAGTTTATTCATTAGTTTTTTTTTGTTATAAAATTAATATTTCAATTAAAAAAAAAATCGTGTTATTTAAAGCATCTCTTAGTTATATTGTGATTTGCATATTCACCCATTAATATTTCTTTAGATATATTAATGTTTTCCCCAAATATTGGGCCGATCCGGAATCAAATCTATTAAAATAAATTATACATTAACAAAGGAAAGTTTAAAAAATGAAAGCACATTATTGGTCTGCCTTACTGATCGTTTATATATAATGTTTGGTCTTGTATGAAAATAAATATTTGTGAAGGATTCTGTAAATTAATATTTCCTGACTTGTCACATTTTCATAAAACGTATATAAGATTGTATACATTTCGTTAAAATCCATTTTCAATTTTTTTTTAATAAATAGTTTATTGGTATGTGTATTAAATGCAAAAACAATAGTAATGATTAGGAGTTTATAATAAAAATCCAATTCCAGAATTATAAAGGAAAATAGTTAGTTAATTGGTTTTCCATTGTTTTCTTTACTTAGCCAAATATCTACGTAATCAGCATGTCAAGCTCAATGAAATTTTATGAATTTAGTGAAGGTCTTCCCTACAAGTAACATTTTCACATCTTGTACTCCAAGAAAACAACTTTCAGATATTTTATATTCAATACAGCCATAAGAAAGATTGGGACACATAGTGTTAAGTAGTAAATTAATATATGACTTTCTGTAGTGAAAAAATTCATTGTAATGAAATATGGCTTCAATTGAGATGCTAAATAATCTACACAAATAAAAATGTAAATGTTTGTTTGTTCAAAATCTTAATTCTCCGAAAGTTCTTCACCGATCGTTTTGAAATGTTGACACGATACATTCGAATAAGCGTGTGTTTTTATATACCTACTATTTATATACCTAAGATGTCACACCTGTGACAGGTAGAAATATGTTTTTTTTTAAAAAACAGGACTATTTGTTGGAAATAAAAACAACACACGCTCTACTAAATATTTTACGATTCCATTTCAGTGTTTCCGATATGTGTCCGCTATAGACTAAAAAACTAATGGACCGATTTACGCGCGGGATAAAAGGGAGAAAGGGAAAAATCGAAAAAGGTAAGAAGGTAAAATAGAAAGAAAGAGAAAATAGGGAAAATTAAACAGAAAGGGGAAAGTAGAAAACGAAGAGGGGAAAGGTAGGAAAGAGGAAGGGAGAAGGTAAATAAGAGAAAAATAAATGGCGGAAAGAAATTGAAAGGGGGCAAAGGGAAAATGGGGGAAAATATGGTAAATGTATGTGGGAAAGTGGAAAACGGGAAAAGTAAAATGGGGAAAGAGGGAAACATAAATTGAAAAGGAAAGGGTGCAGAGAAACGGGGGAAAAGAGAAAGATTAAATTTTGTCAAGTTCCGTAATGTTAATTTTGTTAATGTTTTATCAAAGGTTCAATTGTGTTCATTTAATCTATATAATTGTAATATATATATATATATATATATATATATACTCCTAAAATCTAGCAATAGCGAAACATTGCCTGGTCTGCTAGTTTGTTAATTGAATCATAACTAAATGAGATCAGATTTAAATACCAAATTATATACTTTTCTATAGAGAAACAATTTGTTGTTATGAAATATTGCTTCATCTGAGTTTGGAAATCTTTACTAATAAAATTTTTATTATTATATTTTAAGGATTTTTGTTTTTAGGTTATAAATTACACTAATATAATTTATATTAATCCTTCACCATTAGAAAGTTTTTTTATGATAAAATTTTATTTTAAAAACATATACGGGGCCATCAATTTTTTGCTCAAAACAAATTCTCATATATTTTTGATTTTTTTATATAATAGAATTAATTATAACAATAATTGTTCTGTTGTACTTACAAAAAAAATTAGACCACATTTAGTCTCTCGCCGGGTGACAAAGAATAATTTTTCCTTTCCTTCTTTATTATTATATATTTTGTTAACTATTATATAGGAACAGAAAATAATCCTTATACGTTTTTTTTAGCTAGTTTACATCCCGTTTATTGTTTTTTTTTCTTTTTACTGGATTAACATCTTTGGAAAAATTAATTTCTATCTAATTTTTTAAGAAAATAATTTGCTTATTAAGAAAATGTTCTAAAATTCTTTTGTCAAAAATATTTGCCTTTCCTAATCCAGTTATAAATTGTTAAATATCTTGTTTATATATTCAATAGAGAAGAGACGAGTTTTATCTTTAAGATAAAAATAAAACTTAATTTCTTTTTCATTATATTTAAAAACTAAATTTGAAAAAAAAAGTATTGAAAGTAGATTTAATATTTTAATAGTAAGGTAAGATATATTTAATAATAAAACTCTTAATAATTTTAATATATATTTAAATTATTAATTTGAGATGAAAGATTCGATAAATTTAGCCCTAAATAAAGTCAATGGAAGTAAAGTCAATAGAATAGTGTTGCATAGCCCAACTGCCCGACAGCGTAATTAAAGTTAGTTTGCTTACAGACCACTATTACAAGAGAGAATGGGGCGTACCTTGTTTCGCAACCCATTCCCATCATGAGACAAAGTATTCGAACTTTAGGAGCAGGCATTACTAATTGCTTATTCAGAAAGTTGTATGCAACCAAAATATATATATTGAATGTCACAGAATTGACCTATGTCATCTTCAGTTTAAATGTTATTTAATAGAATTATATTCCAGTAATTGATTTTTTAAAAATAAAATTGTATAATTTATTTATATACACTATTATCTCGGTTACTCGGCGTTGCCCGGGGGCTTTTTGCACAGTGTAATAAGGCTTTATTTAAATATTTGTATTTCTTGTGTGAATATAAGAGGTGACCGTGTTTAGGCAGGGGGAGCGGTTAATAGATGGCATACCAACGTTTTATTTATCTCATAGCTTTACTGTAAAGTTTGACGGTATACAACGTTTTTTGTTTGTCCGTTCCGAACACAAATAATAAACTTTTGGCGGGCCATCTCTTTAGCAATCTACATATTCTCGTGTGAAAAAACATGGGCTGTCTAAATAAATGCCTGCTACACAAAGTGATTCTCCCTGTGCTTTGTTGATACTGATAGCGAATGCAAGTCGGATGATTAACTGCAATCGTTTATACTGAAAAGGAATATTTGTGTCATAGGTACAACGGAATGTGAGGAATAAATACGTCTTCTCCTATGACATTCCCTGCGATGATTGTGGCTTACATTACGTAGGGCAGCAGATTGTTTACGATGAGTCTTATTCCATTGATTAGTCTTGGAGGGTAAATTTTACGTAATAGAATGGACAAAGCTCCGTTGTTCAGGTGTTTCAGACGTACGGATGTTTTCTTTTTTTGCTTCTGGTGGCATTTAGTAAGGTTTAAAGGATAAGGAGTCAAATGTTGGAATAAAAGATTTCTCATTAAATTATATTTATAAAATAAATAAATATAAATGGTTATATCTGGTTATTGGGTTATTTCTCCAACCTGGTTATTGTTGATATAAATATGTCTTGCTACTTTCTGTTATCTCCAGGTGAAAACCTTGCAAACTTTTTGAGGGAGGACAAACGAAAAAGTACCAATTTTTATTTTTTTTATTTTGAAACATGCATATTCCCACCTAATTCTTATTGGATTTTAAAAATACATCTCTTTTTTGGAATTGTTAATGTGCAAAATTTTCTCACGATCGGAATAAGACTGTAAATCTGTGTATTACCAACATCCCGTCGCGGCTTTGCTCACCCTATATGTTTTATTGCGTTTCCCGTCACAGTCAGGGGATATTAAGTTGGTCATGGCTTGTTTCGCTCTGTCCCTGAGACAGACATCCATGCCGCCGAGAGTTGCCAACATTCCTCGGCGGGCCGCGTCCAGCGGGCCTCCGAGCCGCTGGACGTGGACGTGGACGTTACCTTCCAGCTCCAGCTCCCGCCGGCCAAGCAGCAGACGCCGGCCAAGCATGGAATCGTTCGGGAAATACCGCCTCGGCCGCGCAGGCGAAGGACGACCGACGCCGACCCGACACAACGGGGCTCTGGGGGCCGCCCGGTCTGACTTCAATGGGCGAGCTGCAACTCCTCGACTTCGCCCGAGACCAGCTTCCGGACCCAACAACTCTTCTCAGAGCTAATTCAAAAAACGGCCCTTTTCTGGCCACCATAAGGTTATGAATTATGCCGTCGAAGCCATTCGGCGACAAGATATACATAAACCTGTTTAACGTATGATATTTTGTAAAGTTTCCGTTTCAATGTACAATTATAATCTTGAATAGTTAAAAAAAAACCTGTAGTGATATATTTTCCTGATAAATTAAACTTTATTTTGTTATTAAATACTTTATTACTCAAATTTCAACTATTAATATATATAAATTTATTTCCTCTGGATCTAGCCGAAAATATTGTAATTAAGGATGATTTTTCATATGATTTATCTTTATTTAAAAAAAAATACACATCTTCAGTTTTTATAGTTTTAAGTCTTTTTTAAACAGTTTTTTTACATGTTTTAATTAAATGAATAAGGCTAAAAAATAATTATAATGTATAATTTTATAATTATGAAAAGGATTAAATTTTTAGTAAATCTTTAGCTCTATGTAAATCCTAGAAAAAATTGTCATTTTTTTCCTTTTCATTCAAGATGTTCTAATGCTTATTATTTTTGAATTTTCATATGTGTATAAAAAAACTAAATTTTTATTCTTTCTGTTTATTATAAAGACTAAAATGTTTAGATTTTTCTTAATAATTGAATGAGATAATAAGAAATCTGAGTAAAATTAATACTTTAATGTTAAATTTCGTATTTTGTAATTATTTTTCATCAGTAATTAAAAAAAAAAATATCTTACGTTAATGTGCACGTATGTTATTCGCCTTAAGGAAAATATGTATATGTATACAGTATATATATATATATATATATATATACACACACACACACACACACATATACATTTCCTTTTAAGGATAAAACGTGATAAAGGAAAAGTGTGTTTGATGGAATACTAAAGGGTGGTTGAATATAATGCCAGAGGTTACAGGGTGCTTAACGATCCACGAAATTGAAGTTTGAAACAAGTGAGATATACTATAAATATAAGTAATCTGAAACAAAATTAAATTTAACCTAAAACTTATTTTTAACTAACACGTAAACACGCTTACGCAAGCACACTCGAATGCATTAAATATATCTTAATTAATTTTAAACGTGTATTATATAAAAATGGCGACATTTACTGATGTTTTCGATTCTTTAGTCATTGTATTATAATTTATTAGATGATATTAATTGATATTTAATTTAAAAATTATATATCTTTTATTTTAGATGAAATTAATTGTTTTATTTTTAATTTATTTAATAACTATAAATAAAACGAATAGACAATTAAACGTTAAGTTTCCTATATTAAAGATAAAAACGCAGCCGCTTCTTAATTTACATGGAAGGACTACAAAAAACTGTGATCATCAATATACAAAATACATAATTTATGTAGAAAATATGACGTGTAGTATAGTGGATATTAATATATAAATTATTGATTAGATGTTAATGTTGAACATTAAAAATAAATAAAGTCGAAATAAAATTATGGTGATTACTAATACTTATCTATGCAGTCTAAGGGTCACGCACGACGGTCAATCAAAATCGAATAGGAAGTGTATTAATGCAGAGTTCTATCCTGATGATGGATTGTGTTTTTCCCCAGATTTCTTGGATTATTCCTGTTAATCAGATTATTATGTTATTTCTAGAGTTTTTTTCCGTAATTCTATAACTATATTTTCTTCTTCAGTGCTTTTGTTATTTTTAAATAGTTTTTTTTTTGTCAAAAGTTTGTAACTTTAAGTCTGGTTGTCTTCGTGATTTAAAATATAAAATTTTCTAGTGGTTGGTTGCAGTTGCGTAATTTTTTAAAAAGGTATTCCGAAAAAATTCTGCAATTTCGGTATTATTATGTAACTGTTTTGTTGTTTGTTCTGTTTAAACTCAACATAAATTAATACATCTTCCAGTCTTAGTGGCTGTTTAATAAATTTCAGTCTTTTTTTCTCCAGTTTCTACTCTATACACATTCCTCTATCGTCAAATTAACTAAACCTTAATGTAGTTGAACCTACAACCCCTAATACCTATCTTTAATTCTTCTTGTATCTTGTTATTTTTATTAAGACCTCTTAATTTCGTATTTTATCAACATCTAGTTTTCAACATTTTCCTATAATATAACATTTAGAAGGCCGTTTTTTATTTTTACTCTATTAATTGTTCAAGTTAAACTAAGCACGACTCACCATATACTTTCTTTTCTCAATGAAAGCTTTTCTTCCTTGTGCTAGTCTGATTTTATTCTCTGCTTTATATTTGGTCCTTGCAACTGATCCTTTACAATTTTATTATCTTTATTAATAAAAATACTAGCATGTGGTATAATATGTTTCCTTATTTTAACATTTAATAATTCATTATCCCCCTTTTAATCATAGTTCTTTTTTTAAATTTATTTTCTACGTAAATCTCTTTTCTAATACTGAATAATACTAGGATTATTATTCCTTTTGGCAGAAACAGACTAGTTGTCCGTTTCATAAAAGAAAAAAAGCGATGCGGGTCAGCTGCATGCTCGTCTTATGGCATGGCTTTATTCGTGTACTCTAATTACTCCTACGTAATTCTTGTTCAGACTATATATGAATTAATGAATAAACCTTTATTTTCCTAGTACAAAATGACATAAAAAAAGAATTGCAATATATAATTAGCAAAATAATACCTGCAATGAATAACCTGTGTGCAAGCATGAGCCACTTTATATAATATTTTTAAAAAGGGATTATTAAAATTAAAACTATTTTTTAAAAAAAATAGTAGTACTAACTAAAAGTTCCTACGTAAATAAATAAAAGTTCTTATAAAAAAATATTTTTTTAAGATTAACATCAATTAAAATTTTAAATTATTTTTTTTAGAAAAACGACGAAAGAATTTAAAAAAAAATTGAACATAATAAATACTATAACAAATGAACACCCGCAGCCATGCATTAAAATTCAACATTCTAGATTTAGTAAAATTAAGAAGATATAACAATACGAAGATGATGCAAATAATATTTATATTTTTGTTCACTTTTATGCTTAGTATTTTGTATAAATTGGAGGAGTAAAATGAATATTTATTCATTAAATGAATATAATATTTATTTATAATATCATATTTAATTATTAAATGAATATAAATCTACTTTCTATATATTTCATCCAATTTTCCTTAAAATTTTAATGATTTTGTTCCATTTTTATCATTATAAGATTTAAAAATAATGCAATCTGGATGGCTTTTTTCTTGTACAAAGTACAAGGAAGTATTCTAATCACGAAAAATGTCTGTTTTCATATTTGAAAGGAAATTTGACCATCACTGAATCCATTTTGACTAGTTTCGGCTTGAAGTCTGTATGTACGTATGTACCTCGCATAACTCAAAAACATTTAGCCGTAGGATGTTGAAATTTTAGATTTAGGACTGTTGTAACGTCTAGTTGTCCACCTCTCCTTTTGATTGCAATCGACTGGACCATAAGTGTCCAAAAAAGCCCAATATCCCCAAAAAATTGATTTTGGGATTTTTCTTAACTGCAGTAATAAGCCTTCATTGAGTGCTTTTCAACGATATATCATAAGTAGTACTTCTTTTCATTGGTTCCAGAGTTATAGCCAAATTAAATTTTAATTAATGAAATATTTGGATCTGATAAAGGGATGGCACATCGATTCGAATCAGACTTCATCTCCTTTTTTTTAACTTTTTTTTTTAAATTAAATTATTGATTTAACAAAAAAAAAAAAAAATACTTATAATTTAATAGGTATACAAGGAAGTCATGTGTTGTCAACATCAGATTTTTTAATCTATCATTCTGTATTATACTGACTCTCGAGTTCCCATTCTTTTGAAATCGACCTAGTCTTCATCTATTTAATTTCCCACCAACTTTCTTTTCCACTGTAAATTACGTTACTCTTATTTTTTATTTATTTATGAGTTGTGTTGATAACAAAGAATTAAATATTTTTTTCTTTTTTTTTGAGAAGAGTTTTATTTAACATGAAGGTTTTTTTAATTGAACAAACTTGTGATAAAATTTAAAATAGCTTATATTTTGACAAAGATTATGTGAACATACTGTTGTACGCATGTTGCTCTTTTTTTTGGCACCAGTATATTTAGAACGTAGTTATTTTATATTGTAAATTATGTACTAAAAATCATTCAGCTGTACACAACTGATAACTTTTGAGTAACGAAACGTGAATTTTTCTTATAATATTGTTATAATAAAAATATGTACAACATCAAATCAAGATATCCAGAGTTTAAAATATTTGAATTAAGCTATCCACTTTATTATTTTTACGTTATTATTATTATTATTTATTAAATAAATAAACAAACTCTTTGCGTAGTTATAATGCATTATATAATTTATTTCACACATGTTTTGAAATTCCATGAACAACCTGTTCTAGCACATAATCGGACTAGTAAATTGAGTTCAAGTTTTACGAATAAACTTCTACATTTATCGTCTGTTTTTCCGTATTCCACACATTAACAGAAGTAACAGCGATAATAAATAAACGACTAAATATTTTGTCCCGCTAATCATTTTTACTTCCTTGTACAAAGAAAGGAAGTATTATGATGGCGAAATATTTCGGTTATCAGATATCAACGGATATATCCCTTTTGACTATTCCTGGATCTATTTTGACTAGCTTCGGCGTGACGTCTGTACATACGTAGATATGTACGTATTGAGCATAACTCAAAAATGATTAGCCGTAGGATGTTGAAATTATGGATTTAGGACTATTGTAACATCTCATTGTGCACCTCCTCTTTTGGTTGCAATCGACTGGACCAAAATCCAAAAGATTTGGATTTTGGACTTTTTCTTAATTGCTGTAATAAGCCTTCATTGAGAGCTTTTCAACGATATATCATAAATGGTAGTTATTTTCATTGATTACAGAGTTATAGCCAAATAAATTTTTAAATAATGAAATATTTGTATCTTACAGGGGGAAAGCAAAGTCGCTTTGAATCCGACTTCCTATATTTAAATTTTTTTTTTAATTTAAATATATTGATTTAATAATTATTATCTTATGAGTGTAAAAAACTTTTACAATAAATAATTCAATAAAAAAAAAATCAGAAGTTATTAGTGAAATACTATTATATTTTATGTACTGTTCATTTTAATTCAAATATTTTTACAGAGGTTAATAAATCAATATATTAAAATTAAAAAAAATAGTTAAAAAAAGATATATGTATATGAAGAGGGATTCGAACCTATATGTGCGTGGTTACGTATCCGTCACGTTCTAACTTACACCACATAACTACGTGAGCGACATGAATCAAAATTAATATATAAACTAAAATAAAATTCTGATACGGACACCACAATAAAATGTGGTGCAATGTGGTATCTCATTTTCAAATGAAATAAGTTTAATTGAAGTGCAGCAAAAAATGTGTATATGTGATTTAATAGGCGTACAAGGAAGTCATATGATGTCCACATCAGATTATTTTACTAAGCTTAAGAACACCGTCCGAAAAAAACCAGTACAATATTTTTTTTTTTTTTTTTGTTAAGAGAAACTTCTTGACGGAGGTTCAAATTGGGGATTCAACTGAGAAAAAACGAGTGTCATGAAAAAGTGTCACGCGCCAGTTGGTTCCACCTATATGCCTACCACGTGCTATATATTGATACTAATACGCGTGTTCGGTAAGCGCGCGCGTTCTTTCTCTCTTACAATTTCATATTCCTTATTAATGAAAAAAATTATCATTTGTATACAAATTGTATACGTTATTTCGCACTAATAATTATTCATATAAAATTATTTAAGAAGCTTCGCTTCCGACGTGTACCCACGCACCAACACACTTAGTTAATTTTTTTTACATTGATTTTTACGTCAGATATATATTAATTATATGAAGTGTGTAAATGAACGAACGAAGCAAGTTATTGTTTTATGTTAACATCTCGTTATTTCATCTGTTTATGTGTTTATTATGCAGTAGCAGCCAAAGATTTTCTGATTTTTATGAAGTTTTGCTGTAGAGTTTCTTAGTGTTAAATTAAAAAGACATATATTTGATACGAATTTTCATAATATTTTCCGTCTTAAATTGGAAAATTCTGATTTTCTTTGATAGGTGTGATTTAGAGGGTAGATTCCAATCTCTAGCCCCTCACTCAATACGTGGTCATTCCTTCACTCATTAAATCACCAATTATTAAATGTCTACCTGTTAGAGGCTACGATTTAGATACATCACTAATGAGTGTTACATCTTATTTAAATTTATCGTTTTTGTCTAAACCGTTCTTCCTGTTATTGTACAGCATCGTGATTTTCTTACTACATTATTTAATCCTATATTTTCAAAATTAATTAGATTACAAAATAATAATTTTTAATACAATATAATGGTGGTATATTGTAAGTTTTCTATGACAGTCATCATCAGTCAGTTCCTGAAAGTAGTAGTTGCGATAAGATTATTTTATGGAAGTGCTTATGGTTTCATCGAAAATTATGATCGATAACTGCGTTTTGTACTTTTAATTATCAATTAATTAATTAAATTTCATTGTTGAGGTAATTTTGCTCTATTTACTGGTCAAACGTATTTATATGATAAAGAGACCACATGATAAAACCACGTGGACGCTCTACCATAAAAATGTAAATAAATTTTTTAACCAAATGTAAATTACCTTCACAATGTAAATTTAATTATTAATTAATATATGTGTACAATAATTAATAAATGTTAGTAATTACAATTTATTAACAAAGGATGTTTCCTTTGTGTTACAGAGTGTTCTCTGTACATAAATAAGAACCCTCAAAACAGTTTTAAATTATTTAAATGTAGCCTTATTTAGTTGCTTAATTTGATCTACATTTATTAACTACATATAATCAATGTATTCCTACTGAATACCGTGGGAAGATAAAGATATCTATCTATCTAACCTGATTCAGTTTCACAAACTTACTCAAAATACATTCTTATGTATTAAAATTAATATCCACGTTAAGTTATACTGTCATATAATTAATCATTCAGTAGGTATATAACACCTAGCAACAATTCATTCATTGTAGTTCATTGTATATTTGAAACGTTGCAAATACTGCAACTGATTATAGTACATAGAACATGCTAAACCAGCAGTTTATCAGGGAATCGGCCAAATTTACTAGCTCACCATTTCAAACTCGACACACTTCTCTCTCTTCCTCTCTCTCTCTCTAGTCCTTAGTTAATTACTAGACTGATATATATATATATATATATATATACTGTATGTTACAACCAAACCTATTTCGACCCCCCTCCCATTCCCTTTGTTGTCTCTTCTAACCCGTACTTAACCTCTCACTCTTCTCTCTTCCACTATATTTCCATTGTATACGTAAATTCTCTTCTCTATCTGTCTGTATAAAGTGATGAATTAAGTGTTGGTACGTTATAATAACGACAGTGAATGAGTCTACTTTTAACATCCCATTACAAGTATCTCTAGATTTTACTTAATTTTACGTAAATTCTCTATCGTTCCCTATTTATCGAATGTAATTTTATAATATGTATTGATAAGGTATACTTGTATATGAGTTTGGTACAAGGGTCGTCCACCGGAAAGAGAAATAGGCAAGAAGGTAAAATATGGTATAGATTGTGCATACACGTATGCATGTTGTGTTTTAAACAGTGGTCTATGAAAATAAAAATGAAAAATTTCTGTTACATACATTCAAGTTTTAAAATATATTTTACCCTGATTTCATCTCTCCAAACCAAAACTGAATGGTGATCAGGGTTTTTTAGTAACACAGATTTAAAGCAAATCTATTTTCTTAAAAGAATTATATAGCCTGTAATATAAAATTAGATAAGATTACGTAATATCGGATATTCTTTACTTTTCACCTGTATTTTGCTTCTGGAATGTCCCATTTCAATCTCCAACAGTAATGGAAACAAATATTCAGTTTTCACTTTCCCCTGGTAGTGAGTTTCCATCATTAACATATTCTGGTAAAAGCATTTATCGAGTGGTCCTTTGGCTTTCTCCATATCACAGGTGCACTAAAAGACATATGTCGCAGCTTACCAATTGTAGCTAGCTACTTATAAAACTTAAATTGCTACTTAATAAAGTTACACAAGAATTTCTACAGGTATGAGTTTGCAGATTTTTTACAGTTACAGTGACATTTATTTACAGTTAGGAGTACATTTTTCTTTTTTTTGCGATTTAAAAGTTATTTCGTCATATATACACGGAAAAAAAGTGTTACGATAAATTTTTATACATAAATTACTATGAATACATCTTGACCCGCGTAAGGTTAGATCCGCCTTGTAATGATCCTCTCCGTTCCAAGCCTTGACGGGCTAGGAACGGTGGTGTGGGTGTGGGAAGGTGGTATGTTATACGGGTGATAATGTTATACGGAGGCAGTGTTGAAGGTCATACAGTATTCCTGGGATATTTATATTTCAGGCCATTTATCTCGCAAACTATAGGAAACAGCATAAAAATAACTATATCGTATACTATATGCGTTGGTTAGTTTTTTTTTTTTTTTTTTTGTTAAAGAGGTGGAAGAACCCCATTTACGTACGGGCGCCTAAACAGTGTCGGGCTCGTTAACAGATTCCGTCAGTTATAACCAAGGGCGTATGTATTCCTGCGCACTACTGACTAAATCTCCACCCCTGACTTCCCCCTTCCTGGAACTGCTTATAAAAACATTTCATCAGAAGAAGGGGGAATCGCCTACACACACAGTCATAACAAACCAACAAATGTCCCACACCACACTAACAAACCACCGGAAGCAATACATACAGTACGTCAAATACAAACATCGACAACATCACTAAAGAACACTGCAGAAAACAGGACAAAGCTTTTAACATCCACAATACCCACGCGTTACACACCAACACAGCAGTCAAGACAAAAATCTAAAACATTCACACCACTTTCCAGTTGCCATCATCAGACACACGACCAGAGTTTCCCCGGGCTCAACGCACCCAGGCGACCCCCACACGTACGGGGGATCCGCTAGGTACTCAGCCGAGAACCTGTCCGCCCCCACGCTCTCCGGCGCCATTCTTCTCTGCGGAACTCTTCATATAATTGCAGCTTCTTCATGACCGTCCTGACGAATCTTATGATCTTGGATCTTGAATCTTATGATCTTAGATCGGTTATGATCTTTAAAACAGATCCAAGATTATTTGTGTGACTACATAGCCAATGCAAAACTTTCCCCTCTTTCATTTGTTGGAGTAAAAAATAGGTCATTCCATTTGGAAAAATCGTGTAATCTTGAAATAAGGTCAAGATCAAAGTCAAATAAAAGGCCACAACATAGTGTCCCTATCCAATCTGGATAATTTATATTTAGATAATTTTTTTGGGGTGTTTTGCATAGTTTACGATAAAATTGCTTGGAAGAGATTAAAATGAAACATCCTGATAAAAGGTGCAAGGTTATATTGTGACCATATCTTCCAATGTAAACTTTACTTCTTTTTTCATTGGTGGGATCAAAAATAGGTCATTCCATTTGAAAAAAGTCGTGTTATCCATGAAATAAGGTCAAGGTGAAGTTGAAGGTCACCACGAAATGTCTCCCTCCAATCTGAGCAGTTTTTGTTTGGGCTTTTTTTTTGTTTTGTGCGTATTTTACGAGAAAATCGCGTAGGGTGATTAAAATGAAACAGTCTGCATATATATATATATCTTTTTTCAATATTTCATCTTAATTTCTGAATCCATTTTTAATACAGTCAGCTTTCTCTTTTATAAATGTTGCCAATCTGCTTCTAATGTATTTCTTACTTCAACATTTCAATTGTATATCTAATTTAAAAATCTGCAAATTCCAACTTCTATTATATTTTAATCTGTTGTAATTTTTTTAATTTGTAATTATTATTTTTATTTTTACTTCTTTTTTTATTATTTTTATTTTTATTATGTACACAGTTTTTACTCTTGTTCGTTTACATCCTAATTTACATTCCCCCCTCCCCATCATAACCAGGAATTTATAATTTTACAATTTTTTTCTAAATTTCTATTTTAAGTTATATCAGTATTAATTGTACAATTTGATTTTTGTTTCAATATTCAATCAAATATTGAAACATTGAATATATAAATAATTGTTTCAATATGTATTTAATATTAAATATTATTTTTATTATTAATATGTAATTAATATAATTTTCAATATTATTCTATATTTACATCTAATTAAAAAACGTTTTTTACTAGTTTATTACATACACCAACATTTAAACAAATTATATTAATTTAAAAATAATATTCTCTTTTGAAAAAGAAAAAAATATTATAATTGTAGAATAAATTTAATCAAATAATCTGTTCGGCGTTTGTTTATTTCATCAACCTTTTTTTTATTGTTACTGCTTTATTTGATATTGTTTCATGCCGGATGATAAAAGTCATTAAATGTTTTCAAATTGTTACGGATAGTATAAAAAAAAGAAAATTAACAACGGAAATCGAATCGAAATGAAAACGGTCTCTCGTAACCGGAAACAAGGGTACGTGTTTTTGTTTTATTTGTGGTAGTTTATTTTTAAACGCCATCGGCAATTATTTTATTTTGAATAATTTATTTGGTACTGAGATAGACAAATGTTTGGTTACGGAAGCAATGTATTTTATTATATACAACTAAACTTTCATAGCCTAATAGTAGCTGTGCGTAAAGATTTATATTTTTATATTTCAATCGATTATTTATCTTTTTGCTTTAGTAAAGAATGGAGATTAATGTATTAGTTAATATTATTATTATTACTATTATTATATATTTGTCATAATTTTTATTAATCGATCGAAATTCAATACGTTTCTGTTTATGTATGATTTACCTCTTCATTCAAAATAACACTATTCTTAATATTGATATATTATTTGTTTCCCTCACATTAAATATTAACTCGAAATATGTTCATTAAACCAGTTATGAATTCTCTGAATAGGTATTCCAAACTTTAAAAATTGTTCAACCATTAAACTTAGAAAAAAGTAATAACGTAGTTGTAGGACTTTCCCGTCACTTTGCTAAAGCCGCTTTCCGGGAAAGTACTACAACTGTGGGTTGTTTGTGATGCGCGGCTTAGACACCCAACTTAATTCAAAATATTTATCATTTTATTTAAATATAAAATTTTTTGTTTATTTAATCGATGATTGTAACTAAAATGCGCGCGCATACCGTATTTAATTCGCGCGAATGTAGCAGTACTAGCGGTTACGGTCGGCACTAGCTAACCTAATGTAATTTCACAACTTATTTAGAACAAATTTCGTTAGTATGTCGACAGCTGGAGTAGCCGCAAAGCTTAACGCACAAGGTACCGAGTCAACGAAGCGATCGATTTTGAGTCCCAGCCAGACCTAATTACTTTTTTACACTTTAAATATTGTTAATTTATTCAATTTTACCACTATCTGTGACATCGCAACATACCACACGACTAAAACTGCATTTTTGGGGTGGGGGTACAATTTTGGAAAACGTTTTATATGCAAATATTGTTATTTTTTAATTGTTAAGAAATGTACCTAAGAAAAATCTCGAGATACTGAGGGTGACCTTATTCTACAGCCTCCCCTTGATATTTTAAATTGAAAATTTAATGCCCCATATACAGAAGTAATTTGATCAAGTTTTGCCAAAATCGGTCCAGTAGTTCTGGAGAAATATGGTTATTCAGAGGCCAACGCCGAAAACACACACACGTACATACGACCATTAACAATTGGAAACTTTCCATCCGGTTTTCTGGGTTCCTTAGGTGTCAAAACATCAAGATCCTATGAAAACCACATATTCCCAAATTGGACTGATTACAGTACTTCCCTTCTACAGCTATATCGCCATCTAGACGGAATATTAAAATTAAATTTTGTAAAAGTACCTTTTCTTTCTTTTTCCTGTTTAGCCTCCGGTAACTACCGTTCAGATAATACTTCAGAGGATGATATGTATGAGTGTAGTAAATGATGTGTAAGTCTTGTACATTCTCAGTTCGACCATTCCTGAGATGTGTGATTAATTGAAACCCAACCACCACAGAACACCGGTATCCACGATTTAATATTCAAATCCGTATAAAAATAACAGGCTTTACTAGGACTTGAACGCTGGAACTCTCGACTTCCAAATCAGCTGATTTGGAAGTAAGACGCGTTCACCACTAGACCAACCCGGTGGGTTTGTCCCTGGAAAGAATTACCAACCCTGGAAAGAATTAATTTTTTTCGATATTAAATCAAAACACCCTATGTATTTAGGATGTCCCTATAGGTGGTAACTCAAAAATTGTGTACAGGAATGGTATTATTGTGATACATAATTTAAAAATTTTTACATAAATCTATGTTGCAAATTTAAAAAAAAAGTAACGTTAAAAAATTTACGCTAGAAAAATCCTCAAAAAAATTGAAGTCATTTAATATCTTTCTTTCACCGTTAGTTTCCAAAATATTTTACGTCACACATAAATTAGTGCTCTCGTCCTGATAAGTAGATGCTTTGATACATGAGCATTTTTACTTTCTTGTGTATAGTAAAGAAAATATTGTAATCAGAAAAATTTCGGTTTTCAGATTTCAACGGAAATATCCATTTCGACCATCCCTGAATTCATTTTGACTAGTTTTGGCGTGACGTCTGTATGTACGTACGTATGTATATATCTAGCACAACTCAAAAACGATTAGACGTAGGGTGTTGAAATTTTTGATTTAGGAGTATTGTAATATCTGGTTGTGCACCTCTCATTAATTGCAATTGACTGAACCAAAAATGCCCAACATCCAAAAAAATAATGGATTTTGGATTTTCTCTTAACTACAGTAATAAGCCCTCATTAAGAGCTTTTCAACGATGTACATAAGTGATATGATAAGTACATAAATGATACTTATTTTAATTGGCTCCAGAGTTGTAGCCAAATAAAATTTTAATTAATGAAATATTTGGATCTTATAATGAAAGGCACATCGGTTTGAATCGGACGTCATATATATTTTTTTTAACTTTTTTTTAATTTATATATAATGATTTATTAATAATTATTAACCTGTGATAGTAAAAAAGTTTTGCAATGAATAATAATTCAATATGATAATAAAAATAAAAGTATGAAAAAAATCAAAAGTTATTAGTGAAATAAAATTTTATGTACTTTTCATTTTAATTCAAAAATTTGTACAAAGGTTAGTAATTATTAATAAATCAATATATTTAAATTTAAAAAAAAAGTTAAAAAATATGTATGTATATGATTTCAGATTCGAACCGATGAGTCCATGGTTACGGATCCGACATGTTCTCACTTACACCACATGAGCGAATATTACTGGTTTTATCACTGTATATAATATTTCAGTTTCACACTGATTTAACGATTCTTTTTGTTATTATTTTTATAAAGAAATCTCTCGTATAAAGAAAGAAATGAGACTGAAGAAGCGATTCTAAATTGTACTTAATTGGAACATTAACGTACGTATGAAAACATATGTCCGAAAACGTTCTATTTTCGAGTAACGGCTAGCGAAATATTTCGATCTGATTTATGCTGCCAGGATAAAATGAAGTTACATTAAAATTACTGAGACCCAATTTATGAGTGAATTTTGTAATTTTTGCTTGAAAAATTGAACAAAATATATCTTTAGAGCGTCATCTTTTCTATTTTTAATTTTTTTCAACTACATTTCGAAGAAAAGTACGTTATTACTTTCAGTTATATGGTTTGAGGGGGGGGGGATGAAATTGTTTCTTTTACGTTTTGAGGTATTAAAAGTACGAAATTATAATTCACTTAAATTTTGGTAAATATTTATTTATTTTGTAAATATTTATTTACAAGCCTATGAATAAAATTTTATAGCTCAAAAATCTACAAAACTATAGGATCAGTTTCATTGAATTTTGTCTATTCTATAGAAGCGTACCTGAAATTTTGCATGTGAGAATTTGATGAATATCACATGAATCGTTCTTGAGGTACGCTCAATTTATGGTAGAAAAACATCTGAGTGGGTTAAGTTAAAACCATGGTCGTTATGATGCAGCATCTGTTATCAGTACTGTTGTTAGCAATATTTTTTGGCGTATTCACATAGCAATACTTACTCTGTGACGGTCATGATGACTAGTTATGTGTTTGAGCAGGGCAATAGTAAATAATAAAATAACGAAAAGTCAGTCTTCCTTTTCTTTTTCTTTTTTTTTTTATTAAATCTTCTTTGAGAACTTATGATTAATTTTAAATTTAATTTATTTTCTATCAATAAGCTTTTACCAATCATTATTTCTTATTATTATTTTTTTTAAATCCTAAAAACTAATAAATTTCTAAATAAACGAAAATACATTTTCGCTAGATCTTTTTAACCCACCGGGTCGGTCTAGTGTTGAACGCGTCTTCGCATATCAGCTGATTTGGAAGTCGAGAGTTCCGGCGGTCTGTTTCCAAAATTAAAGTTTATTATTATTATTGCTTATTTAATTGTATTTTGTTGTAGTTTTACTACATAGTTTGTAAAAAATATATTTAGTTTCTGTGAGGTAATTGAGATAGATTGATTATGTTGTTTTAAGCAGTGTTGATATGTATTCTTTTTATTTGTCGATAAATATTCGTCCTGTTTGCCCAGTTTAATAATTGAGGATTTTTTCTGGTATCTCAGCATCTACTTTGCTATATTTGTACGTACCTTGTTAGTAATTCTGAAAGCAATATAATAACCTTAAATTACCTTTTTAGGTTGATATTCGAGTATGTTGCCCTTATTTGTTTTTTTCATTTTTGTATTTTATTAATTTTTTAATTTAGTTGCCAGTTTATGTAATACAGTCTTTTTAACTTATTTTTCACTTAATATTAAATGAAAAGTGCTTTTGTTTTCGTTACTTTTGATCTTGCCTATCATCTATCTGGTCTTCATTTCTTATTATTAGCAATCAGTATGCTTTAAAATAAATATAACGTAATGCAAAAAAAAAAAAAATATCATTATAAATTTAATCCGAGTGTTATATGAATACGAAAATTTTTCTTTGATTATTATTAGACTTTTCTATTTTATTATTTTTAAAAGTAAAACTTGTTTTATAATAATACATTTTTTTTTTTTTTAATAAAAAAGCATGTTGTTAAATTTGCATATGCAAATAACGTATCTGTACAGTACATATTTGTTATTGCATGCAGATTTTGTGTAAAATATTTAAAAAAAAAAAAACAAGAAAAGAGAATAATAACAAAACCCAACCTGACCTGTTGCAATATGTTTCATTTAATAAACAACTTAAGCTAATTTAAATGCAAAATAAATAAATTTATTTTATCTACCTAAATTTAATGTGTAATACGTTGTTATTACATTGTTATTTATTATTGTTATTATTATATACGAGTTGCGTGTTTAAAATTTCTAATAATACTTGTATACCTGCAGTGAATAGCGCACATTTCCATTTAGGTTAAACAATTTTAATATATTTTTAAAGAAAATGTTATTAGTTAGAATGCATTAGAAAAAACTTAAATTAGAAAAGTAACTGGAATAAATGTTTTAAATAGTTTATACAACCTATAAAATATATTTCTTTTTATTATTATTTATTTCAATATTTAATTTTTTATCTTCTAAATTAAATTTCTAAGGAACTTGTCATTCCTGAACATGTTATTTTCCAGTGCTCGAGGTGGCAGAAAGATCATGGCCGCTCCGTTGCAATTACGGGGCAGATTACGGTAAATGACATAATAAACATCATGTTGAAAAGCCTGTACCACTTTGAAACAGTCAGACGATTCATGGCAGTGGTCCTGTAAACCAAAGTCCGGGAAGAGAGAAACTGATGAATGCTTCCAGATGGATCTTCTACACAGTACCACAATACAAAGCCCTCAGATTGAGGCGGAAGAACATGACCGGAGGGTCAGAGAGACAGCTCTCTGCGGAGCCGTCGTTGATCCAGGCTTGTGTGAATGGGCGTCGGTGATGAAGAACGGAGACTCTGGATTAGTGATGGGATGAATCGTGACGAGTCGTTCCTTCGATTCGATTCTTTATACTGAACGAAAGAATCAAGATTTGGTTTGCGGAGAAAACCGATTCTGTTTACGATTCTCAACAATGAATTGAATAGGCGATAGGAAACCAAGTCTTTCTCAGTTACGATTCGATTCATAGCAATCTTTCTTAAGGAGTCGAATAAGAGTTGAAAAGAGAAGAATCGAGGAGATTTAGTGGGTATGCATTAGTTGAGTCGAACAGCAGTATGAGGAGAGATGAACCGCTAAACATGGGTGAAGAAAAGAAAGAGAGCATGCGCATTAGAGTTTAAATTACTGGTAGTGTTGGGAAGGAGAAGAATCATTGAATCGGACGAACGATTCTTTTTTACCAATCCTTTCTGAGAATCGAATCGAAAGAATCGATTCCTGAAAAATAATCGTTTATCCCACCACTACTTTGGATTCCTCTGGATTCCTCACGTCCCCACCTCCCGGGGACGTGCAATGCTTAATTGTAAACCTGACCCCGGAAGTGGCGGATCGGTGAGATATGAAATTTGATTGGCGGGGCGCAGGCACATATACCCTCTCTTAATAACATCTAGCGGAACCTGTTAGCGAGTCCGATACTCCACTCCGCCCGTAAATGAGGTTCCTCACGCTCATCGTAAACAAAAAAAAAAGAGCTAAATTTTATATTCTTTGAAAGAAGAGTATTTTTTGGTGTAGTTGAGAAAAAATTCGACTTATGAAAGAACATAATAGAATGACGTTGCTAACGTCACGCCTAATAAACTTAAATTTATTTAATTTAAATATATTTGTTGAATTATTATTATTATTTTTTTTAAATTACGCGTTTTTCATTGAAATCTTTAAAACTAAATCATACTGCTTAGATGTTGTATATAATAAAATTTCAGTGTTCGTTTTGATAAAATTAAAAAAAAAAAGTGATTAAAACTAAAGTAACTGATTATGCTTTATGCAAAGAAAACATTTTTCTACATTTTTTAATAGAAAGCTATTATTTTCATATAGAAGCGCAGTAATTCTGTATAGGTTGTCTGAAGTAGTGGTTGACATTAATAATTGCACAGTGAAGAGAATAGTGTATTATGATAGGACTTCGTAGGAACCAAAATGCCAGTCAACACAACAAGCAATCCATCCTCACTTTACCTGTTAACTGAGTTTTCTGAACATTTACGAATAATATGTATATTTTTTACATTTATTTAATCTTAAGGTAAGATATGAAAACCTCTGGAAATCTTTTTAACTCACAATAAGTTTCTTATTGTTTTTATATTCTGTTGTTTAATTTGTTCTCTATAATTATTTTTTGTATTCAATTATTTTTTACATAATCCACTGGGTCGGTGTAGTGGTGAACTCGTCATCACTAATCAGCTGATTTTGAAGTCTTCTAAGGTTAAAATCGTACTTTTATATCGATGTTCCTGGGTGGTTGAGTTTCAATTAATTACACATCTCAAGAATGGTAGACCTGATACTGTACAAGATTACACTTCACTTATACAAATCATCCTCATTCATCATATGGAAGTAATACCTTACGGTGGTTTCGGAGGCTAAAAAGAAAAAAGAAAACTTATTTTGTACAAATTTTAATAAATAAGATTGATGAATTCCAACTGAAATATATGAATTACATTGTAGTATTCTACGTACCACAAGAACTAACCAGAATTAATTTCTCTGAAAGTAATGATGTGATGGACTGAGTAAAGGTGTCACTTGTTTATTAAAAAACACCTATACCTCCTTATGTTTCGCATGCCGGTGTACAATAGCCTGTATGACACATTAAAGAAAAAAAAGCCTGTAATTCAAAAAAAAGAAGGCAGTATGAAATGGGATCATTCCCTTTTTTGTAAGCATGATGTGAGATGCTTTTTATCTTTATTCGCTTTAGATGCTTTTTGACGGCCTTATCGGTTTCAAGAGTGACTTGTACCATGTAACATCGCTTCTAAACCTTTTAGTTGTTGTACCTAACACACCTAACAGTAAATGAGTTTATCCTTTCCTAAATAAATGCCTATTGTTATAATCTTATGTATGAAAAATATTGAAACAGTATAAGATGTTAATTTGAAAAAAAATTACCATTCCTGTAATTATATGCTGTAACTTAAATGTATCTTAAACATTAATTTTTTTCCTTTCTTATATTTCTTTAAGACTCTTTTTTTCCAATAATTAAAGAGATCGAACAAAATCTAACTAAAGTTCTTATCTATGCACGAAATTTCCCCTTAATATATAGAGATGGGGAAGAAAATGAAGAATCCTTTGATAATATCTAATGAGCATATAAATACTGTGAGCGCGTGCACACACACACACACACACTTGGGGTATTGGGCAAATGTAAGGGATTGATTCCAAATATCAAAATAAACAAAAAACTACATGTGACAAACACCCTTTTCGCTTAATATTCCCTCTGTATTTTGTGTTTCATACTTCTTTGTACGAAGTAAAGAAAGTATTGTGATCGCGAATAATTTCGATTTTAAGATTTCAAATGAAATATCCATTTTGACCATTCCTGAATCCATTTTGATAGTTTCGGCGTGACGTCTGTAAGTATGTCGCATAGCTAAAATATGATTAGCTGTAGAATGTTAAAATGTTTAATTTAGGACTGTTGTACAATTTAATTGTGCACCTTCCTTTTTGATTGCAATCGACTCTACCAAAAATGTTCTAAAAGCCCAAAATCCAAAAATTTTGATTTTGGACTTTCTCTTAACATCATTAATAAATCCTCTTTGAGAGATTTTCAACGATATATCGTAAGTGGCAGTTATTTTCGTTAGTTCCAGAGTTATAGTCAAATAAAATTTTAATTAATAAAGTATTTGGATCTTACAAGGGGAAGACACATTGGTTCAAATCCCGACATCATTTCTTTATTTTTTTTATTTTAATTAAAATATAGATTTTTTAATAATTATTAAGCTGTGATTGTAAAAAATGTTTTACAATAAATAATAATTCAATAATAACAATAAAAAAATCAGAAATTCTTATTGAAATAAAATTTTATGTACTTTTAATTTAAAAAAAAAAGTTTATATGTAATTTAATAGGCGTACAAGGATGTCATGTGGTGTCCACATCAGATCTTGTAAATAAAAGTTTATATGTTAAGAACTGACTGAGTTATTTTAATGAAATGCACATATACTATAAAAAAATCTACAAAATAAACAAATTTGAAAATTTTAACTTTCCAAATTCCAAAATGCTCGCCATTTTAATCTATTAATTCATTAATAGCTCCGAAAATATTTGTTTTATTGAATTATGTTTTATTAGATGAAATATGTTAATCTTTTTTTCTAAAAAAAATGACGCTTTTCTTGTTCAAATCATTGATGAACAGCTGAGATTTGACTAGAAATTTTAAACGGGATCCCAAAAATTATACTGAAAATAAACACAAAAATGTCAATCAAATTTACTCTACTAGTCGACGTGTGTCAGCTAATACCATTCCGGACAAAAAAATATATGTATATATTCAATTTAAGTAGAATTATTTACCAAAATTTGAAATTATCTTCGTAAACTCCTATATATAGAACATTCTAACACTTACATCCATAAATATACACAATTTTATTACTAAGATTTTAATTATATTTGGACTCGAGCATTTTAAAAATAAATTTAAACATTTTCTTTAGCGTTGATTTATCTTCTTGTTTTGTACAACTGTCAGAATTATAGGTTTTCATTAAAAAGGATTTACAGCGGGTAAATTTTCCAAACAATACGTTTATTTTTAGGTGACACCAATATTTCTTTAATAAAATGTCATGATGTTTTTTTTAAAAATCTGACTTCAGTTACAGTTATGTTATATGAACTTCTATATGATCTTCTAATTAATTATTTTCCTCTGAATTTTCAATGTAGAAACTATATATGTATTGTTTATTATAGATATTTTGGAACTGACCATCTGTGATTGACATGCAGAATGATTGATCGATTAATAAAAAAAAGTGAAGGAGTGATGAAAAGAAATGAATTAAATAAGAAAAGAAAACCTTTAGAAAAAATGTAGACAGGCAGAAAGAAAGATAAAAACAGTATTGTGTATACGTATAACACAATAGATTGTATGTTACATACATTTTGTTAATCTGTGTGAGTTGAACTGATTGATTGTCAATTGTTTCAGGTCAATGGCTCTTGGAGTCTTCCACCGTTTGTCTGCGACTTTTACATTGCAATGGACGTTACATGTAGCACATCATCTATATTTAATTTAGTAGCCATCAGCATTGATCGGTAAGTGAAATGTAATGTATAAATTTGTGTAATTAAATCCAAATAACATGATAGCATTTTGTAATAACTTTGTTATTTATACGAAGTGTGTTTTGAATTAATTGGACTGTAAAATAATATTTTTTTTTTTTAATAATCAGAAAATATATTGTAATAGATGTGGAAAATACGAGTATGTGGAGTAATGAATCGTTCTTAGTTTCTTACTACAACTATCTTTTTATAAATTTATTAAAATACGGAGTGTACTGCCTTCACGCTATTTGGATGACATTGTAAAAGAGTTGAAATATATTGTTTTTAATCCTAGATATTCTGCACATTTTAACATGATAAATCACCCTCACCCTCACAGCTAATAGTGCGTCATTTGGCTGTGCGTGTATATATGTCTCCATACAATATATCTTCTACGTTCGATGCTTTAAGCAAAGTAATATAAAAATCATTACCAGATAAAAAAGGATTTTTTTAATTTCTTCCGTTTTTTATATGTAGAACTACACACAAATAAAACAGTATTGTTGTATAATTATTATTATTATGAATAACCTGATGTTTAATTATTAAAAAAAAACTATATACCTTCTTGTCATCTCATAAATAATAATATATACGTACAATAATTATATAATTTTTTTTATCTTATATTTAAGAAAAGGAATTTTTGTTTATTATAGAAGATACAAATTTGATTAAAATGAAAAAAAAACTAGAAATTGTGTAAAAATTAAAATCTAATTCATTAGTTGATGTATAAAATTAAAAAAAAAGCTGGTTTCCGTGGCTGAGTGTGTAGTATCTCGGCATTTCATATGGAGGTCACTGGTTCGATTCCTGGTCAGCCTTGGCATCTTTACAAGCGCTACCAACTTCCACCGGGCTAATGGAGTTAGGTGTTGATGTCCACTCTTTCTTAAAGAAAAAAAACGAGAAATGAGTTGTATAACTCCATCAACATTCTTTTTTTAGAAACAAAATTAAATGAAATAATAAAAGTACCAGGTGATTCAAAATGACCTTCATAACTTTAAAAGCATAAAAAATTTATTTAGATAACTTACAAATTCATTTGAGGCCTTATTTCATAGAAACTCATCAAAGTTTTCACCCAATATTCACTTTGGTTTGGTATGGCTTCCATTTTTTATGCGACATACATACCACCTGAATTCGATTTTATTCCAGACTGTAACCGGAAAGTCGGGCGTTATCTCTGAAGCTGCAGCGTTGATTCGAAATCTCATTCAACAAGATCAGAAGGCGAGGGAGGGCAATAAACCCGATCTTTAGTGAAACTCTACAAGAAAAAATCTAGCGGGGTGCTTTAGGGAGTACGTTCCGCACCAATAAACGTATACATTTTTAACAACACCGGTAACAACGCTGATGGCCAAATTCGGTACTAATTAA
The DNA here is from genome assembly GCF_047948215.1 of Lycorma delicatula. NCBI lineage: Eukaryota > Metazoa > Arthropoda > Insecta > Hemiptera > Fulgoridae > Lycorma > Lycorma delicatula. Next base: position 41,094,065 of record NC_134464.1, read on the forward strand.
CTACGTGATTCAAAAATTGATGTGTTTTGCTATGAGATGATACCTCAACCGAATCTGGAAGTTATCTAAATAAATTTTTATATGCTTTTAAAATTCGTTTGAAAGTCCTTTTTGAATCACCCGGTATTTAAGTATGAAAGTAATGAATTACTTAAAAATATTATTTTGCACTGAGAAAATACTTTTTGACTCTGGGATCGCTGGTTGTCAAGGATAACAAAAGAAAACCAGTTACCAAAATTTTTTTTCTATTACGATATATTACCAAATTTAGATTATCGTTTATCATTATTTTCATTAAATTTCTTAATTTGTTTTATTTGTAAACAAATTAATCAATTATTTTATTTGGATCGGGTTTAATTTCAATAACGATCAAAAAACGGTACAAGTATTGGTAGTGAAGGAGTGCTAATGATAGCATTTTATTATACGGGTCAGAAATTTGGGAAATTAGAAAAAGAGATGAGATAACGTTGTTGGCTATAGAGATGAATGTGTTGCGCTGGAGTTGCGGAGTTTCTAGAATGCATTGCGTGAGAAATGAAGATATCTGAAGAAGAATTGGGGCAACCGGTACAATGATTGATGTTTTGGAGGGAAGAAGACTACAATGGTACGGGCATGTTCGGAGAGTATGGTCGAGTACAGTTGGCCTACGAGGATGTTGGAATGGACTCCAGAAGAGAGGAGGAAACGGGGACAAATTTGTGGGTTTCTGGAGTAATGGCGGCGATGAAGAGAAGGAAATTGGAGAAGCAAAGTTGGCGGGATAGAGGAGTTAGGCAGTTGGGATGTGAGAGACGGCCTTTATAGCTAAACCGTTCGCCTAGAAGAAGATCAGAAACAAATTTAAATATAATCAACCCTAAAATTAAACACGGGAAGAATATTGTAACTTATCAATAAAAAAAAAAAAAATTACGTGTGATTTTTACTGAAATAAAGTAAAGTAAATTAGTTTCATTGTAAAAGGAGAAATAAAATTAAAAAAATCCTATGCCTTTTATTAAAGTATTCTTTAGTTCAGGAATGACCTAAGAATAAAAAAAAATGCTTAATATTTTTGGAATTGTAACGAAATATTCATTTTAAATTGACATAAATCAAACACTCTTGGAAACGGTACCTTCCGCTCATATCTGCTTGGAAGTAGAAGAGCAGAGGATCCTCTTTGCTCATACTGCCAAGAACTTGACACTCCTGAACATCTCATTTTTCAGTGCTGGAGGTGGGAGAAGGAACGTCGCCTCTGCGTTGCAGTCACGAGGCAGATGGCAGATTATGGTAAATGACATAACAGACACCATATTGAAAAGCCAGTACCACTTTGAAACAGTTGCAGGATTCGTGGCTGTGGTCCTGCAAACCAAAGTAAGTGTGGAGAGGAATTGATGGATGCTTCCAGTTGGATCTTCTACAGAGTACCACAATACAAAGTCCTTAGATTGAGGCGGAAGAATATGACCGGAGGGTCGGAGGGTGAAAAACAGCTGTTTGCGGAGCTGTCGTTCGTCCACGCTTGCTTAGATGGGCGTAGGTGATAAAGCATGAAGACTCTGGATCCCTCTGGCCCAAAGGCATCTCCCGGGTACGTGCACTGCTTAATTATGAACCAGATCCCGGGAGGGGTGAATCGGTGAGATACGAGGTTTGGTCGGTAGTACGCAGGCACATATAGGCTCCGTTAATAACATCTAGCGGAACCTATTAGCGAGTCTGACACTCCGCCCGTAAATGGGATTCCTCAAAATCATCGGAAAAAAATTTATTTCCAAATTTTTCGGTAATAGAAAGGCTTTTTATTTTAAAACAATTAATTTACTAAAAACAATCTTCCAGATAATGGTAGTTTAAATTTTGTTTAATAAAATTCCCATTAGTATGCCTCATACCAGATTAATTTAACAAAAATTTTATGGTAAATTGGTTATTTTCATACAATTTATTTGGGTAAAATTGTTACTATGATAATAATTACTATTTTCTTTTCTGCTAAGATTACCATTGGATTAATGTTTAAAACAATTCTGTATATATGTGGTAGTAGTTCGTATTCACGTTTAAAAAATCTCCGTAAAATTGGAATCTCAAATCAATGTTCACGATTAATTTTAAAACAGAATGGGCATTGTTTAGAAAAATATAACGAGCAACTAATTAAAATTGTACAGAACCCTTGATTAAATCAGGATCCTTTGTGAAAAAGAATTTAATTGCAGAATACCATGTTTATGTGAGCTGTTAACAATAATAGATTCATTTTTCTGTTTTAAATTGCTATTAGAGACATGTTTATTAAAAAAAAAAAAAAAATTATTTATTTCTTTAATTCTTGAAGTTTAATTATGCATTGTCAATAATAAATTTTTCTTCTACAAAGAAAAATCTTTTTTTCAAATTAATTAAACTTCTCTGCAATTTTTTTTCAATAACGAACTTGAAGGTATTTAATTTTAAATAATATATTCCTTTTTTCTAGATTTTAAACTTCTTTTTTGACATTTTAAATAATTAATTATTTTACAACAAAGGAAATATTAGATAGATTAATCTCTTTTTTCTAGGGAGAAAAAAGTCTTTTTTTCGTACTCCGTACTGTGTTCAGGGTGGTTAGGTTGGCGGATAAATGAAAAAGAAGCGAATTCAGTTAAGATTTGTAATTGTTAATTAAAAACTAATTTAGTAGTTAATTTTTTCATACAAATTTAAAGAACTAAAACAGTCGTTCTGGATTTAACAAAAAAAAAAATTAAAAGGGTTTTAACATATTTAGTAGAATTCTATAATTAGTAGTAGTAAATTTGATATATCGAATTTGTTTACAAAGTATATGTTTGTAGAATTTTAGTCTGCATTGTATCTTAATTTATGCTATTTCTAATATTTGCTACGTAATTCACTTTATTTTTAACCTGCTGTGCTTTTTCGTTGGGTTAATGCAGATAAAACGACGCCATTTTGTAATTTTTGAAGGTATTTAAGTCCTGATTTATGCTAATTTTAAAACTTTATTACCAAAACGCTTACCAAATACTAATGTGATTAGTCTATCCGAACCTGAGATATAAATTTTTATATAAAAATAACAAATATTGGACACCGGGAGAACAAATGAGAAATTACTATTTTTCCTAAGAATATTTTTTGTTTAGTTTTACATATAGAATCCGAAAATGTATAGTCAGTCCGCCACTTTAGAAACACTCTGTACACACACACACACACACACACACACACACACACACACACACACACACACACACACACACATATATATATATATATATATATATATATATATAGTTTTTTTTTTATATGAATTAGATAAGATAGAATGGTCGAAATGTTTTACAACTTAATTTGAAACATGCACTTTATTCTTTCATGACGTTTATTTTGTTAAAAGTTTAAGAAAATTGGTGTTAAAAAGTTTGCTATGATGAAAGGTCATCCTCTTAAAACTGCACCACTATCAAGCTTTCAACGTAACAACCGGTAATCCGTAAAGTTTTACAAGTTAATACTACGTAATTATGTTGTTACCAGAAACTCTTAACTTAATCATGTTTAAGTTTTTTACCCTTTTTTCTGCAGTTAACAAGATTATTCGTTGTCTAGATGAAAATAAAATTCAAATGCTTTAATTTAATGTAGTAACTTATTGTATTTTCATACTATTATTTTTAACTTTAATTGTTGAATTAATTATTCAATTTAATTACGTTTATTAACCGTTTAAAAAAGTCAGTTCCGTATTTTATTTATTATATTATTATTTATTTATTTTATTTTTATTTTTAAAAGTACTACAAATTAAACATTGAAAATATATTGGGGTAATAAAAGTTAAAAAAAAAAATAATAATAATTATTAATAACGTTGTTCATTTTTAGGCAAAGGTGATAATTTTAGAAAATTCTAAATTCTCAATTATATATGTTTTAAATTCAGATAAATTTCATGTTCGTTATGTATTTCCCATTGTGTTAGTGAAGTTGGTAGAAAGATCCATTCTTTTTTCTTTTTTTTAACAGACTTAAAAAAATGCGGGGATTCAGATTTGACCCATTTTAGTCTTTGTTTTCAACCCTATTATTTTTTTAATGTTTGTTTAAGTTTTAATATTCACCTAATGGATTGATTTCAACGAATTTTTTTTGTATAATTTTATAAAGAGCTCACCGGGTTGTCTAGTATTTAACTCGTCAACGTAAATCAGTCGTTTAACAGCAGATCTTCGAAGTCGAAAGTTCTGGGATTTAAATCCAAGTAAAGTTTATTGCTTTTGTACGGATTTAAATAATACAGTGGATCTGTAATACAGTGGATCAGTGAGTCTGTACAAGACTAGCCCTCATTTACATGTCAATCATATCATCATCTCATTGGGCCGTGGAGATTTCTCATTGTTCACTAGTTGAACAGATTGCAACGTATAAATTAAGAAAAAAAATTCTTGCAATAAAAGTTACTTAGGTGGTTAATTATAAGTGTATTTTTTAATAGGTTAAGTATAAGATTTTTTTGCTGAACCTTGTCTGCATAAACGATTTGAAATATTTTTCTTTTTACCACCTGTCGAAGAAACGTACGTTATTACTTTTAGTTCTATGCGAGATTTGGAGTGAAATTGAAGTTTCTTTCCGTTTTCAGGTATGAGGAGTACAAAAAAACCATTCTCTTAAAATGTAATTTCGTTTGCATGCCTACGTATGAAATTTGTGGCTCAAAAATCTCCCAAACTATTTGATTAGTTTCATTGAAATTTATATATAATGTAATAGTGTATCTGAAGTTGTGTCTGTGACAATTTGATTAAGGTTGGTGGAATCATTCTTAAGTTATTGTCAATCTAATGTCGACAACAAACACCGAGTTTATCTCGACTGTGTTGTGGTGTATTTTTCATACGCGTTTATGCAGTGAGTGGATTGAGACATACGCTCATGGGTATGGTCTACTCGTTAATCGAACGTATGTAATGTATTGTACTCTAAAAATCATTGCGTTTCTGATTGCGAAATAGTGAGCGTTGGAAGTAATAAATCGGTCTTTTCATGCAGAACTGCACAAGAGTTTTTTTATCTTCATTATTTTTCATGAGAAAAATTTATCTTCATTATTTTTCATGAGAAAAATTTATCTTCATTATTTTTCATGAAAAAAAGTATTTTAATAATGTGCTAGAGAGCCTACTCGAGCTGGATAGCAGTTTTTTACTTCATTCCTTATTTTACAAATGTTCTTACCTTACGTTTTGTTTAATAAAAGGATGTTCATAAGAGCAGCAGTTCTTGTTAGATGAATCCATATTTTAAATAAAAAATCTGAAGAATTATTAAAATTTGCTAAAAAAAATTTATTTTTTTCAACAAATAACAAAAACACAGCAAAACCTAATAAAAAAAAGGTTTTTTTAACTTTTTCAATTCGGCATTAAAAAAACAATTAGTATTTTTACTTTTTATTACAGTGTTTTTGAACTGGGGTTTACGAATATATTTTTTTATGTAAATTGAAGTATTTCTCTTCTACAATTAAACCGATTTTTTACCAATTACTATTTTTCCATTTTGTAAAAGAGTACTTGCGGTTCCTGTTAGTCGCTAAGTTTTTATTTCCTTGTACGAAGTAAAAGAAATATTGTGATCGCAAAAAAATTCAGTTTTCAGATCTCAACAAAAATATCCATTTTGAACATCCCTAAATCCATTTTGACTAGTTTCGGCTTGCCGTCTGTACGTATGTATGTACGTACTAGCATAACTCAAAAACGATTAGCCGTAAGATGTTGAAATTTTGGGTTTAGGACTATTATAACATCTAGTTGTGCACCTCCCCTTTTGATTGCAATCGACTGAACCAAAAATGTCCAAAAAAGTTTGGATTTTGGACTATTTTTAACTGCAGTATTAAGCCCTCATTGATAGCTTTTAACGATATATCATAAGTGGTACTAATTTTCACTGGTTTAGAGTTATAGCCAAATTAAATTTTAATTAATGATATATTTCGATCTTACAAGGGGAACGCTCATCGGTTCAAATCCGACTTCATCCTTTTTTTTTCATTTAAATATATTAATTTATTAATAATTATTAACCTCTGATTGTAAAAAAATGTTTACAATAAATATTAATTCAATAATAACAATAAAAAAAAATTATGAATAAATATTAGATGCTATTAGTTAAATAAAATTTTATGTATTTTTCATTTAAAAAAAAAAATGGTATATGTAAGGCGTACACAGGAAGTTATGTGGTGTCCACATCAATTTTTTTTACAAAAATTCAAAATAATTTGAGTGGAAAGGGTGAAATAAAAAGGTAATACTTATTCTTGCATTTCAGCGAAGCTTTTCTCGGCACGGTAATAGTTATATCATTTCTCTGCTTTCTTGTTCTTACATTTATCATGATTTCTCTTTTCTTATATTTCTTACAAACGTCTTGTTTTTCATAGTTTTTTTCATTGTTTAAACAGACTCTATCATAAATTTATTAATATTTTTTTTTAAATAAAAATTATACGAAAAAATAAAATTAACTTTAATAAAATAATAAAGCATACTTCAAAATAAGCTGACAAAAAAGTTGTTATACTTCCCTGGCATTGGTTATTTATTGTTAAACAGTGGAAAAATAATTATATGAAAAAAGTTTAAAAAATATAAAAAATCTATATATTTTTTACTTTTTTCTACTCCAGGATCACTTTTCAAAATTGCGTTTCATTTACCAAGATTTTACGTTATTTGATTACGTTAACTATGTTAATAGAAAGAAAAAAAATTCCACTGATAAATGTATTGTTATTAAAAAGTTACCTAAGATTTTTATTTTTTTGTGGTTGGGGTGAATTATGATGAGATTTTATGGTAATATTATTATTAAAAAATTAAACAAACCAAAAAAAGTTGAAAAAAATTCCAAATATTGATATTTATAAACTTTGATCGGCGCCAAAGTATTTTTTATTTTTTTTTTGGGGGGGTAATTTTCACTACTATTAAGCTATCAGTGCCGGCCTTTGTGGCGCGAGTGGTAGCGTCTCGGCCTTTCATCCGGAGGTCCCAGCTTCAAATCCCGGTCAGGTATGGCATTTTCACACCTACAATGTCATCCATCTCATCTTCTGAAGCAATACGGTTAAACAAACAAAAAACCTAGAGAGATATAAAAAAAAATCGGTTAAAAAATGTAGTAAATAAAAAGATAGCTTTTTCGATTTTTGGAAAAGGGGAGAATGTTGGGACAATTTTTTTTTTAAATGTTAAGTTAAGCATATACGAATGTACTGAACTTAATGTTAAGTGGGGTTATGTTTGTAAAACTTTGAAAATATTAACCCAGAGAAACTATCTACTTCTCCTTTGGAGATATTGACCTCAAACTTTTACCAACAATTTGTCCCATATACACAAGTCGCTGTACCACATTTTATCAAAATCGGTTTATCCAGTCAAAAGTTATTAAGGTTTAAATAAGTGAACACAAGTAAGTACGTACATTACCCCCACTGTTTTTTTTTTGAGATCCCTGAGTCATAAAACGGGGGAAAATGCAAATAAAAAGCTTTATCCCATTTTTTTTCTGATTATTATATTTTCCTTCTTAAATCTAGAGCTATGATGAGCTAGGAAAGTAACTGTACTGGTTTTTTTTTTGTTTTCATTAAATTACGACTCTTTGTTGTCTGTACTAGATTAAATCCTATTAATAATTGTTATAATGACTCCTTCTTCTAAACTCAAAATTTAAAGAAAAGTTGAAAAAAAGTATTTTTTTTTTTTTAGAGCCGTTTTATTTTAAAATCATGTTTTGCTTTAGAAAAAAAAAACTAGAACTTTTCTAAAATGTGAAACTGGCCGTAATTTAGAACACTTTTTTAATTAAAACTTTTCCTATTACACTTGAATATATTATAAATTATCATCTGATAATTAACTATTTACTAATCATACTAGGTGTTACTTAACTTTGCTGTTCAATTAATGTGGTTTATCCGTGTTAATACACAGTGAATACATAATGTTTAGCTGTGAATAACAAATGACATTTGGTTGCTAAGCAACTATTGAACCTTTTATACGTCGTTATTAAACTGCGTTATTAATAATTTTGGGGTTTTTTTTTTAATATGTTATCTTCTATTTTTATTATTTATTTTCAGTTTAGATTCTCTAATTATATTGATAAGAAGATCAAAAAATATTTTCTAAGATTTCTACTTAAGACTTATTTAAAATTAATTATAATTTCAGTAATAATAAAAATGAATCACTTAAATTGATAATTAAGCCGTTTTTTGGGCCAGTCATTTGACTGGTTTGATGCAGCTCTCCAAGATTCCCTATCTAGTGCTAGTCGTTTCATTTCGGTATACCCCCTACAACCTACATCCCTAACAATTTGTTTTACATTTCCAAACGTGGCCTGCCTACACAATTTTTTCCTTCTACTTGTCCTTCCAATATTAAAGCAACTATTTCAGGATGCCTTAATATGTGGCCTATAAGTCTGTCTCTTCTTTTAACTATATTTTTCCAAATGTTTCTTCCTTCATCTATTTGCCGCAAACCTCTTTATTTGTCACTTTATCCACCCATCTGATCTTTAACATTCTCCTATAGCACCATATTTCAAAAGCTTCTAATCTTTTCCTCTCAGATACTCCGATTATCCAAGTTTCACTTCCATATAAAGCGACACTCCAAACATATACTTTCAAAACTCTTTGTCTGACATTTAAATTAAGCCTAACAAAATTATTTATAAACCAATTATTATTAATTATAAAAATTCAAATTTGTAGTAAAACCCTGTTAGATAAAATACTAATATAATGTGGGATTTTCTTTTAATTCTAATATTGAATAAGATTACATAAAAATATACAGAATGTATCATGAACTACTCCCGAGATTTTTATAACCTATTCTACTCGTTAAAAGAATGGAATAAGTTCACATAAACATATGTTCTAAAATGCTTCGTTTGCGAATTAACGACTAGTGGAAGTTTTCGTTCAGATTTGAGCTCCCCCGATGAAATATGATCGTACCGAAAATTTAGTTAACAAGCAGAATTGGCGATTTATTATGGTTTTTGACCAGAAAAATGGAATAATATAGATCCAAGAACCGTATCATCAGTAGCGTTTGTGAAATCTGTCGTGAAAGATAAAAAACCCTGTTTTTTATTTTATATTTTAACTTTGTTAAATGGATAATTAACACATAGAACTTGTAGGAAATTTAATTTTGAACAAAATGGTGTAAGAACAGAATGATTTAAACACAATGATCTCTATATAACTGGGTAAAAGATCCATACGGCGTAAAATACAATTAACTGTTCAATATTGAAGCGCACTCCAACGCCGCAGAATGAGCGGCTGGGAACTAAATAAAACCATTGAACGCTTGCGCGACTATAATCATTGTGGTAGGGATGTTTATTTTACTCAAGTCAGATAACCAACAGAGATTCACTGGGTTGGACTACTGGTGAACGCGTCTTCCAATATCAGCTGATTTGGTAATCAAGAGTTCCAGCATTCAAGTCCTAGTAAAGGCAGTTACTTTTATACGGATTTGAATACTAGATCGTGGATACCGGTGTTCTTTGGTGGTTGGATTTCAATTAACCACACATCTCGGTAATGGTTGAACTGAGACTGTAGAAAACTACACTTCATACTTATCATTTTCTGAAGTAATACCTGAACGGTGATTCGCGGAGGCTAAACAGAAAAAAGAAAGAAAACATAACCAAAAGAACGGTCATTTTCGCAACACAAGCAAAAATTTACGGACAGTTGTAGGAAATTTATATAGAGTTCAGAAATATAGTTATATAAAGATCAGTGTTAAAAATACAAAATCAAACATCGGTTTCAAACGTGGTTTCATCCCTACTCTTACACTTATCTCTGCGCATGCGTTGTTTCATTTTATTTAGTTCTGCCATTCATTTAATGGCGCTAGTTTATGCTACAAATTTTATCAATTTCAATACATGCGATCATCCCCTACGCAGTTATTCAGTGAACAGTGGTTAAACACTAATACAGTATTGCGTATTTTTGATCAGCTGTTGTTATTTTATTGTCAACTGTAAAATAATTATATTTCAAATTTCTTGTATTCTGTGATTAATTGTAAAATTATTAATTAATTTTTATTTTACATTTTTTGTGTAATTTCCAGTTTTTTTTTTTTAATTTTTAACAGTATATTTTGTTTTTACAATTTTTTCTCATCACTCAAAACGAGTTTTATTCTCGTTTACATTAAATAAGTAGTCACAAATGTATTAATGCACTGTTTCAAAATAAAATTCTTTTTTTCTAACATTTCTTGGTTCTATTAAACTTATCTTATACCATTTTGTTCAGATTTAAATTCTCTTCAAGTGTTACGTATTTAATACCCATTAAACAAAGCTATTGTACGTCAAACATAAGGAACAAGGTTTTGTATCCCAATTTATTTGTTTTCACCTCAGATTTATCAAAAACAACTACAGATACGGTTTTGCGATCTATTTTATTCGATTTTCAGGTCAAAAATCATAAGAAACCACTAAAACTTATAGAAATTGTTTATGACGTTTATTAAAGGATAGAATTATTCCTTAATTAACGTCCTAAAAAGTTTCAATACAACCTCATTTCACCGGGGTAGCTGAAATCCGAGCGAATTCTTTTACTAGCCATAGCTCGTAACGAAGCATTTTAGGACATATGTTTATCTGAAGTTTTTCCATTATTTTCACGAGTGTAAAAGGTTATGAAAGTGACACTTTTTTGACTTTTGTTTTAATAAATTTTTATTTTATGATTTATATTATTATAAATCATTTAACTTATAAGTTTTATTATTTTAGAGTTGTTTTCCTCTTTTATTAATAAAAATTCCGGGCAATGATAACGCACAGGCGTTTTTCGCCTACAAACAAAAAAAAATAAAAATAAAAAAAAAATTTATGAAAGTCACGGGTGAACTTCATGATACAATCTATATATATATGTATCACACAATGTTGCATTCGAATACGCGCGTTTTTATATACCTAAGATGTCACACCTGTGACAGGTAAAAACATGCTTTTTTTGAAAAACAACGCTTCTGTTGGACGTAAAAGCAACACACGATATACTAAATATTTTACGATTCAATTTCAATGTTTCCGATATGTGTGTCCTCTATAGACTAAAAAACTAGTGGACCGATTTACGCGCGGGTAAAAAGGGAAAAATTGAAATAGGTATAAGGTGAAAATGGGAAAAAGAAAAAAAGGGGAAAACGGTAAAAGGAAATGTAAAGGGGAAAGGGCAAAAAGAAAAAGGTAATGGGGGATAGAGGGAAGATGAAGGAGAAAAGGAAATAAGGGAAAGATAAAAGGTGGAATGTAAAGGGAAGGGGTGGAAAAGGGAAAACAGGGGAAGGGGAATGGGAAAAGGAAAAAGGGTAAAATAGGAAAAAGGAAAAGTGAAAAGGAAAGATGGAAAGGAAAAACGGGAACGGAGAAAGGGTAAAAGGGAAAGATTAAATTTTGTGAAGCTCCGTAATGTTCATTTTGTTAATATTTTATCAAACTTTCAATTATTTTCATTTAATCTATACATATATACTCAAATCTAGCAATAGCATTGCCGGGTCTGCTAGTATATATATATATATATATATATATTGCTGAATTTAAAATCAAGTGGCATAAGAAATATGCTACATTAGTTGTAGGTATTTCGATATATATTAAAAACTATAAATTTTTAAATCTTTTTTCAAAATTTTCGTTTTTTAAATTTATATAATGAACCGATTTCTATAAAATTGAAAATTATAATATCAAAAAAAAGTGAATTTTTTGTATCGATGGGTTTGTTGGTATCGATTTATATGTTTACTAATCTATTTAAGGTATTTCACTTGAACGACGTAACCTATTTAATAGAAAATTAAATAATGAACTTGTTAATTGCACATAAAATTTATATTATTGAAACGTAACATCACTTTTTTTTTACTTGAAAAGTTTACAGTTAGACCCACCCTTCTTGATAAAATAATAAAAAAATAGGGTTTTTAATTTTTGGCACATTAAAATGTTATTTATGATAAAATTGACCTAAAAAAAAATATTGGAACTGAATTTTCCTATTTGTAAAATTTAGATGCATTTCAGGAGAATTTATGTTACATTATTATTACATTTTTGTAGAAAAGTTTACGCTACTTTCGTTTACATAATTTTGAATTTCAAACAGGTTTATTTATCTCATATTGTGGGAATTTTTTTTAGTGGTTTGCGTGCAATGGATAAGATTTATTTACATGCGTGCTGTAAAAGAATTTAGTCGAGGAAACATCAAATAAATAAAATTTTGAACAATTTTATATGAACATTTTCTTTTTTAATTTTGAGGGAGAATTTCCTTTCTACTAACAAATACAGTCTGATATCTGTAGGAACATATTGTATTTTAACCGGTGTGTACATTTATGTAGTATTCATTTTTATTCTTTTGTCTATCCCGAAAAACGAAATATTTTTCCTGTGTTACAGCGAATCATTTTTTTTTTTTTTCACTTTACTAAAATAGATGACTCGAAGGTACTTTGTTAATTATATTTATTAAGCGAAAAATAATTTTGGAAAATTTACGTCCTTATGTTCTCAGCAATTTCAATATACAAGCGTCTGTTTCTATCGGGCTCCTAACCGCTAAAGAAGCTTACAATCAATCTACCTACGTGGAGCATCTGATCGATTACGACTGTACGTGCTTTGTGAAACTTCGGTTAAAAGCAGTGTGGCGGAGTGAATGATTGGCCTTTGTCGACGATTAACTGCGACACATTAACTAGTAGTTCTGTGGACAGTAAACCTTCCTCATTTACAAATGAATTTAACTAATTTAGCTCTACATACAATTAATCAATAAAATGATAATTATAATAAAATACAAAATTCTTAGTAGATTTTGGATGATTTAGCTAATGCCAAAAATAGTTTATTCAAGGACAACAAATAACACAGGCTTATGATTGTAGAGAAAGAGCTTTTAATAAATCACCGTGATTATTTTGGACAATACATATGTAAATATAATTTTTAAATATGAAATAGGGAAGGAAAATGATGAAAAATAAGTTTAACAAAGTAAGATGGAGTATTTAACAATACCGTGTGTTTCGAAATGAATATCGAAAATTCGAAATGAATATTAAAGTTATGTGATTTTTCCTAAATTTTAATTGTTCAGAGTGTACATCCCAACCCCGTAGTGAAAGATACCCTTGTGGCGATTCCTGTCGCCACATCACCCTTCCGAGCCCTGATGGGCTTTACCGGAGGTCGTCTTCAGACCCTGTAACATCCAATTACATCTCACAGTCATCAGTCAAGCCTCAGTAGAGGTACCACCGATCCGAATGCCTCGGCAGACATTTATATCAATAAAAATTATTATCTCAGCTTACGCCTTCATTTTAGGCTTCTTTCATTCATCTTCACTCTTCTTTTCCTACAATATCACCCACTGAATTAGTTAACCGAATCCGCGGAAGCGCGAACAACGCGCCTAGTACAATTTTAATACCAGTGTGTACACAATTATAAATAGAAGAGTTCATCCCATACTTTAATCAACAAGTATGGAGTAATTGATGCGACAGCTGCTTCGCTCAGTATGGGATCTCGCTTCGCTCAGAAAAATATACTACATTTTCATGTAAATCATCAGAGCTAGAAATTGTTATATTTTACAATCTACAGTTTGGGTTACGTCAGATTAGTCTATGAGATTTTCATTACTTTTGATGATTCGTTTACATATGTCACTTAACTACCATGTAAAACTTTTCATGAAATTCACCTTGAGATGATTATATGTTAATCGGTAAAAATTGTTTTTCTGCTTTCATTTTCTTGTTTTTATCTAAATGCAGATTTATTTATTTACTTATTTTTTTTTTTTTTACTTTTCTTGTGAAGGGCTTTATTTCATATGGATGGTGGTTTTTTGTTAAGCTACATATATTTTAAATTATATAAACTTAAATAAGATCTTAAAATAATCATTAAAAATAAAATAATAATGTTTTAATTCTTTAAGTTTTAATAAGCCGATGCTAAATTAAAAATTTGTAAAAGATTGTTGTCAGATTAATTTTTTTTTAATATCGATTTTGATATTTTTATCAGAGAAAAAACATTAGCCAATAACAATTATACTCCCTGACACTGAAATAATTTATAAACTTAGCTCCTATTCTTCTGCGTTCTTTTGCGAGTCCTACGCAATTTACTCCACCTTGAGAGTTATTGAGACCCGTAGCGACGGCAGCTTCCTGGTATTACCGCCTCTATGAGTGTACTTGAGAACTTGAGCTGCAAACGATCTGAATCCATCATCCAAATAATTTATGATACCCTCTCAAGAATAAATAAAACTGTGGTACTGGTACGGGTTCCTGTCCACTGTGGTATCCTCTGTAACGAACGGGCTGATGAGGCTGCCAAGAGAGCAGCAGTAAATGGCCTCCGAGTAGATTTAACATGTAAGAGCGACTTCATGAAAACAGTCCGTGTTAAACTGTTTGTAAGTGGAATAATTTCTGACCGTTAAGTTCTTCCGCGGCCTTACACAGCATCCAGGAGAAAATTTTCGAAAAAACTTTTATCTCAAGCAACAGAAGAGAACCAAGTCATCCTAACTCGGCTGAGAATTGGGGCTTACCCACTTATTTGGCTATCCTTAGCAGAACTTTGAGGCGTACAATTTAAAATGGTCCGTTCACCGTCTGCTCATAGATTGCCCAGTCTTCGGATCTATTCGAAAAAAATTTAAACCTGGGTTCAGATGTGAAGTGTTTACTAAACCGGAAGGAAAACACAAAAAGATTATTACGGTTTCTCTCTGATAGTGGGATAAAGAACGTAATTTATCAGTTTTGCTTAGCTTGTGTTTATTGTTTTTTGGTGTTTATTATTTACGATCATGTAGTTACATTTAAGTCTCTAATGACTATAATTGTTGATGTAACTATGAATAATAATATAAATTTTAATTGAAAATACTAACGAATTTTTTGAATTCAGTAAAATGTAGGTTTTTACAATTTTATTAACTCAGCAAAAATTTATTTTTGTGGTCTATCAGTAATTTGCTTTACTACAAGGGTCATTCGGAAAGATCTTGGCGTGACAAAAAGCACAAGATTTTTCAGAATGTTTTAGTGTTATCTTACAATAAATATGGTTATCTTGCAATTAATATATGTTTTGTTAAAGTCTTAATCAAATACTAAAGCCTTTACCAAAAGTATAATCCCCTCTTCACCAAATAGATCGATTCCAACTTGTTTTTGTTGTCATTATTATATTTTATTGAATTATTGAAACATAGGTGATATATAACCTTTAATATTTTTACGTGAAAATTAACAGGATATTTGTTTAAATTTTAAATAAAAATAAAAAATAATAAAATAGGCTCATAGATGTACACATTTCATAGTGACCTATACGCTATTGGTACCTAATTTTGCTGTCCGATTTTCGTTTTTTTCCCATTTTCGTTTCTTTCAGTTTGATTTTTATTCATAAAAACTGATTTCCATGCCGCCTAATTGAGATTAAATAAAAAAAATCTGATGTGAACATCACATGACACTTCCGTGTACGCCTATTAAATACATATACACATTTTTTGCTGCACTTTATTTAAAATTATTTAATTTGGAATTGAGATACAATCCTAAAATTCTTTAATAAAGTGGACAGTTACACAACTGCGTTGTGGTGGAGACCACATTGCATCAAATTTTTTTGTGGGTTCGTATCAGCATTTTATATTATTAGTTTATATATTAATTTTTTTCTCGTCGCTGAAGTCGTTACGTGCTGTGAGAACGTGTCGGATTCGTAACCATGGACCCGTTGGATCGAATTCGACTTCATATACATATATATTTTTTTAACTTCTTTTTTTTAATTTAAATATATTGATTTATTAATAATTACTAACCTTGTAAAATTTTTGAATTAAAATGAAAAGAACATAAAAATTTTATTTCACTAACAACTTTTGATTTTTTAATTTTTTTTTTTTCTATTGTTATTGACTTTTATTTATGTAACTTTTTTTTACAATTTGTTAGTGATATGTATTAGAGTGTCTTGGTGGGGAGTATTTTACGTTCCGCGCGGCTAGTAACTAGTGCGGGCGAGACGGCCGTACTAGAAGATGCATTAAACGTTCGGTGATATACTGTTATAAAAACTATCTGTTTAAAACTGTCCGTCTAACTATTACTAAAACTATAATACCTTAAACGTATTTCTCTTTTTTTTTTAATTATCGCATCTTACGATTCATGATTAATATTGTTAAACTCATTAAACATTCTATGTATCATATATTAAATTTAAACGTGTTAAGTTTTGAAGAATCTTTATAATAAATTTTAAACTTATTAAACGATATTTGAACGTAAGTGGAAACTTATTTTCACCTGTTAATTCAACAAACACAATCAGAGGATAATAAATTATTAATAAACCAATATATTTAATAAAGAAAAAAAAAATAATATAAAAATATATATATATATATATATATATATATATATATATATATATATGAAGTCCGATTCGAACCGATGTGCCTTCCCCTTGTAAGATACAAATATTTCATATATTAAAATTTATTTTACTATAATAGAACCAGTGAAGTGAATATAAGTATCACGTATGATATATCGTTGAAAAGCTCTCAGTGAGAGCTTATTACTGCAATTAAGAAAAATTCCAAAATCCAATTTTTTTGGATTTTGGGCATTTTTGACACTTTTGGTCCAGTAGATTGCAATCAAATGGGGAGGTGCACAATTAGATGTTACAACAGCTCTAAATCCAAAATTTCAACATTCTACGGCTAATCGTTTTTGAGTTATGCGAGATCCGTACGTATGTACGTACAGACGTCACGCCGAAACTAGTCAAAATGGATTCAGGGGTGGTCGAAATGATTATTTCCGTTGAAATTGGACAAATTCGTACAAGGAAGTAATAAAAAGTTTAAAATAAGTTTTTTTTTATAATTCCTACTTCTAATTCTGTGTTAATAAGTCAAAAAAATATTAATTTTGCTGTTTCAGTTCTTTTTAAAATTTCCTTTTTTTTAATTTCAAAAATCTTCAAATTAAAGAGTATTATTACGTTTACGGTGGGATATTTTTTTCTCCACCTTATGAAAACGTTAAATTAACTATTTCTTATACGTTTTGGTTCTTTCCTTTTTTCTCCAGTATGTTTTCATTCTTCCGGATTTGGTTTCCTATTGCTGTTTTGGTATTTGTCAACATTTTGATTTCGGTCTCTCCGGGAATCTTAAATTTCATGTTTTAATATTTTCATAGTCTGTTTCTGTTTTTAATGCTTCTGTTATGCTTAATACTATAAGATATTCTTAATACAGTTCGAATTATTTGTTCTTTGTTTTTCTTGAATTAGGAATTCAACGATTTATTTATTTTGTGAATCTGTTATTATTCATTCTATAGGTAAATCTTTTTCTCATGGAGTTTTTTTATTATTATTTTTTTAATTTACTTTATTCTAAAATTTAAGGGGCATAAAATAAGAATTAATTTATTTATTATCCTAATGATTTTATTTCTACTTCCGAGAAATATAATTATAATAAAAATAATAATAGTAATTCTAATAATAATAGTAATATATTTATACACACATACAGTATGTATCTTGCAGATATTTTCCATAATTAATCCCACTAATTGGTTACAGGATATTTGAAATTCAGAGGTTTATACCATATTGGAAGAGTACAGTCTGTTTTTATGTAAATTTACAATATCCTACTAAAAGTAGATTTAGCTGGTTGACCTGTAATTGAAAATACCTTCCGGTAACTCTGATTAATCAAAACCTCAAATTATTCTATTTCTGATTTATATGTTTTAGTTCTGATAAATCGGTCCAATCATATATTGGTAGTTAATATATTCTTCTATTAAGTTTTTAATTATCAATTTTGACTACTTATTCAATTTACTTAGATTTACGTGTTATAAAAGCAATTTTTTATCAGAATTTCCTATTGCGTACTATGAAATTATAAAACGAGAACAGAATCACTAAAAACGTTGATATTAGCTGAACTTATACATTTTTAAGCGAAACCGTCATTACATGTTTAGTTGAGAGTTTTAAATTTTAAAGATCGATCAGTCATTAAAATGACAGTAATAATAATAATAATAATAATTATTATTAGTATTATTATTATTACATCTGCAATAAAATTAATCCAATCCAATTATTTAACCATCCAATCAAAATAAATTTCTAGGGAATTATATGAACAGGTAGAAAGAGCATCAGAACAGTATAAACCCTAATATGTTGCACTGATAAAATATATACGAGTATACATACATCTAATATATATATATATATATATATATATATGTCGCAGGGAAATGATGAAAACAGAGATTTGATCAGATCCCTAAGGTACATGATCAATTCACGGAAGATGTTAAAACTACAACTCTGTGGGTTAATTCCCTAAGAAAGTAAGTTATTTTGAACAAGCGGCATGATAAAAAACTTCGTTAATCAGACGAGGTTAGCGAGCGAAACAAGCGTACTTTATGTTTGAATTAGATTATGCTAACTTCGTCTAATTAACGTTAAATATTCAACTTATATTATATTTTAACTATTTAGTTGGCCAGTAATATCCTGACTTATATAATTTTAACATCTTCCGTGAATTGATCATCTACCTCTGGGATTTGATCAAATCTCCGTTTTAATCATCCCCCTGCGATATATATATATATATATATAATATAAAGAATTAATCGATGGGGAAAATATTATTTATGCAGAAACTTCGGCTCCTTGGAATTCCGATGTGCCAAACATTGTAGCGGTAAATTTTAAAAAAATTAAAGACAGTGGCTGTAAACAAGGTAAAATAAAATTTCATCGTCTTGTAAAATATATTTATTATTTTGTAAATTTATTGTATATTGAGTCGAGAAAAACTGCGAAATAATCTGTTTTATTGTGAAATATTTTGGTGGTTGGAATTCCATCCACCAAATGATTCGGTTTCTTCCTAGTTAAAAACCGCAGAATCAGTAATTTATTTAAATTGAAATATATAGACATGAACAAGAAAAAAGGTCGTGGTATTATTGGTTCTTTGGTGAAGAAAGCTGTAGATTTATTACCAGTTGAAGCACAACTAGTATTTTAAAATGTAATGAAAAAAATTTATTCTCACAATATTTTTGTATTTGATGATGAAATAAAATGAAAATGTGTTTTAACCACTCGTTTAACAGTTTTGATTACTTTTAAATTTATTTTAAAATCGGGAATCATTACTTTCAGCAAAAGCAGATGATGGGTGATGGAGGTGTTAGATTGTTTATTTTGTTTATTTTTTAAATGGTTAATGACACTATGATCGTGTAAATTTTATTATGATCTTTGGTCATCACTACTTTCAGCGAAATCTAGAGTTTAAACAATTGTATTATAAATTGACAGATTCGCCATATACGTTTTCAGACTATAAAAACAAATATCCCTTGTACGTGATTGATTGTTCGCGACAGTATGAATCAATAAAAATGGGTGTTATTGATTTGAAAATTAATATTGAAGTTGAAGAGAATTTTAAACCAAATACAATCTGATATTGTTTATTAATAAATGAAAATGTATTAGCTTACTCGCTGTTAACCGGCAAAGTAATTAAACAACCTTCATAAGTAGAAATTTTAATTATTTTTTATTTGCTTTCGCTGAAAGTAATGATATCCGATTTTAAAATTAATCTAAAAGTGATTAAAACTGTTAAGCGAGTGGTAAAAAACACATTTTCATTTTATTTCATCATCAATTTCAAAAAAATGTTGTGAAAAGGGCGTATCTCGAGAACGGCTGAACTTAGACGAATGAAACTAGTGGCAATCGATTCAAAAAAATTGGCATTTGCCCTTTGGTTAACCCTTTCAAAATCGTGTTAGAATTGGCCTAGGACGCACTGTTTTCGAGTTATACTAGATCAATCTTCTTTAATATATTTGAATAAGTTACTCAATTTCTGGATCAATATTTTAATGGGTCGATCCCGCTTTTGCTGAAAGTAATGATGTCCTATTTTATAATTAATTGATTAATTAAAGTGATTAAAACTGTTAACCGACTGGTAAAAAACAGATTTTCATTTTAATTAAGCACCAATTTCAAAAAATGTTGTGAAAAGGGTGTATCTTGATAACGGGTGGACTTGGGCGGATGAAATTACCGCCCATCGAGTCAAAAAATTGCAAAATACCCTTCGGTTTTGAACTTTCTAAATCGCGTTAGAATTGGGCTAGGACGCACGGTTTTCGAGTTACGCCCTATTTTAAAAAATTTTTAATTTTTTTGATATTTGTAGTAAATAGTCGCTTTGTTTGAATTCAACTGGAAAGTGGCGGTCGATCTCGTGAAAAGAGGCCTGAGGTTCTCGACCAATCAGCGCATGTGAAAAAGATGTTTATATTCAGCTGTAATTGCCCCCCACCACTTTACAGCTGAATGTAAAAAAATCATACTAGCAAAGATATAAAAAATGTAATTTAATAGAACGTAATAATATTAAAATGCCTATCTTACAAAACAAAATTTATAAAAAAAAAATACAAATAATACACGTGTAATGACACGCTTATAATAAATTATAATATGAAAACAAGTTTAAATTTAATATTATATTTTATTATCATATAATTAGAATAGGACAGAGTAGCATACACTTTAATATCAACACATCACTTTATATTTAAATGATCTGGAAATATTAATGTGGTATTTAATAATTAAAGGTCCGATGTTTATTCATATAAACGAGGTCATGATTTTAAATGGACTTTTATTCAAAATCGGTAAAAAGCTTTAATAATTAAAGAAAAGTTAATCATTTTATTTTTATGTAAAACATCTCTTTTTCAAACCGAATGAATTATCCGCTATTAAAGGGTTGTAAATGGGTAAAATCTCGACGTTACAAAATAGTTTATTTCATTATATTTTTGGACTATCTAATTAGGTAGATTTCATAAGAAAGCTATTGTAATGGGCACCGTAATTCGACTTCTGGAAAATTTCAACATATCTTTGCGTTTCACATCCCCCAGACCCCAAAACTACCGTCAGTGCAACGGTTTATATATATATATTTTTTTTTATTTATTTTTTTTTCACTTTCTTGTGAACCCGATAACTGCCGTAACTTTGCGCCAATCACTTTCAAATTGTTCCTTAAAAATTACTCGTCGAAAATCTCGGTTAAGTTCGTTAACGGTGAAAATCGGACCATGGAAACGGAGGGTTTTTTCGAAAAAAAACAAAATATCGCTATAACTTTCTTATTAAGTAAAATAATGAATTCGTTTAAAGTTCTTTCTGATTTTGTGATAAGAGCGTAAAACTTACGTAAGTAAAGTTTTTTTATATCACCAAGCATTGGCCCAGTGGATGGAAAAAGTTGGGTTTTGAAGACAAAAAAAAAACATCTTCCTTAATAGGTAAAGTATTGAATCGGTTTAAAGTGGTCGTTAGTCCTCTAAACATTACATAAAACGTTTTTCTGAAACAAGTTTATATATGACCAACCCTTACGGTAAGAGATGAAGAAAACAAAAAAAAAACTGTACAAATAAAATATCGCTATAAGTTACTTATTAAATAAAATATCGAATTTGTTTATAGTTCCTACTATTCTTTGGATAAGGACATAAAACTTATGTAAGTAAAGCTTTTTTATATCAACAACCATTGGTCCAGGGGGTGGAAAAAATGGTGTTTTCAAGACAAAAAACGTCATACATCCATTAATATGCACAGTATGAAATCGGTTTAAAGTGGTCGTTATTCCTCAAAATATTACCCAAATCGTTTGTCTGAAACAAATTTTGATATGACCAACCCTTACGACGGCAAGGGATGATTAAAATTGACTATAATAATTTTAACTGGACCACACAAAGAAGACGCACTTCACCATATTAACGTTATCGCAGTACTGGCAAGCTGTATGCTTCTGTTTCCAATACTATAGAAGATTTACATAACACATTCATTCGATATTTTCAGTTAATAATATTTACGATATTTACAGCTGCGAATTTACACTACCATCTTTATCTGCTTCCAGCATAATTTCTGCCATATTTGTCTTAACCGTTGTTGGTATACATTGTCATCAAATAAAAACAGAGCCACAGTTTTAGGAACCAATTACCGGAGATGACTGGAAAACCTTTTTGCACCAGCCTTACCGATTTTTTTTATCAGTATCCTGATAATTTATCAATTGACGCACGAATAGGAAACCATGATAAACTTTAAATGCTTATGGTAATGAAACCAGACTCGAACGTAAACTCGATCGAGTAAAATACATATGCTTCTTAAAACATTCTTCTCCCTATGAGAAAACACTTTCACTACCTCAATTTGCTCCAAGTTAGGTCAATCACTTCTCATATCTGGTCGGTCTTTCAAGACTTTTTTAATTCTATTATTTTTGATATTGTTAAATTAACTTGTGGATTACAATTGTGGAAATATTTTTCAACCAAAATAATCCTTGTCTATATCGTATGGCTTATCAAAAATTTTTTTTTTTTCTTCAGTCATTTGACTGGGTTGATGCAGCTCTCCAAGATTCCCTATCTAGTGCTAGTCGTTTCATTTCAGTATACCCTCTACATCCTACATCCCTAACAATTTGTTTTACATATTCCAAACGTGGCTTGCCTACACAATTTTTTCCTTCTACCTGTCCTTCCAATATTAAAGCGACTATTCCAGGATGCCTTAGTATGTGGCCTATAAGTCTGTCTCTTCTTTTAACTATATTTTTCCAAATGCTTCTTTCTTCATCTATTTGTCGCAATACCTCTTCATTTGTCACTTTATCCACCCATCTGATTTTTAACATTCTCCTATAGCACCACATTTCGAAAGCTTCTAATCTTTTCTTCTCAGATACTCCGATTGTCCAAGTTTCACTTCCATATAAAGCGACACTCCAGACATATACTTTCAAAAATCTTTTCCTGACATTTAAATTAATTTTTGACGTAAACAAATTATATTTCTTACTGAAGGCTCGTTTCGCTTGTGCTATTCGGCATTTTATATCGCTCCTGCTTCGTCCATCTTTAGTAATTCTACTTCCCAAATAACAAAATTCTTCTACCTCCATAATCTTTTCTCCTCCTATTTTCACATTCAGTGGTCCATCTTTGTTATTTCTACTACATTTCATTACTTTTGTTTTGTTCTTGTTTATCAAAATTTAGGATTGCAATAATATCAGCAGGCAAGAATAGCTTTATGATTAGACCATCAATATTTATACATCATCCTGCAAACAAAGGTCAAGGAACAATGCCAGCACCACATCAGATCCTATAAACCCCTTAGGGGTTAATACATAACCGTGTTTAATATCCGTATATATTCCATAATCCTCAGACGAGTTGTAAACAACTGTAAAATTATAGTAATACATATTACCCGACGCTTCTAACATTCTAGAATCTATTTAATATTTGGTAAATCCATAAAATAACGCTTATTGATTGGTATAAACTAACTTAAAAAAGGTTTACTACCATATTTTCTAAAAAGTAGGATTCATGAATTTTAAAATTATGCTGGTGGATTTATTTTTCTTATAATTATCAGAATATTGGATTAATTAAATTATTTTTAACTTTATCCTTTTAAAATTTATTTTTAGCCTCGTAATCTTTAAAATTTTAGCTATTCGTTTAAACATATCTTTACTTTTGTGTTAGTTTTAAGCAGATTGTATTTAAAACTTTTTTTTTAAAGTCAGTTTATTACCATATTCTTTTCAGAGCTGTTGAATTTTTAAATTTATTAACTTTTTTTTCTTGTTAAGAAAGGTTTTATTTTTTTCTTGAGTGGCACAACCATTTTCATATTTATATTTTAAAAGAATGTTTTATTAAAGTTTATCTAGTTAAAAGTTTTTTTTTTTAATTTGAAAGGGTACAGTATTAAAAAATCCGTAGTATTTTTTTCTTTTAATCATAAATTAAATTGAATATTATCTTTAATTTTAATTGATCTTCTAATTTTTCATTAGTAACCATGATGTATAAATAATATGAATTCTGATTTCTTTTCAAATAAATGGAGATTTCAGTGCCATTAATTGTGGGGTAATTTTTTCAAAAAACCAAATTTTATTTCTCAACACTTGTAACTACTTTTCAATATACTTTTTCTTCCACTTTTTTAGTCGAATCTTATAGAAGCATTAGCTACTCATTAGTTTATTTACAAATAAAGGAATTTTAGAAAAGGATAAAAGCAAGTAGGTCAACGTAAAACCTCTAGTCATACGAAAATCTATTTTGCTTACATCTTGTTTTATTTCTCTTATATTCTATCCCAACTAATTTTTTTCATTATCATTGTTACAAATTTGATTTGATATTCTATTATGTTGTAGTTGTTCATTAATATTACGAAACTGTTCTCATATAACTCAACATAATATTGGGCTTACGTCAAAATAAAATTTATTTACCATTTTAAATCAATTTTCCCCTGCATCAAAAATCTATAAATCTATTTTTTTTATTTATCGCACATTTTTTATCTGAATTCTCTTTTCTTCTTATGAATTATAATAGTGCAACTGGCCCAAAAAAATACTTTGGGGGCAATATTGGGATGTGGGAGAGCCGATAAAAGATAAAAAAATATTTATTTTTTGAATCTTTAATTAAAAATGTTTTCAATATATTAAACATTTAATAATAATATGACAATCGAATTTCATCATAATTCACCCCACCACTAAAAAAGAAATCTTAGGGAACTTTTTATTTATTTTATGTTTTGAGCGGAATTATTTTTAGTTTCTTCTATTTAACATAGTAAACATAGAAATATCAAAACAATTTCTTAGAAGGTGATTTTAGGTAGGTGAGCTGAAAAACTTAATAAATACCGATTTTTTTTTGATTTTTTGGTTTATTTTTAAATATTTAATAAAATTTTACCATAAACGATTATCATAAATAACCCCCATCCAAAAAAGGAATCTAAGGTAATTTTTTTCATGTATCATTTTAACTATATAAGAATAAATAACAACTGCTAGGAAAATACTTTTTTTTTTAAATGTATTAGGGGTTATAATATAATATTTTATACTTTATCCGTCATTTGTAGTCTAAACCAGAAACAAAAAAATATAATTTTTAAAAATGTCCATTTTAAACCACAAAATCGTGTAAATTTATGGGGCTTTATTATAGTAATATTCTAAATATTGTTACAATAAAATAAATATAATATATAGAAAAAAAATCCCTTTCGTCGGAAGGCGGTAAAAGATTTCACCGGTGCTAAGTAGGGAATAAAAATATTTCCACTTTACAGTTCAGAAAAACTTCAAATTTACTCAATACGAAAATGATTGCATATGAAGAAAGTTTCACATGTTTAGCATACAACAAGCCCCTTTTTTCACAATTCCAGCAATATTTTGGTCATCTCTTTCCGTAAGGGTTGGTCATATCAAAAATTGTTTCAGGCAAAGGTTTTAGGTAATGTTAAGTGGACTAATGACCACTTTAAACCGATTCGATACTGTGCCTATTATGATGTTTATGTCTTCCAAACCCAATTTTTTCCACCCCCTTTTTCAATGGTTGGTGATATCAAAAAACTTTTCTTACTTAAGTTTTAGGCTCTTATCCAAAGAATAGTAGGAACTTTAAACGAATTCGATATGTTACTTAATAAGAAAGTTACAGCGATATATTTTTTCGAAGAAGCCCCCTTTTTATCCACATGGTCCGATTTTCCCCATTAACGAACTCGACCGAGATTTCGTGTTGTTATGTTTTATGTATCAACTTGAAATTTATTGGCGCAAAATTACGGCAGTTATCGTGTCCACAAGAAAGTGAAATATACACATAAACTTTTGAACTGACGGTAGTTTTTGGTTCTGGAGGGTGTGAAACGCGAAGCTGTGTCATAATTTTTCGGAAGTTGAATCATATTACCCGTTACAATAGGTAGCTTTCTTATGAAATCTACCTAATAACGCAAAATATTCAGATGACAACTAAATCTCTACGTAGGTGATGAAAATAAATACAAATACACCCATAAAATATTTGGATCTCAAACATACTTTTTTCATAAATCTTCAGGTAAAATATTTTTTTACAATATTGCAATTATTACTTATATATTACGTATTATATGTAATTATATATTATTATGTAATATTACATATTACGAAGCGTCGTGTCGTTTGTTAACACAAACAAATGATACGACGTTTCGCTTCAAATGTGAAGCTTTATCAATGGTTTTTGACCTGAAAAATTGAATAAAATAGATTCCAGAAAGGTATCTGCAGTGATGTTTGAGTAATTTTGGGTGAAAACCAATAAAATGGGGTGGGTATAAACCCTGTTTTTGATGTTTGACGTACAATAACTTTGTTGAATGAGTAATAAACGCATAAAACTTTAAATAAAACCTGTAGAGAATCTAATTATCGACAAAATGGTGTAAGATAAGTTGAGTAAAACAAAAAAAAAGATTAGAAAAACTCGAATTTTATTTAGCGTGCGTGTGTGTAATTATCTATAGATAAATATAGATATATCTGTATAATGATAAATATAATATATTATCTGTAATGTTGATAACATAATATATCTACTGATAATATCAGTTTAAATTAGAAGAGATAAAAATTTTCAGAAAAAGAATTGTAATTACATACATGTTTGTAAAAAAAAATAATCCATATACAGGAAAAGGAAAGCTCGTTTAATTTCAAATTAAAGGTCAGTGTACGTAAGGTGTTCTATAATTTTCATGATAATTGACGTCTATTATGTAAAAGTCTCTAATGGTTACAAACAGCAGGTTGATGAACAGAAACAAATAGAATAATATTTAAGTAAAAAAATAAGAAATAAAATTACTATGGAATTTAATTACTATGGAATTAAATTTAACATAATCTCTCATGTAATTCCTTCTCTTATTTTCTAAATTTATTCCCTGTTCATCCAAAATATATATATATATATATATAAATAATTTCAACCATTTTTTTTTTTATTGTTGTCTAATACTTCCTTATTTTCTTTCGTTTGTTCTTACTCTGTTTTTTTTTTTTTTTTTTTCAGTTACTCACAATATATATATATATATATATATATATATATATATAAAGTTTTTGTACGGTCAATTGAATACAATTTCTACTTTCATTTATTTAGACGATGGGACTTAATCCTATAATTCGTTTCTTCTGCTACATTTCATGGCATTTAATTTTATCAATAAAATTACCTTCCATAAAATATAAAAATAGTATTTCACTTTTTTTATTTAATATATTTTTTAAGTGCTAAAAAAAAAATAAATCCTAACATTTATCGGCGTAAAAAATCTTTTTATTTATTTTCATGGCCGATATTATATTTAGTCTGCTTTTCTAACTTCAGTTTCTCATATATATATATATATATATATATATATATATATATATATATAAAACTTATTTGTGAATTTTTAATACAGTTATGCATATAATAATTAATAAATATTATTTTTTTAAATTATTATTTATAACTTCTGAGTTCAAAGAACCTTCTGTTCTTTTTTTTAAGTAATAGATAAAAACCATAATTTTGAAAAATGTTATAAATGCAGTTTTTTTAGAAATTCTATGTAGAGAAAAAATTTAAATTGTAAAAAGAAAACGTTTAAAAATCTTTGACAAAACACCTAAAACATTTAGATTATTAAAAAATCAGGGAATTTTGACAATAAAAGATAAGAAAACTATTATTATTACTTTTGATATATTAAATGAAGTATTTATCCATATAAAAAAACTATAAATGATCGTTTGTTCAAAATCGTAAACCTCCGAAAGTTCTTCTCCGATTCCTTTGAAATTTTGACAACGTTGCATTCGAATACGCGCGTGTATTTATATACCTAAGATATCACACCAGTGATAGGTAAAATCACTTTTTTTTAAAAAAAACATCGCTATCTGTTGGACGTAAACGGAACATATGCTATATTAAATATTTCACGATTCCATTTCATTGTTTCCGATATGAGTGTCTGCTACAGACTAAAAATACTGGTCCGATTTACGCGCAGGGAAAAAGGGAGAAAGGGAAAAATTGAAAAAGTAAAAGGGAAGAAGGGGAAAATGTAAAAAAGAAAAAAGGGAAAACGGGGAAAAGGAAAAACGGGAAAATGAAATGGAAAGGGGAAAAAATAAAAAAGGTAGTGAAAAAAAGGAAAAATAAGAGGGAAATAAGGGAAAGATAAATGGAGAATAAAGTGGAAGGGGGGTGTAAAAGGGGAAAGGGGTAAAGGGAAAGGTTAAATTTTTTGAAGTTCCGTAATGTTAATTTTCTTAATGTTTTATCTAACTTTCATTTGTGACTCAGGATTAATTAAAGGAAACGTTGATTTTTTCAGGAAATTTAAGACATTTGAATTAATAATAAACGTTCATCTTGCGAAAAGCAAAAAATCAATCAAAGTAATGGTTGATAACACAATCATATTCGGTTTATCTTATCTTAGAATTATTACTTTAATTATTTATAATCCTGATTCATCCTCAAAAAATTGTTTAATGCACAGAAATATCAACTGAAGTATTAAATAATCAGTCAGATCGCCATTTCAAAATATAAGAAGTATATAGACCGATAATTTTAAGTAGAATTAATTAAATATTGAGATCAGGTGATAATCGTTTAATTTAACTTCCAGATAAAAAAATTCGATGACACCGATCTCAAAAAAAAAAGAATAAAAAAACAGAAGTTACAGTAATTAATTGTTTACTCTTGGAAAAAGTTGATTGCTCGTCAGGATTTCAACTAAGTTCGGCTGAACTAAAACATACGGCCAATGTTTAACAGTGTACGATATACATTAAGAGACTGTTCATCTCCTTTTGTTTCTGACCACTATGCTTACTTAGTTAATTAGTTTCCTACTTACGCTTGTTTGTGTGTGTTTGTGTAGTTTGTTGCAAGTTAGTTTGACAGCGTTGGTTTGGTAGTTTATTTCTTCTTATATTAATTTATGAAGAAAAGGATTAAGACTGACATTATATACCGTACTAGAATTAATTATCATGCTAATTATTATTGGATAGTTTAAGACACACGTTTATGATGAATGTTCGTTATTTTATCCGTTAAAAACAAAAAAAAAAGTTGGTTTTCTTGTGAACTAGCAGAATAGGCATAATAATATTTTGTTCAAGTAACATTAAGTACTCGATAAAAGTACTCGATTTTACCGTTTTTGTTAGATCAGTGTCACCATTGTCATTGAATTCGTTTTTTTAATTTTCTCAGGTTCATTCACTTAGAATTTTTTTTCTGTTTGAACCCAAGAATCAATTTTCATTTAACGCTGTCGTTCTGTTCTATCATTTCACCCATTATCTTTTATTTTACTGATGTTTTTCTCATTTTTTTCATTTATTTGTACCATTTTCTTTAGTAAAACTTCTTCGTTTGTAATCACATGTCCGAATTATTGCACTATTAACTTGCTATTTTCTAACCCATATGATTTTCAACTGTAGTGAGAAAAACAGTTATTACTACTTCTTTTCAAAATACTCCTTTTATTAATCAGAATGCATTTAAATCCTTACGTTTTTAACCCCAATACATATTTTTCATTAACTTAAACTTCAAAATAGAAAGATAACATAAAAAGAAAAAACTGTTTCATCAGTCTTCTTTCAAATTAACAAACAATTATTTCTATTTAAAGGTATTTTGACAGAATTTCAAGTTTTAATAATTATATGATTAAGTAGTAATTACGAAGATATAGTTGTTGTACGTTATGTAATAATTTCCTTTGTATTATTTTAAAAAGTAAGAATGTTATCTACTGTTACAAGGATTTTTCAGCCAGTTAGGATACTATTATAATAATAATGCAAGTCTCAGGTCCTTTAGTATTATTGTTATTATTATTTAACACCAGTATAATAATAATAATCTTTATTCCACAAAATAAACAGATTACGAATGAAAATAAAATTATTTACAGTTATAAATTCTTAATACATAAGCTTAGTAGACATACAACCAAACAATATAAAATAATAAAAGTAAACAATTATTACATAATCTTGTAGAACTAGGTACCTCCTATACTAATAACTGTATTGGAGATTACCATCAATTATTTTTCAATGAGCAAAATAATAAACTAACCATTTATTGAATAATGGTCAAGTGTGGATTTCCAAGTGGATATAAAAAATAACTACACGATACAAGTCTTGCAGTACTAAAATTTCAGGTAGAAAAGATTATATATACATATATACAGATTAAATAAATCAGAACCATAAATACAATACAAGAATACAGTGATAAAAATGAAAAAAATTAATCCTAGATAAAAAATTTAAAGAAAAATAATGATAACAAAAATAAAAATATATTTAATACCTACTAATTGATCTGTAACCCGCCGTTTAAACCCCCATCATTATTGTGTAACTAATCTTAATTTTTTATTTCAGTTACTTCCAGTTTGTACTATGTTACGTATTTCGTTGATGAAACGTTTATTGTGTCTTTCTTATATATACAAAGCCGAAATTGTATCTGTTTCATTATTCTCACGTCACGCGAGAACCAAAGGACCGATTGCTTTCAAATTTGCAAGATTCATTTGTGTTATCCCAGGGAAGGTTTTAAGCCATAAACCGAAACCCTGCCTCTTTGGAGGTGAAGTAAAGGTATTAATTAAAGAAAGAAAAGATTAATCCTTTTATTTCGTTATTATATTTCCGTCACCTTGGCAACAGAAATAAGTTATACATTTTTTATCAAACATGTGTTTTACTTTAGTAACCATAATTACTAACCTCCGGGACCACCGTTAGGTATTACTTCAGAGGATGTTGCGATGAATGATAATTTTTTTAGCGTGTGAAAATGCCATGCCTGACTAGGATCCGAACCCGGGACTTCCGAATGAAAGGCCGAGACGCTACCACTCGCGCCACGGAGGACGGCGTCTTTTGTAATTTAGTTTGTTTTCACGTTTCTATAAAGCCTGAATACTTTTTAATTGTTATTTATTAGTATTATTCTCACAACCATGAGGGTAACGAATATTGCGGGGGTCCAGGGGGTGAAGCCCGATGGCTAGTTAATATATATTATTATCTCCCAAGACTTTTTTTTTAACAAAAAAGATTATTATACTGAATTAATGCATTATTAATTAAAATTTTTTTTTTCTTCTTGACAAATTGTCATTTTTATTTAGAAGTTAAAAATAAAATGTTTAGAATTGGATATTAGAATTTTTTATTAATTCCATTGAAAAAAAGTTAATAATAATCTTCCTAATAATATTGTTATTTTAATAGAAAAATTAAAACGATTTGAATAAATATTGTTCAAAAAAATTTATTGTGAAATAAAATATTAAAATCAAATAAAAAAAATATATATACGAACAGAGTAAGATGTCAAAGATACGACACGTAGCTCGTAGATTGACACATTCAAAACATTTCATGTATAAAAGGTTTTCTTATAGATTGATTCATTAGAAACTTTTTTAGGACACTTTCTATTGATGAAAATAAAGAAGAAAGTTATATAAACTACATAGATTCGAAAACGCTTCGTTAGCGAGTGACGGCTGGCAAAAGAATTCATCCTGATTTTCTGAGCCTTCGATAAATTAAGCAAATTTGCAATTCTTAGGGCCTAAATTAATTGGAGAAAATGTAGTGCTTTTATTGAAAATCTAACCTTAAAAATTGAAAAAAATAAAATCGGTCCCAGAACTGTATTTTTAATAATTTTTTTTTTTTTGAGAAATCTCGGATAAAAATTTTTGAAAAAGATTAAGATCTCTTAATAAAGTAAAGAATATTTAACAGATAATTTCAAAATTAGAAGATATGGCAAAGTATTGAATAAAAATTATGAATCTAAAAAAAATGAAAATAATAATGATAGAAGACAAAAAGCCAGTAAATATATCTTCAAAAAAAAAACTGCCCACTTAAATTGTATAGACCCTTAGGTATCATGTTAAAAATAAATTGCAAAAGGTAAGCCAAGAAAAGCAATGGCTAAAGAAGATAATAAGTAAAAATTGAGATCTTTATTAAGAGATTAAGATTAAGATTTGATTATTGTCGAAAAATATACAATTATATTTGTCGAAAAAATTTTAACATTTAAATGGTTAACAAATTCATAAAATTTTAAAACAAAACGTGTAGAAAATTTGATTTTGAGTAAACTGGTATAAATTATGTCCTTAGAAACAAAATACAAACGTTAAAATTTCGTAGTATATTAAAAACAAACCATATCAAAATGTGGCAGATTTTATAAAATAAAATCTCCAACATTTCTAAAAAGAATACGTAAATATTTTAGAAAAATAACAAACACAAACAAATAAACCAACCTATGTAAAATTAAACAAAGTACGGAAAATATCCTGCATTACACTGAATACAGCATTCTGGCATATGGAATTGAAAAATTAACTATAAGGAAACTAACAATAAAAATAGTAGAATTTAATATTTGATATTAAAGGAGAATGTTGAAAATTAGATTGTTGATAAAATAAGAAACAAGGAAAA
The DNA here is from genome assembly GCF_047948215.1 of Lycorma delicatula. Taxonomy (NCBI): domain Eukaryota; kingdom Metazoa; phylum Arthropoda; class Insecta; order Hemiptera; family Fulgoridae; genus Lycorma; species Lycorma delicatula. Next base: position 41,126,889 of record NC_134464.1, read on the forward strand.
TTTGAGAAGAAAGAAAAATATTTGTTGCGGAAAAAAGTAATAGATTGATAAAAGCTCATACAATTTAGGAGCAGCATGTGGAGTAATTTAGTAATTAAGGGATGTGTTAAAGGTAAAACCTATTAAAGAAAGAGAAAAATTACAATACATGAAGCAGAGAAAACAGGATGTCTTCACCATGATTACCTATCCTGAGGCAGATCTCTTGCACTATGTTCATTCTACTTTCTCATCTATTCTTAATTAAAGTTTTAAAATCCTAATAGCTTCCATTTCCGTTTAGATACTCTATAATTGTTATTCTTTTCTGCACCTTTCATTGATCTTTATTTCCTGTTTTAACTAACCCTTTTACTATCATATTATGTTCTAGTAAATAAACTTTTCGATTCCGAATTGCTCTCATTAAGTTTTTCTCGTTTACTCTATTCATTAATTCTTATTTTTCATTCACTTTACCCATTTAATCTTCTATTATTCTTCCATGTCCTTTTTTTTTCAAATGCCTCCAGTTTTCCTTCTTTCATATCTATACAACATACACTCTAACTTACAATATTTTTAACATGATATCTAAGTGTCTATGCAATTTAAGTGGTCAGTTTTTTGAACATATATTTACTGGCTTATTGGCTTCTATGATTATTATTTTCATTTCTTTTTTAGATTCATAAATTATATTAAACAAACAAAATTATATTAAATAATATTTGGTGGTATAAAGCATCCTTGCTTTTATTCTCTTCATAAGTCAAATGATTTTAAACATCTTTTATTTTCATAAAATAAAATAATGTCTCGGTTTAGGTACAGTTTTCTGGTTTAAGGACAATTCTTAATATGATTTAATGGTATTTATTATTTTCATTAATTTATCATATTTGATATTATCAAATGCTATTTCCATAAATAAAAAAGCTGGTAAATACTGCGTGCCTTTCTCAGCGACACCTGTTCAGTCATACATAACCTTGCACAGCTTTTTCATTGCAAAGTCTTTGTAATTTAATCATTGAAACTCCAATATTTATTTTCATAATAAACGTTTAAATATAATTAACAAAAAAAAGGTTTTCCGAAGTTATTGAAATTTTGGGGATCCCAATTTTTTATTTTTTATTTTTATTAATTGTAATGGTTATCAAAATACGATTTAGGCATCAAATATTCCAAATTTGAAATAATTGTTTTTTATTTTGGGGGCTTTTACTCTGTGGAAGACAGATCTATCTAATCTAAAAATATTTTAAAAATAAACTATAACTTTTATAATAGTAATTGATTCTTATTTTGGATCAGAGGTATAGTACACCTCGGACCCAAAATATGCATACGTCATACTTTTAGCGATTTTTTTCATCTCGAAGTAGCTCACCTTTTGAATTGTCTTAATCTCTTGGATTGCTACCTCCTCTTTATATACTGGACAGTTTCTAGATTTTGCTGAACGATTCCCGACACAATTGACGCAGACACGTGGATCCCTTCACGAGTCATCCGAATGACGCGTATCACCACAAACAAATCTGTTTCCTTGTGCAATTTGTCGCTGTATATCCAAATCTCTGACATCTCAAGCATCGCAATGGAGTCGGGATAAACAGAGAGGTACGTTTAATCTATGAAAGCCGGTCTTAATCTTTTCTGGGCACTTTGACTTGTTAAATGTCAATACATGCGACGCGAAGGATAGAACTTCTCCATTGGTGGAGGTGTTCAATCCTCGATACGTTTTAACTCATTCAGTAATTGTTGTTCATTCAGTTCCTCGACGATTTCTACATTTGTATAGTTTAGAAGGTCCCTCCACACAACTATCCTCTTCGAGGTATTTAGAGTCCAGTATGGTGAAACTTTAATGTCTAACAGTCCAATCTTCTTTCTTCAGCAGCCGTGACGATTGTAAATCGTTGATAGTTTCAACGAACAATCCTACTTCAATACAACCATTCTTATATCGTATACCGGTCCTCCAGCAGCTTTCGTGATGCCCCGGGTTATCACAAAAGGACTTATCTTGATAAAATCTTCTCCACTACTCTTGATAACCTAATATTTTGGTATCACTACGCTGCTTTTTGGTCGAAACTTGATCCGATCTGTTTTCTCAATATTCGTGAATTCTACACTCTTCCTCCTTTTCGCCTGTGAAGATATAGGCGTTCCAAGAAGAGGGGTTTTGCGTAAAGCCTTATGCCACAGAAGGTGTGCAGGTATTCTTAACCTATAGTGTCGTCGGCCAATATGTCATAAGGTGCGAGCGGAGAGACGGTTGGGCGTGCCTCAGATCATAGATCCTATCTGGTTTCCCCCATTCAGTCGCCTCCCACAAATTTAACTCGTGCTGGGATGTCAGTTATTGCTTGACCCAGGATACCGATATCCCAGGGCTTGCACATAGCAGTAAGAGCTCCGATATCCTTACCGATAGGACAATCCGTGACAAGGGCCTAAGCGACTGACTCATGCTGAGTGGAGCAAGACTTCGGCAGAGCTAAGCTCAGAGCAGCCCACCCACAACCCGGCTGCAATGCCGGCACGAGGGATGGCCACTCCTCGTCTGCAGTCTGCACACCGCACAGTTTCGGCAAACAGATGACAGACAAGCCTCGTACCCCCGCTGCAAAAATTAGCAATAATAATGATAATATTTGCAGCGGTAGTGCAAAAATTAATTTTTAATAAATTACCAACTTCAATAATTTTGCCTTGAAAAATTATTATTATAAATTTATGGGTTTTGAAAAATGTAAAACCCGTGTAATTATAATTTAATTAATAAATTGTAAATTAAATTATTATTGTTATTATTATATAAATTATATATTATTGTTAAAGAAAGATTAATTATTCAAAAAGGGAATCATTTTATTCAATTCTTCAATTAGAAATATAAAGAATTAAGTAAAACTGGAAATGTTGGCACAAGATAATGTTTGTAGAAATAAAAAACAAAACTACTACCGTTATTTTTTTTATCATTTTTTATAAAATAAGTTGAGCTTTAAGACAGAAAAGAGATTCAGAATATTATAAAATTTAAATTATTTTAATTTTTTCCTAAAACTAGAAAGATCTGGTCACTTGTTGCAAACACTGGTAAAAATCCCTGGAATTCTGGTAATGTATATTTTTTTAATATATTTTTTTATTTATGAATACAATGTAATTATTTTATCTTTTTCTTTGCTAATGAATTAATGAATTACGTTTGGCTCAACTATGGATCGCATTAAAAAACAACTTAATTTGAATTTTGTTCTCTTTTCTCCAAGTGCTCTTTCATTCTTTAACTTCTTCTCTAATTCTTTTTCGCCTTTCTATTCTTTTTAAGATCCGTATAATGTTTTTCTTACGATTTTTTATTTTTTAACTCTGGAACCAATGAAGATAAGTACCACGTTTGATAAATCGTTGGAAAACTCTGAATAAGAGCTTATTACTGCAGTTAACAAAAAGTCCAAAATCCATTTTTTGGGGGATTTTGGGCTTTTTTGGACACTTGTAATCCAATCGATTTTAATTGAAAAGAGAGGTGCACAACTAGATGTTACAACAGTCCTAAATCTAAAATTTCAACATTCTACGGCTAATCGTTTTTGAGTTATGCAAGACACATACGTACGTTCAGACATCACACTGAAACTAGTCAAAATTGATTCAGGGATGGTCAAAATGGATATTTCCGTTGGAATCTAAAAATCAAAATTTTTCGCGATCGCAATACTTCCTTTAGTTAGTATAAGGAAGTAAAGAGATTATATTTTTTTTCATCACATAATATTACATTAGCTTTAGCAGCTATATTTTGGATCCAAAATAAGAAGCATTTGTTATATTACTTTCATAAAACTCGTAGTTAATTTCACAAAATTTATAATTAAACGGCGTAGCTGGGAAAGTCATAAAGTTATTTGCCAGCTTTTCCTCTTTAATATAAACATCGTATTTTTTCAGTAATATTCATGAAACTACTTGTTTTGATATTATCTTTTAACATTATGACTGTGATGTTAATTTTTTTTATTTTAGATTTATTACTTTTTATTATGTTCTTTTCATAATACTTATTACTTATAGGTTTTTGTTATTTTTTTTTTCATATCTTTTAAATTAATATCTTGATAGCTGAAGTGGAAGTGATTTCGTTGATAAGAAGTGAATATATAAGTATTTTTTTCCGTAATTGTGAAGTTGTGGAACAAATATCCAGATGATGTTCGTGCTAGTTCTGTTAATTCTTTTAAATTCTGTTAGACAATATTATGTGTACAATTGTACCTAACTAACTATTATTATTCTATATAGCACATTTTTTTTTTACTAGTTTTGAAAGACTTATTTACCGGTAATTTTTTTTTTTTGTGGATATTCTTAGCAATTTATATATTTTATGTGTATGAGATACTTTACTTTATCAAACATTATGTTATAGTTTTTTTTAATAATAATAATAATAATAATAATTAATTTTTTTTGTCTTCCATCATTTGACTGATTTGATGCAAGTCTCCAAGATTTCCTATCTAGTACCAATCGTTTCATTTCTTTATACGCCCTACATCCTACATCTCTAACAATTTTTTTTCTATATTCCAATCATTGCCTGCCTGCAAAATGTTTACCATCTACATGTCCCTCTAGTATTAAAGCGACTATTCCAGGATGCCTTAATATGTGGCTATAAGTCTGACCCTTTTTTTTAACTATATTTTTCCAAATGCTTCTTTCTTCATCTATTTGCCGCAACACCTCTTTATTTGTCACTTTATCCAACCATCTTATTTTTAACATACTCCTATAGCACCATATTTCAAAAGCTTCCAATCTTTTCTTCTCAGGCACTCCGATCGTCCAAGTTTCACTTCCATATAAAGCTATGCTCCAAAAATATAGTTTCAAAAATGTTTTCTGAAGATTAAATTAATTTTTGATGTAAGAAAATTATATTTCTGACTGAAAGCTCGTTTCGTCTGTGCTACCCGGCATTTTATATCGCTCCTGCTTCTTTCATCTTTAGTAACTCTACTTTCAAAATAACAAAATTCATCTACCTCCGTTATCTATTCTCTTCCTATTTTTTATATTCACTGGTCTATCTACATTATTTCTACTACGTTTCATTACTTTCATTTTGTTCTTGCTTATTTTCATGTGGTAGTTATTGCGTAGGACTTCATTCATGCCATTCATTCTTTCTTCAAAATCTTTTTTACTCTCGGCAAGAGTTACTATATATTAGCAATTCATAGCATCTTTATCTTTTCACCTTGCACTGTTACTTCGGATCTAAATAGTTCTTTAAAATCATTAACTGCTAGTTCCACGTAAAGGTTAAAAAGTAACGGAGATAGGGAACATCCTTGTCGAACTCCGTTTTCTATTATGTCTTCTTTCTTATGATCTTCGATTATTACTGTTGCAGTTTGATTTCCTTGAATTCTAATTTTTTTTTTAAAATACTGAACATTTTATTTCAGTTTACTTTTCGAATGCTTTTACTAATTCTATAAGTGCCAAGTATGTTGGTTTGTTTTTCTTTAATCTTCCTTCTAATATTAATCCGAGTGCTAAAATTCCTTCCGTTGTTCCTATACTTGGTCTTCTGTACAATCCTTGGTCTTTGTACAAATTGGTCTTTCTGTACAATTTGGAAACCAAATTGGTATTCTAATACTTCTTCCACCCTCCTCACAATTCTTCTGTACAGAGTGCTAGTTAAGATTTTTGATGCATAAATAGTTAAGCCAGTTGTTCTGTATTCTTCACATTTATCTGCTCTTGCTTTCTTTGGTATCATAACAATAACACTGTTTTTGAAGTCTCACGGAACTTCCTCGTTTTCGTAAATATTACACACACCAGTTTTTATATTCTATCTATCGTTTCCTCACCTGCACTGCGCAGTAATTCTGCAGGTATCCCGTCTTTCCCAGGAGCCTGTGTGTCATTCAGATCTTTTAATACACTCTTAAATTCAGATCTAAGTATTGTATCTCCGTTTTTATTCTCTTCGACTTACTCTTTTTCTTCTACAACACCAGTTTCTAATTCATTTCCTTCGTATAAGGTTTCAATATTTTTACCTACCTATCAACCTTCTCTTTCGTATTATAAATCGGTTTAACATCTTTATTTAACACATTATTAAATTTTAACTTATGTACCACAAAATTCTCCTTACCTTTCCTGAATCTTCCGTTTATTTTACCAACAATCATTACTCTTTCCACTTCTGAACACTTTTCTTTCGTTAATTTTCACTTCCTGTTTATAGTATTTCTTAATTGTCGATAGTTCCTTTTACCTGCTTCATCAATAGCATTCTTATAGTTTCTACTTTCATCTATCAGCTACAATATATCCGTTAATATCCAAGGTTTTCTACTAGTTCTCTTTGTTCCGTCTACGTTCGCTACTGATAGTTTAAGAATTTCCTTTTTAACCTTCTCCCATTCTTCTTCTATATTTTCTGCCTTACCTTTTTTACTCAGACCTCTCGCGATGTCCTCCTCAAAAATCTTCTTTACCTTCTCTTCCTCAGGCTTCTCTAAATTCCACCGATTCATATGACACCTTTTCTTTAGGTTTTTAAATCCGAATCAACATTTCATTATCACTAAATTATGGTCGCCATAAATGTTTGCTCCAGGATAGGTTTTGCAGTCGACGAGTTGATTTCTAAATCTTTGTTTAACCATGATATAACTTATTTGATACCTTGCAGTATCACCTGGCTTTTTTCCCTGTGTATATTCTTGTATTATGATTTTTAAACTGAGTGTTGGCAATTACTAAATTATACTTCGTGCAAAACTCAATGATTCTATCGCTGTGCATTTTGAAATACTCTACTCTCTTTCCCATCTTCTTGTTCATTACGAAACCAACTCCTGCCTGCTCTTTATTTGAAGCTGAGTTAATCATTCTAAAATCACCTGGCCAAAAGTCGCTTTCCTCTTCCCACCGAACCTCGCTAATTCTTACTACTACTACTAATACTACTATTACTATTCCTCGCTAACTCCTTACCTACTACGTGGTAGGTAATAGTTAATAGATCATTTAACTATGTATTAAATGATAGGTTAAAAAATAAACCTACTATCATTTAATGTAATGATAGGTTTTCATTTACCCTATCCATTTCTCTCTTTAAATTTTCTAACCTATCAACCTTTATTAGACTTCTAAAATTCTACGTTCCGACTCGTATAATGTTATTTTTTAATTTTCTGGTGATCCTTTCCTTAGTAGTCCCCATCCGGAAATCCGAACGGGGGACTAGTTTACCTCCGGAATATTTTACCAAGGAAGGCGTCTCCATCTTTATTACATGAAAATGCAGAGAGCTACATTTTCTTGGAAAAAAACAGCTGTAGTTTTTCATTGCTTTCAGCTGCGCACTACTCGGGGATTGAGCGATGTTGATATGTCTGTTTAGGCCCTCCTGTTCTATGCCCTTAATAACTACTGAAAGAGATGCTGCTCTCTTTCAGGAATCATTCCTTAATCTGGTTCTCTACAATACCTCTCCAATATGATTGCACCTTCGGTTCAGCTACTCTTTATCACTGAGCACTCAAGCCCCCTCACCATCGGCAAAGTCTCATGATTCATAGAAGAAGAAGAATTATTATTATTAATTATTTTTAATAATAGTAATAATTATTATTATTACAGCTAAATTAAGAGAGGGGTTAAAATAAATAGGAATCTTGTGATGAGGTAGCAATGGCAATGATTTTAAAACTCATAGAGGTTACATTTAAGAAATCGGTATTTAATTTTACTACTCCGGACTGATTAATATTAAAACATTATCGATTTATATGAGGCTCACTTTATAAAAAAAAACATTATTTAATGCTCTTGGAACTTTAAAACTGATATAAAATTAATTTTTGACAAATTTGTTTTTTTACTTAATCGTTTAATGACTATGATTTACCCTATCAGATGTCTACCCATAAAATTGGGAGATCTATCGTTGATATTACCGTAAAATTGGGAAAATATGTATAAAATTGAAATTAATATCGTTGATATACTTGAGTTATTCATTTGAGAGATATACTGTTGCATAAAACCAAATGACTAATGTACATTAAAAAACTCAGTTATATTTTTCTTTAAACAATTTTAGTTGAGTATCAATTTTGACAAAAGTTGAATATTTCAATTTCACATATATGCACATACAAAAGCTTACTATATTTTTCTCAAGCTCTGACTTATGGAAACCAACATTTCCGACTTGAAGTTTTAACAATTTATAAACTTTGAAGTTATACTGCTTTTCCTTTTTAGACAAGTTAGAACAATTTCCTTTGTAGAGAAGATTGATTGTATGCCAGTGCCTTTTTCTACTTATAGACGTCAGATCCTCCCTGGAGGTTAGGGAAAATAAAGTGTTAACATTTAAAAAGTCCCTCTTGTATATAGAATCATTGTTACATTTCCTGAACTTTTTTTTTCTTCTGTTACTGTATTATTAATGAAATCATTATAATTTTTTTTCATTTACCTTTTTTTGTAATTTAAAATAGTAGTTTTAAATGTTAAATAATTTTTAATTTATTTAGATTTAGCATTTTAAACTTGTTTTGGGGTTCTTTAATTTTTAATGGAAAATTTTAAAATCTACTAAAACACGATTAGTTAATACCTAATTACTATCTACAATTTAACTGTTTTTTTTTTTTTTTTGCCTATTTCATATGTTGTATAGCTTAAATTCACTTATAATTTTGACGTATAACATAAACTTTTAACCAATAATGTATTTATTAGCATTCGGATTTTATATTTTCATCGATTCCAGTTATTTAATTTATGATACTTAAACGAGGATACGATAAATCAAACCATAATTTTATCAAGTATTTAGTGGGCTTTAGCAAAAAAATGTAATGAAGTTTATAATAGAAAATTTTAGTTTATATTGATAAGAGATAACACTATTGCGTTATAGAATGTACAACATGATTATAGTTTATTATTGAAGGTTTATAACCTTTACTTAGGGTTATTTACTATATAACATATGAGATTGGCTGAATAAATGGGCTGTAAAATTAAACCAACAAAAGTATCTACTTACCAACTTTACATTTAATAAAGAAACACGTATTTATAATCAATACAAAGATTCCCTTATCTAACTCAGTTAAAGACATACACATTTAATAAGTTTTTTTTCATACAAACGGAAGCAATTAAACTTCGAATATCAAAACTGTTACGGAATAATCTAAATGGTAGTTGAAATACTAATTACTTTTATAGGAATAATCATTAAACCCGTTTGAATATAGGTTTGCTACAATTGTAACTATTTCAAATCTACCAACATTGAAATTACTACTTGAGTATTTTCGATCAAACATATTTCATCATAAATTAATCCTAGTATGTACATCTAAATAGTATTCACAGATATATGAACACTCCCACAAATATTGCTAGTTCCACGTATTTGTTGATTGCGGTGTGAAGAAAGAGGAGATAGACAAGATAAACACGTTTGTAGTGTGTTACCAACATTGTCACTATTCATTCGTACTACAAAAATTAGTCAAATTTTATTAAAAATATACAGCAGTACATGTTAGCCATTGTACATTTTATTTTATTATAAAGACAGCTTTACTAAGACATTATCAACACAAAAACACTAGGTCATTACTTCAGTGATTTTTACTCCATTCCTTCCAAATTTATTCATCTTTAATATTGCCAGATAAAAAATAAATTAATATTTTATTTTAATCGGTACATAATAATCAGTTATTTATACATAAATAATAGCCGGCCCGTTTAGCCAGAACCTGGACCCACAGTACCGTCCTTTTTTCCTGTTTAGCCTCCGTCAAATCCCCCGTCATTCCCTGTTTCGTCGTCAAATATTACTGCAGAGGATGTGAATGTGAACTGTAGTCTTGTAGTCTCAGGTCGACCATTTCTGAAATGTGTAGTTAATTGAAACCCAACGATCTGGTAATTAAATCCGTAAAAACCTAACTGCCTTTAGTAGGATTTGAACGCTGGAAATCTCGACTTCAAAATCAACTGATTTGCGAGAAGACGCGTTCACCACTAGACCAACAAGGTGGGTGGGTCACCTCAGCATCCAGGTTGGCCCAAGCGAACCCAGAGCCAACTTTACGACTCCTTGGGGGCCTTTCGAGGGCACGGGGCCTATTCGTTTATGACGTACGCTTCTCGGTCCTTAAATCATAATATTTCGTGGACCAAAATTTAATTGTATTGATTGCCTCGTCCGGCTTAAGCATTATTTTGATAATAATGCTAATGTCTAAGGCCACGTAATTCTATACAAGTGCTGTCTTTCGGCTTCCCATATGGAACAGTCGAACCTAACATGTGTTGGAGAATCCACCAGCAGGCAATAGGGATACCTATCCTCTTCTACTCGTCTCCTCCAATGTAGGTATGTCTTGAAACAGCCATGGACCGTAAGGAATTGCGAGAACCAAAAGCTCAGTTTCCCAGTCTTCCTCCCAAACCACGGCTTGATATCCCTTATTAACTCGTAATCTTCCCTTTCAGAGGCAATCTACGTTACCATTCGGTCAGCATTCTATTGTATGTGATATCCCTATTGCAGCCTTCATAAATCCCTGTTCTCATTTTTGCCAGCAATGATGCGCGAGGCATCCTAGCGATGACTTGTAATGCATCGATCAATATAGGTCATCGGTATCCTTAACACCATCTTACGTTGTAATGTTCCAGCAATTGTCTGTTTCTGGCTGACTGCAATGCTCTTCCCCACGCCGGTACGGCGTACAACAAAAAAGTCACTTGAATATATAACTCTCTCTTCTTAGAGCGAGGCACTCCGACATTACGGAGTCAAGTCGGTTTGTTCATCAGCGTTTTAGTTTTATATTAAATAAGGAGATTTCCTATAAAACGGGTAAGACGGGTAAATGCCCTTCTCCTACCCAAACAGACCCCGAGATATAAGGCCTAGTCCTACGTCTATACCTCTTTATCTTCTACCTTGATGCTCACTGGTTGTTTCCTTCTACTCTCGGTCATTAGAATATCCTGAGTTTTCCGCTATGAAAGTCATAATCCGGCCGCGCCCAACCAGATCTCAATCTGACTGATGACTTCTTCGGCTTTACTACTGAACCACCTTCGCCTCCGATTTCGCCGACACAACCAATGCCAGTTCGTCGCCGAAGGCATACATATTGACACCTTCTGGGAGGGCCATTCTCATTAGTCCATCAAACGCGATGTTCCATAATAGGGCACCTAATATAGATCCCCGAGGAACTCCACAGGTCATCCTGAAACGTAGGCCATCCGCAACTTGTTATATTAACCATCGGTCACTGAAGTACTCCTGCATCATGCGTCTCAAATATAGACTAATGTTCCAATCATCCAGTGATTTAAGTATGAATTCCCGTTTCACGGAATTGAAAGCATTCAAGATATCTGAGAGGACCACTAACGGTATCTTTCTAGTCTTCCTTCTCTCCTGGGCTGCGATATCCACTCTTTCCATTAAGGCTGTCAGCATCTACTGTGGATTGCCTGGGTCGGAATTGCCGCTCATTAAACCCTCTCGCCTTTTTTAGTACATCTTAATAAATTTGTATCGGAAACTCTTCTCAAACATTTTTTTTTAATTCAATAATTTCCAAATAGTGAAATTTTGAAATGTCGGTGCTTTTTTTGTAATTTTTTATTAGTTAAATAAAAGTGTATTTAATTTTTATTTTATTTTATACTTTTTAGTCTCAGTTAGACTAAAAATATCTACTACTGTCACAATTAGACAATATATAATTACGAAACTTCTCGGATACAATCTCAGGAAAATGTTTTAATTTGACACTTTTAAACATATTGTAAGAGTATAAATTATTACGTACCTCTACATAATTGTATACCATTCTAGATGAATTTCTTCTGAAATATAATGATGTAGCAAAATGAATAATCGATTAAAACACATTTGTGCTTAAATCTCACTGACACTGCTTGACAGATGTCCACATACCAAACCCTCTTCACATTGTACTTTCTTGCGTAGCAGAAAGTACAGCTGACTGGCACTTTGCATCGAAGTCTTTCTTTCATATGCATGCGCGGTTGTTTGGATTTCCGTTATTTACAAACAACATATTTCCTATGAAAATAGAATTTTTTATAAAATTTTTTGTTATGCCAATACATTGACATCAACAACAAGCACGTGTGCAAAATTTTATCTTTCTATCTCATGTGGAAGTAGATGAAATATTACTGACAAAAATCTGATCATCGTTGACATGTGACCATGCATCGTGCAGTGCACATAGCAAATTAAATAAAAGCGTATAATAAAAAAGATATGTATTCGTGTGATGTCTTACAGTTGTATGGTAAGACGATAATTAAAATTACATTTTTTTTTTTTTTTAGTAAACAATAAAAAAAATATATATATATATATACACCATACGATAAAGAATGCTAATCAAAAACTTAATATATACAATTTAACTTAAATATATTCATGTTGCTGTTTCAAGTCAAGATAAAATGAAAGTTATTTTTTTGGAACCTAGAAGGTTTCTCTTTTTAAACTCTTAAAAAATGTCCTCCCTTAAAAGAAGTTGATCGGAGAGGAGTTCCAATAATAATTTTCATTACTCTTAACTGGTTAATTGTCAATAAGCTCATGTGGTACAATTTTACTAAATGGCAGATTTTGCCGGCCAGACATTGCATTTTCACACGCTACAAATATTATCATTCATCTCATCCTCTGAAGTAATACCTAATGGTGGTACCGTAGGTTAAAAAAAAAGAAAGAAATCAGAGAGCAAAATACACCTCCGCTACTGAATACACCAAGGAAAGTGTGAAATTCTTAATTTGCAGTACTCCCTCTCTCTTAGTTGTTTCTAATGTTTTTTTTTTAAAGTATTGACTCAGAATTTACTTTGACAGCTGTAGTTTCCAGATGTTTCATTTAGGTCAAATAAAGAACGAAAATTACGCCAAAACATTTAAGAGAAATATTGTATTATCACGAAATGTATTTTTTTTAAATAAAATAACGTTTATTTTATTAATACTTTTACAGTTGCACTTGTCACTTTTCATTTTATTTATAAAAAAAAAACAAATTCAATTTAGAACAACTGTGTTTTTTTTTCATTTATTTGTTGTTACCTATAACAAAACTCTTTACAAAATATTTTTTATCGTTTTCAACATTTTTATGTTTTTCTTATTTAAGAATATTTAATTTTACTTCCCCGGTTATAGCACTATTGCTGCTATATAGCAGATAATGCTATAAAGGGAAAGTAAGAAGATCGATTTAAAATTTCTATGTCCAAATGTTTTTTTCCAATTTCGACCTTTCGCAATCCTATGAATCCATAAAGCATAAAAGAACCATAGAAATTATCGAATGATATACGTACGTGTATTTTTTTTAAATATTTTATGTTTGTTATATTTTTTTTAACCTCCAGCACTGTTAGCTATTTCTTCAGAGGATGAGATGAATGATTTTTAGCGTGTGTAAAAATGCCATGTCTGACCGGGATTCAAACCCGGGACCTCCGGATGAAAGGCTAACAGTCGCAACACGGAGGCCTACTTGATTGATATCTCTAGACTGGGTCTACGTAAATTCTTCGAAAATTATTCATAAAATTTCTATATACGGAACATAAAGGTATTAATTTTCCCTAAAAATAAAAAAAATGAGGGGTACTTTTCACTATTTTGATTTTTTTATATATTGTTCAGTGGTCGTGGAAAATTGAGCTTTACACGATGAAAGTATTTAAATTTTTTTTAAATTTCAATATTTTAAGACATTCAGGATTAGTGGTGGGAGGGGATATTTAATATTATTTGTTAATAGTTTTCATGTCATCTTGAATGCCCATCCACTATAAATTTTTAACTTTGGTACAAATATTTAGCTGTATATATACCCAGTTTTGACCTATCTTCGACCCAATCGAAAAAGGGACATCATGAAACTCATTTTTTTATTAAATTTTTGTTTTATTCCCCCCCCCCCGAGTATTTCCTGGAAGGTGTTGGACAAACTTAAGGGACTGATTTAGAATATAAAAATAAACAAGAAAATCTATGTAGAAAAATTGCCCTACCAGGCTTCATTTTCCCTCTTGTCCTCTATTTTGTGATTTTTCAATAACACTTTATAATTTTTTAAACAGGAATGAAATATTTTAATGAGATTTGGAATATGTGTATCCAACAACATCTTCTACAAAATAAATACGTTTGAAAAAAATTTTACCTTTGAAAATTCTAAACTGGCTGTCATTTAATGTATTAATGATTAACAGTTCCATAAATATTAGTTTTATTGAGTAAATTTTTATGGCATACATTTTTAAGCCTTTATATATATATATATATATATATATAAATATATATATATAAAGGCTTGTATAATTTATATATATATATATATATATATATATATATATATATAGTGTATCCCACAAAGAGTATACGATTTTTATTTACTCGCCCATTTCCCCATAAATTCCGTTCAAACTTTACAGACCTTTTAACGAAGGTTCTAAAAATGTCAATTGAAAATTTCAACCTTCTAGAATTTATAGAAACAAAATGGCAGTTTTCAAATAAAATCATCAATTGTAGATAAAACACATTGTTATTCATTATAAAATAGATGGTAAAAGTTATTAAAAGCACATAATTAGAACTGGAATAATTAATAATAGTTAGATAATTAATTATTCATAATTATATATAATAATTATTAACCTTGTTTTATTCAATATCAACAGCTGTTTAACAATATATCATCTGTTTTTTAATAATTTTTACCTGCTGTTTTGTAATAAATAAAAAACGTGGTTTAACTGAAATTTATATTTTTATTTGAAAGTCGCCATTTTTTGTTTTTATAAATCCTAGAAGGTTGAAATTTTCACAAAATATTCTTAGAGCCTTTGTTGAAAGGCCTGTAAAGTTTCAGAATCGGTTGGGGAAAGCGCGAGTGATACTGAATCAAAACCTTGTACTTCGTGGAACACGTTGTATAAATATATATAAACAATATATATATATATATATATATATTACAGGCCAAAACTGGGATATATTGAGCAAGGGGACATTATAGTACCTATTATGTATTTTGTTCTGTTGTTTTCCTTGACAGAATATTCCAGGAAATGTTGACCAAATTTAAAGGATAAATGAATAAATACAAATAAACGAGTTTGAAAATTTTACCTTTGAATATTCCAAGACAGTGGAGATTTAAATTTTGTAAACATTTAAAAATGTTAGTTTTATTGAATAATTTTTTATTAGATAAATTAAAACATCATAAGCCTTTTACTGTGAAAAATGTAAACCTGATTTATTCAAATCCTTTGATAAAAGTGCTACAATATGACTGAAATTTTTAAATGAAGCTATTATTAAAATTTTCATACTGTATAATTTTCAGTTTGCACTCCTACAGAAAAGAGGATAAGATAATACCCGATCTAACATTTTTTAGTTTTCTTCTAATATCATTAAACCGCCGGTCTCTGTGGCGCGAGTGGTAGCGTCTCGGCCTTAAATCCGGAGGTCCGGGGTTCGAATCCCGGTCAGGTATGGTATTTTCACACGCTACAAAAATTGTCATTCATCTCATCCTCTTAAGCAATACCTAACTGTGGTCCCGGAGGTTTAAAAAAAAAATCATTAAACCAAACCGAATTTATATTAACGCGGGAGAGTTAATTCACGTGTTTCCTTATAAAGAAAATATATAGGGGGTTATTGATTTTTGCATGAGGTAACATTGCTAGATTCAGAACAACTTGTAAAATATTGCCAGAATCTCTTGGAACACTCGTAGAAATCATATTTCTAATATTATTTACCAATTATTTTATCTAAAATCGTTTACCATTTGTACTTCATAATTTTTTTCATCGTTTGTTTGTATGTAAAATAAAATAAAAATGTTTGTACGCAAAACATTTTAATGTCATTACTATTTAAAAACACAAAGGTGTATTTGAAATAAAGATCTGTCATGTACGACGCCGGGAAAGTTATGCAACCTTTTGCGGCTTTGTATTGGGGTTTGTGAATAAAAAAGTTTTTTTTTTACAGGAATAAATTTTTAAAGATTTATGTTGATGTTTTTTGGTATTCTTGTCTACAATAATCCTTGTTTTTGGTTTTTTTTAAAACAAAAAACCAATATAGTTTGGGTTAGCATTATTTGTTATTCACTCTTGGTAAACGCTATTGGTTGTCTTTGTTAGAAACGCATTGACAAAATTCCAAATGTAAATATGCCAGCTGAAATGAAATTTTTCTGCTTAAAAAAAAAGAAACAAATAACATGTCCTCCTCTTTCAATGTTTCACGTACTATTATAAAAAATGTTTTAAATGTTATTCTCCGAGTTTAAATAATTACAATTTTTTTTTTTTTTGTATTTACCAATATTAACTTTTGTATTATCTAAGTAAAGCGACACTTAACAGCTAACAAATACTGTTATATATGTGTATATATTTTTAGAGTGGAAATATTTGGACTTATCTCAATCCTTTCTTTTCTCACATACTATTTTCTTTTCATGTTTGTATTTCTTTTATCTTTCACAAATTCTTAATACAAACAAAAGCAACAGTTCTACCGTTTATTTTGTTGAAGAAAATAATTGAACTTTATGTTCTTTCGAGAAAGTAGAAAATCAAGAAGTAGGAAAAAAGTATGCAATGGTTTCTACAATTTTTATAAATAAAAATCTATTAATACATTTTTTTATATATGTAATAATAAATTTATAATTAAATAATTTTTTATTTAGTTCTTTCTTTTTTAATTTTTATTTTTCAATAACTTTTCTGTTATTTAAAATCTTTTCTTTTTTTCTAAATTGATTAATCACGTACTTAGTATTGCGTTTAAGTATTTATTACTTTTTCTAAGTATTTATGATAAGAATTTTTGGTGATATACAAATAAATTGATTTTTTTTAATATCGGGATTTTTTCTCAAAAAATTATGTAAATAACGATTTCATATGGTTTTATAAATAATTTTATTAAGCACAGCCCGTTGGTATTTATATAAATTATTTATGTTATAGTTTCCACTTACCAATAATTTTTAATAGGAATGTTCAAGCGCTTTCGGATTATTAATCCATCCTCAGGAACAACGATGTTATATATTATAATTATTTACTTCACGTATCATTATTTATATACTAAATTGAAGTTTTATAAAAATATGAATATAACAATTGATCGTTAAAAGGTAAAATAAAGAAAACTGTATCCGTCATGTTAGTATGAAGGTCTCAATTCTTATGTTTATTATTAAATTAACTTTATAAAAAAATCTCTCTTGATAGTGCGATTCCAAACACATGTACACAACTGATTATCTGGAAGCCGGGTTAACTGTAGGATTCTGTTTGATAGATAGAACTCGTTAGAAGACCTGTGTGTTCTGTTTGTCAGTTTATGCAGCCGATAATTCTCTAACATAATAACCCTCGGACTCAAACAACGCGTCAACTCCTGGATATTTAGTGCCCTGGGATTTTCACTTTTTTCCCCAATTAAAGAGGAATATTCATTTCACTTGGATGATGAACTGAAGGACGCATTGAGGTTATGAACCAGGAAAAGACCGCAAGAATTTTTGATTGACGGATTGAGAAAACTTGTTCATTTTTGGAAGAAATGTGACTAAGTTTAAAAATAAATGTAAGTTTTTGGTGACAAATAAAATTTATTTTTATACCACATTTTTTTCATTTGATTATCTCTTTTCATTTGTGAGCTGTGAGCGACTGTGGTTTACATTTCAGCCCTCTTATACTTTTTCGTTATGTTACTTCGTTTTTATGATCACGGATTTTTACGGTAGCATATCTAGAATGGATTAGAATTGTTAAATTTTAGACGGTTAGATCATATGTACCGTTATATTAATTTGTCTCTTTGTGTGTATGTATGTGTGTGTGAGTTTTTGAGATGAAGACAATGAGAAAGATAAAGAGCTATTGTTTGAGAAAGATAGCGTAAGTGAGAAAGAGGAGAACGACATCTGTTAGAAGGATAAGATCCTTTGAGTGTCTGTGTGAAATGGACTACGGTTGGTAATACCGTACAGTGGGTAAGCTTAACGAAGCGATGTAGTAGTATGCCAGACGGAGGCTTGATACTGAATGAGTTAGTTCACGGGGAATGGTGGACGAGGAAAACGAGGATTTAAGAGGATAGGAATTGCTGGTAAATATGTGGGAAGAGAGGACAGGTTAAAGGAGGAAAAGGATCTTCCCACCTCTCTTCATCATTATTAACTCCTTCGTCACCACGTTGAGTACAACTTTCCCCGACCCTACTTACCCATCCTTTCGCACTGCCAGCCAACCTCCCGCCATATTCCTTGAATTCTCTACTTTCCTTTCACATCCCCCTCACATCTCAAAGCTAGACCTATATTTCGACCCTGGAGTCAGAGACCCCTTTCCAACAACCTTGTGTAGTAACCGGCTCGAAGCAACAGTGTGACTTTACTTCTCTTCTTAAGTCACTCAGTTATTCCCAGTCCTTCTTCTCCTTTTCATGCCCAGTCTTATCCTTTTTGTAACCATTCTTGAACTTGTTTTACTATCAGTATTTTTTTTTTTTTTCACCTAAGATAACTGCTCGATTAATTTGTTTGTTATTTCTTTAATAAATTATTATTATTATTATTATTATTTGAATAATAAAAAAAAACAATATTTTTTTATATTCTAAGCTCTTTTGTATTGGGATATTTATTAATTAAAGTTTATTTGTTCAGAACGAATTCCATGGTGAAAATTTTAAAGATTATTTAAAAAACTAAAAGAACCATACCATAAATGAAAAAGAGGTTTTGTAATTCTAAAAAAATGAATTTTTTAATACGATTCTGAATAAATGGAAATTAATTAATTACTCTTTAATTGTTTTTCTGTAAAAGATGGCTGTAAAATAAAAGCAATAACAATAATTCCAGAAAGTATATCATTCTTATCTTAATTTATGTATTTTTTGTTGTTACTAATTGTTTAAACATTTCCATTACAAAGGTAAAAGATATTAGTTGTTCAACTGATTTTTTTTTTTTACTCACTTTAACCTAGATATTTCTTTGACAGCTCTGGAAAACAGAAAAGTAAAGGATTTAAAAAAAGACTTACAAGAATTTCAAAATAACGCCATAAAACGGTTTTAAGGTTGGTTTAAATATTTTTAATAGCTTGTATAATTCCAAGAAACTTTTCTGCAACAGTTTTTACTTCGTTGTACGAAGTAAAGTATTGTGATCGCGAAAAATTTCGGTTTCCAGATTTCAACAGAAATATCCATTTTGACCATCCCTGAATCCATTTTAACTAGTTTCAGCATAATATCTGTATGTACGTACGTTTGTATAATGTATAGCCGTAGGATTTTGAAATTTTGGATTTTGAAAAGTATTGTAACATCTCCCACTTTGATTGCAATCGATTGAACCAAAAGTGTGCAAAAAATCCAAAATATTTGGATTTTGGACTTTTTCGTAACTGCAGTAATAAGCCCTCATTTCGAGCTTAACAATATGTGGTACTTATTTTCATTAGTTTCAAAGTTATAACCAAATAAAATTTTAATTAATGAAATTTGGATCTTAGGAGAAGGGACATTGGTTCGAATCTGTCTTCATCTCTTTTTTTTAACTTTTTTTAAAATTATATATATTGATTTATTATTAATTATTAACCTCTCATTATAAACAGATAATTACGATGAATAATAATTCAATAACACAAAAAAAAATGAAAAATATCAGAAGTTTTTAATGAAATAAAATTTTATGTTCTTTTCATTTTAAAAGAGTTCATTTAATTTAATAGGCGTACAAGGAAGTTATGTGTTGTCCATATCAGATATTTTTATTACTTCTTATGTAGCATGCATATTGTTGTAGTAAAGTTTGGGTGAGACATAGTTACATTAATATTGCACAGAACAAATAATGAAGTATTTTGAATTCTAAATTTAATAAAGCTATAAGATACATCCCGAGAACGTGGATTATCATAAAAGGGCATTCTTTATCCTAATTCACCATGGTGGATGGATTTGGATGGACTCTCTCTCAATCTCTCTCTTTCTTTCTCACCCTCTCTCACCCCTATCACCTACATGAAGATTGTAAAAACAGGTTACTATATAATCATAGTTGAAGTCGGGTAAAATCCGGCTATTATCCAATTCGACGCGGCCATGGGAGGAGCCTTCCCTTCCATATATCCATTGTTCATACGCCTTAGAATATTTTATAGGCTTAGTGTAATAGTGAATTTTTATCTAACCAATGATCAATCAATTTATCTTTTTGAACTTCTTCCCATTTAAGTCCCTGATAAAACGGTTTATAAGATTAAAAATGAGTAGTAGTTCATTAACGAACTCGACCGAGCTTTTGGGTCGTTATAATTTATGTATTAATTTGAAAATGATTGGGGCAAAATTACGACAGTTATCGTGTCCGCAAGAAAGTGAAATATATATGTATATGTACAAATAAACTTTTGAATTGACGATAGTTTTGGTGTCTGGGTGATGTGAAATGCAAACCTATGTCGAAATTTTCCGGAAGTCGTATCACGATACCCTAAAATAGGTACCTTTCTTATGAAATCTACCTAATATTTCTTTACTTGGAAAAATGTCATGTTTAACTCAACAATAGATACTACAAATAAGTAAAGTTAATCGTCCAACTTACAGCATCATATTGAACCATAAGTTTATAAGTTGCCCCGCTCAGATTTTTCGATCTTAAAGTTAGGGTAACTTAAAAACTACTTAGCTAATCTTCATTCGGTATTTTCATACCCCTCATATCTCAAAATGCAATCAAAGTTCATTTTCACCTTCCCATTCACACCAAGTGACCGTACTTTTATTAGAAAAATCCGTAAAAAAGTATAAAAATTTTAAATTATTAATTTAACTGATTTTTTTTCCTTAAATAAAAATAAATAAAATTGTACTATACCTACCAGTATCATTAAAAATACATCTATAAACAATTGTATTGATTTCGGTTACGTATTTTTATCGTTTCATTGCATTTTATGAATATTTTTTATTTTATTATATGTTGAAGATTAGTTGAGTCGTGCTTGAGTTGCGTGCACAACTACAGAAAAAGAAAGTTAATTTTCATCCACCTGTGATAGAAAATAATACTATTCTTTTATTCGAAAATTCAAAACAATAGTTAAAATTTAAAGAACTGTAAATTATTTAATTTAACTGATCTTTTTCCGTTCGTCGATTAAATAAAAAAAAAAAAAAAAATGCCTACCCCAGTATCATTGTAAATGCGTTTAAAAACAATTTTATTGATTTCCTTTAGTAAGTATTTTTTATCGTTTCATTTCATTTTACGTGTACTTTTTATTTTATTATATTTCCTGTTTTTTATAACCTTTGTATTATTAACAATACAGTAGTAGGTATACTATAACGATTTCAGTCGTTCTTTAGTTAGGTTCATTTACTCTTCTTCTTATATGTAGTTTTAAAAGAATTTTCTGAAATTGGATCTCTGATTTCATGATACCTTTTAGAAGAAATTCATTCGAAAGATGTTTTATCTTTCTTTTTATTTTTTTTTTTTTTTATTGGAAAAAAATGGAATTTCTTCCTAACTTCTTCAATAAAAACAGATTTTTAAAAAAGTCCTTTAATAGAGCTCTACAGATACCTTTCTAACTTTTTATCACTCTACATGTCCTTTTGACTCCATTGATTTTTTTTTTCTTTTATTGAAACTTTTCATTCTACTTTTGAAAAGACTGCATAGTTTTTTTACTTTCTAATATTTACAGAAAATATCATTTATAAAAACAATAAAATGTGTAAAATAACAGAAGTTTATTACTTCATTATCTAATTTTCTGCCTTTTGTGATGTTAGGTTAGTTAATACTAAATTTTGATAATAAACAAATACTGATCAAACATTTTTTTTTAATCACATGGAATGTGATATACTAATTCGTTTTTAAATATACAATAATATTTAAGCATTTTGTTTTTCATTTGAGATAATCATCACATCTGCCCTTAGGCAGGTCCCTTGTACCATGTTCATTTTTTTTTTATTCACAGCTAAAATTTTCAAATCCTGATAATCCTCCTTTCCTTTCAGATGATACGTAAGTGTACTCTTTCCCCCTTTCATTTCTTGATTTTTTTATCATTGCTTTAATGAATCCTCTTCTGGTGATATTATCCAGCCAGTTAACTTCTTTTCTTATTCTGTTCCGATTACGCTTCAATTTCCATACACTCTCCTCATTACTTCTTCATTATTTACTCTGTCCATTCAATCTTTTTCATTCTCCACCATATTCACATTTAAAAGTACTTCCAATCTTCGTTTTTACGTTTACTTAGTTTCCATATTTCACGTTTATAAAGAAATATACTCGTAATACTCTATTTCAATAATTCTTCAACTCCATTTTACTACATATTAATTGTTTCTTGCTGGTAAATTCTTTCCTTTCTATTGCTGATCTTATTTCGTTTTCACTTTTACAATTTCTTGTTAACATGGTATTTAAGTATCTATTCTGTTTTACTTGTCCAATTCTTCTTTTTTTCTACATATTTATTGGTTGTTTGTTTCTCACCTTCGTTTCATTTGTTTTCCTTATAATCTTCATTTTCCAAATTCTGTTTTTTTTTAACTATATTAATTTTATTTAATACTTTCCTTCTTTCGATGATAATGCCTTCATCCTCTTTTACATCATTTTTTATTATATCTTCAACACACACGTGCGTGCGCGTGTGTGCAACACACACACACACACACACACACACACACACATTAAAGGTGAATCACAAAGAATGTAACAAACATTCAAGTTATATTTTACAGGTGAAAATAAATAAGAAAGTTCAAACATAAGTTCAGAAACGCTTCGTTAGCGAGTGGGGCTGGTGAAAGATCTACGGTTGTTGATTTTAAATATTTTCCGTATTTTGATTTTTCATGATTAATTTATTAATCCCTTCGCCTAACTTCTTTGTGTGTGTGTGTGTGTGTGTACGAGTCCATACACCTGATGCATTCACTTTAAACTCATTTAAACTCAAAAACTGATCGGCTAATTTAAATAATTCTTCTAGCATCGATGCAAACATAAATTTAACGAAATAATTTTCTTATTATTCGAGAAAGTATGACTTAAACAGATGTTTAAGCTAAACAGTAAGCGTGCAGTTTTTTATAGCTTAATTTATTGTTCCTAATTTGTACGTTGCAATTTTTTCAGCTAATAAATAATAAGCAACACCTTCCCACCATGGCCTAATGAGATGAGGATGATACGTATGACCTGTAAATGATATTTAGTCTTGTACTGATGGTCTCAGGCTTACCATTCTTAAGACGTGTGGTTAATTGAACCCCAACCAACAAAAAAACACCGGTATCCATTGTCTAATTATTAAATCCGTATAAAAGCAACTAACGTTTACTAAGATTTAAACATGAGAACCTTCGACTTTAAAAGTTAGCTGTTCAAAATCTGATTTAGTTTATAAAAAACATAAATTAATAGACCTTAAGATAATATGAAGATTTTTTTTTTTGTCCTGATGAATTAATTCACCACAGAGATTAAAAAGAAGCTCGTTCGTAGAGATACTGAAACGTGGAAATTTTTTAGTCTATAAAAATGCCATATTTGACCGGGATTGAACCCGGAACCTCCAGGTGATAGACTGATGTGCTACTCCTCCACCGAAATTGGCAGTATCTAAAAAACACTTTTTTCAGTTTTTTATTGCTAAAAATCTGGAATTTTTTCTGAGATATCAGATTTTTAATAGAAAGATTTTTTTATATCACACTTTTCATAAGTAGAAGACTAACGTAAATTTTTGTTACGAGCGCTTTTTATGTACTGTGTAACTATGTCCGTAAATCTTCATTCATACACATATTACTAAGATGCGTTTCATTTTTATTTTCATATTCAAAAAACTAAAGCAAAAATTCCTTTATTTCAATTTATATTCATTATTGCAAACTGTTTGTTTTTTCCTAATACAAAAATAAGCATAAATGTCCAAACATAATTTAATGAAACAAATAGAATTACCAACCATTTTAACCGAACATACTACGGCAATTTAAATAGCATGCATTATTATTATTTTTTTTAATCTGTTCCAAAATCTTTTGAAATATTTACAAATGAACGAATCTCTCTTCATAAAAATGGATTTTAGTAAAATATGTACATTTATTCACTAACATGAACTGAACCAGAAGAAATGTAATAAGAAAAAAATTAAACCCTCTTTTAAATGAGATATAAGTGCTTTTAAATCCCCATTTTAATAAAAACGTTGTGGTTTTTTTTTTATTTCCATTTTCAAGATGCATTAAATCGAGGTTTCAAATGAAAAAATTAAAATTGAATGAAATTTTTTTTTTTACTAAACGTTTTTCTTTTTTGTATGATTTAGTAGCTAGGGATATAATTTATCAAAATATTCTTTAAACTATAAATATTAACAAATAGAAATTTTAAAAATATTATTTTGATGGAATGGAATGGAATGCAAAGTTGGCGGGAGTTTATTACTCCCTACTTTATCGCAGAACCTGGACAGAGTCCCTTGCTGCTGGGTGATTCTATCGGGCGTGTTTTTGAGGTTTATTTTTAGTTAGCGGGTCTAATTTTTTCAAGTTTTCTTTATTATTATTTAGTATTTTAAGACGGATTTAATTGCATTCCAATCCGTTGTTGAACCAGCGTTATCGAACCCATTTCATGGGCCGACCGCGGAAGGCTAGGCTTGTGAAGCCTGTCCTCCCGACGTAATTCCCCTTCAGACCGTCCACTGAAGTCCTTTCGGTGCTAACGCTTAATAGGCTAGCAGGAATACGCCACAACGGGGCACTAGCTATAAGGAAAGAGCAATGCGTCCCCTTTTCCGGAAGAGTCGCAATTGCTGGGTTATTTTATCTTTCTTGTAAGTATTGAAAAGGAGAGGTTGTGTACTCTTCATCCGCTTCTGGTATGGCTGCCCTTCAGGACGCATCTCTGCTGGGCTCTGTTCCGGACTCCAGTCCGTGATTATTTTGATATTTTGGAATTTTAAACGGGGTTTTGTTCTCCTATTGCATGGGAACGGTTTTTCTTTTTTTCAAATTTTCTCATTAGGGATGTATTTTTGTAAACAATTTCAGAGTAAAAAAAGGTTTTTAAAATAATACAATTTCTGTTAAAAATCATTCAATGATTTTTTTTTAAATTTCAGCTGAGGGTTTCTTCTAATATAATACTCGTGCATAAAAACTGGTTACCGGAAAAACAACAGGTAATCATCATGTTGTGTTATGTGTGACACTGGTTGTAACTAATTGGAAAAAAAGAATTGAATAAATAATTGTTTTTGTATTTGTAATTTTTTGCATTTGTAATTGGTTTTGTATTTGGTGAAAACAAATTTAATTTGCACTTTGTATAAATGTGTTGACATATTTTTGTAAAAATTAACTGTTAGTTGTGTAGTATCGCTTTTTATTAACTTTGTACACTTGTTGCAATACTGATGCATTTTCGTATAGCTCCTGCAGAGCACATATAATGTATATTTATGTAGTGATCTGAATAAAATATTTATTTTTACGGTATTTTTCTCTGTACAAGGTACTCTTTGAAGATATTTTTTACGTTATTGTCTATTCTTTGTACTTTTATTTAATAATAAAAAAGAATTCTGCAACATCTGTTACATTATATTTTTCATACGTTTCATATCAAAAAAACTGTCTATTTTATATTTACTTTTTTAATATTTAATTTCTGTATTAGTTTTGAGTACCGTTCCATTCTTCATCAGTTCTTATAGATTCTCTGTTTAACGTAGCACTGTTCATCATGAAATAAATCTTAAAAGTTCAAATATTTTTATCCTTAAAATATTAAAAATATTTATACTTCAAAATTTCAGCAATGATTTCTTTATTATAAATAATTAACATTCTGCCAAGTTCTTTACTTACACAAATATGTACATGATAGATAACGTTGTTCAATGTTTTATTAATATAAAAATAAGGGAAAACGTTGTATTATTATTTTGAATAATTTTTTTTACAGCTGCTTATCTTTGAAATGTGTTTCTCTATATGCAAGTGCGAGCGAGCGTGCGCGTGTGTATGAGTATTCACACATACTCAACCGCTTTCGAAACTACAATAGTCGTAGAAAATACTTCTTTCATATTATTCAAAGAAAAGAAATCCTGAAAGACATCGATTTATTTCTAGAATAAAGATTCAATGTTAAAATTAATAACAGAAGAAAAATGAGATGTAACTGAAAGGAAAATAATGAATTAAACAATAAGATAATGACCATAATAAAGAGTGTATCACGGAGTTCTCCCGGGACATTCATAATCCATTCTACTCGAGAAAATAATGGAAAAATATATATAAACATATATCCTAAAATGCTTCGTTTGCGAGTTACGCTTAGCAAAAGATTTCGCTCAGATATAAGTTACCCCGGAGAAATACGGTCATGCTGAAATTTTTAGAACGTTAATTAAGGGGCAGAATTAGTGATTTCTTATGTATATTGACCTGAAAAATCGAATAAAATAATCCCTAGAACCGTATTAGGTAGATTTCATAAGAAATCTTGTATTGAGTACCATGATTCGCGACACCCGGAAACGTTTGATATATGTTCGCGTTTCACATCCCCCAATCCCAAAATCACCGTCAATATATATATATATATATATATATATATATATATATATATATATATATATGTTTGAGTTTCTTGTGGGCACGATAACTGCTGTAATTTTGTCGCATACACTTTCAAATTTATATATAAAATATAACGACCCAAAATCTCGGACAATTTCGTTAATGGGCAAAATCCGACCATGAAAGTAGAAATGGGGGGCTTTTTCGAAAAAATAAAATATCGCTACAAACTTCTTATTAAGTAAAATACAGAATTCGTTTAAAGTTCTTACTATTCTTTGGATAAGGGCCTAAAATTTACCTAAGCTAAAGTTTTTTGATATCACCAACCATAGGCTCAGATGGTGGTAAAATCAGGTTTCGAAGACAAAAAATCATACCTCCCTTAATAGGCACAGTATCAAATCGGTCGTACAGTAATGTGGTCGTTAGTCCCTTTAAACATTACCTAAAATGTTTGGCGGAAACAATTTTTTATATAACCAACCTTTACGGCAAGGGATGACCAAAATCTTGCTGGAATTGTAAGAAGAAGTGGGCTTGTCGTATGTTAAACATGTGAAACTTTTTTCCCGTGCCACATTTGTCGTATGGCGAAATTTGAAGTTTTTCTTAACTTTAAAGTGAAAATTTTTTGACGTGACAACGTCTTATAAATCGATGAACGCCGGCAGCACGCACGAAAAATTGTCCCGTTCCGCCTGAGCCGAGCCGAGCCGAACCGTCGTGCAATGGAATATACTATCATGTCAAGCAGGTTTTGGCGGGCTTTTCAAAAACAGCAATTTCATGAATTTGATTTATGATTTCAATTTCATCGTTTTAAATTGACACTTTATCAACATTGATTTGATTAAAGTTTATTTCTATAAAAAATTATTCATAATTATTTTTGAACAAATCATTTAATTTAAACTTGCAAAAATTATTAATATTAATTATTATTATTAAATGAAATGAAAAATGGAATATTAACGTGTTTCATTAGCTAATTAAACAGTCACTTCGATTCGATTTGTTTGTTTAAACAAGTAATTTTTTAAACATACAAATCATATTTTCATCTAGCCCAACACCAGTTTCTCAAAAAACATGTGTTTACTTCATAAGGATAACAATTTTTTTTTGCGACATTACAATCAAAGGTCGACGAATATCGCCGGCGCTTCGCGCCCTCGATTCTTTTTTAATTATTTATTCACTTTCTTTAAAAATTTCACATGTAATCTGTCATAAGGACAA
The DNA here is from genome assembly GCF_047948215.1 of Lycorma delicatula. NCBI lineage: Eukaryota > Metazoa > Arthropoda > Insecta > Hemiptera > Fulgoridae > Lycorma > Lycorma delicatula. The sequence continues at coordinate 41,154,990 of NC_134464.1, forward strand.
TGGACAATATTAAAAAAAAAACTGAGTTTTACTTAAAATTGCATTTAAGTCTTACCCTACTAAAGGCACTTGTTTGTGTATCTGTCTGTGTATGCGTTCCTCTTAGCTGAGAACATACTTTCATTATCGAACATGCTGACGGTCAAAAAATCATGTTTTTTCTTAAATGTTTATAAACAATTAGTAAGAAGCAAATAAGAGAACAACACCAGCAAATAAGAGAAAAAAGAAAGAACATGGTTGAACATACTGCCTGTCAAAAAATCATAAAAGTTTTTCTTCAATATTTATAAACAATAAATAATAATTGCAAGATAAATTAATAAATGTTACTATCGTAATTCATTCATTCAATATCGTAGCAGATCTTAAAATAATTATTCTCGATACAAATAAATCGATACTGAAAATACTATGGATTCACCAATACCCTAATAATAATAATAAATAAAACACAATAGAAAATAACAAAAGTATAAATAATGAGGGTTTAAAATCCTCATTATTTATACTTTTCATTATTCAATTACTTTACTTTTATATTTTTTCATTATTTATTCTTTTGAAGCTTAAAAATAATGAGGGCTTGCTTTCATTTAAAATCGTAAACATAATTTTTTTCGACCTTGACAACTAAGCATACATATAGGCAAAACACGTGAGTCAAATCAAATGGTAAACAATAAAGGTCAAAATTAGAAGAAACAATAATGGTCAAAATTAGAAGAATTTTGAATCCTGTATTTCCTCCTTAGCGATTTATTGATTTTGAAGCTAACTTCTCTTTTGTTATGGTGTCAAGGAAGGTTAGTTTCATATTACGATAATTTGTTTCGTAAACTGGATATAATATATAACTAATAAATAAATTAATTCAATTTATATATAAGCTTCCAGCTCTCATATTGAGTGAATTTACATATGGATATTGTAGATCTTAATGAAAATGTTGAGAGTGCAATCTTTAAAAGATGCCTAAACCGATCTAAACCAAATTTAATTGGAAAGATTTACTGCTATTTTTTCGCTTTTCCTTGATAAAGTTTCATCATTCCATTACCATCTGTTTTTTTAAATCATTATTTTTAATAGTTTAATTTAAAATCTGTCAGCGTTAGTTTTAGAAATAATAATAACTTTGATTAAAAAACATAATATGAACATTTTTTTGTAAATAAGAATGATAAATTTATGATTTCGCTATTGTGTATTTTATCCAACTCCTTAAGTTTGCTATAAGGTTCTGTTTATGACGAAGTTTATTGATAATCGTCTAGTATGCCTTCAGCTCTTTGGGGTCGATTTACATTGTAGGTCTTTGCAATACGTTGTCACGCTCAAATCTCGTGCGAAACGTAGTTCTACACAAACCAATGTTTTTTTATCCCCTACTTAGCACCGGTGAAATTTACCTCCGACTTCTGATGTACCAAATGGGATTTTTTTTTATAATTTTGAGAAATATGGGATGAAAACAAATAAATTGGGGCAAAACCTTGTTTTTCATGTTTTACGTACAATAAATTTGTTAAATGGGTAATATAAACGTAAAAACTTTAAGACAAAACTAATAGAAAATTTAATTCCGAACAAAATGTTGTAAGGTAAGTTGAACAAAACAAAGAAAAGATAGAAAAATTCGAATTTTTGTAGTAAATATGTGCCCCACATTACGAGTATTTAAAAAAGAAATTGTAGCCGTGATCTTTTCCTGCAGATGAAACTGTTTTCACCTGCTTCCACCCTTCTGTTTAGACTCTTGTTTGACCTCTAGCGTATAATTGTGAATCCTTGTTACATCTACTGTTGTAAAACATTGAAGAAACCCGGCGAAATCGTTTAAATGTCTAAACATCTTGGAAAAGTTTGCAGTTGAATAAGTTTTTTTTTTTTTTCTCTCAGCTCCCCTGGGCCGGACCGACTTGTTGGTATTACGCCGCCCAGGGGAGTGTCTTTAAACTCAAATAGGCCTCCCCACCTACCGGCTATATACCGGCAAGGCAGGTCGGCCTACCGGTTAGCTCTTTTTGAGAGTTCTTTATCAATATTGCCCCCTTGGGGACCCAAAAGGGCAATACTAATACACCACGCCAGACCCAGTTCGCCGCGACGCGGTACCGGGTCCCTTCAGTATTCAGTGTGCTGTTGCCTGACTGTTACCCGTGGAGTCCTTGGTGGCTCATCAGTGCCAACACACCGCAGCATGCTGGACCTCACCAGCAAGGCTGTCCACCCAGTCTTATTCTAGCCAACACCTTGTCTTCTCTCATCGGAGTATTTCTGTAGAACAACTTGTCTAACAAAACTAGCAAAATTATTCCAGTTTGACTCGCTTCTTAGCGTGTAGTCTATTGTTGTCTCTGGAGTTATACCTGTGAGTGCCTTACTATGTCTAAGTGTGTCCCACCTATTGCACTCAAAAAAGGTGTGCTCAGCATCATCTATCTCGTTGCAGTAGTTGCAAATTGGCTCTTCTCTCTTGCCTATTTTGTGCATGTAGTTATTGAAGGAACCATGTCCTGTAAAAAACTGCGATAGGTGATGATCAACCTCACCAAATCTTCTCGACAACCATGGCTTGATGTTGGGGATGAGGGTTCTCGTCCATCGACCCACAGCTTCCTGCGACCATCTTTCCTGCCAGATATCATAAACGGCATCTCTGACCTCTTGTTCTGGCTTGCCTTGTGCCCTCTCCACCCTCTTTTTTGCGATTAGGTCAATAGGAGGTGTACCCGATAACACGCACAGGGTGGCATAGGACACTGTCCTGTATGCGGACACAACACCTAGGAGCACACACCTGTGCGTCCTCGCCAGTCTCTCTTTGTTGCGCCTGATGGCGATAGAGCGCCACCAGGCTGGAACGGCATACATAAGCGAAGACACGACGGTGGTCGCCAGTAAACGGCGCTTTGAGGCCCGAGGGCCATTCTGCGATGACATAATGATGTTTAGACTTTTTATCATCCTTTCTGCCTTGTTGCATACATTGACTACGTGCTCGGTGTATCTACCGTTTTTCTGGAGGATAACTCCTAAGTACTTGATGTTATTCGCTTCTTCTATAGCATGACCGTTGATGGAAATATTGAACGGTTCTAGCACTCTTCTACCCGTAAAGGCAATACACCGGCATTTTTCCGTAGACAGTTGCAGACCCTTGGACCTCAACCACTCCTGTATAGTGTCGATGGCCGCATACACCCTCTCCCGCACCTCCAAGACCAGTTGAATAAGTTTGCTAGACTATTAACAAACGTGACAACCATCAAGCATAAATTTTTTTGTATCCAAAATATTGTGTAAAGTATCGTGGTCACGATCTTTCGAAATTTTTTTTGATCTCAGCAAGCTCCTTCACCTTCAATTTGGCGGCATGTAATACGGTATTTTGTTTGAATTTTTGTGACAATTTGTGTCGGACGTAGTGGTATTTGGGCGTCCTAAGTGTTTATCATCTTCATTGGATGATACGACCACGCTTAAATTCAGAAGTTCACTTTTTAAGAGTCAAAAACGAAGAGGAATAATCCTTAAAATCTAATCTAACACTTTTTCTATATCTGTCCGCGTTAACCTTTTAAAACAAAATAGTTTATAACAACTCAAATTTAAATTTTATTCATTTTCCAGAAAATCTCTAAACTTTCTTAATTTATTGATCGTTACAAACCAGTAACTATAAAAATGTGAATTTAAAAATTCGCAGCATGCTATCTAAAGGATCATACTTGACAAATATCATAGTCTAGATTTAATTTTCTTATCATTTGGCACCGTTGGTATTAATACAATTGTATAAATTAAAGTTCCACTTATCAACAATTTTAAACTATATTTCTATGTACTTTCGGTGTTGCTACGCCATCATCAGATTTCTTACAAGATGTTAATTGAAAATTTGTATTTCTTATGTATAGTTATACTTAAATTACAATTTTTACGTTCATAATATTCGGTTGTCAAGAAATAAAAGATAATTTATACATCAATAAAACAGTTACGTCATTGACCATAAGATTGACTATTATGAGATAAGTTGTAAACATCGTACGGATATGACGTTACAGTCTTATTGACGTATAAATTATCTTTTATTTCTTGACGAAAGACTATTATGAACATAACAGCTCTAATTTAAATATAATTATACATATGACATGTGATTTTGAATTAATATCTTATGATGATGGAGTAGCAACTCCGAAAGTACTTGGAAATACATTTTAAAATCGTTGGTAAGTGGAACTTTATACAATATCATAGTCATTTATTCCGAGAACTTTCCAAACAGCCCTGATAAGGAGAGCTTTTTATACCGAAAAAAATCTTGTTAGAAATATCTTCTGTAGAATTTTTTAAAAAAACTTTTAAAAATAAGATGGGTTAGTAAAATATGAAAAGAAAACACAAGTAAGAGAAGAGAAAATTTTGTAAACAAACGAATTAGGTAATACGTTAAAATCTTTGGGTTTAGTTAATTTGTTAAAAGAGATATGTTTAGAGAGTAAGAACTATAAACAAAGGATTACAATTGGTAAAACAGATAACTGTTGATATAGCAAATAATTTTACGTTAAAAGATTAACACAAAACAGGAAGGAAAAAAGTAACATCAAACCTGTACAATGATTAATAACTGACTAATGAGAGTAGTTAATTACATTTAATGGATTAGAGAACGGTAAAATACATTATTATAGAATTACGTTTATGATTATTGATTTCCCTTATAGAGTATTTTAAACTTAAATATTGCTTTGTCATTTGATAGGAGATTTTATTTATTTTGTGATTTCAAACGATTTAATTCGTTAATTTTATTTAATTAATGATGAAAACAAAAGTCCTTGTAAAGTTGTATTTATTTATTTTTTATTATAAAGAAATGATAAGTGCTTTTATTATTTGCCTTTTATTATTATTATTTTTTTTATTGTTAACCTTTCTTTCTTTTGAATAAAATTATATTCACCTTATGAATCAGTTACTAGCTAATTATAAAATTAAGGAAATAAAAGTTTTTTTACCCTTTATTTTTTAAATGTTTAATTCTTTATAATTAGATTAATTGTCCTTTAAATTCTATAGAAATGTTCGTTATAAATTATTCTTTTTTATATTAAAAAAAAAGTTTTTTCATTAAGTAAACTTACATGAAAGAGATTATATAATATAATAGATTAGATTAATATACAAATAATTAGCAGTGATTTTAAATTTCAGTTGTATAGAACTGTTTTTTTTTATCATTAATATACATATTTTTATTTTTTTATTTTAAAGTTTAATAAATGGTTAGATACTTAAAAACTTAATAAAAGATGGATTAATGTTTTCTTGTAGCTATTTTACATAAATATATATAAAAATGAATGTTTCTCTGTTTGTATGTCTCTTATGCCTTCCTTATCCGTTCAACCGATAGCGATAAAACGTTGGGGAATGGTTGTCTCATGCCAGGGAAGGTTTCTGAATTAGTTTGGACCCGCTAGGTGGCGCTGGCGTCCAGATATTTCGAAAAATTGTATTTATTGTCCGATTTTCCTCATATTCAGAATACATTTTACTTACATGGAAAGAATTATCTCTGCAAAAAATCAACCCCCTAGATGGTGCTGAGGTTGAGATATTTAGAAAAATCATATTTATAGACCGATTTGGTTCACATTCAGAATATGAATATTAGTTACGTGAAAAGAAATATTTTTGCAAAAACTATACCCGCTAGGTGGGGCCGGTGTCGAGATTTTTTCGAAACAAACAAACAAATATACAAACAGATTTTTTTATTCTATATATATAAAAATACATGCCTTTTATATATATATATATATATATATATATATATATATATATATAAAAGGCATGTTCGTATGTGTGTCATGTGTGTCCGCTAAATGCCAAAAAACTAATGGACCGTTTTACGCGCTGGAAAAAGGGGAAAAGGAAAACAGGCAAAATGTGGAAACGGTGGAAAGAGAAAAGGGGAAAACGGGAAAGGGTAAAATAAGTTGGAAAGGGAAAAGGGGAAGGAGAATAAGTGAAAGGTAAAATTTGTGAAGTTTTTAATTTTTTTTAAATTGTGTTCATTTAAACTCTATCTCCCACTATCTCCCCATTTAAACTCTAAAATATATCCCTTTCGACACGGCGGAAGGTGGAGATAAATTTCACCAGTGCTAAGTAGTGGATAAAAAAAGATTTCCACCTTAAACTTAAGAAAAACTTCAATTTTTTTTGAATATAACAAAGGTTGCATGTGAAAAAAGTTCCACATATTTAGCATACAACAAGTCCCATCTTCTTGCAATTTCAGCAAAAATTTCGTCATCCCTTACCGTAAGTGTTGATCGTATCAAAAATTATTACAAACAAAAGTTTTAGGTAATATTTAGAGGACTAAGGACTACCTTAAACCGATTCGATAATGTGCCTATTAAGGGAGGTATGGTTTTTTTGTCTTCGAAACCCCATTTTCCACTCCCTTGGCCAATGGTTGGTGATATAAAAAAATTTACTTAATAGGAAAGTTAAAGCGATGTTCTTTTTTTTCGAAAAAGCCCTCCTATTTCTACTCCCATGGTCCGATTTTGCCTATTAACGAACTCGACTGAGATTTTGGGTCGTTATATTTTACGTATAAATTTGAAAGTGATTGGTGGAAAATTACGGCAGTTATTGTGTCCACAAGAAAGTGTATGTAATATATATATATTTATAAACGTTTGAACTGACGGTGGTTTTGGGGTCTGGGAGATATAAAACGAGATGTGTTGAAATTTTCCGGAAGTCGAATATGGTACCCATTACAAAAGGTAACTTAATTATGAAATCTATATAAAAACAACTGTTGACCAAAAAGTTAGAAGTATCATTTCAGACAATCTTAAATGAAGGCGTAAAGTTATCAGAACGGTTAAAAATTGAAAATCCCAACTGAGATTGTTTGTCACATCTGATTCCACACCCCTTTTTTAAGGGGTGTTCTTTTTCAAGGAACATATCTTTATGATGAATCTTAATCCGATCAAAACCATGTACCTCCAATGAATAAAATTGAAGGACGGGGATAATAATTTGATGTTCTTTTGGTAAAAAACTTTCATATCCATACGTCTAATCAATAAAATTGATACGCTTTTATCGACTAGACGTACAAATATATGACTTATTTTATAACTTGACGATCGATTTTTATATTTATGGAAATTTTATTTTAATGTACATCAAATTAATATGTGAAGTGAATACTTATATACAAGTTTATCACGTGTTCCTGAAGATGGAAAAAACTTCCAAAAGCGCTAGGATATAAATAATTAATTACATTGGTTGGTAAGCGGAATCTATAATTATATATTTTTATACTATATATACCAACGGGCCATGCTAAATAAAATTATTCTAAAACATTTCTACTCAAGAAGTCATACGCAAGAACTACCGCATGAAAATAAACAAGAACAAAACGAAAGTAATGAAATGTAGTAGAAATAACAAAGATGGACCACTGAATGTGAAAATAGGAGGAGAAAAGATTATGGAGGTAGAAGAATTTTGTTATTTGGGAAGTAAAATAACTAAAAATGGACGAAGCAGGAGCGATATAAAATGCCGAATAGCACAAGCTAAACGAGCCTTCAGTAAGAAATATAATTTGTTTACATCAAAAATTAATTTAAATGTCAGGAAAAGATTTTTGAAAGTGTATGTTTGGAGTGTCGCTTTATATGGAAGTGAAACTTGGACGATCGGAGTATCTGAGAAGAAATATTAGAAGCTTTTGAAATGTGGTGCTATAGGAGAATGTTAAAAATCAAATGAGTGGATAAAGTGACAAATGAAGAGGTGTTGCGGCAAATAGATGAAGAAAGAAGCATTTAGAAAAATATAGCTAAAAGAAGAGACAGACTTATAGGCCACATATTAAGGCATCCTAGAATAGTCGCTTTAATATTGGAGGGAGAGGTAGAAGGAAAAAATTGTGCAGGCAGGCAACGTTTGGAATATGTAAAACAAATTGTAAGATGTAGGGGTATACCGAAATGAAACAACTAGCACTAGATAGGGAATCTTGGAGAGCTGCATCAAACCAGTCAAATGACTGAAGACAAAAAAAAACATTTCATTGACAGGATGGATGGTTGAAACCCGATTCTGGGTCTTAAATTTTATATGTAGATGAAATATGACACCTGTTTTTATCTGTTAGTGTAATGCTGATTTCCAATTGCAACGGTCTTGGTTGTGACTCATTTTTTAGGACAAAAACTTCATAGAGTAAATTACGACGATTCCAATGGAATAATTAGTTTCTTTGTGCATTGGCTCGTTTCAATGTAACTAAGCTATTTTCAAAAATTTATAAATTTTACATTTTTATAGAATAAAAGTTAGTTTTTATAAAATTAATTTAATTTGTAGAATAGTTTTGACGTTTCGGTAGGTAACCAAGTTAGGACCCATTGTCAGAGATGTGCTATAGATATGTGCCTGAACTAGTTTTTATCTGTAGTTAAAAAAAACAGCTGTAGCTGTAGTTGATGTAGTTATTATTAATTATTCAATTTAAATAATTATAAAAGGTAAATTATAACTTATAATTATAATTATAGATAAAAAGACTTGTAAATAATGTACAACAAATTCTTATAAATATATTTAAAAACTGCTACTTTTATTACAAATTTTATTTTCCCATGAACTTTCTTTTTGATTATGTTATTACAAAGTTGTTGATAAAATAAAAACTTGAGTGATGCAAAAAAATGGATGTAAAAATTTTTCTATGTGCGTTGCGAATCGCATAAAGCTAAATTTATGGTTTTTATCATTTCAGTTGATCGAAGTAATCTTTTTCTTATTTCATCTTTGTAAACAAAACAGAGTGTTGTAATTATAAAACTTCCTCACTTATGTCTTATTCACTAAATTTAATTTTAATTTTTTTTTTTTAAGGACCGATATCTCACATTGTGAGATATCGGTCCTTAAAAAGGATATCGGTCATTGTGAAATATCGATATTTTATTTTCTAATTTCAACGGAAATATCCATTTTGACCATTCCTAAATCCATTCATTTTGACTGGTTTCGGCGTGACGTCTGTATGTACGTACGTGTATCTCGCATAACTCAAAAACGATTAGACGTAGGAGGTGGAAATTTTGAATTTAGGACTGCTGTAACTTCTACTTATGTACCTCCCCTTTTGATTGCAATCGACTGGACAAAAAGTTTCCAAAAAAGTCCAAAATCTAAAAAATTGGTTTTTAGACTTTTTTTTAACTGCAATAATAATCCCTTATTGAGAGCTTTTTAATGATATTTCATAAGTGGTACTTATTTTCATTGGTTCCAGAGTTATAACCAAATGAAATTTTAATTGATGAAATAGTTCTTACAAGGGGAAGGCATATCGTTCGAATCCGACTTCATCTCGTTTTTTTTTTTTTTAATTTAAATGTATTGATTTATTAATAATTATTAACGTCTGATTGTTGATTGTAAAAAAATCTTTACAATAAATAATAATCAAAAATAACAAAAACAAAATATGAAAAATATCAGAAGTTATTAATGAAATAAAATTTTACATACTTTTCATTTTAAAAAAAATGTGTATATGTAATTTAATAGGCGTACAAGGAAGTCACGTGGTGTCCACATCAGATTTTTTCTTTAAATTTTTTTATAATTTCTATGTAAATATATGTATTAATTCCTCGTTATTTTCTGATGATTTTTAAATAATTTTTGCGAAAGATGTAGGAGCAGTTGTTTTATTTTCCTAGTGTAAAAGTGTTCAGAAATAAATTTAGGAGAAAACAAGAACCAGCTAGACCGAAGAAGAGATGTATTTAAGAATTGTTATATACTGCAAATTGCTTTCTTTTTTATATTCAATTTTTTTTATATCTTGAAGGTTAAAATAATTCTGATTTATCTTTTGAGAATAATTTGAAATAATTTGTCACCCCTAATATTTTGTAATAGTATTTTTATCCCGATATTTTTGTGAGATCTTTTTTCATTATCTATTTCATAAAATTTAGTTTTATTTTTCTTCTAAATAATCTGCATAAAATTATGATAGATCCTTACAGTATGTAGACATTAGAAAATTGCACAATTACCGGAAAACGATTAAAGGGTGCAAACGTTTTCACTCATCTCGGAAACTAATAAAATACGAAGCTTTAGTACTATCACCCTTATAAAAATAACTCTTAATAGTACAATAACCTTTGCAGAATTAAAAAAAAAAATGAGGAAATCATTTATTAGAAACATTCGTGTGGAGTGTTTTATTATAAGGACATGAATCTTGTACACTTGTAAAAAATAAAATTTAAAAGAATGGTGTTAAATTAGGGTATTAATGCAAAAAAAATATAAAAATTCGACAGTATACCGAATATCTAATAATGAATTATTGTTGAGAATCAAGGAAGAGAAGACGTGTCATAGAATATCGTATAAAAAAAAAGTAATTTAATCGGGGATCTTTAAGATATGAGAGTTTAATATATAGCATTCTTGGAAGGTTTTATAGAAGGATAAAGCCCTAGGGGCAGACCGAGGTTAAAGTACATTGATGAGATTAATAGAAGATAACGGTTACATTACTCTTTTTTAGCCTCCGGATCTACTGTTAGGTATTGGTTCAGAGAATGAAATGGCAATTTTTCAGCGTGTGAAAATGCCATGCGTGACCGGGATTCGAATCAGGACCTCGGAATGAAAGGCTAAGACGCTACCACTTGCTCCACGGAGGCTGGCACTAATCACATCACCTGCAATATATTGAAGAGACTCATTGAGATTTATGAAGCATGGAAAGCGGCTACAATCTTTGATTTGCATACTAAAGAGAAAGAATTTAAGGCGCCTTATTACATGATACATTGTTTTTTTTAATGAAAATTTGCTTATTAATTAATTAAAGAATTAAAATGTGTAACAGTAAAACTTTTTCTATGGCAGGATAATGAAAAATTTGCTATTTAAGTATGAAAATCCGGAGTTATTTTTTATACAAATAACATTATTTCTTTTTCATTATTATGTCAGTGAATTTTTTTTCTTTTTTTAGTAAATATTAGGAAACTTTTAGAATTATGCGATTTATCACGGAGGTCGTTAGAACTTCGTCGGTAAGAGGCGATGAAATAAATGAACTAGGTTTACAGTTCTAAACATGATCTAACCTAACAGTGAAATTAAAATTAGGAAAAAATAAATAAAGACGAAAACATTATACTTCAGTTCAATTAGATTAGTAATAAAGAATACTTTAAAAAAATACCTCGAATTTTGTTAGACAACGTTTTTTTCCATTTGATGAACTGCCGAATATGTCATTTTATTCATTGTTTTTATATATACCTTTACGAATCGCACCGCTTGATAGCAGTACGTTATAGTACTAGGCAGCGTTCAAAAACTTGATAATGTATTTGAAATAATAAAATTTAAAAGAAAATATACTACAGGTTGTTTTAATGGTAAATGCTGTAAGAATAGTAAATGAAAGTACTGAACATGAAACAATTTTTTTAATTCCCATAACTTCTTTAAAAAAAAATAAAAGTATTAATTTACAAGAGATTATACTAATTTTATTAAAACAGGAATAAATAAAACAGAAATAAATTCGATTGGTAGAATCGAATTTAACGAAAAAATCGAGGGTTAAATTTACAAAGTAATAAGTGCAATATTACATCACGGATTTTCGATTCGTAAAGGTCATTATAGCAGTTTTATTAAAAGAGGAAAAATATGGTATGAAGTGAATGATATAACTATCAGCAAAAAAAAAAAAAAAATTGGCCGTGAAATTCAATTTGCTTGTTCTAAGGAAAAAAATGTTAATAATAAATCCATAAGATAACAATCAGTAATTCATAAAAAAAATAAAACAATAATCTAACAAAACGCAGTGATATTAAAAAAAAATTACAATGAAATTGTAAACCGTACGGTAAGAATCTCGCAGTTATTTCTTCTGCTCATAAAACAAAAATTTCTGTAATATTAATAAAACTGTTTTTAACAAAACGATACTGATATCAAATTGGGTAATACAGTACATTTCTATTATTAAAATCTGTTATTAATTTAGAATTTTCTTTAAAAGAATTGCATGTTAAATATATGTAATAGACAATAGATATACAACAATAGATAATAAACAACGTTTAAGCGTTCCATATAATAAGCAAAAAAAATTTGTTACAAAACTCTTACCGGCCCTATTTCATTTATTAAACAAGGAATAATCATAAGAATTGTATTATTTTTGAAAATATGATATGTATTATATATAAATGAAATCGGTTGGTAAGAGTTTTGGAACAAATTTTTATTTTCTTTGCTTATTAAATGGAACGCTTCAACATTGTTTATTATCTATTATTGTATATTATTATTTTTAAAGAAAATTCAAAATTAATAACAGATTTTGATAATAGAAATGTAGTATAGTGATATCATTTTGTTAAAAACAGTTTTATTTATATTATAGAAATTTTTTTTTTTGAGCGGAAGAAATGATATCGGCAAGACCCTTACCGTACGTACGGTTTACAATCTTATTGTAATTATTTTGGATAAAAAGTTTACCTAAATATTTTACCTATATTTTTTTTCGGTTTGGTTAACTACTGACCATGCAAATATCATTTCTTCTGTTTTTTCCACCGATATTCATTTTTCCTTTCAGTGTTTTGATCTTTCTTCCGAGTATTTCATTTTGATGATAAGTTTTCTTTCCTCACCGTTTCAAACACAACTTCCTAAATTTGTTACTTGAATAGCTTTCTCTTTCGTTTCCTGTTCTTGGATCCTTAAGTTCTGCAATTCTTTCTTCATTTGTTGTAGGTAACCATGATTATTCTACTGTTTTCAGAGTTTGATGAATATTTATTTAGTCTCCATTCATTCTGTACACAAAATGACAGAGAAATTTCAGTTTCTTTCTACTTATCGCTTTTACGATTCCTTTGGTTCTTAATAAAGTTCTTGGTTGAATTTCAGTCTGTATCCTTCTGTTTTCTTGAGGTCTAGATTTGTTCTCTGTGTTCTTTTCGCTATTTTCTTTAATGGTTCCAGGTCCGTAAGGTGTAACGTTTCACTTCATATTATACCATCATTCACCGTGGACGTAATGTCTCAGTTTTGTCCTTTTGAGAGCTTTTTTTATTGTAGATATCTTTAGTCAGGGAACATTATTTATCTAATTTGTTTCTTCTTTCTTGTGTTCCCGCTCTATTGGTATTTTTTTGTTTACCCTTGATATTTCAAACTAGATTCCACTTCAAGATTTCCATATTCAGTGCTAATTTAAAATTTTTGGAGTAGTTTTCTTTTGCTTGGCTATTTTTATTTCTGATTTTTCAAAGATGTCTGTAGTACTCCTCTCTCAGACACTTGTTCTAGATCTTGAAACTGTTGATATGCTCCTTCCTCTATTTTTTACCAGCAAAGCCAGGTCATCCGCAAAGGTCAAACATCTGACTTGGGTTCTGCTGTATTTGTCTCTATCCTTATTCCTTTTTCGTTCTTTTCCCAGAAGGTCTTTAGCATTTTGTTCAGAATGTGGTTGGAAATCACGGAAGATTTGTCCCTTGTCTTGATCCTTTTTGATTTCGAAAGGTTAAATGTTCTCTTTATTTAACTTTTTATATTTCTTTGTAAAGGTTAGTTTTAGTTTTATAAATTTGGTTGTTTTATTATCTACATCGTGTCAGCACTTTTATTTACTGGTATTATTAAAAATGAAAATATAAATTGTGATGTAAGAATTGCATTTTTACTGCATTAAACGAAGTAAAGAATGTATTGTGATCCCGAAAGAACTCGGTTTTCAGAATATCAACAGAAATATCCATTTTGACCATCCCGGAATCCATTTTGGCTAGTTTCGGCGTGTGTCTTTACGTACATATGGTCATATTTCGCATAACTCAAAAACCATTAGCCGTAGGATGTTGAAATTTTAGATAACATAAAAAATTTTGTTGTAACATCTCGTTGTGCACCTCCTCTTTTGATTGCAATCGACTGAACCAAAAGTGTCCAAAAAAGCTCAAAATTCAAAAAATACAGAATTTCGGAATTATTCTTAACTGCAGTAGTACGCCCTCATTGAGAGCTTTTCAACGATATTTCAGAGTTGTAGCCAAATGAAATTTTAATTAATAAAATATTTGGATCTATAAGGGGAAGGCCCATCGGTTCGAATGACACCTCATCTCCTTTTTTATTTTTTTAACTTTTTTTAAATTAATTTTTTTAACGTTTTTTTTTTATTAATTAAATATATTGATTTATTAACAATTATTAACCCTAATTGTAAAATTTTTTTCTACAATAAATAGTTATTCAATATAATAACAATAAAAAAAAATATGAAAAAAAAACTGAAGTTATTCGTGAAATAAAATTTTATGTACTTTTAAAAATGTTTGTATGTAATTTAATAGGCATTATTACATAATTTTATACGTAGTAGAGTTGTTGAAACATCTGATTACTTAATACTGTTTGAGAATTATAATTTAAAATCGTATTATTTTTGGAAAAGAAAGGTTAACTATTATAAATGAAAAAGAAAGTGTAATTAAAGTGGTACAAGGGATATATTTAATAAATTCAATTAATAATCAAATATTGCATAAGGATAGCCCACCATAGTATATGATTCAAAGTTATGGGTATCCTTAATTTATTGATGTAAATGAATTGAATATGGGCGAAATACAACAATTTGAATTATCAATAGACCTTAAGATGTTAGAATTTTAAAAAATAAACTTAAAAAATTTGTCGATGATCAGGAAAAATATGATCACAGGTGGTGATATATTGATTTGGGTAATAATATTATATTGTATATTAATTGTAATTGTTATTATTGTATTGTATATTGAAATATTTATAGGAAAACACACCTGTGCCTGATAATCAACCCCACGGTGTTTTATTTGGGAATGGGGAAGTTATATTATAGTAAAATCCTGACGTGTTGTATTCAATAAGACACGTGTGCTTCATATCACTTAATATTTAGAAATTTACCGTATAATTGAATGCAATTCAGCTGCATTCTGTATCAAGTTTACAGAATAATTATTCAGTTCTGAATAGACTCTCGTCGAGTAAAGTTCTATTGCAGTACTCATTCGATGCACTTCATCGTCCTATTTAATTCGTCATTAACATATATGCAAAATGATGTTAAAAGTTAATAATTTACAGTTAATGTATACCAATTGTAGTAGTGTTAATTGTATAAATAAAGTTCATGTTTGATTTATTAATAAATTATTAACCTCTGATATTAAAAATGTTTTACGATAAATTAGAATTCAATAAGTAACTAATGAAACATAATTTTATGTACTTTTCATTTTTTTTTAAATGTGTATATGTAATTTAATAGTCGTACAAGGAAGTCATGTAGTGTCCACATCAGATTTTTTTAGTAGTAATGCAAGAATTTTCTTCTTTAAAAATCAATAGTTTCTGTATAGAGTGGAATAAGCTATTTGTGCGTGTGTATTTTTTATTGTTAATTAATTTTTACTTGAATAAACAAACCAAACCACAACCGTTTTTTTTTTTCAGTGTTTAATTTAATTAAAAATTATTGTTTAATTTCATATAATGGTACTTCACTAAAAATATGGTTTCCTCTTGGGAATCTAATCGATTTTTCCAAACGGTATTAAATATTCTGTGTTGCATAGGCTGATAAAAACTTCTGTCCCATTGATTTATTAAAAACGTTTATTTCTATTTTGTTATAATATATTACAACTTTTGAAATTAAAGGATATCATTATAATAAGTAACTATCATAATAAAATAGATTCCGTGGCTTATCAGTGGTGGAGTGGCAACATCACAATCTTTCATTCAGTGTTTCCGGATTCTAGTCCCGGTCATTTTTACATGTTAAAAAATTAATTATCATCTATCGGCAACTGTTACAGAGCATCAAGCTGTTATTGTTGTTGTAAAAGTGTATAAATAAATAAATATCATTTTTTCATTTTTCATTCCTAAAAATTTATTGAAAGTTTGTTATTTCGAACTTTATTAAACCATATATCTGATTTTTAATAGTTTTTTTATTAATCCAAATTTCAAAATTTCTGTTGTTTCTCTTTTTTGATTTTTATTTATATCATCGTTTTAAGAATTTATTTCTCTGCAATTCCTTATTTTTTTTTTTTTAATTATAACTTTTTTCTTCATGATAAGTTAAATTGGTTTGATTTTGATATTTTCCCTATTTGATTGATCCGCGTAATCTTATTACGTCATGTAGAAGAAAACTCTGTAATTCTGGTTGCTATTAAATTGATCTAAATGTCACTTTTCAGTAATTTCATCACCAGTAATGAATCTATGTCATTATTTTTCTTTTTCTACATTATTCTCTCGTTTAAAAAAAGGAAAGAAAAAACCAGTAGACGGTCGTATCGTTGTTGAATCTTATTTTTCGTCTCTTGTCTAATACTAATACTAGTACTGGCTAAATTTAGTTCCTTTATTGCTTCTTCAACGTGAAAATAAAAAAAAGAAACTAGAATACGGTTTTTCTTATCTCACTCATTTCTATACTGCAACGTGCCTTTCCACCGTTTTCTACTCTTATTATAGCAACCTGATTCTTGTAAAAATTGAGAAAAAACTCTTCTTTTTTCGTGTTTCAATTCCATCTTTCTTATATTCTTAGAAAAAAATGACTTTCATTTCAAATTTTATTTTCGTAAAAATATTCTGAAATATTTTATTTTAAAATACTCCATTTGTTATCTTTCATGTTTCATATAAATAATTAATTTCTGCTTACTAGATATTTGGTATTATATTATAAGAGTTAAAGAAACGGCCCGTAACCGTTTCATGTATTGTAAAAAAAATCCATGCCAATGATACAGAAAGTAGGATGCACTGATATTCTTCTTCCTGTATCATTGGCATAAATCTGTTTAACAATTTAAACGACGTATACATTAGAGTAATTAACAAACTGTGAAATTTAACTGTTCAAACTATCATTATATTATCGCATCGCTAAATATAAATATGAACGACCTGTTATTACAAACGCGAAGCAAAAATATTTATACTCTTCTATCATGTTTTCACTTTTTGTTTTTAAATCGAAATTATATTTTAATATTTTGTTCCTTTAATAAAAATTGATCTATGATCTCTAGAATTAATTAACGTATAATAGATATGTTCATTACGTAAACGAAAAATACTAAAACCTAAAAATAGCATAATGCGCACGTTTACGCGCACGCAAAGTTTGACACATGTGAGGGAGTTAAAAGTATGTACCAAACTACAGAATTATTTCTGCTCTAAAATAACTCGTATATTCTACTTTAATTTTTTTAGACGTTTCACTTTGAAAATTACTCGAGATAAGTTACAATAGATGTATTATACATGTAATTGCCCTCCATTTTATAGAAAAAATAAGTTATTTACTAACACTAAGTGGGAATACCGGTAAGAATCAAAATAACTTTGTCTCTAGCAGAGGTAAAATCATTCTTATTAAGAGAATAAAAAATCAATTGGATCACTATTAATTAATAGTGATTGAAAATAGTTCTTTTTTTTAGTGAAATGATTTTATTTCTCAAAAGTGGATTTTGTAAGAAGAAAGTTAATTTTTTTTAAATTATCTATTTTTTTTAATTTATTTATTTTTTAATTAAATATATATATATATATATATATATATATATATATATTTCACTTTCTTGTGGACACGATAACTGCCGTAATTTTGCGTCAATCACTTTCAAATTGATAAATAAAATATAACCACCCAAAATCTCGGTTGAGATTGTTAATGGTCAAAATCGGACCATAAGGGTGGAAATAGGAGGGGGGGGGGGCTTTTTCGAAAAAACAAAATATGCTATTACTTTCTTATTAATTAAAATATAGAATTCGTTTAAAGTTCCTACTATTCTTTGGACAAGGACCTAAAACTTATCTAAGCAAACTTTTTTGGTATCACCAACCATTGGCC